>NW_027363038.1:1249633-2499266 GCF_046119375.1 Phyllobates terribilis
ATGTTTTTCAATGGCAAAAATCAATGAATATTGTATATGCACAAACAGTAATTTCTCCGCATTGCAAGGTGTGATTCTGAAATTTTTTGCTTTTTCCTGCTAATCCTAGCATGATAAAGAAGATTCAAAGAGAGTGAGATGCCAGCTCCTTTCATTCAGTCAGTAGCTTCAAACATTTCTGGACGTTTTTCAATGGCAAAAATCAATGCATATTGTAAATGCACAAACAGTAATATCTCCACATTGCAACGTGCAATTCTGAAATTTTTTGCTTTTTCCTGCTCCTCTTAGCATGATAAAGAAGATTCAAAGAGAGTGAGATGCCAGCTCTTTTCATTCAGTCAGTAGCTTCAAACATTTCTGGTATATGAATAACATGATGTTTTTCAATGGCAAAAATCAATGAATATTGTAAATGCACAAACAGTAATTTCTCCGCATTGCAAGGTGCAATTCTGAAATTTTTTGCTTTTTCCTGCTAATCCTAGCATGATAAAGAAGATTCAAAGAGAGTGAGATGCCAGCTCCTTTCATTCAGTCAGTAGCTTTAAACATTTCTGGACGTTTTTCAATGGCAAAAATCAATGAATATTGTAAATGCACAAACAGTAATATCTCCACATTGCAAGGTGCAATTCTGAAATTTTTAGCTTTTTCCTGCTCCTCTTAGCATGATAAAGAAGATTCAAAGAGAGTGAGATGCCAGCTCTTTTCATTCAGTCAGTAGCTTCAAACATCTCTGGTATATGAATAACATGATGTTTTTCAATGGCAAAAATCAATGAATATTGTAAATGCACAAACAGTAATTTCTCCGCATTGCAAGGTGCAATTCTGAAATTTTTTGCTTTTTCCTGCTAATCCTAGCATGATAAAGAAGATTCAAAGAGATTGAGATGCCAGCTCCTTTCATTCAGTCAGTAGCTTCAAACATTTCTGGACGTTTTTCAATGGCAAAAATCAATGAATATTGTAAATGCACAAACAGTAATATCTCCACATTGCAAGGTGCAATTCTGAAATTTTTTGCTTTTTCCTGCTAATCCTAGCATGATAAAGAAGATTCAAAGAGAGTGAGATGTCAGCTCCTTTCATTCAGTCAGTAGCTTCAAACATTTCTGGACGGTTTTCAATGGCAAAAATCAATGAATATTGTAAATGCACAAACAGTAATATCTCCACATTGCAACGTGCAATTCTGAAATTTTTTGCATTTTCCTGCTAATCCTTGCATGATAAAGAAGATTCAAAGAGAGTGAGATGCCAGCTCTTTTCATTCAGTCAGTAGCTTCAAACATTTCTGGTATATGAATAACATGGTTTTTCAATGGCAAAAATCAATGAATATTGTAAATGCACAAACTAATTTCTCCGCATTGCAAGGTGCAATTCTGAAATTTTTTGCTTTTTCCTGCTAATCCTAGCATGATAAAGAAGATTCAAAGAGAGTGAGATGCCAGCTCCTTTCATTCAGTCAGTAGCTTCAAACATTTCTGGACGTTTTTCAATGGCAAAAATCAATGAATATTGTAAATGCACAAACAGTAATATCTCCACATTGCAAGGTGCATTTCTGAAATTTTTTGCTTTTTCCTGCTCCTCTTAGCATGATAAAGAAGATTCAAAGAGAGTGAGATGCCAGCTCTTTTCATTCAGTCAGTAGCTTCAAACATTTCTGGTATATGAATAACATCATGTTTTTCAATGGCAAAAATCAATGAATATTGTATATGCACAAACAGTAATTTCTCCGCATTGCAAGGTGTGATTCTGAAATTTTTTGCTTTTTCCTGCTAATCCTAGCATGATAAAGAAGATTCAAAGAGAGTGAGATGCCAGCTCCTTTCATTCAGTCAGTAGCTTCAAACATTTCTGGACGTTTTTCAATGGCAAAAATCAATGCATATTGTAAATGCACAAACAGTAATATCTCCACATTGCAAGGTGCAATTTTGAAATTTTTTGCTTTTTCCTGCTCCTCTTAGCATGATAAAGAAGATTCAAAGAGATTGAGATGCCAGCTCTTTTCATTCAGTCAGTAGCTTCAAACATTTCTGGTATATGAATAACATGATGTTTTTCAATGGCAAAAATCAATGAATATTGTAAATGCACAAACAGTAATTTCTCCGCATTGCAAGGTGCAATTCTGAAATTTTTTGCTTTTTCCTGCTAATCCTAGCATGATAAAGAAGATTCAAAGAGAGTGAGATGCCAGCTCCTTTCATTCAGTCAGTAGCTTCAAACATTTCTGGACGTTTTTCAATGGCAAAAATCAATGAATATTGTAAATGCACAAACAGTAATATCTCCACATTGCAAGGTGCAATTCTGAAATTTTTTGCTTTTTCCTGCTAATCCTGGCATGATAAAGAAGATTCAAAGAGAGTGAGATGCCAGCTCTTTTCATTCAGTCAGTAGCTTCAAACATTTCTGGTATATGAATAACATGTTTTTCAATGGCAAAAATCAATGAATATTGTAAATGCACAAACAGTAATTTCTCCGCATTGCAAGGTGCAATTCTGAAATTTTTTGCTTTTTCCTGCTAATCCTAGCATGATAAAGAAGATTCAAAGAGAGTGAGATGCCAGCTCCTTTCATTCAGTCAGTAGCTTCAAACATTTCTGGACGTTTTTCAATGGCAAAAATCAATGAATATTGTAAATGCACAAACAGTAATATCTCCACATTGCAAGGTGCAATTCTGAAATTTTTTGCTTTTTCCTGCTAATCCTGGCATGATAAAGAAGATTCAAAGAGAGTGAGATGCCAGCTCTTTTCATTCAGTCAGTAGCTTCAAACATTTCTGGTATATGAATAACATGATGTTTTTCAATGGCAAAAATCAATGAATATTGTAAATGCACAAACAGTAATTTCTCCGCATTGCAAGGTGCAATTCTGAAATTTTTTGCTTTTTCCTGCTAATCCTAGCATGATAAAGAAGATTCAAAGAGAGTGAGATGCCAGCTCCTTTCATTCAGTCAGTAGCTTCAAACATTTCTGGACGTTTTTCAATGGCAAAAATCAATGAATATTGTAAATGCACAAACAGTAATATCTCCACATTGCAACGTGCAATTCTGAAATTTTTTGCTTTTTCCTGCTCCTCTTAGCATGATAAAGAAGATTCAAGGAGAGTGAGATGCCAGCTCTTTTCATTGTCAGTAGCTTCAAACATTTCTGATATATGAATAACATGATGTTTTTCAATGGCAAAAATCAATGAATATTGTAAATGCACAAACAGTAATTTCTCCGCATTGCAAGGTGCAATTCTGAAATTTTTTGCTTTTTCCTGCTAATCCTAGCATGATAAAAAAGATTCAAAGAGAGTGAGATGCCAGCTCCTTTCATTCAGTCAGTAGCTTCAAACATTTCTGGACGTTTTTCAATGGCAAAAATCAATGAATATTGTAAATGCACAAACAGTAATATCTCCACATTGCAACGTGCAATTCTGAAATTTTTTGCTTTTTCCTGCTCCTCTTAGCATGATAAAGAAGATTCAAAGAGAGTGAGATGCCAGCTCTTTTCATTCAGTCAGTAGCTTCAAACATTTCTGGTATATGAATAACATGATGTTTTTCAATTGCAAAAATCAATGAATATTGTAAATGCACAAACAGTAATTTCTCCGCATTGCAAGGTGCAATTCTGAAATTTTTTGCTTTTTCCTGCTAATCCTAGCATGATAAAGAAGATTCAAAGAGAGTGAGATGCCAGCTCCTTTCATTCAGTCAGTAGCTTTAAACATTTCTGGACGTTTTTCAATGGCAAAAATCAATGAATATTGTAAATGCACAAACAGAAATATCTCCACATTGCAAGGTGCAATTCTGAAATTTTTTGCTTTTTCCTGCTCCTCTTAGCATGATAAAGAAGATTCAAAGAGAGTGAGATGCCAGCTCTTTTCATTCAGTCAGTAGCTTCAAACATCTCTGGTATATGAATAACATGATGTTTTTCAATGGCAAAAATCAATGAATATTGTAAATGCACAAACAGTAATTTCTCCGCATTGCAAGGTGCAATTCTGAAATTTTTTGCTTTTTCCTGCTAATCCTAGCATGATAAAGAAGATTCAAAGAGATTGAGATGCCAGCTCCTTTCATTCAGTCAGTAGCTTCAAGCATTTCTGGACGTTTTTCAATGGCAAAAATCAATGAATATTGTAAATGCACAAACAGTAATATCTCCACATTGCAAGGTGCAATTCTGAAATTTTTTGCTTTTTCCTGCTAATCCTAGCATGATAAAGAAGATTCAAAGAGAGTGAGATGCCAGCTCCTTTCATTCAGTCAGTAGCTTCAAACATTTCTGGACGGTTTTCAATGGCAAAAATCAATGAATATTGTAAATGCACAAACAGTAATATCTCCACATTGCAACGTGCAATTCTGAAATTACTTGCTTTTTCCTGCTAATCCTGGCATGATAAAGAAGATTCAAAGAGAGTGAGATGCCAGCTCTTTTCATTCAGTCAGTAGCTTCAAACATTTCTGGTATATGAATAACATGGTTTTTCAATGGCAAAAATCAATGAATATTGTATATGCACAAACAGTAATTTCTCCGCATTTCAATGTGCAATTCTGAAATTTTTTGCTTTTTCCTGCTAATCCTAGCATGATAAAGAAGATTCAAAGAGAGTGAGATGCCAGCTCCTTTCATTCAGTCAGTAGCTTCAAACATTTCTGGACATTTTTCAATGGCAAAAATCAATGAATATTGTAAATGCACAAACAGTAATATCTCCACATTGCAAGGTGAATTTCTGAAATTTTTTGCTTTTTCCTGCTCCTCTTAGCATGATAAAGAAGATTCAAAGAGAGTGAGATGCCAGCTCTTTTCATTCAGTCAGTAGCTTCAAACATTTCTGGTATATGAATAACATGATGTTTTTCAATGGCAAAAATCAATGAATATTGTAAATGCACAAACAGTAATTTCTCCGCATTGCAAGGTGCGATTCTGAAATTTTTTGCTTTTTCCTGCTAATCCTAGCATGATAAAGAAGATTCAAAGAGAGTGAGATGCCAGCTCCTTTCATTCAGTCAGTAGCTTCAAACATTTCTGGACGTTTTTCAATGGCAAAAATCAATGCATATTGTAAATGCACAAACAGTAATATCTCCACATTGCAACGTGCAATTCTGAAATTTTTTGCTTTTTCCTGCTCCTCTTAGCATGATAAAGAAGATTCAAAGAGAGTGAGATGCCAGCTCTTTTCATTCAGTCAGTAGCTTCAAACATTTCTGGTATATGAATAACATGATGTTTTTCAATGGCAAAAATCAATGAATATTGTAAATGCACAAACAGTAATTTCTCCGCATTGCAAGGTGCAATTCTGAAATTTTTTGCTTTTTCCTGCTAATCCTAGCCTGATAAAGAAGATTCAAAGAGAGTGAGATGCCAGCTCCTTTCATTCAGTCAGTAGCTTTAAACATTTCTGGACGTTTTTCAATGGCAAAAATCAATGAATATTGTAAATGCACAAACAGTAATATCTCCACATTGCAAGGTGCAATTCTGAAATTTTTTGCTTTTTCCTGCTCCTCTTAGCATGATAAAGAAGATTCAAAGAGAGTGAGATGCCAGCTCTTTTCATTCAGTCAGTAGCTTCAAACATCTCTGGTATATGAATAACATGATGTTTTTCAATGGCAAAAATCAATGAATATTGTAAATGCACAAACAGTAATTTCTCCGCATTGCAAGGTGCAATTCTGAAATTTTTTGCTTTTTCCTGCTAATCCTAGCATGATAAAGAAGATTCAAAGAGATTGAGATGCGAGATCCTTTCATTCAGTCAGTAGCTTCAAACATTTCTGGACGTTTTTCAATGGCAAAAATCAATGAATATTGTAAATGCACAAACAGTAATATCTCCACATTGCAAGGTGCAATTCTGAAATTTTTTGCTTTTTCCTGCTAATCCTAGCATGATAAAGAAGATTCAAAGAGAGTGAGATGCCAGCTCCTTTCATTCAGTCAGTAGCTTCAAACATTTCTGGACGGTTTTCAATGGCAAAAATCAATGAATATTGTAAATGCACAAACAGTAATATCTCCACATTGCAACGTGCAATTCTGAAATTTTTTGCTTTTTCCTGCTAATCCTGGCATGATAAAGAAGATTCAAAGAGAGTGAGATGCCAGCTCTTTTCATTCAGTCAGTAGCTTCAAACATTTCTGGTATATGAATAACATGATGTTTTTCAATGGCAAAAATCAAAGAATATTGTAAATGCACAAACAGTAATTTCTCCGCATTGCAAGGTGCAATTCTGAAATTTTTTGCTTTTTCCTGCTAATCCTGGCATGATAAAGAAGATTCAAAGAGAGTGAGATGCCAGCTCTTTTCATTCAGTCAGTAGCTTCAAACATTTCTGGTATATGAATAACATGATGTTTTTCAATGGCAAAAATCAATGAATATTGTAAATGCACAAACAGTAATTTCTCCGCATTGCAAGGTGCAATTCTGAAATTTTTTGCTTTTTCCTGCTAATCCTAGCCTGATAAAGAAGATTCAAAGAGAGTGAGATGCCAGCTCCTTTCATTCAGTCAGTAGCTTCAAACATTTCTGGACGGTTTTCAATGGCAAAAATCAATGAATATTGTAAATGCACAAACAGTAATATCTCCACATTGCAACGTGCAATTCTGAAATTTTTTGCTTTTTCCTGCTAATCCTGGCATGATAAAGAAGATTCAAAGAGAGTGAGATGCCAGCTCTTTTCATTCAGTCAGTAGCTTCAAACATTTCTGGTATAAGAATAACATGGTTTTTCAATGGCAAAAATCAATGAATATTGTATATGCACAAACAGTAATTTCTCCGCATTGCAAGGTGCAATTCTGAAATTTTTTGCTTTTTCCTGCTAATCCTAGCATGATAAAGAAGATTCAAAGAGAGTGAGATGCCAGCTCCTTTCATTCAGTCAGTAGCTTCAAACATTTCTGGACGTTTTTCAATGGCAAAAATCAATGAATATTGTAAATGCACAAACAGTAATATCTCCACATTGCAAGGTGCATTTCTGAAATTTTTTGCTTTTTCCTGCTCCTCTTAGCATGATAAAGAAGATTCAAAGAGAGTGAGATGCCAGCTCTTTTCATTCAGTCAGTAGCTTCAAACATTTCTGGTATATGAATAACATCATGTTTTTCAATGGCAAAAATCAATGAATATTGTATATGCACAAACAGTAATTTCTCCGCATTGCAAGGTGCGATTCTGAAATTTTTTGCTTTTTCCTGCTAATCCTAGCATGATAAAGAAGATTCAAAGAGAGTGAGATGCCAGCTCCTTTCATTCAGTCAGTAGCTTCAAACATTTCTGGACGTTTTTCAATGGCAAAAATCAATGCATATTGTAAATGCACAAACAGTAATATCTCCACATTGCAACGTGCAATTCTGAAATTTTTTGCTTTTTCCTGCTCCTCTTAGCATGATAAAGAAGATTCAAAGAGAGTGAGATGCCAGCTCTTTTCATTCAGTCAGTAGCTTCAAACATTTCTGGTATATGAATAACATGATGTTTTTCAATGGCAAAAATCAATGAATATTGTAAATGCACAAACAGTAATTTCTCCGCATTGCAAGGTGCAATTCTGAAATTTTTTGCTTTTTCCTGCTAATCCTAGCATGATAAAGAAGATTCAAAGAGAGTGAGATGCCAGCTCCTTTCATTCAGTCAGTAGCTTTAAACATTTCTGGACGTTTTTCAATGGCAAAAATCAATGAATATTGTAAATGCACAAACAGTAATATCTCCACATTGCAAGGTGCAATTCTGAAATTTTTAGCTTTTTCCTGCTCCTCTTAGCATGATAAAGAAGATTCAAAGAGAGTGAGATGCCAGCTCTTTTCATTCAGTCAGTAGCTTCAAACATCTCTGGTATATGAATAACATGATGTTTTTCAATGGCAAAAATCAATGAATATTGTAAATGCACAAACAGTAATTTCTCCGCATTGCAAGGTGCAATTCTGAAATTTTTTGCTTTTTCCTGCTAATCCTAGCATGATAAAGAAGATTCAAAGAGATTGAGATGCCAGCTCCTTTCATTCAGTCAGTAGCTTCAAACATTTCTGGACGTTTTTCAATGGCAAAAATCAATGAATATTGTAAATGCACAAACAGTAATATCTCCACATTGCAAGGTGCAATTCTGAAATTTTTTGCTTTTTCCTGCTAATCCTAGCATGATAAAGAAGATTCAAAGAGAGTGAGATGTCAGCTCCTTTCATTCAGTCAGTAGCTTCAAACATTTCTGGACGGTTTTCAATGGCAAAAATCAATGAATATTGTAAATGCACAAACAGTAATATCTCCACATTGCAACGTGCAATTCTGAAATTTTTTGCATTTTCCTGCTAATCCTTGCATGATAAAGAAGATTCAAAGAGAGTGAGATGCCAGCTCTTTTCATTCAGTCAGTAGCTTCAAACATTTCTGGTATATGAATAACATGGTTTTTCAATGGCAAAAATCAATGAATATTGTAAATGCACAAACTAATTTCTCCGCATTGCAAGGTGCAATTCTGAAATTTTTTGCTTTTTCCTGCTAATCCTAGCATGATAAAGAAGATTCAAAGAGAGTGAGATGCCAGCTCCTTTCATTCAGTCAGTAGCTTCAAACATTTCTGGACGTTTTTCAATGGCAAAAATCAATGAATATTGTAAATGCACAAACAGTAATATCTCCACATTGCAAGGTGCAATTTTGAAATTTTTTGCTTTTTCCTGCTCCTCTTAGCATGATAAAGAAGATTCAAAGAGATTGAGATGCCAGCTCTTTTCATTCAGTCAGTAGCTTCAAACATTTCTGGTATATGAATAACATGATGTTTTTCAATGGCAAAAATCAATGAATATTGTAAATGCACAAACAGTAATTTCTCCGCATTGCAAGGTGCAATTCTGAAATTTTTTGCTTTTTCCTGCTAATCCTAGCATGATAAAGAAGATTCAAAGAGAGTGAGATGCCAGCTCCTTTCATTCAGTCAGTAGCTTCAAACATTTCTGGACGTTTTTCAATGGCAAAAATCAATGAATATTGTAAATGCACAAACAGTAATATCTCCACATTGCAAGGTGCAATTCTGAAATTTTTTGCTTTTTCCTGCTAATCCTGGCATGATAAAGAAGATTCAAAGAGAGTGAGATGCCAGCTCTTTTCATTCAGTCAGTAGCTTCAAACATTTCTGGTATATGAATAACATGTTTTTCAATGGCAAAAATCAATGAATATTGTAAATGCACAAACAGTAATTTCTCCGCACTGCAAGGTGCAATTCTGAAATTTTTTGCTTTTTCCTGCTAATCCTAGCATGATAAAGAAGATTCAAAGAGAGTGAGATGCCAGCTCCTTTCATTCAGTCAGTAGCTTCAAACATTTCTGGACGTTTTTCAATGGCAAAAATCAATGAATATTGTAAATGCACAAACAGTAATATCTCCACATTGCAAGGTGCAATTCTGAAATTTTTTGCTTTTTCCTGCTAATCCTGGCATGATAAAGAAGATTCAAAGAGAGTGAGATGCCAGCTCTTTTCATTCAGTCAGTAGCTTCAAACATTTCTGGTATATGAATAACATGATGTTTTTCAATGGCAAAAATCAATGAATATTGTAAATGCACAAACAGTAATTTCTCCGCATTGCAAGGTGCAATTCTGAAATTTTTTGCTTTTTCCTGCTAATCCTAGCATGATAAAGAAGATTCAAAGAGAGTGAGATGCCAGCTCCTTTCATTCAGTCAGTAGCTTCAAACATTTCTGGACGTTTTTCAATGGCAAAAATCAATGAATATTGTAAATGCACAAACAGTAATATCTCCACATTGCAACGTGCAATTCTGAAATTTTTTGCTTTTTCCTGCTCCTCTTAGCATGATAAAGAAGATTCAAAGAGAGTGAGATGCCAGCTCTTTTCATTGTCAGTAGCTTCAAACATTTCTGATATATGAATAACATGATGTTTTTCAATGGCAAAAATCAATGAATATTGTAAATGCACAAACAGTAATTTCTCCGCATTGCAAGGTGCAATTCTGAAATTTTTTGCTTTTTCCTGCTAATCCTAGCATGATAAAAAAGATTCAAAGAGAGTGAGATGCCAGCTCCTTTCATTCAGTCAGTAGCTTCAAACATTTCTGGACGTTTTTCAATGGCAAAAATCAATGAATATTGTAAATGCACAAACAGTAATATCTCCACATTGCAACGTGCAATTCTGAAATTTTTTGCTTTTTCCTGCTCCTCTTAGCATGATAAAGAAGATTCAAAGAGAGTGAGATGCCAGCTCTTTTCATTCAGTCAGTAGCTTCAAACATTTCTGGTATATGAATAACATGATGTTTTTCAATTGCAAAAATCAATGAATATTGTAAATGCTCAAACAGTAATTTCTCCGCATTGCAAGGTGCAATTCTGAAATTTTTTGCTTTTTCCTGCTAATCCTAGCATGATAAAGAAGATTCAAAGAGAGTGAGATGCCAGCTCCTTTCATTCAGTCAGTAGCTTTAAACATTTCTGGACGTTTTTCAATGGCAAAAATCAATGAATATTGTAAATGCACAAACAGAAATATCTCCACATTGCAAGGTGCAATTCTGAAATTTTTTGCTTTTTCCTGCTCCTCTTAGCATGATAAAGAAGATTCAAAGAGAGTGAGATGCCAGCTCTTTTCATTCAGTCAGTAGCTTCAAACATCTCTGGTATATGAATAACATGATGTTTTTCAATGGCAAAAATCAATGAATATTGTAAATGCACAAACAGTAATTTCTCCGCATTGCAAGGTGCAATTCTGAAATTTTTTGCTTTTTCCTGCTAATCCTAGCATGATAAAGAAGATTCAAAGAGATTGAGATGCCAGCTCCTTTCATTCAGTCAGTAGCTTCAAACATTTCTGGACGTTTTTCAATGGCAAAAATCAATGAATATTGTAAATGCACAAACAGTAATATCTCCACATTGCAAGGTGCAATTCTGAAATTTTTTGCTTTTTCCTGCTAATCCTAGCATGATAAAGAAGATTCAAAGAGAGTGAGATGCCAGCTCCTTTCATTCAGTCAGTAGCTTCAAACATTTCTGGACGGTTTTCAATGGCAAAAATCAATGAATATTGTAAATGCACAAACAGTAATATCTCCACATTGCAACGTGCAATTCTGAAATTACTTGCTTTTTCCTGCTAATCCTGGCATGATAAAGAAGATTCAAAGAGAGTGAGATGCCAGCTCTTTTCATTCAGTCAGTAGCTTCAAACATTTCTGGTATATGAATAACATGGTTTTTCAATGGCAAAAATCAATGAATATTGTATATGCACAAACAGTAATTTCTCCGCATTTCAATGTGCAATTCTGAAATTTTTTGCTTTTTCCTGCTAATCCTAGCATGATAAAGAAGATTCAAAGAGAGTGAGATGCCAGCTCCTTTCATTCAGTCAGTAGCTTCAAACATTTCTGGACATTTTTCAATGGCAAAAATCAATGAATATTGTAAATGCACAAACAGTAATATCTCCACATTGCAAGGTGAATTTCTGAAATTTTTTGCTTTTTCCTGCTCCTCTTAGCATGATAAAGAAGATTCAAAGAGAGTGAGATGCCAGCTCTTTTCATTCAGTCAGTAGCTTCAAACATTTCTGGTATATGAATAACATGATGTTTTTCAATGGCAAAAATCAATGAATATTGTAAATGCACAAACAGTAATTTCTCCGCATTGCAAGGTGCGATTCTGAAATTTTTTGCTTTTTCCTGCTAATCCTAGCATGATAAAGAAGATTCAAAGAGAGTGAGATGCCAGCTCCTTTCATTCAGTCAGTAGCTTCAAACATTTCTGGACGTTTTTCAATGGCAAAAATCAATGCATATTGTAAATGCACAAACAGTAATATCTCCACATTGCAACGTGCAATTGTGAAATTTTTTGCTTTTTCCTGCTCCTCTTAGCATGATAAAGAAGATTCAAAGAGAGTGAGATGCCAGCTCTTTTCATTCAGACAGTAGCTTCAAACATTTCTGGTATATGAATAACATGGTTTTTCAATGGCAAAAATCAATGAATATTGTAAATGCACAAACAGTAATTTCTCCGCATTGCAAGGTGCAATTCTGAAATTTTTTGCTTTTTCCTGCTAATCCTAGCATGATAAAGAAGATTCAAAGAGAGTGAGATGCCAGCTCCTTTCATTCAGTCAGTAGCTTCAAACATTTCTGGACGTTTTTCAATGGCAAAAATCAATGAATATTGTAAATGCACAAACAGTAATATCTCCACATTGCAAGGTGCATTTCTGAAATTTTTTGCTTTTTCCTGCTCCTCTTAGCATGATAAAGAAGATTCAAAGAGAGTGAGATGCCAGCTCTTTTCATTCAGTCAGTAGCTTCAAACATTTCTGGTATATGAATAACATGATGTTTTTCAATGGCAAAAATCAATGAATATTGTAAATGCACAAACAGTAATTTCTCCGCATTGCAAGGTGCGATTCTGAAATTTTTTGCTTTTTCCTGCTAATCCTAGCATGATAAAGAAGATTCAAAGAGAGTGAGATGCCAGCTCCTTTCATTCAGTCAGTAGCTTCAAACATTTCTGGACGTTTTTCAATGGCAAAAATCAATGCATATTGTAAATGCACAAACAGTAATATCTCCACATTGCAACGTGCAATTCTGAAATTTTTTGCTTTTTCCTGCTCCTCTTACCATAAAGAAGATTCAAAGAGAGTGAGATGCCAGCTCTTTTCATTCAGTCAGTAGCTTCAAACATTTCTGGTATATGAATAACATGATGTTTTTCAATGGCAAAAATCAATGAATATTGTAAATGCACAAACAGTAATTTCTCCGCATTGCAAGGTGCAATTCTGAAATTTTTTGCTTTTTCCTGCTAATCCTAGCCTGATAAAGAAGATTCAAAGAGAGTGAGATGCCAGCTCCTTTCATTCAGTCAGTAGCTTTAAACATTTCTGGACGTTTTTCAATGGCAAAAATCAATGAATATTGTAAATGCACAAACAGTAATATCTCCACATTGCAAGGTGCAATTCTGAAATTTTTTGCTTTTTCCTGCTCCTCTTAGCATGATAAAGAAGATTCAAAGAGAGTGAGATGCCAGCTCTTTTCATTCAGTCAGTAGCTTCAAACATCTCTGGTATATGAATAACATGATGTTTTTCAATGGCAAAAATCAATGAATATTGTAAATGCACAAACAGTAATTTCTCCGCATTGCAAGGTGCAATTCTGAAATTTTTTGCTTTTTCCTGCTAATCCTAGCATGATAAAGAAGATTCAAAGAGATTGAGATGCGAGATCCTTTCATTCAGTCAGTAGCTTCAAACATTTCTGGACGTTTTTCAATGGCAAAAATCAATGAATATTGTAAATGCACAAACAGTAATATCTCCACATTGCAAGGTGCAATTCTGAAATTTTTTGCTTTTTCCTGCTAATCCTAGCATGATAAAGAAGATTCAAAGAGAGTGAGATGCCAGCTCCTTTCATTCAGTCAGTAGCTTCAAACATTTCTGGACGGTTTTCAATGGCAAAAATCAATGAATATTGTAAATGCACAAACAGTAATATCTCCACATTGCAACGTGCAATTCTGAAATTTTTTGCTTTTTCCTGCTAATCCTGGCATGATAAAGAAGATTCAAAGAGAGTGAGATGCCAGCTCTTTTCATTCAGTCAGTAGCTTCAAACATTTCTGGTATATGAATAACATGATGTTTTTCAATGGCAAAAATCAAAGAATATTGTAAATGCACAAACAGTAATTTCTCCGCATTGCAAGGTGCAATTCTGAAATTTTTTGCTTTTTCCTGCTAATCCTGGCATGATAAAGAAGATTCAAAGAGAGTGAGATGCCAGCTCTTTTCATTCAGTCAGTAGCTTCAAACATTTCTGGTATATGAATAACATGATGTTTTTCAATGGCAAAAATCAATGAATATTGTAAATGCACAAACAGTAATTTCTCCGCATTGCAAGGTGCAATTCTGAAATTTTTTGCTTTTTCCTGCTAATCCTAGCCTGATAAAGAAGATTCAAAGAGAGTGAGATGCCAGCTCCTTTCATTCAGTCAGTAGCTTTAAACATTTCTGGACGTTTTTCAATGGCAAAAATCAATGAATATTGTAAATGCACAAACAGTAATATCTCCACATTGCAAGGTGCAATTCTGAAATTTTTTGCTTTTTCCTGCTCCTCTTAGCATGATAAAGAAGATTCAAAGAGAGTGAGATGCCAGCTCTTTTCATTCAGTCAGTAGCTTCAAACATCTCTGGTATATGAATAACATGATGTTTTTCAATGGCAAAAATCAATGAATATTGTAAATGCACAAACAGTAATTTCTCCGCATTGCAAGGTGCAATTCTGAAATTTTTTGCTTTTTCCTGCTAATCCTAGCATGATAAAGAAGATTCAAAGAGATTGAGATGCGAGATCCTTTCATTCAGTCAGTAGCTTCAAACATTTCTGGACGTTTTTCAATGGCAAAAATCAATGAATATTGTAAATGCACAAACAGTAATATCTCCACATTGCAAGGTGCAATTCTGAAATTTTTTGCTTTTTCCTGCTAATCCTAGCATGATAAAGAAGATTCAAAGAGAGTGAGATGCCAGCTCCTTTCATTCAGTCAGTAGCTTCAAACATTTCTGGACGGTTTTCAATGGCAAAAATCAATGAATATTGTAAATGCACAAACAGTAATATCTCCACATTGCAACGTGCAATTCTGAAATTTTTTGCTTTTTCCTGCTAATCCTGGCATGATAAAGAAGATTCAAAGAGAGTGAGATGCCAGCTCTTTTCATTCAGTCAGTAGCTTCAAACATTTCTGGTATATGAATAACATGATGTTTTTCAATGGCAAAAATCAAAGAATATTGTAAATGCACAAACAGTAATTTCTCCGCATTGCAAGGTGCAATTCTGAAATTTTTTGCTTTTTCCTGCTAATCCTGGCATGATAAAGAAGATTCAAAGAGAGTGAGATGCCAGCTCTTTTCATTCAGTCAGTAGCTTCAAACATTTCTGGTATATGAATAACATGGTTTTTCAATGGCAAAAATCAATGAATATTGTAAATGCACAAACAGTAATTTCTCCGCATTGCAAGGTGCAATTCTGAAATTTTTTGCTTTTTCCTGCTAATCCTAGCATGATAAAGAAGATTCAAAGAGATTGAGATGCCAGCTCCTTTCATTCAGTCAGTAGCTTCAAACATTTCTGGACGTTTTTCAATGGCAAAAATCAATGAATATTGTAAATGCACAAACAGTAATATCTCCACATTGCAAGGTGCAATTCTGAAATTTTTTGCTTTTTCCTGCTAATCCTAGCATGATAAAGAAGATTCAAAGAGAGTGAGATGCCAGCTCCTTTCATTCAGTCAGTAGCTTCAAACATTTCTGGACGGTTTTCAATGGCAAAAATCAATGAATATTGTAAATGCACAAACAGTAATATCTCCACATTGCAACGTGCAATTCTGAAATTACTTGCTTTTTCCTGCTAATCCTGGCATGATAAAGAAGATTCAAAGAGAGTGAGATGCCAGCTCTTTTCATTCAGTCAGTAGCTTCAAACATTTCTGGTATATGAATAACATGGTTTTTCAATGGCAAAAATCAATGAATATTGTATATGCACAAACAGTAATTTCTCCGCATTTCAAGGTGCAATTCTGAAATTTTTTGCTTTTTCCTGCTAATCCTAGCATGATAAAGAAGATTCAAAGAGAGTGAGATGCCAGCTCCTTTCATTCAGTCAGTAGCTTCAAACATTTCTGGACATTTTTCAATGGCAAAAATCAATGAATATTGTAAATGCACAAACAGTAATATCTCCACATTGCAAGGTGAATTTCTGAAATTTTTTGCTTTTTCCTGCTCCTCTTAGCATGATAAAGAAGATTCAAAGAGAGTGAGATGCCAGCTCTTTTCATTCAGTCAGTAGCTTCAAACATTTCTGGTATATGAATAACATGATGTTTTTCAATGGCAAAAATCAATGAATATTGTAAATGCACAAACAGTAATTTCTCCGCATTGCAAGGTGCGATTCTGAAATTTTTTGCTTTTTCCTGCTAATCCTAGCATGATAAAGAAGATTCAAAGAGAGTGAGATGCCAGCTCCTTTCATTCAGTCAGTAGCTTCAAACATTTCTGGACGTTTTTCAATGGCAAAAATCAATGCATATTGTAAATGCACAAACAGTAATATCTCCACATTGCAACGTGCAATTCTGAAATTTTTTGCTTTTTCCTGCTCCTCTTAGCATGATAAAGAAGATTCAAAGAGAGTGAGATGCCAGCTCTTTTCATTCAGTCAGTAGCTTCAAACATTTCTGGTATATGAATAACATGGTTTTTCAATGGCAAAAATCAATGAATATTGTAAATGCACAAACAGTAATTTCTCCGCATTGCAAGGTGCAATTCTGAAATTTTTTGCTTTTTCCTGCTAATCCTAGCATGATAAAGAAGATTCAAAGAGAGTGAGATGCCAGCTCCTTTCATTCAGTCAGTAGCTTCAAACATTTCTGGACGTTTTTCAATGGCAAAAATCAATGAATATTGTAAATGCACAAACAGTAATATCTCCACATTGCAAGGTGCATTTCTGAAATTTTTTGCTTTTTCCTACTCCTCTTAGCATGATAAAGAAGATTCAAAGAGAGTGAGATGCCAGCTCTTTTCATTCAGTCAGTAGCTTCAAACATTTCTGGTATATGAATAACATGATGTTTTTCAATGGCAAAAATCAATGAATATTGTAAATGCACAAACAGTAATTTCTCCGCATTGCAAGGTGCAATTCTGAAATTTTTTGCTTTTTCCTGCTAATCCTAGCCTGATAAAGAAGATTCAAAGAGAGTGAGATGCCAGCTCCTTTCATTCAGTCAGTAGCTTTAAACATTTCTGGACGTTTTTCAATGGCAAAAATCAATGAATATTGTAAATGCACAAACAGTAATATCTCCACATTGCAAGGTGCAATTCTGAAATTTTTTGCTTTTTCCTGCTCCTCTTAGCATGATAAAGAAGATTCAAAGAGAGTGAGATGCCAGCTCTTTTCATTCAGTCAGTAGCTTCAAACATCTCTGGTATATGAATAACATGATGTTTTTCAATGGCAAAAATCAATGAATATTGTAAATGCACAAACAGTAATTTCTCCGCATTGCAAGGTGCAATTCTGAAATTTTTTGCTTTTTCCTGCTAATCCTAGCATGATAAAGAAGATTCAAAGAGATTGAGATGCGAGATCCTTTCATTCAGTCAGTAGCTTCAAACATTTCTGGACGTTTTTCAATGGCAAAAATCAATGAATATTGTAAATGCACAAACAGTAATATCTCCACATTGCAAGGTGCAATTCTGAAATTTTTTGCTTTTTCCTGCTAATCCTAGCATGATAAAGAAGATTCAAAGAGAGTGAGATGCCAGCTCCTTTCATTCAGTCAGTAGCTTCAAACATTTCTGGACGGTTTTCAATGGCAAAAATCAATGAATATTGTAAATGCACAAACAGTAATATCTCCACATTGCAACGTGCAATTCTGAAATTTTTTGCTTTTTCCTGCTAATCCTGGCATGATAAAGAAGATTCAAAGAGAGTGAGATGCCAGCTCTTTTCATTCAGTCAGTAGCTTCAAACATTTCTGGTATATGAATAACATGATGTTTTTCAATGGCAAAAATCAAAGAATATTGTAAATGCACAAACAGTAATTTCTCCGCATTGCAAGGTGCAATTCTGAAATTTTTTGCTTTTTCCTGCTAATCCTGGCATGATAAAGAAGATTCAAAGAGAGTGAGATGCCAGCTCTTTTCATTCAGTCAGTAGCTTCAAACATTTCTGGTATATGAATAACATGGTTGTTCAATGGCAAAAATCAATGAATATTGTAAATGCACAAACAGTAATTTCTCCGCATTGCAAGGTGCAATTCTGAAATTTTTTGCTTTTTCCTGCTAATCCTAGCATGATAAAGAAGATTCAAAGAGATTGAGATGCGAGCTCCTTTCATTCAGTCAGTAGCTTCAAACATTTCTGGACGTTTTTCAATGGCAAAAATCAATGAATATTGTAAATGCACAAACAGTAATATCTCCACATTGCAAGGTGCAATTCTGAAATTTTTTGCTTTTTCCTGCTAATCCTAGCATGATAAAGAAGATTCAAAGAGAGTGAGATGCCAGCTCCTTTCATTCAGTCAGTAGCTTCAAACATTTCTGGACGGTTTTCAATGGCAAAAATCAATGAATATTGTAAATGCACAAACAGTAATATCTCCACATTGCAACGTGCAATTCTGAAATTTTTTGCTTTTTCCTGCTAATCCTGGCATGATAAAGAAGATTCAAAGAGAGTGAGATGCCAGCTCTTTTCATTCAGTCAATAGCTTCAAACATTTCTGGTATATGAATAACATGATGTTTTTCAATGGCAAAAATCAAAGAATATTGTAAATGCACAAACAGTAATTTCTCCGCATTGCAAGGTGCAATTCTGAAATTTTTTGCTTTTTCCTGCTAATCCTGGCATGATAAAGAAGATTCAAAGAGAGTGAGATGCCAGCTCTTTTCATTCAGTCAGTAGCTTCAAACATTTCTGGTATATGAATAACATGGTTTTTCAATGGCAAAAATCAATGAATATTGTAAATGCACAAACAGTAATTTCTCCGCATTGCAAGGTGCAATTCTGAAATTTTTTGCTTTTTCCTGCTAATCCTAGCATGATAAAGAAGATTCAAAGAGAGTGAGATGCCAGCTCCTTTCATTCAGTCAGTAGCTTCAAACATTTCTGGACGTTTTTCAATGGCAAAAATCAATGAATATTGTAAATGCACAAACAGTAATATCTCCACATTGCAACGTGCAATTCTGAAATTTTTTGCTTTTTCCTGCTCCTCTTAGCATGATAAAGAAGATTCAAAGAGAGTGAGATGCCAGCTCTTTTCATTCAGTCAGTAGCTTCAAACATTTCTGGTATATGAATAACATGATGTTTTTCAATTGCAAAAATCAATGAATATTGTAAATGCACAAACAGTAATTTCTCCGCATTGCAAGGTGCAATTCTGAAATTTTTTGCTTTTTCCTGCTAATCCTAGCATGATAAAGAAGATTCAAAGAGAGTGAGATGCCAGCTCCTTTCATTCAGTCAGTAGCTTTAAACATTTCTGGACGTTTTTCAATGGCAAAAATCAATGAATATTGTAAATGCACAAACAGAAATATCTCCACATTGCAAGGTGCAATTCTGAAATTTTTTGCTTTTTCCTGCTCCTCTTAGCATGATAAAGAAGATTCAAAGAGAGTGAGATGCCAGCTCTTTTCATTCAGTCAGTAGCTTCAAACATCTCTGGTATATGAATAACATGATGTTTTTCAATGGCAAAAATCAATGAATATTGTAAATGCACAAACAGTAATTTCTCCGCATTGCAAGGTGCAATTCTGAAATTTTTTGCTTTTTCCTGCTAATCCTAGCATGATAAAGAAGATTCAAAGAGATTGAGATGCCAGCTCCTTTCATTCAGTCAGTAGCTTCAAACATTTCTGGACGTTTTTCAATGGCAAAAATCAATGAATATTGTAAATGCACAAACAGTAATATCTCCACATTGCAAGGTGCAATTCTGAAATTTTTTGCTTTTTCCTGCTAATCCTAGCATGATAAAGAAGATTCAAAGAGAGTGAGATGCCAGCTCCTTTCATTCAGTCAGTAGCTTCAAACATTTCTGGACGGTTTTCAATGGCAAAAATCAATGAATATTGTAAATGCACAAACAGTAATATCTCCACATTGCAACGTGCAATTCTGAAATTACTTGCTTTTTCCTGCTAATCCTGGCATGATAAAGAAGATTCAAAGAGAGTGAGATGCCAGCTCTTTTCATTCAGTCAGTAGCTTCAAACATTTCTGGTATATGAATAACATGGTTTTTCAATGGCAAAAATCAATGAATATTGTATATGCACAAACAGTAATTTCTCCGCATTTCAATGTGCAATTCTGAAATTTTTTGCTTTTTCCTGCTAATCCTAGCATGATAAAGAAGATTCAAAGAGAGTGAGATGCCAGCTCCTTTCATTCAGTCAGTAGCTTCAAACATTTCTGGACATTTTTCAATGGCAAAAATCAATGAATATTGTAAATGCACAAACAGTAATATCTCCACATTGCAAGGTGCAATTCTGAAATTTTTTGCTTTTTCCTGCTCCTCTTAGCATGATAAAGAAGATTCAAAGAGAGTGAGATGCCAGCTCTTTTCATTCAGTCAGTAGCTTCAAACATTTCTGGTATATGAATAACATGGTTTTTCAATGGCAAAAATCAATGAATATTGTAAATGCACAAACAGTAATTTCTCCGCATTGCAAGGTGCAATTCTGAAATTTTTTGCTTTTTCCTGCTAATCCTAGCATGATAAAGAAGATTCAAAGAGAGTGAGATGCCAGCTCCTTTCATTCAGTCAGTAGCTTCAAACATTTCTGGACGTTTTTCAATGGCAAAAATCAATGAATATTGTAAATGCACAAACAGTAATATCTCCACATTGCAAGGTGCATTTCTGAAATTTTTTGCTTTTTCCTGCTCCTCTTAGCATGATAAAGAAGATTCAAAGAGAGTGAGATGCCAGCTCTTTTCATTCAGTCAGTAGCTTCAAACATTTCTGGTATATGAATAACATGATGTTTTTCAATGGCAAAAATCAATGAATATTGTAAATGCACAAACAGTAATTTCTCCGCATTGCAAGGTGCGATTCTGAAATTTTTTGCTTTTTCCTGCTAATCCTAGCATGATAAAGAAGATTCAAAGAGAGTGAGATGCCAGCTCCTTTCATTCAGTCAGTAGCTTCAAACATTTCTGGACGTTTTTCAATGGCAAAAATCAATGCATATTGTAAATGCACAAACAGTAATATCTCCACATTGCAACGTGCAATTCTGAAATTTTTTGCTTTTTCCTGCTCCTCTTACCATAAAGAAGATTCAAAGAGAGTGAGATGCCAGCTCTTTTCATTCAGTCAGTAGCTTCAAACATTTCTGGTATATGAATAACATGATGTTTTTCAATGGCAAAAATCAATGAATATTGTAAATGCACAAACAGTAATTTCTCCGCATTGCAAGGTGCAATTCTGAAATTTTTTGCTTTTTCCTGCTAATCCTAGCCTGATAAAGAAGATTCAAAGAGAGTGAGATGCCAGCTCCTTTCATTCAGTCAGTAGCTTTAAACATTTCTGGACGTTTTTCAATGGCAAAAATCAATGAATATTGTAAATGCACAAACAGTAATATCTCCACATTGCAAGGTGCAATTCTGAAATTTTTTGCTTTTTCCTGCTAATCCTAGCATGATAAAGAAGATTCAAAGAGAGTGAGATGCCAGCTCCTTTCATTCAGTCAGTAGCTTCAAACATTTCTGGACGGTTTTCAATGGCAAAAATCAATGAATATTGTAAATGCACAAACAGTAATATCTCCACATTGCAACGTGCAATTCTGAAATTACTTGCTTTTTCCTGCTAATCCTGGCATGATAAAGAAGATTCAAAGAGAGTGAGATGCCAGCTCTTTTCATTCAGTCAGTAGCTTCAAACATTTCTGGTATATGAATAACATGGTTTTTCAATGGCAAAAATCAATGAATATTGTATATGCACAAACAGTAATTTCTCCGCATTTCAATGTGCAATTCTGAAATTTTTTGCTTTTTCCTGCTAATCCTAGCATGATAAAGAAGATTCAAAGAGAGTGAGATGCCAGCTCCTTTCATTCAGTCAGTAGCTTCAAACATTTCTGGACATTTTTCAATGGCAAAAATCAATGAATATTGTAAATGCACAAACAGTAATATCTCCACATTGCAAGGTGCAATTCTGAAATTTTTTGCTTTTTCCTGCTCCTCTTAGCATGATAAAGAAGATTCAAAGAGAGTGAGATGCCAGCTCTTTTCATTCAGTCAGTAGCTTCAAACATTTCTGGTATATGAATAACATGGTTTTTCAATGGCAAAAATCAATGAATATTGTAAATGCACAAACAGTAATTTCTCCGCATTGCAAGGTGCAATTCTGAAATTTTTTGCTTTTTCCTGCTAATCCTAGCATGATAAAGAAGATTCAAAGAGAGTGAGATGCCAGCTCCTTTCATTCAGTCAGTAGCTTCAAACATTTCTGGACGTTTTTCAATGGCAAAAATCAATGAATATTGTAAATGCACAAACAGTAATATCTCCACATTGCAAGGTGCATTTCTGAAATTTTTTGCTTTTTCCTGCTCCTCTTAGCATGATAAAGAAGATTCAAAGAGAGTGAGATGCCAGCTCTTTTCATTCAGTCAGTAGCTTCAAACATTTCTGGTATATGAATAACATGATGTTTTTCAATGGCAAAAATCAATGAATATTGTAAATGCACAAACAGTAATTTCTCCGCATTGCAAGGTGCGATTCTGAAATTTTTTGCTTTTTCCTGCTAATCCTAGCATGATAAAGAAGATTCAAAGAGAGTGAGATGCCAGCTCCTTTCATTCAGTCAGTAGCTTCAAACATTTCTGGACGTTTTTCAATGGCAAAAATCAATGCATATTGTAAATGCACAAACAGTAATATCTCCACATTGCAACGTGCAATTCTGAAATTTTTTGCTTTTTCCTGCTCCTCTTACCATAAAGAAGATTCAAAGAGAGTGAGATGCCAGCTCTTTTCATTCAGTCAGTAGCTTCAAACATTTCTGGTATATGAATAACATGATGTTTTTCAATGGCAAAAATCAATGAATATTGTAAATGCACAAACAGTAATTTCTCCGCATTGCAAGGTGCAATTCTGAAATTTTTTGCTTTTTCCTGCTAATCCTAGCCTGATAAAGAAGATTCAAAGAGAGTGAGATGCCAGCTCCTTTCATTCAGTCAGTAGCTTTAAACATTTCTGGACGTTTTTCAATGGCAAAAATCAATGAATATTGTAAATGCACAAACAGTAATATCTCCACATTGCAAGGTGCAATTCTGAAATTTTTTGCTTTTTCCTGCTCCTCTTAGCATGATAAAGAAGATTCAAAGAGAGTGAGATGCCAGCTCTTTTCATTCAGTCAGTAGCTTCAAACATCTCTGGTATATGAATAACATGATGTTTTTCAATGGCAAAAATCAATGAATATTGTAAATGCACAAACAGTAATTTCTCCGCATTGCAAGGTGCAATTCTGAAATTTTTTGCTTTTTCCTGCTAATCCTAGCATGATAAAGAAGATTCAAAGAGATTGAGATGCGAGATCCTTTCATTCAGTCAGTAGCTTCAAACATTTCTGGACGTTTTTCAATGGCAAAAATCAATGAATATTGTAAATGCACAAACAGTAATATCTCCACATTGCAAGGTGCAATTCTGATATTTTTTGCTTTTTCCTGCTAATCCTAGCATGATAAAGAAGATTCAAAGAGAGTGAGATGCCAGCTCCTTTCATTCAGTCAGTAGCTTCAAACATTTCTGGACGGTTTTCAATGGCAAAAATCAATGAATATTGTAAATGCACAAACAGTAATATCTCCACATTGCAACGTGCAATTCTGAAATTTTTTGCTTTTTCCTGCTAATCCTGGCATGATAAAGAAGATTCAAAGAGAGTGAGATGCCAGCTCTTTTCATTCAGTCAGTAGCTTCAAACATTTCTGGTATATGAATAACATGATGTTTTTCAATGGCAAAAATCAAAGAATATTGTAAATGCACAAACAGTAATTTCTCCGCATTGCAAGGTGCAATTCTGAAATTTTTTGCTTTTTCCTGCTAATCCTGGCATGATAAAGAAGATTCAAAGAGAGTGAGATGCCAGCTCTTTTCATTCAGTCAGTAGCTTCAAACATTTCTGGTATATGAATAACATGATGTTTTTCAATGGCAAAAATCAATGAATATTGTAAATGCACAAACAGTAATTTCTCCGCATTGCAAGGTGCAATTCTGAAATTTTTTGCTTTTTCCTGCTAATCCTAGCCTGATAAAGAAGATTCAAAGAGAGTGAGATGCCAGCTCCTTTCATTCAGTCAGTAGCTTTAAACATTTCTGGACGTTTTTCAATGGCAAAAATCAATGAATATTGTAAATGCACAAACAGTAATATCTCCACATTGCAAGGTGCAATTCTGAAATTTTTTGCTTTTTCCTGCTCCTCTTAGCATGATAAAGAAGATTCAAAGAGAGTGAGATGCCAGCTCTTTTCATTCAGTCAGTAGCTTCAAACATCTCTGGTATATGAATAACATGATGTTTTTCAATGGCAAAAATCAATGAATATTGTAAATGCACAAACAGTAATTTCTCCGCATTGCAAGGTGCAATTCTGAAATTTTTTGCTTTTTCCTGCTAATCCTAGCATGATAAAGAAGATTCAAAGAGATTGAGATGCGAGATCCTTTCATTCAGTCAGTAGCTTCAAACATTTCTGGACGTTTTTCAATGGCAAAAATCAATGAATATTGTAAATGCACAAACAGTAATATCTCCACATTGCAAGGTGCAATTCTGAAATTTTTTGCTTTTTCCTGCTAATCCTAGCATGATAAAGAAGATTCAAAGAGAGTGAGATGCCAGCTCCTTTCATTCAGTCAGTAGCTTCAAACATTTCTGGACGGTTTTCAATGGCAAAAATCAATGAATATTGTAAATGCACAAACAGTAATATCTCCACATTGCAACGTGCAATTCTGAAATTTTTTGCTTTTTCCTGCTAATCCTGGCATGATAAAGAAGATTCAAAGAGAGTGAGATGCCAGCTCTTTTCATTCAGTCAGTAGCTTCAAACATTTCTGGTATATGAATAACATGGTTTTTCAATGGCAAAAATCAATGAATATTGTAAATGCACAAACAGTAATTTCTCCGCATTGCAAGGTGCAATTCTGAAATTTTTTGCTTTTTCCTGCTAATCCTAGCATGATAAAGAAGATTCAAAGAGATTGAGATGCCAGCTCCTTTCATTCAGTCAGTAGCTTCAAACATTTCTGGACGTTTTTCAATGGCAAAAATCAATGAATATTGTAAATGCACAAACAGTAATATCTCCACATTGCAAGGTGCAATTCTGAAATTTTTTGCTTTTTCCTGCTAATCCTAGCATGATAAAGAAGATTCAAAGAGAGTGAGATGCCAGCTCCTTTCATTCAGTCAGTAGCTTCAAACATTTCTGGACGGTTTTCAATGGCAAAAATCAATGAATATTGTAAATGCACAAACAGTAATATCTCCACATTGCAACGTGCAATTCTGAAATTACTTGCTTTTTCCTGCTAATCCTGGCATGATAAAGAAGATTCAAAGAGAGTGAGATGCCAGCTCTTTTCATTCAGTCAGTAGCTTCAAACATTTCTGGTATATGAATAACATGGTTTTTCAATGGCAAAAATCAATGAATATTGTATATGCACAAACAGTAATTTCTCCGCATTTCAAGGTGCAATTCTGAAATTTTTTGCTTTTTCCTGCTAATCCTAGCATGATAAAGAAGATTCAAAGAGAGTGAGATGCCAGCTCCTTTCATTCAGTCAGTAGCTTCAAACATTTCTGGACATTTTTCAATGGCAAAAATCAATGAATATTGTAAATGCACAAACAGTAATATCTCCACATTGCAAGGTGAATTTCTGAAATTTTTTGCTTTTTCCTGCTCCTCTTAGCATGATAAAGAAGATTCAAAGAGAGTGAGATGCCAGCTCTTTTCATTCAGTCAGTAGCTTCAAACATTTCTGGTATATGAATAACATGATGTTTTTCAATGGCAAAAATCAATGAATATTGTAAATGCACAAACAGTAATTTCTCCGCATTGCAAGGTGCGATTCTGAAATTTTTTGCTTTTTCCTGCTAATCCTAGCATGATAAAGAAGATTCAAAGAGAGTGAGATGCCAGCTCCTTTCATTCAGTCAGTAGCTTCAAACATTTCTGGACGTTTTTCAATGGCAAAAATCAATGCATATTGTAAATGCACAAACAGTAATATCTCCACATTGCAACGTGCAATTCTGAAATTTTTTGCTTTTTCCTGCTCCTCTTAGCATGATAAAGAAGATTCAAAGAGAGTGAGATGCCAGCTCTTTTCATTCAGTCAGTAGCTTCAAACATTTCTGGTATATGAATAACATGGTTTTTCAATGGCAAAAATCAATGAATATTGTAAATGCACAAACAGTAATTTCTCCGCATTGCAAGGTGCAATTCTGAAATTTTTTGCTTTTTCCTGCTAATCCTAGCATGATAAAGAAGATTCAAAGAGAGTGAGATGCCAGCTCCTTTCATTCAGTCAGTAGCTTCAAACATTTCTGGACGTTTTTCAATGGCAAAAATCAATGAATATTGTAAATGCACAAACAGTAATATCTCCACATTGCAAGGTGCATTTCTGAAATTTTTTGCTTTTTCCTGCTCCTCTTAGCATGATAAAGAAGATTCAAAGAGAGTGAGATGCCAGCTCTTTTCATTCAGTCAGTAGCTTCAAACATTTCTGGTATATGAATAACATGATGTTTTTCAATGGCAAAAATCAATGAATATTGTAAATGCACAAACAGTAATTTCTCCGCATTGCAAGGTGCAATTCTGAAATTTTTTGCTTTTTCCTGCTAATCCTAGCCTGATAAAGAAGATTCAAAGAGAGTGAGATGCCAGCTCCTTTCATTCAGTCAGTAGCTTTAAACATTTCTGGACGTTTTTCAATGGCAAAAATCAATGAATATTGTAAATGCACAAACAGTAATATCTCCACATTGCAAGGTGCAATTCTGAAATTTTTTGCTTTTTCCTGCTCCTCTTAGCATGATAAAGAAGATTCAAAGAGAGTGAGATGCCAGCTCTTTTCATTCAGTCAGTAGCTTCAAACATCTCTGGTATATGAATAACATGATGTTTTTCAATGGCAAAAATCAATGAATATTGTAAATGCACAAACAGTAATTTCTCCGCATTGCAAGGTGCAATTCTGAAATTTTTTGCTTTTTCCTGCTAATCCTAGCATGATAAAGAAGATTCAAAGAGATTGAGATGCGAGATCCTTTCATTCAGTCAGTAGCTTCAAACATTTCTGGACGTTTTTCAATGGCAAAAATCAATGAATATTGTAAATGCACAAACAGTAATATCTCCACATTGCAAGGTGCAATTCTGAAATTTTTTGCTTTTTCCTGCTAATCCTAGCATGATAAAGAAGATTCAAAGAGAGTGAGATGCCAGCTCCTTTCATTCAGTCAGTAGCTTCAAACATTTCTGGACGGTTTTCAATGGCAAAAATCAATGAATATTGTAAATGCACAAACAGTAATATCTCCACATTGCAACGTGCAATTCTGAAATTTTTTGCTTTTTCCTGCTAATCCTGGCATGATAAAGAAGATTCAAAGAGAGTGAGATGCCAGCTCTTTTCATTCAGTCAGTAGCTTCAAACATTTCTGGTATATGAATAACATGATGTTTTTCAATGGCAAAAATCAAAGAATATTGTAAATGCACAAACAGTAATTTCTCCGCATTGCAAGGTGCAATTCTGAAATTTTTTGCTTTTTCCTGCTAATCCTGGCATGATAAAGAAGATTCAAAGAGAGTGAGATGCCAGCTCTTTTCATTCAGTCAGTAGCTTCAAACATTTCTGGTATATGAATAACATGGTTGTTCAATGGCAAAAATCAATGAATATTGTAAATGCACAAACAGTAATTTCTCCGCATTGCAAGGTGCAATTCTGAAATTTTTTGCTTTTTCCTGCTAATCCTAGCATGATAAAGAAGATTCAAAGAGATTGAGATGCGAGCTCCTTTCATTCAGTCAGTAGCTTCAAACATTTCTGGACGTTTTTCAATGGCAAAAATCAATGAATATTGTAAATGCACAAACAGTAATATCTCCACATTGCAAGGTGCAATTCTGAAATTTTTTGCTTTTTCCTGCTAATCCTAGCATGATAAAGAAGATTCAAAGAGAGTGAGATGCCAGCTCCTTTCATTCAGTCAGTAGCTTCAAACATTTCTGGACGGTTTTCAATGGCAAAAATCAATGAATATTGTAAATGCACAAACAGTAATATCTCCACATTGCAACGTGCAATTCTGAAATTTTTTGCTTTTTCCTGCTAATCCTGGCATGATAAAGAAGATTCAAAGAGAGTGAGATGCCAGCTCTTTTCATTCAGTCAATAGCTTCAAACATTTCTGGTATATGAATAACATGATGTTTTTCAATGGCAAAAATCAAAGAATATTGTAAATGCACAAACAGTAATTTCTCCGCATTGCAAGGTGCAATTCTGAAATTTTTTGCTTTTTCCTGCTAATCCTGGCATGATAAAGAAGATTCAAAGAGAGTGAGATGCCAGCTCTTTTCATTCAGTCAGTAGCTTCAAACATTTCTGGTATATGAATAACATGGTTTTTCAATGGCAAAAATCAATGAATATTGTAAATGCACAAACAGTAATTTCTCCGCATTGCAAGGTGCAATTCTGAAATTTTTTGCTTTTTCCTGCTAATCCTAGCATGATAAAGAAGATTCAAAGAGAGTGAGATGCCAGCTCCTTTCATTCAGTCAGTAGCTTCAAACATTTCTGGACGTTTTTCAATGGCAAAAATCAATGAATATTGTAAATGCACAAACAGTAATATCTCCACATTGTAAGGTGCAATTCTGAAATTTTTTGCTTTTTCCTGCTCCTCTTAGCATGATAAAGAAGATTCAAAGAGAGTGAGATGCCAGCTCTTTTCATTCAGTCAGTAGCTTCAAACATTTCTGGTATATGAATAACATGATGTTTTTCAATGGCAAAAATCAATGAATATTGTAAATGCACAAACAGTAATTTCTCCGCATTGCAAGGTGCAATTCTGAAATTTTTTGCTTTTTCCTGCTAATCCTAGCATGATAAAGAAGATTCAAAGAGAGTGAGATGCCAGCTCCTTTCATTCAGTCAGTAGCTTCAAACATTTCTGGACGGTTTTCAATGGCAAAAATCAATGAATATTGTAAATGCACAAACAGTAATATCTCCACATTGCAACGTGCAATTCTGAAATTTTTTGCTTTTTCCTGCTAATCCTGGCATGATAAAGAAGATTCAAAGAGAGTGAGATGCCAGCTCTTTTCATTCAGTCAATAGCTTCAAACATTTCTGGTATATGAATAACATGATGTTTTTCAATGGCAAAAATCAAAGAATATTGTAAATGCACAAACAGTAATTTCTCCGCATTGCAAGGTGCAATTCTGAAATTTTTTGCTTTTTCCTGCTAATCCTGGCATGATAAAGAAGATTCAAAGAGAGTGAGATGCCAGCTCTTTTCATTCAGTCAGTAGCTTCAAACATTTCTGGTATATGAATAACATGGTTTTTCAATGGCAAAAATCAATGAATATTGTAAATGCACAAACAGTAATTTCTCCGCATTGCAAGGTGCAATTCTGAAATTTTTTGCTTTTTCCTGCTAATCCTAGCATGATAAAGAAGATTCAAAGAGAGTGAGATGCCAGCTCCTTTCATTCAGTCAGTAGCTTCAAACATTTCTGGACGTTTTTCAATGGCAAAAATCAATGAATATTGTAAATGCACAAACAGTAATATCTCCACATTGCAAGGTGCAATTCTGAAATTTTTTGCTTTTTCCTGCTCCTCTTAGTATGATAAAGAAGATTCAAAGAGAGTGAGATGCCAGCTCTTTTCATTCAGTCAGTAGCTTCAAACATCTCTGGTATATGAATAACATGATGTTTTTCAATGGCAAAAATCAATGAATATTGTAAATGCACAAACAGTAATTTCTCCGCATTGCAAGGTGCAATTCTGAAATTTTTTGCTTTTTCCTGCTAATCCTAGCATGATAAAGAAGATTCAAAGAGATTGAGATGCCAGCTCCTTTCATTCAGTCAGTAGCTTCAAACATTTCTGGACGTTTTTCAATGGCAAAAATCAATGAATATTGTAAATGCACAAACAGTAATATCTCCAAATTGCAAGGTGCAATTCTGAAATTTTTTGCTTTTTCCTGCTAATCCTAGCATGATAAAGAAGATTCAAAGAGAGTGAGATGCCAGCTCCTTTCATTCAGTCAGTAGCTTCAAACATTTCTGGACGGTTTTCAATGGCAAAAATCAATGAATATTGTAAATGCACAAACAGTAATATCTCCACATTGCAACGTGCAATTCTGAAATTTTTTGCTTTTTCCTGCTAATCCTGGCATGATAAAGAAGATTCAAAGAGAGTGAGATGCCAGCTCTTTTCATTCAGTCAGTAGCTTCAAACATTTCTGGTATAAGAATAACATGGTTTTTCAATGGCAAAAATCAATGAATATTGTATATGCACAAACAGTAATTTCTCCGCATTGCAAGGTGCAATTCTGAAATTTTTTGCTTTTTCCTGCTAATCCTAGCATGATAAAGAAGATTCAAAGAGAGTGAGATGCCAGCTCCTTTCATTCAGTCAGTAGCTTCAAACATTTCTGGACGTTTTTCAATGGCAAAAATCAATGAATATTGTAAATGCACAAACAGTAATATCTCCACATTGCAAGGTGCATTTCTGAAATTTTTTGCTTTTTCCTGCTCCTCTTAGCATGATAAAGAAGATTCAAAGAGAGTGAGATGCCAGCTCTTTTCATTCAGTCAGTAGCTTCAAACATTTCTGGTATATGAATAACATCATGTTTTTCAATGGCAAAAATCAATGAATATTGTATATGCACAAACAGTAATTTCTCCGCATTGCAAGGTGCGATTCTGAAATTTTTTGCTTTTTCCTGCTAATCCTAGCATGATAAAGAAGATTCAAAGAGAGTGAGATGCCAGCTCCTTTCATTCAGTCAGTAGCTTCAAACATTTCTGGACGTTTTTCAATGGCAAAAATCAATGCATATTGTAAATGCACAAACAGTAATATCTCCACATTGCAACGTGCAATTCTGAAATTTTTTGCTTTTTCCTGCTCCTCTTAGCATGATAAAGAAGATTCAAAGAGAGTGAGATGCCAGCTCTTTTCATTCAGTCAGTAGCTTCAAACATTTCTGGTATATGAATAACATGATGTTTTTCAATGGCAAAAATCAATGAATATTGTAAATGCACAAACAGTAATTTCTCCGCATTGCAAGGTGCAATTCTGAAATTTTTTGCTTTTTCCTGCTAATCCTAGCATGATAAAGAAGATTCAAAGAGAGTGAGATGCCAGCTCCTTTCATTCAGTCAGTAGCTTTAAACATTTCTGGACGTTTTTCAATGGCAAAAATCAATGAATATTGTAAATGCACAAACAGTAATATCTCCACATTGCAAGGTGCAATTCTGAAATTTTTTGCTTTTTCCTGCTCCTCTTAGCATGATAAAGAAGATTCAAAGAGAGTGAGATGCCAGCTCTTTTCATTCAGTCAGTAGCTTCAAACATCTCTGGTATATGAATAACATGATGTTTTTCAATGGCAAAAATCAATGAATATTGTAAATGCACAAACAGTAATTTCTCCGCATTGCAAGGTGCAATTCTGAAATTTTTTGCTTTTTCCTGCTAATCATAGCATGATAAAGAAGATTCAAAGAGATTGAGATGCCAGCTCCTTTCATTCAGTCAGTAGCTTCAAACATTTCTGGACGTTTTTCAATGGCAAAAATCAATGAATATTGTAAATGCACAAACAGTAATATCTCCACATTGCAAGGTGCAATTCTGAAATTTTTTGCTTTTTCCTGCTAATCCTAGCATGATAAAGAAGATTCAAAGAGAGTGAGATGTCAGCTCCTTTCATTCAGTCAGTAGCTTCAAACATTTCTGGACGGTTTTCAATGGCAAAAATCAATGAATATTGTAAATGCACAAACAGTAATATCTCCACATTGCAACGTGCAATTCTGAAATTTTTTGCTTTTTCCTGCTAATCCTTGCATGATAAAGAAGATTCAAAGAGAGTGAGATGCCAGCTCTTTTCATTCAGTCAGTAGCTTCAAACATTTCTGGTATATGAATAACATGGTTTTTCAATGGCAAAAATCAATGAATATTGTAAATGCACAAACTAATTTCTCCGCATTGCAAGGTGCAATTCTGAAATTTTTTGCTTTTTCCTGCTAATCCTAGCATGATAAAGAAGATTCAAAGAGAGTGAGATGCCAGCTCCTTTCATTCAGTCAGTAGCTTCAAACATTTCTGGACGTTTTTCAATGGCAAAAATCAATGAATATTGTAAATGCACAAACAGTAATATCTCCACATTGCAAGGTGCAATTCTGAAATTTTTTGCTTTTTCCTGCTCCTCTTAGCATGATAAAGAAGATTCAAAGAGATTGAGATGCCAGCTCTTTTCATTCAGTCAGTAGCTTCAAACATTTCTGGTATATGAATAACATGATGTTTTTCAATGGCAAAAATCAATGAATATTGTAAATGCACAAACAGTAATTTCTCCGCATTGCAAGGTGCAATTCTGAAATTTTTTGCTTTTTCCTGCTAATCCTAGCATGATAAAGAAGATTCAAAGAGAGTGAGATGCCAGCTCCTTTCATTCAGTCAGTAGCTTCAAACATTTCTGGACGTTTTTCAATGGCAAAAATCAATGAATATTGTAAATGCACAAACAGTAATATCTCCACATTGCAAGGTGCAATTCTGAAATTTTTTGCTTTTTCCTGCTAATCCTGGCATGATAAAGAAGATTCAAAGAGAGTGAGATGCCAGCTCTTTTCATTCAGTCAGTAGCTTCAAACATTTCTGGTATATGAATAACATGTTTTTCAATGGCAAAAATCAATGAATATTGTAAATGCACAAACAGTAATTTCTCCGCATTGCAAGGTGCAATTCTGAAATTTTTTGCTTTTTCCTGCTAATCCTAGCATGATAAAGAAGATTCAAAGAGAGTGAGATGCCAGCTCCTTTCATTCAGTCAGTAGCTTCAAACATTTCTGGACGTTTTTCAATGGCAAAAATCAATGAATATTGTAAATGCACAAACAGTAATATCTCCACATTGCAAGGTGCAATTCTGAAATTTTTTGATTTTTCCTGCTAATCCTGGCATGATAAAGAAGATTCAAAGAGAGTGAGATGCCAGCTCTTTTCATTCAGTCAGTAGCTTCAAACATTTCTGGTATATGAATAACATGATGTTTTTCAATGGCAAAAATCAATGAATATTGTAAATGCACAAACAGTAATTTCTCCGCATTGCAAGGTGCAATTCTGAAATTTTTTGCTTTTTCCTGCTAATCCTAGCATGATAAAGAAGATTCAAAGAGAGTGAGATGCCAGCTCCTTTCATTCAGTCAGTAGCTTCAAACATTTCTGGACGTTTTTCAATGGCAAAAATCAATGAATATTGTAAATGCACAAACAGTAATATCTCCACATTGCAACGTGCAATTCTGAAATTTTTTGCTTTTTCCTGCTCCTCTTAGCATGATAAAGAAGATTCAAAGAGAGTGAGATGCCAGCTCTTTTCATTGTCAGTAGCTTCAAACATTTCTGATATATGAATAACATGATGTTTTTCAATGGCAAAAATCAATGAATATTGTAAATGCACAAACAGTAATATCTCCACATTGCAAGGTGCAATTCTGAAATTTTTTGCTTTTTCCTGCTAATCCTAGCATGATAAAGAAGATTCAAAGAGAGTGAGATGTCAGCTCCTTTCATTCAGTCAGTAGCTTCAAACATTTCTGGACGGTTTTCAATGGCAAAAATCAATGAATATTGTAAATGCACAAACAGTAATATCTCCACATTGCAACGTGCAATTCTGAAATTTTTTGCTTTTTCCTGCTAATCCTTGCATGATAAAGAAGATTCAAAGAGAGTGAGATGCCAGCTCTTTTCATTCAGTCAGTAGCTTCAAACATTTCTGGTATATGAATAACATGGTTTTTCAATGGCAAAAATCAATGAATATTGTAAATGCACAAACAGTAATTTCTCCGCATTGCAAGGTGCAATTCTGAAATTTTTTGCTTTTTCCTGCTAATCCTAGCATGATAAAGAAGATTCAAAGAGAGTGAGATGCCAGCTCCTTTCATTCAGTCAGTAGCTTTAAACATTTCTGGACGTTTTTCAATGGCAAAAATCAATGAATATTGTAAATGCACAAACAGAAATATCTCCACATTGCAAGGTGCAATTCTGAAATTTTTTGCTTTTTCCTGCTCCTCTTAGCATGATAAAGAAGATTCAAAGAGAGTGAGATGCCAGCTCTTTTCATTCAGTCAGTAGCTTCAAACATCTCTGGTATATGAATAACATGATGTTTTTCAATGGCAAAAATCAATGAATATTGTAAATGCACAAACAGTAATTTCTCCGCATTGCAAGGTGCAATTCTGAAATTTTTTGCTTTTTCCTGCTAATCCTAGCATGATAAAGAAGATTCAAAGAGATTGAGATGCCAGCTCCTTTCATTCAGTCAGTAGCTTCAAACATTTCTGGACGTTTTTCAATGGCAAAAATCAATGAATATTGTAAATGCACAAACAGTAATATCTCCACATTGCAAGGTGCAATTCTGAAATTTTTTGCTTTTTCCTGCTAATCCTAGCATGATAAAGAAGATTCAAAGAGAGTGAGATGCCAGCTCCTTTCATTCAGTCAGTAGCTTCAAACATTTCTGGACGGTTTTCAATGGCAAAAATCAATGAATATTGTAAATGCACAAACAGTAATATCTCCACATTGCAACGTGCAATTCTGAAATTACTTGCTTTTTCCTGCTAATCCTGGCATGATAAAGAAGATTCAAAGAGAGTGAGATGCCAGCTCTTTTCATTCAGTCAGTAGCTTCAAACATTTCTGGTATATGAATAACATGGTTTTTCAATGGCAAAAATCAATGAATATTGTGTATGCACAAACAGTAATTTCTCCGCATTTCAAGGTGCAATTCTGAAATTTTTTGCTTTTTCCTGCTAATCCTAGCATGATAAAGAAGATTCAAAGAGAGTGAGATGCCAGCTCCTTTCATTCAGTCAGTAGCTTCAAACATTTCTGGACATTTTTCAATGGCAAAAATCAATGAATATTGTAAATGCACAAACAGTAATATCTCCACATTGCAAGGTGAATTTCTGAAATTTTTTGCTTTTTCCTGCTCCTCTTAGCATGATAAAGAAGATTCAAAGAGAGTGAGATGCCAGCTCTTTTCATTCAGTCAGTAGCTTCAAACATTTCTGGTATATGAATAACATGATGTTTTTCAATGGCAAAAATCAATGAATATTGTAAATGCACAAACAGTAATTTCTCCGCATTGCAAGGTGCGATTCTGAAATTTTTTGCTTTTTCCTGCTAATCCTAGCATGATAAAGAAGATTCAAAGAGAGTGAGATGCCAGCTCCTTTCATTCAGTCAGTAGCTTCAAACATTTCTGGACGTTTTTCAATGGCAAAAATCAATGCATATTGTAAATGCACAAACAGTAATATCTCCACATTGCAACGTGCAATTCTGAAATTTTTTGCTTTTTCCTGCTCCTCTTAGCATGATAAAGAAGATTCAAAGAGAGTGAGATGCCAGCTCTTTTCATTCAGTCAGTAGCTTCAAACATTTCTGGTATATGAATAACATGGTTTTTCAATGGCAAAAATCAATGAATATTGTAAATGCACAAACAGTAATTTCTCCGCATTGCAAGGTGCAATTCTGAAATTTTTTGCTTTTTCCTGCTAATCCTAGCATGATAAAGAAGATTCAAAGAGAGTGAGATGCCAGCTCCTTTCATTCAGTCAGTAGCTTCAAACATTTCTGGACGTTTTTCAATGGCAAAAATCAATGAATATTGTAAATGCACAAACAGTAATATCTCCACATTGCAAGGTGCATTTCTGAAATTTTTTGCTTTTTCCTGCTCCTCTTAGCATGATAAAGAAGATTCAAAGAGAGTGAGATGCCAGCTCTTTTCATTCAGTCAGTAGCTTCAAACATTTCTGGTATATGAATAACATGGTTTTTCAATGGCAAAAATCAATGAATATTGTAAATGCACAAACAGTAATTTCTCCGCATTGCAAGGTGCAATTCTGAAATTTTTTGCTTTTTCCTGCTAATCCTAGCATGATAAAGAAGATTCAAAGAGATTGAGATGCGAGCTCCTTTCATTCAGTCAGTAGCTTCAAACATTTCTGGACGTTTTTCAATGGCAAAAATCAATGAATATTGTAAATGCACAAACAGTAATATCTCCACATTGCAAGGTGCAATTCTGAAATTTTTTGCTTTTTCCTGCTAATCCTAGCATGATAAAGAAGATTCAAAGAGAGTGAGATGCCAGCTCCTTTCATTCAGTCAGTAGCTTCAAACATTTCTGGACGGTTTTCAATGGCAAAAATCAATGAATATTGTAAATGCACAAACAGTAATATCTCCACATTGCAACGTGCAATTCTGAAATTTTTTGCTTTTTCCTGCTAATCCTGGCATGATAAAGAAGATTCAAAGAGAGTGAGATGCCAGCTCTTTTCATTCAGTCAATAGCTTCAAACATTTCTGGTATATGAATAACATGATGTTTTTCAATGGCAAAAATCAAAGAATATTGTAAATGCACAAACAGTAATTTCTCCGCATTGCAAGGTGCAATTCTGAAATTTTTTGCTTTTTCCTGCTAATCCTGGCATGATAAAGAAGATTCAAAGAGAGTGAGATGCCAGCTCTTTTCATTCAGTCAGTAGCTTCAAACATTTCTGGTATATGAATAACATGGTTTTTCAATGGCAAAAATCAATGAATATTGTAAATGCACAAACAGTAATTTCTCCGCATTGCAAGGTGCAATTCTGAAATTTTTTGCTTTTTCCTGCTAATCCTAGCATGATAAAGAAGATTCAAAGAGAGTGAGATGCCAGCTCCTTTCATTCAGTCAGTAGCTTCAAACATTTCTGGACGTTTTTCAATGGCAAAAATCAATGAATATTGTAAATGCACAAACAGTAATATCTCCACATTGCAAGGTGCAATTCTGAAATTTTTTGCTTTTTCCTGCTCCTCTTAGCATGATAAAGAAGATTCAAAGAGAGTGAGATGCCAGCTCTTTTCATTCAGTCAGTAGCTTCAAACATTTCTGGTATATGAATAACATGATGTTTTTCAATGGCAAAAATCAATGAATATTGTAAATGCACAAACAGTAATTTCTCCGCATTGCAAGGTGCAATTCTGAAATTTTTTGCTTTTTCCTGCTAATCCTAGCATGATAAAGAAGATTCAAAGAGAGTGAGATGCCAGCTCCTTTCATTCAGTCAGTAGCTTCAAACATTTCTGGACGGTTTTCAATGGCAAAAATCAATGAATATTGTAAATGCACAAACAGTAATATCTCCACATTGCAAGGTGCAATTCTGAAATTTTTTGCTTTTTCCTGCTAATCCTGGCATGATAAAGAAGATTCAAAGAGAGTGAGATGCCAGCTCTTTTCATTCAGTCAATAGCTTCAAACATTTCTGGTATATGAATAACATGATGTTTTTCAATGGCAAAAATCAAAGAATATTGTAAATGCACAAACAGTAATTTCTCCGCATTGCAAGGTGCAATTCTGAAATTTTTTCTTTTTCCTGCTAATCCTGGCATGATAAAGAAGATTCAAAGAGAGTGAGATGCCAGCTCTTTTCATTCAGTCAGTAGCTTCAAACATTTCTGGTATATGAATAACATGGTTTTTCAATGGCAAAAATCAATGAATATTGTAAATGCACAAACAGTAATTTCTCCGCATTGCAAGGTGCAATTCTGAAATTTTTTGCTTTTTCCTGCTAATCCTAGCATGATAAAGAAGATTCAAAGAGAGTGAGATGCCAGCTCCTTTCATTCAGTCAGTAGCTTCAAACATTTCTGGACGTTTTTCAATGGCAAAAATCAATGAATATTGTAAATGCACAAACAGTAATATCTCCACATTGCAAGGTGCAATTCTGAAATTTTTTGCTTTTTCCTGCTCCTCTTAGCATGATAAAGAAGATTCAAAGAGAGTGAGATGCCAGCTCTTTTCATTCAGTCAGTAGCTTCAAACATTTCTGGTATATGAATAACATGATGTTTTTCAATGGCAAAAATCAATGAATATTGTAAATGCACAAACAGTAATTTCTCCGCATTGCAAGGTGCAATTCTGAAATTTTTTGCTTTTTCCTGCTAATCCTAGCATGATAAAGAAGATTCAAAGAGAGTGAGATGCCAGCTCCTTTCATTCAGTCAGTAGCTTCAAACATTTCTGGACGTTTTTCAATGGCAAAAATCAATGAATATTGTAAATGCACAAACAGTAATATCTCCACATTGCAAGGTGCAATTCTGAAATTTTTTGCTTTTTCCTGCTAATCCTGGCATGATAAAGAAGATTCAAAGAGAGTGAGATGCCAGCTCTTTTCATTCAGTCAGTAGCTTCAAACATTTCTGGTATATGAATAACATGATGTTTTTCAATGGCAAAAATCAATGAATATTGTAAATGCACAAACAGTAATTTCTCCGCATTGCAAGGTGCAATTCTGAAATTTTTTGCTTTTTCCTGCTAATCCTAGCATGATAAAGAAGATTCAAAGAGAGTGAGATGCCAGCTCCTTTCATTCAGTCAGTAGCTTCAAACATTTCTGGACGTTTTTCAATGGCAAAAATCAATGAATATTGTAAATGCACAAACAGTAATATCTCCACATTGCAACGTGCAATTCTGAAATTTTTTGCTTTTTCCTGCTCCTCTTAGCATGATAAAGAAGATTCAAAGAGAGTGAGATGCCAGCTCTTTTCATTCAGTCAGTAGCTTCAAACATTTCTGGTATATGAATAACATGATGTTTTTCAATGGCAAAAATCAATGAATATTGTAAATGCACAAACAGTAATTTCTCCGCATTGCAAGGTGCAATTCTGAAATTTTTTGCTTTTTCCTGCTAATCCTAGCATGATAAAGAAGATTCAAAGAGAGTGAGATGCCAGCTCCTTTCATTCAGTCAGTAGCTTCAAACATTTCTGGACGTTTTTCAATGGCAAAAATCAATGAATATTGTAAATGCACAAACAGTAATATCTCCACATTGCAACGTGCAATTCTGAAATTTTTTGCTTTTTCCTGCTCCTCTTAGCATGATAAAGAAGATTCAAAGAGAGTGAGATGCCAGCTCTTTTCATTCAGTCAGTAGCTTCAAACATTTCTGGTATATGAATAATATGATGTTTTTCAATGGCAAAAATCAATGAATATTGTAAATGCACAAACAGTAATTTCTCCGCATTGCAAGGTGCAATTCTGAAATTTTTTGATTTTTCCTGCTAATCCTAGCATGATAAAGAAGATTCAAAGAGAGTGAGATGCCAGCTCCTTTCATTCAGTCAGTAGCTTCAAACATTTCTGGACGTTTTTCAATGGCAAAAATCAATGAATATTGTAAATGCACAATCAGTAATATCTCCACATTGCAAGGTGCAATTCTGAAATTTTTTGCTTTTTCCTGTTCCTCTTAGCATGATAAAGAAGATTCAAAGAGAGTGAGATGCCAGCTCTTTTCATTCAGTCAGTAGCTTCAAACATTTCTGGTATATGAATAACATGATGTTTTTCAATGGCAAAAATCAATGAATATTGTAAATGCACAAACAGTAATTTCTCCGCATTGCAAGGTGCAATTCTGAAATTTTTTGCTTTTTCCTGCTAATCCTAGCATGATAAAGAAGATTCAAAGAGAGTGAGATGTCAGCTCCTTTCATTCAGTCAGTAGCTTCAAACATTTCTGGATGGTTTTCAATGGCAAAAATCAATGAATATTGTAAATGCACAAACAGTAATATCTCCACATTGCAACGTGCAATTCTGAAATTTTTTGCTTTTTCCTGCTAATCCTAGCATGATAAAGAAGATTCAAAGAGAGTGAGATGCCAGCTCTTTTCATTCAGTCAGTAGCTTCAAACATTTCTGGTATATGAATAACATGGTTTTTCAATGGCAAAAATCAATGAATATTGTAAATGCACAAACAGTAATTTCTCCGCATTGCAAGGTGCAATTCTGAAATTTTTTGCTTTTTCCTGCTAATCCTAGCATGATAAAGAAGATTCAAAGAGAGTGAGATGCCAGCTCCTTTCATTCAGTCAGTAGCTTCAAACATTTCTGGACGTTTTTCAATGGCAAAAATCAATGAATATTGTAAATGCACAAACAGTAATATCTCCACATTGCAAGGTGCAATTCTGAAATTTTTTGCTTTTTCCTGCTAATCCTGGCATGATAAAGAAGATTCAAAGAGAGTGAGATGCCAGCTCTTTTCATTCAGTCAGTAGCTTCAAACATTTCTGGTATATGAATAACATGATGTTTTTCAATGGCAAAAATCAATGAATATTGTAAATGCACAAACAGTAATTTCTCCGCATTGCAAGGTGCAATTCTGAAATTTTTTGCTTTTTCCTGCTAATCCTAGCATGATAAAGAAGATTCAAAGAGAGTGAGATGCCAGCTCCTTTCATTCAGTCAGTAGCTTCAAACATTTCTGGACGTTTTTCAATGGCAAAAATCAATGAATATTGTAAATGCACAAACAGTAATATCTCCACATTGCAACGTGCAATTCTGAAATTTTTTGCTTTTTCCTGCTAATCCTGGCATGATAAAGAAGATTCAAAGAGAGTGAGATGCCAGCTCTTTTCATTCAGTCAGTAGCTTCAAACATTTCTGGTATATGAATAACATGATGTTTTTCAATGGCAAAAATCAATGAATATTGTAAATGCACAAACAGTAATTTCTCCGCATTGCAAGGTGCAATTCTGAAATTTTTTGCTTTTTCCTGCTAATCCTAGCATGATAAAGAAGATTCAAAGAGAGTGAGATGCCAGCTCCTTTCATTCAGTCAGTAGCTTTAAACATTTCTGGACGTTTTTCAATGGCAAAAATCAATGAATATTGTAAATGCACAAAGAGTAATATCTCCACATTGCAAGGTGCAATTCTGAAATTTTTTGCTTTTTCCTGCTCCTCTTAGCATGATAAAGAAGATTCAAAGAGAGTGAGAGGCCAGCTCTTTTCATTCAGTCAGTAGCTTCAAACATCTCTGGTATATGAATAACATGATGTTTTTCAATGGCAAAAATCAATGAATATTGTAAATGCACAAACAGTAATTTCTCCGCATTGCAAGGTGCAATTCTGAAATTTTTTGCTTTTTCCTGCTAATCCTAGCATGATAAAGAAGATTCAAAGAGATTGAGATGCCAGCTCCTTTCATTCAGTCAGTAGCTTCAAACATTTCTGGACGTTTTTCAATGGCAAAAATCAATGAATATTGTAAATGCACAAACAGTAATATCTCCACATTGCAAGGTGCAATTCTGAAATTTTTTGCTTTTTCCTGCTATTCCTGGCATGATAAAGAAGATTCAAAGAGAGTGAGATGCCAGCTCTTTTCATTCAGTCAGTAGCTTCAAACATTTCTGGTATATGAATAACATGGTTTTTCAATGGCAGAAATCAATGAATATTGTAAATGCACAAACAGTAATATCTCCGCATTGCAAGGTGCAATTCTGAAATTTTTTGCTTTTTCCTGCTAATCCTAGCATGATAAAGAAGATTCAAAGAGAGTGAGATGCCAGCTCCTTTCATTCAGTCAGTAGCTTCAAACATTTCTGGACGTTTTTCAATGGCAAAAATCAATGAATATTGTAAATGCACAAACAGTAATATCTCCGCATTGCAAGGTGCAATTCTGAAATTTTTTGCTTTTTCCTGCTAATCCTAGCATGATAAAGAAGATTCAAAGAGAGTGAGATGCCAGCTCTTTTCATTCAGTCAGTAGCTTCAAACATTTCTGGTATATGAATAACATGATGTTTTTCAATGGCAAAAATCAATGAATATTGTAAATGCACAAACAGTAATTTCTCCGCATTGCAAGGTGCAATTCTGAAATTTTTTGCTTTTTCCTGCTAATCCTAGCATGATAAAGAAGATTCAAAGAGAGTGAGATGCCAGCTCCTTTCATTCATTCAGTAGCTTCAAACATTTCTGGACGGTTTTCAATGGCAAAAATCAATGAATATTGTAAATGCACAAACAGTAATATCTCCACATTGCAACGTGCAATTCTGAATTTTTTTGCTTTTTCTTGCTAATCCTGGCATGATAAAGAAGATTCAAAGAGAGTGAGATGCCAGCTCTTTTCATTCAGTCAGTAGCTTCAAACATTTCTGGTATATGAATAACATGGTTTTTTAATGGCAAAAATCAATGAATATTGTAAATGCACAAACAGTAATATCTCCGCATTGCAAGGTGCAATTCTGAAATTTTTTGCTTTTTCCTGCTAATCCTAGCATGATAAAGAAGATTCAAAGAGAGTGAGATGCCAGCTCCTTTCATTCAGTCAGTAGCTTCAAACATTTCTGGACGTTTTTCAATGGCAAAAATCAATGAATATTGTAAATGCACAAACAGTAATTTCTCCGCATTGCAAGGTGCAATTCTGAAATTTTTTGCTTTTTCCTGCTAATCCTAGCATGATAAAGAAGATTCAAAGAGAGTGAGATGCCAGCTCTTTTCATTCAGTCAGTAGCTTCAAACATTTCTGGTATATGAATAACATGATGTTTTTCAATGGCAAAAATCAATGAATATTGTAAATGCACAAACAGTAATTTCTCCGCATTGCAAGGTGCAATTCTGAAATTTTTTGCTTTTTCCTGCTAATCCTAGCATGATAAAGAAGATTCAAAGAGAGTGAGATGCCAGCTCCTTTCATTCAGTCAGTAGCTTCAAACATGTCTGGACGTTTTTCAATGGCAAAAATCAATGAATATTGTAAATGCACAAACAGTAATATCTCCGCATTGCAAGGTGCAATTCTGAAATTTTTTGCTTTTTCCTGCTAATCCTAGCATGATAAAGAAGATTCAAAGAGAGTGAGATGCCAGCTCTTTTCATTCAGTCAGTAGCTTCAAACATTTCTGGTATATGAATAACATGATGTTTTTCAATGGCAAAAATCAATGAATATTGTAAATGCACAAACAGTAATTTCTCCGCATTGCAAGGTGCAATTCTGAAATTTTTTGCTTTTTCCTGCTAATCCTAGCATGATAAAGAAAATTCAAAGAGAGTGAGATGCCAGCTCCTTTCATTCAGTCAGTAGCTTCAAACATTTCTGGACGTTTTTCAATGGCAAAAATCAATGAATATTGTAAATGCACAAACAGAAATATCTCCACATTGCAAGGTGCAATTCTGAAATTTTTTGCTTTTTCCTGCTAATCCTGGCATGATAAAGAAGATTCAAAGAGAGTGAGATGCCAGCTCTTTTCATTCAGTCAGTAGCTTCAAACATTTCTGGTATATGAATAACATGATGTTTTTCAATGGCAAAAATCAATGAATATTGTAAATACACAAACAGTAATTTCTCCGCATTGCAAGGTGCAATTCTGAAATTTTTTGCTTTTTCCTGCTAATCCTAGCATGATAAAGAAGATTCAAAGAGAGTGAGATGCCAGCTCCTTTCATTCAGTCAGTAGCTTCAAACATTTCTGGACGTTTTTCAATGGCAAAAATCCATGAATATTGTAAATGCACAAACAGTAATATCTCCACATTGCAACGTGCAATTCTGAAATTTTTTGCTTTTTCCTGCTCCTCTTAGCATGATAAAGAAGATTCAAAGAGAGTGAGATGCCAGCTCTTTTCATTCAGTCAGTAGCTTCAAACATTTCTGGTATATGAATAACATGATGTTTTTCAATGGCAAAAATCAATGAATATTGTAAATGCACAAACAGTAATTTCTCCGCATTGCAAGGTGCAATTCTGAAAATTTTTGATTTTTCCTGCTAATGCTAGCATGATAAAGAAGATTCAAAGAGAGTGAGATGCCAGCTCCTTTCATTCAGTCAGTAGCTTCAAACATTTCTGGACGTTTTTCAATGGCAAAAATCAATGAATATTGTAAATGCACAAACAGTAATATCTCCACATTGCAACGTGCAATTCTGAAATTTTTTGCTTTTTCCTGCTCCTCTTAGCATGATAAAGAAGATTCAAAGAGAGTGACATGCCAGCTCTTTTCATTCAGTCAGTAGCTTCAAACATTTCTGGTATATGAATAACATGATGTTTTTCAATGGCAAAAATCAATGAATATTGTAAATGCACAAACAGTAATTTCTCCGCATTGCAAGGTGCAATTCTGAAATTTTTTGCTTTTTCCTGCTAATCCTAGCATGATAAAGAAGATTCAAAGAGAGTGAGATGCCAGCTCCTTTCATTCAGTCAGTAGCTTCAAACATTTCTGGACGTTTTTCAATGGCAAAAATCAATGAATATTGTAAATGCACAAACAGAAATATCTCCACATTGCAAGGTGCAATTCTGAAATTTTTTGCTTTTTCCTGCTAATCCTGGCATGATAAAGAAGATTCAAAGAGAGTGAGATGCCAGCTCTTTTCATTCAGTCAGTAGCTTCAAACATTTCTGGTATATGAATAACATGATGTTTTTCAATGGCAAAAATCAATGAATATTGTAAATACACAAACAGTAATTTCTCCGCATTGCAAGGTGCAATTCTGAAATTTTTTGCTTTTTCCTGCTAATCCTAGCATGATAAAGAAGATTCAAAGAGAGTGAGATGCCAGCTCCTTTCATTCAGTCAGTAGCTTCAAACATTTCTGGACGTTTTTCAATGGCAAAAATCCATGAATATTGTAAATGCACAAACAGTAATATCTCCACATTGCAACGTGCAATTCTGAAATTTTTTGCTTTTTCCTGCTCCTCTTAGCATGATAAAGAAGATTCAAAGAGAGTGAGATGCCAGCTCTTTTCATTCAGTCAGTAGCTTCAAACATTTCTGGTATATGAATAACATGATGTTTTTCAATGGCAAAAATCAATGAATATTGTAAATGCACAAACAGTAATTTCTCCGCATTGCAAGGTGCAATTCTGAAAATTTTTGATTTTTCCTGCTAATGCTAGCATGATAAAGAAGATTCAAAGAGAGTGAGATGCCAGCTCCTTTCATTCAGTCAGTAGCTTCAAACATTTCTGGACGTTTTTCAATGGCAAAAATCAATGAATATTGTAAATGCACAAACAGTAATATCTCCACATTGCAACGTGCAATTCTGAAATTTTTTGCTTTTTCCTGCTCCTCTTAGCATGATAAAGAAGATTCAAAGAGAGTGACATGCCAGCTCTTTTCATTCAGTCAGTAGCTTCAAACATTTCTGGTATATGAATAACATGATGTTTTTCAATGGCAAAAATCAATGAATATTGTAAATGCACAAACAGTAATTTCTCCGCATTGCAAGGTGCAATTCTGAAATTTTTTGCTTTTTCCTGCTAATCCTAGCATGATAAAGAAGATTCAAAGAGATTGAGATGCCAGCTCCTTTCATTCAGTCAGTAGCTTCAAACATTTCTGGACGTTTTTCAATGGCAAAAATCAATGAATATTGTAAATGCACAAACAGAAATATCTCCACATTGCAAGGTGCAATTCTGAAATTTTTTGCTTTTTCCTGCTAATCCTGGCATGATAAAGAAGATTCAAAGAGAGTGAGATGCCAGCTCTTTTCATTCAGTCAGTAGCTTCAAACATTTCTGGTATATGAATAACATGATGTTTTTCAATGGCAAAAATCAATGAATATTGTAAATACACAAACAGTAATTTCTCCGCATTGCAAGGTGCAATTCTGAAATTTTTTGCTTTTTCCTGCTAATCCTAGCATGATAAAGAAGATTCAAAGAGAGTGAGATGCCAGCTCCTTTCATTCAGTCAGTAGCTTCAAACATTTCTGGACGTTTTTCAATGGCAAAAATCCATGAATATTGTAAATGCACAAACAGTAATATCTCCACATTGCAACGTGCAATTCTGAAATTTTTTGCTTTTTCCTGCTCCTCTTAGCATGATAAAGAAGATTCAAAGAGAGTGAGATGCCAGCTCTTTTCATTCAGTCAGTAGCTTCAAACATTTCTGGTATATGAATAACATGATGTTTTTCAATGGCAAAAATCAATGAATATTGTAAATGCACAAACAGTAATTTCTCCGCATTGCAAGGTGCAATTCTGAAAATTTTTGATTTTTCCTGCTAATGCTAGCATGATAAAGAAGATTCAAAGAGAGTGAGATGCCAGCTCCTTTCATTCAGTCAGTAGCTTCAAACATTTCTGGACGTTTTTCAATGGCAAAAATCAATGAATATTGTAAATGCACAAACAGTAATATCTCCACATTGCAACGTGCAATTCTGAAATTTTTTGCTTTTTCCTGCTCCTCTTAGCATGATAAAGAAGATTCAAAGAGAGTGACATGCCAGCTCTTTTCATTCAGTCAGTAGCTTCAAACATTTCTGGTATATGAATAACATGATGTTTTTCAATGGCAAAAATCAATGAATATTGTAAATGCACAAACAGTAATTTCTCCGCATTGCAAGGTGCAATTCTGAAATTTTTTGCTTTTTCCTGCTAATCCTAGCATGATAAAGAAGATTCAAAGAGATTGAGATGCCAGCTCCTTTCATTCAGTCAGTAGCTTCAAACATTTCTGGACGTTTTTCAATGGCAAAAATCAATGAATATTGTAAATGCACAAACAGTAATATCTCCACATTGCAAGGTGCAATTCTGAAATTTTTTGCTTTTTCCTGCTAATCCTAGCATGATAAAGAAGATTCAAAGAGAGTGAGATGCCAGCTCCTTTCATTCAGTCAGTAGCTTCAAACATTTCTGGACGGTTTTCAATGGCAAAAATCAATGAATATTGTAAATGCACAAACAGTAATATCTCCACATTGCAACGTGCAATTCTGAAATTTTTTGCTTTTTCCTGCTAATCCTGGCATGATAAAGAAGATTCAAAGAGAGTGAGATGCCAGCTCTTTTCATTCAGTCAGTAGCTTCAAACATTTCTGGTATATGAATAACATGGTTTTTCAATGGCAAAAATCAATGAATATTGTAAATGCACAAACAGTAATTTCTCCGCATTGCAAGGTGCAATTCTGAAATTTTTTGCTTTTTCCTGCTAATCCTAGCATGATAAAGAAGATTCAAAGAGAGTGAGATGCCAGCTCCTTTCATTCAGTCAGTAGCTTCAAACATTTCTGGACGTTTTTCAATGGCAAAAATCAATGAATATTGTAAATGCACAAACAGAAATATCTCCACATTGCAAGGTGCAATTCTGAAATTTTTTGCTTTTTCCTGCTCCTCTTAGCATGATAAAGAAGATTCAAAGAGAGTGAGATGCCAGCTCTTTTCATTCAGTCAGTAGCTTCAAACATTTCTGGTATATGAATAACATGATGTTTTTCAATGGCAAAAATCAATGAATATTGTAAATGCACAAACAGTAATTTCTCCGCATTGCAAGGTGCAATTCTGAAATTTTTTGCTTTTTCCTGCTAATCCTGGCATGATAAAGAAGATTCAAAGAGAGTGAGATGCCAGCTCTTTTCATTCAGTCAGTAGCTTCAAACATTTCTGGTATATGAATAACATGATGTTTTTCAATGGCAAAAATCAATGAATATTGTAAATGCGCAAACAGTAATTTCTCCGCATTGCAAGGTGCAATTCTGAAATTTTTTGCTTTTTCCTGCTAATCCTAGCATGATAAAGAAGATTCAAAGAGAGTGAGATGCCAGCTCCTTTCATTCAGTCAGTAGCTTCAAACATTTCTGGACGTTTTTCAATGGCAAAAATCAATGAAAATTGTAAATGCACAAACAGTAATATCTCCACATTGCAACGTGCAATTCTGAAATTTTTTGCTTTTTCCTGCTAATCCTGGCATGATAAAGAAGATTCAAAGAGAGTGAGATGCCAGCTCTTTTCACTCAGTCAGTAGCTTCAAACATTTCTGGTATATGAATAACATGATGTTTTTCAATGGCAAAAATCAATGAATATTGTAAATGCACAAACAGTAATTTCTCCGCATTGCAAGGTGCAATTCCGAAATTTTTTGCTTTTTCCTGCTCCTCTTAGCATGATAAAGAAGATTCAAAGAGAGTGACATGCCAGCTCTTTTCATTCAGTCAGTAGCTTCAAACATTTCTGGTATATGAATAACATGATGTTTTTCAATGGCAAAAATCAATGAATATTGTAAATGCACAAACAGTAATTTCTCCGCATTGCAAGGTGCAATTCTGAAATTTTTTGCTTTTTCCTGCTAATCCTAGCATGATAAAGAAGATTCAAAGAGATTGAGATGCCAGCTCCTTTCATTCAGTCAGTAGCTTCAAACATTTCTGGACGTTTTTCAATGGCAAAAATCAATGAATATTGTAAATGCACAAACAGTAATATCTCCACATTGCAAGGTGCAATTCTGAAATTTTTTGCTTTTTCCTGCTAATCCTAGCATGATAAAGAAGATTCAAAGAGAGTGAGATGCCAGCTCCTTTCATTCAGTCAGTAGCTTCAAACATTTCTGGACGGTTTTCAATGGCAAAAATCAATGAATATTGTAAATGCACAAACAGTAATATCTCCACATTGCAACGTGCAATTCTGAAATTTTTTGCTTTTTCCTGCTAATCCTGGCATGATAAAGAAGATTCAAAGAGAGTGAGATGCCAGCTCTTTTCATTCAGTCAGTAGCTTCAAACATTTCTGGTATATGAATAACATGGTTTTTCAATGGCAAAAATCAATGAATATTGTAAATGCACAAACAGTAATTTCTCCGCATTGCAAGGTGCAATTCTGAAATTTTTTTGCTTTTTCCTGCTAATCCTAGCATGATAAAGAAGATTCAAAGAGAGTGAGATGCCAGCTCCTTTCATTCAGTCAGTAGCTTCAAACATTTCTGGACGTTTTTCAATGGCAAAAATCAATGAATATTGTAAATGCACAAACAGAAATATCTCCACATTGCAAGGTGCAATTCTGAAATTTTTTGCTTTTTCCTGCTCCTCTTAGCATGATAAAGAAGATTCAAAGAGAGTGAGATGCCAGCTCTTTTCATACAGTCAGTAGCTTCAAACATTTCTGGTATATGAATAACATGATGTTTTTCAATGGCAAAAATCAATGAATATTGTAAATGCACAAACAGTAATTTCTCCGCATTGCAAGGTGCAATTCTGAAATTTTTTGCTTTTTCCTGCTAATCCTAGCATGATAAAGAACATTCAAAGAGAGTGAGATGCCAGCTCCTTTCATTCAGTCAGTAGCTTCAAACATTTCTGGACGTTTTTCAATGGCAAAAATCAATGAATATTGTAAATGCACAAACAGTAATATCTCCACATTGCAAGGTGCAATTCTGAAATTTTTTGCTTTTTCCTGCTAATCCTGGCATGATAAAGAAGATTCAAAGAGAGTGAGATGCCAGCTCTTTTCATTCAGTCAGTAGCTTCAAACATTTCTGGTATATGAATAACATGATGTTTTTCAATGGCAAAAATCAATGAATATTGTAAATGCACAAACAGTAATTTCTCCGCATTGCAAGGTGCAATTCTGAAATTTTTTGCTTTTTCCTGCTAATCCTAGCATGATAAAGAAGATTCAAAGAGAGTGAGATGCCAGCTCCTTTCATTCAGTCAGTAGCTTCAAACATTTCTGGACGTTTTTCAATGGCAAAAATCAATGAATATTGTAAATGCACAAACAGTAATATCTCCACATTGCAACGTGCAATTCTGAAATTTTTTGCTTTTTCCTGCTAATCCTGGCATGATAAAGAAGATTCAAAGAGAGTGAGATGCCAGCTCTTTTCACTCAGTCAGTAGCTTCAAACATTTCTGGTATATGAATAACATGATGTTTTTCAATGGCAAAAATCAATGAATATTGTAAATGCACAAACAGTAATTTCTCCGCATTGCAAGGTGCAATTCTGAAATTTTTTGCTTTTTCCTGCTCCTCTTAGCATGATAAAGAAGATTCAAAGAGAGTGACATGCCAGCTCTTTTCATTCAGTCCGTAGCTTCAAACATTTCTGGTATATGAATAACATGATGTTTTTCAATGGCAAAAATCAATGAATATTGTAAATGCACAAACAGTAATTTCTCCGCATTGCAAGGTGCAATTCTGAAATTTTTTGCTTTTTCCTGCTAATCCTAGCATGATAAAGAAGATTCAAAGAGATTGAGATGCCAGCTCCTTTCATTCAGTCAGTAGCTTCAAACATTTCTGGACGTTTTTCAATGGCAAAAATCAATGAATATTGTAAATGCACAAACAGTAATATCTCCACATTGCAAGGTGCAATTCTGAAATTTTTTGCTTTTTCCTGCTAATCCTAGCATGATAAAGAAGATTCAAAGAGAGTGAGATGCCAGCTCCTTTCATTCAGTCAGTAGCTTCAAACATTTCTGGACGGTTTTCAATGGCAAAAATCAATGAAGATTGTAAATGCACAAACAGTAATATCTCCACATTGCAACGTGCAATTCTGAAATTTTTTGCTTTTTCCTGCTAATCCTGGCATGATAAAGAAGATTCAAAGAGAGTGAGATGCCAGCTCTTTTCATTCAGTCAGTAGCTTCAAACATTTCTGGTATATGAATAACATGGTTTTTCAATGGCAAAAATCAATGAATATTGTAAATGCACAAACAGTAATTTCTCCGCATTGCAAGGTGCAATTCTGAAATTTTTTGCTTTTTCCTGCTAATCCTAGCATGATAAAGAAGATTCAAAGAGAGTGAGATGCCAGCTTCTTTCATTCAGTCAGTAGCTTCAAACATTTCTGGACGTTTTTCAATGGCAAAAATCAATGAATATTGTAAATGCACAAACAGAAATATCTCCACATTGCAAGGTGCAATTCTGAAATTTTTTGCTTTTTCCTGCTCCTCTTAGCATGATAAAGAAGATTCAAAGAGAGTGAGATGCCAGCTCTTTTCATTCAGTCAGTAGCTTCAAACATTTCTGGTATATGAATAACATGATGTTTTTCAATGGCAAAAATCAATGAATATTGTAAATGCACAAACAGTAATTTCTCCGCATTGCAAGGTGCAATTCTGAAATTTTTTGCTTTTTCCTGCTAATCCTAGCATGATAAAGAACATTCAAAGAGAGTGAGATGCCAGCTCCTTTCATTCAGTCAGTAGCTTCAAACATTTCTGGACGTTTTTCAATGGCAAAAATCAATGAATATTGTAAATGCACAAACAGTAATATCTCCACATTGCAAGGTGCAATTCTGAAATTTTTTGCTTTTTCCTGCTAATCCTGGCATGATAAAGAAGATTCAAAGAGAGTGAGATGCCAGCTCTTTTCATTCAGTCAGTAGCTTCAAACATTTCTGGTATATGAATAACATGATGTTTTTCAATGGCAAAAATCAATGAATATTGTAAATGCACAAACAGTAATTTCTCCGCATTGCAAGGTGCAATTCTGAAATTTTTTGCTTTTTCCTGCTAATCCTAGCATGATAAAGAAGATTCAAAGAGAGTGAGATGCCAGCTCCTTTCATTCAGTCAGTAGCTTCAAACATTTCTGGACGTTTTTCAATGGCAAAAATCAATGAATATTGTAAATGCACAAACAGTAATATCTCCACATTGCAACGTGCAATTCTGAAATTTTTTGCTTTTTCCTGCTAATCCTGGCATGATAAAGAAGATTCAAAGAGAGTGAGATGCCAGCTCTTTTCACTCAGTCAGTAGCTTCAAACATTTCTGGTATATGAATAACATGATGTTTTTCAATGGCAAAAATCAATGAATATTGTAAATGCACAAACAGTAATTTCTCCGCATTGCAAGGTGCAATTCTGAAATTTTTTGCTTTTTCCTGATAATCCTAGCATGATAAAGAAGATTCAAAGAGAGTGAGATGCCTGCTCCTTTCATTCAGTCAGTAGCTTTAAACATTTCTGGACGTTTTTCAATGGCAAAAATCAATGAATTTTGTAAATGCACAAACAGTAATATCTCCACATTGCAAGGTGCAATTCTGAAATTTTTTGCTTTTTCCTGCTCCTCTTAGCATGATAAAGAAGATTCAAAGAGAGTGAGATGCCAGCTCTTTTCATTCAGTCAGTAGCTTCAAACATCTCTGGTATATGAATAACATGATGTTTTTCAATGGCAAAAATCAATGAATATTGTAAATGCACAAACAGTAATATCTCCACATTGCAAGGTGCAATTCTGAAATTTTTTGCTTTTTCCTGCTAATCCTGGCATGATAAAGAAGATTCAAAGAGAGTGAGATGCCAGCTCTTTTCATTCAGTCAGTAGCTTCAAACATTTCTGGTATATGAATAACATGATGTTTTTCAATGGCAAAAATCAATGAATATTGTAAATGCACAAAGAGTAATTTCTCCGCATTGCAAGGTGCAATTCTGAATTTTTTTGCTTTTTCCTGCTAATCCTAGCATGATAAAGAAGATTCAAAGAGAGTGAGATGCCAGCTCCTTTCATTCAGTCAGTAGCTTCAAACATTTCTGGACGTTTTTCAATGGCAAAAATCAATGAATATTGTAAATGCACAAACAGTAATATCTCCACATTGCAACGTGCAATTCTGAAATTTTTTGCTTTTTCCTGCTAATCCTGGCATGATAAAGAAGATTCAAAGAGAGTGAGATGCCAGCTCTTTTCATTCAGTCAGTAGCTTCAAACATTTCTGGTATATGAATAACATGGTTTTTCAATGGCAAAAATCAATGAATATTGTAAATGCACAAACAGTAATTTCTCCGCATTGCAAGGTGCAATTCTGAATTTTTTTGCTTTTTCCTGCTAATCCTAGCATGATAAAGAAGATTCAAAGAGAGTGAGATGCCAGCTCCTTTCATTCAGTCAGTTGCTTTAAACATTTCTGGACGTTTTTCAATGGCAAAAATCAATGAATATTGTAAATGCACAAACAGTAATATCTCCACATTGCAAGGTGCAATTCTGAAATTTTTTGCTTTTTCCTGCTCCTCTTAGCATGATAAAGAAGATTCAAAGAGAGTGAGATGCCAGCTCTTTTCATTCAGTCAGTAGCTTCAAACATCTCTGGTATATGAATAACATGATGTTTTTCAATGGCAAAAATCAATGAATATTGTAAATGCACAAACAGTAATATCTCCACATTGCAAGGTGCAATTCTGAAATTTTTTGCTTTTTCCTGCTAATCCTAGCATGATAAAGAAGATTCAAAGAGAGTGAGATGCCAGCTCCTTTCATTCAGTCAGTAGCTTCAAACATTTCTGGACGGTTTTCAATGGCAAAAATCAATAAATATTGTAAATGCACAAACAGTAATATCTCCACATTGCAACGTGCAATTCTGAAATTTTTTGCTTTTTCCTGCTAATCCTGGCATGATAAAGAAGATTCAAAGAGAGTGAGATGCCAGCTCTTTTCATTCAGTCAGTAGCTTCAAACATTTCTGGTATATGAATAACATGATGTTTTTCAATGGCAAAAATCAATGAATATTGTAAATGCACAAACAGTAATTTCTCCGCATTGCAAGGTGCAATTCTGAAATTTTTTGCTTTTTCCTGCTAATCCTAGCATGATAAAGAAGATTCAAAGAGATTGAGATGCCAGCTCCTTTCATTCAGTCAGTAGCTTCAAACATTTCTGGACGTTTTTCAATGGCAAAAATCAATGAATATTGTAAATGCACAAACAGTAATATCTCCACATTGCAAGGTGCAATTCTGAAATTTTTTGCTTTTTCCTGCTAATCCTAGCATGATAAAGAAGATTCAAAGAGAGTGAGATGCCAGCTCCTTTCATTCAGTCAGTAGCTTCAAACATTTCTGGACGGTTTTCAATGGCAAAAATCAATGAATATTGTAAATGCACAAACAGTAATATCTCCACATTGCAACGTGCAATTCTGAAATTTTTTGCTTATTCCTGCTAATCCTGGCATGATAAAGAAGATTCAAAGAGAGTGAGATGCCAGCTCTTTTCATTCAGTCAGTAGCTTCAAACATTTCTGGTATATGAATAACATGGTTTTTCAATGGCAAAAATCAATGAATATTGTAAATGCACAAACAGTAATTTCTCCGCATTGCAAGGTGCAATTCTGAAATTTTTTGCTTTTTCCTGCTAATCCTAGCATGATAAAGAAGATTCAAAGAGAGTGAGATGCCAGCTCCTTTCATTCAGTCAGTAGCTTCAAACATTTCTGGACGTTTTTCAATGGCAAAAATCAATGAATATTGTAAATGCACAAACAGAAATATCTCCACATTGCAAGGTGCAATTCTGAAATTTTTTGCTTTTTCCTGCTCCTCTTAGCATGATAAAGAAGATTCAAAGAGAGTGAGATGCCAGCTCTTTTCATTCAGTCAGTAGCTTCAAACATTTCTGGTATATGAATAACATGATGTTTTTCAATGACAAAAATCAATGAATATTGTAAATGCACAAACAGTAATTTCTCCGCATTGCAAGGTGCAATTCTGAAATTTTTTGCTTTTTCCTGCTAATCCTAGCATGATAAAGAAGATTCAAAGAGAGTGAGATGCCAGCTCCTTTCATTCAGTCAGTAGCTTCAAACATTTCTGGACGTTTTTCAATGGCAAAAATCAATGAATATTGTAAATGCACAAACAGTAATATCTCCACATTGCAACGTGCAATTCTGAAATTTTTTGCTTTTTCCTGCTAATCCTGGCATGATAAAGAAGATTCAAAGAGAGTGAGATGCCAGCTCTTTTCACTCAGTCAGTAGCTTCAAACATTTCTGGTATATGAATAACATGATATTTTTCAATGGCAAAAATCAATGAATATTGTAAATGCACAAACAGTAATTTCTCCGCATTGCAAGGTGCAATTCTGAAATGTTTTGCTTTTTCCTGATAATCCTAGCATGATAAAGAAGATTCAAAGAGAGTGAGATGCCTGCTCCTTTCATTCAGTCAGTAGCTTTAAACATTTCTGGACGTTTTTCAATGGCAAAAATCAATGAATTTTGTAAATGCACAAACAGTAATATCTCCACATTGCAAGGTGCAATTCTGAAATTTTTTGCTTTTTCCTGCTCCTCTTAGCATGATAAAGAAGATTCAAAGAGAGTGAGATGCCAGCTCTTTTCATTCAGTCAGTAGCTTCAAACATCTCTGGTATATGAATAACATGATGTTTTTCAATGGCAAAAATCAATGAATATTGTAAATGCACAAACAGTAATATCTCCACATTGCAAGGTGCAATTCTGAAATTTTTTGCTTTTTCCTGCTAATCCTGGCATGATAAAGAAGATTCAAAGAGAGTGAGATGCCAGCTCTTTTCATTCAGTCAGTAGCTTCAAACATTTCTGGTATATGAATAACATGATGTTTTTCAATGGCAAAAATCAATGAATATTGTAAATGCACAAAGAGTAATTTCTCCGCATTGCAAGGTGCAATTCTGAATTTTTTTGCTTTTTCCTGCTAATCCTAGCATGATAAAGAAGATTCAAAGAGAGTGAGATGCCAGCTCCTTTCATTCAGTCAGTTGCTTTAAACATTTCTGGACGTTTTTCAATGGCAAAAATCAATGAATATTGTAAATGCACAAACAGTAATATCTCCACATTGCAAGGTGCAATTCTGAAATTTTTTGCTTTTTCCTGCTCCTCTTAGCATGATAAAGAAGATTCAAAGAGAGTGAGATGCCAGCTCTTTTCATTCAGTCAGTAGCTTCAAACATTTCTGGTATATGAATAACATGGTTTTTCAATGGCAAAAATCAATGAATATTGTAAATGCACAAACAGTAATTTCTCCGCATTGCAAGGTGCAATTCTGAAATTTTTTGCTTTTTCCTGCTAATCCTAGCATGATAAAGAAGATTCAAAGAGAGTGAGATGCCAGCTCTTTTCATTCAGTCAGTAGCTTCAAACATTTCTGGTATATGAATAACATGGTTTTTCAATGGCAAAAATCAATGAATATTGTAAATGCACAAACAGTAATTTCTCCGCATTGCAAGGTGCAATTCTGAATTTTTTTGCTTTTTCCTGCTAATCCTAGCATGATAAAGAAGATTCAAAGAGAGTGAGATGCCAGCTCCTTTCATTCAGTCAGTTGCTTTAAACATTTCTGGACGTTTTTCAATGGCAAAAATCAATGAATATTGTAAATGCACAAACAGTAATATCTCCACATTGCAAGGTGCAATTCTGAAATTTTTTGCTTTTTCCTGCTCCTCTTAGCATGATAAAGAAGATTCAAAGAGAGTGAGATGCCAGCTCTTTTCATTCAGTCAGTAGCTTCAAACATCTCTGGTATATGAATAACATGATGTTTTTCAATGGCAAAAATCAATGAATATTGTAAATGCACAAACAGTAATATCTCCACATTGCAAGGTGCAATTCTGAAATTTTTTGCTTTTTCCTGCTAATCCTAGCATGATAAAGAAGATTCAAAGAGAGTGAGATGCCAGCTCCTTTCATTCAGTCAGTAGCTTCAAACATTTCTGGACGGTTTTCAATGGCAAAAATCAATAAATATTGTAAATGCACAAACAGTAATATCTCCACATTGCAACGTGCAATTCTGAAATTTTTTGCTTTTTCCTGCTAATCCTGGCATGATAAAGAAGATTCAAAGAGAGTGAGATGCCAGCTCTTTTCATTCAGTCAGTAGCTTCAAACATTTCTGGTATATGAATAACATGATGTTTTTCAATGGCAAAAATCAATGAATATTGTAAATGCACAAACAGTAATTTCTCCGCATTGCAAGGTGCAATTCTGAAATTTTTTGCTTTTTCCTGCTAATCCTAGCATGATAAAGAAGATTCAAAGAGATTGAGATGCCAGCTCCTTTCATTCAGTCAGTAGCTTCAAACATTTCTGGACGTTTTTCAATGGCAAAAATCAATGAATATTGTAAATGCACAAACAGTAATATCTCCACATTGCAAGGTGCAATTCTGAAATTTTTTGCTTTTTCCTGCTAATCCTAGCATGATAAAGAAGATTCAAAGAGAGTGAGATGCCAGCTCCTTTCATTCAGTCAGTAGCTTCAAACATTTCTGGACGGTTTTCAATGGCAAAAATCAATGAATATTGTAAATGCACAAACAGTAATATCTCCACATTGCAACGTGCAATTCTGAAATTTTTTGCTTATTCCTGCTAATCCTGGCATGATAAAGAAGATTCAAAGAGAGTGAGATGCCAGCTCTTTTCATTCAGTCAGTAGCTTCAAACATTTCTGGTATATGAATAACATGGTTTTTCAATGGCAAAAATCAATGAATATTGTAAATGCACAAACAGTAATTTCTCCGCATTGCAAGGTGCAATTCTGAAATTTTTTGCTTTTTCCTGCTAATCCTAGCATGATAAAGAAGATTCAAAGAGAGTGAGATGCCAGCTCCTTTCATTCAGTCAGTAGCTTCAAACATTTCTGGACGTTTTTCAATGGCAAAAATCAATGAATATTGTAAATGCACAAACAGAAATATCTCCACATTGCAAGGTGCAATTCTGAAATTTTTTGCTTTTTCCTGCTCCTCTTAGCATGATAAAGAAGATTCAAAGAGAGTGAGATGCCAGCTCTTTTCATTCAGTCAGTAGCTTCAAACATTTCTGGTATATGAATAACATGATGTTTTTCAATGGCAAAAATCAATGAATATTGTAAATGCACAAACAGTAATTTCTCCGCATTGCAAGGTGCAATTCTGAAATTTTTTGCTTTTTCCTGCTAATCCTAGCATGATAAAGAACATTCAAAGAGAGTGAGATGCCAGCTCCTTTCATTCAGTCAGTAGCTTCAAACATTTCTGGACGTTTTTCAATGGCAAAAATCAATGAATATTGTAAATGCACAAACAGTAATATCTCCACATTGCAAGGTGCAATTCTGAAATTTTTTGCTTTTTCCTGCTAATCCTGGCATGATAAAGAAGATTCAAAGAGAGTGAGATGCCAGCTCTTTTCATTCAGTCAGTAGCTTCAAACATTTCTGGTATATGAATAACATGATGTTTTTCAATGGCAAAAATCAATGAATATTGTAAATGCACAAACAGTAATTTCTCCGCATTGCAAGGTGCAATTCTGAAATTTTTTGCTTTTTCCTGCTAATCCTAGCATGATAAAGAAGATTCAAAGAGAGTGAGATGCCAGCTCCTTTCATTCAGTCAGTAGCTTCAAACATTTCTGGACGTTTTTCAATGGCAAAAATCAATGAATATTGTAAATGCACAAACAGTAATATCTCCACATTGCAACGTGCAATTCTGAAATTTTTTGCTTTTTCCTGCTAATCCTGGCATGATAAAGAAGATTCAAAGAGAGTGAGATGCCAGCTCTTTTCACTCAGTCAGTAGCTTCAAACATTTCTGGTATATGAATAACATGATGTTTTTCAATGGCAAAAATCAATGAATATTGTAAATGCACAAACAGTAATTTCTCCGCATTGCAAGGTGCAATTCTGAAATTTTTTGCTTTTTCCTGCTCCTCTTAGCATGATAAAGAAGATTCAAAGAGAGTGACATGCCAGCTCTTTTCATTCAGTCAGTAGCTTCAAACATTTCTGGTATATGAATAACATGATGTTTTTCAATGGCAAAAATCAATGAATATTGTAAATGCACAAACAGTAATTTCTCCGCATTGCAAGGTGCAATTCTGAAATTTTTTGCTTTTTCCTGCTAATCCTAGCATGATAAAGAAGATTCAAAGAGATTGAGATGCCAGCTCCTTTCATTCAGTCAGTAGCTTCAAACATTTCTGGACGTTTTTCAATGGCAAAAATCAATGAATATTGTAAATGCACAAACAGTAATATCTCCACATTGCAAGGTGCAATTCTGAAATTTTTTGCTTTTTCCTGCTAATCCTAGCATGATAAAGAAGATTCAAAGAGAGTGAGATGCCAGCTCCTTTCATTCAGTCAGTAGCTTCAAACATTTCTGGACGGTTTTCAATGGCAAAAATCAATGAATATTGTAAATGCACAAACAGTAATATCTCCACATTGCAACGTGCAATTCTGAAATTTTTTGCTTTTTCCTGCTAATCCTGGCATGATAAAGAAGATTCAAAGAGAGTGAGATGCCAGCTCTTTTCATTCAGTCAGTAGCTTCAAACATTTCTGGTATATGAATAACATGGTTTTTCAATGGCAAAAATCAATGAATATTGTAAATGCACAAACAGTAATTTCTCCGCATTGCAAGGTGCAATTCTGAAATTTTTTTGCTTTTTCCTGCTAATCCTAGCATGATAAAGAAGATTCAAAGAGAGTGAGATGCCAGCTCCTTTCATTCAGTCAGTAGCTTCAAACATTTCTGGACGTTTTTCAATGGCAAAAATCAATGAATATTGTAAATGCACAAACAGAAATATCTCCACATTGCAAGGTGCAATTCTGAAATTTTTTGCTTTTTCCTGCTCCTCTTAGCATGATAAAGAAGATTCAAAGAGAGTGAGATGCCAGCTCTTTTCATTCAGTCAGTAGCTTCAAACATTTCTGGTATATGAATAACATGATGTTTTTCAATGGCAAAAATCAATGAATATTGTAAATGCACAAACAGTAATTTCTCCGCATTGCAAGGTGCAATTCTGAAATTTTTTGCTTTTTCCTGCTAATCCTAGCATGATAAAGAACATTCAAAGAGAGTGAGATGCCAGCTCCTTTCATTCAGTCAGTAGCTTCAAACATTTCTGGACGTTTTTCAATGGCAAAAATCAATGAATATTGTAAATGCACAAACAGTAATATCTCCACATTGCAAGGTGCAATTCTGAAATTTTTTGCTTTTTCCTGCTAATCCTGGCATGATAAAGAAGATTCAAAGAGAGTGAGATGCCAGCTCTTTTCATTCAGTCAGTAGCTTCAAACATTTCTGGTATATGAATAACATGATGTTTTTCAATGGCAAAAATCAATGAATATTGTAAATGCACAAACAGTAATTTCTCCGCATTGCAAGGTGCAATTCTGAAATTTTTTGCTTTTTCCTGCTAATCCTAGCATGATAAAGAAGATTCAAAGAGAGTGAGATGCCAGCTCCTTTCATTCAGTCAGTAGCTTCAAACATTTCTGGACGTTTTTCAATGGCAAAAATCAATGAATATTGTAAATGCACAAACAGTAATATCTCCACATTGCAACGTGCAATTCTGAAATTTTTTGCTTTTTCCTGCTAATCCTGGCATGATAAAGAAGATTCAAAGAGAGTGAGATGCCAGCTCTTTTCACTCAGTCAGTAGCTTCAAACATTTCTGGTATATGAATAACATGATGTTTTTCAATGGCAAAAATCAATGAATATTGTAAATGCACAAACAGTAATTTCTCCGCATTGCAAGGTGCAATTCTGAAATTTTTTGCTTTTTCCTGCTCCTCTTAGCATGATAAAGAAGATTCAAAGAGAGTGACATGCCAGCTCTTTTCATTCAGTCAGTAGCTTCAAACATTTCTGGTATATGAATAACATGATGTTTTTCAATGGCAAAAATCAATGAATATTGTAAATGCACAAACAGTAATTTCTCCGCATTGCAAGGTGCAATTCTGAAATTTTTTGCTTTTTCCTGCTAATCCTAGCATGATAAAGAAGATTCAAAGAGATTGAGATGCCAGCTCCTTTCATTCAGTCAGTAGCTTCAAACATTTCTGGACGTTTTTCAATGGCAAAAATCAATGAATATTGTAAATGCACAAACAGTAATATCTCCACATTGCAAGGTGCAATTCTGAAATTTTTTGCTTTTTCCTGCTAATCCTAGCATGATAAAGAAGATTCAAAGAGAGTGAGATGCCAGCTCCTTTCATTCAGTCAGTAGCTTCAAACATTTCTGGACGGTTTTCAATGGCAAAAATCAATGAAGATTGTAAATGCACAAACAGTAATATCTCCACATTGCAACGTGCAATTCTGAAATTTTTTGCTTTTTCCTGCTAATCCTGGCATGATAAAGAAGATTCAAAGAGAGTGAGATGCCAGCTCTTTTCATTCAGTCAGTAGCTTCAAACATTTCTGGTATATGAATAACATGGTTTTTCAATGGCAAAAATCAATGAATATTGTAAATGCACAAACAGTAATTTCTCCGCATTGCAAGGTGCAATTCTGAAATTTTTTGCTTTTTCCTGCTAATCCTAGCATGATAAAGAAGATTCAAAGAGAGTGAGATGCCAGCTTCTTTCATTCAGTCAGTAGCTTCAAACATTTCTGGACGTTTTTCAATGGCAAAAATCAATGAATATTGTAAATGCACAAACAGAAATATCTCCACATTGCAAGGTGCAATTCTGAAATTTTTTGCTTTTTCCTGCTCCTCTTAGCATGATAAAGAAGATTCAAAGAGAGTGAGATGCCAGCTCTTTTCATTCAGTCAGTAGCTTCAAACATTTCTGGTATATGAATAACATGATGTTTTTCAATGGCAAAAATCAATGAATATTGTAAATGCACAAACAGTAATTTCTCCGCATTGCAAGGTGCAATTCTGAAATTTTTTGCTTTTTCCTGCTAATCCTAGCATGATAAAGAAGATTCAAAGAGAGTGAGATGCCAGCTCCTTTCATTCAGTCAGTAGCTTCAAACATTTCTGGACGTTTTTCAATGGCAAAAATCAATGAATATTGTAAATGCACAAACAGTAATATCTCCACATTGCAACGTGCAATTCTGAAATTTTTTGCTTTTTCCTGCTAATCCTGGCATGATAAAGAAGATTCAAAGAGAGTGAGATGCCATCTCTTTTCACTCAGTCAGTAGCTTCAAACATTTCTGGTATATGAATAACATGATGTTTTTCAATGGCAAAAATCAATGAATATTGTAAATGCACAAACAGTAATTTCTCCGCATTGCAAGGTGCAATTCTGAAATTTTTTGCTTTTTCCTGATAATCCTAGCATGATAAAGAAGATTCAAAGAGAGTGAGATGCCTGCTCCTTTCATTCAGTCAGTAGCTTTAAACATTTCTGGACGTTTTTCAATGGCAAAAATCAATGAATTTTGTAAATGCACAAACAGTAATATCTCCACATTGCAAGGTGCAATTCTGAAATTTTTTGCTTTTTCCTGCTCCTCTTAGCATGATAAAGAAGATTCAAAGAGAGTGAGATGCCAGCTCTTTTCATTCAGTCAGTAGCTTCAAACATCTCTGGTATATGAATAACATGATGTTTTTCAATGGCAAAAATCAATGAATATTGTAAATGCACAAACAGTAATATCTCCACATTGCAAGGTGCAATTCTGAAATTTTTTGCTTTTTCCTGCTAATCCTGGCATGATAAAGAAGATTCAAAGAGAGTGAGATGCCAGCTCTTTTCATTCAGTCAGTAGCTTCAAACATTTCTGGTATATGAATAACATGATGTTTTTCAATGGCAAAAATCAATGAATATTGTAAATGCACAAAGAGTAATTTCTCCGCATTGCAAGGTGCAATTCTGAATTTTTTTGCTTTTTCCTGCTAATCCTAGCATGATAAAGAAGATTCAAAGAGAGTGAGATGCCAGCTCCTTTCATTCAGTCAGTAGCTTCAAACATTTCTGGACGTTTTTCAATGGCAAAAATCAATGAATATTGTAAATGCACAAACAGTAATATCTCCACATTGCAACGTGCAATTCTGAAATTTTTTGCTTTTTCCTGCTAATCCTGGCATGATAAAGAAGATTCAAAGAGAGTGAGATGCCAGCTCTTTTCATTCAGTCAGTAGCTTCAAACATTTCTGGTATATGAATAACATGGTTTTTCAATGGCAAAAATCAATGAATATTGTAAATGCACAAACAGTAATTTCTCCGCATTGCAAGGTGCAATTCTGAATTTTTTTGCTTTTTCCTGCTAATCCTAGCATGATAAAGAAGATTCAAAGAGAGTGAGATGCCAGCTCCTTTCATTCAGTCAGTTGCTTTAAACATTTCTGGACGTTTTTCAATGGCAAAAATCAATGAATATTGTAAATGCACAAACAGTAATATCTCCACATTGCAAGGTGCAATTCTGAAATTTTTTGCTTTTTCCTGCTCCTCTTAGCATGATAAAGAAGATTCAAAGAGAGTGAGATGCCAGCTCTTTTCATTCAGTCAGTAGCTTCAAACATCTCTGGTATATGAATAACATGATGTTTTTCAATGGCAAAAATCAATGAATATTGTAAATGCACAAACAGTAATATCTCCACATTGCAAGGTGCAATTCTGAAATTTTTTGCTTTTTCCTGCTAATCCTAGCATGATAAAGAAGATTCAAAGAGAGTGAGATGCCAGCTCCTTTCATTCAGTCAGTAGCTTCAAACATTTCTGGACGGTTTTCAATGGCAAAAATCAATAAATATTGTAAATGCACAAACAGTAATATCTCCACATTGCAACGTGCAATTCTGAAATTTTTTGCTTTTTCCTGCTAATCCTGGCATGATAAAGAAGATTCAAAGAGAGTGAGATGCCAGCTCTTTTCATTCAGTCAGTAGCTTCAAACATTTCTGGTATATGAATAACATGATGTTTTTCAATGGCAAAAATCAATGAATATTGTAAATGCACAAACAGTAATTTCTCCGCATTGCAAGGTGCAATTCTGAAATTTTTTGCTTTTTCCTGCTAATCCTAGCATGATAAAGAAGATTCAAAGAGAGTGAGATGCCAGCTCCTTTCATTCAGTCAGTAGCTTCAAACATTTCTGGACGTTTTTCAATGGCAAAAATCAATGAATATTGTAAATGCACAAACAGTAATATCTCCACATTGCAACGTGCAATTCTGAAATTTTTTGCTTTTTCCTGCTCCTCTTAGCATGATAAAGAAGATTCAAAGAGAGTGAGATGCCAGCTCTTTTCATTCAGTCAGTAGCTTCAAACATTTCTGGTATATGAATAACATGATGTTTTTCAATGGCAAAAATCAATGAATATTGTAAATGCACAAACAGTAATTTCTCCGCATTGCAAGGTGCAATTCTGAAATTTTTTGCTTTTTCCTGCTAATCCTAGCATGATAAAGAAGATTCAAAGAGATTGAGATGCCAGCTCCTTTCATTCAGTCAGTAGCTTCAAACATTTCTGGACGTTTTTCAATGGCAAAAATCAATGAATATTGTAAATGCACAATCAGTAATATCTCCACATTGCAAGGTGCAATTCTGAAATTTTTTGCTTTTTCCTGCTCCTCTTAGCATGATAAAGAAGATTCAAAGAGAGTGACATGCCAGCTCTTTTCATTCAGTCAGTAGCTTCAAACATTTCTGGTATATGAATAACATGATGTTTTTCAATGGCAAAAATCAATGAATATTGTAAATGCACAAACAGTAATTTCTCCGCATTGCAAGGTGCAATTCTGAAATTTTTTGCTTTTTCCTGCTAATCCTAGCATGATAAAGAAGATTCAAAGAGATTGAGATGCCAGCTCCTTTCATTCAGTCAGTAGCTTCAAACATTTCTGGACGTTTTTCAATGGCAAAAATCAATGAATATTGTAAATGCACAAACAGTAATATCTCCACATTGCAAGGTGCAATTCTGAAATTTTTTGCTTTTTCCTGCTAATCCTAGCATGATAAAGAAGATTCAAAGAGAGTGAGATGCCAGCTCCTTTCATTCAGTCAGTAGCTTCAAACATTTCTGGACGGTTTTCAATGGCAAAAATCAATGAATATTGTAAAAGCACAAACAGTAATATCTCCACATTGCAACGTGCAATTCTGAAATTTTTTGCTTTTTCCTGCTAATCCTGGCATGATAAAGAAGATTCAAAGAGAGTGAGATGCCAGCTCTTTTCATTCAGTCAGTAGCTTCAAACATTTCTGGTATATGAATAACATGGTTTTTCAATGGCAAAAATCAATGAATATTGTAAATGCACAAACAGTAATTTCTCCGCATTGCAAGGTGCAATTCTGAAATTTTTTGCTTTTTCCTGCTAATCCTAGCATGATAAAGAAGATTCAAAGAGAGTGAGATGCCAGCTCCTTTCATTCAGTCAGTAGCTTCAAACATTTCTGGACGTTTTTCAATGGCAAAAATCAATGAATATTGTAAATGCACAAACAGAAATATCTCCACATTGCAAGGTGCAATTCTGAAATTTTTTGCTTTTTCCTGCTCCTCTTAGCATGATAAAGAAGATTCAAAGAGAGTGAGATGCCAGCTCTTTTCATTCAGTCAGTAGCTTCAAACATTTCTGGTATATGAATAACATGATGTTTTTCAATGGCAAAAATCAATGAATATTGTAAATGCACAAACAGTAATTTCTCCGCATTGCAAGGTGCAATTCTGAAATTTTTTGCTTTTTCCTGCTAATCCTAGCATGATAAAGAACATTCAAAGAGAGTGAGATGCCAGCTCCTTTCATTCAGTCAGTAGCTTCAAACATTTCTGGACGTTTTTCAATGGCAAAAATCAATGAATATTGTAAATGCACAAACAGTAATATCTCCACATTGCAATGTGCAATTCTGAAATTTTTTGCTTTTTCCTGCTAATCCTGGCATGATAAAGAAGATTCAAAGAGAGTGAGATGCCAGCTCTTTTCATTCAGTCAGTAGCTTCAAACATTTCTGGTATATGAATAACATGATGTTTTTCAATGGCAAAAATCAATGAATATTGTAAATGCACAAACAGTAATTTCTCCGCATTGCAAGGTGCAATTCTGAAATTTTTTGCTTTTTCCTGCTAATCCTAGCATGATAAAGAAGATTCAAAGAGAGTGATATGCCAGCTCCTTTCATTCAGTCAGTAGCTTCAAACATTTCTGGACGTTTTTCAATGGCAAAAATCAATGAATATTGTAAATGCACAAACAGTAATATCTCCACATTGCAACGTGCAATTCTGAAATTTTTTGCTTTTTCCTGCTTCTCTTAGCATGATAAAGAAGATTCAAAGAGAGTGAGATGCCAGCTCTTTTCATTCAGTCAGTAGCTTCAAACATTTCTGGTATATGAATAACATGATGTTTTTCAATGGCAAAAATCAATGAATATTGTAAATGCACAAACAGTAATTTCTCCGCATTGCAAGGTGCAATTCTGAAATTTTTTGCTTTTTCCTGCTAATCCTAGCATGATAAAGAAGATTCAAAGAGATTGAGATGCCAGCTCCTTTCATTCAGTCAGTAGCTTCAAACATTTCTGGACGTTTTTCAATGGCAAAAATCAATGAATATTGTAAATGCACAAACAGTAATATCTCCACATTGCAACGTGCAATTCTGAAATTTTTTGCTTTTTCCTGCTAATCCTGGCATGATAAAGAAGATTCAAAGAGAGTGAGATGCCAGCTCTTTTCATTCAGTCAGTAGCTTCAAACATTTCTGGTATATGAATAACATGATGTTTTTCAATGGCAAAAATCAATGAATATTGTAAATGCACAAACAGTAATTTCTCCGCATTGCAAGGTGCAATTCTGAAATTTTTTGCTTTTTCCTGCTAATCCTAGCATGATAAAGAAGATTCAAAGAGAGTGAGATGCCAGCTCCTTTCATTCAGTCAGTAGCTTCAAACATTTCTGGACGTTTTTCAATGGCAAAAATCAATGAATATTGTAAATGCACAAACAGTAATATCTCCACATTGCAACGTGCAATTCTGAAATTTTTTGCTTTTTCCTGCTCCTCTTAGCATGATAAAGAAGATTCAAAGAGAGTGAGATGCCAGCTCTTTTCATTCAGTCAGTAGCTTCAAACATTTCTGGTATATGAATAACATGATGTTTTTCAATGGCAAAAATCAATGAATATTGTAAATGCACAAACAGTAATTTCTCCGCATTGCAAGGTGCAATTCTGAAATTTTTTGCTTTTTCCTGCTAATCCTAGCATGATAAAGAAGATTCAAAGAGATTGAGATGCCAGCTCCTTTCATTCAGTCAGTAGCTTCAAACATTTCTGGACGTTTTTCAATGGCAAAAATCAATGAATATTGTAAATGCACAATCAGTAATATCTCCACATTGCAAGGTGCAATTCTGAAATTTTTTGCTTTTTCCTGCTCCTCTTAGCATGATAAAGAAGATTCAAAGAGAGTGACATGCCAGCTCTTTTCATTCAGTCAGTAGCTTCAAACATTTCTGGTATATGAATAACATGATGTTTTTCAATGGCAAAAATCAATGAATATTGTAAATGCACAAACAGTAATTTCTCCGCATTGCAAGGTGCAATTCTGAAATTTTTTGCTTTTTCCTGCTAATCCTAGCATGATAAAGAAGATTCAAAGAGATTGAGATGCCAGCTCCTTTCATTCAGTCAGTAGCTTCAAACATTTCTGGACGTTTTTCAATGGCAAAAATCAATGAATATTGTAAATGCACAAACAGTAATATCTCCACATTGCAAGGTGCAATTCTGAAATTTTTTGCTTTTTCCTGCTAATCCTAGCATGATAAAGAAGATTCAAAGAGAGTGAGATGCCAGCTCCTTTCATTCAGTCAGTAGCTTCAAACATTTCTGGACGGTTTTCAATGGCAAAAATCAATGAATATTGTAAAAGCACAAACAGTAATATCTCCACATTGCAACGTGCAATTCTGAAATTTTTTGCTTTTTCCTGCTAATCCTGGCATGATAAAGAAGATTCAAAGAGAGTGAGATGCCAGCTCTTTTCATTCAGTCAGTAGCTTCAAACATTTCTGGTATATGAATAACATGGTTTTTCAATGGCAAAAATCAATGAATATTGTAAATGCACAAACAGTAATTTCTCCACATTGCAAGGTGCAATTCTGAAATTTTTTGCTTTTTCCTGCTACTCCTAGCATGATAAAGAAGATTCAAAGAGAGTGAGATGCCAGCTCCTTTCATTCAGTCAGTAGCTTCAAACATTTCTGGACGTTTTTCAATGGCAAAAATCAATGAATATTGTAAATGCACAAACAGAAATATCTCCACATTGCAAGGTGCAATTCTGAAATTTTTTGCTTTTTCCTGCTCCTCTTAGCATGATAAAGAAGATTCAAAGAGAGTGAGATGCCAGCTCTTTTCATTCAGTCAGTAGCTTCAAACATTTCTGGTATATGAATAACATGATGTTTTTCAATGGCAAAAATCAATGAATATTGTAAATGCACAAACAGTAATTTCTCCGCATTGCAAGGTGCAATTCTGAAATTTTTTGCTTTTTCCTGCTAATCCTAGCATGATAAAGAACATTCAAAGAGAGTGAGATGCCAGCTCCTTTCATTCAGTCAGTAGCTTCAAACATTTCTGGACGTTTTTCAATGGCAAAAATGAATGAATATTGTAAATGCACAAACAGTAATATCTCCACATTGCAATGTGCAATTCTGAAATTTTTTGCTTTTTCCTGCTAATCCTGGCATGATAAAGAAGATTCAAAGAGAGTGAGATGCCAGCTCTTTTCATTCAGTCAGTAGCTTCAAACATTTCTGGTATATGAATAACATGATGTTTTTCAATGGCAAAAATCAATGAATATTGTAAATGCACAAACAGTAATTTCTCCGCATTGCAAGGTGCAATTCTGAAATGTTTTGCTTTTTCCTGCTAATCCTAGCATGATAAAGAAGATTCAAAGAGATTGAGATGCCAGCTCCTTTCATTCAGTCAGTAGCTTCAAACATTTCTGGACGTTTTTCAATGGCAAAAATCAATGAATATTGTAAATGCACAATCAGTAATATCTCCACATTGCAAGGTGCAATTCTGAAATTTTTTGCTTTTTCCTGCTCCTCTTAGCATGATAAAGAAGATTCAAAGAGAGTGACATGCCAGCTCTTTTCATTCAGTCAGTAGCTTCAAACATTTCTGGTATATGAATAACATGTTGTTTTTCAATGGCAAAAATCAATGAATATTGTAAATGCACAAACAGTAATTTCTCCGCATTGCAAGGTGCAATTCTGAAATTTTTTGCTTTTTCCTGCTAATCCTAGCATGATAAAGAAGATTCAAAGAGATTGAGATGCCAGCTCCTTTCATTCAGTCAGTAGCTTCAAACATTTCTGGACGTTTTTCAATGGCAAAAATCAATGAATATTGTAAATGCACAAACAGTAATATCTCCACATTGCAAGGTGCAATTCTGAAATTTTTTGCTTTTTCCTGCTAATCCTAGCATGATAAAGAAGATTCAAAGAGAGTGAGATGCCAGCTCCTTTCATTCAGTCAGTAGCTTCAAACATTTCTGGACGGTTTTCAATGGCAAAAATCAATGAATATTGTAAAAGCACAAACAGTAATATCTCCACATTGCAACGTGCAATTCTGAAATTTTTTGCTTTTTCCTGCTAATCCTGGCATGATAAAAAAGATTCAAAGAGAGTGAGATGCCAGCTCTTTTCATTCAGTCAGTAGCTTCAAACATTTCTGGTATATGAATAACATGGTTTTTCAATGGCAAAAATCAATGAATATTGTAAATGCACAAACAGTAATTTCTCCGCATTGCAAGGTGCAATTCTGAAATTTTTTGCTTTTTCCTGCTAATCCTAGCATGATAAAGAAGATTCAAAGAGAGTGAGATGCCAGCTCCTTTCATTCAGTCAGTAGCTTCAAACATTTCTGGACGTTTTTCAATGGCAAAAATCAATGAATATTGTAAATGCACAAACAGAAATATCTCCACATTGCAAGGTGCAATTCTGAAATTTTTTGCTTTTTCCTGCTCCTCTTAGCATGATAAAGAAGATTCAAAGAGAGTGAGATGCCAGCTCTTTTCATTCAGTCAGTAGCTTCAAACATTTCTGGTATATGAATAACATGATGTTTTTCAATGGCAAAAATCAATGAATATTGTAAATGCACAAACAGTAATTTCTCCGCATTGCAAGGTGCAATTCTGAAATTTTTTGCTTTTTCCTGCTAATCCTAGCATGATAAAGAACATTCAAAGAGAGTGAGATGCCAGCTCCTTTCATTCAGTCAGTAGCTTCAAACATTTCTGGACGTTTTTCAATGGCAAAAATCAATGAATATTGTAAATGCACAAACAGTAATATCTCCACATTGCAAGGTGCAATTCTGAAATTTTTTGCTTTTTCCTGCTAATCCTGGCATGATAAAGAAGATTCAAAGAGAGTGAGATGCCAGCTCTTTTCATTCAGTCAGTAGCTTCAAACATTTCTGGTATATGAATAACATGATGTTTTTCAATGGCAAAAATCAATGAATATTGTAAATGCACAAACAGTAATTTCTCCGCATTGCAAGGTGCAATTCTGAAATTTTTTGCTTTTTCCTGCTAATCCTAGCATGATAAAGAAGATTCAAAGAGAGTGAGATGCCAGCTCCTTTCATTCAGTCAGTAGCTTCAAACATTTCTGGACGTTTTTCAATGGCAAAAATCAATGAATATTGTAAATGCACAAACAGAAATATCTCCACATTGCAAGGTGCAATTCTGAAATTTTTTGCTTTTTCCTGCTCCTCTTAGCATGATAAAGAAGATTCAAAGAGAGTGAGATGCCAGCTCTTTTCATTCAGTCAGTAGCTTCAAACATTTCTGGTATATGAATAACATGATGTTTTTCAATGGCAAAAATCAATGAATATTGTAAATGCACAAACAGTAATTTCTCCGCATTGCAAGGTGCAATTCTGAAATTTTTTGCTTTTTCCTGCTAATCCTAGCATGATAAAGAACATTCAAAGAGAGTGAGATGCCAGCTCCTTTCATTCAGTCAGTAGCTTCAAACATTTCTGGACGTTTTTCAATGGCAAAAATCAATGAATATTGTAAATGCACAAACAGTAATATCTCCACATTGCAAGGTGCAATTCTGAAATTTTTTGCTTTTTCCTGCTAATCCTGGCATGATAAAGAAGATTCAAAGAGAGTGAGATGCCAGCTCTTTTCATTCAGTCAGTAGCTTCAAACATTTCTGGTATATGAATAACATGATGTTTTTCAATGGCAAAAATCAATGAATATTGTAAATGCACAAACAGTAATTTCTCCGCATTGCAAGGTGCAATTCTGAAATTTTTTGCTTTTTCCTGCTAATCCTAGCATGATAAAGAAGATTCAAAGAGAGTGAGATGCCAGCTCCTTTCATTCAGTCAGTAGCTTCAAACATTTCTGGATGTTTTTCAATGGCAAAAATCAATGAATATTGTAAATGCACAAACAGTAATATCTCCACATTGCAACGTGCAATTCTGAAATTTTTTGCTTTTTCCTGCTAATCCTGGCATGATAAAGAAGATTCAAAGAGAGTGAGATGCCAGCTCTTTTCACTCAGTCAGTAGCTTCAAACATTTCTGGTATATGAATAACATGATGTTTTTCAATGGCAAAAATCAATGAATATTGTAAATGCACAAACAGTAATTTCTCCGCATTGCAAGGTGCAATTCTGAAATTTTTTGCTTTTTCCTGATAATCCTAGCATGATAAAGAAGATTCAAAGAGAGTGAGATGCCTGCTCCTTTCATTCAGTCAGTAGCTTTAAACATTTCTGGACGTTTTTCAATGGCAAAAATCAATGAATTTTGTAAATGCACAAACAGTAATATCTCCACATTGCAAGGTGCAATTCTGAAATTTTTTGCTTTTTCCTGCTCCTCTTAGCATGATAAAGAAGATTCAAAGAGAGTGAGATGCCAGCTCTTTTCATTCAGTCAGTAGCTTCAAACATCTCTGGTATATGAATAACATGATGTTTTTCAATGGCAAAAATCAATGAATATTGTAAATGCACAAACAGTAATATCTCCACATTGCAACGTGCAATTCTGAAATTTTTTGCTTTTTCCTGCTAATCCTGGCATGATAAAGAAGATTCAAAGAGAGTGAGATGCCAGCTCTTTTCATTCAGTCAGTAGCTTCAAACATTTCTGGTATATGAATAACATGGTTTTTCAATGGCAAAAATCAATGAATATTGTAAATGCACAAACAGTAATTTCTCCGCATTGCAAGGTGCAATTCTGAATTTTTTTGCTTTTTCCTGCTAATCCTAGCATGATAAAGAAGATTCAAAGAGAGTGAGATGCCAGCTCCTTTCATTCAGTCAGTTGCTTTAAACATTTCTGGACGTTTTTCAATGGCAAAAATCAATGAATATTGTAAATGCACAAACAGTAATATCTCCACATTGCAAGGTGCAATTCTGAAATTTTTTGCTTTTTCCTGCTCCTCTTAGCATGATAAAGAAGATTCAAAGAGAGTGAGATGCCAGCTCTTTTCATTCAGTCAGTAGCTTCAAACATCTCTGGTATATGAATAACATGATGTTTTTCAATGGCAAAAATCAATGAATATTGTAAATGCACAAACAGTAATTTCTCCGCATTGCAAGGTGCAATTCTGAAATTTTTTGCTTTTTCCTGCTAATCCTATCATGATAAAGAAGATTCAAAGAGATTGAGATGCCAGCTCGTTTCATTCAGTCAGTAGCTTCAAACATTTCTGGACGTTTTTCAATGGCAAAAATCAATGAATATTGTAAATGCACAAACAGTAATATCTCCACATTGCAAGGTGCAATTCTGAAATTTTTTGCTTTTTCCTGCTAATCCTAGCATGATAAAGAAGATTCAAAGAGAGTGAGATGCCAGCTCCTTTCATTCAGTCAGTAGCTTCAAACATTTCTGGACGGTTTTCAATGGCAAAAATCAATAAATATTGTAAATGCACAAACAGTAATATCTCCACATTGCAACGTGCAATTCTGAAATTTTTTGCTTTTTCCTGCTAATCCTGGCATGATAAAGAAGATTCAAAGAGAGTGAGATGCCAGCTCTTTTCATTCAGTCAGTAGCTTCAAACATTTCTGGTATATGAATAACATGGTTTTTCAATGGCAAAAATCAATGAATATTGTAAATGCACAAACAGTAATTTCTCCGCATTGCAAGGTGCAATTCTGAATTTTTTTGCTTTTTCCTGCTAATCCTAGCATGATAAAGAAGATTCAAAGAGAGTGAGATGCCAGCTCCTTTCATTCAGTCAGTTGCTTTAAACATTTCTGGACGTTTTTCAATGGCAAAAATCAATGAATATTGTAAATGCACAAACAGTAATATCTCCACATTGCAAGGTGCAATTCTGAAATTTTTTGCTTTTTCCTGCTCCTCTTAGCATGATAAAGAAGATTCAAAGAGAGTGAGATGCCAGCTCTTTTCATTCAGTCAGTAGCTTCAAACATCTCTGGTATATGAATAACATGATGTTTTTCAATGGCAAAAATCAATGAATATTGTAAATGCACAAACAGTAATTTCTCCGCATTGCAAGGTGCAATTCTGAAATTTTTTGCTTTTTCCTGCTAATCCTATCATGATAAAGAAGATTCAAAGAGATTGAGATGCCAGCTCGTTTCATTCAGTCAGTAGCTTCAAACATTTCTGGACGTTTTTCAATGGCAAAAATCAATGAATATTGTAAATGCACAAACAGTAATATCTCCACATTGCAAGGTGCAATTCTGAAATTTTTTGCTTTTTCCTGCTAATCCTAGCATGATAAAGAAGATTCAAAGAGAGTGAGATGCCAGCTCCTTTCATTCAGTCAGTAGCTTCAAACATTTCTGGACGGTTTTCAATGGCAAAAATCAATAAATATTGTAAATGCACAAACAGTAATATCTCCACATTGCAACGTGCAATTCTGAAATTTTTTGCTTTTTCCTGCTAATCCTGGCATGATAAAGAATATTCAAAGAGAGTGAGATGCCAGCTCCTTTCATTCAGTCAGTAGCTTCAAACATTTCTGGACGTTTTTCAATGGCAAAAATCAATGAATATTGTAAATGCACAAACAGTAATTTCTCCGCATTGCAAGGTGCAATTCTGAAATTTTTTGCTTTTTCCTGCTAATCCTAGCATGATAAAGAAGATTCAAAGAGAGTGAGATGCCAGCTCTTTTCATTCAGTCAGTAGCTTCAAACATTTCTGGTATATGAATAACATGATGTTTTTCAATGGCAAAAATCAATGAATATTGTAAATGCACAAACAGTAATTTCTCCGCATTGCAAGGTGCAATTCTGAAATTTTTTGCTTTTTCCTGCTAATCCTAGCATGATAAAGAAGATTCAAAGAGAGTGAGATGCCAGCTCCTTTCATTCAGTCAGTAGCTTCAAACATTTCTGGATGTTTTTCAATGGCAAAAATCAATGAATATTGTAAATGCACAAACAGTAATATCTCCGCATTGCAAGGTGCAATTCTGAAATTTTTTGCTTTTTCCTGCTAATCCTGGCATGATAAAGAAGATTCAAAGAGAGTGAGATGCCAGCTCTTTTCATTCAGTCAGTAGCTTCAAACATTTCTGGTATATGAATAACATGATGTTTTTCAATGGCAAAAATCAATGAATATTGTAAATGCACAAACAGTAATTTCTCCGCATTGCAAGGTGCAATTCTGAAATTTTTTGCTTTTTCCTGCTAATCCTAGCATGATAAAGAAGATTCAAAGAGAGTGAGATGCCAGCTCCTTTCATTCAGTCAGTAGCTTCAAACATTTCTGGACATTTTTCAATGGCAAAAATCCATGAATATTGTAAATGCACAAACAGTAATATCTCCACATTGCAACGTGCAATTCTGAAATTTTTTGCTTTTTCCTGCTCCTTTTAGCATGATAAAGAAGATTCAAAGAGAGTGAGATGCCAGCTCTTTTCATTCAGTCAGTAGCTTCAAACATTTCTGGTATATGAATAACATGATGTTTTTCAATGGCAAAAATCAATGAATATTGTAAATGCACAAACAGTAATTTCTCCGCATTGCAAGGTGCAATTCTGAAATTTTTTGATTTTTCCTGCTAATCCTAGCATGATAAAGAAGATTCAAAGAGAGTGAGATGCCAGCTCCTTTCATTCAGTCAGTAGCTTCAAACATTTCTGGACGTTTTTCAATGGCAAAAATCAATGAATATTGTAAATGCACAAACAGTAATATCTCCACATTGCAACGTGCAATTCTGAAATTTTTTGCTTTTTCCTGCTCCTCTTAGCATGATAAAGAAGATTCAAAGAGAGTGAGATGCCAGCTCATTTCATTCAGTCAGTAGCTTCAAACATTTCTGGTATATGAATAACATGATGTTTTTCAATGGCAAAAATCAATGAATATTGTAAATGCACAAACAGTAATTTCTCCGCATTGCAAGGTGCAATTCTGAAATTTTTTGCTTTTTCCTGCTAATCCTAGCATGATAAAGAAGTTTCAAAGAGATTGAGATGCCAGCTCCTTTCATTCAGTCAGTAGCTTCAAACATTTCTGGACGTTTTTCAATGGCAAAAATCAATGAATATTGTAAATGCACAATCAGCAATATCTCCACATTGCAAGGTGCAATTCTGAAATTTTTTGCTTTTTCCTGCTCCTCTTAGCATGATAAAGAAGATTCAAAGAGAGTGAGATGCCAGCTCTTTTCATTCAGTCAGTAGCTTCAAACATTTCTGGTATATGAATAACATGATGTTTTTCAATGGCAAAAATCAATGAATATTGTAAATGCACAAACAGTAATTTCTCCGCATTGCAAGGTGCAATTCTGAAATTTTTTGCTTTTTCCTGCTAATCCTAGCATGATAAAGAAGATTCAAAGAGATTGAGATGCCAGCTCCTTTCATTCAGTCAGTAGCTTCAAACATTTCTGGACGTTTTTCAATGGCAAAAATCAATGAATATTGTAAATGCACAAACAGTAATATCTCCACATTGCAAGGTGCAATTCTGAAATTTTTTGCTTTTTCCTGCTAATCCTAGCATGATAAAGAAGATTCAAAGAGAGTGAGATGCCAGCTCCTTTCATTCAGTCAGTAGCTTCAAACATTTCTGGACGGTTTTCAATGGCAAAAATCAATGAATATTGTAAATGCACAAACAGTAATATCTCCACATTGCAACGTGCAATTCTGAAATTTTTTGCTTTTTCCTGCTAATCCTGGCATGATAAAGAAGATTCAAAGAGAGTGAGATGCCAGCTCTTTTCATTCAGTCAGTAGCTTCAAACATTTCTGGTATATGAATAACATGGTTTTTCAATGGCAAAAATCAATGAATATTGTAAATGCACAAACAGTAATTTCTCAGCATTGCAAGGTGCAATTCTGAATTTTTTTGCTTTTTCCTGCTAATCCTAGCATGATAAAGAAGATTCAAAGAGAGTGAGATGCCAGCTCCTTTCATTCAGTCAGTAGCTTCAAACATTTCTGGACGTTTTTCAATGGCAAAAATCAATGAATATTGTAAATGCACAAACAGTAATATCTCCACATTGCAAGGTGCAATTCTGAAATTTTTTGCTTTTTCCTGCTCCTCTTAGCATGATAAAGAAGATTCAAAGAGAGTGAGATGCCAGCTCTTTTCATTCAGTCAGTAGCTTCAAACATTTCTGGTATATGAATAACATGATGTTTTTCAATGACAAAAATCAATGAATATTGTAAATGCACAAACAGTAATTTCTCCGCATTGCAAGGTGCAATTCTGAAATTTTTTGCTTTTTCCTGCTAATCCTAGCATGATAAAGAAGATTCAAAGAGAGTGAGATGCCAGCTCCTTTCATTCAGTCAGTAGCTTCAAACATTTCTGGACGTTTTTCAATGGCAAAAATCAATGAATATTGTAAATGCACAAACAGTAATATCTCCACATTGCAAGGTGCAATTCTGAAATTTTTTGCTTTTTCCTGCTAATCCTGGCATGATAAAGAAGATTCAAAGAGAGTGAGATGCCAGCTCTTTTCATTCAGTCAGTAGCTTCAAACATTTCTGGTATATGAATAACATGATGTTTTTCAATGGCAAAAATCAATGAATATTGTAAATGCACAAACAGTAATTTCTCCGCATTGCAAGGTGCAATTCTGAAATTTTTTGCTTTTTCCTGCTAATCCTAGCATGATAAAGAAGATTCAAAGAGAGTGAGATGCCAGCTCCTTTCATTCAGTCAGTAGCTTCAAACATTTCTGGACGTTTTTCAATGGCAAAAATCAATGAATATTGTAAATGCACAAACAGTAATATCTCCACATTGCAACGTGCAATTCTGAAATTTTTTGCTTTTTCCTGCTAATCCTGGCATGATAAAGAAGATTCAAAGAGAGTGAGATGCCAGCTCTTTTCATTCAGTCAGTAGCTTCAAACATTTCTGGTATGTGAATAACATGATGTTTTTCAATGGCAAAAATCAATGAATATTGTAAATGCACAAACAGTAATTTCTCCGCATTGCAAGGTGCAATTCTGAAATTTTTTGCTTTTTCCTGCTAATCCTAGCATGATAAAGAAGATTCAAAGAGAGTGAGATGCCAGCTCCTTTCATTCAGTCAGTAGCTTTAAACATTTCTGGACGTTTTTCAATGGCAAAAATCAATGAATATTGTAAATGCACAAACAGTAATATCTCCACATTGCAAGGTGCAATTCTGAAATTTTTTGCTTTTTCCTGCTCCTCTTATCATGATAAAGAAGATTCAAAGAGAGTGAGATGCCAGCTCTTTTCATTCAGTCAGTAGCTTCAAACATCTCTGGTATATGAATAACATGATGTTTTTCGATGGCAAAAATCAATGAATATTGTAAATGCACAAACAGTAATATCTCCACATTGCAAGGTGCAATTCTGAAATTTTTTGCTTTTTCCTGCTAATCCTGGCATGATAAAGAAGATTCAAAGAGAGTGAGATGCCAGCTCTTTTCATTCAGTCAGTAGCTTCAAACATTTCTGGTATATGAATAACATGATGTTTTTCAATGGCAAAAATCAATGAATATTGTAAATGCACAAACAGTAATTTCTCCGCATTGCAAGGTGCAATTCTGAATTTTTTTGCTTTTTCCTGCTAATCCTAGCATGATAAAGAAGATTCAAAGAGAGTGAGATGCCAGCTCCTTTCATTCAGTCAGTAGCTTCAAACATTTCTGGACGTTTTTCAATGGCAAAAATCAATGAATATTGTAAATGCACAAACAGTAATATCTCCACATTGCAACGTGCAATTCTGAAATTTTTTGCTTTTTCCTGCTAATCCTGGCATGATAAAGAAGATTCAAAGAGAGTGAGATGCCAGCTCTTTTCATTCAGTCAGTAGCTTCAAACATTTCTGGTATATGAATAACATGATGTTTTTCAATGGCAAAAATCAATGAATATTGTAAATGCACAAACAGTAATTTCTCCGCATTGCAAGGTGCAATTCTGAAATTTTTTGCTTTTTCCTGCTAATCCTAGCATGATAAAGAAGATTCAAAGAGAGTGAGATGCCAGCTCCTTTCATTCAGTCAGTAGCTTTAAACATTTCTGGACGTTTTTCAATGGCAAAAATCAATGAATATTGTAAATGCACAAACAGTAATATCTCCACATTGCAAGGTGCAATTCTGAAATTTTTTGCTTTTTCCTGCTCCTCTTAGCATGATAAAGAAGATTCAAAGAGAGTGAGATGCCAGCTCTTTTCATTCAGTCAGTAGCTTCAAACATCTCTGGTATATGAATAACATGATGTTTTTCAATGGCAAAAATCAATGAATATTGTAAATGCACAAACAGTAATTTCTCCGCATTGCAAGGTGCAATTCTGAAATTTTTTGCTTTTTCCTGCTAATCCTAGCATGATAAAGAAGATTCAAAGAGATTGAGATGCCAGCTCCTTTCATTCAGTCAGTAGCTTCAAACATTTCTGGACGTTTTTCAATGGCAAAAATCAATGAATGTTGTAAATGCACAAACAGTAATATCTCCACATTGCAAGGTGCAATTCTGAAATTTTTTGCTTTTTCCTGCTAATCCTAGCATGATAAAGAAGATTCAAAGAGAGTGAGATGCCAGCTCCTTTCATTCAGTCAGTAGCTTCAAACATTTCTGGACGGTTTTCAATGGCAAAAATCAATGAATATTGTAAATGCACAAACATTAATATCTCCACATTGCAACGTGCAATTCTGAAATTTTTTGCTTTTTCCTGCTAATCCTGGCATGATAAAGAAGATTCAAAGAGAGTGAGATGCCAGCTCTTTTCATTCAGTCAGTAGCTTCAAACATTTCTGGTATATGAATAACATGGTTTTTCAATGGCAAAAATCAATGAATATTGTAAATGCACAAACAGTAATATCTCCGCATTGCAAGGTGCAATTCTGAAATTTTTTGCTTTTTCCTGCTAATCCTAGCATGATAAAGAAGATTCAAAGAGAGTGAGATGCCAGCTCCTTTCATTCAGTCAGTAGCTTCAAACATTTCTGGACGTTTTTCAATGGCAAAAATCAATGAATATTGTAAATGCACAAACAGTAATTTCTCAGCATTGCAAGGTGCAATTCTGAAATTTTTTGCTTTTTCCTGCTAATCCTAGCATGATAAAGAAGATTCAAAGAGAGTGAGATGCCAGCTCTTTTCATTCAGTCAGTAGCTTCAAACATTTCTGGTATATGAATAACATGATGTTTTTCAATGGCAAAAATCAATGAATATTGTAAATGCACAAACAGTAATTTCTCCGCATTGCAAGGTGCAATTCTGAAATTTTTTGCTTTTTCCTGCTAATCCTAGCATGATAAAGAAGATTCAAAGAGAGTGAGATGCCAGCTCCTTTCATTCAGTCAGTAGCTTCAAACATTTCTGGACGTTTTTCAATGGCAAAAATCAATGAATATTGTAAATGCACAAACAGTAATATCCGCATTGCAAGGTGCAATTCTGAAATTTTTTGCTTTTTCCTGCTAATCCTAGCATGATAAAGAAGATTCAAAGAGAGTGAGATGCCAGCTCTTTTCATTCAGTCAGTAGCTTCAAACATTTCTGGTATATGAATAACATGATGTTTTTCAATGGCAAAAATCAATGAATATTGTAAATGCACAAACAGTAATTTCTCCGCATTGCAAGGTGCAATTCTGAAATTTTTTGCTTTTTCCTGCTAATCCTAGCATGATAAAGAAGATTCAAAGAGAGTGAGATGCCAGCTCCTTTCATTCAGTCAGTAGCTTCAAACATTTCTGGACGTTTTTCAATGGCAAAAATCAATGAATATTGTAAATGCACAAACAGTAATATCTCCACATTGCAAGGTGCAATTCTGAAATTTTTTGCTTTTTCCTGCTAATCCTGGCATGATAAAGAAGATTCAAAGAGAGTGAGATGCCAGCTCTTTTCATTCAGTCAGTAGCTTCAAACATTTCTGGTATATGAATAACATGATGTTTTTCAATGGCAAAAATCAATGAATATTGTAAATGCACAAACAGTAATTTCTCCGCATTGCAATGTGCAATTCTGAAATTTTTTGCTTTTTCCTGCTAATCCTAGCATGATAAAGAAGATTCAAAGAGAGTGAGATGCCAGCTCCTTTCATTCAGTCAGTAGCTTCAAACATTTCTGGACGTTTTTCAATGGCAAAAATCAATGAATATTGTAAATGCACAAACAGTAATATCTCCACATTGCAAGGTGCAATTCTGAAATTTTTTGCTTTTTCCTGCTCCTCTTATCATGATAAAGAAGATTCAAAGAGAGTGAGATGCCAGCTCTTTTCATTCAGTCAGTAGCTTCAAACATCTCTGGTATATGAATAACATGATGTTTTTCAATGGCAAAAATCAATGAATATTGTAAATGCACAAACAGTAATATCTCCACATTGCAAGGTGCAATTCTGAAATTTTTTGCTTTTTCCTGCTAATCCTGGCATGATAAAGAAGATTCAAAGAGAGTGAGATGCCAGCTCTTTTCATTCAGTCAGTAGCTTCAAACATTTCTGGTATATGAATAACATGATGTTTTTCAATGGCAAAAATCAATGAATATTGTAAATGCACAAACAGTAATTTCTCCGCATTGCAAGGTGCAATTCTGAATTTTTTTGCTTTTTCCTGCTAATCCTAGCATGATAAAGAAGATTCAAAGAGAGTGAGATGCCAGCTCCTTTCATTCAGTCAGTAGCTTCAAACATTTCTGGACGTTTTTCAATGGCAAAAATCAATGAATATTGTAAATGCACAAACAGTAATATCTCCACATTGCAACGTGCAATTCTGAAATTTTTTGCTTTTTCCTGCTAATCCTGGCATGATAAAGAAGATTCAAAGAGAGTGAGATGCCAGCTCTTTTCATTCAGTCAGTAGCTTCAAACATTTCTGGTATATGAATAACATGATGTTTTTCAATGGCAAAAATCAATGAATATTGTAAATGCACAAACAGTAATTTCTCCGCATTGCAAGGTGCAATTCTGAAATTTTTTGCTTTTTCCTGCTAATCCTAGCATGATAAAGAAGATTCAAAGAGAGTGAGATGCCAGCTCCTTTCATTCAGTCAGTAGCTTTAAACATTTCTGGACGTTTTTCAATGGCAAAAATCAATGAATATTGTAAATGCACAAACAGTAATATCTCCACATTGCAAGGTGCAATTCTGAAATTTTTTGCTTTTTCCTGCTCCTCTTAGCATGATAAAGAAGATTCAAAGAGAGTGAGATGCCAGCTCTTTTCATTCAGTCAGTAGCTTCAAACATCTCTGGTATATGAATAACATGATGTTTTTCAATGGCAAAAATCAATGAATATTGTAAATGCACAAACAGTAATTTCTCCGCATTGCAAGGTGCAATTCTGAAATTTTTTGCTTTTTCCTGCTAATCCTAGCATGATAAAGAAGATTCAAAGAGATTGAGATGCCAGCTCCTTTCATTCAGTCAGTAGCTTCAAACATTTCTGGACGTTTTTCAATGGCAAAAATCAATGAATATTGTAAATGCACAAACAGTAATATCTCCACATTGCAAGGTGCAATTCTGAAATGTTTTGCTTTTTCCTGCTAATCCTAGCATGATAAAGAAGATTCAAAGAGAGTGAGATGCCAGCTCCTTTCATTCAGTCAGTAGCTTCAAACATTTCTGGACGGTTTTCAATGGCAAAAATCAATGAATATTGTAAATGCACAAACATTAATATCTCCACATTGCAACGTGCAATTCTGAAATTTTTTGCTTTTTCCTGCTAATCCTGGCATGATAAAGAAGATTCAAAGAGAGTGAGATGCCAGCTCTTTTCATTCAGTCAGTAGCTTCAAACATTTCTGGTATATGAATAACATGGTTTTTCAATGGCAAAAATCAATGAATATTGTAAATGCACAAACAGTAATATCTCCGCATTGCAAGGTGCAATTCTGAAATTTTTTGCTTTTTCCTGCTAATCCTAGCATGATAAAGAAGATTCAAAGAGAGTGAGATGCCAGCAAATTTCATTCAGTCAGTAGCTTCAAACATTTCTGGACGTTTTTCAATGGCAAAAATCAATGAATATTGTAAATGCACAAACAGTAATTTCTCCGCATTGCAAGGTGCAATTCTGAAATTTTTTGCTTTTTCCTGCTAATCCTAGCATGATAAAGAAGATTCAAAGAGAGTGAGATGCCAGCTCTTTTCATTCAGTCAGTAGCTTCAAACATTTCTGGTATATGAATAACATGATGTTTTTCAATGGCAAAAATCAATGAATATTGTAAATGCACAAACAGTAATTTCTCCGCATTGCAAGGTGCAATTCTGAAATTTTTTGCTTTTTCCTGCTAATCCTAGCATGATAAAGAAGATTCAAAGAGAGTGAGATGCCAGCTCCTTTCATTCAGTCAGTAGCTTCAAACATTTCTGGACGTTTTTCAATGGCAAAAATCAATGAATATTGTAAATGCACAAACAGTAATATCCGCATTGCAAGGTGCAATTCTGAAATTTTTTGCTTTTTCCTGCTAATCCTAGCATGATAAAGAAGATTCAAAGAGAGTGAGATGCCAGCTCTTTTCATTCAGTCAGTAGCTTCAAACATTTCTGGTATATGAATAACATGATGTTTTTCAATGGCAAAAATCAATGAATATTGTAAATGCACAAACAGTAATTTCTCCGCATTGCAAGGTGCAATTCTGAAATTTTTTGCTTTTTCCTGCTAATCCTAGCATGATAAAGAAGATTCAAAGAGAGTGAGATGCCAGCTCCTTTCATTCAGTCAGTAGCTTCAAACATTTCTGGACGTTTTTCAATGGCAAAAATCAATGAATATTGTAAATGCACAAACAGTAATATCTCCACATTGCAAGGTGCAATTCTGAAATTTTTTGCTTTTTCCTGCTAATCCTGGCATGATAAAGAAGATTCAAAGAGAGTGAGATGCCAGCTCTTTTCATTCAGTCAGTAGCTTCAAACATTTCTGGTATATGAATAACATGATGTTTTTCAATGGCAAAAATCAATGAATATTGTAAATGCACAAACAGTAATTTCTCCGCATTGCAAGGTGCAATTCTGAAATTTTTTGCTTTTTCCTGCTAATCCTAGCATGATAAAGAAGATTCAAAGAGAGTGAGATGCCAGCTCCTTTCATTCAGTCAGTAGCTTCAAACATTTCTGGACGTTTTTCAATGGAAAAATCAATGAATTTTGTAAATGCACAAACAGTAATATCTCCACATTGCAAGGTGCAATTCTGAAATTTTTTGCTTTTTCCTGCTCCTCTTATCATGATAAAGAAGATTCAAAGAGAGTGAGATGCCAGCTCTTTTCATTCAGTCAGTAGCTTCAAACATCTCTGGTATATGAATAACATGATGTTTTTCAATGGCAAAAATCAATGAATATTGTAAATGCACAAACAGTAATATCTCCACATTGCAAGGTGCAATTCTGAAATTTTTTGCTTTTTCCTGCTAATCCTGGCATGATAAAGAAGATTCAAAGAGAGTGAGATGCCAGCTCTTTTCATTCAGTCAGTAGCTTCAAACATTTCTGGTATATGAATAACATGATGTTTTTCAATGGCAAAAATCAATGAATATTGTAAATGCACAAACAGTAATTTCTCCGCATTGCAAGGTGCAATTCTGAATTTTTTTGCTTTTTCCTGCTAATCCTAGCATGAAAAAGAAGATTCAAAGAGAGTGAGATGCCAGCTCCTTTCATTCAGTCAGTAGCTTCAAACATTTCTGGACGTTTTTCAATGGCAAAAATCAATGAATATTGTAAATGCACAAACAGTAATATCTCCACATTGCAACGTGCAATTCTGAAATTTTTTGCTTTTTCCTGCTAATCCTGGCATGATAAAGAAGATTCAAAGAGAGTGAGATGCCAGCTCTTTTCATTCAGTCAGTAGCTTCAAACATTTCTGGTATATGAATAACATGATGTTTTTCAATGGCAAAAATCAATGAATATTGTAAATGCACAAACAGTAATTTCTCCGCATTGCAAGGTGCAATTCTGAAATTTTTTGCTTTTTCCTGCTAATCCTAGCATGATAAAGAAGATTCAAAGAGAGTGAGATGCCAGCTCCTTTCATTCAGTCAGTAGCTTTAAACATTTCTGGACGTTTTTCAATGGCAAAAATCAATGAATATTGTAAATGCACAAACAGTAATATCTCCACATTGCAAGGTGCAATTCTGAAATTTTTTGCTTTTTCCTGCTCCTCTTAGCATGATAAAGAAGATTCAAAGAGAGTGAGATGCCAGCTCTTTTCATTCAGTCAGTAGCTTCAAACATCTCTGGTATATGAATAACATGATGTTTTTCAATGGCAAAAATCAATGAATATTGTAAATGCACAAACATTAATTTCTCCGCATTGCAAGGTGCAATTCTGAAATTTTTTGCTTTTTCCTGCTAATCCTAGCATGATAAAGAAGATTCAAAGAGATTGAGATGCCAGCTCCTTTCATTCAGTCAGTAGCTTCAAACATTTCTGGACGTTTTTCAATGGCAAAAATCAATGAATATTGTAAATGCACAAACAGTAATATCTCCACATTGCAAGGTGCAATTCTGAAATTTTTTGCTTTTTCCTGCTAATCCTAGCATGATAAAGAAGATTCAAAGAGAGTGAGATGCCAGCTCCTTTCATTCAGTCAGTAGCTTCAAACATTTCTGGACGGTTTTCAATGGCAAAAATCAATGAATATTGTAAATGCACAAACATTAATATCTCCACATTGCAACGTGCAATTCTGAAATTTTTTGCTTTTTCCTGCTAATCCTGGCATGATAAAGAAGATTCAAAGAGAGTGAGATGCCAGCTCTTTTCATTCAGTCAGTAGCTTCAAACATTTCTGGTATATGAATAACATGGTTTTTCAATGGCAAAAATCAATGAATATTGTAAATGCACAAACAGTAATATCTCCGCATTGCAAGGTGCAATTCTGAAATTTTTTGCTTTTTCCTGCTAATCCTAGCATGATAAAGAAGATTCAAAGAGAGTGAGATGCCAGCTCCTTTCATTCAGTCAGTAGCTTCAAACATTTCTGGACGTTTTTCAATGGCAAAAATCAATGAATATTGTAAATGCACAAACAGTAATTTCTCCGCATTGCAAGGTGCAATTCTGAAATTTTTTGCTTTTTCCTGCTAATCCTAGCATGATAAAGAAGATTCAAAGAGAGTGAGATGCCAGCTCTTTTCATTCAGTCAGTAGCTTCAAACATTTCTGGTATATGAATAACATGATGTTTTTCAATGGCAAAAATCAATGAATATTGTAAATGCACAAACAGTAATTTCTCCGCATTGCAAGGTGCAATTCTGAAATTTTTTGCTTTTTCCTGCTAATCCTAGCATGATAAAGAAGATTCAAAGAGAGTGAGATGCCAGCTCCTTTCATTCAGTCAGTAGCTTCAAACATTTCTGGACGTTTTTCAATGGCAAAAATCAATGAATATTGTAAATGCACAAACAGTAATATCCGCATTGCAAGGTGCAATTCTGAAATTTTTTGCTTTTTCCTGCTAATCCTAGCATGATAAAGAAGATTCAAAGAGAGTGAGATGCCAGCTCTTTTCATTCAGTCAGTAGCTTCAAACATTTCTGGTATATGAATAACATGATGTTTTTCAATGGCAAAAATCAATGAATATTGTAAATGCACAAACAGTAATTTCTCCGCATTGCAAGGTGCAATTCTGAAATTTTTTGCTTTTTCCTGCTAATCCTAGCATGATAAAGAAGATTCAAAGAGAGTGAGATGCCAGCTCCTTTCATTCAGTCAGTAGCTTCAAACATTTCTGGACGTTTTTCAATGGCAAAAATCAATGAATATTGTAAACGCACAAACAGTAATATCTCCACATTGCAACGTGCAATTCTGAAATTTTTTGCTTTTTCCTGCTAATCCTGGCATGATAAAGAAGATTCAAAGAGAGTGAGATGCCAGCTCTTTTCATTCAGTCAGTAGCTTCAAACATTTCTGGTATATGAATAACATGATGTTTTTCAATGGCAAAAATCAATGAATATTGTAAATGCACAAACAGTAATTTCTCCGCATTGCAAGGTGCAATTCTGAAATTTTTTGCTTTTTCCTGCTAATCCTAGCATGATAAAGAAGATTCAAAGAGAGTGAGATGCCAGCTCCTTTCATTCAGTCAGTAGCTTCAAACATTTCTGGACGTTTTTCAATGGCAAAAATCAATGAACATTGTAAATGCACAAACAGTAATATCTCCACATTGCAAGGTGCAATTCTGAATTTTTTTGCTTTTTCCTGCTAATCCTGGCATGATAAAGAAGATTCAAAGAGAGTGAGATGCCAGCTCTTTTCATTCAGTCAGTAGCTTCAAACATTTCTGGTATATGAATAACATGATGTTTTTCAATGGCAAAAATCAATGAATATTGTAAATGCACAAACAGTAATTTGTCCGCATTGCAAGGTGCAATTCTGAAATTTTTTGCTTTTTCCTGCTAATCCTAGCATGATAAAGAAGATTCAAAGAGAGTGAGATGCCAGCTCCTTTCATTCAGTCAGTAGCTTCAAACATTTCTGGACGGTTTTCAATGGCAAAAATCAATGAATATTGTAAATGCACAAACAGTAATATCTCCACATTGCAAGGTGCAATTCTGAAATTTTTTGCTTTTTCCTGCTAATCCTGGCATGATAAAGAAGATTCAAAAAGAGTGAGATGCCAGCTCTTTTCATTCAGTCAGTAGCTTCAAACATTTCTGGTATATGAATAACATGATGTTTTTCAATGGCAAAAATCAATGAATATTGTAAATGCACAAACAGTAATTTCTCCGCATTGCAAGGTGCAATTCTGAAATTTTTTGCTTTTTCCTGCTAATCCTAGCATGATAAAGAAGATTCAAAGAGAGTGAGATGCCAGCTCCTTTCATTCAGTCAGTAGCTTCAAACATTTCTGGACGTTTTTCAATGGCAAAAATCAATGAATATTGTAAATGCACAAACAGTAATATCTCCACATTGCAAGGTGCAATTCTGAAATTTTTTGCTTTTTCCTGCTCCTCTTAGCATGATAAAGAAGATTCAAAGAGAGTGAGATGCCAGCTCTTTTCATTCAGTCAGTAGCTTCAAACATCTCTGGTATATGAATAACATGATGTTTTTCAATGGCAAAAATCAATGAATATTGTAAATGCACAAACAGTAATTTCTCCGCATTGCAAGGTGCAATTCTGAAATTTTTTGCTTTTTCCTGCTAATCCTAGCATGATAAAGAAGATTCAAAGAGATTGAGATGCCAGCTCCTTTCATTCAGTCAGTAGCTTCAAACATTTCTGGACGTTTTTCAATGGCAAAAATCAATGAATATTGTAAATGCACAAACAGTAATATCTCCACATTGCAAGGTGCAATTCTGAAATTTTTTGCTTTTTCCTGCTAATCCTAGCATGATAAAGAAGATTCAAAGAGAGTGAGATGCCAGCTCCTTTCATTCAGTCAGTAGCTTCAAACATTTCTGGACGGTTTTCAATGGCAAAAATCAATGAATATTGTAAATGCACAAACAGTAATATCTCCACATTGCAACGTGCAATTCTGAAATTTTTTGCTTTTTCCTGCTAATCCTGGCATGATAAAGAAGATTCAAAGAGAGTGAGATGCCAGCTCTTTTCATTCAGTCAGTAGCTTCAAACATTTCTGGTATATGAATAACATGGTTTTTCAATGGCAAAAATCAATGAATATTGTAAATGCACAAACAGTAATTTCTCCGCATTGCAAGGTGCAATTCTGAAATTTTTTGCTTTTTCCTGCTAATCCTAGCATGATAAAGAAGATTCAAAGAGAGTGAGATGCCAGCTCCTTTCATTCAGTCAGTAGCTTCAAACATTTCTGGACGTTTTTCAATGGCAAAAATCAATGAATATTTTAAATGCACAAACAGTAATATCTCCACATTGCAAGGTGCAATTCTGAAATTTTTTGCTTTTTCCTGCTCCTCTTAGCATGATAAAGAAGATTCAAAGAGAGTGAGATGCCAGCTATTTTCATTCAGTCAGTAGCTTCAAACATTTCTGGTATATGAATAACATGATGTTTTTCAATGGCAAAAATCAATGAATATTGTAAATGCACAAACAGTAATTTCTCCGCATTGCAAGGTGCAATTCTGAAATTTTTTGCTTTTTCTTGCTAATCCTAGCATGATAAAGAAGATTCAAAGAGAGTGAGATGCCAGCTCCTTTCATTCAGTCAGTAGCTTCAAACATTTCTGGACGTTTTTCAATGGCAAAAATCAATGAATATTGTAAATGCACAAACAGTAATATCTCCACATTGCAAGGTGCAATTCTGAAATTTTTTGCTTTTTCCTGCTAATCCTGGCATGATAAAGAAGATTCAAAGAGAGTGAGATGCCAGCTCTTTTCATTCAGTCAGTAGCTTCAAACATTTCTGGTATATGAATAACATGATGTTTTTCAATGGCAAAAATCAATGAATATTGTAAATGCACAAACAGTAATTTCTCCGCATTGCAAGGTGCAATTCTGAAATTTTTTGCTTTTTCCTGCTAATCCTAGCATGATAAAGAAGATTCAAAGAGAGTGAGATGCCAGCTCCTTTCATTCAGTCAGTAGCTTCAAACATTTCTGGACATTTTTCAATGGCAAAAATCAATGAATATTGTAAATGCACAAACAGTAATATCTCCACATTGCAACGTGCAATTCTGAAATTTTTTGCTTTTTCCTGCTAATCCTGGCATGATAAAGAAGATTCAAAGAGAGTGAGATGCCAGCTCTTTTCATTCAGTCAGTAGCTTCAAACATTTCTGGTATATGAATAACATGATGTTTTTCAATGGCAAAAATCAATGAATATTGTAAATGCACAAACAGTAATTTCTCCGCATTGCAAGGTGCAATTCTGAAATTTTTTGCTTTTTCCTGCTAATCCTAGCATGATAAAGATTCAAAGAGAGTGAGATGCCAGCTCCTTTCATTCAGTCAGTAGCTTTAAACATTTCTGGACGTTTTTCAATGGCAAAAATCAATGAATTTTGTAAATGCACAAACAGTAATATCTCCACATTGCAAGGTGCAATTCTGAAATTTTTTTCTTTTTCCTGCTCCTCTTAGCATGATAAAGAAGATTCAAAGAGAGTGAGATGCCAGCTCTTTTCATTCAGTCAGTAGCTTCAAACATCTCTGGTATATGAATAACATGATGTTTTTCAATGGCAAAAATCAATGAATATTGTAAATGCACAAACAGTAATGTCTCCACATTGCAAGGTGCAATTCTGAAATTTTTTGCTTTTTCCTGCTAATCCTGGCATGATAAAGAAGATTCAAAGAGAGTGAGATGCCAGCTCTTTTCATTCAGTCAGTAGCTTCAAACATTTCTGGTATATGAATAACATGATGTTTTTCAATGGCAAAAATCAATGAATATTGTAAATGCACAAACAGTAATTTCTCCGCATTGCAAGGTGCAATTCTGAAATTTTTTGCTTTTTCCTGCTAATCCTAGCATGATAAAGAAGATTCAAAGAGAGTGAGATGCCAGCTCCTTTCATTCAGTCAGTAGCTTCAAACATTTCTGGACGTTTTTCAATGGCAAAAATCAATGAATATTGTAAATGCACAAACAGTAATATCTCCACATTGCAAGGTGCAATTCTGAAATTTTTTGCTTTTTCCTGCTAATCCTAGCATGATAAAGAAGATTCAAAGAGAGTGAGATGCCAGCTCCTTTCATTCAGTCAGTAGCTTCAAACATTTCTGGACGGTTTTCAATGGCAAAAATCAATGAATATTGTAAATGCACAAACAGTAATATCTCCACATTGCAACGTGCAATTCTGAAATTTTTTGCTTTTTCCTGCTAATCCTGGCATGATAAAGAAGATTCAAAGAGAGTGAGATGCCAGCTCTTTTCATTCAGTCAGTAGCTTCAAACATTTCTGGTATATGAATAACATGGTTTTTCAATGGCAAAAATCAATGAATATTGTAAATGCACAAACAGTAATTTCTCCGCATTGCAAGGTGCAATTCTGAAATTTTTTGCTTTTTCCTGCTAATCCTAGCATGATAAAGAAGATTCAAAGAGAGTGAGATGCCAGCTCCTTTCATTCAGTCAGTAGCTTCAAACATTTCTGGACGTTTTTCAATGGCAAAAATCAATGAATATTTTAAATGCACAAACAGTAATATCTCCACATTGCAAGGTGCAATTCTGAAATTTTTTGCTTTTTCCTGCTCCTCTTAGCATGATAAAGAAGATTCAAAGAGAGTGAGATGCCAGCTCTTTTCATTCAGTCAGTAGCTTCAAACATTTCTGGTATATGAATAACATGATGTTTTTCAATGGCAAAAATCAATGAATATTGTAAATGCACAAACAGTAATTTCTCCGCATTGCAAGTTGCAATTCTGAAATTTTTTGCTTTTTCCTGCTAATCCTAGCATGATAAAGAAGATTCAAAGAGAGTGAGATGCCAGCTCCTTTCATTCAGTCAGTAGCTTCAAACATTTCTGGACATTTTTCAATGGCAAAAATCAATGAATATTGTAAATGCACAAACAGTAATATCTCCACATTGCAAGGTGCAATTCTGAAATTTTTTGCTTTTTCCTGCTAATCCTGGCATGATAAATAAGATTCAAAGAGAGTGAGATGCCAGCTCTTTTCATTCAGTCAGTAGCTTCAAACATTTCTGGTATATGAATAACATGATGTTTTTCAATGGCAAAAATCAATGAATATTGTAAATGCACAAACAGTAATTTCTCCGCATTGCAAGGTGCAATTCTGAAATTTTTTGCTTTTTCCTGCTAATCCTAGCATGATAAAGATTCAAAGAGAGTGAGATGCCAGCTCCTTTCATTCAGTCAGTAGCTTTAAACATTTCTGGACGTTTTTCAATGGCAAAAATCAATGAATTTTGTAAATGCACAAACAGTAATATCTCCACATTGCAAGGTGCAATTCTGAAATTTTTTGCTTTTTCCTGCTCCTCTTAGCATGATAAAGAAGATTCAAAGAGAGTGAGATGCCAGCTCTTTTCATTCAGTCAGTAGCTTCAAACATCTCTGGTATATGAATAACATGATGTTTTTCAATGGCAAAAATCAATGAATATTGTAAATGCACAAACAGTAATGTCTCCACATTGCAAGGTGCAATTCTGAAATTTTTTGCTTTTTCCTGCTAATCCTGGCATGATAAAGAAGATTCAAAGAGAGTGAGATGCCAGCTCTTTTCATTCAGTCAGTAGCTTCAAACATTTCTGGTATATGAATAACATGATGTTTTTCAATGGCAAAAATCAATGAATATTGTAAATGCACAAACAGTAATTTCTCCGCATTGCAAGGTGCAATTCTGAAATTTTTTGCTTTTTCCTGCTAATCCTAGCATGATAAAGAAGATTCAAAGAGAGTGAGATGCCAGCTCCTTTCATTCAGTCAGTAGCTTCAAACATTTCTGGACGTTTTTCAATGGCAAAAATCAATGAATATTGTAAATGCACAAACAGTAATATCTCCACATTGCAAGGTGCAATTCTGAAATTTTTTGCTTTTTCCTGCTAATCCTAGCATGATAAAGAAGATTCAAAGAGAGTGAGATGCCAGCTCCTTTCATTCAGTCAGTAGCTTCAAACATTTCTGGACGGTTTTCAATGGCAAAAATCAATGAATATTGTAAATGCACAAACAGTAATATCTCCACATTGCAACGTGCAATTCTGAAATTTTTTGCTTTTTCCTGCTAATCCTGGCATGATAAAGAAGATTCAAAGAGAGTGAGATGCCAGCTCTTTTCATTCAGTCAGTAGCTTCAAACATTTCTGGTATATGAATAACATGGTTTTTCAATGGCAAAAATCAATGAATATTGTAAATGCACAAACAGTAATTTCTCCGCATTGCAAGGTGCAATTCTGAAATTTTTTGCTTTTTCCTGCTAATCCTAGCATGATAAAGAAGATTCAAAGAGAGTGAGATGCCAGCTCCTTTCATTCAGTCAGTAGCTTCAAACATTTCTGGACGTTTTTCAATGGCAAAAATCAATGAATATTTTAAATGCACAAACAGTAATATCTCCACATTGCAAGGTGCAATTCTGAAATTTTTTGCTTTTTCCTGCTCCTCTTAGCATGATAAAGAAGATTCAAAGAGAGTGAGATGCCAGCTCTTTTCATTCAGTCAGTAGCTTCAAACATTTCTGGTATATGAATAACATGATGTTTTTCAATGGCAAAAATCAATGAATATTGTAAATGCACAAACAGTAATTTCTCCGCATTGCAAGTTGCAATTCTGAAATGTTTTGCTTTTTCCTGCTAATCCTAGCATGATAAAGAAGATTCAAAGAGAGTGAGATGCCAGCTCCTTTCATTCAGTCAGTAGCTTCAAACATTTCTGGACGTTTTTCAATGGCAAAAATCAATGAATATTGTAAATGCACAAACAGTAATATCTCCACATTGCAAGGTGCAATTCTGAAATTTTTTGCTTTTTCCTGCTAATCCTGGCATGATAAAGAAGATTCAAAGAGAGTGAGATGCCAGCTCTTTTCATTCAGTCAGTAGCTTCAAACATTTCTGGTATATGAATAACATGATGTTTTTCAATGGCAAAAATCAATGAATATTGTAAATGCACAAACAGTAATTTCTCCGCATTGCAAGGTGCAATTCTGAAATTTTTTGCTTTTTCCTGCTAATCCTAGCATGATAAAGATTCAAAGAGAGTGAGATGCCAGCTCCTTTCATTCAGTCAGTAGCTTTAAACATTTCTGGACGTTTTTCAATGGCAAAAATCAATGAATTTTGTAAATGCACAAACAGTAATATCTCCACATTGCAAGGTGCAATTCTGAAATTTTTTGCTTTTTCCTGCTCCTCTTAGCATGATAAAGAAGATTCAAAGAGAGTGAGATGCCAGCTCTTTTCATTCAGTCAGTAGCTTCAAACATCTCTGGTATATGAATAACATGATGTTTTTCAATGGCAAAAATCAATGAATATTGTAAATGCACAAACAGTAATGTCTCCACATTGCAAGGTGCAATTCTGAAATTTTTTGCTTTTTCCTGCTAATCCTGGCATGATAAAGAAGATTCAAAGAGAGTGAGATGCCAGCTCTTTTCATTCAGTCAGTAGCTTCAAACATTTCTGGTATATGAATAACATGATGTTTTTCAATGGCAAAAATCAATGAATATTGTAAATGCACAAACAGTAATTTCTCCGCATTGCAAGGTGCAATTCTGAAATTTTTTGCTTTTTCCTGCTAATCCTAGCATGATAAAGAAGATTCAAAGAGAGTGAGATGCCAGCTCCTTTCATTCAGTCAGTAGCTTCAAACATTTCTGGACGTTTTTCAATGGCAAAAATCAATGAATATTGTAAATGCACAAACAGTAATATCTCCACATTGCAAGGTGCAATTCTGAAATTTTTTGCTTTTTCCTGCTAATCCTAGCATGATAAAGAAGATTCAAAGAGAGTGAGATGCCAGCTCCTTTCATTCAGTCAGTAGCTTCAAACATTTCTGGACGGTTTTCAATGGCAAAAATCAATGAATATTGTAAATGCACAAACAGTAATATCTCCACATTGCAACGTGCAATTCTGAAATTTTTTGCTTTTTCCTGCTAATCCTGGCATGATAAAGAAGATTCAAAGAGAGTGAGATGCCAGCTCTTTTCATTCAGTCAGTAGCTTCAAACATTTCTGGTATATGAATAACATGGTTTTTCAATGGCAAAAATCAATGAATATTGTAAATGCACAAACAGTAATTTCTCCGCATTGCAAGGTGCAATTCTGAAATTTTTTCCTTTTTCCTGCTAATCCTAGCATGATAAAGAAGATTCAAAGAGAGTGAGATGCCAGCTCCTTTCATTCAGTCAGTAGCTTCAAACATTTCTGGACGTTTTTCAATGGCAAAAATCAATGAATATTTTAAATGCACAAACAGTAATATCTCCACATTGCAAGGTGCAATTCTGAAATTTTTTGCTTTTTCCTGCTCCTCTTAGCATGATAAAGAAGATTCAAAGAGAGTGAGATGCCAGCTCTTTTCATTCAGTCAGTAGCTTCAAACATTTCTGGTATATGAATAACATGATGTTTTTCAATGGCAAAAATCAATGAATATTGTAAATGCACAAACAGTAATTTCTCCGCATTGCAAGTTGCAATTCTGAAATTTTTTGCTTTTTCCTGCTAATCCTAGCATGATAAAGAAGATTCAAAGAGAGTGAGATGCCAGCTCCTTTCATTCAGTCAGTAGCTTCAAACATTTCTGGACGTTTTTCAATGGCAAAAATCAATGAATATTGTAAATGCACAAACAGTAATATCTCCACATTGCAAGGTGCAATTCTGAAATTTTTTGCTTTTTCCTGCTAATCCTGGCATGATAAAGAAGATTCAAAGAGAGTGAGATGCCAGCTCTTTTCATTCAGTCAGTAGCTTCAAACATTTCTGGTATATGAATAACATGATGTTTTTCAATGGCAAAAATCAATGAATATTGTAAATGCACAAACAGTAATTTCTCCGCATTGCAAGGTGCAATTCTGAAATTTTTTGCTTTTTCCTGCTAATCCTAGCATGATAAAGATTCAAAGAGAGTGAGATGCCAGCTCCTTTCATTCAGTCAGTAGCTTCAAACATTTCTGGACGTTTTTCAATGGCAAAAATCAATGAATTTTGTAAATGCACAAACAGTAATATCTCCACATTGCAAGGTGCAATTCTGAAATTTTTTGCTTTTTCCTGCTCCTCTTAGCATGATAAAGAAGATTCAAAGAGAGTGAGATGCCAGCTCTTTTCATTCAGTCAGTAGCTTCAAACATCTCTGGTATATGAATAACATGATGTTTTTCAATGGCAAAAATCAATGAATATTGTAAATGCACAAACAGTAATGTCTCCACATTGCAAGGTGCAATTCTGAAATTTTTTGCTTTTTCCTGCTAATCCTGGCATGATAAAGAAGATTCAAAGAGAGTGAGATGCCAGCTCTTTTCATTCAGTCAGTAGCTTCAAACATTTCTGGTATATGAATAACATGATGTTTTTCAATGGCAAAAATCAATGAATATTGTAAATGCACAAACAGTAATTTCTCCGCATTGCAAGGTGCAATTCTGAATTTTTTTGCTTTTTCCTGCTAATCCTAGCATGATAAAGAAGATTCAAAGAGAGTGAGATGCCAGCTCCTTTCATTCAGTCAGTAGCTTCAAACATTTCTGGACGTTTTTCAATGGCAAAAATCAATGAATATTGTAAATGCACAAACAGTAATATCTCCACATTGCAAGGTGCAATTCTGAAATTTTTTGCTTTTTCCTGCTAATCCTAGCATGATAAAGAAGATTCAAAGAGAGTGAGATGCCAGCTCCTTTCATTCAGTCAGTAGCTTCAAACATTTCTGGACGGTTTTCAATGGCAAAAATCAATGAATATTGTAAATGCACAAACAGTAATATCTCCACATTGCAACGTGCAATTCTGAAATTTTTTGCTTTTTCCTGCTAATCCTGGCATGATAAAGAAGATTCAAAGAGAGTGAGATGCCAGCTCTTTTCATTCAGTCAGTAGCTTCAAACATTTCTGGTATATGAATAACATGGTTTTTCAATGGCAAAAATCAATGAATATTGTAAATGCACAAACAGTAATTTCTCCGCATTGCAAGGTGCAATTCTGAAATTTTTTGCTTTTTCCTGCTAATCCTAGCATGATAAAGAAGATTCAAAGAGAGTGAGATGCCAGCTCCTTTCATTCAGTCAGTAGCTTCAAACATTTCTGGACGTTTTTCAATGGCAAAAATCAATGAATATTTTAAATGCACAAACAGTAATATCTCCACATTGCAAGGTGCAATTCTGAAATTTTTTGCTTTTTCCTGCTCCTCTTAGCATGATAAAGAAGATTCAAAGAGAGTGAGATGCCAGCTCTTTTCATTCAGTCAGTAGCTTCAAACATTTCTGGTATATGAATAACATGATGTTTTTCAATGGCAAAAATCAATGAATATTGTAAATGCACAAACAGTTATTTCTCCGCATTGCAAGTTGCAATTCTGAAATTTTTTGCTTTTTCCTGCTAATCCTAGCATGATAAAGAAGATTCAAAGAGAGTGAGATGCCAGCTCCTTTCATTCAGTCAGTAGCTTCAAACATTTCTGGACGTTTTTCAATGGCAAAAATCAATGAATATTGTAAATGCACAAACAGTAATATCTCCACATTGCAAGGTGCAATTCTGAAATTTTTTGCTTTTTCCTGCTAATCCTGGCTTGATAAAGAACATTCAAAGAGAGTGAGATGCCAGCTCTTTTCATTCAGTCAGTAGCTTCAAACATTTCTGGTATATGAATAACATGATGTTTTTCAATGGCAAAAATCAATGAATATTGTAAATGCACAAACAGTAATTTCTCCGCATTGCAAGGTGCAATTCTGAAATTTTTTGCTTTTTCCTGCTAATCCTAGCATGATAAAGATTCAAAGAGAGTGAGATGCCAGCTCCTTTCATTCAGTCAGTAGCTTTAAACATTTCTGGACGTTTTTCAATGGCAAAAATCAATGAATTTTGTAAATGCACAAACAGTAATATCTCCACATTGCAAGGTGCAATTCTGAAATTTTTTGCTTTTTCCTGCTCCTCTTAGCATGATAAAGAAAATTCAAAGAGAGTGAGATGCCAGATCTTTTCATTCAGTCAGTAGCTTCAAACATCTCTGGTATATGAATAACATGATGTTTTTCAATGGCAAAAATCAATGAATATTGTAAATGCACAAACAGTAATATCTCCACATTGCAAGGTGCAATTCTGAAATTTTTTGCTTTTTCCTGCTAATCCTGGCATGATAAAGAAGATTCAAAGAGAGTGAGATGCCAGCTCTTTTCATTCAGTCAGTAGCTTCAAACATTTCTGGTATATGAATAACATGATGTTTTTCAATGGCAAAAATCAATGAATATTGTAAATGCACAAACAGTAATTTCTCCGCATTGCAAGGTGAAATTCTGAATTTTTTTGCTTTTTCCTGCTAATCCTAGCATGATAAAGAAGATTCAAAGAGAGTGAGATGCCAGCTCCTTTCATTCAGTCAGTAGCTTCAAACATTTCTGGACGTTTTCCAATGGCAAAAATCAATGAATATTGTAAATGCACAAACAGTAATATCTCCACATTGCAACGTGCAATTCTGAAATTTTTTGCTTTTTCCTGCTAATCCTGGCATGATAAAGAAGATTCAAAGAGAGTGAGATGCCAGCTATTTTCATTCAGTCAGTAGCTTCAAACATTTCTGGTATATGAATAACATGATGTTTTTCAATGGCAAAAATCAATGAATATTGTAAATGCACAAACAGTAATTTCTCCGCATTGCAAGGTGCAATTCTGAAATTTTTTGCTTTTTCCTGCTAATCCTAGCATGATAAAGAAGATTCAAAGAGAGTGAGATGCCAGCTCCTTTCATTCAGTCAGTAGCTTTAAACATTTCTGGACGTTTTTCAATGGCAAAAATCAATGAATATTGTAAATGTACAAACAGTAATATCTCCACATTGCAAGGTGCAATTCTGAAATTTTTTGCTTTTTCCTGCTCCTCTTAGCATGATAAAGAAGATTCAAAGAGAGTGAGATGCCAGCTCTTTTCATTCAGTCAGTAGCTTCAAACATCTCTGGTATATGAATAACATGATGTTTTTCAATGGCAAAAATCAATGAATATTGTAAATGCACAAACAGTAATTTCTCCGCATTGCAAGGTGCAATTCTGAAATTTTTTGCTTTTTCCTGCTAATCCTAGCATGATAAAGAAGATTCAAAGAGATTGAGATGCCAGCTCCTTTCATTCAGTCAGTAGCTTCAAACATTTCTGGACGGTTTTCAATGGCAAAAATCAATGAATATTGTAAATGCACAAACAGTAATATCTCCACATTGCAACGTGCAATTCTGAAATTTTTTGCTTTTTCCTGCTAATCCTGGCATGATAAAGAAGATTCAAAGAGAGTGAGATGCCAGCTCTTTTCATTCAGTCAGTAGCTTCAAACATTTCTGGTATATGAATAACATGATGTTTTTCAATGGCAAAAATCAATGAATATTGTAAATGCACAAACAGTAATTTCTCCGCATTGCAAGTTGCAATTCTGAAATTTTTTGCTTTTTCCTGCTAATCCTAGCATGATAAAGAAGATTCAAAGAGAGTGAGATGCCAGCTCCTTTCATTCAGTCAGTAGCTTCAAACATTTCTGGACGTTTTTCAATGGCAAAAATCAATGAATATTGTAAATGCACAAACAGTAATATCTCCACATTGCAAGGTGCAATTCTGAAATTTTTTGCTTTTTCCTGCTAATCCTGGCATGATAAAGAAGATTCAAAGAGAGTGAGATGCCAGCTCTTTTCATTCAGTCAGTAGCTTCAAACATTTCTGGTATATGAATAACATGATGTTTTTCAATGGCAAAAATCAATGAATATTGTAAATGCACAAACAGTAATTTCTCCGCATTGCAAGGTGCAATTCTGAAATTTTTTGCTTTTTCCTGCTAATCCTAGCATGATAAAGATTCAAAGAGAGTGAGATGCCAGCTCCTTTCATTCAGTCAGTAGCTTCAAACATTTCTGGACGTTTTTCAATGGCAAAAATCAATGAATTTTGTAAATGCACAAACAGTAATATCTCCACATTGCAAGGTGCAATTCTGAAATTTTTTGCTTTTTCCTGCTCCTCTTAGCATGATAAAGAAGATTCAAAGAGAGTGAGATGCCAGCTCTTTTCATTCAGTCAGTAGCTTCAAACATCTCTGGTATATGAATAACATGATGTTTTTCAATGGCAAAAATCAATGAATATTGTAAATGCACAAACAGTAATGTCTCCACATTGCAAGGTGCAATTCTGAAATTTTTTGCTTTTTCCTGCTAATCCTGGCATGATAAAGAAGATTCAAAGAGAGTGAGATGCCAGCTCTTTTCATTCAGTCAGTAGCTTCAAACATTTCTGGTATATGAATAACATGATGTTTTTCAATGGCAAAAATCAATGAATATTGTAAATGCACAAACAGTAATTTCTCCGCATTGCAAGGTGCAATTCTGAATTTTTTTGCTTTTTCCTGCTAATCCTAGCATGATAAAGAAGATTCAAAGAGAGTGAGATGCCAGCTCCTTTCATTCAGTCAGTAGCTTCAAACATTTCTGGACGTTTTTCAATGGCAAAAATCAATGAATATTGTAAATGCACAAACAGTAATATCTCCACATTGCAAGGTGCAATTCTGAAATTTTTTGCTTTTTCCTGCTAATCCTAGCATGATAAAGAAGATTCAAAGAGAGTGAGATGCCAGCTCCTTTCATTCAGTCAGTAGCTTCAAACATTTCTGGACGGTTTTCAATGGCAAAAATCAATGAATATTGTAAATGCACAAACAGTAATATCTCCACATTGCAACGTGCAATTCTGAAATTTTTTGCTTTTTCCTGCTAATCCTGGCATGATAAAGAAGATTCAAAGAGAGTGAGATGCCAGCTCTTTTCATTCAGTCAGTAGCTTCAAACATTTCTGGTATATGAATAACATGGTTTTTCAATGGCAAAAATCAATGAATATTGTAAATGCACAAACAGTAATTTCTCCGCATTGCAAGGTGCAATTCTGAAATTTTTTGCTTTTTCCTGCTAATCCTAGCATGATAAAGAAGATTCAAAGAGAGTGAGATGCCAGCTCCTTTCATTCAGTCAGTAGCTTCAAACATTTCTGGACGTTTTTCAATGGCAAAAATCAATGAATATTTTAAATGCACAAACAGTAATATCTCCACATTGCAAGGTGCAATTCTGAAATTTTTTGCTTTTTCCTGCTCCTCTTAGCATGATAAAGAAGATTCAAAGAGAGTGAGATGCCAGCTCTTTTCATTCAGTCAGTAGCTTCAAACATTTCTGGTATATGAATAACATGATGTTTTTCAATGGCAAAAATCAATGAATATTGTAAATGCACAAACAGTTATTTCTCCGCATTGCAAGTTGCAATTCTGAAATTTTTTGCTTTTTCCTGCTAATCCTAGCATGATAAAGAAGATTCAAAGAGAGTGAGATGCCAGCTCCTTTCATTCAGTCAGTAGCTTCAAACATTTCTGGACGTTTTTCAATGGCAAAAATCAATGAATATTGTAAATGCACAAACAGTAATATCTCCACATTGCAAGGTGCAATTCTGAAATTTTTTGCTTTTTCCTGCTAATCCTGGCTTGATAAAGAACATTCAAAGAGAGTGAGATGCCAGCTCTTTTCATTCAGTCAGTAGCTTCAAACATTTCTGGTATATGAATAACATGATGTTTTTCAATGGCAAAAATCAATGAATATTGTAAATGCACAAACAGTAATTTCTCCGCATTGCAAGGTGCAATTCTGAAATTTTTTGCTTTTTCCTGCTAATCCTAGCATGATAAAGATTCAAAGAGAGTGAGATGCCAGCTCCTTTCATTCAGTCAGTAGCTTTAAACATTTCTGGACGTTTTTCAATGGCAAAAATCAATGAATTTTGTAAATGCACAAACAGTAATATCTCCACATTGCAAGGTGCAATTCTGAAATTTTTTGCTTTTTCCTGCTCCTCTTAGCATGATAAAGAAGATTCAAAGAGAGTGAGATGCCAGATCTTTTCATTCAGTCAGTAGCTTCAAACATCTCTGGTATATGAATAACATGATGTTTTTCAATGGCAAAAATCAATGAATATTGTAAATGCACAAACAGTAATATCTCCACATTGCAAGGTGCAATTCTGAAATTTTTTGCTTTTTCCTGCTAATCCTGGCATGATAAAGAAGATTCAAAGAGAGTGAGATGCCAGCTCTTTTCATTCAGTCAGTAGCTTCAAACATTTCTGGTATATGAATAACATGATGTTTTTCAATGGCAAAAATCAATGAATATTGTAAATGCACAAACAGTAATTTCTCCGCATTGCAAGGTGCAATTCTGAATTTTTTTGCTTTTTCCTGCTAATCCTAGCATGATAAAGAAGATTCAAAGAGAGTGAGATGCCAGCTCCTTTCATTCAGTCAGTAGCTTCAAACATTTCTGGACGTTTTCCAATGGCAAAAATCAATGAATATTGTAAATGCACAAACAGTAATATCTCCACATTGCAACGTGCAATTCTGAAATTTTTTGCTTTTTCCTGCTAATCCTGGCATGATAAAGAAGATTCAAAGAGAGTGAGATGCCAGCTATTTTCATTCAGTCAGTAGCTTCAAACATTTCTGGTATATGAATAACATGATGTTTTTCAATGGCAAAAATCAATGAATATTGTAAATGCACAAACAGTAATTTCTCCGCATTGCAAGGTGCAATTCTGAAATTTTTTGCTTTTTCCTGCTAATCCTAGCATGATAAAGAAGATTCAAAGAGAGTGAGATGCCAGCTCCTTTCATTCAGTCAGTAGCTTTAAACATTTCTGGACGTTTTTCAATGGCAAAAATCAATGAATATTGTAAATGTACAAACAGTAATATCTCCACATTGCAAGGTGCAATTCTGAAATTTTTTGCTTTTTCCTGCTCCTCTTAGCATGATAAAGAAGATTCAAAGAGAGTGAGATGCCAGCTCTTTTCATTCAGTCAGTAGCTTCAAACATCTCTGGTATATGAATAACATGATGTTTTTCAATGGCAAAAATCAATGAATATTGTAAATGCACAAACAGTAATTTCTCCGCATTGCAAGGTGCAATTCTGAAATTTTTTGCTTTTTCCTGCTAATCCTAGCATGATAAAGAAGATTCAAAGAGATTGAGATGCCAGCTCCTTTCATTCAGTCAGTAGCTTCAAACATTTCTGGACGTTTTTCAATGGCAAAAATCAATGAATATTGTAAATGCACAAACAGTAATATCTCCACATTGCAAGGTGCAATTCTGAAATTTTTTGCTTTTTCCTGCTAATCCTAGCATGATAAAGAAGATTCAAAGAGAGTGAGATGCCAGCTCCTTTCATTCAGTCAGTAGCTTCAAACATTTCTGGACGGTTTTCAATGGCAAAAATCAATGAATATTGTAAATGCACAAACAGTAATATCTCCACATTGCAACGTGCAATTCTGAAATTTTTTGCTTTTTCCTGCTAATCCTGGCATGATAAAGAAGATTCAAAGAGAGTGAGATGCCAGCTCTTTTCATTCAGTCAGTAGCTTCAAACATTTCTGGTATATGAATAACAAGGTTTTTCAAAGGCAAAAATCAATGAATATTGTAAATGCACAAACAGTAATATCTCCGCATTGCAAGGTGCAATTCTGAAATTTTTTGCTTTTTCCTGCTAATCCTAGCATGATAAAGAAGATTCAAAGAGAGTGAGATGCCAGCTCCTTTCATTCAGTCAGTAGCTTCAAACATTTCTGGACGTTTTTCAATGGCAAAAATCAATGAATATTGTAGATGCACAAACAGTAATTTCTCCGCATTGCAAGGTGCAATTCTGAAATTTTTTGCTTTTTCCTGCTAATCCTAGCATGATAAAGAAGATTCAAAGAGACTGAGATGCCAGCTCTTTTCATTCAGTCAGTAGCTTCAAACATTTCTGGTATATGAATAACATGATGTTTTTCAATGGCAAAAATCAATGAATATTGTAAATGCACAAACAGTAATTTCTCCGCATTGCAAGGTGCAATTCTGAAATTTTTTGCTTTTTCCTGCTAATCCTAGCATGATAAAGAAGATTCAAAGAGAGTGAGATGCCAGCTCCTTTCATTCAGTCAGTAGCTTCAAACATTTCTGGACGTTTTTCAATGGCAAAAATCAATGAATATTGTAAATGCACAAACAGTAATATCTCCGCATTGCAAGGTGCAATTCTGAAATTTTTTGCTTTTTCCTGCTAATCCTAGCATGATAAAGAAGATTCAAAGAGAGTGAGATGCCAGCTCTTTTCATTCAGTCAGTAGCTTCAAACATTTCTGGTATATGAATAACATGATGTTTTTCAATGGCAAAAATCAATGAATATTGTAAATGCACAAACAGTAATTTCTCCGCATTGCAAGGTGCAATTCTGAAATTTTTTGCTTTTTCCTGCTAATCCTAGCATGATAAAGAAGATTCAAAGAGAGTGAGATGACAGCTCCTTTCATTCAGTCAGTAGCTTCAAACATTTCTGGACGTTTTTCAATGGCAAAAATCAATGAATATTGTAAATGCACAAACAGTAATATCTCCACATTGCAAGGTGCAATTCTGAAATTTTTTGCTTTTTCCTGCTAATCCTGGCATGATAAAGAAGATTCAAAGAGAGTGAGATGCCAGCTCTTTTCATTCAGTCAGTAGCTTCAAACATTTCTGGTATATGAATAACATGATGTTTTTCAATGGCAAAAATCAATGAATATTGTAAATGCACAAACAGTAATTTCTCCGCATTGCAAGGTGCAATTCTGAAATTTTTTGCTTTTTCCTGCTAATCCTAGCATGATAAAGAAGATTCAAAGAGAGTGAGATGCCAGCTCCTTTCATTCAGTCAGTAGCTTCAAACATTTCTGGACGTTTTTCAATGGCAAAAATCCATGAATATTGTAAATGCACAAACAGTAATATCTCCACATTGCAAGGTGCTATTCTGAAATTTTTTGCTTTTTCCTGCTCCTCTTAGCATGATAAAGAAGATTCAAAGAGAGTGAGATGCCAGCTCTTTTCATTCAGTCAGTAGCTTCAAACATTTCTGGTATATGAATAACATGATGTTTTTCAATGGCAAAAATCAATGAATATTGTAAATGCACAAACAGTAATTTCTCCGCATTGCAAGGTGCAATTCTGAAATTTTTTGCTTTTTCCTGCTAATCCTAGCATGATAAAGAAGATTCAAAGAGAGTGAGATGCCAGCTCCTTTCATTCAGTCAGTAGCTTCAAACATTTCTGGACGTTTTTCAATGGCAAAAATCAATGAATATTGTAAATGCACAAACAGTAATATCTCCACATTGCAAGGTGCAATTCTGAAATTTTTTGCTTTTTCCTGCTAATCCTGGCATGATAAAGAAGATTCAAAGAGAGTGAGATGCCAGCTCTTTTCATTCAGTCAGTAGCTTCAAACATTTCTGGTATATGAATAACATGATGTTTTTCAATGGCAAAAATCAATGAATATTGTAAATGCACAAACAGTAATTTTTGCGCATTGCAAGGTGCAATTCTGAAATTTTTTGCTTTTTCCTGCTAATCCTAGCATGATAAAGAAGATTCAAAGAGAGTGAGATGCCAGCTCCTTTCATTCAGTCAGTAGCTTCAAACATTTCTGGACATTTTTCAATGGCAAAAATCAATGAATATTGTAAATGCACAAACAGTAATATCTCCACATTGCAACGTGCAATTCTGAAATTTTTTGCTTTTTCCTTCTAATCCTGGCATGATAAAGAAGATTCAAAGAGAGTGAGATGCCAGCTCTTTTCATTCAGTCAGTAGCTTCAAACATTTCTGGTATATGAATAACATGATGTTTTTCAATGGCAAAAATCAATGAATATTGTAAATGCACAAACAGTAATTTCTCCGCATTGCAAGGTGCAATTCTGAAATTTTTTGCTTTTTCCTGCTAATCCTAGCATGATAAAGATTCAAAGAGAGTGAGATGCCAGCTCCTTTCATTCAGTCAGTAGCTTTAAACATTTCTGGACGTTTTTCAATGGCAAAAATCAATGAATTTTGTAAATGCACAAACAGTAATATCTCCACATTGCAAGGTGCAATTCTGAAATTTTTTGCTTTTTCCTGCTCCTCTTAGCATGATAAAGAAGATTCAAAGAGAGTGAGATGCCAGCTCTTTTCATTCAGTCAGTAGCTTCAAACATCTCTGGTATATGAATAACATGATGTTTTTCAATGGCATAAATCAATGAATATTGTAAATGCACAAACAGTAATATCTCCACATTGCAAGGTGCAATTCTGAAATTTTTTGCTTTTTCCTGCTAATCCTGGCATGATAAAGAAGATTCAAAGAGAGTGAGATGCCAGCTCCTTTCATTCAGTCAGTAGCTTCAAACATTTCTGGTATATGAATAACATGATGTTTTTCAATGGCAAAAATCAATGAATATTGTAAATGCACAAACAGTAATTTCTCTGCATTGCAAGGTGCAATTCTGAATTTTTTTGCTTTTTCCTGCTAATCCTAGCATGATAAAGAAGATTCAAAGAGAGTGAGATGCCAGCTCCTTTCATTCAGTCAGTAGCTTCAAACATTTCTGGACGTTTTTCAATGGCAAAAATCAATGAATATTGTAAATGCACAAACAGTAATATCTCCACATTGCAAGGTGCAATTCTGAAATTTTTTGCTTTTTCCTGCTAATCCTGGCATGATAAAGAAGATTCAAAGAGAGTGAGATGCCAGCTCTTTTCATTCAGTCAGTAGCTTCAAACATTTCTGGTATATGAATAACATGATGTTTTTCAATGGCAAAAATCAATGAATATTGTAAATGCACAAACAGTAATTTCTCCGCATTGCAAGGTGCAATTCTGAAATTTTTTGCTTTTTCCTGCTAATCCTAGCATGATAAAGAAGATTCAAAGAGAGTGAGATGCCAGCTCCTTTCATTCAGTCAGTAGCTTTAAACATTTCTGGACGTTTTTCAATGGCAAAAATCAATGAATATTGTAAATGCACAAACAGTAATATCTCCACATTGCAAGGTGCAATTCTGAAATTTTTTGCTTTTTCCTGCTCCTCTTAGCATGATAAAGAAGATTCAAAGAGAGTGAGATGCCAGCTCTTTTCATTCAGTCAGTAGCTTCAAACATCTCTGGTATATGAATAACATGATGTTTTTCAATGGCAAAAATCAATGAATATTGTAAATGCACAAACAGTAATTTCTCCGCATTGCAAGGTGCAATTCTGAAATTTTTTGCTTTTTCCTGCTAATCCTAGCATGATAAAGAAGATTCAAAGAGATTGAAATGCCAGCTCCTTTCATTCAGTCAGTAGCTTCAAACATTTCTGGACGTTTTTCAATGGCAAAAATCAATGAATATTGTAAATGCACAAACAGTAATATCTCCACATTGCAAGGTGCAATTCTGAAATTTTTTGCTTTTTCCTGCTAATCCTAGCATGATAAAGAAGATTCAAAGAGAGTGAGATGCCAGCTCCTTTCATTCAGTCAGTAGCTTCAAACATTTCTGGATGGTTTTCAATGGCAAAAATCAATGAATATTGTAAATGCACAAACAGTAATATCTCCACATTGCAACGTGCAATTCTGAAATTTTTTGCTTTTTCCTGCTAATCCTGGCATGATAAAGAAGATTCAAAGAGAGTGAGATGCCAGCTCTTTTCATTCAGTCAGTAGCTTCAAACATTTCTGGTATATGAATAACAAGGTTTTTCAATGGCAAAAATCAATGAATATTGTAAATGCACAAACAGTAATATCTCCGCATTGCAAGGTGCAATTCTGAAATTTTTTGCTTTTTCCTGCTAATCCTAGCATGATAAAGAAGATTCAAAGAGAGTGAGATGCCAGCTCCTTTCATTCAGTCAGTAGCTTCAAACATTTCTGGACGTTTTTCAATGGCAAAAATCAATGAATATTGTAAATGCACAAACAGTAATTTCTCCGCATTGCAAGGTGCAATTCTGAAATTTTTTGCTTTTTCCTGCTAATCCTAGCATGATAAAGAAGATTCAAAGAGAGTGAGATGCCAGCTCTTTTCATTCAGTCAGTAGCTTCAAACATTTCTGGTATATGAATAACATGATGTTTTTCAATGGCAAAAATCAATGAATATTGTAAATGCACAAACAGTAATTTCTCCGCATTGCAAGGTGCAATTCTGAAATTTTTTGCTTTTTCCTGCTAATCCTAGCATGATAAAGAAGATTCAAAGAGAGTGAGATGCCAGCTCCTTTCATTCAGTCAGTAGCTTCAAACATTTCTGGTATATGAATAACATGATGTTTTTCAATGGCAAAAATCAATGAATATTGTAAATGCACAAACAGTAATTTCTCCGCATTGCAAGGTGCAATTCTGAAATTTTTTGCTTTTTCCTGCTAATCCTGGCATGATAAAGAAGATTCAAAGAGAGTGAGATGCCAGCTCTTTTCATTCAGTCAGTAGCTTCAAACATTTCTGGTATATGAATAACATGATGTTTTTCAATGGCAAAAATCAATGAATATTGTAAATGCACAAACAGTAATTTCTCCGCATTGCAAGGTGCAATTCTGAAATTTTTTGCTTTTTCCTGCTAATCCTAGCATGATAAAGAAGATTCAAAGAGAGTGAGATGCCAGCTCCTTTCATTCAGTCAGTAGCTTCAAACATTTCTGGACGTTTTTCAATGGCAAAAATCAATGAATATTGTAAATGCACAAACAGTAATATCTCCACATTGCAAGGTGCAATTCTGAAATTTTTTGCTTTTTCCTGCTAATCCTGGCATGATAAAGAAGATTCAAAGAGAGTGAGATGCCAGCTCTTTTCATTCAGTCAGTAGCTTCAAACATTTCTGGTATATGAATAACATGATGTTTTTCAATGGCAAAAATCAATGAATATTGTAAATGCACAAACAGTAATTTCTCCGCATTGCAAGGTGCAATTCTGAAATTTTTTGCTTTTTCCTGCTAATCCTAGCATGATAAAGAAGATTCAAAGAGAGTGAGATGCCAGCTCCTTTCATTCAGTCAGTAGCTTTAAACATTTCTGGACGTTTTTCAATGGCAAAAATCAATGAATATTGTAAATGCACAAACAGTAATATCTCCACATTGCAAGGTGCAATTCTGAAATTTTTTGCTTTTTCCTGCTCCTCTTAGCATGATAAAGAAGATTCAAAGAGAGTGAGATGCCAGCTCTTTTCATTCAGTCAGTAGCTTCAAACATCTCTGGTATATGAATAACATGATGTTTTTCAATGGCAAAAATCAATGAATATTGTAAATGCACAAACAGTAATTTCTCCGCATTGCAAGGTGCAATTCTGAAATTTTTTGCTTTTTCCTGCTAATCCTAGCATGATAAAGAAGATTCAAAGAGATTGAAATGCCAGCTCCTTTCATTCAGTCAGTAGCTTCAAACATTTCTGGACGTTTTTCAATGGCAAAAATCAATGAATATTGTAAATGCACAAACAGTAATATCTCCACATTGCAAGGTGCAATTCTGAAATTTTTTGCTTTTTCCTGCTAATCCTAGCATGATAAAGAAGATTCAAAGAGAGTGAGATGCCAGCTCCTTTCATTCAGTCAGTAGCTTCAAACATTTCTGGATGGTTTTCAATGGCAAAAATCAATGAATATTGTAAATGCACAAACAGTAATATCTCCACATTGCAACGTGCAATTCTGAAATTTTTTGCTTTTTCCTGCTAATCCTGGCATGATAAAGAAGATTCAAAGAGAGTGAGATGCCAGCTCTTTTCATTCAGTCAGTAGCTTCAAACATTTCTGGTATATGAATAACAAGGTTTTTCAATGGCAAAAATCAATGAATATTGTAAATGCACAAACAGTAATATCTCCGCATTGCAAGGTGCAATTCTGAAATTTTTTGCTTTTTCCTGCTAATCCTAGCATGATAAAGAAGATTCAAAGAGAGTGAGATGCCAGCTCCTTTCATTCAGTCAGTAGCTTCAAACATTTCTGGACGTTTTTCAATGGCAAAAATCAATGAATATTGTAAATGCACAAACAGTAATTTCTCCGCATTGCAAGGTGCAATTCTGAAATTTTTTGCTTTTTCCTGCTAATCCTAGCATGATAAAGAAGATTCAAAGAGAGTGAGATGCCAGCTCTTTTCATTCAGTCAGTAGCTTCAAACATTTCTGGTATATGAATAACATGATGTTTTTCAATGGCAAAAATCAATGAATATTGTAAATGCACAAACAGTAATTTCTCCGCATTGCAAGGTGCAATTCTGAAATTTTTTGCTTTTTCCTGCTAATCCTAGCATGATAAAGAAGATTCAAAGAGAGTGAGATGCCAGCTCCTTTCATTCAGTCAGTAGCTTCAAACATTTCTGGTATATGAATAACATGATGTTTTTCAATGGCAAAAATCAATGAATATTGTAAATGCACAAACAGTAATTTCTCCGCATTGCAAGGTGCAATTCTGAAATTTTTTGCTTTTTCCTGCTAATCCTGGCATGATAAAGAAGATTCAAAGAGAGTGAGATGCCAGCTCTTTTCATTCAGTCAGTAGCTTCAAACATTTCTGGTATATGAATAACATGATGTTTTTCAATGGCAAAAATCAATGAATATTGTAAATGCACAAACAGTAATTTCTCCGCATTGCAAGGTGCAATTCTGAAATTTTTTGCTTTTTCCTGCTAATCCTAGCATGATAAAGAAGATTCAAAGAGAGTGAGATGCCAGCTCCTTTCATTCAGTCAGTAGCTTCAAACATTTCTGGACGTTTTTCAATGGCAAAAATCAATGAATATTGTAAATGCACAAACAGTAATATCTCCACATTGCAAGGTGCAATTCTGAAATTTTTTGCTTTTTCCTGCTAATCCTGGCATGATAAAGAAGATTCAAAGAGAGTGAGATGCCAGCTCTTTTCATTCAGTCAGTAGCTTCAAACATTTCTGGTATATGAATAACATGATGTTTTTCAATGGCAAAAATCAATGAATATTGTAAATGCACAAACAGTAATTTCTCCGCATTGCAAGGTGCAATTCTGAAAGTTTTTGCTTTTTCCTGCTAATCCTAGCATGATAAAGAAGATTCAAAGAGAGTGAGATGCCAGCTCCTTTCATTCAGTCAGTAGCTTCAAACATTTCTGGTATATGAATAACATGATGTTTTTCAATGGCAAAAATCAATGAATATTGTAAATGCACAAACAGTAATTTCTCCGCATTGCAAGGTGCAATTCTGAAATTTTTTGCTTTTTCCTGCTAATCCTGGCATGATAAAGAAGATTCAAAGAGAGTGAGATGCCAGCTCTTTTCATTCAGTCAGTAGCTTCAAACATTTCTGGTATATGAATAACATGATGTTTTTCAATGGCAAAAATCAATGAATATTGTAAATGCACAAACAGTAATTTCTCCGCATTGCAAGGTGCAATTCTGAAATTTTTTGCTTTTTCCTGCTAATCCTAGCATGATAAAGAAGATTCAAAGAGAGTGAGATGCCAGCTCCTTTCATTCAGTCAGTAGCTTCAAACATTTCTGGACGTTTTTCAATGGCAAAAATCAATGAATATTGTAAATGCACAAACAGTAATATCTCCACATTGCAAGGTGCAATTCTGAAATTTTTTGCTTTTTCCTGCTAATCCTGGCATGATAAAGAAGATTCAAAGAGAGTGAGATGCCAGCTCTTTTCATTCAGTCAGTAGCTTCAAACATTTCTGGTATATGAATAACATGATGTTTTTCAATGGCAAAAATCAATGAATATTGTAAATGCACAAACAGTAATTTCTCCGCATTGCAAGGTGCAATTCTGAAATTTTTTGCTTTTTCCTGCTAATCCTAGCATGATAAGGAAGATTCAAAGAGAGTGAGATGCCAGCTCCTTTCATTCAGTCAGTAGCTTCAAACATTTCTGGACGTTTTTCAATGGCAAAAATCCATGAATATTGTAAATGCACAAACAGTAATATCTCCACATTGCAACGTGCAATTCTGAAATTTTTTGCTTTTTCCTGCTCCTCTTAGCATGATAAAGAAGGTTCAAAGAGAGTGAGATGCCAGCTCTTTTCATTCAGTCAGTAGCTTCAAACATTTCTGGTATATGAATAACATGATGTTTTTCAATGGCAAAAATCAATGAATATTGTAAATGCACAAACAGTAATTTCTCCGCATTGCAAGGTGCAATTCTGAAATTTTTTGATTTTTCCTGCTAATCCTAGCATGATAAAGAAGATTCAAAGAGAGTGAGATGCCAGCTCCTTTCATTCAGTCAGTAGCTTCAAACATTTCTGGCCTTTTTTCAATGGCAAAAATCAATGAATATTGTAAATGCACAAACAGTAATATCTCCACATTGCAACGTGCAATTCTGAAATTTTTTGCTTTTTCCTGCTCCTCTTAGCATGATAAAGAAGATTCAAAGAGAGTGAGATGCCAGCTCTTTTCATTCAGTCAGTAGCTTCAAACATTTCTGGTATATGAATAACATGATGTTTTTCAATGGCAAAAATCAATGAATATTGTAAATGCACAAACAGTAATTTCTCCGCATTGCAAGGTGCAATTCTGAAATTTTTTGCTTTTTCCTGCTAATCCTAGCATGATAAAGAAGATTCAAAGAGATTGAGATGCCAGCTCCTTTCATTCAGTCAGTAGCTTCAAACATTTCTGGACGTTTTTCAATGGCAAAAATCAATGAATATTGTAAATGCACAAACAGTAATATCTCCACATTGCAACGTGCAATTCTGAAATTTTTTGCTTTTTCCTGCTCCTCTTAGCATGATAAAGAAGATTCAAAGAGAGTGAGATGCCAGCTCTTTTCATTCAGTCAGTAGCTTCAAACATTTCTGGTATATGAATAACATGATGTTTTTCAATGGCAAAAATCAATGAATATTGTAAATGCACAAACAGTAATTTCTCCGCATTGCAAGGTGCAATTCTGAAATTTTTTGCTTTTTCCTGCTAATCCTAGCATGTTAAAGAAGATTCAAAGAGAGTGAGATGCCAGCTCCTTTCATTCAGTCAGTAGCTTCAAACATTTCTGGACGTTTTTCAATGGCAAAAATCAATGAATATTGTAAATGCACAAACAGTAATATCTCCACATTGCAAGGTGCAATTCTGAAATTTTTTGCTTTTTCCTGCTCCTCTTAGCATGATAAAGAAGATTCAAAGAGAGTGAGATGCCAGCTCTTTTCATTCAGTCAGTAGCTTCAAACATTTCTGGTATATGAATAACATGATGTTTTTCAATGGCAAAAATCAATGAATATTGTAAATGCACAAACAGTAATTTCTCCGCATTGCAACGTGCAATTCTGAAATTTTTTGCTTTTTCCTGCTAATCCTGGCATGATAAAGAAGATTCAAAGAGAGTGAGATGCCAGCTCTTTTCATTCAGTCAGTAGCTTCAAACATTTCTGGTATATGAATAACATGGTTTTTCAATGGCAAAAATCAATGAATATTGTAAATGCACAAACAGTAATTTCTCCGCATTGCAAGGTGCAATTCTGAAATTTTTTGCTTTTTCCTGCTAATCCTAGCATGATAAAGAAGATTCAAAGAGATTGAGATGCCAGCTCCTTTCATTCAGTCAGTAGCTTCAAACATTTCTGGACGTTTTTCAATGGCAAAAATCAATGAATATTGTAAATGCACAATCAGTAATATCTCCACATTGCAAGGTGCAATTCTGAAATTTTTTGCTTTTTCCTGCTCCTCTTAGCATGATAAAGAAGATTCAAAGAGAGTGAGATGCCAGCTCTTTTCATTCAGTCAGTAGCTTCAAACATTTCTGGTATATGAATAACATGATGTTTTTCAATGGCAAAAATCAATGAATATTGTAAATGCACAAACAGTAATTTCTCCGCATTGCAAGGTGCAATTCTGAAATTTTTTGCTTTTTCCTGCTAATCCTAGCATGATAAAGAAGATTCAAAGAGATTGAGATGCCAGCTCCTTTCATTCAGTCAGTAGCTTCAAACATTTCTGGACGTTTTTCAATGGCAAAAATCAATGAATATTGTAAATGCACAAACAGTAATATCTCCACATTGCAACGTGCAATTCTGAAATTTTTTGCTTTTTCCTGCTACTCTTAGCATGATAAAGAAGATTCAAAGAGAGTGAGATGCCAGCTCTTTTCATTCAGTCAGTAGCTTCAAACATTTCTGGTATATGAATAACATGATGTTTTTCAATGGCAAAAATCAATGAATATTGTAAATGCACAAACAGTAATTTCTCCGCATTGCAAGGTGCAATTCTGAAATTTTTTGATTTTTCCTGCTAATCCTAGCATGATAAAGAAGATTCAAAGAGAGTGAGATGCCAGCTCCTTTCATTCAGTCAGTAGCTTCAAACATTTCTGGACATTTTTCAATGGCAAAAATCAATGAATATTGTAAATGCACAAACAGTAATATCTCCACATTGCAACGTGCAATTCTGAAATTTTTTGCTTTTTCCTGCTCCTCTTAGCATGATAAAGAAGATTCAAAGAGAGTGAGATGCCAGCTCTTTTCATTCAGTCAGTAGCTTCAAACATTTCTGGTATATGAATAACATGATGTTTTTCAATGGCAAAAATCAATGAATATTGTAAATGCACAAACAGTAATTTCTCCGCATTGCAAGGTTCAATTCTGAAATTTTTTGCTTTTTCCTGCTAATCCTAGCATGATAAAGAAGATTCAAAGAGAGTGAGATGCCAGCTCCTTTCATTCAGTCAGTAGCTTCAAACATTTCTGGACGTTTTTCAATGGCAAAAATCAATGAATATTGTAAATGCACAAACAGTAATATCTCCACATTGCAACGTCCAATTCTGAAATTTTTTGCTTTTTCCTGCTAATCCTGGCATGATAAAGAAGATTCAAAGAGAGTGAGATGCCAGCTCTTTTCATTCAGTCAGTAGCTTCAAACATTTCTGGTATATGAATAACATGATGTTTTTCAATGGCAAAAATCAATGAATATTGTAAATGCACAAACAGTAATTTCTCCGCATTGCAAGGTGCAATTCTGAAATTTTTTGCTTTTTCCTGCTAATCCTGGCATGATAAAGAAGATTCAAAGAGAGTGAGATGCCAGCTCTTTTCATTCAGTCAGTAGCTTCAAACATTTCTGGTATATGAATAACATGATGTTTTTCAATGGCAAAAATCAATGAATATTGTAAATGCACAAACAGTAATTTCTCCGCATTGCAAGGTGCAATTCTGAATTTTTTTGCTTTTTCCTGCTAATCCTAGCATGATAAAGAAGATTCAAAGAGAGTGAGATGCCAGCTCCTTTCATTCAGTCAGTAGCTTCAAACATTTCTGGACGTTTTTCAATGGCAAAAATCAATGAATATTGTAAATGCACAAACAGTAATATCTCCACATTGCAACGTGCAATTCTGAAATTTTTTGCTTTTTCCTCCTAATCCTGGCATGATAAAGAAGATTCAAAGAGAGTGAGATGCCAGCTCTTTTCATTCAGTCAGTAGCTTCAAACATTTCTGGTATATGAATAACATGATGTTTTTCAATGGCAAAAATCAATGAATATTGTAAATGCACAAACAGTAATTTCTCCGCATTGCAAGGTGCAATTCTGAATTTTTTTGCTTTTTCCTGCTAATCCTAGCATGATAAAGAAGATTCAAAGAGAGTGAGATGCCAGCTCCTTTCATTCAGTCAGTTGCTTTAAACATTTCTGGACGTTTTTCAATGGCAAAAATCAATGAATATTGTAAATGCACAAACAGTAATATCTCCACATTGCAAGGTGCAATTCTGAAATTTTTTGCTTTTTCCTGCTCCTCTTAGCATGATAAAGAAGATTCAAAGAGAGTGAGATGCCAGCTCTTTTCATTCAGTCAGTAGCTTCAAACATCTCTGGTATATGAATAACATGATGTTTTTCAATGGCAAAAATCAATGAATATTGTAAATGCACAAACAGTAATTTCTCCGCATTGCAAGGTGCAATTCTGAAATTTTTTGCTTTTTCCTGCTAATCCTATCATGATAAAGAAGATTCAAAGAGATTGAGATGCCAGCTCTTTTCATTCAGTCAGTAGCTTCAAACATTTCTGGACGGTTTTCAATGGCAAAAATCAATGAATATTGTAAATGCACAAACAGTAATATCTCCACATTGCAACGTGCAATTCTGAAATTTTTTGCTTTTTCCTGCTAATCCTGGCATGATAAAGAAGATTCAAAGAGAGTGAGATGCCAGCTCTTTTCATTCAGTCAGTAGCTTCAAACATTTCTGGTATATGAATAACATGGTTTTTCAATGGCAAAAATCAATGAATATTGTAAATGCACAAACAGTAATTTCTCCGCATTGCAAGGTGCAATTCTGAAATTTTTTGCTTTTTCCTGCTAATCCTAGCATGATAAAGAAGATTCAAAGAGATTGAGATGCCAGCTCCTTTCATTCAGTCAGTAGCTTCAAACATTTCTGGACGTTTTTCAATGGCAAAAATCAATGAATATTGTAAATGCACAATCAGTAATATCTCCACATTGCAAGGTGCAATTCTGAAATTTTTTGCTTTTTCCTGCTCCTCTTAGCATGATAAAGAAGATTCAAAGAGAGTGAGATGCCAGCTCTTTTCATTCAGTCAGTAGCTTCAAACATTTCTGGTATTTGAATAACATGATGTTTTTCAATGGCAAAAATCAATGAATATTGTAAATGCACAAACAGTAATTTCTCCGCATTGCAAGGTGCAATTCTGAAATTTTTTGCTTTTTCCTGCTAATCCTAGCATGATAAAGAAGATTCAAAGAGATTGAGATGCCAGCTCCTTTCATTCAGTCAGTAGCTTCAAACATTTCTGGACGGTTTTCAATGGCAAAAATCAATGAATATTGTAAATGCACAAACAGTAATATCTCCACATTGCAACGTGCAATTCTGAAATTTTTTGCTTTTTCTTGCTACTCTTAGCATGATAAAGAAGATTCAAAGAGAGTGAGATGCCAGCTCTTTTCATTCAGTCAGTAGCTTCAAACATTTCTGGTATATGAATAACATGATGTTTTTCAATGGCAAAAATCAATGAATATTGTAAATGCACAAACAGTAATTTCTCCGCATTGCAAGGTGCAATTCTGACATTTTTTGATTTTTCCTGCTAATCCTAGCATGATAAAGAAGATTCAAAGAGAGTGAGATGCCAGCTCCTTTCATTCAGTCAGTAGCTTCAAACACTTCTGGATGTTTTTCAATGGCAAAAACCAATGAATATTGTAAATGCACAAACAGTAATATCTCCACATTGCAACGTGCAATTCTGAAATTTTTTGCTTTTTCCTGCTCCTCTTAGCATGATAAAGAAGATTCAAAGATAGTGAGATGCCAGCTCTTTTCATTCAGTCAGTAACTTCAAACATTTCTGGTATATGAATAACATGATGTTTTTCAATGGCAAAAATCAATGAATATTGTAAATGCACAAACAGTAATTTCTCCGCATTGCAAGGTGCAATTCTGAAATTTTTTGCTTTTTCCTGCTAATCCTAGCATGATAAAGAAGATTCAAAGAGATTGAGATGCCAGCTCCTTTCATTCAGTCAGTAGCTTCAAACATTTCTGGACGTTTTTCAATGGCAAAAATCAATGAATATTGTAAATGCACAATCAGTAATATCTCCACATTGCAAGGTGCAATTCTGAAATTTTTTGCTTTTTCCTGCTCCTCTTAGCATGATAAAGAAGATTCAAAGAGAGTGAGATGCCAGCTCTTTTCATTCAGTCAGTAGCTTCAAACATTTCTGGTATATGAATAACATGATGTTTTTCAATGGCAAAAATCAATGAATATTGTAAATGCACAAACAGTAATTTCTCCGCATTGCAAGGTTCAATTCTGAAATTTTTTGCTTTTTCCTGCTAATCCTAGTATGATAAAGAAGATTCAAAGAGATTGAGATGCCAGCTCCTTTCATTCAGTCAGTAGCTTCAAACATTTCTGGACGGTTTTCAATGGCAAAAATCAATGAATATTGTAAATGCACAAACAGTAATATCTCCACATTGCAACGTGCAATTCTGAAATTTTTTGCTTTTTCCTGCTAATCCTGGCATGATAAAGAAGATTCAAAGAGAGTGAGATGCCAGCTCTTTTCATTCAGTCAGTAGCTTCAAACATTTCTGGTATATGAATAACATGTTTTTTCAATGGCAAAAATCAATGAATATTGTAAATGCACAAACAGTAATTTCTCCCCATTGAAAGGTGCAATTCTGAAATTTTTTGCTTTTTCCTGCTAATCCTAGCATGATAAAGAAGATTCAAAGAGAGTGAGATGCCAGCTCCTTTCATTCAGTCAGTAGCTTCAAACATTTCTGGACGTTTTTCAATGGCAAAAATCAATGAATATTGTAAATGCACAAACAGTAATATCTCCACATTGCAAGGTGCAATTCTGAAATTTTTTGCTTTTTCCTGCTCCTCTTAGCATGATAAAGAAGATTCAAAGAGAGTGAGATGCCAGCTCTTTTCATTCAGTCAGTAGCTTCAAACATTTCTGGTATATGAATAACATGATGTTTTTCAATGGCAAAAATCAATGAATATTGTAAATGCACAAACAGTAATTTCTCCGCATTGCAAGGTGCAATTCTGAAATGTTTTGCTTTTTCCTGCTAATCCTAGCATGATAAGGAAGATTCAAAGAGAGTGAGATGCCAGCTCCTTTCATTCAGTCAGTAGCTTCAAACATTTCTGGACGTTTTTCAATGGCAAAAATCAATGAATATTGTAAATGCACAAACAGTAATTTCTCCGCATTGCAAGGTGCAATTCTGAAATGTTTTGCTTTTTCCTGCTAATCCTAGCATGATAAGGAAGATTCAAAGAGAGTGAGATGCCAGCTCCTTTCATTCAGTCAGTAGCTTCAAACATTTCTGGACGTTTTTCAATGGCAAAAATCAATGAATATTGTAAATGCACAAACAGTAATATCTCCACATTGCAAGGTGCAATTCTGAAATTTTTTGCTTTTTCCTGCTAATCCTGGCATGATAAAGAAGATTCAAAGAGAGTGAGATGCCAGCTCTTTTCATTCAGTCAGTAGCTTCAAACATTTCTGGTATATGAATAACATGATGTTTTTCAATGGCAAAAATCAATGAATATTGTAAATGCACAAACAGTAATTTCTCCGCATTGCAAGGTGCAATTCTGAAATTTTTTGCTTTTTCCTGCTAATCCTAGCATGATAAAGAAGATTCAAAGAGATTGAGATGCCAGCTCCTTTCATTCAGTCAGTAGCTTCAAACATTTCTGGACGGTTTTCAATGGCAAAAATCAATGAATATTGTAAATGCACAAACAGTAATATCTCCACATTGCAACGTGCAATTCTGAAATTTTTTGCTTTTTCCTGCTAATCCTGGCATGATAAAGAAGATTCAAAGAGAGTGAGATGCCAGCTCTTTTCATTCAGTCAGTAGCTTCAAACATTTCTGGTATATGAATAACATGGTTTTTCAATGGCAAAAATCAATGAATATTGTAAATGCACAAACAGTAATTTCTCCGCATTGCAAGGTGCAATTCTGAAATTTTTTGCTTTTTCCTGCTAATCCTAGCATGATAAAGAAGATTCAAAGAGAGTGAGATGCCAGCTCCTTTCATTCAGTCAGTAGCTTCAAACATTTCTGGACGTTTTTCAATGGCAAAAATCAATGAATATTGTAAATGCACAAACAGTAATATCTCCACATTGCAAGGTGCAATTCTGAAATTTTTTGCTTTTTCCTGCTCCTCTTAGCATGATAAAGAAGATTCAAAGAGAGTGAGATGCCAGCTCTTTTCATTCAGTCAGTAGCTTCATACATTTCTGGTATATGAATAACATGATGTTTTTCAATGGCAAAAATCAATGAATATTGTAAATGCACAAACAGTAATTTCTCCGCATTGCAAGGTGCAATTCTGAAATTTTTTGCTTTTTCCTGCTAATCCTAGCATGATAAAGAAGATTCAAAGAGAGTGAGATGCCAGCTCCTTTCAATCAGTCAGTAGCTTCAAACATTTCTGGACGTTTTTCAATGGCAAAAATCAATGAATATTGTAAATGCACAAACAGTAATATCTCCAAATTGCAAGGTGCAATTCTGAAATTTTTTGCTTTTTCCTGCTCCTCTTAGCATGATAAAGAAGATTCAAAGAGAGTGAGATGCCAGCTCTTTTCATTCAGTCAGTAGCTTCAAACATCTCTGGTATATGAATAACATGATGTTTTTCAATGGCAAAAATCAATGAATATTGTAAATGCACAAACAGTAATATCTCCACATTGCAAGGTGCAATTCTGAAATTTTTTGCTTTTTCCTTCTAATCCTGGCATGATAAAGAAGATTCAAAGAGAGTGAGATGCCAGCTCTTTTCATTCAGTCAGTAGCTTCAAACATTTCTGGTATATGAATAACATGATGTTTTTCAATGGCAAAAATCAATGAATATTGTAAATGCACAAACAGTAATTTCTCCGCATTGCAAGGTGCAATTCTGAATTTTTTTGCTTTTTCCTGCTAATCCTAGCATGATAAAGAAGATTCAAAGAGAGTGAGATGCCAGCTCCTTTCATTCAGTCAGTAGCTTCAAACATTTCTGGACGTTTTTCAATGGCAAAAATCAATGAATATTGTAAATGCACAAACAGTAATATCTCCACATTGCAACGTGCAATTCTGAAATTTTTTGCTTTTTCCTGCTAATCCTGGCATGATAAAGAAGATTCAAAGAGAGTGAGATGCCAGCTCTTTTCATTCAGTCAGTAGCTTCAAACATTTCTGGTATATGAATAACATGATGTTTTTCAATGGCAAAAATCAATGAATATTGTAAATGCACAAACAGTAATTTCTCCGCATTGCAAGGTGCAATTCTGAAATTTTTTGCTTTTTCCTGCTAATCCTAGCATGATAAAGAAGATTCAAAGAGAGTGAGATGCCAGCTCCTTTCATTCAGTCAGTAGCTTTAAACATTTCTGGACGTTTTTCAATGGCAAAAATCAATGAATATTGTAAATGCACAAACAGTAATATCTCCACATTGCAAGGTGCAATTCTGAAATTTTTTGCTTTTTCCTGCTCCTCTTAGCATGATAAAGAAGATTCAAAGAGAGTGAGATGCCAGCTCTTTTCATTCAGTCAGTAGCTTCAAACATCTCTGGTATATGAATAACATGATGTTTTTCAATGGCAAAAATCAATGAATATTGTAAATGCACAAACAGTAATTTCTCCGCATTGCAAGGTGCAATTCTGAAATTTTTTGCTTTTTCCTGCTAATCCTAGCATGATAAAGAAGATTCAAAGAGATTGAGATGCCAGCTCCTTTCATTCAGTCAGTAGCTTCAAACATTTCTGGACGTTTTTCAATGGCAAAAATCAATGAATATTGTAAATGCACAAACAGTAATATCTCCACATTGCAAGGTGCAATTCTGAAATTTTTTGCTTTTTCCTGCTAATCCTAGCATGATAAAGAAGATTCAAAGAGAGTGAGATGCCAGCTCTTTTCATTCAGTCAGTAGCTTCAAACATTTCTGGACGGTTTCAATGGCAAAAATCAATGAATATTGTAAATGCACAAACAGTAATATCTCCACATTGCAACGTGCAATTCTGAAATTTTTTGCTTTTTCCTGCTAATCCTGGCATGATAAAGAAGATTCAAAGAGAGTGAGATGCCAGCTCTTTTCATTCAGTCAGTAGCTTCAAACATTTCTGGTATATGAATAACATGATGTTTTTCAATGGCAAAAATCAATGAATATTGTAAATGCACAAACAGTAATTTCTCCGCATTGCAAGGTGCAATTCTGAAATTTTTTGCTTTTTCCTGCTAATCCTAGCATGATAAAGAAGATTCAAAGAGATTGAGATGCCAGCTCCTTTCATTCAGTCAGTAGCTTCAAACATTTCTGGACGGTTTTCAATGGCAAAAATCAATGAATATTGTAAATGCACAAACAGTAATATCTCCACATTGCAACGTGCAATTCTGAAATTTTTTGCTTTTTCCTGCTAATCCTGGCATGATAAAGAAGATTCAAAGAGAGTGAGATGCCAGCTCTTTTCATTCAGTCAGTAGCTTCAAACATTTCTGGTATATGAATAACATGGTTTTTCAATGGCAAAAATCAATGAATATTGTAAATGCACAAACAGTAATATCTCCACATTGCAAGGTGCAATTCTGAAATTTTTTGCTTTTTCCTGCTCCTCTTAGCATGATAAAGAAGATTCAAAGAGAGTGAGATGCCAGCTCTTTTCATTCAGTCAGTAGCTTCATACATTTCTGGTATATGAATAACATGATGTTTTTCAATGGCAAAAATCAATGAATATTGTAAATGCACAAACAGTAATTTCTCCGCATTGCAAGGTGCAATTCTGAAATTTTTTGCTTTTTCCTGCTAATCCTAGCATGATAAAGAAGATTCAAAGAGAGTGAGATGCCAGCTCCTTTCAATCAGTCAGTAGCTTCAAACATTTCTGGACGTTTTTCAATGGCAAAAATCAATGAATATTGTAAATGCACAAACAGTAATATCTCCAAATTGCAAGGTGCAATTCTGAAATTTTTTGCTTTTTCCTGCTCCTCTTAGCATGATAAAGAAGATTCAAAGAGAGTGAGATGCCAGCTCTTTTCATTCAGTCAGTAGCTTCAAACATCTCTGGTATATGAATAACATGATGTTTTTCAATGGCAAAAATCAATGAATATTGTAAATGCACAAACAGTAATATCTCCACATTGCAAGGTGCAATTCTGAAATTTTTTGCTTTTTCCTTCTAATCCTGGCATGATAAAGAAGATTCAAAGAGAGTGAGATGCCAGCTCTTTTCATTCAGTCAGTAGCTTCAAACATTTCTGGTATATGAATAACATGATGTTTTTCAATGGCAAAAATCAATGAATATTGTAAATGCACAAACAGTAATTTCTCCGCATTGCAAGGTGCAATTCTGAATTTTTTTGCTTTTTCCTGCTAATCCTAGCATGATAAAGAAGATTCAAAGAGAGTGAGATGCCAGCTCCTTTCATTCAGTCAGTAGCTTCAAACATTTCTGGACGTTTTTCAATGGCAAAAATCAATGAATATTGTAAATGCACAAACAGTAATATCTCCACATTGCAACGTGCAATTCTGAAATTTTTTGCTTTTTCCTGCTAATCCTGGCATGATAAAGAAGATTCAAAGAGAGTGAGATGCCAGCTCTTTTCATTCAGTCAGTAGCTTCAAACATTTCTGGTATATGAATAACATGATGTTTTTCAATGGCAAAAATCAATGAATATTGTAAATGCACAAACAGTAATTTCTCCGCATTGCAAGGTGCAATTCTGAAATTTTTTGCTTTTTCCTGCTAATCCTAGCATGATAAAGAAGATTCAAAGAGAGTGAGATGCCAGCTCCTTTCATTCAGTCAGTAGCTTTAAACATTTCTGGACGTTTTTCAATGGCAAAAATCAATGAATATTGTAAATGCACAAACAGTAATATCTCCACATTGCAAGGTGCAATTCTGAAATTTTTTGCTTTTTCCTGCTCCTCTTAGCATGATAAAGAAGATTCAAAGAGAGTGAGATGCCAGCTCTTTTCATTCAGTCAGTAGCTTCAAACATCTCTGGTATATGAATAACATGATGTTTTTCAATGGCAAAAATCAATGAATATTGTAAATGCACAAACAGTAATTTCTCCGCATTGCAAGGTGCAATTCTGAAATTTTTTGCTTTTTCCTGCTAATCCTAGCATGATAAAGAAGATTCAAAGAGATTGAGATGCCAGCTCCTTTCATTCAGTCAGTAGCTTCAAACATTTCTGGACGTTTTTCAATGGCAAAAATCAATGAATATTGTAAATGCACAAACAGTAATATCTCCACATTGCAAGGTGCAATTCTGAAATTTTTTGCTTTTTCCTGCTAATCCTAGCATGATAAAGAAGATTCAAAGAGAGTGAGATGCCAGCTCCTTTCATTCAGTCAGTAGCTTCAAACATTTCTGGACGGTTTCAATGGCAAAAATCAATGAATATTGTAAATGCACAAACAGTAATATCTCCACATTGCAACGTGCAATTCTGAAATTTTTTGCTTTTTCCTGCTAATCCTGGCATGATAAAGAAGATTCAAAGAGAGTGAGATGCCAGCTCTTTTCATTCAGTCAGTAGCTTCAAACATTTCTGGTATATGAATAACATGGTTTTTCAATGGCAAAAATCAATGAATATTGTAAATGCACAAACAGTAATATCTCCGCATTGCAAGGTGCAATTCTGAAATTTTTTGCTTTTTCCTGCTAATCCTAGCATGATAAAGAAGATTCAAAGAGAGTGAGATGCCAGCTCCTTTCATTCAGTCAGTAGCTTCAAACATTTCTGGACGTTTTTCAATGGCAAAAATCAATGAATATTGTAAATGCACAAACAGTAATTTCTCCGCATTGCAAGGTGCAATTCTGAAATTTTTTGCTTTTTCCTGCTAATCCTAGCATGTTAAAGAAGATTCAAAGAGAGTGAGATGCCAGCTCTTTTCATTCAGTCAGTAGCTTCAAACATTTCTGGTATATGAATAACATGATGTTTTTCAATGGCAAAAATCAATGAATATTGTAAATGCACAAACAGTAATTTCTCCGCATTGCAAGGTGCAATTCTGAAATTTTTTGCTTTTTCCTGCTAATCCTAGCATGATAAAGAAGATTCAAAGAGAGTGAGATGCCAGCTCCTTTCATTCAGTCAGTAGCTTCAAACATTTCTGGACGTTTTTCAATGGCAAAAATCAATGAATATTGTAAATGCACAAACAGTAATATCTCCGCATTGCAAGGTGCAATTCTGAAATTTTTTGCTTTTTCCTGCTAATCCTAGCATGATAAAGAAGATTCAAAGAGAGTGAGATGCCAGCTCTTTTCATTCAGTCAGTAGCTTCAAACATTTCTGGTATATGAATAACATGATGTTTTTCAATGGCAAAAATCAATGAATATTGTAAATGCACAAACAGTAATTTCTCCGCATTGCAAGGTGCAATTCTGAAATTTTTTGCTTTTTCCTGCTAATCCTAGCATGATAAAGAAGATTCAAAGAGAGTGAGATGCCAGCTCCTTTCATTCAGTCAGTAGCTTCAAACATTTCTGGACGTTTTTCAATGGCAAAAATCAATGAATATTGTAAATGCACAAACAGTAATATCTCCACATTGCAAGGTGCAATTCTGAAATTTTTTGCTTTTTCCTGCTAATCCTGGCATGATATAGAAGATTCAAAGAGAGTGAGATGCCAGCTCTTTTCATTCAGTCAGTAGCTTCAAACATTTCTGGTATATGAATAACATGATGTTTTTCAATGGCAAAAATCAATGAATATTGTAAATGCACAAACAGTAATTTCTCCGCATTGCAAGGTGCAATTCTGAAATTTTTTGCTTTTTCCTGCTAATCCTAGCATGATAAAGAAGATTCAAAGAGAGTGAGATGCCAGCTCCTTTCATTCAGTCAGTAGCTTTAAACATTTCTGGACGTTTTTCAATGGCAAAAATCAATGAATATTGTAAATGCACAAACAGTAATATCTCCACATTGCAAGGTGCAATTCTGAAATTTTTTGCTTTTTCCTGCTCCTCTTAGCATGATAAAGAAGATTCAAAGAGAGTGAGATGCCAGCTCTTTTCATTCAGTCAGTAGCTTCAAACATCTCTGGTATATGAATAACATGATGTTTTTCAATGGCAAAAATCAATGAATATTGTAAATGCACAAACAGTAATTTCTCCGCATTGCAAGGTGCAATTCTGAAATTTTTTGCTTTTTCCTGCTAATCCTAGCATGATAAAGAAGATTCAAAGAGATTGAGATGCCAGCTCCTTTCATTCAGTCAGTAGCTTCAAACATTTCTGGACGTTTTTCAATGGCAAAAATCAATGAATATTGTAAATGCACAAACAGTAATATCTCCACATTGCAACGTGCAATTCTGAAATTTTTTGCTTTTTCCTGCTAATCCTGGCATGATAAAGAAGATTCAAAGAGAGTGAGATGCCAGCTCTTTTCATTCAGTCAGTAGCTTCAAACATTTCTGGTATATGAATAACATGGTTTTTCAATGGCAAAAATCAATGAATATTGTAAATGCACAAACAGTAATATCTCCGCATTGCAAGGTGCAATTCTGAAATTTTTTGCTTTTTCCTGCTAATCCTAGCATGATAAAGAAGATTCAAAGAGAGTGAGATGCCAGCTCCTTTCATTCAGTCAGTAGCTTCAAACATTTCTGGACGTTTTTCAATGGCAAAAATCAATGAATATTGTAAATGCACAAACAGTAATTTCTCCGCATTGCAAGGTTCAATTCTGAAATTTTTTGCTTTTTCCTGCTAATCCTAGCATGTTAAAGAAGATTCAAAGAGAGTGAGATGCCAGCTCTTTTCATTCAGTCAGTAGCTTCAAACATTTCTGGTATATGAATAACATGATGTTTTTCAATGGCAAAAATCAATGAATATTGTAAATGCACAAACAGTAATTTCTCCGCATTGCAAGGTGCAATTCTGAAATTTTTTGCTTTTTCCTGCTAATCCTAGCATGATAAAGAAGATTCAAAGAGAGTGAGATGCCAGCTCCTTTCATTCAGTCAGTAGCTTCAAACATTTCTGGACGTTTTTCAATGGCAAAAATCAATGAATATTGTAAATGCACAAACAGTAATATCTCCGCATTGCAAGGTGCAATTCTGAAATTTTTTGCTTTTTCCTGCTAATCCTAGCATGATAAAGAAGATTCAAAGAGAGTGAGATGCCAGCTCTTTTCATTCAGTCAGTAGCTTCAAACATTTCTGGTTTATGAATAACATGATGTTTTTTAATGGCAAAAATCAATGAATATTGTAAATGCACAAACAGTAATTTCTCCGCATTGCAAGGTGCAATTCTGAAATTTTTTGCTTTTTCCTGCTAATCCTAGCATGATAAAGAAGATTCAAAGAGAGTGAGATGCCAGCTCCTTTCATTCAGTCAGTAGCTTCAAACATTTCTGGACGTTTTTCAATGGCAAAAATCAATGAATATTGTAAATGCACAAACAGTAATATCTCCACATTGCAAGGTGCAATTCTGAAATGTTTTGCTTTTTCCTGCTAATCCTGGCATGATAAAGAAGATTCAAAGAGAGTGAGATGCCAGCTCTTTTCATTCAGTCAGTAGCTTCAAACATTTCTGGTATATGAATAACATGATGTTTTTCAATGGCAAAAATCAATGAATATTGTAAATGCACAAACAGTAATTTCTCCGCATTGCAAGGTGCAATTCTGAAATTTTTTGCTTTTTCCTGCTAATCCTAGCATGATAAAGAAGATTCAAAGAGAGTGAGATGCCAGCTCCTTTCATTCAGTCAGTAGCTTCAAACATTTCTGGACGTTTTTCAATGGCAAAAATCAATGAATATTGTAAATGCACAAACAGTAATATCTCCACATTGCAAGGTGCAATTCTGAATTTTTTTGCTTTTTCCTGCTAATCCTAGCATGATAAAGAAGATTCAAAGAGATTGAGATGCCAGCTCCTTTCATTCAGTCAGTAGCTTCAAACATTTCTGGACGTTTTTCAATGGCAAAAATCAATGAATATTGTAAATGCACAAACAGTAATATCTCCACATTGCAAGGTGCAATTCTGAAATTTTTTGCTTTTTCCTGCTAATCCTAGCATGATAAAGAAGATTCAAAGAGAGTGAGATGCCAGCTCCTTTCATTCAGTCAGTAGCTTCAAACATTTCTGGACGGTTTCAATGGCAAAAATCAATGAATATTGTAAATGCACAAACAGTAATATCTCCACATTGCAACGTGCAATTCTGAAATTTTTTGCTTTTTCCTGCTAATCCTGGCATGATAAAGAAGATTCAAAGAGAGTGAGATGCCAGCTCTTTTCATTCAGTCAGTAGCTTCAAACATTTCTGGTATATGAATAACATGGTTTTTCAATGGCAAAAATCAATGAATATTGTAAATGCACAAACAGTAATATCTCCGCATTGCAAGGTGCAATTCTGAAATTTTTTGCTTTTTCCTGCTAATCCTAGCATGATAAAGAAGATTCAAAGAGAGTGAGATGCCAGCTCCTTTCATTCAGTCAGTAGCTTCAAACATTTCTGGACGTTTTTCAATGGCAAAAATCAATGAATATTGTAAATGCACAAACAGTAATTTCTCCGCATTGCAAGGTGCAATTCTGAAATTTTTTGCTTTTTCCTGCTAATCCTAGCATGTTAAAGAAGATTCAAAGAGAGTGAGATGCCAGCTCTTTTCATTCAGTCAGTAGCTTCAAACATTTCTGGTATATGAATAACATGATGTTTTTCAATGGCAAAAATCAATGAATATTGTAAATGCACAAACAGTAATTTCTCCGCATTGCAAGGTGCAATTCTGAAATTTTTTGCTTTTTCCTGCTAATCCTAGCATGATAAAGAAGATTCAAAGAGAGTGAGATGCCAGCTCCTTTCATTCAGTCAGTAGCTTCAAACATTTCTGGACGTTTTTCAATGGCAAAAATCAATGAATATTGTAAATGCACAAACAGTAATATCTCCGCATTGCAAGGTGCAATTCTGAAATTTTTTGCTTTTTCCTGCTAATCCTAGCATGATAAAGAAGATTCAAAGAGAGTGAGATGCCAGCTCTTTTCATTCAGTCAGTAGCTTCAAACATTTCTGGTATATGAATAACATGATGTTTTTCAATGGCAAAAATCAATGAATATTGTAAATGCACAAACAGTAATTTCTCCGCATTGCAAGGTGCAATTCTGAAATTTTTTGCTTTTTCCTGCTAATCCTAGCATGATAAAGAAGATTCAAAGAGAGTGAGATGCCAGCTCCTTTCATTCAGTCAGTAGCTTCAAACATTTCTGGACGTTTTTCAATGGCAAAAATCAATGAATATTGTAAATGCACAAACAGTAATATCTCCACATTGCAAGGTGCAATTCTGAAATTTTTTGCTTTTTCCTGCTAATCCTGGCATGATATAGAAGATTCAAAGAGAGTGAGATGCCAGCTCTTTTCATTCAGTCAGTAGCTTCAAACATTTCTGGTATATGAATAACATGATGTTTTTCAATGGCAAAAATCAATGAATATTGTAAATGCACAAACAGTAATTTCTCCGCATTGCAAGGTGCAATTCTGAAATTTTTTGCTTTTTCCTGCTAATCCTAGCATGATAAAGAAGATTCAAAGAGAGTGAGATGCCAGCTCCTTTCATTCAGTCAGTAGCTTTAAACATTTCTGGACGTTTTTCAATGGCAAAAATCAATGAATATTGTAAATGCACAAACAGTAATATCTCCACATTGCAAGGTGCAATTCTGAAATTTTTTGCTTTTTCCTGCTCCTCTTAGCATGATAAAGAAGATTCAAAGAGAGTGAGATGCCAGCTCTTTTCATTCAGTCAGTAGCTTCAAACATCTCTGGTATATGAATAACATGATGTTTTTCAATGGCAAAAATCAATGAATATTGTAAATGCACAAACAGTAATTTCTCCGCATTGCAAGGTGCAATTCTGAAATTTTTTGCTTTTTCCTGCTAATCCTAGCATGATAAAGAAGATTCAAAGAGATTGAGATGCCAGCTCCTTTCATTCAGTCAGTAGCTTCAAACATTTCTGGACGTTTTTCAATGGCAAAAATCAATGAATATTGTAAATGCACAAACAGTAATATCTCCACATTGCAACGTGCAATTCTGAAATTTTTTGCTTTTTCCTGCTAATCCTGGCATGATAAAGAAGATTCAAAGAGAGTGAGATGCCAGCTCTTTTCATTCAGTCAGTAGCTTCAAACATTTCTGGTATATGAATAACATGGTTTTTCAATGGCAAAAATCAATGAATATTGTAAATGCACAAACAGTAATATCTCCGCATTGCAAGGTGCAATTCTGAAATTTTTTGCTTTTTCCTGCTAATCCTAGCATGATAAAGAAGATTCAAAGAGAGTGAGATGCCAGCTCCTTTCATTCAGTCAGTAGCTTCAAACATTTCTGGACGTTTTTCAATGGCAAAAATCAATGAATATTGTAAATGCACAAACAGTAATTTCTCCGCATTGCAAGGTTCAATTCTGAAATTTTTTGCTTTTTCCTGCTAATCCTAGCATGTTAAAGAAGATTCAAAGAGAGTGAGATGCCAGCTCTTTTCATTCAGTCAGTAGCTTCAAACATTTCTGGTATATGAATAACATGATGTTTTTCAATGGCAAAAATCAATGAATATTGTAAATGCACAAACAGTAATTTCTCCGCATTGCAAGGTGCAATTCTGAAATTTTTTGCTTTTTCCTGCTAATCCTAGCATGATAAAGAAGATTCAAAGAGAGTGAGATGCCAGCTCCTTTCATTCAGTCAGTAGCTTCAAACATTTCTGGACGTTTTTCAATGGCAAAAATCAATGAATATTGTAAATGCACAAACAGTAATATCTCCGCATTGCAAGGTGCAATTCTGAAATTTTTTGCTTTTTCCTGCTAATCCTAGCATGATAAAGAAGATTCAAAGAGAGTGAGATGCCAGCTCTTTTCATTCAGTCAGTAGCTTCAAACATTTCTGGTATATGAATAACATGATGTTTTTTAATGGCAAAAATCAATGAATATTGTAAATGCACAAACAGTAATTTCTCCGCATTGCAAGGTGCAATTCTGAAATTTTTTGCTTTTTCCTGCTAATCCTAGCATGATAAAGAAGATTCAAAGAGAGTGAGATGCCAGCTCCTTTCATTCAGTCAGTAGCTTCAAACATTTCTGGACGTTTTTCAATGGCAAAAATCAATGAATATTGTAAATGCACAAACAGTAATATCTCCACATTGCAAGGTGCAATTCTGAAATGTTTTGCTTTTTCCTGCTAATCCTGGCATGATAAAGAAGATTCAAAGAGAGTGAGATGCCAGCTCTTTTCATTCAGTCAGTAGCTTCAAACATTTCTGGTATATGAATAACATGATGTTTTTCAATGGCAAAAATCAATGAATATTGTAAATGCACAAACAGTAATTTCTCCGCATTGCAAGGTGCAATTCTGAAATTTTTTGCTTTTTCCTGCTAATCCTAGCATGATAAAGAAGATTCAAAGAGAGTGAGATGCCAGCTCCTTTCATTCAGTCAGTAGCTTCAAACATTTCTGGACGTTTTTCAATGGCAAAAATCAATGAATATTGTAAATGCACAAACAGTAATATCTCCACATTGCAAGGTGCAATTCTGAATTTTTTTGCTTTTTCCTGCTAATCCTGGCATGATAAAGAAGATTCAAAGAGAGTGAGATGCCAGCTCTTTTCATTCAGTCAGTAGCTTCAAACATTTCTGGTATATGAATAACATGATGTTTTTCAATGGCAAAAATCAATGAATATTGTAAATGCACAAACAGTAATTTCTCCGCATTGCAAGGTGCAATTCTGAAATTTTTTGCTTTTTCCTGCTAATCCTAGCATGATAAAGAAGATTCAAAGAGAGTGAGATGCCAGCTCCTTTCATTCAGTCAGTAGCTTCAAACATTTCTGGACGTTTTTCAATGGCAAAAATCAATGAATATTGTAAATGCACAAACAGTAATATCTCCACATTGCATGGTGCAATTCTGAAACTTTTTGCTTTTTCCTGCTAATCCTGGCATGATAAAGAAGATTCAAAGAGAGTGAGATGCCAGCTCTTTTCATTCAGTCAGTAGCTTCAAACATTTCTGGTATATGAATAACATGATGTTTTTCAATGGCAAAAATCAATGAATATTGTAAATGCACAAACAGTAATTTCTCCGCATTGCAAGGTGCAATTCTGAAATTTTTTGCTTTTTCCTGCTAATCCTAGCATGATAAAGAAGATTCAAAGAGAGTGAGATGCCAGCTCCTTTCATTCAGTCAGTAGCTTCAAACATTTCTGGACGTTTTTCAATGGCAAAAATCAATGAATATTGTAAATGCACAAACAGTTATATCTCCACATTGCAAGGTGCAATTCTGAAATTTTTTGCTTTTTCCTGCTCCTCTTAGCATGATAAAGAAGATTCAAAGAGAGTGAGATGCCAGCTCTTTTCATTCAGTCAGTAGCTTCAAACATCTCTGGTATATGAATAACATGATGTTTTTCAATGGCAAAAATCAATGAATATTGTAAATGCACAAACAGTAATATCTCCACATTGCAAGGTGCAATTCTGAAATTTTTTGCTTTTTCCTGCTAATCCTGGCATGATAAAGAAGATTCAAAGAGAGTGAGATGCCAGCTCTTTTCATTCAGTCAGTAGCTTCAAACATTTCTGGACGTTTTTCAATGGCAAAAATCAATGAATATTGTAAATGCACAAACAGTAATATCTCCACATTGCAAGGTGCAATTCTGAAATTTTTTGCTTTTTCCTGCTCCTCTTAGCATGATAAAGAAGATTCAAAGAGAGTGAGATGCCAGCTCTTTTCATTCAGTCAGTAGCTTCAAACATCTCTGGTATATGAATAACATGATGTTTTTCAATGGCAAAAATCAATGAATATTGTAAATGCACAAACAGTAATATCTCCACATTGCAAGGTGCAATTCTGAAATTTTTTGCTTTTTCCTGCTAATCCTGGCATGATAAAGAAGATTCAAAGAGAGTGAGATGCCAGCTCTTTTCATTCAGTCAGTAGCTTCAAACATTTCTGGACGTTTTTCAATGGCAAAAATCAATGAATATTGTAAATGCACAAACAGTAATATCTCCACATTGCAGCGTGCAATTCTGAAATTTTTTGCTTTTTCCTGCTAATCCTGGCATGATAAAGAAGATTCAAAGAGAGTGAGATGCCAGCTCTTTTCATTCAGTCAGTAGCTTCAAACATTTCTGGTATATGAATAACATGATGTTTTTCAATGGCAAAAATCAATGAATATTGTAAATGCACAAACAGTAATTTCTCCGCATTGCAAGGTGCAATTCTGAAATTTTTTGCTTTTTCCTGCTAATCCTAGCATGATAAAGAAGATTCAAAGAGAGTGAGATGCCAGCTCCTTTCATTCAGTCAGTAGCTTTAAACATTTTTGGACCTTTTTCAATGGCAAAAATCAATGAATATTGTAAATGCACAAACAGTAATATCTCCACATTGCAAGGTGCAATTCTGAAATTTTTTGCTTTTTCCTGCTCCTCTTAGCATGATAAAGAAGATTCAAAGAGAGTGAGATGCCAGCTCTTTTCATTCAGTCAGTAGCTTCAAACATCTCTGGTATATGAATAACATGATGTTTTTCAATGGCAAAAATCAATGAATATTGTAAATGCACAAACAGTAATTTCTCCGCATTGCAAGGTGCAATTCTGAAATTTTTTGCTTTTTCCTGCTAATCCTAGCATGATAAAGAAGATTCAAAGAGATTGAGATGCCAGCTCCTTTCATTCAGTCAGTAGCTTCAAACATTTCTGGACGTTTTTCAATGGCAAAAATCAATGAATATTGTAAATGCACAAACAGTAATATCTCCACATTGCAAGGTGCAATTCTGAAATTTTTTGCTTTTTCCTGCTAATCCTAGCATGATAAAGAAGATTCAAAGAGAGTGAGATGCCAGCTCCTTTCATTCAGTCAGTAGCTTCAAACATTTCTGGACGGTTTTCAATGGCAAAAATCAATGAATATTGTAAATGCACAAACAGTAATATCTCCACATTGCAACGTGCAATTCTGAAATTTTTTGCTTTTTCCTGCTAATCCTGGCATGATAAAGAAGATTCAAAGAGAGTGAGATGCAAGCTCTTTTCATTCAGTCAGTAGCTTCAAACATTTCTGGTATATGAATAACAAGGTTTTTCAATGGCAAAAATCAATGAATATTGTAAATGCACAAACAGTAATATCTCCGCATTGCAAGGTGCAATTCTGAAATTTTTTGCTTTTTCCTGCTAATCCTAGCATGATAAAGAAGATTCAAAGAGAGTGAGATGCCAGCTCCTTTCATTCAGTCAGTAGCTTCAAACATTTCTGGACGTTTTTCAATGGCAAAAATCAATGAATATTGTAAATGCACAAACAGTAATTTCTCCGCATTGCAAGGTGCAATTCTGAAATTTTTTGCTTTTTCCTGCTAATCCTAGCATGATAAAGAAGATTCAAAGAGAGTGAGATGCCAGCTCTTTTCATTCAGTCAGTAGCTTCAAACATTTCTGGTATATGAATAACATGATGTTTTTCAATGGCAAAAATCAATGAATATTGTAAATGCACAAACAGTAATTTCTCCGCATTGCAAGGTGCAATTCTGAAATTTTTTGCTTTTTCCTGCTAATCCTAGCATGATAAAGAAGATTCAAAGAGAGTGAGATGCCAGCTCCTTTCATTCAGTCTGTAGCTTCAAACATTTCTGGACGTTTTTCAATGGCAAAAATCAATGAATATTGTAAATGCACAAACAGTAATATCTCCGCATTGCAAGGTGCAATTCTGAAATTTTTTGCTTTTTCCTGCTAATCCTAGCATGATAAAGAAGATTCAAAGAGAGTGAGATGCCAGCTCTTTTCATTCAGTCAGTAGCTTCAAACATTTCTGGTATATGAATAACATGATGTTTTTCAATGGCAAAAATCAATGAATATTGTAAATGCACAAACAGTAATTTCTCCGCATTGCAAGGTGCAATTCTGAAATTTTTTGCTTTTTCCTGCTAATCCTAGCATGATAAAGAAGATTCAAAGAGAGTGAGATGCCAGCTCCTTTCATTCAGTCAGTAGCTTCAAACATTTCTGGACGTTTTTCAATGGCAAAAATCAATGAATATTGTAAATGCACAAACAGTAATATCTCCACATTGCAAGGTGCAATTCTGAAAGTTTTTGCTTTTTCCTGCTAATCCTGGCATGATAAATAAGATTCAAAGAGAGTGAGATGCCAGCTCTTTTCATTCAGTCAGTAGCTTCAAACATTTCTGGTATATGAATAACATGATGTTTTTCAATGGCAAAAATCAATGAATATTGTAAATGCACAAACAGTAATTTCTCCGCATTGCAAGGTGCAATTCTGAAATTTTTTGCTTTTTCCTGCTAATCCTAGCATGATAAAGAAGATTCAAAGAGAGTGAGATGCCAGCTCCTTTCATTCAGTCAGTAGCTTTAAACATTTCTGGACGTTTTTCAATGGCAAAAATCCATGAATATTGTAAATGCACAAACAGTAATATCTCCACATTGCAACGTGCAATTCTGAAATTTTTTGCTTTTTCCTGCTCCTCTTAGCATGATAAAGAAGATTCAAAGAGAGTGAGATGCCAGCTCTTTTCATTCAGTCAGTAGCTTCAAACATTTCTGGTATATGAATAACATGATGTTTTTCAATGGCAAAAATCAATGAATATTGTAAATGCACAAACAGTAATTTCTCCGCATTGCAAGGTGCAATTCTGAAATTTTTTGAATTTTCCTGCTAATCCTAGCATGGTAAAGAAGATTCAAAGAGAGTGAGATGCCAGCTCCTTTCATTCAGTCAGTAGCTTCAAACATTTCTGGACGTTTTTCAATGGCAAAAATCAATGAATATTGTAAATGCACAAACAGTAATATCTCCACATTGCAACGTGCAATTCTGAAATTTTTTGCTTTTTCCTGCTCCTCTTAGCATGATAAAGAAGATTCAAAGAGAGTGAGATGCCAGCTCTTTTCATTCAGTCAGTAGCTTCAAACATTTCTGGTGTCTGAATAACATGATGTTTTTCAATGGCAAAAATCAATGAATATTGTAAATGCACAAACAGTAATTTCTCCGCATTGCAAGGTGCAATTCTGAAATTTTTTGCTTTTTCCTGCTAATCCTAGCATGATAAAGAAGATTCAAAGAGATTGAGATGCCAGCTCCTTTCATTCAGTCAGTAGCTTCAAACATTTCTGGACGTTTTTCAATGGCAAAAATCAATGAATATTGTAAATGCACAATCAGTAATATCTCCACATTGCAAGGTGCAATTCTGAAATTTTTTGCTTTTTCCTGCTCCTCTTAGCATGATAAAGAAGATTCAAAGAGAGTGAGATGCCAGCTCTTTTCATTCAGTCAGTAGCTTCAAACATTTCTGGTCTATGAATAACATGATGTTTTTCAATGGCAAAAATCAATGAATATTGTAAATGCACAAACAGTAATTTCTCCGCATTGCAAGGTGCAATTCTGAAATTTTTTGCTTTTTCCTGCTAATCCTAGCATGATAAAGAAGATTCAAAGAGATTGAGATGCCAGCTCCTTTCATTCAGTCAGTAGCTTCAAACATTTCTGGACGGTTTTCAATGGCAAAAATCAATGAATATTGTAAATGCACAAACAGTAATATCTCCACATTGCAACGTGCAATTCTGAAATTTTTTGCTTTTTCCTGCTCCTCTTAGCATGATAAAGAAGATTCAAAGAGAGTGAGATGCCAGCTCTTTTCATTCAGTCAGTAGCTTCAAACATTTCTGGTATATGAATAACATGATGTTTTTCAATGGCAAAAATCAATGAATATTGTAAATGCACAAACAGTAATTTCTCCGCATTGCAAGTTGCAATTCTGAAATTTTTTGATTTTTCCTGCTAATCCTAGCATGATAAAGAAGATTCAAAGAGAGTGAGATGCCAGCTCCTTTCATTCAGTCAGTAGCTTCAAACATTTCTGGACGTTTTTCAATGGCAAAAATCAATGAATATTGTAAATGCACAAACAGTAATATCTCCATATTGCAACGTGCAATTCTGAAATTTTTTGCTTTTTCCTGCTCCTCTTAGCATGATAAAGAAGATTCAAAGAGAGTGAGATGCCAGCTCTTTTCATTCAGTCAGTAGCTTCAAACATTTCTGGTATATGAATAACATGATGTTTTTCAATGGCAAAAATCAATGAATATTGTAAATGCACAAACAGTAATTTCTCCGCATTGCAAGGTGCAATTCTGAAATTTTTTGCTTTTTCCTGCTAATCCTAGCATGATAAAGAAGATTCAAAGAGATTGAGATGCCAGCTCCTTTCATTCAGTCAGTAGCTTCAAACATTTCTGGACGTTTTTCAATGGCAAAAATCAATGAATATTGTAAATGCACAATCAGTAATATCTCCACATTGCAAGGTGCAATTCTGAAATTTTTTGCTTTTTCCTGCTCCTCTTAGCATGATAAAGAAGATTCAAAGAGAGTGAGATGCCAGCTCTTTTCATTCAGTCAGTAGCTTCAAACATTTCTGGTATATGAATAACATGATGTTTTTCAATGGCAAAAATCAATGAATATTGTAAATGCACAAACAGTAATTTCTCCGCATTGCAAGGTGCAATTCTGAAATTTTTTGCTTTTTCCTGCTAATCCTAGCATGATAAAGAAGATTCAAAGAGATTGAGATGCCAGCTCCTTTCATTCAGTCAGTAGCTTCAAACATTTCTGGACGGTTTTCAATGGCAAAAATCAATGAATATTGTAAATGCACAAACAGTAATATCTCCACATTGCAACGTGCAATTCTGAAATTTTTTGCTTTTTCCTGCTAATCCTGGCATGATAAAGAAGATTCAAAGAGAGTGAGATGCCAGCTCTTTTCATTCAGTCAGTAGCTTCAAACATTTCTGGTATATGAATAATATGGTTTTTCAATGGCAAAAATCAATGAATATTGTAAATGCACAAACAGTAATTTCTCCGCATTGCAAGGTGCAATTCTGAAATTTTTTGCTTTTTCCTGCTCCTCTTAGCATGATAAAGAAGATTCAAAGAGAGTGAGATGCCAGCTCTTTTCATTCAGTCAGTAGCTTCAAACATTTCTGGTATATGAATAACATGATGTTTTTCAATGGCAAAAATCAATGAATATTGTAAATGCACAAACAGTAATATCTCCACATTGCAAGGTGCAATTCTGAAATTTTTTGCTTTTTCCTGCTCCTCTTAGCATGATAAAGAAGATTCAAAGAGAGTGAGATGCCAGCTCTTTTCATTCAGTCAGTAGCTTCAAACATTTCTGGTATATGAATAACATGATGTTTTTCAATGGCAAAAATCAATGAATATTGTAAATGCACAAACAGTAATTTCTCCGCATTGCAAGGTGCAATTCTGAAATTTTTTGCTTTTTCCTGCTAATCCTAGCATGATAAAGAAGTTTCAAAGAGAGTGAGATGCCAGCTCCTTTCATTCAGTCAGTAGCTTCAAACATTTCTGGACTTTTTTCAATGTTAAAAATCAATGAATATTGTAAATGCACAAACAGTAATATCTCCACATTGCAAGGTGCAATTCTGAAATTTTTTGCTTTTTCCTGCTAATCCTGGCATGATAAAGAAGATTCAAAGAGAGTGAGATGCCAGCTCTTTTCATTCAGTCAGTAGCTTCAAACATTTCTGGTATATGAATAACATGATGTTTTTCAATGGCAAAAATCAATGAATATTGTAAATGCACAAACAGTAATTTCTCCGCATTGCAAGGTGCAATTCTGAAATTTTTTGCTTTTTCCTGCTAATCCTAGCATGATAAAGAAGATTCAAAGAGAGTGAGATGCCAGCTCCTTTCATTCAGTCAGTAGCTTCAAACATTTCTGGACGTTTTTCAATGGCAAAAATCAATGAATATTGTAAATGCACAAACAGTAATATCTCCACATTGCAACGTGCAATTCTGAAATTTTTTGCTTTTTCCTGGTAATCCTGGCATGATAAAGAAGATTCAAAGAGAGTGAGATGCCAGCTCTTTTCATTCAGTCAGTAGCTTCAAACATTTCTGGTATATGAATAACATGGTTTTTCAATGGCAAAAATCAATGAATATTGTAAATGCACAAACAGTAATTTCTCCGCATTGCAAGGTGCAATTCTGAAATTTTTTGCTTTTTCCTGCTAATCCTAGCATGATAAAGAAGATTCAAAGAGAGTGAGATGCCAGCTCCTTTCATTCAGTCAGTAGCTTCAAACATTTCTGGACGTTTTTCAATGGCAAAAATCAATGAATATTGTAAATGCACAAACAGTAATATCTCCACATTGCAAGGTGCAATTCTGAAATTTTTTGCTTTTTCCTGGTAATCCTGGCATGATAAAGAAGATTCAAAGAGAGTGAGATGCCAGCTCTTTTCATTCAGTCAGTAGCTTCAAACATTTCTGGTATATGAATAACATGGTTTTTCAATGGCAAAAATCAATGAATATTGTAAATGCACAAACAGTAATTTCTCCGCATTGCAAGGTGCAATTCTGAAATTTTTTGCTTTTTCCTGCTCCTCTTAGCATGATAAAGAAGATTCAAAGAGAGTGAGATGCCAGCTCTTTTCATTCAGTCAGTAGCTTCAAACATTTCTGGACGTTTTTCAATGGCAAAAATCAATGAATATTGTAAATGCACAAACAGTAATATCTCCACATTGCAAGGTGCAATTCTGAAATTTTTTGCTTTTTCCTGCTCCTCTTAGCATGATAAAGAAGATTCAAAGAGAGTGAGATGCCAGCTCTTTTCATTCAGTCAGTAGCTTCAAACATTTCTGGTATATGAATAACATGATGTTTTTCAATGGCAAAAATCAATGAATATTGTAAATGCACAAACAGTAATATCTCCACATTGCAAGGTGCAATTCTGAAATTTTTTGCTTTTTCCTGCTCCTCTTAGCATGATAAAGAAGATTCAAAGAGAGTGAGATGCCAGCTCTTTTCATTCAGTCAGTAGCTTCAAACATTTCTGGTATATGAATAACATGATGTTTTTCAATGGCAAAAATCAATGAATATTGTAAATGCACAAACAGTAATTTCTCCGCATTGCAAGGTGCAATTCTGAAATTTTTTGCTTTTTCCTGCTAATCCTAGCATGATAAAGAAGTTTCAAAGAGAGTGAGATGCCAGCTCCTTTCATTCAGTCAGTAGCTTCAAACATTTCTGGACGTTTTTCAATGGCAAAAATCAATGAATATTGTAAATGCACAAACAGTAATATCTCCACATTGCAAGGTGCAATTCTGAAATTTTTTGCTTTTTCCTGCTAATCCTGGCATGATAAAGAAGATTCAAAGAGAGTGAGATGCCAGCTCTTTTCATTCAGTCAGTAGCTTCAAACATTTCTGGTATATGAATAACATGATGTTTTTCAATGGCAAAAATCAATGAATATTGTAAATGCACAAACAGTAATTTCTCCGCATTGCAAGGTGCAATTCTGAAATTTTTTGCTTTTTCCTGCTAATCCTAGCATGATAAAGAAGATTCAAAGAGAGTGAGATGCCAGCTCCTTTCATTCAGTCAGTAGCTTTAAACATTTCTGGACGTTTTTCAATGGCAAAAATCAATGAATATTGTAAATGCACAAACAGTAATATCTCCACATTGCAAGGTGCAATTCTGAAATTTTTTGCTTTTTCCTGCTCCTCTTAGCATGATAAAGAAGATTCAAAGAGAGTGAGATGCCAGCTCTTTTCATTCAGTCAGTAGCTTCAAACATTTCTGGTCTATGAATAACATGATGTTTTTCAATGGCAAAAATCAATGAATATTGTAAATGCACAAACAGTAATTTCTCCGCATTGCAAGGTGCAATTCTGAAATTTTTTGCTTTTTCCTGCTAATCCTAGCATGATAAAGAAGATTCAAAGAGATTGAGATGCCAGCTCCTTTCATTCAGTCAGTAGCTTCAAACATTTCTGGACGGTTTTCAATGGCAAAAATCAATGAATATTGTAAATGCACAAACAGTAATATCTCCACATTGCAACGTGCAATTCTGAAATTTTTTGCTTTTTCCTGCTCCTCTTAGCATGATAAAGAAGATTCAAAGAGAGTGAGATGCCAGCTCTTTTCATTCAGTCAGTAGCTTCAAACATTTCTGGTATATGAATAACATGATGTTTTTCAATGGCAAAAATCAATGAATATTGTAAATGCACAAACAGTAATTTCTCCGCATTGCAAGTTGCAATTCTGAAATTTTTTGATTTTTCCTGCTAATCCTAGCATGATAAAGAAGATTCAAAGAGAGTGAGATGCCAGCTCCTTTCATTCAGTCAGTAGCTTCAAACATTTCTGGACGTTTTTCAATGGCAAAAATCAATGAATATTGTAAATGCACAAACAGTAATATCTCCATATTGCAACGTGCAATTCTGAAATTTTTTGCTTTTTCCTGCTCCTCTTAGCATGATAAAGAAGATTCAAAGAGAGTGAGATGCCAGCTCTTTTCATTCAGTCAGTAGCTTCAAACATTTCTGGTATATGAATAACATGATGTTTTTCAATGGCAAAAATCAATGAATATTGTAAATGCACAAACAGTAATTTCTCCGCATTGCAAGGTGCAATTCTGAAATTTTTTGCTTTTTCCTGCTAATCCTAGCATGATAAAGAAGATTCAAAGAGATTGAGATGCCAGCTCCTTTCATTCAGTCAGTAGCTTCAAACATTTCTGGACGTTTTTCAATGGCAAAAATCAATGAATATTGTAAATGCACAATCAGTAATATCTCCACATTGCAAGGTGCAATTCTGAAATTTTTTGCTTTTTCCTGCTCCTCTTAGCATGATAAAGAAGATTCAAAGAGAGTGAGATGCCAGCTCTTTTCATTCAGTCAGTAGCTTCAAACATTTCTGGTATATGAATAACATGATGTTTTTCAATGGCAAAAATCAATGAATATTGTAAATGCACAAACAGTAATTTCTCCGCATTGCAAGGTGCAATTCTGAAATTTTTTGCTTTTTCCTGCTAATCCTAGCATGATAAAGAAGATTCAAAGAGATTGAGATGCCAGCTCCTTTCATTCAGTCAGTAGCTTCAAACATTTCTGGACGGTTTTCAATGGCAAAAATCAATGAATATTGTAAATGCACAAACAGTAATATCTCCACATTGCAACGTGCAATTCTGAAATTTTTTGCTTTTTCCTGCTAATCCTGGCATGATAAAGAAGATTCAAAGAGAGTGAGATGCCAGCTCTTTTCATTCAGTCAGTAGCTTCAAACATTTCTGGTATATGAATAATATGGTTTTTCAATGGCAAAAATCAATGAATATTGTAAATGCACAAACAGTAATTTCTCCGCATTGCAAGGTGCAATTCTGAAATTTTTTGCTTTTTCCTGCTCCTCTTAGCATGATAAAGAAGATTCAAAGAGAGTGAGATGCCAGCTCTTTTCATTCAGTCAGTAGCTTCAAACATTTCTGGTATATGAATAACATGATGTTTTTCAATGGCAAAAATCAATGAATATTGTAAATGCACAAACAGTAATATCTCCACATTGCAAGGTGCAATTCTGAAATTTTTTGCTTTTTCCTGCTCCTCTTAGCATGATAAAGAAGATTCAAAGAGAGTGAGATGCCAGCTCTTTTCATTCAGTCAGTAGCTTCAAACATTTCTGGTATATGAATAACATGATGTTTTTCAATGGCAAAAATCAATGAATATTGTAAATGCACAAACAGTAATTTCTCCGCATTGCAAGGTGCAATTCTGAAATTTTTTGCTTTTTCCTGCTAATCCTAGCATGATAAAGAAGTTTCAAAGAGAGTGAGATGCCAGCTCCTTTCATTCAGTCAGTAGCTTCAAACATTTCTGGACTTTTTTCAATGTTAAAAATCAATGAATATTGTAAATGCACAAACAGTAATATCTCCACATTGCAAGGTGCAATTCTGAAATTTTTTGCTTTTTCCTGCTAATCCTGGCATGATAAAGAAGATTCAAAGAGAGTGAGATGCCAGCTCTTTTCATTCAGTCAGTAGCTTCAAACATTTCTGGTATATGAATAACATGATGTTTTTCAATGGCAAAAATCAATGAATATTGTAAATGCACAAACAGTAATTTCTCCGCATTGCAAGGTGCAATTCTGAAATTTTTTGCTTTTTCCTGCTAATCCTAGCATGATAAAGAAGATTCAAAGAGAGTGAGATGCCAGCTCCTTTCATTCAGTCAGTAGCTTCAAACATTTCTGGACGTTTTTCAATGGCAAAAATCAATGAATATTGTAAATGCACAAACAGTAATATCTCCACATTGCAACGTGCAATTCTGAAATTTTTTGCTTTTTCCTGGTAATCCTGGCATGATAAAGAAGATTCAAAGAGAGTGAGATGCCAGCTCTTTTCATTCAGTCAGTAGCTTCAAACATTTCTGGTATATGAATAACATGGTTTTTCAATGGCAAAAATCAATGAATATTGTAAATGCACAAACAGTAATTTCTCCGCATTGCAAGGTGCAATTCTGAAATTTTTTGCTTTTTCCTGCTAATCCTAGCATGATAAAGAAGATTCAAAGAGAGTGAGATGCCAGCTCCTTTCATTCAGTCAGTAGCTTCAAACATTTCTGGACGTTTTTCAATGGCAAAAATCAATGAATATTGTAAATGCACAAACAGTAATATCTCCACATTGCAAGGTGCAATTCTGAAATTTTTTGCTTTTTCCTGGTAATCCTGGCATGATAAAGAAGATTCAAAGAGAGTGAGATGCCAGCTCTTTTCATTCAGTCAGTAGCTTCAAACATTTCTGGTATATGAATAACATGGTTTTTCAATGGCAAAAATCAATGAATATTGTAAATGCACAAACAGTAATTTCTCCGCATTGCAAGGTGCAATTCTGAAATTTTTTGCTTTTTCCTGCTCCTCTTAGCATGATAAAGAAGATTCAAAGAGAGTGAGATGCCAGCTCTTTTCATTCAGTCAGTAGCTTCAAACATTTCTGGACGTTTTTCAATGGCAAAAATCAATGAATATTGTAAATGCACAAACAGTAATATCTCCACATTGCAAGGTGCAATTCTGAAATTTTTTGCTTTTTCCTGCTCCTCTTAGCATGATAAAGAAGATTCAAAGAGAGTGAGATGCCAGCTCTTTTCATTCAGTCAGTAGCTTCAAACATTTCTGGTATATGAATAACATGATGTTTTTCAATGGCAAAAATCAATGAATATTGTAAATGCACAAACAGTAATATCTCCACATTGCAAGGTGCAATTCTGAAATTTTTTGCTTTTTCCTGCTCCTCTTAGCATGATAAAGAAGATTCAAAGAGAGTGAGATGCCAGCTCTTTTCATTCAGTCAGTAGCTTCAAACATTTCTGGTATATGAATAACATGATGTTTTTCAATGGCAAAAATCAATGAATATTGTAAATGCACAAACAGTAATTTCTCCGCATTGCAAGGTGCAATTCTGAAATTTTTTGCTTTTTCCTGCTAATCCTAGCATGATAAAGAAGTTTCAAAGAGAGTGAGATGCCAGCTCCTTTCATTCAGTCAGTAGCTTCAAACATTTCTGGACGTTTTTCAATGGCAAAAATCAATGAATATTGTAAATGCACAAACAGTAATATCTCCACATTGCAAGGTGCAATTCTGAAATTTTTTGCTTTTTCCTGCTAATCCTGGCATGATAAAGAAGATTCAAAGAGAGTGAGATGCCAGCTCTTTTCATTCAGTCAGTAGCTTCAAACATTTCTGGTATATGAATAACATGATGTTTTTCAATGGCAAAAATCAATGAATATTGTAAATGCACAAACAGTAATTTCTCCGCATTGCAAGGTGCAATTCTGAAATTTTTTGCTTTTTCCTGCTAATCCTAGCATGATAAAGAAGATTCAAAGAGAGTGAGATGCCAGCTCCTTTCATTCAGTCAGTAGCTTTAAACATTTCTGGACGTTTTTCAATGGCAAAAATCAATGAATATTGTAAATGCACAAACAGTAATATCTCCACATTGCAAGGTGCAATTCTGAAATTTTTTGCTTTTTCCTGCTCCTCTTAGCATGATAAAGAAGATTCAAAGAGAGTGAGATGCCAGCTCTTTTCATTCAGTCAGTAGCTTCAAACATCTCTGGTATATGAATAACATGATGTTTTTCAATGGCAAAAATCAATGAATATTGTAAATGCACAAACAGTGATATCTCCGCATTGCAAGGTGCAATTCTGAAATTTTTTGCTTTTTCCTGCTAATCCTAGCATGATAAAGAAGATTCAAAGAGAGTGAGATGCGAGCTCTTTTCATTCAGTCAGTAGCTTCAAACATTTCTGGTATATGAATAACATGATGTTTTTCAATGGCAAAAATCAATGAATATTGTAAATGCACAAACAGTAATTTCTCCGCATTGCAAGGTGCAATTCTGAAATTTTTTGCTTTTTCCTGCTAATCCTAGCATGATAAAGAAGATTCAAAGAGAGTGAGATGCCAGCTCCTTTCATTCAGTCTGTAGCTTCAAACATTTCTGGACGTTTTTCAATGGCAAAAATCAATGAATATTGTAAATGCACAAACAGTAATATCTCCGCATTGCAAGGTGCAATTCTGAAATTTTTTGCTTTTTCCTGCTAATCCTAGCATGATAAAGAAGATTCAAAGAGAGTGAGATGCCAGCTCTTTTCATTCAGTCAGTAGCTTCAAACATTTCTGGTATATGAATAACATGATGTTTTTCAATGGCAAAAATCAATGAATATTGTAAATGCACAAACAGTAATTTCTCCGCATTGCAAGGTGCAATTCTGAAATTTTTTGCTTTTTCCTGCTAATCCTAGCATGATAAAGAAGATTCAAAGAGAGTGAGATGCCAGCTCCTTTCATTCAGTCAGTAGCTTCAAACATTTCTGGACGTTTTTCAATGGCAAAAATCAATGAATATTGTAAATGCACAAACAGTAATATCTCCACATTGCAAGGTGCAATTCTGAAAGTTTTTGCTTTTTCCTGCTAATCCTGGCATGATAAATAAGATTCAAAGAGAGTGAGATGCCAGCTCTTTTCATTCAGTCAGTAGCTTCAAACATTTCTGGTATATGAATAACATGATGTTTTTCAATGGCAAAAATCAATGAATATTGTAAATGCACAAACAGTAATTTCTCCGCATTGCAAGGTGCAATTCTGAAATTTTTTGCTTTTTCCTGCTAATCCTAGCATGATAAAGAAGATTCAAAGAGAGTGAGATGCCAGCTCCTTTCATTCAGTCAGTAGCTTTAAACATTTCTGGACGTTTTTCAATGGCAAAAATCCATGAATATTGTAAATGCACAAACAGTAATATCTCCACATTGCAACGTGCAATTCTGAAATTTTTTGCTTTTTCCTGCTCCTCTTAGCATGATAAAGAAGATTCAAAGAGAGTGAGATGCCAGCTCTTTTCATTCAGTCAGTAGCTTCAAACATTTCTGGTATATGAATAACATGATGTTTTTCAATGGCAAAAATCAATGAATATTGTAAATGCACAAACAGTAATTTCTCCGCATTGCAAGGTGCAATTCTGAAATTTTTTGAATTTTCCTGCTAATCCTAGCATGGTAAAGAAGATTCAAAGAGAGTGAGATGCCAGCTCCTTTCATTCAGTCAGTAGCTTCAAACATTTCTGGACGTTTTTCAATGGCAAAAATCAATGAATATTGTAAATGCACAAACAGTAATATCTCCACATTGCAACGTGCAATTCTGAAATTTTTTGCTTTTTCCTGCTCCTCTTAGCATGATAAAGAAGATTCAAAGAGAGTGAGATGCCAGCTCTTTTCATTCAGTCAGTAGCTTCAAACATTTCTGGTGTCTGAATAACATGATGTTTTTCAATGGCAAAAATCAATGAATATTGTAAATGCACAAACAGTAATTTCTCCGCATTGCAAGGTGCAATTCTGAAATTTTTTGCTTTTTCCTGCTAATCCTAGCATGATAAAGAAGATTCAAAGAGATTGAGATGCCAGCTCCTTTCATTCAGTCAGTAGCTTCAAACATTTCTGGACGTTTTTCAATGGCAAAAATCAATGAATATTGTAAATGCACAATCAGTAATATCTCCACATTGCAAGGTGCAATTCTGAAATTTTTTGCTTTTTCCTGCTCCTCTTAGCATGATAAAGAAGATTCAAAGAGAGTGAGATGCCAGCTCTTTTCATTCAGTCAGTAGCTTCAAACATTTCTGGTCTATGAATAACATGATGTTTTTCAATGGCAAAAATCAATGAATATTGTAAATGCACAAACAGTAATTTCTCCGCATTGCAAGGTGCAATTCTGAAATTTTTTGCTTTTTCCTGCTAATCCTAGCATGATAAAGAAGATTCAAAGAGATTGAGATGCCAGCTCCTTTCATTCAGTCAGTAGCTTCAAACATTTCTGGACGGTTTTCAATGGCAAAAATCAATGAATATTGTAAATGCACAAACAGTAATATCTCCACATTGCAACGTGCAATTCTGAAATTTTTTGCTTTTTCCTGCTCCTCTTAGCATGATAAAGAAGATTCAAAGAGAGTGAGATGCCAGCTCTTTTCATTCAGTCAGTAGCTTCAAACATTTCTGGTATATGAATAACATGATGTTTTTCAATGGCAAAAATCAATGAATATTGTAAATGCACAAACAGTAATTTCTCCGCATTGCAAGTTGCAATTCTGAAATTTTTTGATTTTTCCTGCTAATCCTAGCATGATAAAGAAGATTCAAAGAGAGTGAGATGCCAGCTCCTTTCATTCAGTCAGTAGCTTCAAACATTTCTGGACGTTTTTCAATGGCAAAAATCAATGAATATTGTAAATGCACAAACAGTAATATCTCCATATTGCAACGTGCAATTCTGAAATTTTTTGCTTTTTCCTGCTCCTCTTAGCATGATAAAGAAGATTCAAAGAGAGTGAGATGCCAGCTCTTTTCATTCAGTCAGTAGCTTCAAACATTTCTGGTATATGAATAACATGATGTTTTTCAATGGCAAAAATCAATGAATATTGTAAATGCACAAACAGTAATTTCTCCGCATTGCAAGGTGCAATTCTGAAATTTTTTGCTTTTTCCTGCTAATCCTAGCATGATAAAGAAGATTCAAAGAGATTGAGATGCCAGCTCCTTTCATTCAGTCAGTAGCTTCAAACATTTCTGGACGTTTTTCAATGGCAAAAATCAATGAATATTGTAAATGCACAATCAGTAATATCTCCACATTGCAAGGTGCAATTCTGAAATTTTTTGCTTTTTCCTGCTCCTCTTAGCATGATAAAGAAGATTCAAAGAGAGTGAGATGCCAGCTCTTTTCATTCAGTCAGTAGCTTCAAACATTTCTGGTATATGAATAACATGATGTTTTTCAATGGCAAAAATCAATGAATATTGTAAATGCACAAACAGTAATTTCTCCGCATTGCAAGGTGCAATTCTGAAATTTTTTGCTTTTTCCTGCTAATCCTAGCATGATAAAGAAGATTCAAAGAGATTGAGATGCCAGCTCCTTTCATTCAGTCAGTAGCTTCAAACATTTCTGGACGGTTTTCAATGGCAAAAATCAATGAATATTGTAAATGCACAAACAGTAATATCTCCACATTGCAACGTGCAATTCTGAAATTTTTTGCTTTTTCCTGCTAATCCTGGCATGATAAAGAAGATTCAAAGAGAGTGAGATGCCAGCTCTTTTCATTCAGTCAGTAGCTTCAAACATTTCTGGTATATGAATAATATGGTTTTTCAATGGCAAAAATCAATGAATATTGTAAATGCACAAACAGTAATTTCTCCGCATTGCAAGGTGCAATTCTGAAATTTTTTGCTTTTTCCTGCTAATCCTAGCATGATAAAGAAGATTCAAAGAGAGTGAGATGCCAGCTCCTTTCATTCAGTCAGTAGCTTCAAACATTTCTGGACGTTTTTCAATGGCAAAAATCAATGAATATTGTAAATGCACAAACAGTAATATCTCCACATTGCAAGGTGCAATTCTGAAATTTTTTGCTTTTTCCTGCTCCTCTTAGCATGATAAAGAAGATTCAAAGAGAGTGAGATGCCAGCTCTTTTCATTCAGTCAGTAGCTTCAAACATTTCTGGTATATGAATAACATGATGTTTTTCAATGGCAAAAATCAATGAATATTGTAAATGCACAAACAGTAATATCTCCACATTGCAAGGTGCAATTCTGAAATTTTTTGCTTTTTCCTGCTCCTCTTAGCATGATAAAGAAGATTCAAAGAGAGTGAGATGCCAGCTCTTTTCATTCAGTCAGTAGCTTCAAACATTTCTGGTATATGAATAACATGATGTTTTTCAATGGCAAAAATCAATGAATATTGTAAATGCACAAACAGTAATTTCTCCGCATTGCAAGGTGCAATTCTGAAATTTTTTGCTTTTTCCTGCTAATCCTAGCATGATAAAGAAGTTTCAAAGAGAGTGAGATGCCAGCTCCTTTCATTCAGTCAGTAGCTTCAAACATTTCTGGACTTTTTTCAATGTTAAAAATCAATGAATATTGTAAATGCACAAACAGTAATATCTCCACATTGCAAGGTGCAATTCTGAAATTTTTTGCTTTTTCCTGCTAATCCTGGCATGATAAAGAAGATTCAAAGAGAGTGAGATGCCAGCTCTTTTCATTCAGTCAGTAGCTTCAAACATTTCTGGTATATGAATAACATGATGTTTTTCAATGGCAAAAATCAATGAATATTGTAAATGCACAAACAGTAATTTCTCCGCATTGCAAGGTGCAATTCTGAAATTTTTTGCTTTTTCCTGCTAATCCTAGCATGATAAAGAAGATTCAAAGAGAGTGAGATGCCAGCTCCTTTCATTCAGTCAGTAGCTTCAAACATTTCTGGACGTTTTTCAATGGCAAAAATCAATGAATATTGTAAATGCACAAACAGTAATATCTCCACATTGCAACGTGCAATTCTGAAATTTTTTGCTTTTTCCTGGTAATCCTGGCATGATAAAGAAGATTCAAAGAGAGTGAGATGCCAGCTCTTTTCATTCAGTCAGTAGCTTCAAACATTTCTGGTATATGAATAACATGGTTTTTCAATGGCAAAAATCAATGAATATTGTAAATGCACAAACAGTAATTTCTCCGCATTGCAAGGTGCAATTCTGAAATTTTTTGCTTTTTCCTGCTAATCCTAGCATGATAAAGAAGATTCAAAGAGAGTGAGATGCCAGCTCCTTTCATTCAGTCAGTAGCTTCAAACATTTCTGGACGTTTTTCAATGGCAAAAATCAATGAATATTGTAAATGCACAAACAGTAATATCTCCACATTGCAAGGTGCAATTCTGAAATTTTTTGCTTTTTCCTGGTAATCCTGGCATGATAAAGAAGATTCAAAGAGAGTGAGATGCCAGCTCTTTTCATTCAGTCAGTAGCTTCAAACATTTCTGGTATATGAATAACATGGTTTTTCAATGGCAAAAATCAATGAATATTGTAAATGCACAAACAGTAATTTCTCCGCATTGCAAGGTGCAATTCTGAAATTTTTTGCTTTTTCCTGCTCCTCTTAGCATGATAAAGAAGATTCAAAGAGAGTGAGATGCCAGCTCTTTTCATTCAGTCAGTAGCTTCAAACATTTCTGGACGTTTTTCAATGGCAAAAATCAATGAATATTGTAAATGCACAAACAGTAATATCTCCACATTGCAAGGTGCAATTCTGAAATTTTTTGCTTTTTCCTGCTCCTCTTAGCATGATAAAGAAGATTCAAAGAGAGTGAGATGCCAGCTCTTTTCATTCAGTCAGTAGCTTCAAACATTTCTGGTATATGAATAACATGATGTTTTTCAATGGCAAAAATCAATGAATATTGTAAATGCACAAACAGTAATATCTCCACATTGCAAGGTGCAATTCTGAAATTTTTTGCTTTTTCCTGCTCCTCTTAGCATGATAAAGAAGATTCAAAGAGAGTGAGATGCCAGCTCTTTTCATTCAGTCAGTAGCTTCAAACATTTCTGGTATATGAATAACATGATGTTTTTCAATGGCAAAAATCAATGAATATTGTAAATGCACAAACAGTAATTTCTCCGCATTGCAAGGTGCAATTCTGAAATTTTTTGCTTTTTCCTGCTAATCCTAGCATGATAAAGAAGATTCAAAGAGAGTGAGATGCCAGCTCCTTTCATTCAGTCAGTAGCTTTAAACATTTCTGGACGTTTTTCAATGGCAAAAATCAATGAATATTGTAAATGCACAAACAGTAATATCTCCACATTGCAAGGTGCAATTCTGAAATTTTTTGCTTTTTCCTGCTCCTCTTAGCATGATAAAGAAGATTCAAAGAGAGTGAGATGCCAGCTCTTTTCATTCAGTCAGTAGCTTCAAACATCTCTGGTATATGAATAACATGATGTTTTTCAATGGCAAAAATCAATGAATATTGTAAATGCACAAACAGTAATTTCTCCGCATTGCAAGGTGCAATTCTGAAATTTTTTGCTTTTTCCTGCTAATCCTAGCATGATAAAGAAGATTCAAAGAGAGTGAGATGCCAGCTCCTTTCATTCAGTCAGTAGCTTCAAACATTTCTGGACGTTTTTCAATGGCAAAAATCAATGAATATTGTAAATGCACAAACAGTAATATCTCCACATTGCAAGGTGCAATTCTGAAAGTTTTTGCTTTTTCCTGCTAATCCTGGCATGATAAAGAAGATTCAAAGAGAGTGAGATGCCAGCTCTTTTCATTCAGTCAGTAGCTTCAAACATTTTTGGTATATGAATAACATGATGTTTTTCAATGGCAAAAATCAATGAATATTGTAAATGCACAAACAGTAATTTCTCCGCATTGCAAGGTGCAATTCTGAAATTTTTTGCTTTTTCCTGCTAATCCTAGCATGATAAAGAAGATTCAAAGAGAGTGAGATGCCAGCTCCTTTCATTCAGTCAGTAGCTTTAAACATTTCTGGACGTTTTTCAATGGCAAAAATCCATGAATATTGTAAATGCACAAACAGTAATATCTCCACATTGCAACGTGCAATTCTGAAATTTTTTGCTTTTTCCTGCTCCTCTTAGCATGATAAAGAAGATTCAAAGAGAGTGAGATGCCAGCTCCTTTCATTCAGTCAGTAGCTTCAAACATTTCTGGTATATGAATAACATGATGTTTTTCAATGGCAAAAATCAATGAATATTGTAAATGCACAAACAGTAATTTCTCCGCATTGCAAGGTGCAATTCTGAAATTTTTTGCTTTTTCCTGCTAATCCTAGCATGATAAAGAAGATTCAAAGAGATTGATATGCCAGCTCCTTTCATTCAGTCAGTAGCTTCAAACATTTCTGGACGTTTTTCAATGGCAAAAATCAATGAATATTGTAAATGCACAATCAGTAATATCTCCACATTGCAAGGTGCAATTCTGAAATTTTTTGCTTTTTCCTGCTCCTCTTAGCATGATAAAGAAGATTCAAAGAGAGTGAGATGCCAGCTCTTTTCATTCAGTCAGTAGCTTCAAACATTTCTGGTCTATGAATAACATGATGTTTTTCAATGGCAAAAATCAATGAATATTGTAAATGCACAAACAGTAATTTCTCCGCATTGCAAGGTGCAATTCTGAAATTTTTTGCTTTTTCCTGCTAATCCTAGCATGATAAAGAAGATTCAAAGAGATTGAGATGCCAGCTCCTTTCATTCAGTCAGTAGCTTCAAACATTTCTGGACGGTTTTCAATGGCAAAAATCAATGAATATTGTAAATGCACAAACAGTAATATCTCCACATTGCAACGTGCAATTCTGAAATTTTTTGCTTTTTCCTGGTAATCCTGGCATGATAAAGAAGATTCAAAGAGAGTGAGATGCCAGCTCTTTTCATTCAGTCAGTAGCTTCAAACATTTCTGGTATATGAATAACATGATGTTTTTCAATGGCAAAAATCAATGAATATTGTAAATGCACAAACAGTAATTTCTCCGCATTGCAAGGTGCAATTCTGAAATTTTTTGCTTTTTCCTGCTAATCCTAGCATGATAAAGAAGATTCAAAGAGAGTGAGATGCCAGCTCCTTTCATTCAGTCAGTAGCTTTAAACATTTCTGGACGTTTTTCAATGGCAAAAATCAATGAATATTGTAAATGCACAAACAGTAATATCTCCACATTGCAAGGTGCAATTCTGAAATTTTTTGCTTTTTCCTGCTCCTCTTAGCATGATAAAGAAGATTCAAAGAGAGTGAGATGCCAGCTCTTTTCATTCAGTCAGTAGCTTCAAACATCTCTGGTATATGAATAACATGATGTTTTTCAATGGCAAAAATCAATGAATATTGTAAATGCACAAACAGTAATATCTCCGCATTGCAAGGTGCAATTCTGAAATTTTTTGCTTTTTCCTGCTAATCCTAGCATGATAAAGAAGATTCAAAGAGAGTGAGATGCCAGCTCTTTTCATTCAGTCAGTAGCTTCAAACATTTCTGGTATATGAATAACATGATGTTTTTCAATGGCAAAAATCAATGAATATTGTAAATGCACAAACAGTAATTTCTCCGCATTGCAAGGTGCAATTCTGAAATTTTTTGCTTTTTCCTGCTAATCCTAGCATGATAAAGAAGATTCAAAGAGAGTGAGATGCCAGCTCCTTTCATTCAGTCAGTAGCTTCAAACATTTCTGGACGTTTTTCAATGGCAAAAATCAATGAATATTGTAAATGCACAAACAGTAATATCTCCACATTGCAAGGTGCAATTCTGAAAGTTTTTGCTTTTTCCTGCTAATCCTGGCATGATAAAGAAGATTCAAAGAGAGTGAGATGCCAGCTCTTTTCATTCAGTCAGTAGCTTCAAACATTTCTGGTATATGAATAACATGATGTTTTTCAATGGCAAAAATCAATGAATATTGTAAATGCACAAACAGTAATTTCTCCGCATTGCAAGGTGCAATTCTGAAATTTTTTGCTTTTTCCTGCTAATCCTAGCATGATAAAGAAGATTCAAAGAGAGTGAGATGCCAGCTCCTTTCATTCAGTCAGTAGCTTTAAACATTTCTGGACGTTTTTCAATGGCAAAAATCCATGAATATTGTAAATGCACAAACAGTAATATCTCCACATTGCAACGTGCAATTCTGAAATTTTTTGCTTTTTCCTGCTCCTCTTAGCATGATAAAGAAGATTCAAAGAGAGTGAGATGCCAGCTCCTTTCATTCAGTCAGTAGCTTCAAACATTTCTGGTATATGAATAACATGATGTTTTTCAATGGCAAAAATCAATGAATATTGTAAATGCACAAACAGTAATTTCTCCGCATTGCAAGGTGCAATTCTGAAATTTTTTGCTTTTTCCTGCTAATCCTAGCATGATAAAGAAGATTCAAAGAGATTGAGATGCCAGCTCCTTTCATTCAGTCAGTAGCTTCAAACATTTCTGGACGTTTTTCAATGGCAAAAATCAATGAATATTGTAAATGCACAATCAGTAATATCTCCACATTGCAAGGTGCAATTCTGAAATTTTTTGCTTTTTCCTGCTCCTCTTAGCATGATAAAGAAGATTCAAAGAGAGTGAGATGCCAGCTCTTTTCATTCAGTCAGTAGCTTCAAACATTTCTGGTCTATGAATAACATGATGTTTTTCAATGGCAAAAATCAATGAATATTGTAAATGCACAAACAGTAATTTCTCCGCATTGCAAGGTGCAATTCTGAAATTTTTTGCTTTTTCCTGCTAATCCTAGCATGATAAAGAAGATTCAAAGAGATTGAGATGCCAGCTCCTTTCATTCAGTCAGTAGCTTCAAACATTTCTGGACGGTTTTCAATGGCAAAAATCAATGAATATTGTAAATGCACAAACAGTAATATCTCCACATTGCAACGTGCAATTCTGAAATTTTTTGCTTTTTCCTGCTCCTCTTAGCATGATAAAGAAGATTCAAAGAGAGTGAGATGCCAGCTCTTTTCATTCAGTCAGTAGCTTCAAACATTTCTGGTATATGAATAACATGATGTTTTTCAATGGCAAAAATCAATGAATATTGTAAATGCACAAACAGTAATTTCTCCGCATTGCAAGTTGCAATTCTGAAATTTTTTGATTTTTCCTGCTAATCCTAGCATGATAAAGAAGATTCAAAGAGAGTGAGATGCCAGCTCCTTTCATTCAGTCAGTAGCTTCAAACATTTCTGGACGTTTTTCAATGGCAAAAATCAATGAATATTGTAAATGCACAATCAGTAATATCTCCACATTGCAAGGTGCAATTCTGAAATTTTTTGCTTTTTCCTGCTCCTCTGAGCATGATAAAGAAGATTCAAAGAGAGTGAGATGCCAGCTCTTTTCATTCAGTCAGTAGCTTCAAACATTTCTGGTATATGAATAACATGATGTTTTTCAATGGCAAAAATCAATGAATATTGTAAATGCACAAACAGTAATTTCTCCGCATTGCAAGGTGCAATTCTGAAATTTTTTGCTTTTTCCTGCTAATCCTAGCATGATAAAGAAGATTCAAAGAGAGTGAGATGCCAGCTCCTTTCATTCAGTCAGTAGCTTCAAACATTTCTGGACGTTTTTCAATGGCAAAAATCAATGAATATTGTAAATGCACAATCAGTAATATCTCCACATTGCAAGGTGCAATTCTGAAATTTTTTGCTTTTTCCTGCTCCTCTGAGCATGATAAAGAAGATTCAAAGAGAGTGAGATGCCAGCTCTTTTCATTCAGTCAGTAGCTTCAAACATTTCTGGTATATGAATAACATGATGTTTTTCAATGGCAAAAATCAATGAATATTGTAAATGCACAAACAGTAATTTCTCCGCATTGCAAGGTGCAATTCTGAAATTTTTTGCTTTTTCCTGCTAATCCTAGCATGATAAAGAAGATTCAAAGAGATTGAGATGCCAGCTCCTTTCATTCAGTCAGTAGCTTCAAACATTTCTGGACGGTTTTCAATGGCAAAAATCAATGAATATTGTAAATGCACAAACAGTAATATCTCCACATTGCAACGTGCAATTCTGAAATTTTTTGCTTTTTCCTGCTAATCCTGGCATGATAAAGAAGATTCAAAGAGAGTGAGATGCCAGCTCTTTTCATTCAGTCAGTAGCTTCAAACATTTCTGGTATATGAATAACATGATGTTTTTCAATGGCAAAAATCAATGAATATTGTAAATGCACAAACAGTAATTTCTCCGCATTGCAAGGTGCAATTCTGAAATTTTTTGCTTTTTCCTGCTAATCCTAGCATGATAAAGAAGATTCAAAGAGAGTGAGATGCCAGCTCCTTTCATTCAGTCAGTAGCTTCAAACATTTCTGGACGTTTTTCAATGGCAAAAATCAATGAATATTGTAAATGCACAAACAGTAATATCTCCACATTGCAAGGTGCAATTCTGAAATTTTTTGCTTTTTCCTGCTAATCCTGGCATGATAAAGAAGATTCAAAGAGAGTGAGATGCCAGCTCTTTTCATTCAGTCAGTAGCTTCAAACATTTCTGGTATATGAATAACATGATGTTTTTCAATGGCAAAAATCAATGAATATTGTAAATGCACAAACAGTAATTTCTCCGCATTGCAAGGTGCAATTCTGAAATTTTTTGCTTTTTCCTGCTAATCCTAGCATGATAAAGAAGATTCAAAGAGAGTGAGATGCCAGCTCCTTTCATTCAGTCAGTAGCTTCAAACATTTCTGGACGTTTTTCAATGGCAAAAATCAATGAATATTGTAAATGCACAAACAGTAATATCTCCACATTGCAACGTGCAATTCTGAAATTTTTTGCTTTTTCCTGGTAATCCTGGCATGATAAAGAAGATTCAAAGAGAGTGAGATGCCAGCTCTTTTCATTCAGTCAGTAGCTTCAAACATTTCTGGTATATGAATAACATGATGTTTTTCAATGGCAAAAATCAATGAATATTGTAAATGCACAAACAGTAATTTCTCCGCATTGCAAGGTGCAATTCTGAAATTTTTTGCTTTTTCCTGCTAATCCTAGCATGATAAAGAAGATTCAAAGAGAGTGAGATGCCAGCTCCTTTCATTCAGTCAGTAGCTTTAAACATTTCTGGACGTTTTTCAATGGCAAAAATCAATGAATATTGTAAATGCACAAACAGTAATATCTCCACATTGCAAGGTGCAATTCTGAAATTTTTTGCTTTTTCCTGCTCCTCTTAGCATGATAAAGAAGATTCAAAGAGAGTGAGATGCCAGCTCTTTTCATTCAGTCAGTAGCTTCAAACATCTCTGGTATATGAATAACATGATGTTTTTCAATGGCAAAAATCAATGAATATTGTAAATGCACAAACAGTAATATCTCCACATTGCAAGGTGCAATTCTGAAATTTTTTGCTTTTTACTGCTAATCCTGGCATGATAAAGAAGATTCAAAGAGAGTGAGATGCCAGCTCTTTTCATTCAGTCAGTAGCTTCAAACATTTCTGGTATATGAATAACATGATGTTTTTCAATGGCAAAAATCAATGAATATTGTAAATGCACAAACAGTAATTTCTCCGCATTGCAAGGTGCAATTCTGAAATTTTTTGCTTTTTCCTGCTAATCCTAGCATGATAAAGAAGATTCAAAGAGATTGAGATGCCAGCTCCTTTCATTCAGTCAGTAGCTTCAAACATTTCTGGACGGTTTTCAATGGCAAAAATCAATGAATATTGTAAATGCACAAACAGTAATATCTCCACATTGCAAGGTGCAATTCTGAAATTTTTTGCTTTTTTCTGCTAATCCTGGCATGATAAAGAAGATTCAAAGAGAGTGAGATGCCAGCTCTTTTCATTCAGTCAGTAGCTTCAAACATTTCTGGTATATGAATAACATGATGTTTTTCAATGGCAAAAATCAATGAATATTGTAAATGCACAAACAGTAATTTCTCCGCATTGCAAGGTGCAATTCTGAAATTTTTTGCTTTTTCCTGCTAATCCTAGCATGATAAAGAAGATTCAAAGAGAGTGAGATGCCAGCTCCTTTCATTCAGTCAGTAGCTTCAAACATTTCTGGACGTTTTTCAATGGCAAAAATCAATGAATATTGTAAATGCACAAACAGTAATATCTCCACATTGCAACGTGCAATTCTGAAATTTTTTGCTTTTTCCTGCTAATCCTGGCATGATAAAGAAGATTCAAAGAGAGTGAGATGCCAGCTCTTTTCATTCAGTCAGTAGCTTCAAACATTTCTGGTATATGAATAACATGATGTTTTTCAATGGCAAAAATCAATGAATATTGTAAATGCACAAACAGTAATTTCTCCGCATTGCAAGGTGCAATTCTGAAATTTTTTGCTTTTTCCTGCTAATCCTAGCATGATAAAGAAGATTCAAAGAGATTGAGATGCCAGCTCCTTTCATTCAGTCAGTAGCTTCAAACATTTCTGGACGGTTTTCAATGGCAAAAATCAATGAATATTGTAAATGCACAAACAGTAATATCTCCACATTGCAAGGTGCAATTCTGAAATTTTTTGCTTTTTCCTGCTAATCCTGGCATGATAAAGAAGATTCAAAGAGAGTGAGATGCCAGCTCTTTTCATTCAGTCAGTAGCTTCAAACATTTCTGGTATATGAATAACATGATGTTTTTCAATGGCAAAAATCAATGAATATTGTAAATGCACAAACAGTAATTTCTCCGCATTGCAAGGTGCAATTCTGAAATTTTTTGCTTTTTCCTGCTAATCCTAGCATGATAAAGAAGATTCAAAGAGATTGAGATGCCAGCTCCTTTCATTCAGTCAGTAGCTTCAAACATTTCTGGACGGTTTTCAATGGCAAAAATCAATGAATATTGTAAATGCACAAACAGTAATATCTCCACATTGCAACGTGCAATTCTGAAATTTTTTGCTTTTTCCTGCTCCTCTTAGCATGATAAAGAAGATTCAAAGAGAGTGAGATGCCAGCTCTTTTCATTCACTCAGTAGCTTCAAACATTTCTGGTATATGAATAACATGATGTTTTTCAATGGCAAAAATCAATGAATATTGTAAATGCACAAACAGTAATTTCTCCGCATTGCAAGGTGCAATTCTGAAATTTTTTGCTTTTTCCTGCTAATCCTAGCATGATAAAGAAGATTCAAAGAGATTGAGATGCCAGCTCCTTTCATTCAGTCAGTAGCTTCAAACATTTCTGGACGGTTTTCAATGGCAAAAATCAATGAATATTGTAAATGCACAAACAGTAATATCTCCACATTGCAACGTGCAATTCTGAAATTTTTTGCTTTTTCCTGCTCCTCTTAGCATGATAAAGAAGATTCAAAGAGAGTGAGATGCCAGCTCTTTTCATTCAGTCAGTAGCTTCAAACATTTCTGGTATATGAATAACATGATGTTTTTCAATGGCAAAAATCAATGAATATTGTAAATGCACAAACAGTAATTTCTCCGCATTGCAAGGTGCAATTCTGAAATTTTTTGCTTTTTCCTGCTAATCCTAGCATGATAAAGAAGATTCAAAGAGATTGAGATGCCAGCTCCTTTCATTCAGTCAGTAGCTTCAAACATTTCTGGACGTTTTTCAATGGCAAAAATCAATGAATATTGTAAATGCACAATCAGTAATATCTCCACATTGCAAGGTGCAATTCTGAAATTTTTTGCTTTTTCCTGCTAATCCGGGCATGATAAAGAAGATTCAAAGAGAGTGAGATGCCAGCTCTTTTCATTCAGTCAGTAGCTTCAAACATTTCTGGTATATGAATAACATGTTTTTTCAATGGCAAAAATCAATGAATATTGTAAATGCACAAACAGTAATTTCTCCGCATTGCAAGGTGCAATTCTGAAATTTTTTGCTTTTTCCTGCTAATCCTAGCATGATAAAGAAGATTCAAAGAGAGTGAGATGCCAGCTCCTTTCATTCAGTCAGTAGCTTCAAACATTTCTGGACGTTTTTCAATGGCAAAAATCAATGAATATTGTAAATGCACAAACAGTAATATCTCCACATTGCAAGGTGCAATTCTGAAATTTTTTGCTTTTTCCTGCTCCTCTTAGCATGATAAAGAAGATTCAAAGAGAGTGAGATGCCAGCTCTTTTCATTCAGTCAGTAGCTTCAAACATTTCTGGTATATGAATAACATGATGTTTTTCAATGGCAAAAATCAATGAATATTGTAAATGCACAAACAGTAATTTCTCCGCATTGCAAGGTGCAATTCTGAAATTTTTTGATTTTTCCTGCTAATCCTAGCATGATAGAGAAGATTCAAAGAGAGTGAGATGCCAGCTCCTTTCATTCAGTCAGTAGCTTCAAACATTTCTGGACGTTTTTCAATGGCAAAAATCAATGAATATTGTAAATGCACAAACAGTAATATCTCCACATTGCAAGGTGCAATTCTGAAATTTTTTGCTTTTTCCTGCTAATCCTGGCATGATAAAGAAGATTCAAAGAGAGTGAGATGCCAGCTCTTTTCATTCAGTCAGTAGCTTCAAACATTTCTGGTATATGAATAACATGATGTTTTTCAATGGCAAAAATCAATGAATATTGTAAATGCACAAACAGTAATTTCTCCGCATTGCAAGGTGCAATTCTGAAATTTTTTGCTTTTTCCTGCTAAACCTAGCATGATAAAGAAGATTCAAAGAGAGTGAGATGCCAGCTCCTTTCATTCAGTCAGTAGCTTCAAACATTTCTGGACGTTTTTCAATGGCAAAAATCAATGAATATTGTAAATGCACAAACAGTAATATCTCCACATTGCAACGTGCAATTCTGAAATTTTTTGCTTTTTCCTGCTAATCCTGGCATGATAAAGAAGATTCAAAGAGAGTGAGATGCCAGCTCTTTTCATTCAGTCAGTAGCTTCAAACATTTCTGGTATATGAATAACATGATGTTTTTCAATGGCAAAAATCAATGAATATTGTAAATGCACAAACAGTAATTTCTCCGCATTGCAAGGTGCAATTCTGAAATTTTTTGCTTTTTCCTGCTAATCCTAGCATGATAAAGAAGATTCAAAGAGAGTGAGATGCCAGCTCCTTTCATTCAGTCAGTAGCTTTAAACATTTCTGGACGTTTTTCAATGGCAAAAATCAATGAATATTGTAAATGCACAAACAGTAATATCTCCACATTGCAAGGTGCAATTCTGAAATTTTTTGCTTTTTCCTGCTCCTCTTAGCATGATAAAGAAGATTCAAAGAGAGTGAGATGCCAGCTCTTTTCATTCAGTCAGTAGCTTCAAACATCTCTGGTATATGAATAACATGATGTTTTTCAATGGCAAAAATCAATGAATATTGTAAATGCACAAACAGTAATATCTCCACATTGCAAGGTGCAATTCTGAAATTTTTTGCTTTTTCCTGCTAATCCTGGCATGATAAAGAAGATTCAAAGAGAGTGAGATGCCAGCTCTTTTCATTCAGTCAGTAGCTTCAAACATTTCTGGTATATGAATAACATGATGTTTTTCAATGGCAAAAATCAATGAATATTGTAAATGCACAAACAGTAATTTCTCCGCATTGCAAGGTGCAATTCTGAAATTTTTTGCTTTTTCCTGCTAATCCTAGCATGATAAAGAAGATTCAAAGAGATTGAGATGCCAGCTCCTTTCATTCAGTCAGTAGCTTCAAACATTTCTGGACGGTTTTCAATGGCAAAAATCAATGAATATTGTAAATGCACAAACAGTAATATCTCCACATTGCAAGGTGCAATTCTGAAATTTTTTGCTTTTTTCTGCTAATCCTGGCATGATAAAGAAGATTCAAAGAGAGTGAGATGCCAGCTCTTTTCATTCAGTCAGTAGCTTCAAACATTTCTGGTATATGAATAACATGATGTTTTTCAATGGCAAAAATCAATGAATATTGTAAATGCACAAACAGTAATTTCTCCGCATTGCAAGGTGCAATTCTGAAATTTTTTGCTTTTTCCTGCTAATCCTAGCATGATAAAGAAGATTCAAAGAGAGTGAGATGCCAGCTCCTTTCATTCAGTCAGTAGCTTCAAACATTTCTGGACGTTTTTCAATGGCAAAAATCAATGAATATTGTAAATGCACAAACAGTAATATCTCCACATTGCAACGTGCATTTCTGAAATTTTTTGCTTTTTCCTGCTAATCCTGGCATGATAAAGAAGATTCAAAGAGAGTGAGATGCCAGCTCTTTTCATTCAGTCAGTAGCTTCAAACATTTCTGGTATATGAATAACATGATGTTTTTCAATGGCAAAAATCAATGAATATTGTAAATGCACAAACAGTAATTTCTCCGCATTGCAAGGTGCAATTCTGAAATTTTTTGCTTTTTCCTGCTAATCCTAGCATGATAAAGAAGATTCAAAGAGAGTGAGATGCCAGCTCCTTTCATTCAGTCAGTAGCTTTAAACATTTCTGGACGTTTTTCAATGGCAAAAATCTATGAATATTGTAAATGCACAAACAGTAATATCTCCACATTGCAAGTTGCAATTCTGAAATTTTTTGCTTTTTCCTGCTCCTCTTAGCATGATAAAGAAGATTCAAAGAGAGTGAGATGCCAGCTCTTTTCATTCAGTCAGTAGCTTCAAACATCTCTGGTATATGAATAACATGATGTTTTTCAATGGCAAAAATCAATGAATATTGTAAATGCACAAACAGTAATTTCTCCGCATTGCAAGGTGCAATTCTGAAATTTTTTGCTTTTTCCTGCTAATCCTAGCATGATAAAGAAGATTCAAAGAGAGTGAGATGCCAGCTCCTTTCATTCAGTCAGTAGCTTCAAACATTTCTGGACGTTTTTCAATGGCAAAAATCAATGAATATTGTAAATGCACAAACAGTAATATCTCCACATTGCAACGTGCAATTCTGAATTTTTTTGCTTTTTCCTGCTAATCCTGGCATGATAAAGAAGATTCAAAGAGAGTGAGATGCCAGCTCTTTTCATTCAGTCAGTAGCTTCAAACATTTCTGGTATATGAATAACATGATGTTTTTCAATGGCAAAAATCAATGAATATTGTAAATGCACAAACAGTAATTTCTCCGCATTGCAAGGTGCAATTCTGAAATTTTTTGCTTTTTCCTGCTAATCCTAGCATGATAAAGAAGATTCAAAGAGAGTGAGATGCCAGCTCCTTTCATTCAGTCAGTAGCTTTAAACATTTCTGGACGTTTTTCAATGGCAAAAATCTATGAATATTGTAAATGCACAAACAGTAATATCTCCACATTGCAAGTTGCAATTCTGAAATTTTTTGCTTTTTCCTGCTCCTCTTAGCATGATAAAGAAGATTCAAAGAGAGTGAGATGCCAGCTCTTTTCATTCAGTCAGTAGCTTCAAACATCTCTGGTATATGAATAACATGATGTTTTTCAATGGCAAAAATCAATGAATATTGTAAATGCACAAACAGTAATATCTCCACATTGCAAGGTGCAATTCTGAAATTTTTTGCATTTTCCTGCTAATCCTGGCATGATAAAGAAGATTCAAAGAGAGTGAGATGCCAGCTCTTTTCATTCAGTCAGTAGCTTCAAACATTTCTGGTATATGAATAACATGATGTTTTTCAATGGCAAAAATCAATGAATATTGTAAATGCACAAACAGTAATTTCTCCGCATTGCAAGGTGCAATTCTGAAATTTTTTGCTTTTTCCTGCTAATCCTAGCATGATAAAGAATATTCAAAGAGATTGAGATGCCAGCTCCTTTCATTCAGTCAGTAGCTTCAAACATTTCTGGACGGTTTTCAATGGCAAAAATCAATGAATATTGTAAATGCACAAACAGTAATATCTCCACATTGCAAGGTGCAATTCTGAAATTTTTTGCTTTTTCCTGCTAATCCTGGCATGATAAAGAAGATTCAAAGAGAGTGAGATGCCAGCTCTTTTCATTCAGTCAGTAGCTTCAAACATTTCTGGTATATGAATAACATGATGTTTTTCAATGGCAAAAATCAATGAATATTGTAAATGCACAAACAGTAATTTCTCCGCATTGCAAGGTGCAATTCTGAAATTTTTTGCTTTTTCCTGCTAATCCTAGCATGATAAAGAAGATTCAAAGAGATTGAGATGCCAGCTCCTTTCATTCAGTCAGTAGCTTCAAACATTTCTGGACGGTTTTCAATGGCAAAAATCAATGAATATTGTAAATGCACAAACAGTAATATCTCCACATTGCAACGTGCAATTCTGAAATTTTTTGCTTTTTCCTGCTCCTCTTAGCATGATAAAGAAGATTCAAAGAGAGTGAGATGCCAGCTCTTTTCATTCACTCAGTAGCTTCAAACATTTCTGGTATATGAATAACATGATGTTTTTCAATGGCAAAAATCAATGAATATTGTAAATGCACAAACAGTAATTTCTCCGCATTGCAAGGTGCAATTCTGAAATTTTTTGCTTTTTCCTGCTAATCCTAGCATGATAAAGAAGATTCAAAGAGATTGAGATGCCAGCTCCTTTCATTCAGTCAGTAGCTTCAAACATTTCTGGACGGTTTTCAATGGCAAAAATCAATGAATATTGTAAATGCACAAACAGTAATATCTCCACATTGCAACGTGCAATTCTGAAATTTTTTGCTTTTTCCTGCTCCTCTTAGCATGATAAAGAAGATTCAAAGAGAGTGAGATGCCAGCTCTTTTCATTCAGTCAGTAGCTTCAAACATTTCTGGTATATGAATAACATGATGTTTTTCAATGGCAAAAATCAATGAATATTGTAAATGCACAAACAGTAATTTCTCCGCATTGCAAGGTGCAATTCTGAAATTTTTTGCTTTTTCCTGCTAATCCTAGCATGATAAAGAAGATTCAAAGAGATTGAGATGCCAGCTCCTTTCATTCAGTCAGTAGCTTCAAACATTTCTGGACGTTTTTCAATGGCAAAAATCAATGAATATTGTAAATGCACAATCAGTAATATCTCCACATTGCAAGGTGCAATTCTGAAATTTTTTGCTTTTTCCTGCTAATCCGGGCATGATAAAGAAGATTCAAAGAGAGTGAGATGCCAGCTCTTTTCATTCAGTCAGTAGCTTCAAACATTTCTGGTATATGAATAACATGTTTTTTCAATGGCAAAAATCAATGAATATTGTAAATGCACAAACAGTAATTTCTCCGCAATGCAAGGTGCAATTCTGAAATTTTTTGCTTTTTCCTGCTAATCCTAGCATGATAAAGAAGATTCAAAGAGAGTGAGATGCCAGCTCCTTTCATTCAGTCAGTAGCTTCAAACATTTCTGGACGTTTTTCAATGGCAAAAATCAATGAATATTGTAAATGCACAAACAGTAATATCTCCACATTGCAAGGTGCAATTCTGAAATTTTTTGCTTTTTCCTGCTCCTCTTAGCATGATAAAGAAGATTCAAAGAGAGTGAGATGCCAGCTCTTTTCATTCAGTCAGTAGCTTCAAACATTTCTGGTATATGAATAACATGATGTTTTTCAATGGCAAAAATCAATGAATATTGTAAATGCACAAACAGTAATTTCTCCGCATTGCAAGGTGCAATTCTGAAATTTTTTGATTTTTCCTGCTAATCCTAGCATGATAGAGAAGATTCAAAGAGAGTGAGATGCCAGCTCCTTTCATTCAGTCAGTAGCTTCAAACATTTCTGGACGTTTTTCAATGGCAAAAATCAATGAATATTGTAAATGCACAAACAGTAATATCTCCACATTGCAAGGTGCAATTCTGAAATTTTTTGCTTTTTCCTGCTAATCCTGGCATGATAAAGAAGATTCAAAGAGAGTGAGATGCCAGCTCTTTTCATTCAGTCAGTAGCTTCAAACATTTCTGGTATATGAATAACATGGTTTTTCAATGGCAAAAATCAATGAATATTGTAAACGCACAAACAGTAATTTCTCCGCATTGCAAGGTGCAATTCTGAAATTTTTTGCTTTTTCCTGCTAAACCTAGCATGATAAAGAAGATTCAAAGAGAGTGAGATGCCAGCTCCTTTCATTCAGTCAGTAGCTTCAAACATTTCTGGACGTTTTTCAATGGCAAAAATCAATGAATATTGTAAATGCACAAACAGTAATATCTCCACATTGCAACGTGCAATTCTGAAATTTTTTGCTTTTTCCTGCTAATCCTGGCATGATAAAGAAGATTCAAAGAGAGTGAGATGCCAGCTCTTTTCATTCAGTCAGTAGCTTCAAACATTTCTGGTATATGAATAACATGATGTTTTTCAATGGCAAAAATCAATGAATATTGTAAATGCACAAACAGTAATTTCTCCGCATTGCAAGGTGCAATTCTGAAATTTTTTGCTTTTTCCTGCTAATCCTAGCATGATAAAGAAGATTCAAAGAGAGTGAGATGCCAGCTCCTTTCATTCAGTCAGTAGCTTTAAACATTTCTGGACGTTTTTCAATGGCAAAAATCAATGAATATTGTAAATGCACAAACAGTAATATCTCCACATTGCAAGGTGCAATTCTGAAATTTTTTGCTTTTTCCTGCTCCTCTTAGCATGATAAAGAAGATTCAAAGAGAGTGAGATGCCAGCTCTTTTCATTCAGTCAGTAGCTTCAAACATCTCTGGTATATGAATAACATGATGTTTTTCAATGGCAAAAATCAATGAATATTGTAAATGCACAAACAGTAATATCTCCACATTGCAAGGTGCAATTCTGAAATTTTTTGCTTTTTCCTGCTAATCCTGGCATGATAAAGAAGATTCAAAGAGAGTGAGATGCCAGCTCTTTTCATTCAGTCAGTAGCTTCAAACATTTCTGGTATATGAATAACATGATGTTTTTCAATGGCAAAAATCAATGAATATTGTAAATGCACAAACAGTAATTTCTCCGCATTGCAAGGTGCAATTCTGAAATTTTTTGCTTTTTCCTGCTAATCCTAGCATGATAAAGAAGATTCAAAGAGATTGAGATGCCAGCTCCTTTCATTCAGTCAGTAGCTTCAAACATTTCTGGACGTTTTTCAATGGCAAAAATCAATGAATATTGTAAATGCACAAACAGTAATATCTCCACATTGCAACGTGCAATTCTGAAATTTTTTGCTTTTTCCTGCTAATCCTGGCATGATAAAGAAGATTCAAAGAGAGTGAGATGCCAGCTCTTTTAATTCAGTCAGTAGCTTCAAACATTTCTGGTATATGAATAACATGATGTTTTTCAATGGCAAAAATCAATGAATATTGTAAATGCACAAACAGTAATTTCTCCGCATTGCAAGGTGCAATTCTGAAATTTTTTGCTTTTTCCTGCTAATCCTAGCATGATAAAGAAGATTCAAAGAGAGTGAGATGCCAGCTCCTTTCATTCAGTCAGTAGCTTTAAACATTTCTGGACGTTTTTCAATGGCAAAAATCAATGAATATTGTAAATGCACAAACAGTAATATCTCCACATTGCAAGGTGCAATTCTGAAATTTTTTGCTTTTTCATGCTCCTCTTAGCATGATAAAGAAGATTCAAAGAGAGTGAGATGCCAGCTCTTTTCATTCAGTCAGTAGCTTCAAACATCTCTGGTATATGAATAACATGATGTTTTTCAATGGCAAAAATCAATGAATATTGTAAATGCACAAACAGTAATATCTCCACATTGCAAGGTGCAATTCTGAAATTTTTTGCTTTTTCCTGCTAATCCTGGCATGATAAAGAAGATTCAAAGAGAGTGAGATGCCAGCTCTTTTCATTCAGTCAGTAGCTTCAAACATTTCTGGTATATGAATAACATGATGTTTTTCAATGGCAAAAATCAATGAATATTGTAAATGCACAAACAGTAATTTCTCCGCATTGCAAGGTGCAATTCTGAAATTTTTTGCTTTTTCCTGCTAATCCTAGCATGATAAAGAAGATTCAAAGAGATTGAGATGCCAGCTCCTTTCATTCAGTCAGTAGCTTCAAACATTTCTGGACGGTTTTCAATGGCAAAAATCAATGAATATTGTAAATGCACAAACAGTAATATCTCCACATTGCAACGTGCAATTCTGAAATGTTTTGCTTTTCCCTGCTCCTCTTAGCATGATAAAGAAGATTCAAAGAGAGTGAGATGCCAGCTCTTTTCATTCAGTCAGTAGCTTCAAACATTTCTGGTATATGAATAACATGATGTTTTTCAATGGCAAAAATCAATGAATATTGTAAATGCACAAACAGTAATTTCTCCGCATTGCAAGTTGCAATTCTGAAATTTTTTGATTTTTCCTGCTAATCCTAGCATGATAAAGAAGATTCAAAGAGAGTGAGATGCCAGCTCCTTTCATTCAGTCAGTAGCTTCAAACATTTCTGGACGTTTTTCAATGGCAAAAATCAATGAATATTGTAAATGCACAAACAGTAATATCTCCACATTGCAACGTGCAATTCTGAAATTTTTTGCTTTTTCCTGCTCTTCTTAGCATGATAAAGAAGATTCAAAGAGAGTGAGATGCCAGCTCTTTTCATTCAGTCAGTAGCTTCAAACATTTCTGGTATATGAATAACATGATGTTTTTCAATGGCAAAAATCAATGAATATTGTAAATGCACAAACAGTAATTTCTCCGCATTGCAAGGTGCAATTCTGAAATTTTTTGCTTTTTCCTGCTAATCCTAGCATGATAAAGAAGATTCAAAGAGATTGAGATGCCAGCTCCTTTCATTCAGTCAGTAGCTTCAAACATTTCTGGACGGTTTTCAATGGCAAAAATCAATGAATATTGTAAATGCACAAACAGTAATATCTCCACATTGCAACGTGCAATTCTGAAATTTTTTGCTTTTTCCTGCTCCTCTTAGCATGATAAAGAAGATTCAAAGAGAGTGAGATGCCAGCTCTTTTCATTCAGTCAGTAGCTTCAAACATTTCTGGTATATGAATAACATGATGTTTTTCAATGGCAAAAATCAATGAATATTGTAAATGCACAAACAGTAATTTCTCCGCATTGCAAGTTGCAATTCTGAAATTTTTTGATTTTTCCTGCTAATCCTAGCATGATAAAGAAGATTCAAAGAGAGTGAGATGCCAGCTCCTTTCATTCAGTCAGTAGCTTCAAACATTTCTGGACGTTTTTCAATGGCAAAAATCAATGAATATTGTAAATGCACAAACAGTAATATCTCCACATTGCAACGTGCAATTCTGAAATTTTTTGCTTTTTCCTGCTAATCCTGGCATGATAAAGAAGATTCAAAGAGAGTGAGATGCCAGCTCCTTTCATTCAGTCAGTAGCTTCAAACATTTCTGGACGGTTTTCAATGGCAAAAATCAATGAATATTGTAAATGCACAAACAGTAATATCTCCACATTGCAACGTGCAATTCTGAAATTTTTTGCTTTTTCCTGCTAATCCTGGCATGATAAAGAAGATTCAAAGAGAGTGAGATGCCAGCTCTTTTCATTCAGTCAGTAGCTTCAAACATTTCTGGTATATGAATAACATGGTTTTTCAATGGCAAAAATCAATGAATATTGTAAATGCACAAACAGTAATTTCTCCGCATTGCAAGGTGCAATTCTGAAATTTTTTGCTTTTTCCTGCTAATCCTAGCATGATAAAGAAGATTCAAAGAGAGTGAGATGCCAGCTCTTTTCATTCAGTCAGTAGCTTCAAACATTTCTGGTATATGAATAACATGATGTTTTTCAATGGCAAAAATCAATGAATATTGTAAATGCACAAACAGTAATTTCTCCGCATTGCAAGGTGCAATTCTGAAATTTTTTGCTTTTTCCTGCTAATCCTAGCATGATAAAGAAGATTCAAAGAGAGTGAGATGCCAGCTCCTTTCATTCAGTCAGTAGCTTCAAACATTTCTGGACGTTTTTCAATGGCAAAAATCAATGAATATTGTAAATGCACAAACAGTAATATCTCCACATTGCAACGTGCAATTCTGAAATTTTTTGCTTTTTCCTGCTAATCCTGGCATGATAAAGAAGATTCAAAGAGAGTGAGATGCCAGCTCTTTTCATTCAGTCAGTAGCTTCAAACATTTCTGGTTTATGAATAACATGATGTTTTTCAAAGGCAAAAATCAATGAATATTGTAAATGCACAAACAGTAATTTCTCCGCATTGCAAGGTGCAATTCTGAAATTTTTTGCTTTTTCCTGCTAATCCTAGCATGATAAAGAAGATTCAAAGAGAGTGAGATGCCAGCTCCTTTCATTCAGTCAGTAGCTTTAAACATTTCTGGACGTTTTTCAATGGCAAAAATCAATGAATATTGTAAATGCACAAACAGTAATATCTCCACATTGCAAGGTGCAATTCTGAAATTTTTTGCTTTTTCCTGCTCCTCTTAGCATGATAAAGAAGATTCAAAGAGAGTGAGATGCCAGCTCTTTTCATTCAGTCAGTAGCTTCAAACATCTCTGGTATATGAATAACATGATGTTTTTCAATGGCAAAAATCAATGAATATTGTAAATGCACAAACAGTAATTTCTCCGCATTGCAAGGTGCAATTCTGAAATTTTTTGCTTTTTCCTGCTAATCCTAGCATGATAAAGAAGATTCAAAAGAGTGAGATGCCAGCTCCTTTCATTCAGTCAGTAGCTTTAAACATTTCTGGACGTTTTTCAATGGCAAAAATCAATGAATATTGTAAATGCACAAACAGTAATATCTCCACATTGCAAGGTGCAATTCTGAAATTTTTTGCTTTTTCCTGCTCCTCTTAGCATGATAAAGAAGATTCAAAGAGAGTGAGATGCCAGCTCTTTTCATTCAGTCAGTAGCTTCAAACATCTCTGGTATATGAATAACATGATGTTTTTCAATGGCAAAAATCAATGAATATTGTAAATGCACAAACAGTAATTTCTCCGCATTGCAAGGTGCAATTCTGAAATTTTTTGCTTTTTCCTGCTAATCCTAGCATGATAAAGAAGATTCAAAGAGATTGAGATGCCAGCTCCTTTCATTCAGTCAGTAGCTTCAAACATTTCTGGACGTTTTTCAATGGCAAAAATCAATGAATATTGTAAATGCACAAACAGTAATATCTCCACATTGCAAGGTGCAATTCTGAAATTTTTTGCTTTTTCCTGCTAATCCTAGCATGATAAAGAAGATTCAAAGAGAGTGAGATGCCAGCTCCTTTCATTCAGTCAGTAGCTTCAAACATTTCTGGACGGTTTTCAATGGCAAAAATCAATGAATATTGTAAATCCACAAACAGTAATATCTCCACATTGCAACGTGCAATTCTGAAATTTTTTGCTTTTTCCTGCTAATCCTGGCATCATAAAGAAGATTCAAAGAGAGTGAGATGCCAGCTCTTTTCATTCAGTCAGTAGCTTCAAACATTTCTGGTATATGAATAACATGGTTTTTCAATGGCAAAAATCAATGAATATTGTAAATGCACAAACAGTAATATCTCCGCATTGCAAGGTGCAATTCTGAAATTTTTTGCTTTTTCCTGCTAATCCTAGCATGATAAAGAAGATTCAAAGAGAGTGAGATGCCAGCTCCTTTCATTCAGTCAGTAGCTTCAAACATTTCTGGACGTTTTTCAATGGCAAAAATCAATGAATATTGTAAATGCACAAACAGTAATTTCTCCGCATTGCAAGGTGCAATTCTGAAATTTTTTGCTTTTTCCTGCTAATCCTAGCATGTTAAAGAAGATTCAAAGAGAGTGAGATGCCAGCTCTTTTCATTCAGTCAGTAGCTTCAAACATTTCTGGTATATGAATAACATGATGTTTTTCAATGGCAAAAATCAATGAATATTGTAAATGCACAAACAGTAATTTCTCCGCATTGCAAGGTGCAATTCTGAAATTTTTTGCTTTTTCCTGCTAATCCTAGCATGATAAAGAAGATTCAAAGAGAGTGAGATGCCAGCTCCTTTCATTCAGTCAGTAGCTTCAAACATTTCTGGACGTTTTTCAATGGCAAAAATCAATGAATATTGTAAATGCACAAACAGTAATATCTCCGCATTGCAAGGTGCAATTCTGAAATTTTTTGCTTTTTCCTGCTAATCCTAGCATGATAAAGAAGATTCAAAGAGAGTGAGATGCCAGCTCTTTTCATTCAGTCAGTAGCTTCAAACATTTCTGGTATATGAATAACATGATGTTTTTCAATGGCAAAAATCAATGAATATTGTAAATGCACAAACAGTAATTTCTCCGCATTGCAAGGTGCAATTCTGAAATTTTTTGCTTTTTCCTGCTAATCCTAGCATGATAAAGAAGATTCAAAGAGAGTGAGATGCCAGCTCCTTTCATTCAGTCAGTAGCTTCAAACATTTCTGGACGTTTTTCAATGGCAAAAATCAATGAATATTGTAAATGCACAAACAGTAATATCTCCACATTGCAAGGTGCAATTCTGAAATTTTTTGCTTTTTCCTGCTAATCCTGGCATGATAAAGAAGATTCAAAGAGAGTGAGATGCCAGCTCATTTCATTCAGTCAGTAGCTTCAAACATTTCTGGTATATGAATAACATGATGTTTTTCAATGGCAAAAATCAATGAATATTGTAAATGCACAAACAGTAATTTCTCCGCATTGCAAGGTGCAATTCTGAAATTTTTTGCTTTTTCCTGCTAATCCTAGCATGATAAAGAAGATTCAAAGAGAGTGAGATGCCAGCTCCTTTCATTCAGTCAGTAGCTTCAAACATTTCTGGACGTTTTTCAATGGCAAAAATCAATGAATATTGTAAATGCACAAACAGTAATATCTCCACATTGCAAGGTGCAATTCTGAAATTTTTTGCTTTTTCCTGCTAATCCTGGCATGATAAAGAAGATTCAAAGAGAGTGAGATGCCAGCTCTTTTCATTCAGTCAGTAGCTTCAAACATTTCTGGTATATGAATAACATGATGTTTTTCAAAGGCAAAAATCAATGAATATTGTAAATGCACAAACAGTAATTTCTCCGCATTGCAAGGTGCAATTCTGAAATTTTTTGCTTTTTCCTGCTAATCCTAGCATGATAAAGAAGATTCAAAGAGAGTGAGATGCCAGCTCCTTTCATTCAGTCAGTAGTTTCAAACATTTCTGGACGTTTTTCAATGGCAAAAATCAATGAATATTGTAAATGCACAGACAGTAATATCTCCACATTGCAAGGTGCAATTCTGAAATTTTTTGCTTTTTCCTGCTAATCCTGGCATGATAAAGAAGATTCAAAGAGAGTGAGATGCCAGCTCTTTTCATTCAGTCAGTAGCTTCAAACATTTCTGGTATATGAATAACATGATGTTTTTCAATGGCAAAAATCAATGAATATTGTAAATGCACAAACAGTAATTTCTCCGCATTGCAAGGTGCAATTCTGAAATTTTTTGCTTTTTCCTGCTAATCCTAGCATGATAAAGAAGATTCAAAGAGAGTGAGATGCCAGCTCCTTTCATTCAGTCAGTAGCTTCAAACATTTCTGGACGTTTTTCAATGGCAAAAATCAATGAATATTGTAAATGCACAAACAGTAATATCTCCACATTGCAAGGTGCAATTCTGAAATTTTTTGCTTTTTCCTGCTCCTCTTAGCATGATAAAGAAGATTCAAAGAGAGTGAGATGCCAGCTCTTTTCATTCAGTCAGTAGCTTCAAACATCTCTGGTATATGAATAACATGATGTTTTTCAATGGCAAAAATCAATGAATATTGTAAATGCACAAACAGTAATTTCTCCGCATTGCAAGGTGCAATTCTGAAATTTTTTGCTTTTTCCTGCTAATCCTAGCATGATAAAGAAGATTCAAAGAGATTGAGATGCCAGCTCCTTTCATTCAGTCAGTAGCTTCAAACATTTCTGGACGTTTTTCAATGGCAAAAATCAATGAATATTGTAAATGCACAAACAGTAATATCTCCACATTGCAAGGTGCAATTCTGAAATTTTTTGCTTTTTCCTGCTAATCCTAGCATGATAAAGAAGATTCAAAGAGAGTGAGATGCCAGCTCCTTTCATTCAGTCAGTAGCTTCAAACATTTCTGGACGGTTTTCAATGGCAAAAATCAATGAATATTGTAAATGCACAAACAGTAATATCTCCACATTGCAACGTGCAATTCTGAAATTTTTTGCTTTTTCCTGCTAATCCTGGCATGATAAAGAAGATTCAAAGAGAGTGAGATGCCAGCTCTTTTCATTCAGTCAGTAGCTTCAAACATTTCTGGTATATGAATAACATGGTTTTTCAATGGCAAAAATCAATGAATATTGTAAATGCACAAACAGTAATTTCTCCGCATTGCAAGGTGCAATTCTGAAATTTTTTGCTTTTTCCTGCTAATCCTAGCATGATAAAGAAGATTCAAAGAGAGTGAGATGCCAGCTCTTTTCATTCAGTCAGTAGCTTCAAACATTTCTGGACGTTTTTCAATGGCAAAAATCAAGGAATATTGTAAATGCACAAACAGTAATATCTCCGCATTGCAAGGTGCAATTCTGAAATTTTTTGCTTTTTCCTGCTAATCCTAGCATGATAAAGAAGATTCAAAGAGAGTGAGATGCCAGCTCTTTTCATTCAGTCAGTAGCTTCAAACATTTCTGGACGTTTTTCAATGGCAAAAATCAATGAATATTGTAAATGCACAAACAGTAATTTCTCCGCATTGCAAGGTGCAATTCTGAAATTTTTTGCTTTTTCCTGCTAATCCTAGCATGATAAAGAAGATTCAAAGAGAGTGAGATGCCAGCTCCTTTCATTCAGTCAGTAGCTTCAAACATTTCTGGACGTTTTTCAATGGCAAAAATCAATGAATATTGTAAATGCACAAACAGTAATTTCTCCGCATTGCAAGGTGCAATTCTGAAATTTTTTGCTTTTTCCTGCTAATCCTGGCATGATAAAGAAGATTCAAAGAGAGTGAGATGCCATCTCTTTTCATTCAGTCAGTAGCTTCAAACATTTCTGGTATATGAATAACATGATGTTTTTCAATGGCAAAAATCAATGAATATTGTAAATGCACAAACAGTAATTTCTCCGCATTGCAAGGTGCAATTCTGAAATTTTTTGCTTTTTCCTGCTAATCCTAGCATGATAAAGAAGATTCAAAGAGAGTGAGATGCCAGCTCCTTTCATTCAGTCAGTAGCTTCAAACATTTCTGGACGTTTTTCAATGGCAAAAATCAATGAATATTGTAAATGCACAAACAGTAATATCTCCACATTGCAAGGTGCAATTCTGAAATTTTTTGCTTTTTCCTGCTAATCCTGGCATGATAAAGAAGATTCAAAGAGAGTGAGATGCCAGCTCTTTTCATTCAGTCAGTAGCTTCAAACATTTCTGGTATATGAATAACATGATGTTTTTCAATGGCAAAAATCAATGAATATTGTAAATGCACAAACAGTAATTTCTCCGCATTGCAAGGTGCAATTCTGAAATTTTTTGCTTTTTCCTGCTAATCCTAGCATGATAAAGAAGATTCAAAGAGAGTGAGATGCCAGCTCCTTTCATTCAGTCAGTAGCTTCAAACATTTCTGGACGTTTTTCAATGGCAAAAATCAATGAATATTGTAAATGTACAAACAGTAATATCTCCACATTGCAAGGTGCAATTCTGAAATTTTTTGCTTTTTCCTGCTAATCCTGGCATGATAAAGAAGATTCAAAGAGAGTGAGATGCCAGCTCTTTTCATTCAGTCAGTAGCTTCAAACATTTCTGGTATATGAATAACATGATGTTTTTCAATGGCAAAAATCAATGAATATTGTAAATGCACAAACAGTATTTTCTCCGCATTGCAAGGTGCAATTCTGAAATTTTTTGCTTTTTCCTGCTAATCCTAGCATGATAAAGAAGATTCAAAGAGAGTGAGATGCCAGCTCCTTTCATTCAGTCAGTAGCTTCAAACATTTCTGGACGTTTTTCAATGGCAAAAATCAATGAATATTGTAAATGCACAAACAGTAATATCTCCACATTGCAAGGTGCAATTCTGAAATTTTTTGCTTTTTCCTGCTCCTCTTAGCATGATAAAGAAGATTCAAAGAGAGTGAGATGCCAGCTCTTTTCATTCAGTCAGTAGCTTCAAACATTTCTGGTATATGAATAACATGGTTTTTCAATGGCAAAAATCAATGAATATTGTAAATGCACAAACAGTAATTTCTCCGCATTGCAAGGTGCAATTCTGAAATTTTTTGCTTTTTCCTGCTAATCCTAGCATGATAAAGAAGATTCAAAGAGAGTGAGATGCCAGCTCCTTTCATTCAGTCAGTAGCTTCAAACATTTCTGGACGTTTTTCAATGGCAAAAATCAATGAATATTGTAAATGCACAAACAGTAATATCTCCGCATTGCAAGGTGCAATTCTGAAATTTTTTGCTTTTTCCTGCTAATCCTAGCATGATAAAGAAGATTCAAAGAGAGTGAGATGCCAGCTCTTTTCATTCAGTCAGTAGCTTCAAACATTTCTGGACGTTTTTCAATGGCAAAAATCAATGAATATTGTAAATGCACAAACAGTAATATCTCCGCATTGCAAGGTGCAATTCTGAAATTTTTTGCTTTTTCCTGCTAATCCTAGCATGATAAAGAAGATTCAAAGAGAGTGAGATGCCAGCTCTTTTCATTCAGTCAGTAGCTTCAAACATTTCTGGTATATGAATAACAAGATGTTTTTCAATGGCAAAAATCAATGAATATTGTAAATGCACAAACAGTAATTTCTCCGCATTGCAAGGTGCAATTCTGAAATTTTTTGCTTTTTCCTGCTAATCCTAGCATGATAAAGAAGATTCAAAGAGAGTGAGATGCCAGCTCCTTTCATTCAGTCAGTAGCTTTAAACATTTCTGGACGTCTTTCAATGGCAAAAATCAATGAATATTGTAAATGCACAAACAGTAATATCTCCACATTGCAAGGTGCAATTCTGAAATTTTTTGCTTTTTCCTGCTCCTCTTAGCATGATAAAGAAGATTCAAAGAGAGTGAGATGCCAGCTCTTTTCATTCAGTCAGTAGCTTCAAACATCTCTGGTATATGAATAACATGATGTTTTTCAATGGCAAAAATCAATGAATATTGTAAATGCACAAACAGTAATTTCTCCGCATTGCAAGGTGCAATTCTGAAATTTTTTGCTTTTTCCTGCTAATCCTAGCATGATAAAGAAGATTCAAAGAGATTGAGATGCCAGCTCCTTTCATTCAGTCAGTAGCTTCAAACATTTCTGGACGTTTTTCAATGGCAAAAATCAATGAATATTGTAAATGCATAAACAGTAATATCTCCACATTGCAAGGTGCAATTCTGAAATTTTTTGCTTTTTCCTGCTAATCCTAGCATGATAAAGAAGATTCAAAGAGAGTGATATGCCAGCTCCTTTCATTCAGTCAGTAGCTTCAAACATTTCTGGACGGTTTTTAATGGCAAAAATCAATGAATATTGTAAATGCACAAACAGTAATATCTCCACATTGCAACGTGCAATTCTTAAATTTTTTGCTTTTTCCTGCTAATCCTGGCATGATAAAGAAGATTCAAAGAGAGTGAGATGCCAGCTCTTTTCATTCAGTCAGTAGCTTCAAACATTTCTGGTATATGAATAACATGGTTTTTCAATGGCAAAAATCAATGAATATTGTAAATGCACAAACAGTAATATCTCCGCATTGCAAGGTGCAATTCTGAAATTTTTTGCTTTTTCCTGCTAATCCTAGCATGATAAAGAAGATTCAAAGAGAGTGAGATGCCAGCTCCTTTCATTCAGTCAGTAGCTTCAAACATTTCTGGACGTTTTTCAATGGCAAAAATCAATGAATATTGTAAATGCACAAACAGTAATATCTCCACATTGCAAGGTGCAATTCTGAAATTTTTTGCTTTTTCCTGCTAATCCTGGCATGATAAAGAAGATTCAAAGAGAGTGAGATGCCAGCTCTTTTCATTCAGTCAGTAGCTTCAAACATTTCTGGTATATGAATAACATGATGTTTTTCAATGGCAAAAATCAATGAATATTGTAAATGCACAAACAGTAATTTCTCCGCATTGCAAGGTGCAATTCTGAAATTTTTTGCTTTTTCCTGCTAATCCTAGCATGATAAAGAAGATTCAAAGAGAGTGAGATGCCAGCTCCTTTCATTCAGTCAGTAGCTTCAAACATTTCTGGACGTTTTTCAATGGCAAAAATCAATGAATATTGTAAATGTACAAACAGTAATATCTCCACATTGCAAGGTGCAATTCTGAAATGTTTTGCTTTTTCCTGCTAATCCTGGCATGATAAAGAAGATTCAAAGAGAGTGAGATGCCAGCTCTTTTCATTCAGTCAGTAGCTTCAAACATTTCTGGTATATGAATAACATGATGTTTTTCAATGGCAAAAATCAATGAATATTGTAAATGCACAAACAGTATTTTCTCCGCATTGCAAGGTGCAATTCTGAAATTTTTTGCTTTTTCCTGCTAATCCTAGCATGATAAAGAAGATTCAAAGAGAGTGAGATGCCAGCTCCTTTCATTCAGTCAGTAGCTTCAAACATTTCTGGACGTTTTTCAATGGCAAAAATCAATGAATATTGTAAATGCACAAACAGTAATATCTCCACATTGCAAGGTGCAATTCTGAAATTTTTTGCTTTTTCCTGCTCCTCTTAGCATGATAAAGAAGATTCAAAGAGAGTGAGATGCCAGCTCTTTTCATTCAGTCAGTAGCTTCAAACATTTCTGGTATATGAATAACATGGTTTTTCAATGGCAAAAATCAATGAATATTGTAAATGCACAAACAGTAATTTCTCCGCATTGCAAGGTGCAATTCTGAAATTTTTTGCTTTTTCCTGCTAATCCTAGCATGATAAAGAAGATTCAAAGAGAGTGAGATGCCAGCTCCTTTCATTCAGTCAGTAGCTTCAAACATTTCTGGACGTTTTTCAATGGCAAAAATCAATGAATATTGTAAATGCACAAACAGTAATATCTCCGCATTGCAAGGTGCAATTCTGAAATTTTTTGCTTTTTCCTGCTAATCCTAGCATGATAAAGAAGATTCAAAGAGAGTGAGATGCCAGCTCTTTTCATTCAGTCAGTAGCTTCAAACATTTCTGGACGTTTTTCAATGGCAAAAATCAATGAATATTGTAAATGCACAAACAGTAATATCTCCGCATTGCAAGGTGCAATTCTGAAATTTTTTGCTTTTTCCTGCTAATCCTAGCATGATAAAGAAGATTCAAAGAGAGTGAGATGCCAGCTCTTTTCATTCAGTCAGTAGCTTCAAACATTTCTGGTATATGAATAACAAGATGTTTTTCAATGGCAAAAATCAATGAATATTGTAAATGCACAAACAGTAATTTCTCCGCATTGCAAGGTGCAATTCTGAAATTTTTTGCTTTTTCCTGCTAATCCTAGCATGATAAAGAAGATTCAAAGAGAGTGAGATGCCAGCTCCTTTCATTCAGTCAGTAGCTTTAAACATTTCTGGACGTCTTTCAATGGCAAAAATCAATGAATATTGTAAATGCACAAACAGTAATATCTCCACATTGCAAGGTGCAATTCTGAAATTTTTTGCTTTTTCCTGCTCCTCTTAGCATGATAAAGAAGATTCAAAGAGAGTGAGATGCCAGCTCTTTTCATTCAGTCAGTAGCTTCAAACATCTCTGGTATATGAATAACATGATGTTTTTCAATGGCAAAAATCAATGAATATTGTAAATGCACAAACAGTAATTTCTCCGCATTGCAAGGTGCAATTCTGAATTTTTTTGCTTTTTCCTGCTAATCCTAGCATGATAAAGAAGATTCAAAGAGATTGAGATGCCAGCTCCTTTCATTCAGTCAGTAGCTTCAAACATTTCTGGACGTTTTTCAATGGCAAAAATCAATGAATATTGTAAATGCATAAACAGTAATATCTCCACATTGCAAGGTGCAATTCTGAAATTTTTTGCTTTTTCCTGCTAATCCTAGCATGATAAAGAAGATTCAAAGAGAGTGATATGCCAGCTCCTTTCATTCATTCAGTAGCTTCAAACATTTCTGGACGGTTTTCAATGGCAAAAATCAATGAATATTGTAAATGCACAAACAGTAATATCTCCACATTGCAACGTGCAATTCTTAAATTTTTTGCTTTTTCCTGCTAATCCTGGCATGATAAAGAAGATTCAAAGAGAGTGAGATGCCAGCTCTTTTCATTCAGTCAGTAGCTTCAAACATTTCTGGTATATGAATAACATGGTTTTTCAATGGCAAAAATCAATGAATATTGTAAATGCACAAACAGTAATATCTCCGCATTGCAAGGTGCAATTCTGAAATTTTTTGCTTTTTCCTGCTAATCCTAGCATGATAAAGAAGATTCAAAGAGAGTGAGATGCCAGCTCTTTTCATTCAGTCAGTAGCTTCAAACATTTCTGGACGTTTTTCAATGGCAAAAATCAATGAATATTGTAAATGCACAAACAGTAATATCTCCGCATTGCAAGGTGCAATTCTGAAATTTTTTGCTTTTTCCTGCTAATCCTAGCATGATAAAGAAGATTCAAAGAGAGTGAGATGCCAGCTCTTTTCATTCAGTCAGTAGCTTCAAACATTTCTGGTATATGAATAACAAGATGTTTTTCAATGGCAAAAATCAATGAATATTGTAAATGCACAAACAGTAATTTCTCCGCATTGCAAGGTGCAATTCTGAAATTTTTTGCTTTTTCCTGCTAATCCTAGCATGATAAAGAAGATTCAAAGAGAGTGAGATGCCAGCTCCTTTCATTCAGTCAGTAGCTTTAAACATTTCTGGACGTCTTTCAATGGCAAAAATCAATGAATATTGTAAATGCACAAACAGTAATATCTCCACATTGCAAGGTGCAATTCTGAAATTTTTTGCTTTTTCCTGCTCCTCTTAGCATGATAAAGAAGATTCAAAGAGAGTGAGATGCCAGCTCTTTTCATTCAGTCAGTAGCTTCAAACATCTCTGGTATATGAATAACATGATGTTTTTCAATGGCAAAAATCAATGAATATTGTAAATGCACAAACAGTAATTTCTCCGCATTGCAAGGTGCAATTCTGAATTTTTTTGCTTTTTCCTGCTAATCCTAGCATGATAAAGAAGATTCAAAGAGATTGAGATGCCAGCTCCTTTCATTCAGTCAGTAGCTTCAAACATTTCTGGACGTTTTTCAATGGCAAAAATCAATGAATATTGTAAATGCATAAACAGTAATATCTCCACATTGCAAGGTGCAATTCTGAAATTTTTTGCTTTTTCCTGCTAATCCTAGCATGATAAAGAAGATTCAAAGAGAGTGATATGCCAGCTCCTTTCATTCATTCAGTAGCTTCAAACATTTCTGGACGGTTTTCAATGGCAAAAATCAATGAATATTGTAAATGCACAAACAGTAATATCTCCACATTGCAACGTGCAATTCTTAAATTTTTTGCTTTTTCCTGCTAATCCTGGCATGATAAAGAAGATTCAAAGAGAGTGAGATGCCAGCTCTTTTCATTCAGTCAGTAGCTTCAAACATTTCTGGTATATGAATAACATGGTTTTTCAATGGCAAAAATCAATGAATATTGTAAATGCACAAACAGTAATATCTCCGCATTGCAAGGTGCAATTCTGAAATTTTTTGCTTTTTCCTGCTAATCCTAGCATGATAAAGAAGATTCAAAGAGAGTGAGATGCCAGCTCCTTTCATTCAGTCAGTAGCTTCAAACATTTCTGGACGTTTCTCAATGGCAAAAATCAATGAATATTGTAAATGCACAAACAGTAATTTCTCCGCATTGCAAGGTGCAATTCTGAAATTTTTTGCTTTTTCCTGCTAATCCTAGCATGTTAAAGAAGATTCAAAGAGAGTGAGATGCCAGCTCTTTTCATTCAGTCAGTAGTTTCAAACATTTCTGGTATATGAATAACATGATGTTTTTCAATGGCAAAAATCAATGAATATTGTAAATGCACAAACAGTAATTTCTCCGCATTGCAAGGTGCAATTCTGAAATTTTTTGCTTTTTCCTGCTAATCCTAGCATGATAAAGAAGATTCAAAGAGAGTGAGATGCCAGCTCCTTTCATTCAGTCAGTAGCTTCAAACATTTCTGGACGTTTTTCAATGGCAAAAATCAATGAATATTGTAAATGCACAAACAGTAATATCTCCACATTGCAAGGTGGAATTCTGAAATTTTTTGCTTTTTCCTGCTAATCCTGGCATGATAAAGAAGATTCAAAGAGAGTGAGATGCCAGCTCTTTTCATTCAGTCAGTAGCTTCAAACATTTCTGGTATATGAATAACATGATGTTTTTCAATGGCAAAAATCAATGAATATTGTAAATGCACAAACAGTAATTTCTCCGCATTGCAAGGTGCAATTCTGAAATTTTTTGCTTTTTCCTGCTAATCCTAGCATGATAAAGAAGATTCAAAGAGAGTGAGATGCCAGCTCCTTTCATTCAGTCAGTAGCTTCAAACATTTCTGGACGTTTTTCAATGGCAAAAATCAATGAATATTGTAAATGCACAAACAGTAATATCTCCACATTGCAAGGTGCAATTCTGAAATTTTTTGCTTTTTCCTGCTAATTCTGGCATGATAAAGAAGATTCAAAGAGAGTGAGATGCCAGCTCTTTTCATTCAGTCAGTAGCTTCAAACATTTCTGGTATATGAATAACATGATGTTTTTCAATGGCAAAAATCAATGAATATTGTAAATGCACAAACAGTAATTTCTCCGCATTGCAAGGTGCAATTCTGAAATTTTTTGCTTTTTCCTGCTAATCCTAGCATGATAAAGAAGATTCAAAGAGAGTGAGATGCCAGCTCCTTTCATTCAGTCAGTAGCTTCAAACATTTCTGGACGTTTTTCAATGGCAAAAATCAATGAATATTGTAAATGCACAAACAGTAATATCTCCACATTGCAAGGTGCAATTCTGAAATTTTTTGCTTTTTCCTGCTCCTCTTAGCATGATAAAGAAGATTCAAAGAGAGTGAGATGCCAGCTCTTTTCATTCAGTCAGTAGCTTCAAACATCTCTGGTATATGAATAACATGATGTTTTTCAATGGCAAAAATCAATGAATATTGTAAATGCACAAACAGTAATTTCTCCGCATTGCAAGGTGCAATTCTGAAATTTTTTGCTTTTTCCTGCTAATCCTAGCATGATAAAGAAGATTCAAAGAGATTGAGATGCCAGCTCCTTTCATTCAGTCAGTAGCTTCAAACATTTCTGGACGGTTTTCAATGGCAAAAATCAATGAATATTGTAAATGCACAAACAGTAATATCTCCACATTGCAACGTGCAATTCTGAAATTTTTTGCTTTTTCCTGCTAATCCTGGCATGATAAAGAAGATTCAAAGAGAGTGAGATGCCAGCTCTTTTCATTCAGTCAGTAGCTTCAAACATTTCTGGTATATGAATAACATGGTTTTTCAATGGCAAAAATCAATGAATATTGTAAATGCACAAACAGTAATTTCTCCGCATTGCAAGGTGCAATTCTGAAATTTTTTGCTTTTTCCTGCTAATCCTAGCATGATAAAGAAGATTCAAAGAGAGTGAGATGCCAGCTCCTTTCATTCAGTCAGTAGCTTCAAACATTTCTGGACGTTTTTCAATGGCAAAAATCAATGAATATTGTAAATGCACAAACAGTAATATCTCCGCATTGCAAGGTGCAATTCTGAAATTTTTTGCTTTTTCCTGCTAATCCTAGCATGATAAAGAAAATTCAAAGAGAGTGAGATGCCAGCTCTTTTCATTCAGTCAGTAGCTTCAAACATTTCTGGACGTTTTTCAATGGCAAAAATCAATGAATATTGTAAATGCACAAACAGTAATATCTCCGCATTGCAAGGTGCAATTCTGAAATTTTTTGCTTTTTCCTGCTAATCCTAGCATGATAAAGAAGATTCAAAGAGAGTGAGATGCCAGCTCTTTTCATTCAGTCAGTAGCTTCAAACATTTCTGGACGTTTTTCAATGGCAAAAATCAATGAATATTGTAAATGCACAAACAGAAATATCTCCGCATTGCAAGGTGCAATTCTGAAATTTTTTGCTTTTTCCTGCTAATCCTAGCATGTTAAAGAAGATTCAAAGAGAGTGAGATGCCAGCTCTTTTCATTCAGTCAGTAGCTTCAAACATTTCTGGACGTTTTTCAATGGCAAAAATCAATGAATATTGTAAATGCACAAACAGTAATTTCTCCGCATTGCAAGGTGCAATTCTGAAATTTTTTGCTTTTTCCTGCTAATCCTAGCATGATAAAGAAGATTCAAAGAGAGTGAGATGCCAGCTCCTTTCATTCAGTCAGTAGCTTCAAACATTTCTGGATGTTTTTCAATGGCAAAAATCAATGAATATTGTAAATGCACAAACAGTAATATCTCCACATTGCAAGGTGCAATTCTGAAATTTTTTGCTTTTTCCTGCTAATCCTGGCATGATAAAGAAGATTCAAAGAGAGTGAGATGCCAGCTCTTTTCATTCAGTCAGTATCTTCAAACATTTCTGGTAAATGAATAACATGATGTTTTTCAATGGCAAAAATCAATGAATATTGTAAATGCACAAACAGTAATTTCTCCGCATTGCAAGGTGCAATTCTGAAATTTTTTGCTTTTTCCTGCTAATCCTAGCATGATAAAGAAGATTCAAAGAGAGTGAGATGCCAGCTCCTTTCATTCAGTCAGTAGCTTCAAACATTTCTGGACGTTTTTCAATGGCAAAAATCAATGAATATTGTAAATGCACAAACAGTAATATCTCCAAATTGCAAGGTGCAATTCTGAAATTTTTTGCTTTTTCCTGCTCCTCTTAGCATGATAAAGAAGATTCAAAGAGAGTGAGATGCCAGCTCTTTTCATTCAGTCAGTAGCTTCAAACATCTCTGGTATATGAATAACATGATGTTTTTCAATGGCAAAAATCAATGAATATTGTAAATGCACAAACAGTAATTTCTCCGCATTGCAAGGTGCAATTCTGAAATTTTTTGCTTTTTCCTGCTAATCCTAGCATGATAAAGAAGATTCAAAGAGAGTGAGATGCCAGCTCCTTTCATTCAGTCAGTAGCTTCAAACATTTCTGGACGTTTTTCAATGGCAAAAATCAATGAATATTGTAAATGCACAAACAGTAATATCTCCGCATTGCAAGGTGCAATTCTGAAATTTTTTGCTTTTTCCTGCTAATCCTAGCATGATAAAGAAGATTCAAAGAGAGTGGGATGCCAGCTCTTTTCATTCAGTCAGTAGCTTCAAACATTTCTGGTATATGAATAACATGATGTTTTTCAATGGCAAAAATCATTGAATATTGTAAATGCACAAACAGTAATTTCTCCGCATTGCAAGGTGCAATTCTGAAATTTTTTGCTTTTTCCTGCTAATCCTAGCATGATAAAGAAGATTCAAAGAGAGTGAGATGCCAGCTCCTTTCATTCAGTCAGTAGCTTCAAACATTTCTGGACGTTTTTCAATGGCAAAAATCAATGAATATTGTAAATGCACAAACAGTAATATCTCCACATTGCAAGGTGCAATTCTGAAATTTTTTGCTTTTTCCTGCTAATCCTGGCATGATAAAGAAGATTCAAAGAGAGTGAGATGCCAGCTCTTTTCATTCAGTCAGTAGCTTCAAACATTTCTGGTATATGAATAACATGATGTTTTTCAATGGCAAAAATCAATGAATATTGTAAATGCACAAACAGTAATTTCTCCGCATTGCAAGGTGCAATTCTGAAATTTTTTGCTTTTTCCTGCTAATCCTAGCATGATAAAGAAGATTCAAAGAGAGTGAGATGCCAGCTCCTTTCATTCAGTCAGTAGCTTCAAACATTTCTGGACGTTTTTCAATGGCAAAAATCAATGAATATTGTAAATGCACAAACAGTAATATCTCCACATTGCAAGGTGCAATTCTGAAATTTTTTGCTTTTTCCTGCTAATCCTGGCATGATAAAGAAGATTCAAAGAGCGTGAGATGCCAGCTCTTTTCATTCAGTCAGTAGCTTCAAACATTTCTGGTATATGAATAACATGTTTTTCAATTGCAAAAATCAATGAATATTGTAAATGCACAAACAGTAATTTCTCCGCATTGCAAGGTGCAATTCTGAAATTTTTTGCTTTTTCCTGCTAATCCTAGCATGATAAAGAAGATTCAAAGAGAGTGAGATGCCAGCTCCTTTCATTCAGTCAGTAGCTTCAAACATTTCTGGACGTTTTTCAATGGCAAAAATCAATGAATATTGTAAATGCACAAACAGTAATATCTCCACATTGCAAGGTGCAATTCTGAAATTTTTTGCTTTTTCCTGCTCCTCTTAGCATGATAAAGAAGATTCAAAGAGAGTGAGATGCCAGCTTTTTTCATTCAGTCAGTAGCTTCAAACATCTCTGGTATTTGAATAACATGATGTTTTTCAATGGCAAAAATCAATGAATATTGTATATGCACAAACAGTAATTTCTCCGCATTGCAAGGTGCAATTCTGAAATTTTTTGCTTTTTCCTGCTAATCCTAGCATGATAAAGAAGATTCAAAGAGATTGAGATGCCAGCTCCTTTCATTCAGTCAGTAGCTTCAAACATTTCTGGACGTTTTTCAATGGCAAAAATCAATGAATATTGTAAATGCACAAACAGTAATATCTCCACATTGCAAGGTGAAATTCTGAAATTTTTTGCTTTTTCCTGCTAATCCTAGCATGATAAAGAAGATTCAAAGAGAGTGAGATGCCAGCTCCTTTCATTCAGTCAGTAGCTTCAAACATTTCTGGACGTTTTTCAATGGCAAAAATCAATGAATATTGTAAATGCACAAACAGTAATATCTCCACATTGCAACGTGCAATTCTGAAATTTTTTGCTTTTTCCTGCTAATCCTGGCATGATAAAGAAGATTCAAAGAGAGTGAGATGCCAGCTCTTTTCATTCAGTCAGTAGCTTCAAACATTTCTGGTATATGAATAACATGGTTTTTCAATGGCAAAAATCAATGAATATTGTGAATGCACAAACAGTAATTTCTCCGCATTGCAAGGTGCAATTCTGAAATTTTTTGCTTTTTCCTGCTAATCCTAGCATGATAAAGAAGATTCAAAGAGAGTGAGATGCCAGCCCTTTTCATTCAGTCAGTAGCTTCAAACATTTCTGGACATTTTTCAATGGCAAAAATCAATGAATATTGTAAATGCACAAACAGTAATATCTCCACATTGCAAGGTGCAATTCTGAAATTTTTTGCTTTTTCCTGCTCCTCTTAGCATGATAAAGAAGATTCAAAGAGAGTGAGATGCCAGCTTTTTTCATTCAGTCAGTAGCTTCAAACATCTCTGGTATTTGAATAACATGATGTTTTTCAATGGCAAAAATCAATGAATATTGTATATGCACAAACAGTAATTTCTCCGCATTGCAAGGTGCAATTCTGAAATTTTTTGCTTTTTCCTGCTAATCCTAGCATGATAAAGAAGATTCAAAGAGATTGAGATGCCAGCTCCTTTCATTCAGTCAGTAGCTTCAAACATTTCTGGACGTTTTTCAATGGCAAAAATCAATGAATATTGTAAATGCACAAACAGTAATATCTCCACATTGCAAGGTGAAATTCTGAAATTTTTTGCTTTTTCCTGCTAATCCTAGCATGATAAAGAAGATTCAAAGAGAGTGAGATGCCAGCTCCTTTCATTCAGTCAGTAGCTTCAAACATTTCTGGACGTTTTTCAATGGCAAAAATCAATGAATATTGTAAATGCACAAACAGTAATATCTCCACATTGCAACGTGCAATTCTGAAATTTTTTGCTTTTTCCTGCTAATCCTGGCATGATAAAGAAGATTCAAAGAGAGTGAGATGCCAGCTCTTTTCATTCAGTCAGTAGCTTCAAACATTTCTGGTATATGAATAACATGGTTTTTCAATGGCAAAAATCAATGAATATTGTGAATGCACAAACAGTAATTTCTCCGCATTGCAAGGTGCAATTCTGAAATTTTTTGCTTTTTCCTGCTAATCCTAGCATGATAAAGAAGATTCAAAGAGAGTGAGATGCCAGCCCTTTTCATTCAGTCAGTAGCTTCAAACATTTCTGGACATTTTTCAATGGCAAAAATCAATGAATATTGTAAATGCACAAACAGTAATATCTCCGCATTGCAAGGTGCAATTCTGAAATTTTTTGCTTTTTCCTGCTAATCCTAGCATGATAAAGAAGATTCAAAGAGAGTGAGATGCCAGCTCTTTTCATTCAGTCAGTAGCTTCAAACATTTCTGGACGTTTTTCAATGGCAAAAATCAATGAATATTGTAAATGCACAAACAGTAATTTCTCCGCATTGCAAGGTGCAATTCTGAAATTTTTTGCTTTTTCCTGCTAATCCTAGCATGATAAAGAAGATTCAAAGAGAGTGAGATGCCAGCTCCTTTCATTCAGTCAGTAGCTTCAAACATTTCTGGACGTTTTTCAATGGCAAAAATCAATGAATATTGTAAATGCACAAACAGTAATTTCTCCGCATTGCAAGGTGCAATTCTGAAATTTTTTGCTTTTTCCTGCTAATCCTGGCATGATAAAGAAGATTCAAAGAGAGTGAGATGCCAGCTCTTTTCATTCAGTCAGTAGCTTCAAACATTTCTGGTATATGAATAACATGATGTTTTTCAATGGCAAAAATCAATGAATATTGTAAATGCACAAACAGTAATTTCTCCGCATTGCAAGGTGCAATTCTGAAATTTTTTGCTTTTTCCTGCTAATCCTAGCATGATAAAGAAGATTCAAAGAGAGTGAGATGCCAGCTCCTTTCATTCAGTCAGTAGCTTCAAACATTTCTGGACGTTTTTCAATGGCAAAAATCAATGAATATTGTAAATGCACAAACAGTAATATCTCCACATTGCAAGGTGCAATTCTGAAATTTTTTGCTTTTTCCTGCTAATCCTGGCATGATAAAGAAGATTCAAAGAGAGTGAGATGCCAGCTCTTTTCATTCAGTCAGTAGCTTCAAACATTTCTGGTATATGAATAACATGATGTTTTTCAATGGCAAAAATCAATGAATATTGTAAATGCACAAACAGTAATTTCTCCGCATTGCAAGGTGCAATTCTGAAATTTTTTGCTTTTTCCTGCTAATCCTAGCATGATAAAGAAGATTCAAAGAGAGTGAGATGCCAGCTCCTTTCATTCAGTCAGTAGCTTCAAACATTTCTGGACGTTTTTCAATGGCAAAAATCAATGAATATTGTAAATGCACAAACAGTAATATCTCCACATTGCAAGGTGCAATTCTGAAATTTTTTGCTTTTTCCTGCTAATCCTGGCATGATAAAGAAGATTCAAAGAGAGTGAGATGCCAGCTCTTTTCATTCAGTCAGTAGCTTCAAACATTTCTGGTATATGAATAACATGATGTTTTTCAATGGCAAAAATCAATGAATATTGTAAATGCACAAACAGTAATTTCTCCGCATTGCAAGGTGCAATTCTGAAATTTTTTGCTTTTTCCTGCTAATCCTAGCATGATAAAGAAGATTCAAAGAGAGTGAGATGCCAGCTCCTTTCATTCAGTCAGTAGCTTCAAACATTTCTGGACGTTTTTCAATGGCAAAAATCAATGAATATTGTAAATGCACAAACAGTAATATCTCCACATTGCAAGGTGCAATTCTGAAATTTTTTGCTTTTTCCTGCTAATCCTGGCATGATAAAGAAGATTCAAAGAGAGTGAGATGCCAGCTCTTTTCATTCAGTCAGTAGCTTCAAACATTTCTGGTATATGAATAACATGATGTTTTTCAATGGCAAAAATCAATGAATATTGTAAATGCACAAACAGTAATTTATCCGCATTGCAAGGTGCAATTCTGAAATTTTTTGCTTTTTCCTGCTAATCCTAGCATGATAAAGAAGATTCAAAGAGAGTGAGATGCCAGCTCCTTTCATTCAGTCAGTAGCTTCAAACATTTCTGGACGTTTTTCAATGGCAAAAATCAATGAATATTGTAAATGCACAAACAGTAATATCTCCACATTGCAAGGTGCAATTCTGAAATTTTTTGCTTTTTCCTGCTAATCCTGGCATGATAAAGAAGATTCAAAGAGCGTGAGATGCCAGCTCTTTTCATTCAGTCAGTAGCTTCAAACATTTCTGGTATATGAATAACATGTTTTTCAATGGCAAAAATCAATGAATATTGTAAATGCACAAACAGTAATTTCTCCGCATTGCAAGGTGCAATTCTGAAATTTTTTGCTTTTTCCTGCTAATCCTAGCATGATAAAGAAGATTCAAAGAGAATGAGATGCCAGCTCCTTTCATTCAGTCAGTAGCTTCAAACATTTCTGGACGTTTTTCAATGGCAAAAATCAATGAATATTGTAAATGCACAAACAGTAATATCTCCACATTGCAAGGTGCAATTCTGAAATTTTTTGCTTTTTCCTGCTCCTCATAGCATGATAAAGAAGATTCAAAGAGAGTGAGATGCCAGCTCTTTTCATTCAGTCAGTAGCTTCAAACATCTCTGGTATTTGAATAACATGATGTTTTTCAATGGCAAAAATCAATGAATATTGTATATGCACAAACAGTAATTTCTCCGCATTGCAAGGTGCAATTCTGAAATTTTTTGCTTTTTCCTGCTAATCCTAGCATGATAAAGAAGATTCAAAGAGAGTGAGATGCCAGCTCTTTTCATTCAGTCAGTAGCTTCAAACATTTCTGGTATATGAATAACATGATGTTTTTCAATGGCAAAAATCAATGAATATTGTAAATGCACAAACAGTAATTTCTCCGCATTGCAAGGTGCAATTCTGAAATTTTTTGCTTTTTCCTGCTAATCCTAGCATGATAAAGAAGATTCAAAGAGAGTGAGATGCCAGCTCCTTTCATTCAGTCAGTAGCTTCAAACATTTCTGGACGTTTTTCAATGGCAAAAATCAATGAATATTGTAAATGCACAAACAGTAATATCTCCGCATTGCAAGGTGCAATTCTGAAATTTTTTGCTTTTTCCTGCTAATCCTAGCATGATAAAGAAGATTCAAAGAGAGTGAGATACCAGCTCTTTTCATTCAGTCAGTAGCTTCAAACATTTCTGGTATATGAATAACATGATGTTTTTCAATGGCAAAAATCAATGAATATTGTAAATGCACAAACAGTAATTTCTCCGCATTGCAAGGTGCAATTCTGAAATTTTTTGCTTTTTCCTGCTAATCCTAGCATGATAAAGAAGATTCAAAGAGAGTGAGATGCCAGCTCCTTTCATTCAGTCAGTAGCTTCAAACATTTCTGGACGTTTTTCAATGGCAAAAATCAATGAATATTGCAAATGCACAAACAGTAATATCTCCACATTGCAAGGTGCAATTCTGAAATTTTTTGCTTTTTCCTGCTAATCCTGGCATGATAAAGAAGATTCAAAGAGAGTGAGATGCCAGCTCTTTTCATTCAGTCAGTAGCTTCAAACATTTCTGGTATATGAATAACATGATGTTTTTCAATGGCAAAAATCAATGAATATTGTAAATGCACAAACAGTAATATCTCCACATTGCAAGGTGCAATTCTGAAATTTTTTGCTTTTTCCTGCTAATCCTAGCATGATAAAGAAGATTCAAGGAGAGTGAGATGCCAGCTCTTTTCATTCAGTCAGTAGCTTCAAACATTTCTGGACGTTTTTCAATGGCAAAAATCAATGAATATTGTAAATGCACAAACAGTAATTTCTCCGCATTGCAATTTGCAATTCTGAAATTTTTTGCTTTTTCCTGCTAATCCTAGCATGATAAAGAAGATTCAAAGAGAGTGAGATGCCAGCTCCTTTCATTCAGTCAGTAGCTTCAAACATTTCTGGACGTTTTTCAATGTCAAAAATCAATGAATATTGTAAATGCACAAACAGTAATTTCTCCGCATTGCAAGGTGCAATTCTGAAATTTTTTGCTTTTTCCTGCTAATCCTAGCATGATAAAGAAGATTCAAAGAGAGTGAGATGCCAGCTCTTTTCATTCAGTCAGTAGCTTCAAACATTTCTGGTATATGAATAACATGATGTTTTTCAATGGCAAAGATCAATGAATATTGTAAATGCACAAACAGTAATTTCTCCGCATTGCAAGGTGCAATTCTGAAATTTTTTGCTTTTTCCTGCTAATCCTAGCATGATAAAGAAGATTCAAAGAGAGTGAGATGCCAGCTCCTTTCGTTCAGTCAGTAGCTTCAAACATTTCTGGACGTTTTTCAATGGCAAAAATCAATGAATATTGTAAATGCACAAACAGTAATATCTCCGCATTGCAAGGTGCAATTCTGAAATTTTTTGCTTTTTCCTGCTAATCCTAGCATGATAAAGAAGATTCAAAGAGAGTGAGATGCCAGCTCCTTTCATTCAGTCAGTAGCTTCAAACATTTCTGGACGTTTTTCAATGGCAAAAATCAATGAATATTGTAAATGCACAAACAGTAATATCTCCACATTGCAAGGTGCAATTCTGAAATTTTTTGCTTTTTCCTGCTAATCCTGGCATGATAAAGAAGATTCAAAGAGAGTGAGATGCCAGCTCTTTTCATTCAGTCAGTAGCTTCAAACATTTCTGGTATATGAATAACATGATGTTTTTCAATGGCAAAAATCAATGAATATTGTAAATGCACAAACAGTAATTTCTCCGCATTGCAAGGTGCAATTCTGAAATTTTTTGCTTTTTCCTGCTAATCCTAGCATGATAAAGAAGATTCAAAGAGAGTGAGATGCCAGCTCCTTTCATTCAGTCAGTAGCTTCAAACATTTCTGGACGTTTTTCAATGGCAAAAATCAATGAATATTGTAAATGCACAAACAGTAATATCTCCACATTGCAACGTGCAATTCTGAAATTTTTTGCTTTTTCCTGCTAATCCTGGCATGATAAAGAAGATTCAAAGAGAGTGAGATGCCAGCTCTTTTCATTCAGTCAGTAGCTTCAAACATTTCTGGTATATGAATAACATGTTTTTCAATGGCAAAAATCAATGAATATTGTAAATGCACAAACAGTAATTTCTCCGCATTGCAAGGTGCAATTCTGAAATTTTTTGCTTTTTCCTGCTAATCCTAGCATGATAAAGAAGATTCAAAGAGAGTGAGATGCCAGCTCCTTTCATTCAGTCAGTAGCTTCAAACATTTCTGGACGTTTTTCAATGGCAAAAATCAATGAATATTGTAAATGCACAAACAGTAATATCTCCACATTGCAAGGTGCAATTCTGAAATTTTTTGCTTTTTCCTGCTCCTCTTAGCATGATAAAGAAGATTCAAAGAGAGTGAGATGCCAGCTCTTTTCATTCAGTCAGTAGCTTCAAACATCTCTGGTATATGAATAACATGATGTTTTTCAATGGCAAAAATCAATGAATATTGTATATGCACAAAAAGTAATTTCTCCGCATTGCAAGGTGCAATTCTGAAATTTTTTGCTTTTTCCTGCTAATCCTAGCATGATAAAGAAGATTCAAAGAGATTGAGATGCCAGCTCCTTTCATTCAGTCAGTAGCTTCAAACATTTCTGGACGTTTTTCAATGGCAAAAATCAATGAATATTGTAAATGCACAAACAGTAATATCTCCACATTGCAAGGTGCAATTCTGAAATTTTTTGCTTTTTCCTGCTAATCCTAGCATGATAAAGAAGATTCAAAGAGAGTGAGATGCCAGCTCTTTTCATTCAGTCAGTAGCTTCAAACATTTCTGGTATATGAATAACATGGTTTTTCAATGGCAAAAATCAATGAATATTGTGAATGCACAAACAGTAATTTCTCCGCATTGCAAGGTGCAATTCTGAAATTTTTTGCTTTTTCCTGCTAATCCTAGCATGATAAAGAAGATTCAAAGAGAGTGAGATGCCAGCTCTTTTCATTCAGTCAGTAGCTTCAAACATTTCTGGACATTTTTCAATGGCAAAAATCAATGAATATTGTAAATGCACAAACAGTAATATCTCCGCATTGCAAGGTGCAATTCTGAAATTTTTTGCTTTTTCCTGCTAATCCTAGCATGATAAAGAAGATTCAAAGAGAGTGAGATGCCAGCTCTTTTCATTCAGTCAGTAGCTTCAAACATTTCTGGACGTTTTTCAATGGCAAAAATCAATGAATATTGTAAATGCACAAACAGTAATTTCTCCGCATTGCAAGGTGCAATTCTGAAATTTTTTGCTTTTTCCTGCTAATCCTAGCATGATAAAGAAGATTCAAAGAGAGTGAGATGCCAGCTCCTTTCATTCAGTCAGTAGCTTCAAACATTTCTGGACGTTTTTCAATGGCAAAAATCAATGAATATTGTAAATGCACAAACAGTAATTTCTCCGCATTGCAAGGTGCAATTCTGAAATTTTTTGCTTTTTCCTGCTAATCCTAGCATGATAAAGAAGATTCTAAGAGAGTGAGATGCCAGCTCTTTTCATTCAGTCAGTAGCTTCAAACATTTCTGGTATATGAATAACATGATGTTTTTCAATGGCAAAAATCAATGAATATTGTAAATGCACAAACAGTAATTTCTCCGCATTGCAAGGTGCAATTCTGAAATTTTTTGCTTTTTCCTGCTAATCCTAGCATGATAAAGAAGATTCAAAGAGAGTGAGATGCCAGCTCCTTTCATTCAGTCAGTAGCTTCAAACATTTCTGGACGTTTTTCAATGGCAAAAATCAATGAATATTGTAAATGCACAAACAGTAATATCTCCGCATTGCAAGGTGCAATTCTGAAATTTTTTGCTTTTTCCTGCTAATCCTAGCATGATAAAGAAGATTCAAAGAGAGTGAGATGCCAGCTCTTTTCATTCAGTCAGTAGCTTCAAACATTTCTGGTATATGAATAACATGATGTTTTTCAATGGCAAAAATCAATGAATATTGTAAATGCACAAACAGTAATTTCTCCGCATTGCAAGGTGCAATTCTGAAATTTTTTGCTTTTTCCTGCTAATCCTAGCATGCTAAAGAAGATTCAAAGAGAGTGAGATGCCAGCTCCTTTCATTCAGTCAGTAGCTTCAAACATTTCTGGACGTTTTTCAATGGCAAACATCAATGAATATTGTAAATGCACAAACAGTAATATCTCCACATTGCAAGGTGCAATTCTGAAATTTTTTGCTTTTTCCTGCTAATCCTGGCATGATAAAGAAGATTCAAAGAGAGTGAGATGCCAGCTCTTTTCATTCAGTCAGTAGCTTCAAACATTTCTGGTATATGAATAACATGATGTTTTTCAATGGCAAAAATCAATGAATATTGTAAATGCACAAACAGTAATATCTCCACATTGCAAGGTGCAATTCTGAAATTTTTTGCTTTTTCCTGCTAATCCTAGCATGATAAAGAAGATTCAAAGAGAGTGAGATGCCAGCTCTTTTCATTCAGTCAGTAGCTTCAAACATTTCTGGACGTTTTTCAATGGCAAAAATCAATGAATATTGTAAATGCACAAACAGTAATTTCTCCGCATTGCAATTTGCAATTCTGAAATTTTTTGCTTTTTCCTGCTAATCCTAGCATGATAAAGAAGATTCAAAGAGAGTGAGATGCCAGCTCCTTTCATTCAGTCAGTAGCTTCAAACATTTCTGGACGTTTTTCAATGTCAAAAATCAATGAATATTGTAAATGCACAAACAGTAATTTCTCCGCATTGCAAGGTGCAATTCTGAAATTTTTTGCTTTTTCCTGCTAATCCTAGCATGATAAAGAAGATTCAAAGAGAGTGAGATGCCAGCTCTTTTCATTCAGTCAGTAGCTTCAAACATTTCTGGTATATGAATAACATGATGTTTTTCAATGGCAAAAATCAATGAATATTGTAAATGCACAAACAGTAATTTCTCCGCATTGCAAGGTGTAATTCTGAAATTTTTTGCTTTTTCCTGCTAATCCTAGCATGATAAAGAAGATTCAAAGAGAGTAAGATGCCAGCTCCTTTCATTCAGACAGTAGCTTCAAACATTTCTGGACGTTTTTCAATGGCAAAAATCAATGAATATTGTAAATGCACAAACAGTAATTTCTCCGCATTGCAAGGTGCAATTCTGAAATTTTTTGCTTTTTCCTGCTAATCCTAGCATGATAAAGAAGATTCAAAGAGAGTGAGATGCCAGCTCTTTTCATTCAGTCAGTAGCTTCAAACATTTCTGGTATATGAATAACATGTTTTTCAATGGCAAAAATCAATGAATATTGTAAATGCACAAACAGTAATTTCTCCGCATTGCAAGGTGCAATTCTGAAATTTTTTGCTTTTTCCTGCTAATCCTAGCATGATAAAGAAGATTCAAAGAGAGTGAGATGCCAGCTCCTTTCATTCAGTCAGTAGCTTCAAACATTTCTGGACGTTTTTCAATGGCAAAAATCAATGAATATTGTAAATGCACAAACAGTAATATCTCCACATTGCAAGGTGCAATTCTGAAATTTTTTGCTTTTTCCTGCTCCTCTTAGCATGATAAAGAAGATTCAAAGAGAGTGAGATGCCAGCTCTTTTCATTCAGTCAGTAGCTTCAAACATCTCTGGTATATGAATAACATGATGTTTTTCAATGGCAAAAATCAATGAATATTGTATATGCACAAAAAGTAATTTCTCCGCATTGCAAGGTGCAATTCTGAAATTTTTTGCTTTTTCCTGCTAATCCTAGCATGATAAAGAAGATTCAAAGAGATTGAGATGCCAGCTCCTTTCATTCAGTCAGTAGCTTCAAACATTTCTGGACGTTTTTCAATGGCAAAAATCAATGAATATTGTAAATGCACAAACAGTAATATCTCCACATTGCAAGGTGCAATTCTGAAATTTTTTGCTTTTTCCTGCTAATCCTAGCATGATAAAGAAGATTCAAAGAGAGTGAGATGCCAGCTCTTTTCATTCAGTCAGTAGCTTCAAACATTTCTGGTATATGAATAACATGGTTTTTCAATGGCAAAAATCAATGAATATTGTGAATGCACAAACAGTAATTTCTCCGCATTGCAAGGTGCAATTCTGAAATTTTTTGCTTTTTCCTGCTAATCCTAGCATGATAAAGAAGATTCAAAGAGAGTGAGATGCCAGCTCTTTTCATTCAGTCAGTAGCTTCAAACATTTCTGGACATTTTTCAATGGCAAAAATCAATGAATATTGTAAATGCACAAACAGTAATATCTCCGCATTGCAAGGTGCAATTCTGAAATTTTTTGCTTTTTCCTGCTAATCCTAGCATGATAAAGAAGATTCAAAGAGAGTGAGATGCCAGCTCTTTTCATTCAGTCAGTAGCTTCAAACATTTCTGGACGTTTTTCAATGGCAAAAATCAATGAATATTGTAAATGCACAAACAGTAATTTCTCCGCATTGCAAGGTGCAATTCTGAAATTTTTTGCTTTTTCCTGCTAATCCTAGCATGATAAAGAAGATTCAAAGAGAGTGAGATGCCAGCTCCTTTCATTCAGTCAGTAGCTTCAAACATTTCTGGACGTTTTTCAATGGCAAAAATCAATGAATATTGTAAATGCACAAACAGTAATTTCTCCGCATTGCAAGGTGCAATTCTGAAATTTTTTGCTTTTTCCTGCTAATCCTAGCATGATAAAGAAGATTCTAAGAGAGTGAGATGCCAGCTCTTTTCATTCAGTCAGTAGCTTCAAACATTTCTGGTATATGAATAACATGATGTTTTTCAATGGCAAAAATCAATGAATATTGTAAATGCACAAACAGTAATTTCTCCGCATTGCAAGGTGCAATTCTGAAATTTTTTGCTTTTTCCTGCTAATCCTAGCATGATAAAGAAGATTCAAAGAGAGTGAGATGCCAGCTCCTTTCATTCAGTCAGTAGCTTCAAACATTTCTGGACGTTTTTCAATGGCAAAAATCAATGAATATTGTAAATGCACAAACAGTAATATCTCCGCATTGCAAGGTGCAATTCTGAAATTTTTTGCTTTTTCCTGCTAATCCTAGCATGATAAAGAAGATTCAAAGAGAGTGAGATGCCAGCTCTTTTCATTCAGTCAGTAGCTTCAAACATTTCTGGTATATGAATAACATGATGTTTTTCAATGGCAAAAATCAATGAATATTGTAAATGCACAAACAGTAATTTCTCCGCATTGCAAGGTGCAATTCTGAAATTTTTTGCTTTTTCCTGCTAATCCTAGCATGCTAAAGAAGATTCAAAGAGAGTGAGATGCCAGCTCCTTTCATTCAGTCAGTAGCTTCAAACATTTCTGGACGTTTTTCAATGGCAAACATCAATGAATATTGTAAATGCACAAACAGTAATATCTCCACATTGCAAGGTGCAATTCTGAAATTTTTTGCTTTTTCCTGCTAATCCTGGCATGATAAAGAAGATTCAAAGAGAGTGAGATGCCAGCTCTTTTCATTCAGTCAGTAGCTTCAAACATTTCTGGTATATGAATAACATGATGTTTTTCAATGGCAAAAATCAATGAATATTGTAAATGCACAAACAGTAATATCTCCACATTGCAAGGTGCAATTCTGAAATTTTTTGCTTTTTCCTGCTAATCCTAGCATGATAAAGAAGATTCAAAGAGAGTGAGATGCCAGCTCTTTTCATTCAGTCAGTAGCTTCAAACATTTCTGGACGTTTTTCAATGGCAAAAATCAATGAATATTGTAAATGCACAAACAGTAATTTCTCCGCATTGCAATTTGCAATTCTGAAATTTTTTGCTTTTTCCTGCTAATCCTAGCATGATAAAGAAGATTCAAAGAGAGTGAGATGCCAGCTCCTTTCATTCAGTCAGTAGCTTCAAACATTTCTGGACGTTTTTCAATGTCAAAAATCAATGAATATTGTAAATGCACAAACAGTAATTTCTCCGCATTGCAAGGTGCAATTCTGAAATTTTTTGCTTTTTCCTGCTAATCCTAGCATGATAAAGAAGATTCAAAGAGAGTGAGATGCCAGCTCTTTTCATTCAGTCAGTAGCTTCAAACATTTCTGGTATATGAATAACATGATGTTTTTCAATGGCAAAAATCAATGAATATTGTAAATGCACAAACAGTAATTTCTCCGCATTGCAAGGTGTAATTCTGAAATTTTTTGCTTTTTCCTGCTAATCCTAGCATGATAAAGAAGATTCAAAGAGAGTAAGATGCCAGCTCCTTTCATTCAGACAGTAGCTTCAAACATTTCTGGACGTTTTTCAATGGCAAAAATCAATGAATATTGTAAATGCACAAACAGTAATTTCTCCGCATTGCAAGGTGCAATTCTGAAATTTTTTGCTTTTTCCTGCTAATCCTAGCATGATAAAGAAGATTCAAAGAGAGTGAGATGCCAGCTCTTTTCATTCAGTCAGTAGCTTCAAACATTTCTGGTATATGAATAACATGATGTTTTTCAATGGCAAAAATCAATGAATATTGTAAATGCACAAACAGTAATTTCTCCGCATTGCAAGGTGCAATTCTGAAATTATTTGCTTTTTCCTGCTAATCCTAGCATGATAAAGAAGATTCAAAGAGAGTGAGATGCCAGCTCCTTTCATTCAGTCAGTAGCTTCAAACATTTCTGGACGTTTTTCAATGGCAAAAATCAATGAATATTGTAAATGCACAAACAGTAATATCTCCGCATTGCAAGGTGCAATTCTGAAATTTTTTGCTTTTTCCTGCTCCTCTTAGCATGATAAAGAAGATTCAAAGAGAGTGAGATGCCAGCTCTTTTCATTCAGTCAGTAGCTTCAAACATTTCTGGACGTTTTTCAATGGCAAAAATCAATGAATATTGTAAATGCACAAACAGTAATTTCTCCGCATTGCAATTTGCAATTCTGAAATTTTTTGCTTTTTCCTGCTAATCCTAGCATGATAAAGAAGATTCAAAGAGAGTGAGATGCCAGCTCCTTTCATTCAGTCAGTAGCTTCAAACATTTCTGGACGTTTTTCAATGGCAAAAATCAATGAATATTGTAAATGCACAAACAGTAATTTCTCCGCATTGCAAGGTGCAATTCTGAAATTTTTTGCTTTTTCCTGCTAATCCTAGCATGATAAAGAAGATTCAAAGAGAGTGAGATGCCAGCTCTTTTCATTCAGTCAGTAGCTTCAAACATTTCTGGTATATGAATAACATGATGTTTTTCAATGGCAAAAATCAATGAATATTGTAAATGCACAAACAGTAATTTCTCCGCATTGCAAGGTGCAATTCTGAAATTTTTTGCTTTTTCCTGCTAATCCTAGCATGATAAAGAAGATTCAAAGAGAGTGAGATGCCAGCTCCTTTCATTCAGTCAGTAGCTTCAAACATTTCTGGACGTTTTTCAATGGCAAAAATCAATGAATATTGTAAATGCACAAACAGTAATATCTCCGCATTGCAAGGTGCAATTCTGAAATTTTTTGCTTTTTCCTGCTAATCCTAGCATGATAAAGAAGATTCAAAGAGAGTGAGATGCCAGCTCTTTTCATTCAGTCAGTAGCTTCAAACATTTCTGGTATATGAATAACATGATGTTTTTCAATGGCAAAAATCAATGAATATTGTAAATGCACAAACAGTAATTTCTCCGCATTGCAAGGTGCAATTCTGAAATTTTTTGCTTTTTCCTGCTAATCCTAGCATGATAAAGAAGATTCAAAGAGAGTGAGATGCCAGCTCCTTTCATTCAGTCAGTAGCTTCAAACATTTCTGGACGTTTTTCAATGGCAAAAATCAATGAATATTGTAAATGCACAAACAGTAATATCTCCACACTGCAAGGTGCAATTCTGAAATTTTTTGCTTTTTCCTGCTAATCCTGGCATGATAAAGAAGATTCAAAGAGAGTGAGATGCCAGCTCTTTTCATTCAGTCAGTAGCTTCAAACATTTCTGGTATATGAATAACATGATGTTTTTCAATGGCAAAAATCAATGAATATTGTAAATGCACAAACAGTAATATCTCCACATTGCAAGGTGCAATTCTGAAATTTTTTGTTTTTTCCTGCTAATCCTAGCATGATAAAGAAGATTCAAAGAGAGTGAGATGCCAGCTCTTTTCATTCAGTCAGTAGCTTCAAACATTTCTGGACGTTTTTCAATGGCAAAAATCAATGAATATTGTAAATGCACAAACAGTAATTTCTCCGCATTGCAATTTGCAATTCTGAAATTTTTTGCTTTTTCCTGCTAATCCTAGCATGATAAAGAAGATTCAAAGAGAGTGAGATGCCAGCTCCTTTCATTCAGTCAGTAGCTTCAAACATTTCTGGACGTTTTTCAATGTCAAAAATCAATGAATATTGTAAATGCACAAACAGTAATTTCTCCGCATTGCAAGGTGCAATTCTGAAATTTTTTGCTTTTTCCTGCTAATCCTAGCATGATAAAGAAGATTCAAAGAGAGTGAGATGCCAGCTCTTTTCATTCAGTCAGTAGCTTCAAACATTTCTGGTATATGAATAACATGATGTTTTTCAATGGCAAAAATCAATGAATATTGTAAATGCACAAACAGTAATTTCTCCGCATTGCAAGGTGCAATTCTGAAATTTTTTGCTTTTTCCTGCTAATCCTAGCATGATAAAGAAGATTCAAAGAGAGTAAGATGCCAGCTCCTTTCATTCAGACAGTAGCTTCAAACATTTCTGGACGTTTTTCAATGGCAAAAATCAATGAATATTGTAAATGCACAAACAGTAATATCTCCGCATTGCAAGGTGCAATTCTGAAATTTTTTGCTTTTTCCTGCTAATCCTAGCATGATAAAGAAGATTCAAAGAGAGTGAGATGCCAGCTCTTTTCATTCAGTCAGTAGCTTCAAACATTTCTGGTATATGAATAACATGATGTTTTTCAATGGCAAAAATCAATGAATATTGTAAATGCACAAACAGTAATTTCTCCGCATTGCAAGGTGCAATTCTGAAATTTTTTGCTTTTTCCTGCTAATCCTAGCATGATAAAGAAGATTCAAAGGGAGTGAGATGCCAGCTCCATTCATTCAGTCAGTAGCTTCAAACATTTCTGGTATATGAATAACATGTTTTTCAATGGCAAAAATCAATGAATATTGTAAATGCACAAACAGTAATATCTCCACATTGCAAGGTGCAATTCTGAATTTTTTTGCTTTTTCCTGCTAATCCTGGCATGATAAAGAAGATTCAAAGAGAGTGAGATGCCAGCTCTTTTCATTCAGTCAGTAGCTTCAAACATTTCTGGTATATGAATAACATGTTTTTCAATGGCAAAAATCAATGAATATTGTAAATGCACAAACAGTAATTTCTCCGCATTGCAAGGTGCAATTCTGAAATTTTTTGCTTTTTCCTGCTAATCCTAGCATGATAAAGAAGATTCAAAGAGAGTGAGATGCCAGCTCCTTTCATTCAGTCAGTAGCTTCAAACAATTCTGGACGTTTTTCAATGGCAAAAATCAATGAATATTGTAAATGCACAAACAGTAATTTCTCCGCATTGCAAGGTGCAATTCTGAAATTTTTTGCTTTTTCCTGCTAATCCTAGCATGATAAAGAAGATTCAAAGAGAGTGAGATGCCAGCTCTTTTCATTCAGTCAGTAGCTTCAAACATTTCTGGTATATGAATAACATGATGTTTTTCAATGGCAAAAATCAATGAATATTGTAAATGCACAAACAGTAATTTCTCCGCATTGCAAGGTGCAATTCTGAAATTATTTGCTTTTTCCTGCTAATCCTAGCATGATAAAGAAGATTCAAAGAGAGTGAGATGCCAGCTCCTTTCATTCAGTCAGTAGCTTCAAACATTTCTGGACGTTTTTCAATGGCAAAAATCAATGAATATTGTAAATGCACAAACAGTAATATCTCCGCATTGCAAGGTGCAATTCTGAAATTTTTTGCTTTTTCCTGCTCCTCTTAGCATGATAAAGAAGATTCAAAGAGAGTGAGATGCCAGCTCTTTTCATTCAGTCAGTAGCTTCAAACATTTCTGGACGTTTTTCAATGGCAAAAATCAATGAATATTGTAAATGCACAAACAGTAATTTCTCCGCATTGCAATTTGCAATTCTGAAATTTTTTGCTTTTTCCTGCTAATCCTAGCATGATAAAGAAGATTCAAAGAGAGTGAGATGCCAGCTCCTTTCATTCAGTCAGTAGCTTCAAACATTTCTGGACGTTTTTCAATGGCAAAAATCAATGAATATTGTAAATGCACAAACAGTAATTTCTCCGCATTGCAAGGTGCAATTCTGAAATTTTTTGCTTTTTCCTGCTAATCCTAGCATGATAAAGAAGATTCAAAGAGAGTGAGATGCCAGCTCTTTTCATTCAGTCAGTAGCTTCAAACATTTCTGGTATATGAATAACATGATGTTTTTCAATGGCAAAAATCAATGAATATTGTAAATGCACAAACAGTAATATCTCCACATTGCAAGGTGCAATTCTGAAATTTTTTGCTTTTTCCTGCTAATCCTAGCATGATAAAGAAGATTCAAAGAGAGTGAGATGCCAGCTCTTTTCATTCAGTCAGTAGCTTCAAACATTTCTGGACGTTTTTCAATGGCAAAAATCAATGAATATTGTAAATGCACAAACAGTAATTTCTCCGCATTGCAATTTGCAATTCTGAAATTTTTTGCTTTTTCCTGCTAATCCTAGCATGATAAAGAAGATTCAAAGAGAGTGAGATGCCAGCTCCTTTCATTCAGTCAGTAGCTTCAAACATTTCTGGACGTTTTTCAATGGCAAAAATCAATGAATATTGTAAATGCACAAACAGTAATTTCTCCGCATTGCAAGGTGCAATTCTGAAATTTTTTGCTTTTTCCTGCTAATCCTAGCATGGTAAAGAAGATTCAAAGAGAGTGAGATGCCAGCTCTTTTCATTCAGTCAGTAGCTTCAAACATTTCTGGTATATGAATAACATGATGTTTTTCAATGGCAAAAATCAATGAATATTGTAAATGCACAAACAGTAATTTCTCCGCATTGCAAGGTGCAATTCTGAAATTTTTTGCTTTTTCCTGCTAATCCTAGCATGATAAAGAAGATTCAAAGAGAGTGAGATGCCAGCTCCTTTCATTCAGTCAGTAGCTTCAAACATTTCTGGACGTTTTTCAATGGCAAAAATCAATGAATATTGTAAATGCACAAACAGTAATATCTCCGCATTGCAAGGTGCAATTCTGAAATTTTTTGCTTTTTCCTGCTAATCCTAGCATGATAAAGAAGATTCAAAGAGAGTGAGATGCCAGCTCTTTTCATTCAGTCAGTAGCTTCAAACATTTCTGGTATATGAATAACATGATGTTTTTCAATGGCAAAAATCAATGAATATTGTAAATGCACAAACAGTAATTTCTCCGCATTGCAAGGTGCAATTCTGAAATTTTTTGCTTATTCCTGCTAATCCTAGCATGATAAAGAAGATTCAAAGAGAGTGAGATGCCAGCTCCTTTCATTCAGTCAGTAGCTTCAAACATTTCTGGACGTTTTTCAATGGCAAAAATCAATGAATATTGTAAATGCACAAACAGTAATATCTCCGCATTGCAAGGTGCAATTCTGAAATTTTTTGCTTTTTCCTGCTAATCCTAGCATGATAAAGAAGATTCAAAGAGAGTGAGATGCCAGCTCTTTTCATTCAGTCAGTAGCTTCAAACATTTCTGGTATATGAATAACATGATGTTTTTCAATGGCAAAAATCAATGAATATTGTAAATGCACAAACAGTAATTTCTCCGCATTGCAAGGTGCAATTCTGAAATTTTTAGCTTTTTCCTGCTAATCCTAGCATGATAAAGAAGATTCAAAGAGAGTGAGATGCCAGCTCCTTTCATTCAGTCAGTAGCTTCAAACATTTCTGGACGTTTTTCAATGGCAAAAATCAATGAATATTGTAAATGCACAAACAGTAATATCTCCACATTGCAAGGTGCAATTCTGAAATTTTTTGCTTTTTCCTGCTAATCCTGGCATGATAAAGAAGATTCAAAGAGAGTGAGATGCCAGCTCTTTTCATTCAGTCAGTAGCTTCAAACATTTCTGGTATATGAATAACATGATGTTTTTCAATGGCAAAAATCAATGAATATTGTAAATGCACAAACAGTAATATCTCCACATTGCAAGTTGCAATTCTGAAATTTTTTGCTTTTTCCTGCTAATCCTAGCATGATAAAGAAGATTCAAAGAGAGTGAGATGCCAGCTCTTTTCATTCAGTCAGTAGCTTCAAACATTTCTGGACGTTTTTCAATGGCAAAAATCAATGAATATTGTAAATGCACAAACAGTAATTTCTCCGCATTGCAATTTGCAATTCTGAAATTTTTTGCTTTTTCCTGCTAATCCTAGCATGATAAAGAAGATTCAAAGAGAGTGAGATGCCAGCTCCTTTCATTCAGTCAGTAGCTTCAAACATTTCTGGACGTTTTTCAATGGCAAAAATCAATGAATATTGTAAATGCACAAACAGTAATATCTCCACATTGCAAGGTGCAATTCTGAAATTTTTTGCTTTTTCCTGCTAATCCTGGCATGATAAAGAAGATTCAAAGAGAGTGAGATGCCAGCTCTTTTCATTCAGTCAGTAGCTTCAAACATTTCTGGTATATGAATAACATGATGTTTTTCAATGGCAAAAATCAATGAATATTGTAAATGCACAAACAGTAATATCTCCACATTGCAAGTTGCAATTCTGAAATTTTTTGCTTTTTCCTGCTAATCCTAGCATGATAAAGAAGATTCAAAGAGAGTGAGATGCCAGCTCTTTTCATTCAGTCAGTAGCTTCAAACATTTCTGGACGTTTTTCAATGGCAAAAATCAATGAATATTGTAAATGCACAAACAGTAATTTCTCCGCATTGCAATTTGCAATTCTGAAATTTTTTGCTTTTTCCTGCTAATCCTAGCATGATAAAGAAGATTCAAAGAGAGTGAGATGCCAGCTCATTTCATTCAGTCAGTAGCTTCAAACATTTCTGGACGTTTTTCAATGTCAAAAATCAATGAATATTGTAAATGCACAAACAGTAATTTCTCCGCATTGCAAGGTGCAATTCTGAAATTTTTGGCTTTTTCCTGCTAATCCTAGCATGATAAAGAAGATTCAAAGAGAGTGAGATGCCAGCTCTTTTCATTCAGTCAGTAGCTTCAAACATTTCTGGTATATGAATAACATGATGTTTTTCAATGGCAAAAATCAATGAATATTGTAAATACACAAACAGTAATTTCTCCGCATTGCAAGGTGCAATTCTGAAATTTTTTGCTTTTTCCTGCTAATCCTAGCATGATAAAGAAGATTCAAAGAGAGTAAGATGCCAGCTCCTTTCATTCAGACAGTAGCTTCAAACATTTCTGGACGTTTTTCAATGGCAAAAATCAATGAATATTGTAAATGCACAAACAGTAATATCTCCGCATTGCAAGGTGCAATTCTGAAATTTTTTGCTTTTTCCTGCTAATCCTAGCATGATAAAGAAGATTCAAAGAGAGTGAGATGCCAGCTCTTTTCATTCAGTCAGTAGCTTCAAACATTTCTGGTATATGAATAACATGATGTTTTTCAATGGCAAAAATCAATGAATATTGTAAATGCACAAACAGTAATTTCTCCGCATTGCAAGGTGCAATTCTGAAATTTTTTGCTTTTTCCTGCTAATCCTAGCATGATAAAGAAGATTCAAAGAGAGTGAGATGCCAGCTCCTTTCATTCAGTCAGTAGCTTCAAACATTTCTGGTATATGAATAACATGTTTTTCAATGGCAAAAATCAATGAATATTGTAAATGCACAAACAGTAATTTCTCCGCATTGCAAGGTGCAATTCTGAAATTATTTGCTTTTTCCTGCTAATCCTAGCATGATAAAGAAGATTCAAAGAGAGTGAGATGCCAGCTCCTTTCATTCAGTCAGTAGCTTCAAACATTTCTGGACGTTTTTCAATGGCAAAAATCAATGAATATTGTAAATGCACAAACAGTAATATCTCCGCATTGCAAGGTGCAATTCTGAAATTTTTTGCTTTTTCCTGCTCCTCTTAGCATGATAAAGAAGATTCAAAGAGAGTGAGATGCCAGCTCTTTTCATTCAGTCAGTAGCTTCAAACATTTCTGGACGTTTTTCAATGGCAAAAATGAATGAATATTGTAAATGCACAAACAGTAATTTCTCCGCATTGCAATTTGCAATTATGAAATTTTTTGCTTTTTCCTGCTAATCCTAGCATGATAAAGAAGATTCAAAGAGAGTGAGATGCCAGCTCCTTTCATTCAGTCAGTAGCTTCAAACATTTCTGGACGTTTTTCAATGGCAAAAATCAATGAATATTGTAAATGCACAAACAGTAATTTCTCCGCATTGCAAGGTGCAATTCTGAAATTTTTTGCTTTTTCCTGCTAATCATAGCATGATAAAGAAGATTCAAAGAGAGTGAGATGCCAGCTCTTTTCATTCAGTCAGTAGCTTCAAACATTTCTGGTATATGAATAACATGATGTTTTTCAATGGCAAAAATCAATGAATATTGTAAATGCACAAACAGTAATATCTCCACATTGCAAGGTGCAATTCTGAAATTTTTTGCTTTTTCCTGCTAATCCTAGCATGATAAAGAATATTCAAAGAGAGTGAGATGCCAGCTCTTTTCATTCAGTCAGTAGCTTCAAACATTTCTGGACGTTTTTCAATGGCAAAAATCAATGAATATTGTAAATGCACAAACAGTAATTTCTCCGCATTGCAATTTGCAATTCTGAAATTTTTTGCTTTTTCCTGCTAATCCTAGCATGATAAAGAAGATTCAAAGAGAGTGAGATGCCAGCTCCTTTCATTCAGTCAGTAGCTTCAAACATTTCTGGACGTTTTTCAATGGCAAAAATCAATGAATATTGTAAATGCACAAACAGTAATTTCTCCGCATTGCAAGGTGCAATTCTGAAATTTTTTGCTTTTTCCTGCTAATCCTAGCATGATAAAGAAGATTCAAAGAGAGTGAGATGCCAGCTCTTTTCATTCAGTCAGTAGCTTCAAACATTTCTGGTATATGAATAACATGATGTTTTTCAATGGCAAAAATCAATGAATATTGTAAATGCACAAACAGTAATTTCTCCACATTGCAAGGTGCAATTCTGAAATTTTTTGCTTTTTCCTGCTAATCCTAGCATGATAAAGAAGATTCAAAGAGAGTGAGATGCCAGCTCCTTTCATTCAGTCAGTAGCTTCAAACATTTCTGGACGTTTTTCAATGGCAAAAATCAATGAATATTGTAAATGCACAAACAGTAATATCTCCGCATTGCAAGGTGCAATTCTGAAATTTTTTGCTTTTTCCTGCTAATCCTAGCATGATAAAGAAGATTCAAAGAGAGTGAGATGCCAGCTCTTTTCATTCAGTCAGTAGCTTCAAACATTTCTGGTATATGAATAACATGATGTTTTTCAATGGCAAAAATCAATGAATATTGTAAATGCACAAACAGTAATTTCTCCGCATTGCAAGGTGCAATTCTGAAATTTTTTGCTTATTCCTGCTAATCCTAGCATGATAAAGAAGATTCAAAGAGAGTGAGATGCCAGCTCCTTTCATTCAGTCAGTAGCTTCAAACATTTCTGGACGTTTTTCAATGGCAAAAATCAATGAATATTGTAAATGCACAAACAGTAATATCTCCACATTGCAAGGTGCAATTCTGAAATTTTTTGCTTTTTCCTGCTAATCCTGGCATGATAGAGAAGATTCAAAGAGAGTGAGATGCCAGCTCTTTTCATTCAGTCAGTAGCTTCAAACATTTCTGGTATATGAATAACATGATGTTTTTCAATGGCAAAAATCAATGAATATTGTAAATGCACAAACAGTAATATCTCCACATTGCAAGGTGCGATTCTGAAATTTTTTGCTTTTTCCTGCTAATCCTAGCATGATAAAGAAGATTCAAAGAGAGTGAGATGCCAGCTCTTTTCATTCAGTCAGTAGCTTCAAACATTTCTGGACGTTTTTCAATGGCAAAAATCAATGAATATTGTAAATGCACAAACAGTAATTTCTCCGCATTGCAATTTGCAATTCTGAAATTTTTTGCTTTTTCCTGCTAATCCTAGCATGATAAAGAAGATTCAAAGAGAGTGAGATGCCAGCTCCTTTCATTCAGTCAGTAGCTTCAAACATTTCTGGACGTTTTTCAATGTCAAAAATCAATGAATATTGTAAATGCACAAACAGTAATTTCTCCGCATTGCAAGGTGCAATTCTGAAATTTTTTGCTTTTTCCTGCTAATCCTAGCATGATAAAGAAGATTCAAAGAGAGTGAGATGCCAGCTCTTTTCATTCAGTCAGTAGCTTCAAACATTTCTGGTATATGAATAACATGATGTTTTTCAATGGCAAAAATCAATGAATATTGTAAATGCACAAACAGTAATTTCTCCGCATTGCAAGGTGCAATTCTGAAATTTTTTGCTTTTTCCTGCTAATCCTAGCATGATAAAGAAGATTCAAAGAGAGTGAGATGCCAGCTCCTTTCATTCAGTCAGTAGCTTCAAATATTTCTGGTATATGAATAACATGTTTTTCAATGGCAAAAATCAATGAATATTGTAAATGCACAAACAGTAATATCTCCACATTGCAAGGTGCAATTCTGAATTTTTTTGCTTTTTCCTGCTAATCCTGGCATGATAAAGAAGATTCAAAGAGAGTGAGATGCCAGCTCTTTTCATTCAGTCAGTAGCTTCAAACATTTCTGGTATATGAATAACATGTTTTTCAATGGCAAAAATCAATGAATATTGTAAATGCACAAACAGTAATTTCTCCGCATTGCAAGGTGCAATTCTGAAATTTTTTGCTTTTTCCTGCTAATCCTAGCATGATAAAGAAGATTCAAAGAGAGTGAGATGCCAGCTCCTTTCATTCAGTCAGTAGCTTCAAACATTTCTGGACGTTTTTCAATGGCAAAAATCAATGAATATTGTAAATGCACAAACAGTAATTTCTCCGCATTGCAAGGTGCAATTCTGAAATTTTTTGCTTTTTCCTGCTAATCCTAGCATGATAAAGAAGATTCAAAGAGAGTGAGATGCCAGCTCTTTTCATTCAGTCAGTAGCTTCAAACATTTCTGGTATATGAATAACATGATGTTTTTCAATGGCAAAAATCAATGAATATTGTAAATGCACAAACAGTAATTTCTCCGCATTGCAAGGTGCAATTCTGAAATTATTTGCTTTTTCCTGCTAATCCTAGCATGATAAAGAAGATTCAAAGAGAGTGAGATGCCAGCTCCTTTCATTCAGTCAGTAGCTTCAAACATTTCTGGACGTTTTTCAATGGCAAAAATCAATGAATATTGTAAATGCACAAACAGTAATATCTCCGCATTGCAAGGTGCAATTCTGAAATTTTTTGCTTTTTCCTGCTAATCCTAGCATGATAAAGAAGATTCAAAGAGAGTGAGATGCCAGCTCTTTTCATTCAGTCAGTAGCTTCAAACATTTCTGGACGTTTTTCAATGGCAAAAATCAATGAATATTGTAAATGCACAAACAGTAATTTCTCCGCATTGCAATTTGCAATTCTGAAATTTTTTGCTTTTTCCTGCTAATCCTAGCATGATAAAGAAGATTCAAAGAGAGTGAGATGCCAGCTCCTTTCATTCAGTCAGTAGCTTCAAACATTTCTGGACGTTTTTCAATGGCAAAAATCAATGAATATTGTAAATGCACAAACAGTAATTTCTCCGCATTGCAAGGTGCAATTCTGAAATTTTTTGCTTTTTCCTGCTAATCCTAGCATGATAAAGAAGATTCAAAGAGAGTGAGATGCCAGCTCTTTTCATTCAGTCAGTAGCTTCAAACATTTCTGGTATATGAATAACATGATGTTTTTCAATGGCAAAAATCAATGAATATTGTAAATGCACAAACAGTAATATCTCCACATTGCAAGGTGCAATTCTGAAATTTTTTGCTTTTTCCTGCTAATCCTAGCATGATAAAGAAGATTCAAAGAGAGTGAGATGCCAGCTCTTTTCATTCATTCAGTAGCTTCAAACATTTCTGGACGTTTTTCAATGGCAAAAATCAATGAATATTGTAAATGCACAAACAGTAATTTCTCCGCATTGCAATTTGCAATTCTGAAATTTTTTGCTTTTTCCTGCTAATCCTAGCATGATAAAGAAGATTCAAAGAGAGTGAGATGCCAGCTCCTTTCATTCAGTCAGTAGCTTCAAACATTTCTGGACGTTTTTCAATGGCAAAAATCAATGAATATTGTAAATGCACAAACAGTAATTTCTCCGCATTGCAAGGTGCAATTCTGAAATTTTTTGCTTTTTCCTGCTAATCCTAGCATGATAAAGAAGATTCAAAGAGAGTGAGATGCCAGCTCTTTTCATTCAGTCAGTAGCTTCAAACATTTCTGGTATATGAATAACATGATGTTTTTCAATGGCAAAAATCAATGAATATTGTAAATGCACAAACAGTAATTTCTCCGCATTGCAAGGTGCAATTCTGAAATTTTTTGCTTTTTCCTGCTAATCCTAGCATGATAAAGAAGATTCAAAGAGAGTGAGATGCCAGCTCCTTTCATTCAGTCAGTAGCTTCAAACATTTCTGGACGTTTTTCAATGGCAAAAATCAATGAATATTGTAAATGCACAAACAGTAATATCTCCACATTGCAAGGTGCAATTCTGAAATTTTTTGCTTTTTCCTGCTAATCCTGGCATGATAAAGAAGATTCAAAGAGAGTGAGATGCCAGCTCTTTTCATTCAGTCAGTAGCTTCAAACATTTCTGGTATATGAATAACATGATGTTTTTCAATGGCAAAAATCAATGAATATTGTAAATGCACAAACAGTAATATCTCCACATTGCAAGGTGCAATTCTGAAATTTTTTGCTTTTTCCTGCTAATCCTAGCATGATAAAGAAGATTCAAAGAGAGTGAGATGCCAGCTCTTTTCATTCAGTCAGTAGCTTCAAACATTTCTGGATGTTTTTCAATGGCAAAAATCAATGAATATTGTAAATGCACAAACAGCAATTTCTCCGCATTGCAATTTGCAATTCTGAAATTTTTTGCTTTTTCCTGCTAATCCTAGCATGATAAAGAAGATTCAAAGAGAGTGAGATGCCAGCTCCTTTCATTCAGTCAGTAGCTTCAAACATTTCTGGACGTTTTTCAATGTCAAAAATCAATGAATATTGTAAATGCACAAACAGTAATTTCTCCGCATTGCAAGGTGCAATTCTGAAATTTTTTGCTTTTTCCTGCTAATCCTAGCATGATAAAGAAGATTCAAAGAGAGTGAGATGCCAGCTCTTTTCATTCAGTCAGTAGCTTCAAACATTTCTGGTATATGAATAACATGATGTTTTTCAATGGCAAAAATCAATGAATATTGTAAATGCACAAACAGTAATTTCTCCGCATTGCAAGGTGCAATTCTGAAATTTTTTGCTTTTTCCTGCTAATCCTAGCATGATAAAGAAGATTCAAAGAGAGTAAGATGCCAGCTCCTTTCATTCAGACAGTAGCTTCAAACATTTCTGGACGTTTTTCAATGGCAAAAATCAATGAATATTGTAAATGCACAAACAGTAATATCTCCGCATTGCAAGGTGCAATTCTGAAATTTTTTGCTTTTTCCTGCTAATCCTAGCATGATAAAGAAGATTCAAAGAGAGTGAGATGCCAGCTCTTTTCATTCAGTCAGTAGCTTCAAACATTTCTGGTATATGAATAACATGATGTTTTTCAATGGCAAAAATCAATGAATATTGTAAATGCACAAACAGTAATTTCTCCGCATTGCAAGGTGCAATTCTGAAATTTTTTGCTTTTTCCTGCTAATCCTAGCATGATAAAGAAGATTCAAAGAGAGTGAGATGCCAGCTCCTTTCATTCAGTCAGTAGCTTCAAACATTTCTGGTATATGAATAACATGTTTTTCAATGGCAAAAATCAATGAATATTGTAAATGCACAAACAGTAATATCTCCACATTGCAAGGTGCAATTCTGAATTTTTTTGCTTTTTCCTGCTAATCCTGGCATGATAAAGAAGATTCAAAGAGAGTGAGATGCCAGCTCTTTTCATTCAGTCAGTAGCTTCAAACATTTCTGGTATATTAATAACATGTTTTTCCATGGCAAAAATCAATGAATATTGTAAATGCACAAACAGTAATTTCTCCGCATTGCAAGGTGCAATTCTGAAATTTTTTGCTTTTTCCTGCTAATCCTAGCATGATAAAGAAGATTCAAAGAGAGTGAGATGAAAGCTCCTTTCATTCAGTCAGTAGCTTCAAACATTTCTGGACGTTTTTCAATGGCAAAAATCAATGAATATTGTAAATGCACAAACAGTAATTTCTCCGCATTGCAAGGTGCAATTCTGAAATTTTTTGCTTTTTCCTGCTAATCCTAGCATGATAAAGAAGATTCAAAGAGAGTGAGATGCCAGCTCTTTTCATTCAGTCAGTAGCTTCAAACATTTCTGGTATATGAATAACATGATGTTTTTCAATGGCAAAAATCAATGAATATTGTAAATGCACAAACAGTAATTTCTCCGCATTGCAAGGTGCAATTCTGAAATTATTTGCTTTTTCCTGCTAATCCTAGCATGATAAAGGAAATTCAAAGAGAGTGAGATGCCAGCTCCTTTCATTCAGTCAGTAGCTTCAAACATTTCTGGACGTTTTTCAATGGCAAAAATCAATGAATATTGTAAATGCACAAACAGTAATATCTCCGCATTGCAAGGTGCAATTCTGAAATTTTTTGCTTTTTCCTGCTAATCCTAGCATGATAAAGAAGATTCAAAGAGAGTGAGATGCCAGCTCTTTTCATTCAGTCAGTAGCTTCAAACATTTCTGGACGTTTTTCAATGGCAAAAATCAATGAATATTGTAAATGCACAAACAGTAATTTCTCCGCGTTGCAATTTGCAATTCTGAAATTTTTTGCTTTTTCCTGCTAATCCTAGCATGATAAAGAAGATTCAAAGAGAGTGAGATGCCAGCTCCTTTCATTCAGTCAGTAGCTTCAAACATTTCTGGACGTTTTTCAATGGCAAAAATCAATGAATATTGTAAATGCACAAACAGTAATTTCTCCGCATTGCAAGGTGCAATTCTGAAATTTTTTGCTTTTTCCTGCTAATCCTAGCATGATAAAGAAGATTCAAAGAGAGTGAGATGCCAGCTCTTTTCATTCAGTCAGTAGCTTCAAACATTTCTGGTATATGAATAACATGATGTTTTTCAATGGCAAAAATCAATGAATATTGTAAATGCACAAACAGTAATTTCTCCGCATTGCAAGGTGCAATTCTGAAATTTTTTGCTTTTTCCTGCTAGTCCTAGCATGATAAAGAAGATTCAAAGAGAGTGAGATGCCAGCTCCTTTCATTCAGTCAGTAGCTTCAAACATTTCTGGACGTTTTTCAATGGCAAAAATCAATGAATATTGTAAATGCACAAACAGTAATATCTCCGCATTGCAAGGTGCAATTCTGAAATTTTTTGCTTTTTCCTGCTAATCCTAGCATGATAAAGAAGATTCAAAGAGAGTGAGATGCCAGCTCTTTTCATTCAGTCAGTAGCTTCAAACATTTCTGGTATATGAATAACATGATGTTTTTCAATGGCAAAAATCAATGAATATTGTAAATGCACAAACAGTAATTTCTCCGCATTGCAAGGTGCAATTCTGAAATTTTTTGCTTTTTCCTGCTAATCCTAGCATGATAAAGAAGATTCAAAGAGAGTGAGATGCCAGCTCCTTTCATTCAGTCAGTAGCTTCAAACATTTCTGGACGTTTTTCAATGGCAAAAATCAATGAATATTGTAAATGCACAAACAGTAATATCTCCACATTGCAACGTGCAATTCTGAAATTTATTGCTTTTTCCTGCTAATCCTGGCATGATAAAGAAGATTCAAAGAGAGTGAGATGCCAGCTCTTTTCATTCAGTCAGTAGCTTCAAACATTTCTGGTATATGAATAACATGATGTTTTTCAATGGCAAAAATCAATGTATATTGTAAATGCACAAACAGTAATTTCTCCGCATTGCAAGGTGCAATTCTGAAATTTTTTGCTTTTTCTTGCTAATCCTAGCATGATAAAGAAGATTCAGAGTGAGATGCCAGCTCCTTTCATTCAGTCAGTAGCTTCAAACATTTCTGGACGTTTTTCAATGGCAAAAATCAATGAATATTGTAAATGCACAAACAGTAATATCTCCACATTGCAAGGTGCAATTCTGAAATTTTTTGCTTTTTCCTGCTCCTCTTAGCATGATAAAGAAGATTCAAAGAGAGTGAGATGCCAGCTCTTTTCATTCAGTCAGTAGCTTCAAACATCTCTGGTATATGAATAACATGATGTTTTTCAATGGCAAAAATCAATGAATATTGTAAATGCACAAACAGTAATTTCTCCGCATTGCAAGGTGCAATTCTGAAATTTTTTGCTTTTTCCTGCTAATCCTAGCATGATAAAAAAGATTCAAAGAGATTGAGAAGCCAGTTCCTTTCATTCAGTCAGTAGCTTCAAACATTTCTGGACGTTTTTCAATGGCAAAAATCAATGAATATTGTAAATGCACAAACAGTAATATCTCCACATTGCAACGTGCAATTCTGAAATTTTTTGCTTTTTCCTGCTCCTCTTAGCATGATAAAGAAGATTCAAAGAGAGTGAGATGCCAGCTCTTTTCATTCAGTCAGTAGCTTCAAACATCTCTGGTATATGAATAACATGATGTTTTTCAATGGCAAAAATCAATGAATATTGTAAATGCACAAACAGTAATTTCTCTGCATTGCAAGGTGCAATTCTGAAATTTTTTGCTTTTTCCTGCTAATCCTAGCATGATAAAGAAGATTCAAAGAGATTGAGAAGCCAGCTCCTTTCATTCAGTCAGTAGCTTCAAACATTTCTGGACGTTTTTCAATGGCAAAAATCAATGAATATTGTAAATGCACAAACAGTAATATCTCCACATTGCAACGTGCAATTCTGAAATTTTTTGCTTTTTCCTGCTCCTCTTAGCATGATAAAGAAGATTCAAAGAGAGTGAGATGCCAGCTCTTTTCATTCAGTCAGTAGCTTCAAACATTTCTGGTTTATGAATAACATGATGTTTTTCAATGGCAAAAATCAATGAATATTGTAAATGCACAAACAGTAATTTCTCCGCATTGCAAGGTGCAATTCTGAAATTTTTTGCTTTTTCCTGCTAATCCTAGCATGATAAAGAAGATTCAAAGAGAGTGAGATGCCAGCTCCTTTCATTCAGTCAGTAGCTTCAAACATTTCTGGACGTTTTTCAATGGCAAAAATCAATGAATATTGTAAGTGCACAAACAGTAATATCTCCACTTTGCAAGGTGCAATTCTGAAATTTTTTGCTTTTTCCTGCTAATCCTAGCATGATAAAGAAGATTCAAAGAGAGTGAGATGCCAGCTCTTTTCATTCAGTCAGTAGCTTCAAACATTTCTGGTATATGAATAACATGATGTTTTTCAATGGCAAAAATCAATGAATATTGTAAATGCACAAACAGTAATTTCTCCGCATTGCAAGGTGCAATTCTGAAATTTTTTGCTTTTTCCTGCTAATCCTAGCATGATAAAGAAGATGCAAAGAGAGTGAGATGCCAGCTCCTTTCATTCAGTCAGCAGCTTCAAACATTTCTGGACGTTTTTCAATGGCAAAAATCAATGAATATTGTAAATGCACAAACAGTAATATCTCCACATTGCAAGGTGCAATTCTGAAATTTTTTGCTTTTTCCTGTTAATCCTAGCATGATAAAGAAGATTCAAAGAGAGTGAGATGCCAGCTCTTTTCATTCAGTCAGTAGCTTCAAACATTTCTGGTATATGAATAACATGATGTTTTTCAATGGCAAAAATCAATGAATATTGTAAATGCACAAACAGTAATTTCTCCGCATTGCAAGGTGCAATTCTGAAATTTTTTGCTTTTTCCTGCTAATCCTAGCATGATAAAGAAGATGCAAAGAGAGTGAGATGCCAGCTCCTTTCATTCAGTCAGCAGCTTCAAACATTTCTGGACGTTTTTCAATGGCAAAAATCAATGAATATTGTAAATGCACAAACAGTAATATCTCCACATTGCAAGGTGCAATTCTGAAATTTTTTGCTTTTTCCTGCTAATCCTGGCATGATAAAGAAGATTCAAAGAGAGTGAGATGCCAGCTCTTTTCATTCAGTCAGTACCTTCAAACATTTCCGGTATATGAATAACATGATGTTTTTCAATGGCAAAAATCAATGAATATTGTAAATGCACAAACAGTAATTTCTCCGCATTGCAAGGTGCAATTCTGAAATTTTTTGCTTTTTCCTGCTAATCCTAGCATGATAAAGAAGATTCAAAGAGAGTGAGATGCCAGCTCCTTTCATTCAGTCAGTAGCTTCAAACATTTCTGGACGTTTTTCAATGGCAAAAATCAATGAATATAGTAAATGCACAAACAGTAATATCTCCACATTGCAACGTGCAATTCTGAAATTTTTTGCTTTTTCCTGCTCCTCTTAGCATGATAAAGAAGATTCAAAGAGAGTGAGATGCCAGCTCTTTTCATTCAGTCAGTAGCTTCAAACATTTCTGGTATATGAATAACATGATGTTTTTCAATGGCAAAAATCAATGAATATTGTAAATGCACAAACTAATTTCTCCGCATTGCAAGGTGCAATTCTGAAATTTTTTGCTTTTTCCTGCTAATCCTAGCATGATAAAGAAGATTCAAAGAGAGTGAGATGCCAGCTCCTTTCATTCTGTCAGTAGCTTTAAACATTTCTGGACGTTTTTCAATGGCAAAAATCAATGAATATTGTAAATGCACAAACAGTAATATCTCCACATTGCAAGGTGCAATTCTGAAATTTTTTGCTTTTTCCTGCTCCTCTTAGCATGATAAAGAAGATTCAAAGAGAGTGAGATGCCATCTCTTTTCATTCAGTCAGTAGCTTCAAACATCTCTGGTATATGAATAACATGATGTTTTTCAATGGCAAAAATCAATGAATATTGTAAATGCACAAACAGTAATTTCTCCGCATTGCAAGGTGCAATTCTGAAATTTTTTGCTTTTTCCTGCTAATCCTAGCATGATAAAGAAGATTCAAAGAGATTGAGATGCCAGCTCCTTTCATTCAGTCAGTAGCTTCAAACATTTCTGGACGTTTTTCAATGGCAAAAATCAATGAATATTGTAAATGCACAAACAGTAATATCTCCACATTGCAATGTGCAATTCTGAAATTTTTTGCTTTTTCCTGCTAATCCTGGCATGATAAAGAAGATTCAAAGAGAGTGAGATGCCAGCTCTTTTCATTCAGTCAGTAGCTTCAAACATTTCTGGTATATGAATAACATGATGTTTTTCAATGGCAAAAATCAATGAATATTGTAAATGCATAAACTAATTTCTCCGCATTGCAAGGTGCAATTCTGAAATTTTTTGCTTTTTCCTGCTTATCCTAGCATGATAAAGAAGATTCAAAGAGAGTGAGATGCCAGCTCCTTTCATTCAGTCAGTAGCTTTAAACATTTCTGGACGTTTTTCAATGGCAAAAATCAATGAATATAGTAAATGCACAAACAGTAATATCTCCACATTGCAAGGTGCAATTCTGAAATTTTTTGCTTTTTCCTGCTCCTCTTAGCATGATAAAGAAGATTCAAAGAGAGTGAGATGCCAGCTCTTTTCATTCAGTCAGTAGCTTCAAACATCTCTGGTATATGAATAACATGATGTTTTTCAATGGCAAAAATCAAAGGAATATTGTAAATGCACAAACAGTAATTTCTCCGCATTGCAAGGTGCAATTCTGAAATTTTTTGCTTTTTCCTGCTAATCCTAGCATGATAAAGAAGATTCAAAGAGATTGAGATGCCAGCTCCTTTCATTCAGTCAGTAGCTTCAAACATTTCTGGACGTTTTTCAATGGCAAAAATCAATGAATATTGTAAATGCACAAACAGTAATATCTCCACATTGCAACGTGCAATTCTGAAATTTTTTGCTTTTTCCTGCTCCTCTTAGCATGATAAAGAAGATTCAAAGAGAGTGAGATGCCAGCTCTTTTCATTCAGTCAGTAGCTTCAAACATTTCTGGTATATGAATAACATGATGTTTTTCAATGGCAAAAATCAATGAATATTGTAAATGCACAAACAGTAATTTCTCCGCATTGCAAGGTGCAATTCTGAAATTTTTTGCTTTTTCCTGCTAATCCTGGCATGATAAAGAAGATTCAAAGAGAGTGAGATGCCAGCTCTTTTCATTCAGTCAGTAGCTTCAAACATTTCTGGTATATGAATAACATGATGTTTTTCAATGGCAAAAATCAATGAATATTGTAAATGCACAAACAGTAATTTCTACGCATTGCAAGGTGCAATTCTGAAATTTTTTGCTTTTTCCTGCTAATCCTAGCATGATAAAGAAGATTCAAAGAGAGTGAGATGCCAGCTCCTTTCATTCAGTCAGTAGCTTCAAACATTTCTGGACGTTTTTCAATGGCAAAAATCAATGAATATTGTAAATTCACAAACAGTAATATCTCCACATTGCAACGTGCAATTCTGAAATTTTTTGCTTTTTCCTGCTCCTCTTAGCATGATAAAGAAGATTCAAAGAGAGTGAGATGCCAGCTCTTTTCATTCAGTCAGTAGCTTCAAACATTTCTGGTATATGAATAACATGATGTTTTTCAATGGCAAAAATCAATGAATATTGTAAATGCACAAACTAATTTCTCCGCATTGCAAGGTGCAATTCTGAAATTTTTTGCTTTTTCCTGCTAATCCTAGCATGATAAAGAAGATTCAAAGAGAGTGAGATGCCAGCTCCTTTCATTCAGTCAGTAGCTTTAAACATTTCTGGACGTTTTTCAATGGCAAAAATCAATGAATATTGTAAATGCACAAACAGTAATATCTCCACATTGCAAGGTGCAATTCTGAAATTTTTTGCTTTTTCCTGCTCCTCTTAGCATGATAAAGAAGATTCAAAGAGAGTGAGATGCCAGCTCTTTTCATTCAGTCAGTAGCTTCAAACATCTCTGGTATATGAATAACATGATGTTTTTCAATGGCAAAAATCAATGAATATTGTAAATGCACAAACAGTAATTTCTCCGCATTGCAAGGTGCAATTCTGAAATTTTTTGCTTTTTCCTGCTAATCCTAGCATGATAAAGAAGATTCAAAGAGATTGAGATGCCAGCTCCTTTTATTCAGTCAGTAGCTTCAAACATTTCTGCACGTTTTTCAATGGCAAAAATCAATGAATATTGTAAATGCACAAACAGTAATATCTCCACATTGCAACGTGCAATTCTGAAATTTTTTGCTTTTTCCTGCTCCTCTTAGCATGATAAAGAAGATTCAAAGAGAGTGAGATGCCAGCTCTTTTCATTCAGTCAGTAGCTTCAAACATTTCTGGTATATGAATAACATGATGTTTTTCAATGGCAAAAATCAATGAATATTGTAAATGCACAAACAGTAATTTCTCCGCATTGCAAGGTGCAATTCTGAAATTTTTTGCTTTTTCCTGCTAATCCTAGCATGATAAAGAAGATTCAAAGAGAGTGAGATGCCAGCTCCTTTCATTGAGTCAGTAGCTTCAAACATTTCTGGACGTTTTTCAATGGCAAAAATCAATGAATATTGTAAATGCACAAACAGTAATATCTCCACATTGCAAGGTGCAATTCTGAAATTTTTTGCTTTTTCCTGCTAATCCTGGCATGATAAAGAAGATTCAAAGAGAGTGAGATGCCAGCTCTTTTCATTCAGTCAGTAGCTTCAAACATTTCTGGTATATGAATAACATGATGTTTTTCAATGGCAAAAATCAATGAATATTGTAAATGCACAAACAGTAATTTCTCCGCATTGCAAGGTGCAATTCTGAAATTTTTTGCTTTTTCCTGCTAATCCTAGCATGATAAAGAAGATTCAAAGAGAGTGAGAAGCCAGCTCCTTTCATTCAGTCAGTAGCTTCAAACATTTCTGGACGTTTTTCAATGGCAAAAATCAATGAATATTGTAAATGCACAAACAGTAATATCTCCACATTGCAACGTGCAATTCTGAAATTTTTTGCTTTTTCCTGCTCCTCTTAGCATGATAAAGAAGATTCAAAGAGAGTGAGATGCCAGCTCTTTTCATTCAGTCAGTAGCTTCAAACATTTCTGGTATATGAATAACATGATGTTTTTCAATGGCAAAAATCAATGAATATTGTAAATGCACAAACAGTAATTTCTCCGCATTGCAAGGTGCAATTCTGAAATTTTTTGCTTTTTCCTGCTAATCCTAGCATGATAAAGAAGATTCAAAGAGAGTGAGATGCCAGCTCCTTTCATTCAGTCAGTAGCTTCAAACATTTCTGGACGTTTTTCAATGGCAAAAATCAATGAATATTGTAAGTGCACAGACAGTAATATCTCCACATTGCAAGGTGCAATTCTGAATTTTTTTGCTTTTTCCTGCTAATCCTGGCATGATAAAGAAGATTCAAAGAGAGTGAGATGCCAGCTCTTTTCCTTCAGTCAGTAGCTTCAAATATTTCTGGTATATGAATAACATGATGTTTTTCAATGGCAAAAATCAATGAATATTGTAAATGCACAAACAGTAATTTCTCCGCATTGCAAGGTGCAATTCTGAATTTTTTTGCTTTTTCCTGCTAATCCTAGCATGATAAAGAAGATTCAAAGAGAGTGAGATGCCAGCTCTTTTCATTCAGTCAGTAGCTTCAAACATTTCTGTTATATGAATAACATGATGTTTTTCAATGGCAAAAATCAATGAATATTGTAAATGCACAAACAGTAATTTCTCCGCATTGCAAGGTGCAATTCTGAAATTTTTTGCTTTTTCCTGCTAATCCTAGCATGATAAAGAAGATTCAAAGAGAGTGAGAAGCCAGCTCCTTTCATTCAGTCAGTAGCTTCAAACATTTCTGGACGTTTTTCAATGGCGAAAATCAATGAATATTGTAAATGCACAAACAGTAATATCTCCACATTGCAACGTGCAATTCTGAAATTTTTTGCTTTTTCCTGCTCCTCTTAGCATGATAAAGAAGATTCAAAGAGAGTGAGATGCCAGCTCTTTTCATTCAGTCAGTAGCTTCAAACATTTCTGGTATATGAATAACATGATGTTTTTCAATGGCAAAAATCAATGAATATTGTAAATGCACAAACAGTAATTTCTCCGCATTGCAAGGTGCAATTCTGAAATTTTTTGCTTTTTCCTGCTAATCCTAGCATGATAAAGAAGATTCAAAGAGAGTGAGAAGCCAAGCTCCTTTCATTCAGTCAGTAGCTTCAAACATTTCTGGACGTTTTTCAATGGCAAAAATCAATGAATATAGTAAATGCACAAACAGTAATATCTCCACATTGCAACGTGCAATTCTGAAATTTTTTGCTTTTTCCTGCTCCTCTTAGCATGATAAAGAAGATTCAAAGAGAGTGAGATGCCAGCTCTTTTCATTCAGTCAGTAGCTTCAAACATCTCTGGTATATGAATAACATGATGTTTTTCAATGGCAAAAATCAATGAATATTGTAAATGCACAAACAGTAATTTCTCCGCATTGCAAGGTGCAATTCTGAAATTTTTTGCTTTTTCCTGCTAATCCTAGCATGATAAAGAAGATTCAAAGAGAGTGAGAAGCCAGCTCCTTTCATTCAGTCAGTAGCTTCAAACATTTCTGGACGTTTTTCAATGGCAAAAATCAATGAATATTGTAAATGCACAAACAGTAATATCTCCACATTGCAACGTGCAATTCTGAAATTTTTTGCTTTTTCCTGCTCCTCTTAGCATGATAAAGAAGATTCAAAGAGAGTGAGATGCAAGCTGTTTTCATTCAGTCAGTAGCTTCAAACATTTCTGGTATATGAATAACATGATGTTTTTCAATGGCAAAAATCAATGAATATTGTAAATGCACAAACAGTAATTTCTCCGCATTGCAAGGTGCAATTCTGAAATTTTTTGCTTTTTCCTGCTAATCCTAGCATGATAAAGAAGATTCAAAGAGAGTGAGAAGCCAGCTCCTTTCATTCAGTCAGTAGCTTCAAACATTTCTGGACGTTTTTCAATGGCAAAAATCAATGAATATTGTAAATGCACAAACAGTAATATCTCCACATTGCAACGTGCAATTCTGAAATTTTTTGCTTTTTCCTGCTCCTCTTAGCATGATAAAGAAGATTCAAAGAGAGTGAGATGCCAGCTCTTTTCATTCAGTCAGTAGCTTCAAACATTTCTGGTATATGAATAACATGATGTTTTTCAATGGCAAAAATCAATGAATATTGTAAATGCACAAACAGTAATTTCTCCGCATTGCAAGGTGCAATTCTGAAATTTTTTGCTTTTTCCTGCTAATCCTAGCATGATAAAGAAGATTCAAAGAGAGTGAGATGCCAGCTCCTTTCATTCAGTCAGTAGCTTCAAACATTTCTGGACGTTTTTCAATGGCAAAAATCAATGAATATTGTAAGTGCACAAACAGTAATATCTCCACATTGCAAGGTGCAATTCTGAAATTTTTTGCTTTTTCCTGCTAATCCTGGCATGATAAAGAAGATTCAAAGAGAGTGAGATGCCAGCTCTTTTCATTCAGTCAGTAGCTTCAAACATTTCTGGTATATGAATAACATGATGTTTTTCAATGGCAAAAATCAATGAATATTGTAAATGCACAAACAGTAATTTCTCCGCATTGCAAGGTGCAATTCTGAAATTTTTTGCTTTTTCCTGCTAATCCTAGCATGATAAAGAAGATTCAAAGAGAGTGATATGCCAGCTCCTTTCATTCAGTCAGTAGCTTCAAACATTTCTGGACGTTTTTCAATGGCAAAAATCAATGAATATTGTAAATGCACAAACAGTAATATCTCCACATTGCAAGGTGCAATTCTGAATTTTTTTGCTTTTTCCTGCTAATCCTGGCATGATAAAGAAGATTCAAAGAGAGTGAGATGCCAGCTCGTTTCATTCAGTCAGTACCTTCAAACATTTCTGGTATATGAATAACATGATGTTTTTCAATGGCAAAAATCAATGAATATTGTAAATGCACAAACAGTAATTTCTCCGCATTGCAAGGTGCAATTCTGACATTTTTTGCTTTTTCCTGCTAATCCTAGCATGATAAAGAAGATTCAAAGAGAGTGAGATGCCAGCTCTTTTCATTCAGTCAGTAGCTTCAAACATCTCTGGTATATGAATAACATGATGTTTTTCAATGGCAAAAATCAATGAATATTGTAAATGCACAAACAGTAATTTCTCCGCATTGCAAGGTGCAATTCTGAAATTTTTTGCTTTTTCCTGCTAATCCTAGCATGATAAAGAAGATTCAAAGAGATTGAGATGCCAGCTCCTTTCATTCAGTCAGTAGCTTCAAACATTTCTGGACGTTTTTCAATGGCAAAAATCAATGAATATTGTAAATGCACAAACAGTAATATCTCCACATTGCAACATGAAATTCTGAAATTTTTTGCTTTTTCCTGCTCCTCTTAGCATGATAAAGAAGATTCAAAGAGAGTGAGATGCCAGCTCTTTTCATTCAGTCAGTAGCTTCAAACATTTCTGGTATATGAATAACATGATGTTTTTCAATGGCAAAAATCAATGAATATTGTAAATGCACAAACAGTAATTTCTCCGCATTGCAAGGTGCAATTCTGAAATTTTTTGCTTTTTCCTGCTAATCCTAGCATGATAAAGAAGATTCAAAGAGAGTGAGATGCCAGCTCCTTTCATTCAGTCAGTAGCTTCAAACATTTCTGGACGTTTTTCAATGGCAAAAATCAATGAATATTGTAAATGCACAAACAGTAATATCTCCACATTGCAAGGTGCAATTCTGAAATTTTTTGCTTTTTCCTGCTAATCCTGGCATGATAAAGAAGATTCAAAGAGAGTGAGATGCCAGCTCTTTTCATTCAGTCAGTAGCTTCAAACATTTCTGGTATATGAATAACATGATGTTTTTCAATGGCAAAAATCAATGAATATTGTAAATGCACAAACAGTAATTTCTCCGCATTGCAAGGTGCAATTCTGAAATTTTTTGCTTTTTCCTGCTAATCCTAGCATGATAAAGAAGATTCAAAGAGAGTGAGATGCCAGCTCCTTTCATTCAGTCAGTAGCTTCAAACATTTCTGGACGTTTTTCAATGGCAAAAATCAATGAATATTGTAAATGCACAAACAGTAATATCTCCACATTGCAACGTGCAATTCTGAAATTTTTTGCTTTTTCCTGCTCCTCTTAGCATGATAAAGAAGATTCAAAGAGAGTGAGCTGCCAGCTCTTTTCATTCAGTCAGTAGCTTCAAACATTTCTGGTATATGAATAACATGATGTTTTTCAATGGCGAAAATCAATGAATATTGTAAATGCACAAACAGTAATTTCTCCGCATTGCAAGGTGCAATTCTGAATTTTTTTGCTTTTTCCTGCTAATCCTAGCATGATAAAGAAGATTCAAAGAGAGTGAGATGCCAGCTCCTTTCATTCAGCCAGTAGCTTCAAACATTTCTGGACGTTTTTCAATGGCAAAAATCAATGAATATTGTAAATGCACAAACAGTAATATCTCCACATTGCAAGGTGCAATTCTGAAATTTTTTGCTTTTTCCTGCTAATCCTGGCATGATAAAGAAGATTCAAAGAGAGTGAGATGCCAGCTCTTTTCATTCAGTCAGTAGCTTCAAACATTTCTGGTATATGAATAACATGATGTTTTTCAATGGCAAAAATCAATTAATATTGTAAATGCACAAACAGTAATTTCTCCGCATTGCAAGGTGCAATTCTGAAATTTTTTGCTTTTTCCTGCTAATCCTAGCATGATAAAGAAGATTCAAAGAGAGTGAGATGCCAGCTCCTTTCATTCAGTCAGTAGCTTCAAACATTTCTGGACGTTTTTCAATGGCAAAAATCAATGAATATTGTAAATGCACAAACAGTAATATCTCCACATTGCAACGTGCAATTCTGAAATTTTTTGCTTTTTCCTGCTCCTCTTAGCATGATAAAGAAGATTCAAAGAGAGTGAGATGCCAGCTCTTTTCATTCAGTCAGTAGCTTCAAACATTTCTGGTATATGAATAACATGATGTTTTTCAATGGCAAAAATCAATGAATATTGTAAATGCACAAACAGTAATTTCTCCGCATTGCAAGGTGCAATTCTGAAATTTTTTGCTTTTTCCTGCTAATCCTAGCATGATAAAGAAGATTCAAAGAGAGTGAGATGCCAGCTCCTTTCATTCAGTCAGTAGCTTCAAACATTTCTGGACGTTTTTCAATGGCAAAAATCAATGAATATAGTAAATGCACAAACAGTAATATCTCCACATTGCAACGTGCAATTCTGAAATTTTTTGCTTTTTCCTGCTCCTCTTAGCATGATAAAGAAGATTCAAAGAGAGTGAGATGCCAGCTCTTTTCATTCAGTCAGTAGCTTCAAACATTTCTGGTATATGAATAACATGATGTTTTTCAATGGCAAAAATCAATGAATATTGTAAATGCACAAACAGTAATTTCTCCGCATTGCAAGGTGCAATTCTGAAATTTTTTGCTTTTTCCTGCTAATCCTAGCATGATAAAGAAGATTCAAAGAGAGTGAGATGCCAGCTCCCTTCATTCAGTCAGTAGCTTCAAACATTTCTGGACGTTTTTCAATGGCAAAAATCAATGAATATTGTAAGTGCACAAACAGTAATATCTCCACATTGCAAGGTGCAATTCTGAAATTTTTTGCTTTTTCCTGCTAATCCTGGCATGATAAAGAAGATTCAAAGAGAGTGAGATGCCAGCTCTTTTCATTCAGTCAGTAGCTTCAAACATTTCTGGTATATGAATAACATGATGTTTTTCAATGGCAAAAATCAATGAATATTGTAAATGCACAAACAGTAATTTCTCCGCATTGCAAGGTGCAATTCTGAAATTTTTTGCTTTTTCCTGCTAATCCTAGCATGATAAAGAAGATTCAAAGAGAGTGAGATGCCAGCTCCTTTTATTCAGTCAGTAGCTTCAAACATTTCTGGACGTTTTTCAATGGCAAAAATCAATGAATATAGTAAATGCACAAACAGTAATATCTCCACATTGCAACGTGCAATTCTGAAATTTTTTGCTTTTTCCTGCTCCTCTTAGCATGATAAAGAAGATTCAAAGAGAGTGAGATGCCAGCTCTTTTCATTCAGTCAGTAGCTTCAAACATTTCTGGTATATGAATAACATGATGTTTTTCAATGGCAAAAATCAATGAATATTGTAAATGCACAAACAGTAATTTCTCCGCATTGCAAGGTGCAATTCTGAAATTTTTTGCTTTTTCCTGCTAATCCTAGCATGATAAAGAAGATTCAAAGAGAGTGAGATGCCAGCTCCTTTCATTCAGTCAGTAGCTTCAAACATTTCTGGACGTTTTTCAATGGCAAAGATCAATGAATATTGTAAATGCACAAACAGTAATATCTCCACATTGCAAGGTGCAATTCTGAAATTTTTTGCTTTTTCCTGCTAATCCTGGTATGATAAAGAAGATTCAAAGAGAGTGAGATGCCAGCTCTTTTCATTCAGTCAGTAGCTTCAAACATTTCTGGTATATGAATAACATGGTTTTTCAATGGCAAAAATCAATGAATATTGTAAATGCACAAACAGTAATTTCTCCGCATTGCAAGGTGCAATTCTGAAATTTTTTGCTTTTTCCTGCTAATCCTAGCATGATAAAGAAGATTCAAAGAGAGTGAGATGCCAGCTCCTTTCATTCAGTCAGTAGCTTCAAACATTTCTGGACGTTTTTCAATGGCAAAAATCAATGAATATTGTAAATGCACAAACAGTAATATCTCCACATTGCAACGTGCAATTCTGAAATTTTTTGCTTTTTCCTGCTCCTCTTAGCATGATAAAGAAGATTCAAAGAGAGTGAGCTGTCAGCTCTTTTCATTCAGTCAGTAGCTTCAAATATTTCTGGTATATGAATAACATGATGTTTTTCAATGGCAAAAATCAATGAATATTGTAAATGCACAAACAGTAATTTCTCCGCATTGCAAGGTGCAATTCTGAAATTTTTTGCTTTTTCCTGCTAATCCTAGCATGATAAAGAAGATTCAAAGAGAGTGAGATGCCAGCTCCTTTCATTCAGTCAGTAGCTTCAAACATTTCTGGACGTTTTTCAATGGCAAAAATCAATGAATATTGTAAATGCACAAACAGTAATATCTCCACATTGCAAGGTGCAATTCTGAAATTTTTTGCTTTTTCCTGCTAATCCTGGCATGATAAAGAAGATTCAAAGAGAGTGAGATGCCAGCTCTTTTCATTCAGTCAGTAGCTTCAATCATTTCTGGTATATGAATAACATGATGTTTTTCAATGGCAAAAATCAATGAATATTGTAAATGCACAAACAGTAATTTCTCCGCATTGCAAGGTGCAATTCTGAAATTTTTTGCTTTTTCCTGCTAATCCTAGCATGATAAAGAAGATTCAAAGAGAGTGAGATGCCAGCTCCTTTCATTCAGTCAGTAGCTTCAAACATTTCTGGACGTTTTTCAATGGCAAAAATCAATGAATATTGTAAATGCACAAACAGTAATATCTCCACATTGCAAGGTGCAATTCTGAAATTTTTTGCTTTTTCCTGCTAATCATGGCATGATAAAGAAGATTCAAAGAGAGATGCCAGCTCTTTTCATTCAGTCAGTAGCTTCAAACATTTCTGGTATATGAATAACATGATGTTTTTCAATGGAAAAATCAATGAATATTGTAAATGCACAAACAGTAATTTCTCCGCATTGCAAGGTGCAATTCTGAAATTTTTTGCTTTTTCCTGCTAATCCTAGCATGATAAAGAAGATTCAAAGAGAGTGAGATGCCAGCTCCTTTCATTCAGTCAGTAGCTTCAAACATTTCTGGACGTTTTTCAATGGCAAAAATCAATGAATATTGTAAATGCACAAACAGTAATATCTCCACATTGCAACGTGCAATTCTGAAATTTTTTGCTTTTTCCTGCTCCTCTTAGCATGATAAAGAAGATTCAAAGAGAGTGAGATGCCAGCTCTTTTCATTCAGTCAGTAGCTTCAAACATTTCTGGTATATGAATAACATGATGTTTTTCAATGGCAAAAATCAATGAATATTGTAAATGCACAAACAGTAATTTCTCCGCATTGCAATGTGCAATTCTGAAATTTTTTGCTTTTTCCTGCTAATCCTAGCATGATAAAGAAGATTCAAAGAGAGTGAGATGCCAGCTCCTTTCATTCAGTCAGTAGCTTCAAACATTTCTGGACGTTTTTCAATGGCAAAAATCAATGAATATTGTAAATGCACAAACAGTAATATCTCCACATTGCAAGGTGCAATTCTGAAATTTTTTGCTTTTTCCTGCTAATCCTGGCATGATAAAGAAGATTCAAAGAGAGTGAGATGCCAGCTCTTTTCATTCAGCCAGTAGCTTCAAACATTTCTGGTATATGAATAACATGATGTTTTTCAATGGCAAAAATCAATGAATATTGTAAATGCACAAACAGTAATTTCTCCGCATTGCAAGGTGCAATTCTGAAATTTTTTGCTTTTTCCTGCTAATCCTAGCATGATAAAGAAGATTCAAAGAGAGTGAGATGCCAGCTCCTTTCATTCAGTCAGTAGCTTCAAACATTTCTGGACGTTTTTCAATGGCAAAAATCAATGAATATTGTAAATGCACAAACAGTAATATCTCCACATTGCAAGGTGCAATTCTGAAATTTTTTGCTTTTTCCTGCTCCTCTTAGCATGATAAAGAAGATTCAAAGAGAGTGAGCTGTCAGCTCTTTTCATTCAGTCAGTAGCTTCAAACATTTCTGGTATATGAATAACATGATGTTTTTCAATGGCAAAAATCAATGAATATTGTAAATGCACAAACAGTAATTTCTCCGCATTGCAAGGTGCAATTCTGAAATTTTTTGCTTTTTCCTGCTAATCCTAGCATGATAAAGAAGATTCAAAGAGAGTGAGATGCCAGCTCCTTTCATTCAGTCAGTAGCTTCAAACATTTCTGGACGTTTTTCAATGGCAAAAATCAATGAATATTGTAAATGCACAAACAGTAATATCTAAAAATTGCAAGGTGCAATTCTGAAATTTTTTGCTTTTTCCTGCTAATCCTGGCATGATAAAGAAGATTCAAAGAGAGTGAGATGCCAGCTCTTTTCATTCAGTCAGTAGCTTCAAACATTTCTGGTATATGAATAACATGATGTTTTTCAATGGCAAAAATCAATGAATATTGTAAATGCACAAACAGTAATTTCTCCGCATTGCAAGGTGCAATTCTGAAATTTTTTGCTTTTTCCTGCTAATCCTAGCATGATAAAGAAGATTCAAAGAGAGTGAGATGCCAGCTCCTTTCATTCAGTCAGTAGCTTCAAACATTTCTGGACGTTTTTCAATGGCAAAAATCAATGAATATTTTAAATGCACAAACAGTAATATCTCCACATTGCAAGGTGCAATTCTGAAATTTTTTGCTTTTTCCTGCTAATCATGGCATGATAAAGAAGATTCAAAGAGAGATGCCAGCTCTTTTCATTCAGTCAGTAGCTTCAAACATTTCTGGTATATGAATAACATGATGTTTTTCAATGGAAAAATCAATGAATATTGTAAATGCACAAACAGTAATTTCTCCGCATTGCAAGGTGCAATTCTGAAATTTTTTGCTTTTTCCTGCTAATCCTAGCATGATAAAGAAGATTCAAAGAGAGTGAGATGCCAGCTCCTTTCATTCAGTCAGTAGCTTCAAACATTTCTGGACGTTTTTCAATGGCAAAAATCAATGAATATTGTAAATGCACAAACAGTAATATCTCCACATTGCAACGTGCAATTCTGAAATTTTTTGCTTTTTCCTGCTCCTCTTAGCATGATAAAGAAGATTCAAAGAGAGTGAGATGCCAGCTCTTTTCATTCAGTCAGTAGCTTCAAACATTTCTGGTATATGAATAACATGATGTTTTTCAATGGCAAAAATCAATGAATATTGTAAATGCACAAACAGTAATTTCTCCGCATTGCAAGGTGCAATTCTGAAATTTTTTGCTTTTTCCTGCTAATCCTAGCATGATAAAGAAGATTCAAAGAGAGTGAGATGCCAGCTCCTTTCATTCAGTCAGTAGCTTCAAACATTTCTGGATGTTTTTCAATGGCAAAAATCAATGAATATTGTAAATGCACAAACAGTAATATCTCCACATTGCAAGGTGCAATTCTGAAATTTTTTGCTTTTTCCTGCTAATCCTGGCATGATAAAGAAGATTCAAAGAGAGTGAGATGCCAGCTCTTTTCATTCAGTCAGTAGCTTCAAACATTTCTGGTATATGAATAACATGATGTTTTTCAATGGCAAAAATCAATGAATATTGTAAATGCACAAACAGTAATTTCTCCGCATTGCAAGGTGCAATTCTGAAATTTTTTGCTTTTTCCTGCTAATCCTAGCATGATAAAGAAGATTCAAAGAGAGTGAGATGCCAGCTCCTTTCATTCAGTCAGTAGCTTCAAACATTTCTGGACGTTTTTCAATGGCAAAAATCAATGAATATTGTAAATGCACAAACAGTAATATCTCCACATTGCAACGTGCAATTCTGAAATTTTTTGCTTTTTCCTGCTCCTCTTAGCATGATAAAGAAGATTCAAAGAGTGAGATGCCAGCTCTTTTCATTCAGTCAGTAGCTTCAAACATTTCTGGTATATGAATAACATGATGTTTTTCAATGGCAAAAATCAATGAATATTGTAAATGCACAAACAGTAATTTCTCCGCATTGCAAGGTGCAATTCTGAAATTTTTTGCTTTTTCCTGCTAATCCTAGCATGATAAAGAAGATTCAAAGAGAGTGAGATGCCAGCTCCTTTCATTCAGTCAGTAGCTTTAAACATTTCTGGACGTTTTTCAATGGCAAAAATCAATGAATATTGTAAATGCACAAACAGTAATATCTCCACATTGTAAGGTGCAATTCTGAAATTTTTTGCTTTTTCCTGCTCCTCATAGCATGATAAAGAAGATTCAAAGAGAGTGAGATGCCAGCTCTTTTCATTCAGTCAGTAGCTTCAAACATCTCTGGTATATGAATAACATGATGTTTTTCAATGGCAAAAATCAATGAATATTGTAAATGCACAAACAGTAATTTCTCCGCATTGCAAGGTGCAATTCTGAAATTTTTTGCTTTTTCCTGCTAATCCTAGCATGATAAAGAAGATTCAAAGAGATTGAGATGCCAGCTCCTTTCATTCAGTCAGTAGCTTCAAACATTTCTGGACGTTTTTCAATGGCAAAAATCAATGAATATTGTAAATGCACAAACAGTAATATCTCCACATTGCAAGGTGCAATTCTGAAATTTTTTGCTTTTTCCTGCTAATCCTGGCATGATAAAGAAGATTCAAAGAGAGTGAGATGCCAGCTCCTTTCATTCAGTCAGTAGCTTCAAACATTTCTGGACGGTTTTCAATGGCAAAAATCAATGAATATTGTAAATGCACAAACAGTAATATCTCCACATTGCAAGGTGCAATTCTGAAATTTTTTGCTTTTTCCTGCTAATCCTGGCATGATAAAGAAGATTCAAAGAGAGTGAGATGCCAGCTCTTTTCATTCAGTCAGTAGCTTCAAACATTTCTGATATATGAATAACATGGTTTTTCAATGGCAAAAATCAATGAATATTGTAAATGCACAAACAGTAATTTCTCCGCATTGCAAGGTGCAATTCTGAAATTTTTTGCTTTTTCCTGCTAATCCTAGCATGATAAAGAAGATTCAAAGAGAGTGAGATGCCAGCTCCTTTCATTCAGTCAGTAGCTTCAAACATTTCTGGACGTTTTTCAAAGGCAAAAATCAATGAATATTGTAAATGCACAAACAGTAATATCTCCACATTGCAACGTGCAATTCTGAAATTTTTTGCTTTTTCCTGCTCCTCTTGGCATGATAAAGAAGATTCAAAGAGAGTGAGATGCCAGCTCTTTTCATTCAGTCAGTAGCTTCAAACATTTCTGGTATATGAATAACATGATGTTTTTCAATGGCAAAAATCAATGAATATTGTAAATGCACAAACAGTAATTTCTCCGCATTGCAAGGTGCAATTCTGAAATTTTTTGCTTTTTCCTGCTAATCCTAGCATGATAAAGAAGATTCAAAGAGAATGAGATGCCAGCTCCTTTCATTCAGTCAGTAGCTTCAAACATTTCTGGACGTTTTTCAATGGCAAAAATCAATGAATATTGTAAATGCACAAACAGTAATATCTCCACATTGCAAGGTGCAATTCTGAATTTTTTTGCTTTTTCCTGCTAATCCTGGCATGATAAAGAAGATTCAAAGAGAGTGAGATGCCAGCTCTTTTCATTCAGTCAGTAGCTTCAAACATTTCTGGTATATGAATAACATGATGTTTTTCAATGGCAAAAATCAATGAATATTATAAATGCACAAACAGTAATTTCTCCGCATTGCAAGGTGCAATTCTGAAATTTTTTGCTTTTCCCTGCTAATCCTAGCATGATAAAGAAGATTCAAAGAGTGAGATGCCAGCTCCTTTCATTCAGTCAGTAGCTTCAAACATTTCTGGTATATGAATAACATGGTTTTTCAATGGCAAAAATCAATGAATATTGTAAATGCACAAACAGTAATATCTCCACATTGCAAGGTGCATTTCTGAAATTTTTTGCTTTTTCCTGCTAATCATGGCATGATAAAGAAGATTCAAAGAGAGATGCCAGCTCTTTTCATTCAGTCAGTAGCTTCAAACATTTCTGGTATATGAATAACATGATGTTTTTCAATGGAAAAATCAATGAATATTGTAAATGCACAAACAGTAATTTCTCCGCATTGCAAGGTGCAATTCTGAAATTTTTTGCTTTTTCCTGCTAATCCTAGCATGATAAAGAAGATTCAAAGAGAGTGAGATGCCAGCTCCTTTCATTCAGTCAGTAGCTTCAAACATTTCTGGACGTTTTTCAATGGCAAAAATCAATGAATATTGTAAATGCACAAACAGTAATATCTCCACATTGCAACGTGCAATTCTGAAATTTTTTGCTTTTTCCTGCTCCTCTTAGCATGATAAAGAAGATTCAAAGAGAGTGAGATGCCAGCTCTTTTCATTCAGTCAGTAGCTTCAAACATTTCTGGTATATGAATAACATGATGTTTTTCAATGGCAAAAATCAATGAATATTGTAAATGCACAAACAGTAATTTCTCCGCATTGCAATGTGCAATTCTGAAATTTTTTGCTTTTTCCTGCTAATCCTAGCATGATAAAGAAGATTCAAAGAGAGTGAGATGCCAGCTCCTTTCATTCAGTCAGTAGCTTCAAACATTTCTGGACGTTTTTCAATGGCAAAAATCAATGAATATTGTAAATGCACAAACAGTAATATCTCCACATTGCAACGTGCAATTCTGAAATTTTTTGCTTTTTCCTGCTAATCCTGGCATGATAAAGAAGATTCAAAGAGAGTGAGATGCCAGCTCTTTTCATTCAGCCAGTAGCTTCAAACATTTCTGGTATATGAATAACATGATGTTTTTCAATGGCAAAAATCAATGAATATTGTAAATGCACAAACAGTAATTTCTCCGCATTGCAAGGTGCAATTCTGAAATTTTTTGCTTTTTCCTGCTAATCCTAGCATGATAAAGAAGATTCAAAGAGAGTGAGATGCCAGCTCCTTTCATTCAGTCAGTAGCTTCAAACATTTCTGGACGTTTTTCAATGGCAAAAATCAATGAATATTGTAAATGCACAAACAGTAATATCTCCACATTGCAAGGTGCAATTCTGAAATTTTTTGCTTTTTCCTGCTCCTCTTAGCATGATAAAGAAGATTCAAAGAGAGTGAGCTGTCAGCTCTTTTCATTCAGTCAGTAGCTTCAAACATTTCTGGTATATGAATAACATGATGTTTTTCAATGGCAAAAATCAATGAATATTGTAAATGCACAAACAGTAATTTCTCCGCATTGCAAGGTGCAATTCTGAAATTTTTTGCTTTTTCCTGCTAATCCTAGCATGATAAAGAAGATTCAAAGAGAGTGAGATGCCAGCTCCTTTCATTCAGTCAGTAGCTTCAAACATTTCTGGACGTTTTTCAATGGCAAAAATCAATGAATATTGTAAATGCACAAACAGTAATATCTCCACATTGCAACGTGCAATTCTGAAATTTTTTGCTTTTTCCTGCTCCTCTTAGCATGATAAAGAAGATTCAAAGAGAGTGAGATGCCAGCTCTTTTCATTCAGTCAGTAGCTTCAAACATTTCTGGTATATGAATAACATGATGTTTTTCAATGGCAAAAATCAATGAATATTGTAAATGCACAAACAGTAATTTCTCCGCATTGCAAGGTGCAATTCTGAAATTTTTTGCTTTTTCCTGCTAATCCTAGCATGATAAAGAAGATTCAAAGAGAGTGAGATGCCAGCTCCTTTCATTCAGTCAGTAGCTTCAAACATTTCTGGATGTTTTTCAATGGCAAAAATCAATGAATATTGTAAATGCACAAACAGTAATATCTCCACATTGCAAGGTGCAATTCTGAAATTTTTTGCTTTTTCCTGCTAATCCTGGCATGATAAAGAAGATTCAAAGAGAGTGAGATGCCAGCTCTTTTCATTCAGTCAGTAGCTTCAAACATTTCTGGTATATGAATAACATGATGTTTTTCAATGGCAAAAATCAATGAATATTGTAAATGCACAAACAGTAATTTCTCCGCATTGCAAGGTGCAATTCTGAAATTTTTTGCTTTTTCCTGCTAATCCTAGCATGATAAAGAAGATTCAAAGAGAGTGAGATGCCAGCTCCTTTCATTCAGTCAGTAGCTTCAAACATTTCTGGACGTTTTTCAATGGCAAAAATCAATGAATATTGTAAATGCACAAACAGTAATATCTCCACATTGCAACGTGCAATTCTGAAATTTTTTGCTTTTTCCTGCTCCTCTTAGCATGATAAAGAAGATTCAAAGAGTGAGATGCCAGCTCTTTTCATTCAGTCAGTAGCTTCAAACATTTCTGGTATATGAATAACATGATGTTTTTCAATGGCAAAAATCAATGAATATTGTAAATGCACAAACAGTAATTTCTCCGCATTGCAAGGTGCAATTCTGAAATTTTTTGCTTTTTCCTGCTAATCCTAGCATGATAAAGAAGATTCAAAGAGAGTGAGATGCCAGCTCCTTTCATTCAGTCAGTAGCTTTAAACATTTCTGGACGTTTTTCAATGGCAAAAATCAATGAATATTGTAAATGCACAAACAGTAATATCTCCACATTGTAAGGTGCAATTCTGAAATTTTTTGCTTTTTCCTGCTCCTCATAGCATGATAAAGAAGATTCAAAGAGAGTGAGATGCCAGCTCTTTTCATTCAGTCAGTAGCTTCAAACATCTCTGGTATATGAATAACATGATGTTTTTCAATGGCAAAAATCAATGAATATTGTAAATGCACAAACAGTAATTTCTCCGCATTGCAAGGTGCAATTCTGAAATTTTTTGCTTTTTCCTGCTAATCCTAGCATGATAAAGAAGATTCAAAGAGATTGAGATGCCAGCTCCTTTCATTCAGTCAGTAGCTTCAAACATTTCTGGACGTTTTTCAATGGCAAAAATCAATGAATATTGTAAATGCACAAACAGTAATATCTCCACATTGCAAGGTGCAATTCTGAAATTTTTTGCTTTTTCCTGCTAATCCTGGCATGATAAAGAAGATTCAAAGAGAGTGAGATGCCAGCTCCTTTCATTCAGTCAGTAGCTTCAAACATTTCTGGACGGTTTTCAATGGCAAAAATCAATGAATATTGTAAATGCACAAACAGTAATATCTCCACATTGCAAGGTGCAATTCTGAAATTTTTTGCTTTTTCCTGCTAATCCTGGCATGATAAAGAAGATTCAAAGAGAGTGAGATGCCAGCTCTTTTCATTCAGTCAGTAGCTTCAAACATTTCTGATATATGAATAACATGGTTTTTCAATGGCAAAAATCAATGAATATTGTAAATGCACAAACAGTAATTTCTCCGCATTGCAAGGTGCAATTCTGAAATTTTTTGCTTTTTCCTGCTAATCCTAGCATGATAAAGAAGATTCAAAGAGAGTGAGATGCCAGCTCCTTTCATTCAGTCAGTAGCTTCAAACATTTCTGGACGTTTTTCAAAGGCAAAAATCAATGAATATTGTAAATGCACAAACAGTAATATCTCCACATTGCAACGTGCAATTCTGAAATTTTTTGCTTTTTCCTGCTCCTCTTGGCATGATAAAGAAGATTCAAAGAGAGTGAGATGCCAGCTCTTTTCATTCAGTCAGTAGCTTCAAACATTTCTGGTATATGAATAACATGATGTTTTTCAATGGCAAAAATCAATGAATATTGTAAATGCACAAACAGTAATTTCTCCGCATTGCAAGGTGCAATTCTGAAATTTTTTGCTTTTTCCTGCTAATCCTAGCATGATAAAGAAGATTCAAAGAGAATGAGATGCCAGCTCCTTTCATTCAGTCAGTAGCTTCAAACATTTCTGGACGTTTTTCAATGGCAAAAATCAATGAATATTGTAAATGCACAAACAGTAATATCTCCACATTGCAAGGTGCAATTCTGAATTTTTTTGCTTTTTCCTGCTAATCCTGGCATGATAAAGAAGATTCAAAGAGAGTGAGATGCCAGCTCTTTTCATTCAGTCAGTAGCTTCAAACATTTCTGGTATATGAATAACATGATGTTTTTCAATGGCAAAAATCAATGAATATTATAAATGCACAAACAGTAATTTCTCCGCATTGCAAGGTGCAATTCTGAAATTTTTTGCTTTTCCCTGCTAATCCTAGCATGATAAAGAAGATTCAAAGAGTGAGATGCCAGCTCCTTTCATTCAGTCAGTAGCTTCAAACATTTCTGGTATATGAATAACATGGTTTTTCAATGGCAAAAATCAATGAATATTGTAAATGCACAAACAGTAATATCTCCACATTGCAAGGTGCATTTCTGAAATTTTTTGCTTTTTCCTGCTAATCATGGCATGATAAAGAAGATTCAAAGAGAGATGCCAGCTCTTTTCATTCAGTCAGTAGCTTCAAACATTTCTGGTATATGAATAACATGATGTTTTTCAATGGAAAAATCAATGAATATTGTAAATGCACAAACAGTAATTTCTCCGCATTGCAAGGTGCAATTCTGAAATTTTTTGCTTTTTCCTGCTAATCCTAGCATGATAAAGAAGATTCAAAGAGAGTGAGATGCCAGCTCCTTTCATTCAGTCAGTAGCTTCAAACATTTCTGGACGTTTTTCAATGGCAAAAATCAATGAATATTGTAAATGCACAAACAGTAATATCTCCACATTGCAACGTGCAATTCTGAAATTTTTTGCTTTTTCCTGCTCCTCTTAGCATGATAAAGAAGATTCAAAGAGAGTGAGATGCCAGCTCTTTTCATTCAGTCAGTAGCTTCAAACATTTCTGGTATATGAATAACATGATGTTTTTCAATGGCAAAAATCAATGAATATTGTAAATGCACAAACAGTAATTTCTCCGCATTGCAATGTGCAATTCTGAAATTTTTTGCTTTTTCCTGCTAATCCTAGCATGATAAAGAAGATTCAAAGAGAGTGAGATGCCAGCTCCTTTCATTCAGTCAGTAGCTTCAAACATTTCTGGACGTTTTTCAATGGCAAAAATCAATGAATATTGTAAATGCACAAACAGTAATATCTCCACATTGCAACGTGCAATTCTGAAATTTTTTGCTTTTTCCTGCTAATCCTGGCATGATAAAGAAGATTCAAAGAGAGTGAGATGCCAGCTCTTTTCATTCAGCCAGTAGCTTCAAACATTTCTGGTATATGAATAACATGATGTTTTTCAATGGCAAAAATCAATGAATATTGTAAATGCACAAACAGTAATTTCTCCGCATTGCAAGGTGCAATTCTGAAATTTTTTGCTTTTTCCTGCTAATCCTAGCATGATAAAGAAGATTCAAAGAGAGTGAGATGCCAGCTCCTTTCATTCAGTCAGTAGCTTCAAACATTTCTGGACGTTTTTCAATGGCAAAAATCAATGAATATTGTAAATGCACAAACAGTAATATCTCCACATTGCAAGGTGCAATTCTGAAATTTTTTGCTTTTTCCTGCTCCTCTTAGCATGATAAAGAAGATTCAAAGAGAGTGAGCTGTCAGCTCTTTTCATTCAGTCAGTAGCTTCAAACATTTCTGGTATATGAATAACATGATGTTTTTCAATGGCAAAAATCAATGAATATTGTAAATGCACAAACAGTAATTTCTCCGCATTGCAAGGTGCAATTCTGAAATTTTTTGCTTTTTCCTGCTAATCCTAGCATGATAAAGAAGATTCAAAGAGAGTGAGATGCCAGCTCCTTTCATTCAGTCAGTAGCTTCAAACATTTCTGGACGTTTTTCAATGGCAAAAATCAATGAATATTGTAAATGCACAAACAGTAATATCTCCGCATTGCAAGGTGCAATTCTGAAATTTTTTGCTTTTTCCTGCTAATCCTGGCATGATAAAGAAGATTCAAAGAGAGTGAGATGCCAGCTCCTTTCATTCAGTCAGTAGCTTCAAACATTTCTGGACGTTTTTCAATGGCAAAAATCAATGAATATTTTAAATGCACAAACAGTAATATCTCCACATTGCAAGGTGCAATTCTGAAATTTTTTGCTTTTTCCTGCTAATCATGGCATGATAAAGAAGATTCAAAGAGAGATGCCAGCTCTTTTCATTCAGTCAGTAGCTTCAAACATTTCTGGTATATGAATAACATGATGTTTTTCAATGGAAAAATCAATGAATATTGTAAATGCACAAACAGTAATTTCTCCGCATTGCAAGGTGCAATTCTGAATTTTTTTGCTTTTTCCTGCTAATCCTAGCATGATAAAGAAGATTCAAAGAGAGTGAGATGCCAGCTCCTTTCATTCAGTCAGTAGCTTCAAACATTTCTGGACGTTTTTCAATGGCAAAAATCAATGAATATTGTAAATGCACAAACAGTAATATCTCCACATTGCAACGTGCAATTCTGAAATTTTTTGCTTTTTCCTGCTCCTCTTAGCATGATAAAGAAGATTCAAAGAGAGTGAGATGCCAGCTCTTTTCATTCAGTCAGTAGCTTCAAACATTTCTGGTATATGAATAACATGATGTTTTTCAATGGCAAAAATCAATGAATATTGTACATGCACAAACAGTAATTTCTCCGCATTGCAAGGTGCAATTCTGAAATTTTTTGCTTTTTCCTGCTAATCCTAGCATGATAAAGAAGATTCAAAGAGAGTGAGATGCCAGCTCCTTTCATTCAGTCAGTAGCTTCAAACATTTCTGGATGTTTTTCAATGGCAAAAATCAATGAATATTGTAAATGCACAAACAGTAATATCTCCACATTGCAAGGTGCAATTCTGAAATTTTTTGCTTTTTCCTGCTAATCCTGGCATGATAAAGAAGATTCAAAGAGAGTGAGATGCCAGCTCTTTTCATTCAGTCAGTAGCTTCAAACATTTCTGGTATATGAATAACATGATGTTTTTCAGTGGCAAAAATCAATGAATATTGTAAATGCACAAACAGTAATTTCTCCGCATTGCAAGGTGCAATTCTGAAATTTTTTGCTTTTTCCTGCTAATCCTAGCATGATAAAGAAGATTCAAAGAGAGTGAGATGCCAGCTCCTTTCATTCAGTCAGTAGCTTCAAACATTTCTGGACGTTTTTCAATGGCAAAAATCAATGAATATTGTAAATGCACAAACAGTAATATCTCCACATTGCAACGTGCAATTCTGAAATTTTTTGCTTTTTCCTGCTAATCCTGGCATGATAAAGAAGATTCAAAGAGAGTGAGATGCCAGCTCCTTTCATTCAGTCAGTAGCTTCAAACATTTCTGGACGTTTTTCAATGGCAAAAATCAATGAATATTTTAAATGCACAAACAGTAATATCTCCACATTGCAAGGTGCAATTCTGAAATTTTTTGCTTTTTCCTGCTAATCATGGCATGATAAAGAAGATTCAAAGAGAGATGCCAGCTCTTTTCATTCAGTCAGTAGCTTCAAACATTTCTGGTATATGAATAACATGATGTTTTTCAATGGAAAAATCAATGAATATTGTAAATGCACAAACAGTAATTTCTCCGCATTGCAAGGTGCAATTCTGAATTTTTTTGCTTTTTCCTGCTAATCCTAGCATGATAAAGAAGATTCAAAGAGAGTGAGATGCCAGCTCCTTTCATTCAGTCAGTAGCTTCAAACATTTCTGGACGTTTTTCAATGGCAAAAATCAATGAATATTGTAAATGCACAAACAGTAATATCTCCACATTGCAACGTGCAATTCTGAAATTTTTTGCTTTTTCCTGCTCCTCTTAGCATGATAAAGAAGATTCAAAGAGAGTGAGATGCCAGCTCTTTTCATTCAGTCAGTAGCTTCAAACATTTCTGGTATATGAATAACATGATGTTTTTCAATGGCAAAAATCAATGAATATTGTACATGCACAAACAGTAATTTCTCCGCATTGCAAGGTGCAATTCTGAAATTTTTTGCTTTTTCCTGCTAATCCTAGCATGATAAAGAAGATTCAAAGAGAGTGAGATGCCAGCTCCTTTCATTCAGTCAGTAGCTTCAAACATTTCTGGATGTTTTTCAATGGCAAAAATCAATGAATATTGTAAATGCACAAACAGTAATATCTCCACATTGCAAGGTGCAATTCTGAAATTTTTTGCTTTTTCCTGCTAATCCTGGCATGATAAAGAAGATTCAAAGAGAGTGAGATGCCAGCTCTTTTCATTCAGTCAGTAGCTTCAAACATTTCTGGTATATGAATAACATGATGTTTTTCAGTGGCAAAAATCAATGAATATTGTAAATGCACAAACAGTAATTTCTCCGCATTGCAAGGTGCAATTCTGAAATTTTTTGCTTTTTCCTGCTAATCCTAGCATGATAAAGAAGATTCAAAGAGAGTGAGATGCCAGCTCCTTTCATTCAGTCAGTAGCTTCAAACATTTCTGGACGTTTTTCAATGGCAAAAATCAATGAATATTGTAAATGCACAAACAGTAATATCTCCACATTGCAACGTGCAATTCTGAAATTTTTTGCTTTTTCCTGCTCCTCTTAGCATGATAAAGAAGATTCAAAGAGTGAGATGCCAGCTCTTTTCATTCAGTCAGTAGCTTCAAACATTTCTGGTATATGAATAACATGATGTTTTTCAATGGCAAAAATCAATGAATATTGTAAATGCACAAACAGTAATTTCTCCGCATTGCAAGGTGCAATTCTGAAATTTTTTGCTTTTTCCTGCTAATCCTAGCATGATAAAGAAGATTCAAAGAGAGTGAGATGCCAGCTCCTTTCATTCAGTCAGTAGCTTTAAACATTTCTGGACGTTTTTCAATGGCAAAAATCAATGAATATTGTAAATGCACAAACAGTAATATCTCCACATTGTAAGGTGCAATTCTGAAATTTTTTGCTTTTTCCTGCTCCTCTTAGCATGATAAAGAAGATTCAAAGAGAGTGAGATGCCAGCTCTTTTCATTCAGTCAGTAGCTTCAAACATCTCTGGTATATGAATAACATGACGTTTTTCAATGGCAAAAATCAATGAATATTGTAAATGCACAAACAGTAATTTCTCCGCATTGCAAGGTGCAATTCTGAAATTTTTTGCTTTTTCCTGCTAATCCTAGCATGATAAAGAAGATTCAAAGAGATTGAGATGCCAGCTCCTTTCATTCAGTCAGTAGCTTCAAACATTTCTGGACGTTTTTCAATGGCAAAAATCAATGAATATTGTAAATGCACAAACAGTAATATCTCCACATTGCAAGGTGCAATTCTGAAATTTTTTGCTTTTTCCTGCTAATCCTGGCATGATAAAGAAGATTCAAAGAGAGTGAGATGCCAGCTCCTTTCATTCAGTCAGTAGCTTCAAACATTTCTGGACGGTTTTCAATGGCAAAAATCAATGAATATTGTAAATGCACAAACAGTAATATCTCCACATTGCAAGGTGCAATTCTGAAATTTTTTGCTTTTTCCTGCTAATCCTGGCATGATAAAGAAGATTCAAAGAGAGTGAGATGCCAGCTCTTTTCATTCAGTCAGTAGCTTCAAACATTTCTGGTATTTGAATAACATGGTTTTTCAATGGCAAAAATCAATGAATATTGTAAATGCACAAACAGTAATTTCTCCGCATTGCAAGGTGCAATTCTGAAATTTTTTGCTTTTTCCTGCTAATCCTAGCATGATAAAGAAGATTCAAAGAGAGTGAGATGCCAGCTCCTTTCATTCAGTCAGTAGCTTCAAACATTTCTGGACGTTTTTCAAAGGCAAAAATCAATGAATATTGTAAATGCACAAACAGTAATATCTCCACATTGCAACGTGCAATTCTGAAATTTTTTGCTTTTTCCTGCTCCTCTTAGCATGATAAAGAAGATTCAAAGAGAGTGAGATGCCAGCTCTTTTCATTCAGTCAGTAGCTTCAAACATTTCTGGTATATGAATAACATGATGTTTTTCAATGGCAAAAATCAATGAATATTGTAAATGCACAAACAGTAATTTCTCCGCATTGCAAGGTGCAATTCTGAAATTTTTTGCTTTTTCCTGCTAATCCTAGCATGATAAAGAAGATTCAAAGAGAGTGAGATGCCAGCTCCTTTCATTCAGTCAGTAGCTTCAAACATTTCTGGACGTTTTTCAATGGCAAAAATCAATGAATATTGTAAATGCACAAACAGTAATATCTCCACATTGCAAGGTGCAATTCTGAATTTTTTTGCTTTTTCCTGCTAATCCTGGCATGATAAAGAAGATTCAAAGAGAGTGAGATGCCAGCTCTTTTCATTCAGTCAGTAGCTTCAAACATTTCTGGTATATGAATAACATGATGTTTTTCAATGGCAAAAATCAATGAATATTATAAATGCACAAACAGTAATTTCTCCGCATTGCAAGGTGCAATTCTGAAATTTTTTGCTTTTCCCTGCTAATCCTAGCATGATAAAGAAGATTCAAAGAGTGAGATGCCAGCTCCTTTCATTCAGTCAGTAGCTTCAAACATTTCTGGACGTTTTTCAATGGCAAAAATCAATGAATATTGTAAATGCACAAACAGTAATATCTCCACATTGCAACGTGCAATTCTGAAATTTTTTGCTTTTTCCTGCTCCTCTTAGCATGATAAAGAAGATTCAAAGAGAGTGAGATGCCAGCTCTTTTCATTCAGTCAGTAGCTTCAAACATTTCTGGTATATGAATAACATGATGTTTTTCAATGGCAAAAATCAATGAATATTGTAAATGCACAAACAGTAATTTCTCCGCATTGCAAGGTGCAATTCTGAAATTTTTTGCTTTTTCCTGCTAATCCTAGCATGATAAAGAAGATTCAAAGAGAGTGAGATGCCAGCTCCTTTCATTCAGTCAGTAGCTTCAAACATTTCTGGACGTTTTTCAATGGCAAAAATCAATGAATATTGTAAATGCACAAACAGTAATATCTCCACATTGCAAGGTGCAATTCTGAAATTTTTTGCTTTTTCCTGCTCCTCTTAGCATGATAAAGAAGATTCAAAGAGAGTGAGATGCCAGCTCTTTTCATTCAGTCAGTAGCTTCAAACATCTCTGGTATATGAATAACATGATGTTTTTCAATGGCAAAAATCAATGAATATTGTAAATGCACAAACAGTAATTTCTCCGCATTGCAAGGTGCAATTCTGAAATTTTTTGCTTTTTCCTGCTAATCCTAGCATGATAAAGAAGATTCAAAGAGAGTGAGATGCCAGCTCCTTTCATTCAGTCAGTAGCTTCAAACATTTCTGGACGTTTTTCAATGGCAAAAATCAATGAATATTGTAAATGCACAAACAGTAATATCTCCACATTGCAAGGTGCAATTCTGAAATTTTTTGCTTTTTCCTGCTAATCCTGGCATGATAAAGAAGATTCAAAGAGAGTGAGATGCCAGCTCTTTTCATTCAGTCAGTAGCTTCAAACATTTCTGGTATATGAATAACATGATGTTTTTCAATGGCAAAAATCAATGAATATTGTAAATGCACAAACAGTAATTTCTCCGCATTGCAAGGTGCAATTCTGAAATTTTTTGCTTTTTCCTGCTAATCCTAGCATGATAAAGAAGATTCAAAGAGAGTGAGATGCCAGCTCCTTTCATTCAGTCAGTAGCTTCAAACATTTCTGGACGTTTTTCAATGGCAAAAATCAATGAATATTGTAAATGCACAAACAGTAATATCTCCACATTGCAACGTGCAATTCTGAAATTTTTTGCTTTTTCCTGCTCCTCTTAGCATGATAAAGAAGATTCAAAGAGTGAGATGCCAGCTCTTTTCATTCAGTCAGTAGCTTCAAACATTTCTGGTATATGAATAACATGATGTTTTTCAATGGCAAAAATCAATGAATATTGTAAATGCACAAACAGTAATTTCTCCGCATTGCAAGGTGCAATTCTGAAATTTTTTGCTTTTTCCTGCTAATCCTAGCATGATAAAGAAGATTCAAAGAGAGTGAGATGCCAGCTCCTTTCATTCAGTCAGTAGCTTTAAACATTTCTGGACGTTTTTCAATGGCAAAAATCAATGAATATTGTAAATGCACAAACAGTAATATCTCCACATTGTAAGGTGCAATTCTGAAATTTTTTGCTTTTTCCTGCTCCTCTTAGCATGATAAAGAAGATTCAAAGAGAGTGAGATGCCAGCTCTTTTCATTCAGTCAGTAGCTTCAAACATCTCTGGTATATGAATAACATGATGTTTTTCAATGGCAAAAATCAATGAATATTGTAAATGCACAAACAGTAATTTCTCCGCATTGCAAGGTGCAATTCTGAAATTTTTTGCTTTTTCCTGCTAATCCTAGCATGATAAAGAAGATTCAAAGAGATTGAGATGCCAGCTCCTTTCATTCAGTCAGTAGCTTCAAACATTTCTGGACGTTTTTCAATGGCAAAAATCAATGAATATTGTAAATGCACAAACAGTAATATCTCCACATTGCAAGGTGCAATTCTGAAATTTTTTGCTTTTTCCTGCTAATCCTGGCATGATAAAGAAGATTCAAAGAGAGTGAGATGCCAGCTCCTTTCATTCAGTCAGTAGCTTCAAACATTTCTGGACGGTTTTCAATGGCAAAAATCAATGAATATTGTAAATGCACAAACAGTAATATCTCCACATTGCAAGGTGCAATTCTGAAATTTTTTGCTTTTTCCTGCTAATCCTGGCATGATAAAGAAGATTCAAAGAGAGTGAGATGCCAGCTCTTTTCATTCAGTCAGTAGCTTCAAACATTTCTGGTATATGAATAACATGGTTTTTCAATGGCAAAAATCAATGAATATTGTAAATGCACAAACAGTAATTTCTCCGCATTGCAAGGTGCAATTCTGAAATTTTTTGCTTTTTCCTGCTAATCCTAGCATGATAAAGAAGATTCAAAGAGAGTGAGATGCCAGCTCCTTTCATTCAGTCAGTAGCTTCAAACATTTCTGGACGTTTTTCAAAGGCAAAAATCAATGAATATTGTAAATGCACAAACAGTAATATCTCCACATTGCAACGTGCAATTCTGAAATTTTTTGCTTTTTCCTGCTCCTCTTAGCATGATAAAGAAGATTCAAAGAGAGTGAGATGCCAGCTCTTTTCATTCAGTCAGTAGCTTCAAACATTTCTGGTATATGAATAACATGATGTTTTTCAATGGCAAAAATCAATGAATATTGTAAATGCACAAACAGTAATTTCTCCGCATTGCAAGGTGCAATTCTGAAATTTTTTGCTTTTTCCTGCTAATCCTAGCATGATAAAGAAGATTCAAAGAGAGTGAGATGCCAGCTCCTTTCATTCAGTCAGTAGCTTCAAACATTTCTGGACGTTTTTCAATGGCAAAAATCAATGAATATTGTAAATGCACAAACAGTAATATCTCCACATTGCAAGGTGCAATTCTGAATTTTTTTGCTTTTTCCTGCTAATCCTGGCATGATAAAGAAGATTCAAAGAGAGTGAGATGCCAGCTCTTTTCATTCAGTCAGTAGCTTCAAACATTTCTGGTATATGAATAACATGATGTTTTTCAATGGCAAAAATCAATGAATATTATAAATGCACAAACAGTAATTTCTCCGCATTGCAAGGTGCAATTCTGAAATTTTTTGCTTTTCCCTGCTAATCCTAGCATGATAAAGAAGATTCAAAGAGAGTGAGATGCCAGCTCCTTTCATTCAGTCAGTAGCTTCAAACATTTCTGGACGTTTTTCAATGGCAAAAATCAATGAATATTGTAAATGCACAAACAGTAATATCTCCACATTGCAACGTGCAATTCTGAAATTTTTTGCTTTTTCCTGCTCCTCTTAGCATGATAAAGAAGATTCAAAGAGAGTGAGATGCCAGCTCTTTTCATTCAGTCAGTAGCTTCAAACATTTCTGGTATATGAATAACATGATGTTTTTCAATGGCAAAAATCAATGAATATTGTAAATGCACAAACAGTAATTTCTCCGCATTGCAAGGTGCAATTCTGAAATTTTTTGCTTTTTCCTGCTAATCCTAGCATGATAAAGAAGATTCAAAGAGAGTGAGATGCCAGCTCCTTTCATTCAGTCAGTAGCTTCAAACATTTCTGGACGTTTTTCAATGGCAAAAATCAATGAATATTGTAAATGCACAAACAGTAATATCTCCACATTGCAAGGTGCAATTCTGAAATTTTTTGCTTTTTCCTGCTAATCCTGGCATGATAAAGAAGATTCAAAGAGAGTGAGATGCCAGCGCTTTTCATTCAGTCAGTAGCTTCAAACATTTCTGGTATATGAATAACATGATGTTTTTCAATGGCAAAAATCAATGAATATTGTAAATGCACAAACAGTAATTTCTCCGCATTGCAAGGTGCAATTCTGAAATTTTTTGCTTTTTCCTGCTAATCCTAGCATGATAAAGAAGATTCAAAGAGAGTGAGATGCCAGCTCCTTTCATTCAGTCAGTAGCTTCAAACATTTCTGGACGTTTTTCAATGGCAAAAATCAATGAATATTGTAAATGCACAAACAGTAATATCTCCACATTGCAACGTGCAATTCTGAAATTTTTTGCTTTTTCCTGCTCCTCTTAGCATGATAAAGAAGATTCAAAGAGTGAGATGCCAGCTCTTTTCATTCAGTCAGTAGCTTCAAACATTTCTGGTATATGAATAACATGATGTTTTTCAATGGCAAAAATCAATGAATATTGTAAATGCACAAACAGTAATTTCTCCGCATTGCAAGGTGCAATTCTGAAATTTTTTGCTTTTTCCTGCTAATCCTAGCATGATAAAGAAGATTCAAAGAGAGTGAGATGCCAGCTCCTTTCATTCAGTCAGTAGCTTTAAACATTTCTGGACGTTTTTCAATGGCAAAAATCAATGAATATTGTAAATGCACAAACAGTAATATCTCCACATTGTAAGGTGCAATTCTGAAATTTTTTGCTTTTTCCTGCTCCTCTTAGCATGATAAAGAAGATTCAAAGAGAGTGAGATGCCAGCTCTTTTCATTCAGTCAGTAGCTTCAAACATCTCTGGTATATGAATAACATGATGTTTTTCAATGGCAAAAATCAATGAATATTGTAAATGCACAAACAGTAATTTCTCCGCATTGCAAGGTGCAATTCTGAAATTTTTTGCTTTTTCCTGCTAATCCTAGCATGATAAAGAAGATTCAAAGAGATTGAGATGCCAGCTCCTTTCATTCAGTCAGTAGCTTCAAACATTTCTGGACGTTTTTCAATGGCAAAAATCAATGAATATTGTAAATGCACAAACAGTAATATCTCCACATTGCAAGGTGCAATTCTGAAATTTTTTGCTTTTTCCTGCTAATCCTGGCATGATAAAGAAGATTCAAAGAGAGTGAGATGCCAGCTCCTTTCATTCAGTCAGTAGCTTCAAACATTTCTGGACGGTTTTCAATGGCAAAAATCAATGAATATTGTAAATGCACAAACAGTAATATCTCCACATTGCAAGGTGCAATTCTGAAATTTTTTGCTTTTTCCTGCTAATCCTGGCATGATAAAGAAGATTCAAAGAGAGTGAGATGCCAGCTCTTTTCATTCAGTCAGTAGCTTCAAACATTTCTGGTATATGAATAACATGGTTTTTCAATGGCAAAAATCAATGAATATTGTAAATGCACAAACAGTAATTTCTCCGCATTGCAAGGTGCAATTCTGAAATTTTTTGCTTTTTCCTGCTAATCCTAGCATGATAAAGAAGATTCAAAGAGAGTGAGATGCCAGCTCCTTTCATTCAGTCAGTAGCTTCAAACATTTCTGGACGTTTTTCAATGGCAAAAATCAATGAATATTGTAAATGCACAAACAGTAATATCTCCACATTGCAAGGTGCAATTCTGAATTTTTTTGCTTTTTCCTGCTAATCCTGGCATGATAAAGAAGATTCAAAGAGAGTGAGATGCCAGCTCTTTTCATTCAGTCAGTAGCTTCAAACATTTCTGGTATATGAATAACATGATGTTTTTCAATGGCAAAAATCAATGAATATTATAAATGCACAAACAGTAATTTCTCCGCATTGCAAGGTGCAATTCTGAAATTTTTTGCTTTTCCCTCCTAATCCTAGCATGATAAAGAAGATTCAAAGAGTGAGATGCCAGCTCCTTTCATTCAGTCAGTAGCTTCAAACATTTCTGGACGTTTTTCAATGGCAAAAATCAATGAATATTGTAAATGCACAAACAGTAATATCTCCACATTGCAACGTGCAATTCTGAAATTTTTTGCTTTTTCCTGCTCCTCTTAGCATGATAAAGAAGATTCAAAGAGAGTGAGATGCCAGCTCTTTTCATTCAGTCAGTAGCTTCAAACATTTCTGGTATATGAATAACATGATGTTTTTCAATGGCAAAAATCAATGAATATTGTAAATGCACAAACAGTAATTTCTCCGCATTGCAAGGTGCAATTCTGAAATTTTTTGCTTTTTCCTGCTAATCCTAGCATGATAAAGAAGATTCAAAGAGAGTGAGATGCCAGCTCCTTTCATTCAGTCAGTAGCTTCAAACATTTCTGGACGTTTTTCAATGGCAAAAATCAATGAATATTGTAAATGCACAAACAGTAATATCTCCACATTGCAAGGTGCAATTCTGAAATTTTTTGCTTTTTCCTGCTAAACCTGGCATGATAAAGAAGATTCAAAGAGAGTGAGATGCCAGCTCTTTTCATTCAGTCAGTAGCTTCAAACATTTCTGGTATATGAATAACATGATGTTTTTCAATGGCAAAAATCAATGAATATTGTAAATGCACAAACAGTAATTTCTCCGCATTGCAAGGTGCAATTCTGAAATTTTTTGCTTTTTCCTGCTAATCCTAGCATGATAAAGAAGATTCAAAGAGAGTGAGATGCCAGCTCCTTTCATTCAGTCAGTAGCTTCAAACATTTCTGGACGTTTTTCAATGGCAAAAATCAATGAATATTGTAAATGCACAAACAGTAATATCTCCACATTGCAAGGTGCAATTCTGAAATTTTTTGCTTTTTCCTGCTCCTCTTAGCATGATAAAGAAGATTCAAAGAGAGTGAGATGCCAGCTCTTTTCATTCAGTCAGTAGCTTCAAACATCTCTGGTATATGAATAACATGATGTTTTTCAATGGCAAAAATCAATGAATATTGTAAATGCACAAACAGTAATTTCTCCGCATTGCAAGGTGCAATTCTGAAATTTTTTGCTTTTTCCTGCTAATCCTAGCATGATAAAGAAGATTCAAAGAGAGTGAGATGCCAGCTCCTTTCATTCAGTCAGTAGCTTCAAACATTTCTGGACGTTTTTCAATGGCAAAAATCAATGAATATTGTAAATGCACAAACAGTAATATCTCCACATTGCAAGGTGCAATTCTGAAATTTTTTGCTTTTTCCTGCTAATCCTGGCATGATAAAGAAGATTCAAAGAGAGTGAGAAGCCAGCTCTTTTCATTCAGTCAGTAGCTTCAAACATTTCTGGTATATGAATAACATGATGTTTTTCAATGGCAAAAATCAATGAATATTGTAAATGCACAAACAGTAATTTCTCCGCATTGCAAGGTGCAATTCTGAAATTTTTTGCTTTTTCCTGCTAATCCTAGCATGATAAAGAAGATTCAAAGAGAGTGAGATGCCAGCTCCTTTCATTCAGTCAGTAGCTTCAAACATTTCTATACGTTTTTCAATGGCAAAAATCAATGATTATTGTAAATGCACAAACAGTAAAATCTCCACATTGCAAGGTGCAATTCTGAAATTTTTTGCTTTTTCCTGCTAATCCTGGCATGATAAAGAAGATTCAAAGAGAGTGAGATGCCAGCTCTTTTCATTCAGTCAGTAGCTTCAAACATTTCTGGTATATGAATAACATGATGTTTTTCAATGGCAAAAATCAATGAATATTGTAAATGCACAAACAGTAATTTCTCCGCATTGCAAGGTGCAATTCTGAAATTTTTTGCTTTTTCCTGCTAATCCTAACATGATAAAGAAGATTCAAAGAGAGTGAGAAGCCAGCTCCTTTCATTCAGTCAGTAGCTTCAAACATTTCTGGACGTTTTTCAATGGCAAAAATCAATGAATATTGTAAATGCACAAACAGTAATATCTCCACATTGCAACGTGCAATTCTGAAATTTTTTGCTTTTTCCTGCTCCTCTTAGCATGATAAAGAAGATTCAAAGAGAGTGAGATGCCAGCTCTTTTCATTCAGTCAGTAGCTTCAAACATTTCTGGTATATGAATAACATGATGTTTTTCAATGGCAAAAATCAATGAATATTGTAAATGCACAAACAGTAATTTCTCCGCATTGCAAGGTGCAATTCTGAAATTTTTTGCTTTTTCCTGCTAATCCTAGCATGATAAAGAAGATTCAAAGAGAGTGAGATGCCAGCTCCTTTCATTCAGTCAGTAGCTTCAAACATTTCTGGACGTTTTTCAATGGCAAAAATCAATGAATATTGTAAATGCACAAACAGTAATATCTCCACATTGCAAGGTGCAATTCTGAAATTTTTTGCTTTTTCCTGCTAATCCTGGTATGATAAAGAAGATTCAAAGAGAGTGAGATGCCAGCTCTTTTCATTCAGTCAGTAGCTTCAAACATTTCTAGTATATGAATAACATGGTTTTTCAATGGCAAAAATCAATGAATATTGTAAATGCACAAACAGTAATTTCTCCGCATTGCAAGGCGCAATTCTGAAATTTTTTGCTTTTTCCTGCTAATCCTACCATGATAAAGAAGATTCAAAGAGAGTGAGATGCCAGCTCCTTTCATTCAGTCAGTAGCTTCAAACATTTCTGGACGTTTTTCAATGGCAAAAATCAATGAATATTGTAAATGCACAAACAGTAATATCTCCACATTGCAACGTGCAATTCTGAAATTTTTTGCTTTTTCCTGCTCCTCTTAGCATGATAAAGAAGATTCAAAGAGAGTGAGCTGCCAGCTCTTTTCATTCAGTCAGTAGCTTCAAACATTTCTGGTATATGAATAACATGATGGTTTTCAATGGCAAAAATCAATGAATATTGTAAATGCACAAACAGTAATTTCTCCGCATTGCAAGGTGCAATTCTGAAATTTTTTGCTTTTTCCTGCTAATCCTAGCATGATAAAGAAGATTCAAAGAGAGTGAGATGCCAGCTCCTTTCATTCAGTCAGTAGCTTCAAACATTTCTGGACGTTTTTCAATGGCAAAAATCAATGAATATTGTAAATGCACAAACAGTAATATCTCCACATTGCAAGGTGCAATTCTGAAATTTTTTGCTTTTTCCTGCTAATCCTGGCATGATAAAGAAGATTCAAAGAGAGTGAGATGCCAGCTCTTTTCATTCAGTCAGTAGCTTCAAACATTTCTGGTATATGAATAACATGATGTTTTTCAATGGCAAAAATCAATGAATATTATAAATGCACAAACAGTAATTTCTCCGCATTGCAAGGTGCAATTCTGAAATTTTTTGCTTTTTCCTGCTAATCCTAGCATGATAAAGAAGATTCAAAGTGTGAGATGCCAGCTCCTTTCATTCAGTCAGTAGCTTCAAACATTTCTGGACGTTTTTCAATGGCAAAAATCAATGAATATTGTAAATGCACAAACAGTAATATCTCCACATTGCAACGTGCAATTCTGAAATTTTTTGCTTTTTCCTGCTCCTCTTAGCATGATAAAGAAGATTCAAAGAGAGTGAGATGCCAGCTCTTTTCATTCAGTCAGTAGCTTCAAACATTTCTGGTATATGAATAACATGATGTTTTTCAATGGCAAAAATCAATGAATATTGTAAATGCACAAACAGTAATTTCTCCGCATTGCCAGGTGCAATTCTGAAATTTTTTGCTTTTTCCTGCTAATCCTAGCATGATAAAGAAGATTCAAAGAGAGTGAGATGCCAGCTCCTTTCATTCAGTCAGTAGCTTTAAACATTTCTGGACGTTTTTCAATGGCAAAAATCAATGAATATTGTAAATGCACAAACAGTAATATCTCCACATTGCAAGGTGCAATTCTGAAATTTTTTGCTTTTTCCTGCTCCTCTTAGCATGATAAAGAAGATTCAAAGAGAGTGAGATGCCAGCTATTTTCATTCAGTCAGTAGCTTCAAACATTTCTGGACGGTTTTCAATGGCAAAAATCAATGAATATTGTAAATGCACAAACAGTAATATCTCCACATTGCAACGTGCAATTCTGAAATTTTTTGCTTTTTCCTGCTAATCCTGGCATGATAAAGAAAATTCAAAGAGAGTGAGATGCCAGCTCCTTTCATTCAGTCAGTAGCTTCAAACATTTCTGGTATATGAATAACATGGTTTTTCAATGGCAAAAATCAATGAATATTGTAAATGCACAAACAGTAATTTCTCCGCATTGCAAGGTGCAATTCTGAAATTTTTTGCTTTTTCCTGCTAATCCTAGCATGATAAAGAAGATTCAAAGAGAGTGAGATGCCAGCTCCTTTCATTCAATCAGTAGCTTCAAACATTTCTGGACGTTTTTCAATGGAAAAAATCAATGAATATTGTAAATGCACAAACAGTAATATCTCCACATTGCAAGGTGCAAATCTGAAATTTTTTGCTTTTTCCTGCTAATCCTGGCATGATAAAGAAGATTCAAAGAGAGATGCCAGCTCTTTTCATTCAGTCAGTAGCTTCAAACATTTCTGGTATATGAATAACATGATGTTTTTCAATGGAAAAATCAATGAATATTGTAAATGCACAAACAGTAATTTCTCCGCATTGCAAGGTGCAATTCTGAAATTCTTGGCTTTTTCCTGCTAATCCTAGCATGATAAAGAAGATTCAAAGAGAGTGAGATGCCAGCTCCTTTCATTGAGTCAGTAGCTTCAAACATTTCTGGACGTTTTTCAATGGCAAAAATCAATGAATATTGTAAATGCACAAAGAGTAATATCTCCACATTGCAACGTGCAATTCTGAAATTTTTTGCTTTTTCCTGCTCCTCTTAGCATGATAAAGAAGATTCAAAGAGAGTGAGATGCCAGCTCTTTTCATTCAGTCAGTAGCTTCAAACATTTCTGGTATATGAATAACATGATGTTTTTCAATGGCAAAAATCAATGAATATTGTAAATGCACAAACAGTAATTTCTCCGCATTGCAAGGTGCAATTCTGAAATTTTTTGCTTTTTCCTGCTAATCCTAGCATGATAAAGAAGATTCAAAGAGAGTGAGATGCCAGCTCCTTTCATTCAGTCAGTAGCTTCAAACATTTCTGGACGTTTTTCAATGGCAAAAATCAATGAATATTGTAAATGCACAAACAGTAATATCTCCACATTGCAAGGTGCAATTCTGAAATTTTTTGCTTTTTCCCGCTAATCCTGGCATGATAAAGAAGATTCAAAGAGAGTGAGATGCCAGCTCTTTTCATTCAGTCAGTAGCTTCAAACATTTCTGGTATATGAATAACATGATGTTTTTCAATGGCAAAAATCAATGAATATTATAAATGCACAAACAGTAATTTCTCCGCATTGCAAGGTGCAATTCTGAAATTTTTTGCTTTTCCCTGCTAATCCTAGCATGATAAAGAAGATTCAAAGAGTGAGATGCCAGCTCCTTTCATTCAGTCAGTAGCTTCAAACATTTCTGGACGTTTTTCAATGGCAAAAATCAATGAATATTGTAAATGCACAAACAGTAATATCTCCACATTGCAACGTGCAATTCTGAAATTTTTTGCTTTTTCCTGCTCCTCTTAGCATGATAAAGAAGATTCAAAGAGAGTGAGATGCCAGCTCTTTTCATTCAGTCAGTAGCTTCAAACATTTCTGGTATATGAATAACATGATGTTTTTCAATGGCAAAAATCAATGAATATTGTAAATGCACAAACAGTAATTTCTCCGCATTGCAAGGTGCAATTCTGAAATTTTTTGCTTTTTCCTGCTAATCCTAGCATGATAAAGAAGATTCAAAGAGAGTGAGATGCCAGCTCCTTTCATTCAGTCAGTAGCTTCAAACATTTCTGGACGTTTTTCAATGGCAAAAATCAATGAATATTGTAAATGCACAAACAGTAATATCTCCACATTGCAAGGTGCAATTCTGAAATTTTTTGCTTTTTCCTGCTCCTCTTAGCATGATAAAGAAGATTCAAAGAGAGTGAGATGCCAGCTCTTTTCATTCAGTCAGTAGCTTCAAACATCTCTGGTATATGAATAACATGATGTTTTTCAATGGCAAAAATCAATGAATATTGTAAATGCACAAACAGTAATTTCTCCGCATTGCAAGGTGCAATTCTGAAATTTTTTGCTTTTTCCTGCTAATCCTAGCATGATAAGAAGATTCAAAGAGAGTGAGATGCCAGCTCCTTTCATTCAGTCAGTAGCTTCAAACATTTCTGGACGGTTTTCAATGGCAAAAATCAATGAATATTGTAAATGCACAAACAGTAATATCTCCACATTGCAACGTGCAATTCTGAAATTTTTTGCTTTTTCCTGCTAATCCTGGCATGATAAAGAAGATTCAAAGAGAGTGAGATGCCAGCTCTTTTCATTCAGTCAGTAGCTTCAAACATTTCTGGTATATGAATAACATGGTTTTTCAATGGCAAAAATCAATGAATATTGTAAATGCACAAACAGTAATTTCTCCGCATTGCAAGGTGCAATTCTGAAATTTTTTACTTTTTCCTGCTAATCCTAGCATGATAAAGAAGATTCAAAGAGAGTGAGATGCCAGCTCCTTTCATTCAGTCAGTAGCTTCAAACATTTCTGGACGTTTTTCAATGGCAAAAATCAATGAATATTGTAAATGCACAATCAGTAATATCTCCACATTGCAACGTGCAATTCTGAAATTTTTTGCTTTTTCCTGCTCCTCTTAGCATGATAAAGAAGATTCAAAGAGAGTGAGATGCCAGCTCTTTTCATTCAGTCAGTAGCTTCAAACATTTCTGGTATATGAATAACATGATGTTTTTCAATGGCAAAAATCAATGAATATTGTAAATGCACAAACAGTAATTTCTCCGCATTGCAAGGTGCAATTCTGAAATTTTTTGCTTTTTCCTGCTAATCCTAGCATGATAAAGAAGATTCAAAGAGAGTGAGATGCCAGCTCCTTTCATTCAGTCAGTAGCTTCAAACATTTCTGGACGTTTTTCAATGGCAAAAATCAATGAATATTGTAAATGCACAAACAGTAATATCTCCACATTGCAACATGCAATTCTGAAATTTTTTGCTTTTTCCTGCTAATCCTGGTATGATAAAGAAGATTCAAAGAGAGTGAGATGCCAGCTCTTTTCATTCAGTCAGTAGCTTCAAACATTTCTGGTATATGAATAACATGGTTTTTCAATGGCAAAAATCAATGAATATTGTAAATGCACAAACAGTAATTTCTCCGCATTGCAAGGTGCAATTCTGAAATTTTTTGCTTTTTCCTGCTAATCCTACCATGATAAAGAAGATTCAAAGAGAGTGAGATGCCAGCTCCTTTCATTCAGTCAGTAGCTTCAAACATTTCTGGACGTTTTTCAATGGCAAAAATCAATGAATATTGTAAATGCACAAACAGTAATATCTCCACATTGCAACGTGCAATTCTGAAATTTTTTGCTTTTTCCTGCTCCTCTTAGAATGATAAAGAAGATTCAAAGAGAGTGAGCTGCCAGCTCTTTTCATTCAGTCAGTAGCTTCAAACATTTCTGGTATATGAATAACATGATGGTTTTCAATGGCAAAAATCAATGAATATTGTAAATGCACAAACAGTAATTTCTCCGCATTGCAAGGTGCAATTCTGAAATTTTTTGCTTTTTCCTGCTAATCCTAGCATGATAAAGAAGATTCAAAGAGAGTGAGATGCCAGCTCCTTTCATTCAGTCAGTAGCTTCAAACATTTCTGGACGTTTTTCAATGGCAAAAATCAATGAATATTGTAAATGCACAAACAGTAATATCTCCACATTGCAAGGTGCAATTCTGAAATTTTTTGCTTTTTCCTGCTAATCCTGGCATGATAAAGAAGATTCAAAGAGGGTGAGATGCCAGCTCTTTTCATTCAGTCAGTAGCTTCAAACATTTCTGGTATATGAATAACATGATGTTTTTCAATGGCAAAAATCAATGAATATTATAAATGCACAAAGAGTAATTTCTCCGCATTGCAAGGTGCAATTCTGAAATTTTTTGCTTTTTCCTGCTAATCCTAGCATGATAAAGAAGATTCAAAGTGTGAGATGCCAGCTCCTTTCATTCAGTCAGTAGCTTCAAACATTTCTGGACGTTTTTCAATGGCAAAAATCAATGAATATTGTAAATGCACAAACAGTAATATCTCCACATTGCAACGTGCAATTCTGAAATTTTTTGCTTTTTCCTGCTCCTCTTAGCTTGATAAAGAAGATTCAAAGAGAGTGAGATGCCAGCTCTTTTCATTCAGTCAGTAGCTTCAAACATTTCTGGTATATGAATAACATGATGTTTTTCAATGGCAAAAATCAATGAATATTGTAAATGCACAAACAGTAATTTCTCCGCATTGCAAGGTGCAATTCTGAAATGTTTTGCTTTTTCCTGCTAATCCTAGCATGATAAAGAAGATTCAAAGAGAGTGAGATGCCAGCTCCTTTCATTCAGTCAGTAGCTTTAAACATTTCTGGACGTTTTTCAATGGCAAAAATCAATGAATATTGTAAATGCACAAACAGTAATATCTCCACATTGCAAGGTGCAATTCTGAAATTTTTTGCTTTTTCCTGCTCCTCTTAGCATGATAAAGAAGATTCAAAGAGAGTGAGATGCCAGCTCTTTTCATTCAGTCAGTAGCTTCAAACATCTCTGGTATATGAATAACATGATGTTTTTCAATGGCAAAAATCAATGAATATTGTAAATGCACAAACAGTAATTTCTCCGCATTGCAAGGTGCAATTCTGAAATTTTTTGCTTTTTCCTGCTAATCCTAGCATGATAAAGAAGATTCAAAGAGATTGAGATGCCAGCTCCTTTCATTCAGTCAGTAGCTTCAAACATTTCTGGACGTTTTTCAATGGCAAAAATCAATGAATATTGTAAATGCACAAACAGTAATATCTCCACATTGCAAGGTGCAATTCTGAAATTTTTTGCTTTTTCCTGCTAATCCTAGCATGATAAAGAAGATTCAAAGAGAGTGAGATGCCAGCTCCTTTCATTCAGTCAGTAGCTTCAAACATTTCTGGACGGTTTTCAATGGCAAAAATCAATGAATATTGTAAATGCACAAACAGTAATATCTCCACATTGCAACGTGCAATTCTGAAATTTTTTGCTTTTTCCTGCTAATCCTGGCATGATAAAGAAGATTCAAAGAGAGTGAGATGCCAGCTCTTTTCATTCAGTCAGTAGCTTCAAACATTTCTGGTATATGAATAACATGGTTTTTCAATGGCAAAAATCAATGAATATTGTAAATGCACAAACAGTAATTTCTCCGCATTGCAAGGTGCAATTCTGAAATTTTTTGCTTTTTCCTGCTAATCCTAGCATGATAAAGAAGATTCAAAGAGAGTGAGATGCCAGCTCCTTTCATTCAGTCAGTAGCTTCAAACATTTCTGGACGTTTTTCAATGGCAAAAATCAATGAATATTGTAAATGCACAAACAGTAATATCTCCACATTGCAAGGTGCAATTCTGAAATTTTTTGCTTTTTCCTGCTAATCCTGGCATGATAAAGAAGATTCAAAGAGAGATGCCAGCTCTTTTCATTCAGTCAGTAACTTCAAACATTTCTGGTATATGAATAACATGATGTTTTTCAATGGAAAAATCAATGAATATTGTAAATGCACAAACAGTAATTTCTCCGCATTGCAAGGTGCAATTCTGAAATTTTTTGCTTTTTCCTGCTAATCCTAGCATGATAAAGAAGATTCAAAGAGAGTGAGATGCCAGCTCCTTTCATTCAGTCAGTAGCTTCAAACATTTCTGGACGTTTTTCAATGGCAAAAATCAATGAATATTGTAAATGCACAAACAGTAATATCTCCACATTGCAACGTGCAATTCTGAAATTTTTTGCTTTTTCCTGCTCCTCTTAGCATGATAAAGAAGATTCAAAGAGAGTGAGATGCCAGCTCTTTTCATTCAGTCAGTAGCTTCAAACATTTCTGGTATATGAATAACATGATGTTTTTCAATGGCAAAAATCAATGAATATTGTAAATGCACAAACAGTAATTTCTCCGCATTGCAAGGTGCAATTCTGAAATTTTTTGCTTTTTCCTGCTAATCCTAGCATGATAAAGAAGATTCAAAGAGAGTGAGATGCCAGCTCCTTTCATTCAGTCAGTAGCTTCAAACATTTCTGGACGTTTTTCAATGGCAAAAATCAATGAATATTGTAAATGCACAAACAGTAATATCTCCACATTGCAAGGTGCAATTCTGAAATTTTTTGCTTTTTCCTGCTAATCCTGGCATGATAAAGAAGATTCAAAGAGAGTGAGATGCCAGCTCTTTTCATTCAGTCAGTAGCTTCAAACATTTCTGGTATATGAATAACATGATGTTTTTCAATGGCAAAAATCAATGAATATTATAAATGCACAAACAGTAATTTCTCCGCATTGCAAGGTGCAATTCTGAAATTTTTTGCTTTTCCCTGCTAATCCTAGCATGATAAAGAAGATTCAAAGAGTGAGATGCCAGCTCCTTTCATTCAGTCAGTAGCTTCAAACATTTCTGGACGTTTTTCAATGGCAAAAATCAATGAATATTGTAAATGCACAAACAGTAATATCTCCACATTGCAAGGTGCAATTCTGAAATTTTTTGCTTTTTCCTGCTCCTCTTAGCATGATAAAGAAGATTCAAAGAGAGTGAGATGCCAGCTCTTTTCATTCAGTCAGTAGCTTCAAACATCTCTGGTATATGAATAACATGATGTTTTTCAATGGCAAAAATCAATGAATATTGTAAATGCACAAACAGTAATTTCTCTGCATTGCAAGGTGCAATTCTGAAATTTTTTGCTTTTTCCTGCTAATCCTAGCATGATAAAGAAGATTCAAAGAGAGTGAGATGCCAGCTCCTTTCATTCAGTCAGTAGCTTCAAACATTTCTGGACGGTTTTCAATGGCAAAAATCAATGAATATTGTAAATGCACAAACAGTAATATCTCCACATTGCAACGTGCAATTCTGAAATTTTTTGCTTTTTCCTGCTAATCCTGGCATGATAAAGAAGATTCAAAGAGAGTGAGATGCCAGCTCTTTTCATTCAGTCAGTAGCTTCAAACATTTCTGGTATATGAATAACATGGTTTTTCAATGGCAAAAATCAATGAATATTGTAAATGCACAAACAGTAATTTCTCCGCATTGCAAGGTGCAATTCTGAAATTTTTTGCTTTTTCCTGCTAATCCTAGCATGATAAAGAAGATTCAAAGAGAGTGAGATGCCAGCTCCTTTCATTCAGTCAGTAGCTTCAAACATTTCTGGACGTTTTTCAATGGCAAAAATCAATGAATATTGTAAATGCACAAACAGTAATATCTCCACATTGCAACGTGCAATTCTGAAATTTTTTGCTTTTTCCTGCTCCTCTTAGCATGATAAAGAAGATTCAAAGAGAGTGAGATGCCAGCTCTTTTCATTCAGTCAGTAGCTTCAAACATTTCTGGTATATGAATAACATGATGTTTTTCAATGGCAAAAATCAATGAATATTGTAAATGCACAAACAGTAATTTCTCCGCATTGCAAGGTGCAATTCTGAAATTTTTTGCTTTTCCCTGCTAATCCTAGCATGATATAGAAGATTCAAAGAGTGAGATGCCAGCTCCTTTCATTCAGTCAGTAGCTTCAAACATTTCTGGACGTTTTTCAATAGCAAAAATCAATGAATATTGTAAATGCACAAACAGTAATATCTCCACATTGCAACGTGCAATTCTGAAATTTTTTGCTTTTTCCTGCTCCTCTTAGCATGATAAAGAAGATTCAAAGAGAGTGAGATGCCAGCTCTTTTCATTCAGTCAGTAGCTTCAAACATTTCTGGTATATGAATAACATGATGTTTTTCAATGGCAAAAATCAATGAATATTGTAAATGCACAAACAGTAATTTCTCCGCATTGCAAGGTGCAATTCTGAAATTTTTTGCTTTTTCCTGCTAATCCTAGCATGATAAAGAAGATTCAAAGAGAGTGAGATGCCAGCTCCTTTCATTCAGTCAGTAGCTTCAAACATTTCTGGACGTTTTTCAATGGCAAAAATCAATGAATATTGTAAATGCACAAACAGTAATATCTCCACATTGCAAGGTGCAATTCTGAAATTTTTTGCTTTTTCCTGCTCCTCTTAGCATGATAAAGAAGATTCAAAGAGAGTGAGATGCCAGCTCTTTTCATTCAGTCAGTAGCTTCAAACATCTCTGGTATATGAATAACATGATGTTTTTCAATGGCAAAAATCAATGAATATTGTAAATGCACAAACAGTAATTTCTCTGCATTGCAAGGTGCAATTCTGAAATTTTTTGCTTTTTCCTGCTAATCCTAGCATGATAAAGAAGATTCAAAGAGAGTGAGATGCCAGCTCCTTTCATTCAGTCAGTAGCTTCAAACATTTCTGGACGGTTTTCAATGGCAAAAATCAATGAATATTGTAAATGCACAAACAGTAATATCTCCACATTGCAACGTGCAATTCTGAAATTTTTTGCTTTTTCCTGCTAATCCTGGCATGATAAAGAAGATTCAAAGAGAGTGAGATGCCAGCTCTTTTCATTCAGTCAGTAGCTTCAAACATTTCTGGTATATGAATAACATGGTTTTTCAATGGCAAAAATCAATGAATATTGTAAATGCACAAACAGTAATTTCTCCGCATTGCAAGGTGCAATTCTGAAATTTTTTGCTTTTTCCTGCTAATCCTAGCATGATAAAGAAGATTCAAAGAGAGTGAGATGCCAGCTCCTTTCATTCAGTCAGTAGCTTCAAACATTTCTGGACGTTTTTCAATGGCAAAAATCAATGAATATTGTAAATGCACAAACAGTAATATCTCCACATTGCAAGGTGCAATTCTGAAATTTTTTGCTTTTTCCTGCTAATCCTGGCATGATAAAGAAGATTCAAAGAGAGATGCCAGCTCTTTTCATTCAGTCAGTAGCTTCAAACATTTCTGGTATATGAATAACATGATGTTTTTCAATGGAAAAATCAATGAATATTGTAAATGCACAAACAGTAATTTCTCCGCATTGCAAGGTGCAATTCTGAAATTTTTTGCTTTTTCCTGCTAATCCTAGCATGATAAAGAAGATTCAAAGAGAGTGAGATGCCAGCTCCTTTCATTCAGTCAGTAGCTTCAAACATTTCTGGACGTTTTTCAATGGCAAAAATCAATGAATATTGTAAATGCACAAACAGTAATATCTCCACATTGCAACGTGCAATTCTGAAATTTTTTGCTTTTTCCTGCTCCTCTTAGCATGATAAAGAAGATTCAAAGAGAGTGAGATGCCAGCTCTTTTCATTCAGTCAGTAGCTTCAAACATTTCTGGTATATGAATAACATGATGTTTTTCAATGGCAAAAATCAATGAATATTGTAAATGCACAAACAGTAATTTCTCCGCATTGCAAGGTGCAATTCTGAAATTTTTTGCTTTTTCCTGCTAATCCTAGCATGATAAAGAAGATTCAAAGAGAGTGAGATGCCAGCTCCTTTCATTCAGTCAGTAGCTTCAAACATTTCTGGACGTTTTTCAATGGCAAAAATCAATGAATATTGTAAATGCACAAACAGTAATATCTCCACATTGCAAGGTGCAATTCTGAAATTTTTTGCTTTTTCCTGCTAATCCTGGCATGATAAAGAAGATTCAAAGAGAGTGAGATGCCAGCTCTTTTCATTCAGTCAGTAGCTTCAAACATTTCTGGTATATGAATAACATGATGTTTTTCAATGGCAAAAATCAATGAATATTATAAATGCACAAACAGTAATTTCTCCGCATTGCAAGGTGCAATTCTGAAATTTTTTGCTTTTCCCTGCTAATCCTAGCATGATAAAGAAGATTCAAAGAGTGAGATGCCAGCTCCTTTCATTCAGTCAGTAGCTTCAACATTTCTGGACGTTTTTCAATGGCAAAAATCAATGAATATTGTAAATGCACAAACAGTAATATCTCCACATTGCAACGTGCAATTCTGAAATTTTTTGCTTTTTCCTGCTCCTCTTAGCATGATAAAGAAGATTCAAAGAGAGTGAGATGCCAGCTCTTTTCATTCAGTCAGTAGCTTCAAACATTTCTGGTATATGAATAACATGATGTTTTTCAATGGCAAAAATCAATGAATATTGTAAATGCACAAACAGTAATTTCTCCGCATTGCAAGGTGCAATTCTGAAATTTTTTGCTTTTTCCTGCTAATCCTAGCATGATAAAGAAGATTCAAAGAGAGTGAGATGCCAGCTCCTTTCATTCAGTCAGTAGCTTCAAACATTTCTGGACGTTTTTCAATGGCAAAAATCAATGAATATTGTAAATGCACAAACAGTAATATCTCCACATTGCAACGTGCAATTCTGAAATTTTTTGCTTTTTCCTGCTCCTCTTAGCATGATAAAGAAGATTCAAAGAGAGTGAGATGCCAGCTCTTTTCATTCAGTCAGTAGCTTCAAACATCTCTGGTATATGAATAACATGATGTTTTTCAATGGCAAAAATCAATGAATATTGTAAATGCACAAACAGTAATTTCTCTGCATTGCAAGGTGCAATTCTGAAATTTTTTGCTTTTTCCTGCTAATCCTAGCATGATAAAGTAGATTCAAAGAGAGTGAGATGCCAGCTCCTTTCATTCAGTCAGTAGCTTCAAACATTTCTGGACGGTTTTCAATGGCAAAAATCAATGAATATTGTAAATGCACAAACAGTAATATCTCCACATTGCAACGTGCAATTCTGAAATTTTTTTGCTTTTTCCTGCTAATCCTGGCATGATAAAGAAGATTCAAAGAGAGTGAGATGCCAGCTCTTTTCATTCAGTCAGTAGCTTCAAACATTTCTGGTATATGAATAACATGGTTTTTCAATGGCAAAAATCAATGAATATTGTAAATGCACAAACAGTAATTTCTCCGCATTGCAAGGTGCAATTCTGAAATTTTTTGCTTTTTCCTGCTAATCCTAGCATGATAAAGAAGATTCAAAGAGAGTGAGATGCCAGCTCCTTTCATTCAGTCAGTAGCTTCAAACATTTCTGGACGTTTTTCAATGGCAAAAATCAATGAATATTGTAAATGCACAAACAGTAATATCTCCACATTGCAAGGTGCAATTCTGAAATTTTTTGCTTTTTCCTGCTAATCCTGGCATGATAAAGAAGATTCAAAGAGAGATGCCAGCTCTTTTCATTCAGTCAGTAGCTTCAAACATTTCTGGTATATGAATAACATGATGTTTTTCAATGGAAAAATCAATGAATATTGTAAATGCACAAACAGTAATTTCTCCGCATTGCAAGGTGCAATTCTGAAATTTTTTGCTTTTTCCTGCTAATCCTAGCATGATAAAGAAGATTCAAAGAGAGTGAGATGCCAGCTCCTTTCATTCAGTCAGTAGCTTCAAACATTTCTGGACGTTTTTCAATGGCAAAAATCAATGAATATTGTAAATGCACAAACAGTAATATCTCCACATTGCAACGTGCAATTCTGAAATTTTTTGCTTTTTCCTGCTCCTCTTAGCATGATAAAGAAGATTCAAAGAGAGTGAGATGCCAGCTCTTTTCATTCAGTCAGTAGCTTCAAACATTTCTGGTATATGAATAACATGATGTTTTTCAATGGCAAAAATCAATGAATATTGTAAATGCACAAACAGTAATTTCTCCGCATTGCAAGGTGCAATTCTGAAATTTTTTGCTTTTTCCTGCTAATCCTAGCATGATAAAGAAGATTCAAAGAGAGTGAGATGCCAGCTCCTTTCATTCAGTCAGTAGCTTCAAACATTTCTGGACGTTTTTCAATGGCAAAAATGAATGAATATTGTAAATGCACAAACAGTAATATCTCCACATTGCAAGGTGCAATTCTGAAATTTTTTGCTTTTTCCTGCTAATCCTGGCATGATAAAGAAGATTCAAAGAGAGTGAGATGCCAGCTCTTTTCATTCAGTCAGTAGCTTCAAACATTTCTGGTATATGAATAACATGATGTTTTTCAATGGCAAAAATCAATGAATATTATAAATGCACAAACAGTAATTTCTCCGCATTGCAAGGTGCAATTCTGAAATTTTTTGCTTTTCCCTGCTAATCCTAGCATGATAAAGAAGATTCAAAGAGTGAGATGCCAGCTCCTTTCATTCAGTCAGTAGCTTCAAACATTTCTGGACGTTTTTCAATGGCAAAAATCAATGAATATTGTAAATGCACAAACAGTAATATCTCCACATTGCAACGTGCAATTCTGAAATTTTTTGCTTTTTCCTGCTCCTCTTAGCATGATAAAGAAGATTCAAAGAGAGTGAGATGCCAGCTCTTTTCATTCAGTCAGTAGCTTCAAACATTTCTGGTATATGAATAACATGATGTTTTTCAATGGCAAAAATCAATGAATATTGTAAATGCACAAACAGTAATTTCTCCGCATTGCAAGGTGCAATTCTGAAATTTTTTGCTTTTTCCTGCTAATCCTAGCATGATAAAGAAGATTCAAAGAGAGTGAGATGCCAGCTCCTTTCATTCAGTCAGTAGCTTCAAACATTTCTATACGTTTTTCAATGGCAAAAATCAATGAATATTGTAAATGCACAAACAGTAATATCTCCACATTGCAAGGTGCAATTCTGAAATTTTTTGCTTTTTCCTGCTAATCCTGGCATGATAAAGAAGATTCAAAGAGAGTGAGATGCCAGCTCTTTTCATTCAGTCAGTAGCTTCAAACATTTCTGGTATATGAATGACATGATGTTTTTCAATGGCAAAAATCAATGAATATTGTAAATGCACAAACAGTAATTTCTCCGCATTGCAAGGTGCAATTCTGAAATTTTTTGCTTTTTCCTGCTAATCCTAGCATGATAAAGAAGATTCAAAGAGAGTGAGATGCCAGCTCCTTTCATTCAGTCAGTAGCTTCAAACATTTCTGGACGTTTTTCAATGGCAAAAATCAATGAATATTGTAAATGCACAAACAGTAATATCTCCACATTGCAAGGTGCAATTCTGAAATTTTTTGCTTTTTCCTGCTCCTCTTAGCATGATAAAGAAGATTCAAAGAGAGTGAGATGCCAGCTCTTTTCATTCAGTCAGTAGCTTCAAACATCTCTGGTATATGAATAACATGATGTTTTTCAATGGCAAAAATCAATGAATATTGTAAATGCACAAACAGTAATTTCTCCGCATTGCAAGGTGCAATTCTGAAATTTTTTGCTTTTTCCTGCTAATCCTAGCATGATAAAGAAGATTCAAAGAGATTGAGATGCCAGCTTCTTTCATTCAGTCAGTAGCTTCAAACATTTCTGGACGTTTTTCAATGGCAAAAATCAATGAATATTGTAAATGCACAAACAGTAATATCTCCACATTGCAAGGTGCAATTCTGAAATTTTTAGCTTTTTCCTGCTCCTCTTAGCATGATAAAGAAGATTCAAAGAGAGTGAGATGCCAGCTCTTTTCATTCAGTCAGTAGCTTCAAACATCTCTGGTATATGAATAACATGATGTTTTTCAATGGCAAAAATCAATGAATATTGTAAATGCACAAACAGTAATTTCTCCGCATTGCAAGGTGCAATTCTGAAATTTTTTGCTTTTTCCTGCTAATCCTAGCATGATAAAGAAGATTCAAAGAGATTGAGATGCCAGCTCCTTTCATTCAGTCAGTAGCTTCAAACATTTCTGGACGTTTTTCAATGGCAAAAATCAATGAATATTGTAAATGCACAAACAGTAATATCTCCACATTGCAAGGTGCAATTCTGAAATTTTTTGCTTTTTCCTGCTAATCCTAGCATGATAAAGAAGATTCAAAGAGAGTGAGATGCCAGCTCCTTTCATTCAGTCAGTAGCTTCAAACATTTCTGGACGGTTTTCAATGGCAAAAATCAATGAATATTGTAAATGCACAAACAGTAATATCTCCACATTGCAACGTGCAATTCTGAAATTTTTTGCTTTTTCCTGCTCCTCTTAGCATGATAAAGAAGATTCAAAGAGAGTGAGATGCCAGCTCTTTTCATTCAGTCAGTAGCTTCAAACATTTCTGGTATATGAATAACATGATGTTTTTCAATGGCAAAAATCAATGAATATTGTAAATGCACAAACAGTAATTTCTCCGCATTGCAAGGTGCAATTCTGAAATTTTTTGCTTTTTCCTGCTAATCCTAGCATGATAAAGAAGATTCAAAGAGAGTGAGATGCCAGCTCCTTTCATTCAGTCAGTAGCTTCAAACATTTCTGGACGTTTTTCAATGGCAAAAATCAATGAATATTGTAAATGCACAAACAGTAATATCTCCACATTGCAAGGTGCAATTCTGAAATTTTTTGCTTTTTCCTGCTAATCCTGGCATGATAAAGAAGATTCAAAGAGAGTGAGATGCCAGCTCTTTTCATTCAGTCAGTAGCTTCAAACATTTCTGGTATATGAATAACATGATGTTTTTCAATGGCAAAAATCAATGAATATTGTAAATGCACAAACAGTAATTTCTCCGCATTGCAAGGTGCAATTCTGAAATTTTTTGCGTTTTCCTGCTAATCCTAGCATGATAAAGAAGATTCAAAGAGAGTGAGATGCCAGCTCCTTTCATTCAGTCAGTAGCTTCAAACATTTCTGGACGTTTTTCAATGGCAAAAATCAATGAATATTGTAAATGCACAAACAGTAATATCTCCACATTGCAAGGTGCAATTCTGAAATTTTTTGCTTTTTCCTGCTCCTCTTAGCATGATAAAGAAGATTCAAAGAGAGTGAGATGCCAGCTCTTTTCATTCAGTCAGTAGCTTCAAACATCTCTGGTATATGAATAACATGATGTTTTTCAATGGCAAAAATCAATGAATATTGTAAATGCACAAACAGTAATTTCTCCGCATTGCAAGGTGCAATTCTGAAATTTTTTGCTTTTTCCTGCTAATCCTAGCATGATAAAGAAGATTCAAAGAGAGTGAGATGCCAGCTCCTTTCATTCAGTCAGTAGCTTCAAACATTTCTGGACGGTTTTCAATGGCAAAAATCAATGAATATTGTAAATGCACAAACAGTAATATCTCCACATTGCAACGTGCAATTCTGAAATTTTTTGCTTTTTCCTGCTAATCCTGGCATGATAAAGAAGATTCAAAGAGAGTGAGATGCCAGCTCTTTTCATTCAGTCAGTAGCTTCAAACATTTCTGGTATATGAATAACATGGTTTTTCAATGGCAAAAATCAATGAATATTGTAAATGCACAAACAGTAATTTCTCCGCATTGCAAGGTGCAATTCTGAAATTTTTTGCTTTTTCCTACTAATCCTAGCATGATAAAGAAGATTCAAAGAGAGTGAGATGCCAGCTCCTTTCATTCAGTCAGTAGCTTCAAACATTTCTGGACGTTATTCAATGGCAAAAATCAATGAATATTGTAAATGCACAAACAGTAATATCTCCACATTGCAAGGTGCAATTCTGAAATTTTTTGCTTTTTCCTGCTCCTCTTAGCATGATAAAGAAGATTCAAAGAGAGTGAGATGCCAGCTCTTTTCATTCAGTCAGTCGCTTCAAACATTTCTGGTATATGAATAACATGATGTTTTTCAATGGCAAAAATCAATGAATATTGTAAATGCACAAACAGTAATTTCTCCGCATTGCAAGGTGCAATTCTGAAATTTTTTGCTTTTTCCTGCTAATCCTAGCATGATAAAGAAGATTCAAAGAGAGTGAGATGCCAGCTCCTTTCATTCTGTCACTAGCTTCAAACATTTCTGGACGTTTTTCAATGGCAAAAATCAATGAATATTGTAAATGCACAAACAGTAATATCTCCACATTGCAAGGTGCAATTCTGAAATTTTTTGCTTTTTCCTGCTAATCCTGGTATGATAAAGAAGATTCAAAGAGAGTGAGATGCCAGCTCTTTTCATTCAGTCAGTAGCTTCAAACATTTCTGGTATATGAATAACATGGTTTTTCAATGGCAAAAATCAATGAATATTGTAAATGCACAAACAGTAATTTCTCCGCATTGCAAGGTGCAATTCTGAAATTTTTTGCTTTTTCCTGCTAATCCTAGCATGATAAAGAAGATTCAAAGAGAGTGAGATGCCAGCTCCTTTCATTCAGTCAGTAGCTTCAAACATTTCTGGACGTTTTTCAATGGCAAAAATCAATGAATATTGTAAATGCACAAACAGTAATATCTCCACATTGCAACGTGCAATTCTGAAATTTTTTGCTTTTTCCTGCTCCTCTTAGCATGATAAAGAAGATTCAAAGAGAGTGAGCTGCCAGCTCTTTTCATTCAGTCAGTAGCTTCAAACATTTATGGTATATGAATAACATGATGTTTTTCAATGGCAAAAATCAATGAATATTGTAAATGCACAAACAGTAATTTCTCCGCATTGCAAGGTGCAATTCTGAAATTTTTTGCTTTTTCCTGCTAATCCTAGCATGATAAAGAAGATTCAAAGAGAGTGAGATGCCAGCTCCTTTCATTCAGTCAGTAGCTTCAAACATTTCTGGACGTTTTTCAATGGCAAAAATCAATGAATATTGTAAATGCACAAACAGTAATATCTCCACATTGCAAGGTGCAATTCTGAAATATTTTGCTTTTTCCTGCTAATCCTGGCATGATAAAGAAGATTCAAAGAGAGTGAGATGCCAGCTCTTTTCATTCAGTCAGTAGCTTCAAACATTTCTGGTATATGAATAACATGATGTTTTTCAATGGCAAAAATCAATGAATATTGTAAATGCACAAACAGTAATTTCTCCGCATTGCAAGGTGCAAATCTGAAATTTTTTGCTTTTTCCTGCTAATCCTAGCATGATAAAGAAGATTCAAAGAGAGTGAGATGCCAGCTCCTTTCATTCAGTCAGTAGCTTCAAACATTTCTGGACGTTTTTCAATGGCAAAAATCAATGAATATTGTAAATGCACAAACAGTAATATCTCCACATTGCAACGTGCAATTCTGAAATTTTTTGCTTTTTCCTGCTCCTCTTAGCATGATAAAGAAGATTCAAAGAGAGTGAGATGCCAGCTCTTTTCATTCAGTCAGTAGCTTCAAACATTTCTGGTATATGAATAACATGATGTTTTTCAATGGCAAAAATCAATGAATATTGTAAATGCACAAACAGTAATTTCTCCGCATTGCAAGGTGCAATTCTGAAATTTTTTGCTTTTTCCTGCTAATCCTAGCATGATAAAGAAGATTCAAAGAGAGTGAGATGCCAGCTCCTTTCATTCAGTCAGTAGCTTCAAACATTTCTGGACGTTTTTCAATGGCAAAAATCAATGAATATTGTAAATGCACAAACAGTAATATCTTCACATTGCAATGTGCAATTCTAAAATTTTTTGCTTTTTCCTGCTAATCCTGGCATGATAAAGAAGATTCAAAGAGAGTGAGATGCCAGCTCTTTTCATTCAGTCAGTAGCTTCAAACATTTCTGGTATATGAATAACATGATGTTTTTCAATGGCAAAAATCAATGAATATTGTAAATGCACAAACAGTAATTTCTCCGCATTGCAAGGTGCAATTCTGAAATTTTTTGCTTTTTCCTGCTAATCCTAGCATGATAAAGAAGATTCAAAGAGAGTGAGATGCCAGCTCCTTTCATTCAGTCAGTAGCTTCAAACATTTCTGGACGTTTTTCAATGGCAAAAATCAATGAATATTGTAAATGCACAAACAGTAATATCTCCACATTGCAAGGTGCAATTCTGAAATTTTTTGCTTTTTCCTGCTAATCCTGGCATGATAAAGAAGATTCAAAGAGAGTGAGATGCCAGCTCTTTTCATTCAGTCAGTAGCTTCAAACATTTCTGGTATATGAATAACATGATGTTTTTCAATGGCAAAAATCAATGAATATTGTAAATGCTCAAACAGTAATTTCTCCGCATTGCAAGGTGCAATTCTGAAATTTTTTGCTTTTTCCTGCTAATCCTAGCATGATAAAGAAGATTCAAAGAGAGTGAGATGCCAGCTCCTTTCATTCAGTCAGTAGCTTCAAACATTTCTGGACGTTTTTCAATGGCAAAAATCAATGAATATTGTAAATGCACAAACAGTAATATCTCCACATTGCAAGGTGCAATTCTGAAATTTTTTGCTTTTTCCTGCTCCTCTTAGCATGATAAAGAAGATTCAAAGAGAGTGAGATGCCAGCTCTTTTCATTCAGTCAGTAGCTTCAAACATCTCTGGTATATGAATAACATGATGTTTTTCAATGGCAAAAATCAATGAATATTGTAAATGCACAAACAGTAATTTCTCCGCATTGCAAGGTGCAATTCTGAAATTTTTTGCTTTTTCCTGCTAATCCTAGCATGATAAAGAAGATTCAAAGAGAGTGAGATGCCAGCTCCTTTCATTCAGTCAGTAGCTTCAAACATTTCTGGACGGTTTTCAATGGCAAAAATCAATGAATATTGTAAATGCACAAACAGTAATATCTCCACATTGCAACGTGCAATTCTGAAATTTTTTGCTTTTTCCTGCTAATCCTGGCATGATAAAGAAGATTCAAAGAGAGTGAGATGCCAGCTCTTTTCATTCAGTCAGTAGCTTCAAACATTTCTGGTATATGAATAACATGGTTTTTCAATGGCAAAAATCAATGAATATTGTAAATGCACAAACAGTAATTTCTCCGCATTGCAAGGTGCAATTCTGAAATTTTTTGCTTTTTCCTGCTAATCCTAGCATGATAAAGAAGATTCAAAGAGAGTGAGATGCCAGCTCCTTTCATTCAGTCAGTAGCTTCAAACATTTCTGGACGTTTTTCAATGGCAAAAATCAATGAATATTGTAAATGCACAAACAGTAATATCTCCACATTGCAAGGTGCAATTCTGAAATTTTTTGCTTTTTCCTGCTCCTCTTAGCATGATAAAGAAGATTCAAAGAGAGTGAGATGCCAGCTCTTTTCATTCAGTCAGTCGCTTCAAACATTTCTGGTATATGAATAACATGATGTTTTTCAATGGCAAAAATCAATGAATATTGTAAATGCACAAACAGTAATTTCTCCGCATTGCAAGGTGCAATTCTGAAATTTTTTGCTTTTTCCTGCTAATCCTAGCATGATAAAGAAGATTCAAAGAGAGTGAGATGCCAGCTCCTTTCATTCTGTCACTAGCTTCAAACATTTCTGGACGTTTTTCAATGGCAAAAATCAATGAATATTGTAAATGCACAAACAGTAATATCTCCACATTGCAAGGTGCAATTCTGAAATTTTTTGCTTTTTCCTGCTAATCCTGGTATGATAAAGAAGATTCAAAGAGAGTGAGATGCCAGCTCTTTTCATTCAGTCAGTAGCTTCAAACATTTCTGGTATATGAATAACATGGTTTTTCAATGGCAAAAATCAATGAATATTGTAAATGCACAAACAGTAATTTCTCCGCATTGCAAGGTGCAATTCTGAAATTTTTTGCTTTTTCCTGCTAATCCTAGCATGATAAAGAAGATTCAAAGAGAGTGAGATGCCAGCTCCTTTCATTCAGTCAGTAGCTTCAAACATTTCTGGACGTTTTTCAATGGCAAAAATCAATGAATATTGTAAATGCACAAACAGTAATATCTCCAAATTGCAACGTGCAATTCTGAAATTTTTTGCTTTTTCCTGCTCCTCTTAGCATGATAAAGAAGATTCAAAGAGAGTGAGCTGCCAGCTCTTTTCATTCAGTCAGTAGCTTCAAACATTTCTGGTATATGAATAACATGATGTTTTTCAATGGCAAAAATCAATGAATATTGTAAATGCACAAACAGTAATTTCTCCGCATTGCAAGGTGCAATTCTGAAATTTTTTGCTTTTTCCTGCTAATCCTAGCATGATAAAGAAGATTCAAAGAGAGTGAGATGCCAGCTCCTTTCATTCAGTCAGTAGCTTCAAACATTTCTGGACGTTTTTCAATGGCAAAAATCAATGAATATTGTAAATGCACAAACAGTAATATCTCCACATTGCAAGGTGCAATTCTGAAATATTTTGCTTTTTCCTGCTAATCCTGGCATGATAAAGAAGATTCAAAGAGAGTGAGATGCCAGCTCTTTTCATTCAGTCAGTAGCTTCAAACATTTCTGGTATATGAATAACATGATGTTTTTCAATGGCAAAAATCAATGAATATTGTAAATGCACAAACAGTAATTTCTCCGCATTGCAAGGTGCAAATCTGAAATTTTTTGCTTTTTCCTGCTAATCCTAGCATGATAAAGAAGATTCAAAGAGAGTGAGATGCCAGCTCCTTTCATTCAGTCAGTAGCTTCAAACATTTCTGGACGTTTTTCAATGGCAAAAATCAATGAATATTGTAAATGCACAAACAGTAATATCTCCACATTGCAACGTGCAATTCTGAAATTTTTTGCTTTTTCCTGCTCCTCTTAGCATGATAAAGAAGATTCAAAGAGAGTGAGATGCCAGCTCTTTTCATTCAGTCAGTAGCTTCAAACATTTCTGGTATATGAATAACATGATGTTTTTCAATGGCAAAAATCAATGAATATTGTAAATGCACAAACAGTAATTTCTCCGCATTGCAAGGTGCAATTCTGAAATTTTTTGCTTTTTCCTGCTAATCCTAGCATGATAAAGAAGATTCAAAGAGAGTGAGATGCCAGCTCCTTTCATTCAGTCAGTAGCTTCAAACATTTCTGGACGTTTTTCAATGGCAAAAATCAATGAATATTGTAAATGCACAAACAGTAATATCTCCACATTGCAAGGTGCAATTCTGAAATTTTTTGCTTTTTACTGCTAATCCTGGCATGATAAAGAAGATTCAAAGAGAGTGAGATGCCAGCTTCTTTCATTCAGTCAGTAGCTTCAAACATTTCTGGACGTTTTTCAATGGCAAAAATCAATGAATATTGTAAATGCACAAACAGTAATATCTCCACATTGCAAGGTGCAATTCTGAAATTTTTTGCTTTTTCCTGCTCCTCTTAGCATGATAAAGAAGATTCAAAGAGAGTGAGATGCCAGCTCTTTTCATTCAGTCAGTAGCTTCAAACATCTCTGGTATATGAATAACATGATGTTTTTCAATGGCAAAAATCAATGAATATTGTAAATGCACAAACAGTAATTTCTCCGCATTGCAAGGTGCAATTCTGAAATTTTTTGCTTTTTCCTGCTAATCCTAGCATGATAAAGAAGATTCAAAGAGATTGAGATGCCAGCTCCTTTCATTCAGTCAGTAGCTTCAAACATTTCTGGACGTTTTTCAATGGCAAAAATCAATGAATATTGTAAATGCACAAACAGTAATATCTCCACATTGCAAGGTGCAATTCTGAAATTTTTTGCTTTTTCCTGCTAATCCTAGCATGATAAAGAAGATTCAAAGAGAGTGAGATGCCAGCTCCTTTCTTTCAGTCAGTAGCTTCAAACATTTCTGGACGGTTTTCAATGGCAAAAATCAATGAATATTGTAAATGCACAAACAGTAATATCTCCACATTGCAACGTGCAATTCTGAAATTTTTTGCTTTTTCCTGCTAATCCTGGCATGATAAAGAAGATTCATAGAGAGTGAGATGCCAGCTCTTTTCATTCAGTCAGTAGCTTCAAACATTTCTGGTATATGAATAACATGGTTTTTCAATGGCAAAAATCAATGAATATTGTAAATGCACAAACAGTAATTTCTCCGCATTGCAAGGTGCAATTCTGAAATTTTTTGCTTTTTCCTGCTAATCCTAGCATGATAAAGAAGATTCAAAGAGAGTGAGATGCCAGCTCCTTTCATTCAGTCAGTAGCTTCAAACATTTCTGGACGTTTTTCAATGGCAAAAATCAATGAATATTGTAAATGCACAAACAGTAATATCTCCACATTGCAAGGTGCAATTCTGAAATTTTTTGCTTTTTCCTGCTCCTCTTAGCATGATAAAGAAGATTCAAAGAGAGTGAGATGCCAGCTCTTTTCATTCAGTCAGTAGCTTCAAACATTTCTGGTATATGAATAACATGATGTTTTTCAATGGCAAAAATCAATGAATATTGTAAATGCACAAACAGTAATTTCTCCGCATTGCAAGGTGCAATTCTGAAATTTTTTGCTTTTTCCTGCTAATCCTAGCATGATAAAGAAGATTCAAAGAGAGTGAGATGCCAGCTCCTTTCATTCAGTCAGTAGCTTCAAACATTTCTGGACGTTTTTCAATGGCAAAAATCAATGAATATTGTAAATGCACAAACAGTAATATCTCCACATTGCAAGGTGCAATTCTGAAATTTTTTGCTTTTTCCTGCTAATCCTGGTATGATAAAGAAGATTCAAAGAGAGTGAGATGCCAGCTCTTTTCATTCAGTCAGTAGCTTCAAACATTTCTGGTATATGAATAACATGGTTTTTCAATGGCAAAAATCAATGAATATTGTAAATGCACAAACAGTAATTTCTCCGCATTGCAAGGTGCAATTCTGAAATTTTTTGCTTTTTCCTGCTAATCCTAGCATGATAAAGAAGATTCAAAGAGAGTGAGATGCCAGCTCCTTTCATTCAGTCAGTAGCTTCAAACATTTCTGGACGTTTTTCAATGGCAAAAATCAATGAATATTGTAAATGCACAAACAGTAATATCTCCACATTGCAACGTGCAATTCTGAAATTTTTTGCTTTTTCCTGCTCCTCTTAGCATGATAAAGAAGATTCAAAGAGAGTGAGCTGCCAGCTCTTTTCATTCAGTCAGTAGCTTCAAACATTTCTGGTATATGAATAACATGATGTTTTTCAATGGCAAAAATCAATGAATATTGTAAATGCACAAACAGTAATTTCTCCGCCTTGCAAGGTGCAATTCTGAAATTTTTTGCTTTTTCCTGCTAATCCTAGCATGATAAAGAAGATTCAAAGAGAGTGAGATGCCAGCTCCTTTCATTCAGTCAGTAGCTTCAAACATTTCTGGACGTTTTTCAATGGCAAAAATCAATGAATATTGTAAATGCACAAACAGTAATATCTCCACATTGCAAGGTGCAATTCTGAAATTTTTTGCTTTTTCCTGCTAATCCTGGCATGATAAAGAAGATTCAAAGAGAGTGAGATGCCAGCTCTTTTCATTCAGTCAGTAGCTTCAAACATTTCTGGTATATGAATAACATGATGTTTTTCAATGGCAAAAATCAATGAATATTGTAAATGCACAAACAGTAATTTCTCCGCATTGCAAGGTGCAATTCTGAAATTTTTTGCTTTTTCCTGCTAATCCTAGCATGATAAAGAAGATTCAAAGAGAGTGAGATGCCAGCTCCTTTTATTCAGTCAGTAGCTTCAAACATTTCTGGACGTTTTTCAATGGCAAAAATCAATGAATATTGTAAATGCACAAACAGTAATATCTCCACATTGCAACGTGCAATTCTGAAATTTTTTGCTTTTTCCTGCTCCTCTTAGCATGATAAAGAAGATTCAAAGAGAGTGAGATGCCAGCTCTTTTCATTCATTCAGTAGCTTCAAACATTTCTGGTATATGAATAACATGATGTTTTTCAATGGCAAAAATCAATGAATATTGTAAATGCACAAACAGTAATTTCTCCGCATTGCAAGGTGCAATTCTGAAATTTTTTGCTTTTTCCTGCTAATCCTAGCATGATAAAGAAAATTCAAAGAGAGTGAGATGCCAGCTCCTTTCATTCAGTCAGTAGCTTCAAACATTTCTGGACGTTTTTCAATGGCAAAAATCAATGAATATTGTAAATGCACAAACAGTAATATCTCCACATTGCAAGGTGCAATTCTGAAATTTTTTGCTTTTTCCTGCTAATCCTGGCATGATAAAGAAGATTCATAGAGAGTGAGATGCCAGCTCTTTTCATTCAGTCAGTAGCTTCAAACATTTCTGTTATATGAATAACATGATGTTTTTCAATGGCAAAAATCAATGAATATTATAAATGCACAAACAGTAATTTCTCCGCATTGCAAGGTGCAATTCTGAAATTTTTTGCTTTTTCCTGCTAATCCTAGCATGATAAAGAAGATTCAAAGAGTGAGATGCCAGCTCCTTTCATTCAGTCAGTAGCTTCAAACATTTCTGGACGTTTTTCAATGGCAAAAATCAATGAATATTGTAAATGCACAAACAGTAATATCTCCACATTGCAACGTGCAATTCTGAAATTTTTTGCTTTTTCCTGCTCCTCTTAGCATGATAAAGAAGATTCAAAGAGAGTGAGATGCCAGCTCTTTTCATTCAGTCAGTAGCTTCAAACATTTCTGGTATATGAATAACATGATGTTTTTCAATGGCAAAAATCAATGAATATTGTAAATGCACAAACAGTAATTTCTCCACATTGCAAGGTGCAATTCTGAAATTTTTTGCTTTTTCCTGCTAATCCTAGCATGATAAAGAAGATTCAAAGAGAGTGAGATGCCAGCTCCTTTCATTCAGTCAGTAGCTTCAAACATTTCTGGACGTTTTTCAATGGCAAAAATCAATGAATATTGTAAATGCACAAACAGTAATATCTCCACATTGCAACGTGCAATTCTGAAATTTTTTGCTTTTTCCTGCTCCTCTTAGCATGATAAAGAAGATTCAAAGAGAGTGAGCTGCCAGCTCTTTTCATTCAGTCAGTAGCTTCAAACATTTCTGGTATATGAATAACATGATGTTTTTCAATGGCAAAAATCAATGAATATTGTAAATGCACAAACAGTAATTTCTCCGCATTGCAAGGTGCAATTCTGAAATTTTTTGCTTTTTCCTGCTAATCCTAGCATGATAAAGAAGATTCAAAGAGAGTGAGATGCCAGCTCCTTTCATTCAGTCAGTAGCTTCAAACATTTCTGGACGTTTTTCAATGGCAAAAATCAATGAATATTGTAAATGCACAAACAGTAATATCTCCACATTGCAAGGTGCAATTCTGAAATTTTTTGCTTTTTCCTGCTAATCCTGGCATGATAAAGAAGATTCATAGAGAGTGAGATGCCAGCTCTTTTCATTCAGTCAGTAGCTTCAAACATTTCTGGTATATGAATAACATGATGTTTTTCAATGGCAAAAATCAATGAATATTATAAATGCACAAACAGTAATTTCTCCGCATTGCAAGGTGCAATTCTGAAATTTTTTGCTTTTTGCTGCTAATCCTAGCATGATAAAGAAGATTCAAAGAGTGAGATGCCAGCTCCTTTCATTCAGTCAGTAGCTTCAAACATTTCTGGACGTTTTTCAATGGCAAAAATCAATGAATATTGTAAATGCACAAACAGTAATATCTCCACATTGCAACGTGCAATTCTGAAATTTTTTGCTTTTATCTGCTCCTCTTAGCATGATAAAGAAGATTCAAAGAGAGTGAGATGCCAGCTCTTTTCATTCAGTCAGTAGCTTCAAACATTTCTGGTATATGAATAACATGATGTTTTTCAATGGCAAAAATCAATGAATATTGTAAATGCACAAACAGTAATTTCTCCGCATTGCAAGGTGCAATTCTGAAATTTTTTGCTTTTTCCTGCTAATCCTAGCATGATAAAGAAGATTCAAAGAGAGTGAGATGCCAGCTCCTTTCATTCAGTCAGTAGCTTCAAACATTTCTGGACGTTTTTCAATGGCAAAAATCAATGAATATTGTAAATGCACAAACAGTAATATCTCCACATTGCAAGGTGCAATTCTGAAATTTTTTGCTTTTTCCTGCTAATCCTGGCATGTTAAAGAAGATTCAAAGAGAGTGAGATGCCAGCTCTTTTCATTCAGTCAGTAGCTTCAAACATTTCTGGTATATGAATAACATGATGTTTTTCAATGGCAAAAATCAATGAATATTGTAAATGCACAAACAGTAATTTCTCCGCATTGCAAGGTGCAATTCTGAAATTTTTTGCTTTTTCCTGCTAATCCTAGCATGATAAAGAAGATTCAAAGAGAGTGAGATGCCAGCTCCTTTCATTCAGTCAGTAGCTTCAAACATTTCTGGACGTTTTTCAATGGCAAAAATCAATGAATATTGTAAATGCACAAACAGTAATATCTCCACATTGCAAGGTGCAATTCTGAAATTTTTTGCTTTTTCCTGCTAATCCTGGCATGATAAAGAAGATTCAAAGAGAGTGAGATGCCAGCTCTTTTCATTCAGTCAGTAGCTTCAAACATTTCTGGTATATGAATAACATGATGTTTTTCAATGGCAAAAATCAATGAATATTATAAATGCACAAACAGTAATTTCTCCGCATTGCAAGGTGCAATTCTGAAATTTTTTGCTTTTTCCTGCTAATCCTAGCATGATAAAGAAGATTCAAAGAGTGAGATGCCAGCTCCTTTCATTCAGTCAGTAGCTTCAAACATTTCTGGACGTTTTTCAATGGCAAAAATCAATGAATATTGTAAATGCACAAACAGTAATATCTCCACATTGCAACGTGCAATTCTGAAATTTTTTGCTTTTTCCTGCTCCTCTTAGCATGATAAAGAAGATTCAAAGAGAGTGAGATGCCAGCTCTTTTCATTCAGTCAGTAGCTTCAAACATTTCTGGTATATGAATAACATGATGTTTTTCAATGGCAAAAATCAATGAATATTGTAAATGCACAAACAGTAATTTCTCCGCATTGCAAGGTGCAATTCTGAAATTTTTTGCTTTTTCCTGCTAATCCTAGCATGATAAAGAAGATTCAAAGAGAGTGAGATGCCAGCTCCTTTCATTCAGTCAGTAGCTTCAAACATTTCTGGACGTTTTTCAATGGCAAAAATCAATTAATATTGTAAATGCACAAACAGTAATATCTCCACATTGCAAGGTGCAATTCTGAAATTTTTTGCTTTTTCCTGCTAATCCTGGCATGATAAAGAAGATTCAAAGAGAGTGAGATGGCAGCTCTTTTCATTCAGTCAGTAGCTTCAAACATTTCTGGTATATGAATAACATGATGTTTTTCAATGGCAAAAATCAATGAATATTGTAAATGCACAAACAGTAATTTCTCCGCATTGCAAGGTGCAATTCTGAAATTTTTTGCTTTTTCCTGCTAATCCTAGCATGATAAAGAAGATTCAAAGAGAGTGAGATGCCAGCTCCTTTCATTCAGTCAGTAGCTTCAAACATTTCTGGACGTTTTTCAATGGCAAAAATCAATGAATATTGTAAATGCACAAACAGTAATATCTCCACATTGCAAGGTGCAATTCTGAAATTTTTTGCTTTTTCCTGCTAATCCTGGCATGATAAAGAAGATTCAAAGAGAGTGAGATGCCAGCTCTTTTCATTCAGTCAGTAGCTTCAAACATTTCTGGTATATGAATAACATGATGTTTTTCAATGGCAAAAATCAATGAATATTGTAAGTGCACAAACAGTAATTTCTCCGCATTGCAAGGTGCAATTCTGAAATTTTTTGCTTTTTCCTGCTAATCCTAGCATGATAAAGAAGATTCAAAGAGAGTGAGATGCCAGCTCCTTTCATTCAGTCAGTAGCTTCAAACATTTCTGGACGTTTTTCAATGGCAAAAATCAATGAATATTGTAAATGCACAAACAGTAATATCTCCACATTGCAAGGTGCAATTCTGAAATTTTTTGCTTTTTCCTGCTAATCCTGGCATGATAAAGAAGATTCAAAGAGAGTGAGATGCCAGCTCTTTTCATTCAGTCAGTAGCTTCAAACATTTCTGGTATATGAATAACATGATGTTTTTCAATGGCAAAAATCAATGAATATTATAAATGCACAAACAGTAATTTCTCCGCATTGCAAGGTGCAATTCTGAAATTTTTTGCTTTTTCCTGCTAATCCTAGCATGATAAAGAAGATTCAAAGAGTGAGATGCCAGCTCCTTTCATTCAGTCAGTAGCTTCAAACATTTCTGGACGTTTTTCAATGGCAAAAATCAATGAATATTGTAAATGCACAAACAGTAATATCTCCACATTGCAACGTGCAATTCTGAAATTTTTTGCTTTTTCCTGCTCCTCTTAGCATGATAAAGAAGATTCAAAGAGAGTGAGATGCCAGCTCTTTTCATTCAGTCAGTAGCTTCAAACATTTCTGGTATATGAATAACATGATGTTTTTCAATGGCAAAAATCAATGAATATTGTAAATGCACAAACAGTAATTTCTCCGCATTGCAAGGTGCAATTCTGAAATTTTTTGCTTTTTCCTGCTAATCCTAGCATGATAAAGAAGATTCAAAGAGAGTGAGATGCCAGCTCCTTTCATTCAGTCAGTAGCTTCAAACATTTCTGGACGTTTTTCAATGGCAAAAATCAATGAATATTGTAAATGCACAAACAGTAATATCTCCACATTGCAAGGTGCAATTCTGAAATTTTTTGCTTTATCCTGCTAATCCTGGCATGATAAAGAAGATTCAAAGAGAGTGAGATGCCAGCTCTTTTCATTCAGTCAGTAGCTTCAAACATTTCTGGTATATGAATAACATGATGTTTTTCAATGGCAAAAATCAATGAATATTATAAATGCACAAACAGTAATTTCTCCGCATTGCAAGGTGCAATTCTGAAATTTTTTGCTTTTTCCTGCTAATCCTAGCATGATAAAGAAGATTCAAAGAGTGAGATGCCAGCTCCTTTCATTCAGTCAGTAGCTTCAAACATTTCTGGACGTTTTTCAATGGCAAAAATCAATGAATATTGTAAATGCACAAACAGTAATATCTCCACATTGCAACGTGCAATTCTGAAATTTTTTGCTTTTTCCTGCTCCTCTTAGCATGATAAAGAAGATTCAAAGAGAGTGAGATGCCAGCTCTTTTCATTCAGTCAGTAGCTTCAAACATTTCTGGTATATGAATAACATGATGTTTTTCAATGGCAAAAATCAATGAATATTGTAAATGCACAAACAGTAATTTCTCCGCATTGCAAGGTGCAATTCTGAAATTTTTTGCTTTTTCCTGCTAATCCTAGCATGATAAAGAAGATTCAAAGAGAGTGAGATGCCAGCTCCTTTCATTCAGTCAGTAGCTTCAAACATTTCTGGACGTTTTTCAATGGCAAAAATCAATGAATATTGTAAATGCACAAACAGTAATATCTCCACATTGCAAGGTGCAATTCTGAAATTTTTTGCTTTTTCCTGCTAATCCTGGCATGATAAAGAAGATTCAAAGAGAGTGAGATGGCAGCTCTTTTCATTCAGTCAGTAGCTTCAAACATTTCTGGTATATGAATAACATGATGTTTTTCAATGGCAAAAATCAATGAATATTGTAAATGCACAAACAGTAATTTCTCCGCATTGCAAGGTGCAATTCTGAAATTTTTTGCTTTTTCCTGCTAATCCTAGCATGATAAAGAAGATTCAAAGAGAGTGAGATGCCAGCTCCTTTCATTCAGTCAGTAGCTTCAAACATTTCTGGACGTTTTTCAATTTCAAAAATCAATGAATATTGTAAATGCACAAACAGTAATATCTCCACATTGCAAGGTGCAATTCTGAAATTTTTTGCTTTTTCCTGCTAATCCTGGCATGATAAAGAAGATTCAAAGAGAGTGAGATGCCAGCTCTTTTCATTCAGTCAGTAGCTTCAAACATTTCTGGTATATGAATAACATGATGTTTTTCAATGGCAAAAATCAATGAATATTATAAATGCACAAACAGTAATTTCTCCGCATTGCAAGGTGCAATTCTGAAATTTTTTGCTTTTTCCTGCTAATCCTAGCATGATAAAGAAGATTCAAAGTGTGAGATGCCAGCTCCTTTCATTCAGTCAGTAGCTTCAAACATTTCTGGACGTTTTTCAATGGCAAAAATCAATGAATATTGTAAATGCACATACAGTAATATCTCCACATTGCAACGTGCAATTCTGAAATTTTTTGCTTTTTCCTGCTCCTCTTAGCATGATAAAGAAGATTCAAAGAGAGTGAGATGCCAGCTCTTTTCATTCAGTCAGTAGCTTCAAACATTTCTGGTATATGAATAACATGATGTTTTTCAATGGCAAAAATCAATGAATATTGTAAATGCACAAACAGTAATTTCTCCGCATTGCAAGGTGCAATTCTGAAATTTTTTGCTTTTTCCTGCTAATCCTAGCATGATAAAGAAGATTCAAAGAGAGTGAGATGCCAGCTCCTTTCATTCAGTCAGTAGCTTCAAACATTTCTGGACGTTTTTCAATGGCAAAAATCAATGAATATTGTAAATGCACAAACAGTAATATCTCCACATTGCAAGGTGCAATTCTGAAATTTTTTGCTTTTTCCTGCTAATCCTGGCATGATAAAGAAGATTCAAAGAGAGTGAGATGCCAGCTCTTTTCATTCAGTCAGTAGCTTCAAACATTTCTGGTATATGAATAACATGATGTTTTTCAATGGCAAAAATCAATGAATATTGTAAATGCACAAACAGTAATTTCTCCTCATTGCAAGGTGCAATTCTGAAATTTTTTGCTTTTTCCTGCTAATCCTAGCATGATAAAGAAGATTCAAAGAGAGTGAGATGCCAGCTCCTTTCATTCAGTCAGTAGCTTCAAACATTTCTGGACGTTTTTCAATGGCAAAAATCAATGAATATTGTAAATGCACAAACAGTAATATCTCCACATTGCAACGTGCAATTCTGAAATTTTTGCTTTTTCCTGCTCCTCTTAGCATGATAAAGAAGATTCAAAGAGAGTGAGATGCCAGCTCTTTTGATTCAGTCAGTAGCTTCAAACATTTCTGGTATATGAATAACATGATGTTTTTCAATGGCAAAAATCAATGAATATTGTAAATGCACAAACAGTAATTTCTCCGCATTGCAAGGTGCAATTCTGAAATTTTTTGCTTTTTCCTGCTAATCCTAGCATGATAAAGAAGATTCAAAGAGAGTGAGATGCCAGCTCCTTTCATTCAGTCAGTAGCTTCAAACATTTCTGGAAACGTTTTTCAATGGCAAAAATCAATGAATATTGTAAATGCACAAACAGTAATATCTCCACATTGCAAGGTGCAATTCTGAAATTTTTTGCTTTTTCCTGCTAATCCTAGCATGATAAAGAAGATTCAAAGAGAGTGAGATGCCAGCTCTTTTCATTCAGTCAGTAGCTTCAAACATCTCTGGTATATGAATAACATGATGTTTTTCAATGGCAAAAATCAATGAATATTGTAAATGCACAAACAGTAATTTCTCCGCATTGCAAGGTGCAATTCTGAAATTTTTTGCTTTTTCCTGCTAATCCTAGCATGATAAAGAAGATTCAAAGAGAGTGAGATGCCAGCTCCTTTCATTCAGTCAGTAGCTTCAAACATTTCTGGACGTTTTTCAATGGCAAAAATCAATGAATATTGTAAATGCACAAACAGTAATATCTCCACATTGCAAGGTGCAATTCTGAAATTTTTTGCTTTTTCCTGCTACTCCTAGCATGATAAAGAAGATTCAAAGAGAGTGAGATGCCAGCTCCTTTCATTGTCAGTAGCTTCAAACATTTCTGGACGGTTTTCAATGGCAAAAATCAATGAATATTGTAAATGCACAAACAGTAATATCTCCACATTGCAACGTGCAATTCTGAAATTTTTTGCTTTTTCCTGCTAATCCTGGCATGATAAAGAAGATTCAAAGAGAGTGAGATGCCAGCTCTTTTCATTCAGTCAGTAGCTTCAAACATTTCTGGTATATGAATAACATGATGTTTTTCAATGGCAAAAATCAATGAATATTGTAAATGCACAAACAGTAATTTCTCCGCATTGCAAGGTGCAATTCTGAAATTTTTTGCTTTTTCCTGCTAATCCTAGCATGATAAAGAAGATTCAAAGAGAGTGAGATGCCAGCTCCTTTCATTCAGTCAGTAGCTTCAAACATTTCTGGACGTTTTTCAATGGCAAAAATCAATGAATATTGTAAATGCACAAACAGTAATATCTCCACATTGCAACGTGCAATTCTGAAATTTTTTGCTTTTTCCTGCTAATCCTAGCATGATAAAGAAGATACAAAGAGAGTGAGATGCCAGCTCCTTTCATTCAGTCAGTAGCTTTAAACATTTCTGGACGTTTTTCAATGGCAAAAATCAATGAATATTGTAAATGCACAAACAGTAATATCTCCACATTGCAACGTGCAATTCTGAAATGTTTTGCTTTTTCCTGCTAATCCTAGCATGATAAAGAAGATTCAAAGAGAGTGAGATGCCAGCTCTTTTCATTCAGTCAGTAGCTTCAAACATTTCTGGTATATGAATAACATGATGTTTTTCAATGGCAAAAATCAATGAATATTGTAAATGCACAAACAGTAATTTCTCCGCATTGCAAGGTGCAATTCTGAAATTTTTTGCTTTTTCCTGCTAATCCTAGCATGATAAAGAAGATTCAAAGAGAGTGAGATGCCAGCTCCTTTCATTCAGTCAGTAGCTTCAAACATTTCTGGACGTTTTTCAATGGCAAAAATCAATGAATATTGTAAATGCACAAACAGTAATATCTCCACATTGCAACGTGCAATTCTGAAATTTTTTGCTTTTTCCTGCTAATCCTGGCATGATAAAGAAGATTCAAAGAGAGTGAGATGCCAGCTCTTTTCATTCAGTCAGTAGCTTCAAACATTTCTGGTATATGAATAACATGATGTTTTTCAATGGCAAAAATCAATGAATATTGTAAATGCACAAACAGTAATTTCTCCGCATTGCAAGGTGCAATTCTGAAATTTTTTGCTTTTTCCTGCTAATCCTAGCATGATAAAGAAGATTCAAAGAGAGTGAGATGCCAGCTCCTTTCATTCAGTCAGTAGCTTCAAACATTTCTGGACGTTTTTCAATGGCAAAAATCAATGAATATTGTAAATGCACAAACAGTAATATCTCCACATTTGGCAAGGTGCAATTCTGAAATTTTTTGCTTTTTCCTGCTAATCCTGGCATGATAAAGAAGATTCAAAGAGAGTGAGATGCCAGCTCTTTTCATTCAGTCAGTAGCTTCAAACATTTCTGGTATATGAATAACATGATGTTTTTCAATGGCAAAAATCAATGAATATTATAAATGCACAAACAGTAATTTCTCCGCATTGCAAGGTGCAATTCTGAAATTTTTTGCTTTTTCCTGCTAATCCTAGCATGATAAAGAAGATTCAAAGTGTGAGATGCCAGCTCCTTTCATTCAGTCAGTAGTTTCAAACATTTCTGGACGTTTTTCAATGGCAAAAATCAATGAATATTGTAAATGCACAAACAGTAATATCTCCACATTGCAACGTGCAATTCTGAAATTTTTTGCTTTTTCCTGCTCCTCTTAGCATGATAAAGAAGATTCAAAGAGAGTGAGATGCCAGCTCTTTTCATTCAGTCAGTAGCTTCAAACATTTCTGGTATATGAATAACATGATGTTTTTCAATGGCAAAAATCAATGAATATTGTAAATGCACAAACAGTAATTTCTCCGCATTGCAAGGTGCAATTCTGAAATTTTTTGCTTTTTCCTGCTAATCCTAGCATGATAAAGAAGATTCAAAGAGAGTGAGATGCCAGCTCCTTTCATTCAGTCAGTAGCTTCAAACATTTCTGGACGTTTTTCAATGGCAAAAATCAATGAATATTGTAAATGCACAAACAGTAATATCTCCACATTGCAAGGTGCAATTCTGAAATTTTTTGCTTTTTCCTGCTAATCCTGGCATGATAAAGAAGATTCAAAGAGAGTGAGATGCCAGCTCTTTTCATTCAGTCAGTAGCTTCAAACATTTCTGGTATATGAATAACATGATGTTTTTCAATGGCAAAAATCAATGAATATTGTAAATGCACAAACAGTAATTTCTCCACATTGCAAGGTGCAATTCTGAAATTTTTTGCTTTTTCCTGCTAATCCTAGCATGATAAAGAAGATTCAAAGAGAGTGAGATGCCAGCTCCTTTCATTCAGTCAGTAGCTTCAAACATTTCTGGACGTTTTTCAATGGCAAAAATCAATGAATATTGTAAATGCACAAACAGTAATATCTCCACATTGCAACGTGCAATTCTGAAATTTTTTGCTTTTTCCTGCTCCTCTTAGCATGATAAAGAAGATTCAAAGAGAGTGAGATGCCAGCTCTTTTCATTCAGTCAGTAGCTTCAAACATTTCTGGTATATGAATAACATGATGTTTTTCAATGGCAAAAATCAATGAATATTGTAAATGCACAAACAGTAATTTCTCCGCATTGCAAGGTGCAATTCTGAAATTTTTTGCTTTTTCCTGCTAATCCTAGCATGATAAAGAAGATTCAAAGAGAGTGAGATGCCAGCTCCTTTCATTCAGTCAGTAGCTTTAAACATTTCTGGACGTTTTTCAATGGCAAAAATCAATGAATATTGTAAATGCACAAACAGTAATATCTCCACATTGCAACGTGCAATTCTGAAATTTTTTGCTTTTTCCTGCTCCTCTTAGCATGATAAAGAAGATTCAAAGAGAGTGAGATGCCAGCTCTTTTCATTCAGTCAGTAGCTTCAAACATCTCTGGTATATGAATAACATGATGTTTTTCAATGGCAAAAATCAATGAATATTGTAAATGCACAAACAGTAATTTCTCCGCATTGCAAGGTGCAATTCTGAAATTTTTTGCTTTTTCCTGCTAATCCTAGCATGATAAAGAAGATTCAAAGAGATTGAGATGCCAGCTCCTTTCATTCAGTCAGTAGCTTCAAACATTTCTGGACGTTTTTCAATGGCAAAAATCAATGAATATTGTAAATGCACAAACAGTAATATCTCCACATTGCAAGGTGCAATTCTGAAATTTTTTGCTTTTTCCTGCTAATCCTAGCATGATAAAGAAGATTCAAAGAGAGTGAGATGCCAGCTCCTTTCATTGTCAGTAGCTTCAAACATTTCTGGACGGTTTTCAATGGCAAAAATCAATGAATATTGTAAATGCACAAACAGTAATATCTCCACATTGCAACGTGCAATTCTGAAATTTTTTGCTTTTTCCTGCTAATCCTGGCATGATAAAGAAGATTCAAAGAGAGTGAGATGCCAGCTCTTTTCATTCAGTCAGTAGCTTCAAACATTTCTGGTATATGAATAACATGATGTTTTTCAATGGCAAAAATCAATGAATATTGTAAATGCACAAACAGTAATTTCTCCGCATTGCAAGGTGCAATTCTGAAATTTTTTGCTTTTTCCTGCTAATCCTAGCATGATAAAGAAGATTCAAAGAGAGTGAGATGCCAGCTCCTTTCATTCAGTCAGTAGCTTCAAACATTTCTGGACGTTTTTCAATGGCAAAAATCAATGAATATTGTAAATGCACAAACAGTAATATCTCCACAATTGGTGCAAGGGTGCAATTCTGAAATTTTTTGCTTTTTCCTGCTAATCCTGGCATGATAAAGAAGATTCAAAGAGAGTGAGATGCCAGCTCTTTCATTCAGTCAGTAGCTTCAAACATTTCTGGACGTTTTTCAATGGCAAAAATCAATGAATATTGTAAATGCACAAACAGTAATATCTCCACATTGCAACGTGCAATTCTGAAATTTTTTGCTTTTTCCTGCTAATCCTAGCATGATAAAGAAGATTCAAAGAGAGTGAGATGCCAGCTCCTTTCATTCAGTCAGTAGCTTCAAACATTTCTGGACGGTTTTCAATGGCAAAAATCAATGAATATTGTAAATGCACGAACAGTAATATCTCCACATTGCAACGTGCAATTCTGAAATTTTTTGCTTTTTCCTGCTAATCCTGGCATGATAAAGAAGATTCAAAGAGAGTGAGATGCCAGCTCTTTTCATTCAGTCAGTAGCTTCAAACATTTCTGGTATATGAATAACATGGTTTTTCAATGGCAAAAATCAATGAATATTGTAAATGCACAAACAATAATTTCTCCGCATTGCAAGGTGCAATTCTGAAATTTTTTGCTTTTTCCTGCTAATCCTAGCATGATAAAGAAGATTCAAAGAGAGTGAGATGCCAGCTCCTTTCATTCAGTCAGTAGCTTCAAACATTTCTGGACGTTTTTCAATGGCAAAAATCAATGAATATTGTAAATGCACAAACAGTAATATCTCCACATTGCAAGGTGCAATTCTGAAATTTTTTGCTTTTTCCTGCTCCTCTTAGCATGATAAAGAAGATTCAAAGAGAGTGAGATGCCAGCTCTTTTCATTCAGTCAGTAGCTTCAAACATTTCTGGTATATGAATAACATGATGTTTTTCAATGGCAAAAATCAATGAATATTGTAAATGCACAAACAGTAATTTCTCCGCATTGCAAGGTGCAATTCTGAAATTTTTTGCTTTTTCCTGCTAATCCTAGCATGATAAAGAAGATTCAAAGAAAGTGAGATGCCAGCTCCTTTCATTCAGTCAGTAGCTTCAAACATTTCTGGACGTTTTTCAATGGCAAAAATCAATGAATATTGTAAATGCACAAACAGTAATATCTCCACATTGCAACGTGCAATTCTGAAATTTTTTGCTTTTTCCTGCTATCCTGGCTTGATAAAGAAGATTCAAAGAGAGTGAGATGCCAGCTCTTTTCATTCAGTCAGTAGCTTCAAACATTTCTGGTATATGAATAACATGATGTTTTTCAATGGCAAAAATCAATGAATATTGTAAATGCACAAACAGTAATTTCTCCGCATTGCAAGGTGCAATTCTGAAATTTTTTGCTTTTTCCTGCTAATCCTAGCATGATAAAGAAGATTCAAAGAAAGTGAGATGCCAGCTCCTTTCATTCAGTCAGTAGCTTCAAACATTTCTGGACGTTTTTCAATGGCAAAAATCAATGAATATTGTAAATGCACAAACAGTAATATCTCCACATTGCAAGGTGCAATTCTGAAATTTTTTGCTTTTTCCTGCTAATCCTGGCATGATAAAGAAGGTTCAAAGAGAGTGAGATGCCAGCTCTTTTCATTCAGTCAGTAGCTTCAAACATTTCTGGTATATGAATAACATGATGTTTTTCAATGGCAAAAATCAATGAATATTGTAAATGCACAAACAGTAATTTCTCCGCATTGCAAGGTGCAATTCTGAAATTTTTTGCTTTTTCCTGCTAATCCTAGCATGATAAAGAAGATTCAAAGAGAGTGAGATGCCAGCTCCTTTCATTCAGTCAGTAGCTTCAAACATTTCTGGACGTTTTTCAATGGCAAAAATCAATGAATATTGTAAATGCACAAACAGTAATATCTCCACATTGCAACGTGCAATTCTGAAATTTTTTGCTTTTTCCTGCTCCTCTTAGCATGATAAAGAAGATTCAAAGAGAGTGAGATGCCAGCTCCTTTCATTCAGTCAGTAGCTTCAAACATTTCTGGACGTTTTTCAATGGCAAAAATCATTGAATATTGTAAATGCACAAACAGTAATATCTCCACATTGCAACGTGCAATTCTGAAATTTTTTTACTTTTTCCTGCTCCTCTTAGCATGATAAAGAAGATTCAAAGAGAGTGAGATGCCAGCTCTTTTCATTCAGTCAGTAGCTTCAAACATTTCTGGTATATGAATAACATGATGTTTTTCAATGGCAAAAATCAATGAATATTGTAAATGCACAAACAGTATTTTCTCCGCATTGCAAGGTGCAATTCTGAAATTTTTTGCTTTTTCCTGCTAATCCTAGCATGATAAAGAAGATTCAAAGAGAGTGAGATGCCAGCTCCTTTCATTCAGTCAGTAGCTTTAAATATTTCTGGACATTTTTCAATGGCAAAAATCAATGAATATTGTAAATGCACAAACAGTAATATCTCCACATTGCAAGGTGCAATTCTGAAATTTTTTGCTTTTTCCTGCTAATCCTAGCATGATAAAGAAGATTCAAAGAGAGTGAGATGCCAGCTCCTTTCATTCAGTCAGTAGCTTCAAACATTTCTGGACGGTTTTCAATGGCAAAAATCAATGAATATTGTAAATGCACAAACAGTAATATCTCCACATTGCAAGGTGCAATTCTGAAATTTTTTGCTTTTTCCTGCTAATCCTGGCATGATAAAGAAGATTCAAAGAGAGTGAGATGCCAGCTCTTTTCATTCAGTCAGTAGCTTCAAACATTTCTGGTATATGAATAACATGATGTTTTTCAATGGCAAAAATCAATGAATATTGTAAATGCACAAACAGTAATTTCTCCGCATTGCAAGGTGCAATTCTGAAATTTTTTGCTTTTTCCTGCTAATCCTAGCATGATAAAGAAGATTCAAAGAGAGTGAGATGCCAGCTCCTTTCATTCAGTCAGTAGCTTCAAACATTTCTGGACGTTTTTCAATGGCAAAAATCAATGAATATTGTAAATGCACAAACAGTAATATCTCCACATTGCAAGGTGCAATTCTGAAATTTTTTGCTTTTTCCTGCTAATCCTGGCATGATAAAGAAGATTCAAAGAGAGTGAGATGCCAGCTCTTTTCATTCAGTCAGTAGCTTCAAACATTTCTGGTATATGAATAACATGATGTTTTTCAATGGCAAAAATCAATGAATATTATAAATGCACAAACAGTAATTTCTCCGCATTGCAAGGTGCAATTCTGAAATTTTTTGCTTTTTCCTGCTAATCCTAGCATGATAAAGAAGATTCAAAGTGTGAGATGCCAGCTCCTTTCATTCAGTCAGTAGTTTCAAACATTTCTGGACGTTTTTCAATGGCAAAAATCAATGAATATTGTAAATGCACAAACAGTAATATCTCCACATTGCAACGTGCAATTCTGAAATTTTTTGCTTTTTCCTGCTCCTCTTAGCATGATAAAGAAGATTCAAAGAGAGTGAGATGCCAGCTCTTTTCATTCAGTCAGTAGCTTCAAACATTTCTGGTATATGAATAACATGATGTTTTTCAATGGCAAAAATCAATGAATATTGTAAATGCACAAACAGTAATTTCTCCGCATTGCAAGGTGCAATTCTGAAATTTTTTGCTTTTTCCTGCTAATCCTAGCATGATAAAGAAGATTCAAAGAGAGTGAGATGCCAGCTCCTTTCATTCAGTCAGTAGCTTCAAACATTTCTGGACGTTTTTCAATGGCAAAAATCAATGAATATTGTAAATGCACAAACAGTAATATCTCCACATTGCAAGGTGCAATTCTGAAATTTTTTGCTTTTTCCTGCTAATCCTGGCATGATAAAGAAGATTCAAAGAGAGTGAGATGCCAGCTCTTTTCATTCAGTCAGTAGCTTCAAACATTTCTGGTATATGAATAACATGATGTTTTTCAATGGCAAAAATCAATGAATATTGTAAATGCACAAACAGTAATTTCTCCACATTGCAAGGTGCAATTCTGAAATTTTTTGCTTTTTCCTGCTAATCCTAGCATGATAAAGAAGATTCAAAGAGAGTGAGATGCCAGCTCCTTTCATTCAGTCAGTAGCTTCAAACTTTTCTGGACGTTTTTCAATGGCAAAAATCAATGAATATTGTAAATGCACAAACAGTAATATCTCCACATTGCAACGTGCAATTCTGAATTTTTTTGCTTTTTCCTGCTCCTCTTAGCATGATAAAGAAGATTCAAAGAGAGTGAGATGCCAGCTCTTTTCATTCAGTCAGTAGCTTCAAACATTTCTGGTATATGAATAACATGATGTTTTTCAATGGCAAAAATCAATGAATATTGTAAATGCACAAACAGTAATTTCTCCGCATTGCAAGGTGCAATTCTGAAATTTTTTGCTTTTTCCTGCTAATCCTAGCATGATAAAGAAGATTCAAAGAGAGTGAGATGCCAGCTCCTTTCATTCAGTCAGTAGCTTTAAACATTTCTGGACGTTTTTCAATGGCAAAAATCAATGAATATTGTAAATGCACAAACAGTAATATCTCCACATTGCAAGGTGCAATTCTGAAATTTTTTGCTTTTTCCTGCTAATCCTGGCATGATAAAGAAGGTTCAAAGAGAGTGAGATGCCAGCTCTTTTCATTCAGTCAGTAGCTTCAAACATTTCTGGTATATGAATAACATGATGTTTTTCAATGGCAAAAATCAATGAATATTGTAAATGCACAAACAGTAATTTCTCCGCATTGCAAGGTGCAATTCTGAAATTTTTTGCTTTTTCCTGCTAATCCTAGCATGATAAAGAAGATTCAAAGAGAGTGAGATGCCAGCTCCTTTCATTCAGTCAGTAGCTTCAAACATTTCTGGACGTTTTTCAATGGCAAAAATCAATGAATATTGTAAATGCACAAACAGTAATATCTCCACATTGCAACGTGCAATTCTGAAATTTTTTGCTTTTTCCTGCTCCTCTTAGCATGATAAAGAAGATTCAAAGAGAGTGAGATGCCAGCTCCTTTCATTCAGTCAGTAGCTTCAAACATTTCTGGACGTTTTTCAATGGCAAAAATCATTGAATATTGTAAATGCACAAACAGTAATATCTCCACATTGCAACGTGCAATTCTGAAATTTTTTTACTTTTTCCTGCTCCTCTTAGCATGATAAAGAAGATTCAAAGAGAGTGAGATGCCAGCTCTTTTCATTCAGTCAGTAGCTTCAATCATTTCTGGTATATGAATAACATGATGTTTTTCAATGGCAAAAATCAATGAATATTGTAAATGCACAAACAGTAATTTCTCCGCATTGCAAGGTGCAATTCTGAAATTTTTTGCTTTTTCCTGCTAATCCTAGCATGATAAAGAAGATTCAAAGAGAGTGAGATGCCAGCTCCTTTCATTCAGTCAGTAGCTTTAAATATTTCTGGACATTTTTCAATGGCAAAAATCAATGAATATTGTAAATGCACAAACAGTAATATCTCCACATTGCAAGGTGCAATTCTGAAATTTTTTGCTTTTTCCTGCTAATCCTAGCATGATAAAGAAGATTCAAAGAGAGTGAGATGCCAGCTCCTTTCATTCAGTCAGTAGCTTCAAACATTTCTGGACGGTTTTCAATGGCAAAAATCAATGAATATTGTAAATGCACAAACAGTAATATCTCCACATTGCAAGGTGCAATTCTGAAATTTTTTGCTTTTTCCTGCTAATCCTGGCATGATAAAGAAGATTCAAAGAGAGTGAGATGCCAGCTCTTTTCATTCAGTCAGTAGCTTCAAACATTTCTGGTATATGAATAACATGATGTTTTTCAATGGCAAAAATCAATGAATATTGTAAATGCACAAACAGTAATTTCTCCGCATTGCAAGGTGCAATTCTGAAATTTTTTGCTTTTTCCTGCTAATCCTAGCATGATAAAGAAGATTCAAAGAGAGTGAGATGCCAGCTCCTTTCATTCAGTCAGTAGCTTCAAACATTTCTGGACGTTTTTCAATGGCAAAAATCAATGAATATTGTAAATGCACAAACAGTAATATCTCCACATTGCAAGGTGCAATTCTGAAATTTTTTGCTTTTTCCTGCTAATCCTGGCATGATAAAGAAGATTCAAAGAGAGTGAGATGCCAGCTCTTTTCATTCAGTCAGTAGCTTCAAACATTTCTGGTATATGAATAACATGATGTTTTTCAATGGCAAAAATCAATGAATATTATAAATGCACAAACAGTAATTTCTCCGCATTGCAAGGTGCAATTCTGAAATTTTTTGCTTTTTCCTGCTAATCCTAGCATGATAAAGAAGATTCAAAGTGTGAGATGCCAGCTCCTTTCATTCAGTCAGTAGTTTCAAACATTTCTGGACGTTTTTCAATGGCAAAAATCAATGAATATTGTAAATGCACAAACAGTAATATCTCCACATTGCAACGTGCAATTCTGAAATTTTTTGCTTTTTCCTGCTCCTCTTAGCATGATAAAGAAGATTCAAAGAGAGTGAGATGCCAGCTCTTTTCATTCAGTCAGTAGCTTCAAACATTTCTGGTATATGAATAACATGATGTTTTTCAATGGCAAAAATCAATGAATATTGTAAATGCACAAACAGTAATTTCTCCGCATTGCAAGGTGCAATTCTGAAATTTTTTGCTTTTTCCTGCTAATCCTAGCATGATAAAGAAGATTCAAAGAGAGTGAGATGCCAGCTCCTTTCATTCAGTCAGTAGCTTCAAACATTTCTGGACGTTTTTCAATGGCAAAAATCAATGAATATTGTAAATGCACAAACAGTAATATCTCCACATTGCAAGGTGCAATTCTGAAATTTTTTGCTTTTTCCTGCTAATCCTGGCATGATAAAGAAGATTCAAAGAGAGTGAGATGCCAGCTCTTTTCATTCAGTCAGTAGCTTCAAACATTTCTGGTATATGAATAACATGATGTTTTTCAATGGCAAAAATCAATGAATATTGTAAATGCACAAACAGTAATTTCTCCACATTGCAAGGTGCAATTCTGAAATTTTTTGCTTTTTCCTGCTAATCCTAGCATGATAAAGAAGATTCAAAGAGAGTGAGATGCCAGCTCCTTTCATTCAGTCAGTAGCTTCAAACTTTTCTGGACGTTTTTCAATGGCAAAAATCAATGAATATTGTAAATGCACAAACAGTAATATCTCCACATTGCAACGTGCAATTCTGAATTTTTTTGCTTTTTCCTGCTCCTCTTAGCATGATAAAGAAGATTCAAAGAGAGTGAGATGCCAGCTCTTTTCATTCAGTCAGTAGCTTCAAACATTTCTGGTATATGAATAACATGATGTTTTTCAATGGCAAAAATCAATGAATATTGTATATGCACAAACAGTAATTTCTCCGCATTGCAAGGTGCAATTCTGAAATTTTTTGCTTTTTCCTGCTAATCCTAGCATGATAAAGAAGATTCAAAGAGAGTGAGATGCCAGCTCCTTTCATTCAGTCAGTAGCTTTAAACATTTCTGGACGTTTTTCAATGGCAAACATCAATGAATATTGTAAATGCACAAACAGTAATATCTCCACATTGCAACGTGCAATTCTGAAATTTTTTGCTTTTTCCTGCTCCTCTTAGCATGATAAAGAAGATTCAAAGAGAGTGAGATGCCAGCTCTTTTCATTCAGTCAGTAGCTTCAAACATCTCTGGTATATGAATAACATGATGTTTTTCAATGGCAAAAATCAATGAATATTGTAAATGCACAAACAGTAATTTCTCCGCATTGCAAGGTGCAATTCTGAAATTTTTTGCTTTTTCCTGCTAATCCTAGCATGATAAAGAAGATTCAAAGAGATTGAGATGCCAGCTCCTTTCATTCAGTCAGTAGCTTCAAACATTTCTGGACGTTTTTCAATGGCAAAAATCAATGAATATTGTAAATGCACAAACAGTAATATCTCCACATTGCAAGGTGCAATTCTGAAATTTTTTGCTTTTTCCTGCTAATCCTAGCATGATAAAGAAGATTCAAAGAGAGTGAGATGCCAGCTCCTTTCATTGTCAGTAGCTTCAAACATTTCTGGACGGTTTTCAATGGCAAAAATCAATGAATATTGTAAATGCACAAACAGTAATATCTCCACATTGCAACGTGCAATTCTGAAATTTTTTGCTTTTTCCTGCTAATCCTGGCATGATAAAGAAGATTCAAAGAGAGTGAGATGCCAGCTCTTTTCATTCAGTCAGTAGCTTCAAACATTTCTGGTATATGAATAACATGATGTTTTTCAATGGCAAAAATCAATGAATATTGTAAATGCACAAACAGTAATTTCTCCGCATTGCAAGGTGCAATTCTGAAATTTTTTGCTTTTTCCTGCTAATCCTAGCATGATAAAGAAGATTCAAAGAGAGTGAGATGCCAGCTCCTTTCATTCAGTCAGTAGCTTCAAACATTTCTGGACATTTTTCAATGGCAAAAATCAATGAATATTGTAAATGCACAAACAGTAATATCTCCACATTGCAACGTGCAATTCTGAAATTTTTTGCTTTTTCCTGCTAATCCTAGCATGATAAAGAAGATACAAAGAGAGTGAGATGCCAGCTCCTTTCATTCAGTCAGTAGCTTTAAACATTTCTGGACGTTTTTCAATGGCAAAAATCAATGAATATTGTAAATGCACAAACAGTAATATCTCCACATTGCAACGTGCAATTCTGAAATTTTTTGCTTTTTCCTGCTAATCCTAGCATGATAAAGAAGATTCAAAGAGAGTGAGATGCCAGCTCCTTTCATTCAGTCAGTAGCTTCAAACATTTCTGGACGGTTTTCAATGGCAAAAATCAATGAATATTGTAAATGCACGAACAGTAATATCTCCACATTGCAACGTGCAATTCTGAAATTTTTTGCTTTTTCCTGCTAATCCTGGCATGATAAAGAAGATTCAAAGAGAGTGAGATGCCAGCTCTTTTCATTCAGTCAGTAGCTTCAAACATTTCTGGTATATGAATAACATGGTTTTTCAATGGCAAAAATCAATGAATATTGTAAATGCACAAACAATAATTTCTCCGCATTGCAAGGTGCAATTCTGAAATTTTTTGCTTTTTCCTGCTAATCCTAGCATGATAAAGAAGATTCAAAGAGAGTGAGATGCCAGCTCCTTTCATTCAGTCAGTAGCTTCAAACATTTCTGGACGTTTTTCAATGGCAAAAATCAATGAATATTGTAAATGCACAAACAGTAATATCTCCACATTGCAAGGTGCAATTCTGAAATGTTTTGCTTTTTCCTGCTCCTCTTAGCATGATAAAGAAGATTCAAAGAGAGTGAGATGCCAGCTCTTTTCATTCAGTCAGTAGCTTCAAACATTTCTGGTATATGAATAACATGATGTTTTTCAATGGCAAAAATCAATGAATATTGTAAATGCACAAACAGTAATTTCTCCGCATTGCAAGGTGCAATTCTGAAATTTTTTGCTTTTTCCTGCTAATCCTAGCATGATAAAGAAGATTCAAAGAAAGTGAGATGCCAGCTCCTTTCATTCAGTCAGTAGCTTCAAACATTTCTGGACGTTTTTCAATGGCAAAAATCAATGAATATTGTAAATGCACAAACAGTAATATCTCCACATTGCAAGGTGCAATTCTGAAATTTTTTGCTTTTTCCTGCTAATCCTGGCTTGATAAAGAAGATTCAAAGAGAGTGAGATGCCAGCTCTTTTCATTCAGTCAGTAGCTTCAAACATTTCTGGTATATGAATAACATGATGTTTTTCAATGGCAAAAATCAATGAATATTGTAAATGCACAAACAGTAATTTCTCCGCATTGCAAGGTGCAATTCTGAAATTTTTTGCTTTTTCCTGCTAATCCTAGCATGATAAAGAAGATTCAAAGAAAGTGAGATGCCAGCTCCTTTCATTCAGTCAGTAGCTTCAAACATTTCTGGACGTTTTTCAATGGCAAAAATCAATGAATATTGTAAATGCACAAACAGTAATATCTCCACATTGCAAGGTGCAATTCTGAAATTTTTTGCTTTTTCCTGCTAATCCTGGCATGATAAAGAAGGTTCAAAGAGAGTGAGATGCCAGCTCTTTTCATTCAGTCAGTAGCTTCAAACATTTCTGGTATATGAATAACATGATGTTTTTCAATGGCAAAAATCAATGAATATTGTAAATGCACAAACAGTAATTTCTCCGCATTGCAAGGTGCAATTCTGAAATTTTTTGCTTTTTCCTGCTAATCCTAGCATGATAAAGAAGATTCAAAGAGAGTGAGATGCCAGCTCCTTTCATTCAGTCAGTAGCTTCAAACATTTCTGGACGTTTTTCAATGGCAAAAATCAATGAATATTGTAAATGCACAAACAGTAATATCTCCACATTGCAACGTGCAATTCTGAAATTTTTTGCTTTTTCCTGCTCCTCTTAGCATGATAAAGAAGATTCAAAGAGAGTGAGATGCCAGCTCCTTTCATTCAGTCAGTAGCTTCAAACATTTCTGGACGTTTTTCAATGGCAAAAATCATTGAATATTGTAAATGCACAAACAGTAATATCTCCACATTGCAACGTGCAATTCTGAAATTTTTTTACTTTTTCCTGCTCCTCTTAGCATGATAAAGAAGATTCAAAGAGAGTGAGATGCCAGCTCTTTTCATTCAGTCAGTAGCTTCAAACATTTCTGGTATATGAATAACATGATGTTTTTCAATGGCAAAAATCAATGAATATTGTAAATGCACAAACAGTAATTTCTCCGCATTGCAAGGTGCAATTCTGAAATTTTTTGCTTTTTCCTGCTAATCCTAGCATGATAAAGAAGATTCAAAGAGAGTGAGATGCCAGCTCCTTTCATTCAGTCAGTAGCTTTAAATATTTCTGGACATTTTTCAATGGCAAAAATCAATGAATATTGTAAATGCACAAACAGTAATATCTCCACATTGCAAGGTGCAATTCTGAAATTTTTTGCTTTTTCCTGCTCCTCTTAGCATGATAAAGAAGATTCAAAGAGAGTGAGATGCCAGCTCTTTTCATTCAGTCAGTAGCTTCAAACATCACTGTATATGAATAACATGATGTTTTTCAATGGCAAAAATCAATGAATATTGTAAATGCACAAACAGTAATATCTCCACATTGCAAGGTGCAATTCTGAAATTTTTTGCTTTTTCCTGCTAATCCTAGCATGATAAAGAAGATTCAAAGAGAGTGAGATGCCAGCTCCTTTCATTCAGTCAGTAGCTTCAAACATTTCTGGACGGTTTTCAATGGCAAAAATCAATGAATATTGTAAATGCACAAACAGTAATATCTCCACATTGCAACGTGCAATTCTGAAATTTTTTGCTTTTTCCTGCTAATCCTGGCATGATAAAGAAGATTCAAAGAGAGTGAGATGCCAGCTCTTTTCATTCAGTCAGTAGCTTCAAACATTTCTGGTATATGAATAACATGGTTTTTCAATGGCAAAAATCAATGACTATTGTAAATGCACAAACAGTAATTTCTCCGCATTGCAAGGTGCAATTCTGAAATTTTTTGCTTTTTCCTGCTAATCCTAGCATGATAAAGAAGATTCAAAGAGAGTGAGATGCCAGCTCCTTTCATTCAGTCAGTAGCTTCAAACATTTCTGGACGTTTTTCAATGGCAAAAATCAATTAATATTGTAAATGCACAAACAGTAATATCTCCACATTGCAAGGTGTAATTCTGAAATTTTTTGCTTTTTCCTGCTCCTCTTAGCATGATAAAGAAGATTCAAAGAGAGTGAGATGCCAGCTCTTTTCATTCAGTCAGTAGTTTCAAACATTTCTGGTATATGAATAACGTGATGTTTTTCAATGGCAAAAATCAATGAATATTGTAAATGCACAAACAGTAATATCTCCACATTGCAACGTGCAATTCTGAAATTTTTTGCTTTTTCCTGCTAATCCTGGCATGATAAAGAAGATTCAAAGAGAGTGAGATGCCAGCTCTTTTCATTCAGTCAGTAGCTTCAAACATTTCTGGTATATGAATAACATGGTTTTTCAATGGCAAAAATCAATGAATATTGTAAATGCACAAACAGTAATTTCTCCGCATTGCAAGGTGCAATTCTGAAATTTTTTGCTTTTTCCTGCTAATCCTAGCATGATAAAGAAGATTCAAAGAGAGTGAGATGCCAGCTCCTTTCATTCAGTCAGTAGCTTCAAACATTTCTGGACGTTTTTCAATGGCAAAAATCAATGAATATTGTAAATGCACAAACAGTAATATCTCCACATTGCAAGGTGCAATTCTGAAATTTTTTGCTTTTTCCTGCTCCTCTTAGCATGATAAAGAAGATTCAAAGAGAGTGAGATGCCAGCTCTTTTCATTCAGTCAGTAGCTTCAAACATTTCTGGTATATGAATAACATGATGTTTTTCAATGGCAAAAATCAATGAATATTGTAAATGCACAAACAGTAATTTCTCCGCATTGCAAGGTGCAATTCTGAAATTTTTTGCTTTTTCCTGCTAATCCTAGCATGATAAAGAAGATTCAAAGAGAGTGAGATGCCAGCTCCTTTCATTCAGTCAGTAGCTTCAAACATTTCTGGACGTTTTTCAATGGCAAAAATCAATGAATATTGTAAATGCACAAACAGTAATATCTCCACATTGCAACGTGCAATTCTGAAATTTTTTGCTTTTTCCTGCTCCTCTTAGCATGATAAAGAAGATTCAAAGAGAGTGAGATGCCAGCTCTTTTCATTCAGTCAGTAGCTTCAAACATTTCTGGTATATGAATAACATGATGTTTTTCAATGGCAAAAATCAATGAATATTGTAAATGCACAAACAGTAATTTCTCCGCATTGCAAGGTGCAATTCTGAAATTTTTTGCTTTTTCCTGCTAATCCTAGCATGATAAAGAAGATTCAAAGAGAGTGAGATGCCAGCTCCTTTCATTCAGTCAGTAGATTTAAACATTTCTGGACGTTTTTCAATGGCAAAAATCAATGAATATTGTAAATGCACAAACAGTAATATCTCCACATTGCAAGGTGCAATTCTGAAATTTTTTGCTTTTTCCTGCTCCTCTTAGCATGATAAAGAAGATTCAAAGAGAGTGAGATGCCAGCTCTTTTCATTCAGTCAGTAGCTTCAAACATTTCTGGTATATGAATAACATGATGTTTTTCAATGGCAAAAATCAATGAATATTGTAAATGCACAAACAGTAATTTCTCCGCATTGCAAGGTGCAATTCTGAAATTTTTTGCTTTTTCCTGCTAATCCTAGCATGATAAAGAAGATTCAAAGAGATTGAGATGCCAGCTCCTTTCATTCAGTCAGTAGCTTCAAACATTTCTGGACGTTTTTCAATGGCAAAAATTAATGAATATTGTAAATGCACAAACAGTAATATCTCCACATTGCAAGGTGCAATTCTGAAATTTTTTGCTTTTTCCTGCTAATCCTAGCATGATAAAGAAGATTCAAAGAGAGTGAGATGCCAGCTCCTTTCATTCAGTCAGTAGCTTCAAACATTTCTGGACGATTTTCAATGGCAAAAATCAATGAATATTGTAAATGCACAAACAGTAATATCTCCACATTGCAACGTGCAATTCTGAATTTTTTTGCTTTTTCCTGCTAATCCTGGCATGATAAAGAAGATTCAAAGAGAGATGCCAGCTCTTTTCATTCAGTCAGTAGCTTCAAACATTTCTGGTATATGAATAACATGATGTTTTTCAATGGAAAAATCAATGAATATTGTAAATGCACAAACAGTAATTTCTCCGCATTGCAAGGTGCAATTCTGAAATTTTTTGCTTTTTCCTGCTAATCCTAGCATGATAAAGAAGATCAAAGAGAGTGAGATGCCAGCTCCTTTCATTCAGTCAGTAGCTTCAAACATTTCTGGACGTTTTTCAATGGCAAAAATCAATGAATATTGTAAATGCACAAACAGTAATATCTCCACATTGCAACATGCAATTCTGAAATTTTTTGCTTTTTCCTGCTCCTCTTAGCATGATAAAGAAGATTCAAAGAGAGTGAGATGCCAGCTCTTTTCATTCAGTCAGTAGCTTCAAACATTTCTGGTATATGAATAACGTGATGTTTTTCAATGGCAAAAATCAATGAATATTGTAAATGCACAAACAGTAATATCTCCACATTGCAACGTGCAATTCTGAAATTTTTTGCTTTTTCCTGCTAAACCTGGAATGATAAAGAAGATTCAAAGAGAGTGAGATGCCAGCTCTTTTCATTCAGTCAGTAGCTTCAAACATTTCTGGTATATGAATAACATGGTTTTTCAATGGCAAAAATCAATGAATATTGTAAATGCACAAACAGTAATTTCTCCGCATTGCAAGGTGCAATTCTGAAATTTTTTGCTTTTTCCTGCTAATCCTAGCATGATAAAGAAGATTCAAAGAGAGTGAGATGCCAGCTCCTTTCATTCAGTCAGTAGCTTCAAACATTTCTGGACGTTTTTCAATGGCAAAAATCAATGAATATTGTAAATGCACAAACAGTAATATCTCCACATTGCAAGGTGCAATTCTGAAATTTTTTGCTTTTTCCTGCTCCTCTTAGCATGATAAAGAAGATTCAAAGAGAGTGAGATGCCAGCTCTTTTCATTCAGTCAGTAGCTTCAAACATTTCTGGTATATGAATAACATGATGTTTTTCAATGGCAAAAATCAATGAATATTGTAAATGCACAAACAGTAATTTCTCCGCATTGCAAGGTGCAATTCTGAATTTTTTTGCTTTTTCCTGCTAATCCTAGCATGATAAAGAAGATTCAAAGAGAGTGAGATGCCAGCTCCTTTCATTCAGTCAGTAGCTTCAAACATTTCTGGACGTTTTTCAATGGCAAAAATCAATGAATATTGTAAATGCACAAACAGTAATATCTCCACATTGCAACGTGCAATTCTGAAATTTTTTGCTTTTTCCTGCTCCTCTTAGCATGATAAAGAAGATTCAAAGAGAGTGAGATGCCAGCTCTTTTCATTCAGTCAGTAGCTTCAAACATTTCTGGTATATGAATAACATGATGTTTTTCAATGGCAAAAATCAATGAATATTGTAAATGCACAAACAGTAATTTCTCCGCATTGCAAGGTGCAATTCTGAAATTTTTTGCTTTTTCCTGCTAATCCTAGCATGATAAAGAAGATTCAAAGAGAGTGAGATGCCAGCTCCTTTCATTCAGTCAGTAGCTTTAAACATTTCTGGACGTTTTTCAATGGCAAAAATCAATGAATATTGTAAATGCACAAACAGTAATATCTCCACATTGCAAGGTGCAATTCTGAAATTTTTTGCTTTTTCCTGCTCCTCTTAGCATGATAAAGAAGATTCAAAGAGAGTGAGATGCCAGCTCTTTTCATTCAGTCAGTAGCTTCAAACATCTCTGGTACATGAATAACATGATGTTTTTCAATGGCAAAAATCAATGAATATTGTAAATGCACAAACAGTAATTTCTCCGCATTGCAAGGTGCAATTCTGAAATTTTTTGCTTTTTCCTGCTAATCCTAGCATGATAAAGAAGATTCAAAGAGATTGAGATGCCAGCTCCTTTCATTCAGTCAGTAGCTTCAAACATTTCTGGACGTTTTTCAATGGCAAAAATTAATGAATATTGTAAATGCACAAACAGTAATATCTCCACATTGCAAGGTGCAATTCTGAAATTTTTTGCTTTTTCCTGCTAATCCTAGCATGATAAAGAAGATTCAAAGAGAGTGAGATGCCAGCTCCTTTCATTCAGTCAGTAGCTTCAAACATTTCTGGACGATTTTCAATGGCAAAAATCAATGAATATTGTAAATGCACAAACAGTAATATCTCCACATTGCAACGTGCAATTCTGAAATTTTTTGCTTTTTCCTGCTAATCCTGGCATGATAAAGAAGATTCAAAGAGAGATGCCAGCTCTTTTCATTCAGTCAGTAGCTTCAAACATTTCTGGTATATGAATAACATGATGTTTTTCAATGGAAAAATCAATGAATATTGTAAATGCACAAACAGTAATTTCTCCGCATTGCAAGGTGCAATTCTGAAATTTTTTGCTTTTTCCTGCTAATCCTAGCATGATAAAGAAGATTCAAAGAGAGTGAGATGCCAGCTCCTTTCATTCAGTCAGTAGCTTCAAACATTTCTGGACGTTTTTCAATGGCAAAAATCAATGAATATTGTAAATGCACAGACAGTAATATCTCCACATTGCAACGTGCAATTCTGAAATTTTTTGCTTTTTCCTGCTAATCCTGGCATGATAAAGAAGATTCAAAGAGAGTGAGATGCCAGCTCTTTTCATTCAGTCAGTAGCTTCAAACATTTCTGGTATATGAATAACATGGTTTTTCAAAGGCAAAAATCAATGAATATTGTAAATGCACAAACAGTAATTTCTCCGCATTGCAAGGTGCAATTCTGAAATTTTTTGCTTTTTCCTGCTAATCCTAGCATGATAAAGAAGATTCAAAGAGAGTGAGATGCCAGCTCCTTTCATTCAGTCAGTAGCTTCAAACATTTCTGGACGTTTTTCAATGGCAAAAATCAATGAATATTGTAAATGCACAAACAGTAATATCTCCACATTGCAAGGTGCAATTCTGAAATTTTTTGCTTTTTCCTGCTCCTCTTAGCATGATAAAGAAGATTCAAAGAGAGTGAGATGCCAGCTCTTTTCATTCAGTCAGTAGCTTCAAACATTTCTGGTATATGAATAACATGATGTTTTTCAATGGCAAAAATCAATGAATATTGTAAATGCACAAACAGTAATTTCTCCGCATTGCAAGGTGCAATTCTGAAATTTTTTGCTTTTTCCTGCTAATCCTAGCATGATAAAGAAGATTCAAAGAGTGAGATGCCAGCTCCTTTCATTCATTCAGTAGCTTCAAACATTTCTGGATGTTTTTCAATGGCAAAAATCAATGAATATTGTAAATGCACAAACAGTAATATCTCCACATTGCAAGGTGCAATTCTGAAATTTTTTGCTTTTTCCTGCTCCTCTTAGCATGATAAAGAAGATTCAAAGAGAGTGAGATGCCAGCTCTTTTCATTCAGTCAGTAGCTTCAAACATTTCTGGTATATGAATAACATGATGTTTTTCAATGGCAAAAATCAATGAATATTGTAAATGCACAAACAGTAATTTCTCCGGATTGCAAGGTGCAATTCTGAAATTTTTTGCTTTTTCCTGCTAATCCTAGCATGATAAAGAAGATTCAAAGAGAGTGAGATGCCAGCTCCTTTCATTCAGTCAGTAGCTTCAAACATTTCTGGACGTTTTTCAATGGCAAAAATCAATGAATATTGTAAATGCACAAACAGTAATATCTCCACATTGCAAGGGGCAATTCTGAAATTTTTTGCTTTTTCCTGCTAATCCTGGCATGATAAAGAAGATTCAAAGAGAGTGAGATGCCAGCTCTTTTCATTCAGTCAGTAGCTTCAAACATTTCTGGTATATGAATAACATGATGTTTTTCAATGGCAAAAATCAATGAATATTGTAAATGCACAAACAGTAATTTCTCCGCATTGCAAGGTGCAATTCTGAAATTTTTTGCTTTTTCCTGCTAATCCTAGCATGATAAAGAAGATTCAAAGAGAGTGAGATGCCAGCTCCTTTCATTCAGTCAGTAGCTTCAAACATTTCTGGACGTTTTTCAATGGCAAAAATCAATGAATATTGTAAATGCACAAACAGTAATATCTCTACATTGCAACGTGCAATTCTGAAATTTTTTGCTTTTTCCTGCTCCTCTTAGCATGATAAAGAAGATTCAAAGAGAGTGAGATGCCAGCTCTTTTCATTCAGTCAGTAGCTTCAAACATTTCTGGTATATGAATAACATGATGTTTTTCAATGGCAAAAATCAATGAATATTGTAAATGCACAAACAGTAATTTCTCCGCACTGCAAGGTGCAATTCTGAAATTTTTTGCTTTTTCCTGCTAATCCTAGCATGATAAAGAAGATTCAAAGAGAGTGAGATGCCAGCTCCTTTCATTCAGTCAGTAGCTTTAAACATTTCTGGACGTTTTTCAATGGCAAAAATCAATGAATATTGTAAATGCACAAACAGTAATATCTCCACATTGCAAGGTGCAATTCTGAAATTTTTTGCTTTTTCCTGCTCCTCTTAGCATGATAAAGAAGATTCAAAGAGAGTGAGATGCCAGCTCCTTTCATTCAGTCAGTAGCTTCAAACATTTCTGGACGTTTTTCAATGGCAAAAATCAATGAATATTGTAAATGCACAAACAGTAATATCTCCACATTGCAAGGTGCAATTCTGAAATTTTTTGCTTTTTCCTGCTAATCCTGGCATGATAAAGAAGATTCAAAGAGAGTGAGATGCCAGCTCTTTTCATTCAGTCAGTAGCTTCAAACATTTCTGGTATATGAATAACATGATGTTTTTCAATGGCAAAAATCAATGAATATTGTAAATGCACAAACAGTAATTTCTCCGCATTGCAAGGTGCAATTCTGAAATTTTTTGCTTTTTCCTGCTAATCCTAGCATGATAAAGAAGATTCAAAGAGAGTGAGATGCCAGCTCCTTTCATTCAGTCAGTAGCTTCAAACATTTCTGGACGTTTTTCAATGGCAAAAATCAATGAATATTGTAAATGCACAAACAGTAATATCTCCACATTGCAACGTGCAATTCTGAAATTTTTTGCTTTTTCCTGCTCCTCTTAGCATGATAAAGAAGATTCAAAGAGAGTGAGATGCCAGCTCTTTTCATTCAGTCAGTAGCTTCAAACATTTCTGGTATATGAATAACATGATGTTTTTCAATGGCAAAAATCAATGAATATTGTAAATGCACAAACAGTAATTTCTCCGCATTTCAAGGTGCAATTCTGAAATTTTTTGCTTTTTCCTGCTAATCCTAGCATGATAAAGAAGATTCAAAGAGATTGAGATGCCAGCTCCTTTCATTCAGTCAGTCGCTTCAAACATTTCTGGACGTTTTTCAATGGCAAAAATCAATGAATATTGTAAATGCACAAACAGTAATATCTCCACATTGCAAGGTGCAATTCTGAAATTTTTTGCTTTTTCCTGCTAATCCTGGCATGATAAAGAAGATTCAAAGAGAGTGAGATGCCAGCTCTTTTCATTCAGTCAGTAGCTTCAAACATTTCTGGTATATGAATAACATGATGTTTTTCAATGGCAAAAATCAATGAATATTGTAAATGCACAAACAGTAATTTCTCCGCATTGCAAGGTGCAATTCTGAAATTTTTTGCTTTTTCCTGCTAATCCTAGCATGATAAAGAAGATTCAAAGAGAGTGGGATGCCAGCTCCTTTCATTCAGTCAGTAGCTTCAAACATTTCTGGACGTTTTTCAATGGCAAAAATCAATGAATATTGTAAATGCACAAACAGTAATATCTCCACATTGCAAGGTGCAATTCTGAAATTTTTTGCTTTTTCCTGCTCCTCTTAGCATGATAAAGAAGATTCAAAGAGAGTGAGATGCCAGCTCTTTTCATTCAGTCAGTAGCTTCAAACATCTCTGGTATATGAATAACATGATGTTTTTCAATGGCAAAAATCAATGAATATTGTAAATGCACAAACAGTAATTTCTCCGCATTGCAAGGTGCAATTCTGAAATTTTTTGCTATTTCCTGCTAATCCTAGCATGATAAAGAAGATTCAAAGAGATTGAGATGCCAGCTCCTTTCATTCAGTCAGTAGCTTCAAACATTTCTGGACGTTTTTCAATGGCAAAAATCAATGAATATTGTAAATGCACAAACAGTAATATCTCCACATTGCAAGGTGCAATTCTGAAATTTTTTGCTTTTTCCTGCTAATCCTAGCATGATAAAGAAGATTCAAAGAGAGTGAGATGCCAGCTCCTTTCATTCAGTCAGTAGCTTCAAACATTTCTGGACGGTTTTCAATGGCAAAAATCAATGAATATTGTAAATGCATAAACAGTAATATCTCCACATTGCAACGTGCAATTCTGAAATTTTTTGCTTTTTCCTGCTAATCCTGGCATGATAAAGAAGATTCAAAGAGAGTGAGATGCCAGCTCTTTTCATTCAGTCAGTAGCTTCAAACATTTCTGGTATATGAATAACATGATGTTTTTCAATGGCAAAAATCAATGAATATTGTAAATGCACAAACAGTAATTTCTCCGCATTGCAAGGTGCAATTCTGAAATTTTTTGCTTTTTCCTGCTAATCCTAGCATGATAAAGAAGATTCAAAGAGAGTGAGATGCCAGCTCCTTTCATTCAGTCAGTAGCTTCAAACATTTCTGGACGTTTTTCAATGGCAAAAATCAATGAATATTGTAAATGCACAAACAGTAATATCTCCACATTGCAACGTGCAATTCTGAAATTTTTTGCTTTTTCCTGCTCCTCTTAGCATGATAAAGAAGATTCAAAGAGAGTGAGATGCCAGCTCTTTTCATTCAGTCAGTAGCTTCAAACATTTCTGGTATATGAATAACATGATGTTTTTCAATGGCAAAAATCAATGAATATTGTAAATGCACAAACAGTAATTTCTCCGCATTGCAAGGTGCAATTCTGAAATTTTTTGCTTTTTCCTGCTAATCCTAGCATGATAAAGAAGATTCAATGAGATTGAGATGCCAGCTCCTTTCATTCAGTCAGTCGCTTCAAACATTTCTGGACGTTTTTCAATGGCAAAAATCAATGAATATTGTAAATGCACAAACAGTAATATCTCCACATTGCAAGGTGCAATTCTGAAATTTTTTGCTTTTTCCTGCTAATCCTGGCATGATAAAGAAGATTCAAAGAGAGTGAGATGCCAGCTCTTTTCATTCAGTCAGTAGCTTCAAACATTTCTGGTATATGAATAACATGATGTTTTTCAATGGCAAAAATCAATGAATATTGTAAATGCACAAACAGTAATTTCTCCGCATTGCAAGGTGCAATTCTGAAATTTTTTGCTTTTTCCTGCTAATCCTAGCATGATAAAGAAGATTCAAAGAGAGTGGGATGCCAGCTCCTTTCATTCAGTCAGTAGCTTCAAACATTTCTGGACGTTTTTCAATGGCAAAAATCAATGAATATTGTAAATGCACAAACAGTAATATCTCCACATTGCAACGTGCAATTCTGAAATTTTTTGCTTTTTCCTGCTCCTCTTAGCATGATAAAGAAGATTCAAAGAGAGTGAGATGCCAGCTCTTTTCATTCAGTCAGTAGCTTCAAACATTTCTGGTATATGAATAACATGATGTTTTTCAATGGCAAAAATCAATGAATATTGTAAATGCACAAACAGTAATTTCTCCGCATTGCAAGGTGCAATTCTGAAATTTTTTGCTTTTTCCTGCTAATCCTAGCATGATAAAGAAGATTCAAAGAGAGTGAGATGCCAGCTCCTTTCATTCAGTCAGTAGCTTTAAACATTTCTGGACGTTTTTCAATGGCAAAAATCAATGAATATTGTAAATGCACAAACAGTAATATCTCCACATTGCAAGGTGCAATTCTGAAATTTTTTGCTTTTTCCTGCTCCTCTTAGCATGATAAAGAAGATTCAAAGAGAGTGACATGCCAGCTCTTTTCATTCAGTCAGTAGCTTCAAACATCTCTGGTATATGAATAACATGATGTTTTTCAATGGCAAAAATCAATGAATATTGTAAATGCACAAACAGTAATTTCTCCGCATTGCAAGGTGCAATTCTGAAATTTTTTGCTTTTTCCTGCTAATCCTAGCATGATAAAGAAGATTCAAAGAGATTGAGATGCCAGCTCCTTTCATTCAGTCAGTAGCTTCAAACATTTCTGGACGTTTTTCAATGGCAAAAATCAATGAATATTGTAAATGCACAAACAGTAATATCTCCACATTGCAAGGTGCAATTCTGAAATTTTTTGCTTTTTCCTGCTAATCCTAGCATGATAAAGAAGATTCAAAGAGAGTGAGATGCCAGCTCCTTTCATTCAGTCAGTAGCTTCAAACATTTCTGGACGGTTTTCAATGGCAAAAATCAATGAATATTGTAAATGCACAAACAGTAATATCTCCACATTGCAACGTGCAATTCTGAAATTTTTTGCTTTTTCCTGCTAATCCTGGCATGATAAAGAAGATTCAAAGAGAGTGAGATGCCAGCTCTTTTCATTCAGTCAGTAGCTTCAAACATTTCTGGTATATGAATAACATGGTTTTTCAATGGCAAAAATCAATGACTATTGTAAATGCACAAACAGTAATTTCTCCGCATTGCAAGGTGCAATTCTGAAATTTTTTGCTTTTTCCTGCTAATCCTAGCATGATAAAGAAGATTCAAAGAGAGTGAGATGCCAGCTCCTTTCATTCAGTCAGTAGCTTCAAACATTTCTGGACGTTTTTCAATGGCAAAAATCAATTAATATTGTAAATGCACAAACAGTAATATCTCCACATTGCAAGGTGTAATTCTGAAATTTTTTGCTTTTTCCTGCTCCTCTTAGCATGATAAAGAAGATTCAAAGAGAGTGAGATGCCAGCTCTTTTCATTCAGTCAGTAGTTTCAAACATTTCTGGTATATGAATAACGTGATGTTTTTCAATGGCAAAAATCAATGAATATTGTAAATGCACAAACAGTAATATCTCCACATTGCAACGTGCAATTCTGAAATTTTTTGCTTTTTCCTGCTAATCCTGGCATGATAAAGAAGATTCAAAGAGAGTGAGATGCCAGCTCTTTTCATTCAGTCAGTAGCTTCAAACATTTCTGGTATATGAATAACATGGTTTTTCAATGGCAAAAATCAATGAATATTGTAAATGCACAAACAGTAATTTCTCCGCATTGCAAGGTGCAATTCTGAAATTTTTTGCTTTTTCCTGCTAATCCTAGCATGATAAAGAAGATTCAAAGAGAGTGAGATGCCAGCTCCTTTCATTCAGTCAGTAGCTTCAAACATTTCTGGACGTTTTTCAATGGCAAAAATCAATGAATATTGTAAATGCACAAACAGTAATATCTCCACATTGCAAGGTGCAATTCTGAAATTTTTTGCTTTTTCCTGCTCCTCTTAGCATGATAAAGAAGATTCAAAGAGAGTGAGATGCCAGCTCTTTTCATTCAGTCAGTAGCTTCAAACATTTCTGGTATATGAATAACATGATGTTTTTCAATGGCAAAAATCAATGAATATTGTAAATGCACAAACAGTAATTTCTCCGCATTGCAAGGTGCAATTCTGAAATTTTTTGCTTTTTCCTGCTAATCCTAGCATGATAAAGAAGATTCAAAGAGAGTGAGATGCCAGCTCCTTTCATTCAGTCAGTAGCTTCAAACATTTCTGGACGTTTTTCAATGGCAAAAATCAATGAATATTGTAAATGCACAAACAGTAATATCTCCACATTGCAACGTGCAATTCTGAAATTTTTTGCTTTTTCCTGCTCCTCTTAGCATGATAAAGAAGATTCAAAGAGAGTGAGATGCCAGCTCTTTTCATTCAGTCAGTAGCTTCAAACATTTCTGGTATATGAATAACATGATGTTTTTCAATGGCAAAAATCAATGAATATTGTAAATGCACAAACAGTAATTTCTCCGCATTGCAAGGTGCAATTCTGAAATTTTTTGCTTTTTCCTGCTAATCCTAGCATGATAAAGAAGATTCAAAGAGAGTGAGATGCCAGCTCCTTTCATTCAGTCAGTAGATTTAAACATTTCTGGACGTTTTTCAATGGCAAAAATCAATGAATATTGTAAATGCACAAACAGTAATATCTCCACATTGCAAGGTGCAATTCTGAAATTTTTTGCTTTTTCCTGCTCCTCTTAGCATGATAAAGAAGATTCAAAGAGAGTGAGATGCCAGCTCTTTTCATTCAGTCAGTAGCTTCAAACATTTCTGGTATATGAATAACATGATGTTTTTCAATGGCAAAAATCAATGAATATTGTAAATGCACAAACAGTAATTTCTCCGCATTGCAAGGTGCAATTCTGAAATTTTTTGCTTTTTCCTGCTAATCCTAGCATGATAAAGAAGATTCAAAGAGATTGAGATGCCAGCTCCTTTCATTCAGTCAGTAGCTTCAAACATTTCTGGACGTTTTTCAATGGCAAAAATTAATGAATATTGTAAATGCACAAACAGTAATATCTCCACATTGCAAGGTGCAATTCTGAAATTTTTTGCTTTTTCCTGCTAATCCTAGCATGATAAAGAAGATTCAAAGAAAGTGAGATGCCAGCTCCTTTCATTCAGTCAGTAGCTTCAAACATTTCTGGACGATTTTCAATGGCAAAAATCAATGAATATTGTAAATGCACAAACAGTAATATCTCCACATTGCAACGTGCAATTCTGAATTTTTTTGCTTTTTCCTGCTAATCCTGGCATGATAAAGAAGATTCAAAGAGAGATGCCAGCTCTTTTCATTCAGTCAGTAGCTTCAAACATTTCTGGTATATGAATAACATGATGTTTTTCAATGGAAAAATCAATGAATATTGTAAATGCACAAACAGTAATTTCTCCGCATTGCAAGGTGCAATTCTGAAATTTTTTGCTTTTTCCTGCTAATCCTAGCATGATAAAGAAGATCAAAGAGAGTGAGATGCCAGCTCCTTTCATTCAGTCAGTAGCTTCAAACATTTCTGGACGTTTTTCAATGGCAAAAATCAATGAATATTGTAAATGCACAAACAGTAATATCTCCACATTGCAACATGCAATTCTGAAATTTTTTGCTTTTTCCTGCTCCTCTTAGCATGATAAAGAAGATTCAAAGAGAGTGAGATGCCAGCTCTTTTCATTCAGTCAGTAGCTTCAAACATTTCTGGTATATGAATAACGTGATGTTTTTCAATGGCAAAAATCAATGAATATTGTAAATGCACAAACAGTAATATCTCCACATTGCAACGTGCAATTCTGAAATTTTTTGCTTTTTCCTGCTAAACCTGGAATGATAAAGAAGATTCAAAGAGAGTGAGATGCCAGCTCTTTTCATTCAGTCAGTAGCTTCAAACATTTCTGGTATATGAATAACATGGTTTTTCAATGGCAAAAATCAATGAATATTGTAAATGCACAAACAGTAATTTCTCCGCATTGCAAGGTGCAATTCTGAAATTTTTTGCTTTTTCCTGCTAATCCTAGCATGATAAAGAAGATTCAAAGAGAGTGAGATGCCAGCTCCTTTCATTCAGTCAGTAGCTTCAAACATTTCTGGACGTTTTTCAATGGCAAAAATCAATGAATATTGTAAATGCACAAACAGTAATATCTCCACATTGCAAGGTGCAATTCTGAAATTTTTTGCTTTTTCCTGCTCCTCTTAGCATGATAAAGAAGATTCAAAGAGAGTGAGATGCCAGCTCTTTTCATTCAGTCAGTAGCTTCAAACATTTCTGGTATATGAATAACATGATGTTTTTCAATGGCAAAAATCAATGAATATTGTAAATGCACAAACAGTAATTTCTCCGCATTGCAAGGTGCAATTCTGAATTTTTTTGCTTTTTCCTGCTAATCCTAGCATGATAAAGAAGATTCAAAGAGAGTGAGATGCCAGCTCCTTTCATTCAGTCAGTAGCTTCAAACATTTCTGGACGTTTTTCAATGGCAAAAATCAATGAATATTGTAAATGCACAAACAGTAATATCTCCACATTGCAACGTGCAATTCTGAAATTTTTTGCTTTTTCCTGCTCCTCTTAGCATGATAAAGAAGATTCAAAGAGAGTGAGATGCCAGCTCTTTTCATTCAGTCAGTAGCTTCAAACATTTCTGGTATATGAATAACATGATGTTTTTCAATGGCAAAAATCAATGAATATTGTAAATGCACAAACAGTAATTTCTCCGCATTGCAAGGTGCAATTCTGAAATTTTTTGCTTTTTCCTGCTAATCCTAGCATGATAAAGAAGATTCAAAGAGAGTGAGATGCCAGCTCCTTTCATTCAGTCAGTAGCTTTAAACATTTCTGGACGTTTTTCAATGGCAAAAATCAATGAATATTGTAAATGCACAAACAGTAATATCTCCACATTGCAAGGTGCAATTCTGAAATTTTTTGCTTTTTCCTGCTCCTCTTAGCATGATAAAGAAGATTCAAAGAGAGTGAGATGCCAGCTCTTTTCATTCAGTCAGTAGCTTCAAACATCTCTGGTACATGAATAACATGATGTTTTTCAATGGCAAAAATCAATGAATATTGTAAATGCACAAACAGTAATTTCTCCGCATTGCAAGGTGCAATTCTGAAATTTTTTGCTTTTTCCTGCTAATCCTAGCATGATAAAGAAGATTCAAAGAGATTGAGATGCCAGCTCCTTTCATTCAGTCAGTAGCTTCAAACATTTCTGGACGTTTTTCAATGGCAAAAATTAATGAATATTGTAAATGCACAAACAGTAATATCTCCACATTGCAAGGTGCAATTCTGAAATTTTTTGCTTTTTCCTGCTAATCCTAGCATGATAAAGAAGATTCAAAGAGAGTGAGATGCCAGCTCCTTTCATTCAGTCAGTAGCTTCAAACATTTCTGGACGATTTTCAATGGCAAAAATCAATGAATATTGTAAATGCACAAACAGTAATATCTCCACATTGCAACGTGCAATTCTGAAATTTTTTGCTTTTTCCTGCTAATCCTGGCATGATAAAGAAGATTCAAAGAGAGATGCCAGCTCTTTTCATTCAGTCAGTAGCTTCAAACATTTCTGGTATATGAATAACATGATGTTTTTCAATGGAAAAATCAATGAATATTGTAAATGCACAAACAGTAATTTCTCCGCATTGCAAGGTGCAATTCTGAAATTTTTTGCTTTTTCCTGCTAATCCTAGCATGATAAAGAAGATTCAAAGAGAGTGAGATGCCAGCTCCTTTCATTCAGTCAGTAGCTTCAAACATTTCTGGACGTTTTTCAATGGCAAAAATCAATGAATATTGTAAATGCACAAACAGTAATATCTCCACATTGCAACGTGCAATTCTGAAATTTTTTGCTTTTTCCTGCTAATCCTGGCATGATAAAGAAGATTCAAAGAGAGTGAGATGCCAGCTCTTTTCATTCAGTCAGTAGCTTCAAACATTTCTGGTATATGAATAACATGGTTTTTCAAAGGCAAAAATCAATGAATATTGTAAATGCACAAACAGTAATTTCTCCGCATTGCAAGGTGCAATTCTGAAATTTTTTGCTTTTTCCTGCTAATCCTAGCATGATAAAGAAGATTCAAAGAGAGTGAGATGCCAGCTCCTTTCATTCAGTCAGTAGCTTCAAACATTTCTGGACGTTTTTCAATGGCAAAAATCAATGAATATTGTAAATGCACAAACAGTAATATCTCCACATTGCAAGGTGCAATTCTGAAATTTTTTGCTTTTTCCTGCTCCTCTTAGCATGATAAAGAAGATTCAAAGAGAGTGAGATGCCAGCTCTTTTCATTCAGTCAGTAGCTTCAAACATTTCTGGTATATGAATAACATGATGTTTTTCAATGGCAAAAATCAATGAATATTGTAAATGCACAAACAGTAATTTCTCCGCATTGCAAGGTGCAATTCTGAAATTTTTTGCTTTTTCCTGCTAATCCTAGCATGATAAAGAAGATTCAAAGAGTGAGATGCCAGCTCCTTTCATTCATTCAGTAGCTTCAAACATTTCTGGATGTTTTTCAATGGCAAAAATCAATGAATATTGTAAATGCACAAACAGTAATATCTCCACATTGCAAGGTGCAATTCTGAAATTTTTTGCTTTTTCCTGCTCCTCTTAGCATGATAAAGAAGATTCAAAGAGAGTGAGATGCCAGCTCTTTTCATTCAGTCAGTAGCTTCAAACATTTCTGGTATATGAATAACATGATGTTTTTCAATGGCAAAAATCAATGAATATTGTAAATGCACAAACAGTAATTTCTCCGGATTGCAAGGTGCAATTCTGAAATTTTTTGCTTTTTCCTGCTAATCCTAGCATGATAAAGAAGATTCAAAGAGAGTGAGATGCCAGCTCCTTTCATTCAGTCAGTAGCTTCAAACATTTCTGGACGTTTTTCAATGGCAAAAATCAATGAATATTGTAAATGCACAAACAGTAATATCTCCACATTGCAAGGGGCAATTCTGAAATTTTTTGCTTTTTCCTGCTAATCCTGGCATGATAAAGAAGATTCAAAGAGAGTGAGATGCCAGCTCTTTTCATTCAGTCAGTAGCTTCAAACATTTCTGGTATATGAATAACATGATGTTTTTCAATGGCAAAAATCAATGAATATTGTAAATGCACAAACAGTAATTTCTCCGCATTGCAAGGTGCAATTCTGAAATTTTTTGCTTTTTCCTGCTAATCCTAGCATGATAAAGAAGATTCAAAGAGAGTGAGATGCCAGCTCCTTTCATTCAGTCAGTAGCTTCAAACATTTCTGGACGTTTTTCAATGGCAAAAATCAATGAATATTGTAAATGCACAAACAGTAATATCTCTACATTGCAACGTGCAATTCTGAAATTTTTTGCTTTTTCCTGCTCCTCTTAGCATGATAAAGAAGATTCAAAGAGAGTGAGATGCCAGCTCTTTTCATTCAGTCAGTAGCTTCAAACATTTCTGGTATATGAATAACATGATGTTTTTCAATGGCAAAAATCAATGAATATTGTAAATGCACAAACAGTAATTTCTCCGCACTGCAAGGTGCAATTCTGAAATTTTTTGCTTTTTCCTGCTAATCCTAGCATGATAAAGAAGATTCAAAGAGAGTGAGATGCCAGCTCCTTTCATTCAGTCAGTAGCTTTAAACATTTCTGGACGTTTTTCAATGGCAAAAATCAATGAATATTGTAAATGCACAAACAGTAATATCTCCACATTGCAAGGTGCAATTCTGAAATTTTTTGCTTTTTCCTGCTCCTCTTAGCATGATAAAGAAGATTCAAAGAGAGTGAGATGCCAGCTCCTTTCATTCAGTCAGTAGCTTCAAACATTTCTGGACGTTTTTCAATGGCAAAAATCAATGAATATTGTAAATGCACAAACAGTAATATCGCCACATTGCAAGGTGCAATTCTGAAATTTTTTGCTTTTTCCTGCTAATCCTGGCATGATAAAGAAGATTCAAAGAGAGTGAGATGCCAGCTCTTTTCATTCAGTCAGTAGCTTCAAACATTTCTGGTATATGAATAACATGATGTTTTTCAATGGCAAAAATCAATGAATATTGTAAATGCACAAACAGTAATTTCTCCGCATTGCAAGGTGCAATTCTGAAATTTTTTGCTTTTTCCTGCTAATCCTAGCATGATAAAGAAGATTCAAAGAGAGTGAGATGCCAGCTCCTTTCATTCAGTCAGTAGCTTCAAACATTTCTGGACGTTTTTCAATGGCAAAAATCAATGAATATTGTAAATGCACAAACAGTAATATCTCCACATTGCAACGTGCAATTCTGAAATTTTTTGCTTTTTCCTGCTCCTCTTAGCATGATAAAGAAGATTCAAAGAGAGTGAGATGCCAGCTCTTTTCATTCAGTCAGTAGCTTCAAACATTTCTGGTATATGAATAACATGATGTTTTTCAATGGCAAAAATCAATGAATATTGTAAATGCACAAACAGTAATTTCTCCGCATTTCAAGGTGCAATTCTGAAATTTTTTGCTTTTTCCTGCTAATCCTAGCATGATAAAGAAGATTCAAAGAGATTGAGATGCCAGCTCCTTTCATTCAGTCAGTCGCTTCAAACATTTCTGGACGTTTTTCAATGGCAAAAATCAATGAATATTGTAAATGCACAAACAGTAATATCTCCACATTGCAAGGTGCAATTCTGAAATTTTTTGCTTTTTCCTGCTAATCCTGGCATGATAAAGAAGATTCAAAGAGAGTGAGATGCCAGCTCTTTTCATTCAGTCAGTAGCTTCAAACATTTCTGGTATATGAATAACATGATGTTTTTCAATGGCAAAAATCAATGAATATTGTAAATGCACAAACAGTAATTTCTCCGCATTGCAAGGTGCAATTCTGAAATTTTTTGCTTTTTCCTGCTAATCCTAGCATGATAAAGAAGATTCAAAGAGAGTGGGATGCCAGCTCCTTTCATTCAGTCAGTAGCTTCAAACATTTCTGGACGTTTTTCAATGGCAAAAATCAATGAATATTGTAAATGCACAAACAGTAATATCTCCACATTGCAAGGTGCAATTCTGAAATTTTTTGCTTTTTCCTGCTCCTCTTAGCATGATAAAGAAGATTCAAAGAGAGTGAGATGCCAGCTCTTTTCATTCAGTCAGTAGCTTCAAACATCTCTGGTATATGAATAACATGATGTTTTTCAATGGCAAAAATCAATGAATATTGTAAATGCACAAACAGTAATTTCTCCGCATTGCAAGGTGCAATTCTGAAATTTTTTGCTATTTCCTGCTAATCCTAGCATGATAAAGAAGATTCAAAGAGATTGAGATGCCAGCTCCTTTCATTCAGTCAGTAGCTTCAAACATTTCTGGACGTTTTTCAATGGCAAAAATCAATGAATATTGTAAATGCACAAACAGTAATATCTCCACATTGCAAGGTGCAATTCTGAAATTTTTTGCTTTTTCCTGCTAATCCTAGCATGATAAAGAAGATTCAAAGAGAGTGAGATGCCAGCTCCTTTCATTCAGTCAGTAGCTTCAAACATTTCTGGACGGTTTTCAATGGCAAAAATCAATGAATATTGTAAATGCATAAACAGTAATATCTCCACATTGCAACGTGCAATTCTGAAATTTTTTGCTTTTTCCTGCTAATCCTGGCATGATAAAGAAGATTCAAAGAGAGTGAGATGCCAGCTCTTTTCATTCAGTCAGTAGCTTCAAACATTTCTGGTATATGAATAACATGATGTTTTTCAATGGCAAAAATCAATGAATATTGTAAATGCACAAACAGTAATTTCTCCGCATTGCAAGGTGCAATTCTGAAATTTTTTGCTTTTTCCTGCTAATCCTAGCATGATAAAGAAGATTCAAAGAGAGTGAGATGCCAGCTCCTTTCATTCAGTCAGTAGCTTCAAACATTTCTGGACGTTTTTCAATGGCAAAAATCAATGAATATTGTAAATGCACAAACAGTAATATCTCCACATTGCAACGTGCAATTCTGAAATTTTTTGCTTTTTCCTGCTCCTCTTAGCATGATAAAGAAGATTCAAAGAGAGTGAGATGCCAGCTCTTTTCATTCAGTCAGTAGCTTCAAACATTTCTGGTATATGAATAACATGATGTTTTTCAATGGCAAAAATCAATGAATATTGTAAATGCACAAACAGTAATTTCTCCGCATTGCAAGGTGCAATTCTGAAATTTTTTGCTTTTTCCTGCTAATCCTAGCATGATAAAGAAGATTCAAAGAGATTGAGATGCCAGCTCCTTTCATTCAGTCAGTCGCTTCAAACATTTCTGGACGTTTTTCAATGGCAAAAATCAATGAATATTGTAAATGCACAAACAGTAATATCTCCACATTGCAAGGTGCAATTCTGAAATTTTTTGCTTTTTCCTGCTAATCCTGGCATGATAAAGAAGATTCAAAGAGAGTGAGATGCCAGCTCTTTTCATTCAGTCAGTAGCTTCAAACATTTCTGGTATATGAATAACATGATGTTTTTCAATGGCAAAAATCAATGAATATTGTAAATGCACAAACAGTAATTTCTCCGCATTGCAAGGTGCAATTCTGAAATTTTTTGCTTTTTCCTGCTAATCCTAGCATGATAAAGAAGATTCAAAGAGAGTGGGATGCCAGCTCCTTTCATTCAGTCAGTAGCTTCAAACATTTCTGGACGTTTTTCAATGGCAAAAATCAATGAATATTGTAAATGCACAAACAGTAATATCTCCACATTGCAACGTGCAATTCTGAAATTTTTTGCTTTTTCCTGCTCCTCTTAGCATGATAAAGAAGATTCAAAGAGAGTGAGATGCCAGCTCTTTTCATTCAGTCAGTAGCTTCAAACATTTCTGGTATATGAATAACATGATGTTTTTCAATGGCAAAAATCAATGAATATTGTAAATGCACAAACAGTAATTTCTCCGCATTGCAAGGTGCAATTCTGAAATTTTTTGCTTTTTCCTGCTAATCCTAGCATGATAAAGAAGATTCAAAGAGAGTGAGATGCCAGCTCCTTTCATTCAGTCAGTAGCTTTAAACATTTCTGGACGTTTTTCAATGGCAAAAATCAATGAATATTGTAAATGCACAAACAGTAATATCTCCACATTGCAAGGTGCAATTCTGAAATTTTTTGCTTTTTCCTGCTCCTCTTAGCATGATAAAGAAGATTCAAAGAGAGTGACATGCCAGCTCTTTTCATTCAGTCAGTAGCTTCAAACATCTCTGGTATATGAATAACATGATGTTTTTCAATGGCAAAAATCAATGAATATTGTAAATGCACAAACAGTAATTTCTCCGCATTGCAAGGTGCAATTCTGAAATTTTTTGCTTTTTCCTGCTAATCCTAGCATGATAAAGAAGATTCAAAGAGATTGAGATGCCAGCTCCTTTCATTCAGTCAGTAGCTTCAAACATTTCTGGACGTTTTTCAATGGCAAAAATCAATGAATATTGTAAATGCACAAACAGTAATATCTCCACATTGCAAGGTGCAATTCTGAAATTTTTTGCTTTTTCCTGCTAATCCTAGCATGATAAAGAAGATTCAAAGAGAGTGAGATGCCAGCTCCTTTCATTCAGTCAGTAGCTTCAAACATTTCTGGACGGTTTTCAATGGCAAAAATCAATGAATATTGTAAATGCACAAACAGTAATATCTCCACATTGCAACGTGCAATTCTGAAATTTTTTGCTTTTTCCTGCTAATCCTGGCATGATAAAGAAGATTCAAAGAGAGTGAGATGCCAGCTCTTTTCATTCAGTCAGTAGCTTCAAACATTTCTGGTATATGAATAACATGGTTTTTCAATGGCAAAAATCAATGAATATTGTAAATGCACAAACAGTAATTTCTCCGCATTGCAAGGTGCAATTCTGAAATTTTTTGCTTTTTCCTGCTAATCCTAGCATGATAAAGAAGATTCAAAGAGAGTGAGATGCCAGCTCCTTTCATTCAGTCAGTAGCTTCAAACATTTCTGGACGTTTTTCAATGGCAAAAATCAATGAATATTGTAAATGCACAAACAGTAATATCTCCACATTGCAAGGTGCAATTCTGAAATTTTTTGCTTTTTCCTGCTCCTCTTAGCATGATAAAGAAGATTCAAAGAGAGTGAGATGCCAGCTCTTTTCATTCAGTCAGTAGCTTCAAACATTTCTGGTATATGAATAACATGATGTTTTTCAATGGCAAAAATCAATGAATATTGTAAATGCACAAACAGTAATTTCTCCGCATTGCAAGGTGCAATTCTGAAATTTTTTGCTTTTTCCTGCTAATCCTAGCATGATAAAGAAGATTCAAAGAGAGTGAGATGCCAGCTCCTTTCATTCAGTCAGTAGCTTCAAACATTTCTGGACGTTTTTCAATGGCAAAAATCAATGAATATTGTAAATGCACAAACAGTAATATCTCCACATTGCAAGGTGCAATTCTGAAATTTTTTGCTTTTTCCTGCTAATCCTGGTATGATAAAGAAGATTCAAAGAGAGTGAGATGCCAGCTCTTTTCATTCAGTCAGTAGCTTCAAACATTTCTGGTATATGAATAACATGGTTTTTCAATGGCAAAAATCAATGAATATTGTAAATGCACAAACAGTAATTTCTCCGCATTGCAAGGTGCAATTCTGAAATTTTTTGCTTTTTCCTGCTAATCCTAGCATGATAAAGAAGATTCAAAGAGAGTGAGATGCCAGCTCCTTTCATTCAGTCAGTAGCTTCAAACATTTCTGGACGTTTTTCAATGGCAAAAATCAATGAATATTGTAAATGCACAAACAGTAATATCTCCACATTGCAAGGTGCAATTCTGAAATTTTTTGCTTTTTCCTGCTCCTCTTAGCATGATAAAGAAGATTCAAAGAGAGTGAGATGCCAGCTCTTTTCATTCAGTCAGTAGCTTCAAACATTTCTGGTATATGAATAACATGATGTTTTTCAATGGCAAAAATCAATGAATATTGTAAATGCACAAACAGTAATTTCTCCGCATTGCAAGGTGCAATTCTGAAATTTTTTGCTTTTTCCTGCTAATCCTAGCATGATAAAGAAGATTCAAAGAGAGTGAGATGCCAGCTCCTTTCATTCAGTCAGTAGCTTCAAACATTTCTGGACGTTTTTCAATGGCAAAAATCAATGAATATTGTAAATGCACAAACAGTAATATCTCCACATTGCAAGGTGCAATTCTGAAATTTTTTGCTTTTTCCTGCTAATCCTGGTATGATAAAGAAGATTCAAAGAGAGTGAGATGCCAGCTCTTTTCATTCAGTCAGTAGCTTCAAACATTTCTGGTATATGAATAACATGATGTTTTTCAATGGCAAAAATCAATGAATATTGTAAATGCACAAACAGTAATTTCTCCGCATTGCAAGGTGCAATTCTGAAATTTTTTGCTTTTTCCTGCTAATCCTAGCATGATAAAGAAGATTCAAAGAGAGTGAGATGCCAGCTCCTTTCATTCAGTCAGTAGCTTTAAACATTTCTGGACGTTTTTCAATGGCAAAAATCAATGAATATTGTAAATGCACAAACAGTAATATCTCCACATTGCAAGGTGCAATTCTGAAATTTTTTGCTTTTTCCTGCTCCTCTTAGCATGGTAAAGAAGATTCAAAGAGAGTGAGATGCCAGCTCTTTTCATTCAGTCAGTAGCTTCAAACATCTCTGGTATATGAATAACATGATGTTTTTCAATGGCAAAAATCAATGAATATTGTAAATGCACAAACAGTAATTTCTCCGCATTGCAAGGTGCAATTCTGAAATTTTTTGCTTTTTCCTGCTAATCCTAGCATGATAAAGAAGATTCAAAGAGATTGAGATGCCAGCTCCTTTCATTCAGTCAGTAGCTTCAAACATTTCTGGACGTTTTTCAATGGCAAAAATCAATGAATATTGTAAATGCACAAACAGTAATATCGCCACATTGCAAGGTGCAATTCTGAAATTTTTTGCTTTTTCCTGCTAATCCTGGCATGATAAAGAAGATTCAAAGAGAGTGAGATGCCAGCTCTTTTCATTCAGTCAGTAGCTTCAAACATTTCTAGTATATGAATAACATGATGTTTTTCAATGGCAAAAATCAATGAATATTGTAAATGCACAAACAGTAATTTCTCCGCATTGCAAGGTGCAATTCTGAAATTTTTTGCTTTTTCCTGCTAATCCTAGCATGATAAAGAAGATTCAAAGAGAGTGAGATGCCAGCTCCTTTCATTCAGTCAGTAGCTTCAAACATTTCTGGACGTTTTTCAATGGCAAAAATCAATGAATATTGTAAATGCACAAACAGTAATATCTCCACATTGCAACGTGCAATTCTGAAATTTTTTGCTTTTTCCTGCTCCTCTTAGCATGATAAAGAAGATTCAAAGAGAGTGAGATGCCAGCTCTTTTCATTCAGTCAGTAGCTTCAAACATTTCTGGTATATGAATAACATGATGTTTTTCAATGGCAAAAATCAATGAATATTGTAAATGCACAAACAGTAATTTCTCCGCATTGCAAGGTGCAATTCTGAAATTTTTTGCTTTTTCCTGCTAATCCTAGCATGATAAAGAAGATTCAAAGAGAGTGAGATGCCAGCTCCTTTCATTCAGTCAGTAGCTTTAAACATTTCTGAACGTTTTTCAATGGCAAAAATCAATGAATATTGTAAATGCACAAACAGTAATATCTCCACATTGCAAGGTGCAATTCTGAAATTTTTTGCTTTTTCCTGCTCCTCTTAGCATGATAAAGAAGATTCAAAGAGAGTGAGATGCCAGCTCTTTTCATTCAGTCAGTAGCTTCAAACATCTCTGGTATATGAATACCATGATGTTTTTCAATGTCAAAAATCAATGAATATTGTAAATGCACAAACAGTAATTTCTCCGCATTGCAAGGTGCAATTCTGAAATTTTTTGCTTTTTCCTGCTAATCCTAGCATGATAAAGAAGATTCAAAGAGATTGAGATGCCAGCTCCTTTCATTCAATCAGTAGCTTCAAACATTTCTGGACGTTTTTCAATGGCAAAAATCAATGAATATTGTAAATGCACAAACAGTAATATCTCCACATTGCAAGGTGCAATTCTGAAATTTTTTGCTTTTTCCTGCTAATCCTAGCATGATAAAGAAGATTCAAAGAGAGTGAGATGCCAGCTCCTTTCATTCAGTCAGTAGCTTCAAACATTTCTGGACGGTTTTCAATGGCAAAAATCAATGAATATTGTAAATGCACAAACAGTAATATCTCCACATTGCAACGTGCAATTCTGAAATTTTTTGCTTTTTCCTGCTAATCCTGGCATGATAAAGAAGATTCAAAGAGAGTGAGATGCCAGCTCTTTTCATTCAGTCAGTAGCTTCAAACATTTCAAGTATATGAATAACATGGTTTTTCAATGGCAAAAATCAATGAATATTGTAAATGCACAAACAGTAATTTCTCCGCATTGCAAGGTGCAATTCTGAAATTTTTTGCTTTTTCCTGCTAATCCTAGCATGATAAAGAAGATTCAAAGAGAGTGAGATGCCAGCTCCTTTCATTCAGTCAGTAGCTTCAAACATTTCTGGACGTTTTTCAATGGCAAAAATCAATGAATATTGTAAATGCACAAACAGTAATATCTCCACATTGCAACATGCAATTCTGAAATTTTTTGCTTTTTCCTGCTCCTCTTAGCATGATAAAGAAGATTCAAAGAGAGTGAGATGCCAGCTCTTTTCATTCAGTCAGTAGCTTCAAACATTTCTGGTATATGAATAACGACGTTTTTCAATGGCAAAAATCAATGAATATTGTAAATGCACAAACAGTAATTTCTCTGCATTGCAAGGTACAATTCTGAAATTTTTTGCTTTTTCCTGCTAATCCTAGCATGATAAAGAAGATTCAAAGAGAGTGAGATGCCAGCTCCTTTCATTCAGTCAGTAGCTTCAAACATTTCTGGACGTTTTTCAATGGCAAAAATCAATGAATATTGTAAATGCACAAACAGTAATTTCTCCACATTGCAAGGTGCAATTCTGAAATTTTTTGCTTTTTCCTGCTAATCCTAGCATGATAAAGAAGATTCAAAGAGAGTGAGATGCCAGCTCCTTTCATTCAGTCAGTAGCTTCAAACATTTCTGGACGTTTTTCAATGGCAAAAATCAATGAATATTGTAAATGCACAAACAGTAATATCTCCACATTGCAACGTGCAATTCTGAAATTTTTTGCTTTTTCCTGCTCCTCTTAGCATGATAAAGAAGATTCAAAGAGAGTGAGATGCCAGCTCTTTTCATTCAGTCAGTAGCTTCAAACATTTCTGGTATATGAATAACATGATGTTTTTCAATGGCAAAAATCAATGAATATTGTAAATGCACAAACAGTAATTTCTCCGCATTGCAAGGTGCAATTCTGAATTTTTTTGCTTTTTCCTGCTAATCCTAGCATGATAAAGAAGATTCAAAGAGATTGAGATGCCAGCTCCTTTCATTCAGTCAGTCGCTTCAAACATTTCTGGACGTTTTTCAATGGCAAAAATCAATGAATATTGTAAATGCACAAACAGTAATATCTCCACATTGCAAGGTGCAATTCTGAAATTTTTTGCTTTTTCCTGCTAATCCTGGCATGATAAAGAAGATTCAAAGAGAGTGAGATGCCAGCTCTTTTCATTCAGTCAGTAGCTTCAAACATTTCTGGTATATGAATAACATGATGTTTTTCAATGGCAAAAATCAATGAATATTGTAAATGCACAAACAGTAATTTCTCCGCATTGCAAGGTGCAATTCTGAAATTTTTTGCTTTTTCCTGCTAATCCTAGCATGATAAAGAAGATTCAAAGAGAGTCGGATGCCAACTCCTTTCATTCAGTCAGTAGCTTCAAACATTTCTGGACGTTTTTCAATGGCAAAAATCAATGAATATTGTAAATGCACAAACAGTAATATCTCCACATTGCAAGGTGCATTTCTGAAATTTTTTGCTTTTTCCTGCTCCTCTTAGCATGATAAAGAAGATTCAAAGAGAGTGAGATGCCAGCTCTTTTCATTCAGTCAGTAGCTTCAAACATCTCTGGTATATGAATAACATGATGTTTTTCAATGGCAAAAATCAATGAATATTGTAAATGCACAAACAGTAATTTCTCCGCATTGCAAGGTGCAATTCTGAAATTTTTTGCTTTTTCCTGCTAATCCTAGCATGATAAAGAAGATTCAAAGAGATTGAGATGCCAGCTCCTTTCATTCAGTCAGTTGCTTCAAACATTTCTGGACGTTTTTCAATGGCAAAAATCAATGAATATTGTAAATGCACAAACAGTAATATCTCCACATTGCAAGGTGCAATTCTGAAATTTTTTGCTTTTTCCTGCTAATCCTAGCATGATAAAGAAGATTCAAAGAGAGTGAGATGCCAGCTCTTTTCATTCAGTCAGTAGCTTCAAACATTTCTGGTATATGAATAACATGATGTTTTTCAATGGCAAAAATCAATGAATATTGTAAATGCACAAACAGTAATTTCTCCGCATTGCAAGGTGCAATTCTGAAATTTTTTGCTTTTTCCTGCTAATCCTAGCATGATAAAGAAGATTCAAAGAGATTGAGATGCCAGCTCCTTTCATTCAGTCAGTCGCTTCAAACATTTCTGGACGTTTTTCAATGGCAAAAATCAATGAATATTGTAAATGCACAAACAGTAATATCTCCACATTGCAAGGTGCAATTCTGAAATTTTTTGCTTTTTCCTGCTAATCCTGGCATGATAAAGAAGATTCAAAGAGAGTGAGATGCCAGCTCTTTTCATTCAGTCAGTAGCTTCAAACATTTCTGGTATATGAATAACATGATGTTTTTCAATGGCAAAAATCAATGAATATTGTAAATGCACAAACAGTAATTTCTCCGCATTGCAAGGTGCAATTCTGAAATTTTTTGCTTTTTCCTGCTAATCCTAGCATGATAAAGAAGATTCAAAGAGAGTGGGATGCCAGCTCCTTTCATTCAGTCAGTAGCTTCAAACATTTCTGGACGTTTTTCAATGGCAAAAATCAATGAATATTGTAAATGCACAAACAGTAATATCTCCACATTGCAATGTGCAATTCTGAAATTTTTTGCTTTTTCCTGCTCCTCTTAGCATGATAAAGAAGATTCAAAGAGAGTGAGATGCCAGCTCTTTTCATTCAGTCAGTAGCTTCAAACATTTCTGGTATATGAATAACATGATGTTTTTCAATGGCAAAAATCAATGAATATTGTAAATGCACAAACAGTAATTTCTCCGCATTGCAAGGTGCAATTCTGAAATTTTTTGCTTTTTCATGCTAATCCTAGCATGATAAAGAAGATTCAAAGAGAGTGAGATGCCAGCTCCTTTCATTCAGTCAGTAGCTTCAAACATTTCTGGACGGTTTTCAATGGCAAAAATCAATGAATATTGTAAATGCGCAAACAGTAATATCTCCACATTGCAACGTGCAATTCTGAAATTTTTTGCTTTTTCCTGCTAATCCTGGCATGATAAAGAAGATTCAAAGAGAGTGAGATGCCAGCTCTTTTCATTCAGTCAGTAGCTTCAAACATTTCTGGTATATGAATAACATGGTTTTTCAATGGCAAAAATCAATGAATATTGTAAATGCACAAACAGTAATTTCTCCGCATTGCAAGGTGCAATTCTGAAATTTTTTGCTTTTTCCTGCTAATCCTAGCATGATAAAGAAGATTCAAAGAGAGTGAGATGCCAGCTCCTTTCATTCAGTCAGTAGCTTCAAACATTTCTGGACGTTTTTCAATGGCAAAAATCAATGAATATTGTAAATGCACAAACAGTAATATCTCCACATTGCAAGGTGCAATTCTGAAATTTTTTGCTTTTTCCTGCTCCTCTTAGCATGATAAAGAAGATTCAAAGAGAGTGAGATGCCAGCTCTTTTCATTCAGTCAGTAGCTTCAAACATTTCTGGTATATGAATAACATGATGTTTTTCAATGGCAAAAATCAATGAATATTGTAAATGCACAAACAGTAATTTCTCCGCATTGCAAGGTGCAATTCTGAAATTTTTTGCTTTTTCCTGCTAATCCTAGCATGATAAAGAAGATTCAAAGAGAGTGAGATGCCAGCTCCTTTCATTCAGTCAGTAGCTTCAAACATTTCTGGACGTTTTTCAATGGCAAAAATCAATGAATATTGTAAATGCACAAACAGTAATATCTCCACATTGCAAGGTGCAATTCTGAAATTTTTTGCTTTTTCCTGCTAATCCTGGTATGATAAAGAAGATTCAAAGAGAGTGAGATGCCAGCTCTTTTTATTCAGTCAGTAGCTTCAAACATTTCTGGTATATGAATAACATGATGTTTTTCAATGGCAAAAATCAATGAATATTGTAAATGCACAAACAGTAATTTCTCCGCATTGCAAGGTGCAATTCTGAAATTTTTTGCTTTTTCCTGCTAATCCTAGCATGATAAAGAAGATTCAAAGAGAGTGAGATGCCAGCTCCTTTCATTCAGTCAGTAGCTTTAAACATTTCTGGACGTTTTTCAATGGCAAAAATCAATGAATATTGTAAATGCACAAACAGTAATATCTCCACATTGCAAGGTGCAATTCTGAAATTTTTTGCTTTTTCCTGCTCCTCTTAGCATGATAAAGAAGATTCAAAGAGAGTGAGATGCCAGCTCTTTTCATTCAGTCAGTAGCTTCAAACATCTCTGGTATATGAATAACATGATGTTTTTCAATGGCAAAAATCAATGAATATTGTAAATGCACAAACAGTAATTTCTCCGCATTGCAAGGTGCAATTCTGAAATTTTTTGCTTTTTCCTGCTAATCCTAGCATGATAAAGAAGATTCAAAGAGATTGAGATGCCAGCTCCTTTCATTCAGTCAGTAGCTTCAAACCTTTCTGGACGTTTTTCAATGGCAAAAATCAATGAATATTGTAAATGCACAAACAGTAATATCTCCACATTGCAACGTGCAATTCTGAAATTTTTTGCTTTTTCCTGCTAATCCTGGCATGATAAAGAAGATTCAAAGAGAGTGAGATGCCAGCTCTTTTCATTCAGTCAGTAGCTTCAAACATTTCTGGTATATGAATAACATGATGTTTTTCAATGGCAAAAATCAATGAATATTGTAAATGCACAAACAGTAATTTCTCCGCATTGCAAGGTGCAATTCTGAAATTTTTTGCTTTTTCCTGCTAATCCTAGCATGATAAAGAAGATTCAAAGAGAGTGAGATGCCAGCTCCTTTCATTCAGTCAGTAGCTTCAAACATTTCTGGACGTTTTTCAATGGCAAAAATCAATGAATATTGTAAATGCACAAACAGTAATATCTCCACATTGCAACGTGCAATTCTGAAATTTTTTGCTTTTTCCTGCTCCTCTTAGCATGATAAAGAAGATTCAAAGAGAGTGAGATGCCAGCTCTTTTCATTCAGTCAGTAGCTTCAAACATTTCTGGTATATGAATAACATGATGTTTTTCAATGGCAAAAATCAATGAATATTGTAAATGCACAAACAGTAATTTCTCCGCATTGCAAGGTGCAATTCTGAAATTTTTTGCTTTTTCCTGCTAATCCTAGCATGATAAAGAAGATTCAAAGAGAGTGAGATGCCAGCTCCTTTCATTCAGTCAGTAGCTTTAAACATTTCTGGACGTTTTTCAATGGCAAAAATCAATGAATATTGTAAATGCACAAACAGTAATATCTCCACATTGCAAGGTGCAATTCTGAAATTTTTTGCTTTTTCCTGCTAATCCTAGCATGATAAAGAAGATTCAAAGAGAGTGAGATGCCAGCTCCTTTCATTCAGTCAGTAGCTTCAAACATTTCTGGACGGTTTTCAATGGCAAAAATCAATGAATATTGTAAATGCACAAACAGTAATATCTCCACATTGCAACGTGCAATTCTGAAATTTTTTGCTTTTTCCTGCTAATCCTGGCATGATAAAGAAGATTCAAAGAGAGTGAGATGCCAGCTCTTTTCATTCAGTCAGTAGCTTCAAACATTTCTGGTATATGAATAACATCGTTTTTCAATGGCAAAAATCAATGAATATTGTAAATGCACAAACAGTAATTTCTCCGCATTGCAAGGTGCAATTCTGAAATTTTTTGCTTTTTCCTGCTAATCCTAGCATGATAAAGAAGATTCAAAGAGAGTGAGATGCCAGCTCCTTTCATTCTGTCAGTAGCTTCAAACATTTCTGGACGTTTTTCAATGGCAAAAATCAATGAATATTGTAAATGCACAAACAGTAATATCTCCACATTGCAACATGCAATTCTGAAATTTTTTGCTTTTTCCTGCTCCTCTTAGCATGATAAAGAAGATTCAAAGAGAGTGAGATGCCAGCTCTTTTCATTCAGTCAGTAGCTTCAAACATTTCTGGTATATGAATAACGACATTTTTCAATGGCAAAAATCAATGAATATTGTAAATGCACAAACAGTAATTTCTCTGCATTGCAAGGTGCAATTCTGAAATTTTTTGCTTTTTCCTGCTAATCCTAGCATGATAAAGAAGATTCAAAGAGAGTGAGATGCCAGCTCCTTTCATTCAGTCAGTAGCTTCAAACATTTCTGGACGTTTTTCAATGGCAAAAATCAATGAATATTGTAAATGCACAAACAGTAATTTCTCCACATTGCAAGGTGCAATTCTGAAATTTTTTGCTTTTTCCTGCTAATCCTGGCATGATAAAGAAGATTCAAAGAGAGTGAGATGCCAGCTCTTTTCATTCAGTCAGTAGCTTCAAACATTTCTGGTATATGAATAACATGATGTTTTTCAATGGCAAAAATCAATGAATATTATAAATGCACAAACAGTAATTTCTCCGCATTGCAAGGTGCAATTCTGAAATTTTTTGCTTTTTCCTGCTAATCCTAGCATGATAAAGAAGATTCAAAGAGTGAGATGCCAGCTCCTTTCATTCAGTCAGTAGCTTCAAACATTTCTGGACGTTTTTCAATGGCAAAAATCAATGAATATTGTAAATGCACAAACAGTAATATCTCCACATTGCAACGTGCAATTCTGAAATTTTTTGCTTTTTCCTGCTCCTCTTAGCATGATAAAGAAGATTCAAAGAGAGTGAGATGCCAGCTCTTTTCATTCAGTCAGTAGCGTCAAACATTTCTGGTATATGAAAAACATGATGTTTTTCAATGGCAAAAATCAATGAATATTGTAAATGCACAAACAGTAATTTCTCCGCATTGCAAGGTGCAATTCTGAAATTTTTTGCTTTTTCCTGCTAATCCTAGCATGATAAAGAAGATTCAAAGAGAGTGAGATGCCAGCTCCTTTCATTCAGTCAGTAGCTTCAAACATTTCTGGTATATGAATAACATGATGTTTTTCAATGGCAAAAATCAATGAATATTGTAAATGCACAAACAGTAATTTCTCCGCATTGCAAGGTGCAATTCTGAAATTTTTTGATTTTTCCTGCTAATCCTAGCATGATAAAGAAGATTCAAAGAGAGTGAGATGCCAGCTCCTTTCATTCAGTCAGTAGCTTCAAACATTTCTGGTATATGAATAACATGATGTTTTTCAATGGCAAAAATCAATGAATATTGTAAATGCACAAACAGTAATTTCTCCGCATTGCAAGGTGCAATTCTGAAATTTTTTGCTTTTTCCTGCTAATCCTAGCATGATAAAGAAGATTCAAAGAGAGTGAGATGCCAGCTCCTTTCATTCAGTCAGTAGCTTCAAACATTTCTGGACGTTTTTCAATGGCAAAAATCAATGAATATTGTAAATGCACAAACAGTAATATCTCCACATTGCAAGGTGCAATTCTGAAATTTTTTGCTTTTTCCTGCTAATCCTGGCATGATAAAGAAGATTCAAAGAGAGTGAGATGCCAGCTCTTTTCATTCAGTCAGTAGCTTCAAACATTTCTGGTATATGAATAACATGATGTTTTTCAATGGCAAAAATCAATGAATATTGTAAATGCACAAACAGTAATTTCTCCGCATTGCAAGGTGCAATTCTGAAATTTTTTGCTTTTTCCTGCTAATCCTAGCATGATAAAGAAGATTCAAAGAGAGTGAGATGCCAGCTCCTTTCATTCAGTCAGTAGCTTCAAACATTTCTGGACGTTTTTCAATGGCAAAAATCAATGAATATTGTAAATGCACAAACAGTAATATCTCCACATTGCAAGGTGCAATTCTGAAATTTTTTGCTTTTTCCTGCTAATCCTGGTATGATAAAGAAGATTCAAAGAGAGTGAGATGCCAGCTCTTTTCATTCAGTCAGTAGCTTCAAACATTTCTGGTATATGAATAACATGGTTTTTCAATGGCAAAAATCAATGAATATTGTAAATGCACAAACAGTAATTTCTCCGCATTGCAAGGTGCAATTCTGAAAATTTTTGCTTTTTCCTGCTAATCCTAGCATGATAAAGAAGATTCAAAGAGAGTGAGATGCCAGCTCCTTTCATTCAGTCAGTAGCTTCAAACATTTCTGGACGTTTTTCAATGGCAAAAATCAATGAATATTGTAAATGCACAAACAGTAATATCTCCACATTGCAAGGTGCAATTCTGAAATTTTTTGCTTTTTCCTGCTCCTCTTAGCATGATAAAGAAGATTCAAAGAGAGTGAGATGCCAGCTCTTTTCATTCAGTCAGTAGCTTCAAACATTTCTGGTATATGAATAACATGATGTTTTTCAATGGCAAAAATCAATGAATATTGTAAATGCACAAACAGTAATTTCTCCGCATTGCAAGGTGCAATTCTGAAATTTTTTGCTTTTTCCTGCTAATCCTAGCATGATAAAGAAGATTCAAAGAGAGTGAGATGCCAGCTCCTTTCATTCAGTCAGTAGCTTCAAACATTTCTGGACGTTTTTCAATGGCAAAAATCAATGAATATTGTAAATGCACAAACAGTAATATCTCCACATTGCAAGGTGCAATTCTGAAATTTTTTGCTTTTTCCTGCTAATCCTGGTATGATAAAGAAGATTCAAAGAGAGTGAGATGCCAGATCTTTTCATTCAGTCAGTAGCTTCAAACATTTCTGGTATATGAATAACATGATGTTTTTCAATGGCAAAAATCAATGAATATTGTAAATGCACAATCAGTAATTTCTCCGCATTGCAAGGTGCAATTCTGAAATTTTTTGCTTTTTCCTGCTAATCCTAGCATGATAAAGAAGATTCAAAGAGAGTGAGATGCCAGCTCCTTTCATTCAGTCAGTAGCTTTAAACATTTCTGGACGTTTTTCAATGGCAAAAATCAATGAATATTGTAAATGCACAAACAGTAATATCTCCACATTGCAAGGTGCAATTCTGAAATTTTTTGCTTTTTCCTGCTCCTCTTAGCATGATAAAGAAGATTCAAAGAGAGTGAGATGCCAGCTCTTTTCATTCAGTCAGTAGCTTCAACCATCTCTGGTATATGAATAACATGATGTTTTTCAATGGCAAAAATCAATGAATATTGTAAATGCACAAACAGTAATTTCTCCGCATTGCAAGGTGCAATTCTGAAATTTTTTGCTTTTTCCTGCTAATCCTAGCATGATAAAGAAGATTCAAAGAGATTGAGATGCCAGCTCCTTTCATTCAGTCAGTAGCTTCAAACATTTCTAGACGTTTTTCAATGGCAAAAATCAATGAATATTGTAAATGCACAAACAGTAATATCTCCACATTGCAAGGTGCAATTCTGAAATTTTTTGCTTTTTCCTGCTCCTCTTAGCATGATAAAGAAGATTCAAAGAGAGTGAGATGCCAGCTCTTTTCATTCAGTCAGTAGCTTCAAACATCTCTGGTATATGAATAACATGATGTTTTTCAATGGCAAAAATCAATGAATATTGTAAATGCACAAACAGTAATTTCTCCGCATTGCAAGGTGCAATTCTGAAATTTTTTGCTTTTTCCTGCTAATCCTAGCATGATAAAGAAGATTCAAAGAGATTGAGATGCCAGCTCCTTCCATTCACTCAGTAGCTTCAAACATTTCTGGACGTTTTTCAATGGCAAAAATCAATGAATATTGTAAATGCACAAACAGTAATATCTCCACATTGCAAGGTGCAATTCTGAAATTTTTTGCTTTTTCCTGCTAATCCTAGCATGATAAAGAAGATTCAAAGAGAGTGAGATGCCAGCTCCTTTCATTCAGTCAGTAGCTTCAAACATTTCTGGACGGTTTTCAATGGCAAAAATCAATGAATATTGTAAATGCACAAACAGTAATATCTCCACATTGCAACGTGCAATTCTGAAATTTTTTGCTTTTTCCTGCTAATCCTGGCATGATAAAGAAGATTCAAAGAGAGTGAGATGCCAGCTCTTTTCATTCAGTCAGTAGCTTCAAACATTTCTGGTATATGAATAACATCGTTTTTCAATGGCAAAAATCAATGAATATTGTAAATGCACAAACAGTAATTTCTCCGCATTGCAAGGTGCAATTCTGAAATTTTTTGCTTTTTCCTGCTAATCCTAGCATGATAAAGAAGATTCAAAGAGAGTGAGATGCCAGCTCCTTTCATTCTGTCAGTAGCTTCAAACATTTCTGGACGTTTTTCAATGGCAAAAATCAATGAATATTGTAAATGCACAAACAGTAATATCTCCACATTGCAACATGCAATTCTGAAATTTTTTGCTTTTTCCTGCTCCTCTTAGCATGATAAAGAAGATTCAAAGAGAGTGAGATGCCAGCTCTTTTCATTCAGTCAGTAGCTTCAAACATTTCTGGTATATGAATAACGACGTTTTTCAATGGCAAAAATCAATGAATATTGTAAATGCACAAACAGTAATTTCTCTGCATTGCAAGGTGCAATTCTGAAATTTTTTGCTTTTTCCTGCTAATCCTAGCATGATAAAGAAGATTCAAAGAGAGTGAGATGCCAGCTCCTTTCATTCAGTCAGTAGCTTCAAACATTTCTGGACGTTTTTCAATGGCAAAAATCAATGAATATTGTAAATGCACAAACAGTAATTTCTCCACATTGCAAGGTGCAATTCTGAAATTTTTTGCTTTTTCCTGCTAATCCTGGCATGATAAAGAAGATTCAAAGAGAGTGAGATGCCAGCTCTTTTCATTCAGTCAGTAGCTTCAAACATTTCTGGTATATGAATAACATGATGTTTTTCAATGGCAAAAATCAATGAATATTATAAATGCACAAACAGTAATTTCTCCGCATTGCAAGGTGCAATTCTGAAATTTTTTGCTTTTTCCTGCTAATCCTAGCATGATAAAGAAGATTCAAAGAGTGAGATGCCAGCTCCTTTCATTCAGTCAGTAGCTTCAAACATTTCTGGACGTTTTTCAATGGCAAAAATCAATGAATATTGTAAATGCACAAACAGTAATATCTCCACATTGCAACGTGCAATTCTGAAATTTTTTGCTTTTTCCTGCTCCTCTTAGCATGATAAAGAAGATTCAAAGAGAGTGAGATGCCAGCTCTTTTCATTCAGTCAGTAGCGTCAAACATTTCTGGTATATGAAAAACATGATGTTTTTCAATGGCAAAAATCAATGAATATTGTAAATGCACAAACAGTAATTTCTCCGCATTGCAAGGTGCAATTCTGAAATTTTTTGCTTTTTCCTGCTAATCCTAGCATGATAAAGAAGATTCAAAGAGAGTGAGATGCCAGCTCCTTTCATTCAGTCAGTAGCTTCAAACATTTCTGGTATATGAATAACATGATGTTTTTCAATGGCAAAAATCAATGAATATTGTAAATGCACAAACAGTAATTTCTCCGCATTGCAAGGTGCAATTCTGAAATTTTTTGCTTTTTCCTGCTAATCCTAGCATGATAAAGAAGATTCAAAGAGAGTGAGATGCCAGCTCCTTTCATTCAGTCAGTAGCTTCAAACATTTCTGGTATATGAATAACATGATGTTTTTCAGTGGCAAAAATCAATGAATATTGTAAATGCACAAACAGTAATTTCTCCGCATTGCAAGGTGCAATTCTGAAATTTTTTGCTTTTTCCTGCTAATCCTAGCATGATAAAGAAGATTCAAAGAGAGTGAGATGCCAGCTCCTTTCATTCAGTCAGTAGCTTCAAACATTTCTGGACGTTTTTCAATGGCAAAAATCAATGAATATTGTAAATGCACAAACAGTAATATCTCCACATTGCAAGGTGCAATTCTGAAATTTTTTGCTTTTTCCTGCTAATCCTGGCATGATAAAGAAGATTCAAAGAGAGTGAGATGCCAGCTCTTTTCATTCAGTCAGTAGCTTCAAACATTTCTGGTATATGAATAACATGATGTTTTTCAATGGCAAAAATCAATGAATATTGTAAATGCACAAACAGTAATTTCTCCGCATTGCAAGGTGCAATTCTGAAATTTTTTGCTTTTTCCTGCTAATCCTAGCATGATAAAGAAGATTCAAAGAGAGTGAGATGCCAGCTCCTTTCATTCAGTCAGTAGCTTCAAACATTTCTGGACGTTTTTCAATGGCAAAAATCAATGAATATTGTAAATGCACAAACAGTAATATCTCCACATTGCAAGGTGCAATTCTGAAATTTTTTGCTTTTTCCTGCTAATCCTGGTATGATAAAGAAGATTCAAAGAGAGTGAGATGCCAGCTCTTTTCATTCAGTCAGTAGCTTCAAACATTTCTGGTATATGAATAACATGGTTTTTCAATGGCAAAAATCAATGAATATTGTAAATGCACAAACAGTAATTTCTCCGCATTACAAGGTGCAATTCTGAAATTTTTTGCTTTTTCCTGCTAATCCTAGCATGATAAAGAAGATTCAAAGAGAGTGAGATGCCAGCTCCTTTCATTCAGTCAGTAGCTTCAAACATTTCTGGACGTTTTTCAATGGCAAAAATCAATGAATATTGTAAATGCACAAACAGTAATATCTCCACATTGCAAGGTGCAATTCTGAAATTTTTTGCTTTTTCCTGCTCCTCTTAGCATGATAAAGAAGATTCAAAGAGAGTGAGATGCCAGCTCTTTTCATTCAGTCAGTAGCTTCAAACATTTCTGGTATATGAATAACATGATGTTTTTCAATGGCAAAAATCAATGAATATTGTAAATGCACAAACAGTAATTTCTCCGCATTGCAAGGTGCAATTCTGAAATTTTTTGCTTTTTCCTGCTAATCCTAGCATGATAAAGAAGATTCAAAGAGAGTGAGATGCCAGCTCCTTTCATTCAGTCAGTAGCTTCAAACATTTCTGGACGTTTTTCAATGGCAAAAATCAATGAATATTGTAAATGCACAAACAGTAATATCTCCACATTGCAAGGTGCAATTCTGAAATTTTTTGCTTTTTCCTGCTAATCCTGGTATGATAAAGAAGATTCAAAGAGAGTGAGATGCCAGATCTTTTCATTCAGTCAGTAGCTTCAAACATTTCTGGTATATGAATAACATGATGTTTTTCAATGGCAAAAATCAATGAATATTGTAAATGCACAAACAGTAATTTCTCCGCATTGCAAGGTGCAATTCTGAAATTTTTTGCTTTTTCCTGCTAATCCTAGCATGATAAAGAAGATTCAAAGAGAGTGAGATGCCAGCTCCTTTCATTCAGTCAGTAGCTTTAAACATTTCTGGACATTTTTCAATGGCAAAAATCAATGAATATTGTAAATGCACAAACAGTAATATCTCCACATTGCAAGGTGCAATTCTGAAATTTTTTGCTTTTTCCTGCTCCTCTTAGCATGATAAAGAAGATTCAAAGAGAGTGAGATGCCAGCTCTTTTCATTCAGTCAGTAGCTTCAACCATCTCTGGTATATGAATAACATGATGTTTTTCAATGGCAAAAATCAATGAATATTGTAAATGCACAAACAGTAATTTCTCCGCATTGCAAGGTGCAATTCTGAAATTTTTTGCTTTTTCCTGCTAATCCTAGCATGATAAAGAAGATTCAAAGAGATTGAGATGCCAGCTCCTTTCATTCAGTCAGTAGCTTCAAACATTTCTAGACGTTTTTCAATGGCAAAAATCAATGAATATTGTAAATGCACAAACAGTAATATCTCCACATTGCAAGGTGCAATTCTGAAATTTTTTGCTTTTTCCTGCTAATCCTGGCATGATAAAGAAGATTCAAAGAGAGTGAGATGCCAGCTCTTTTCATTCAGTCAGTAGCTTCAAACATTTCTGGTATATGAATAACATGATGTTATTCAATGGCAAAAATCAATGAATATTGTAAATGCACAAACAGTAATTTCTCCGCATTGCAAGGTGCAATTCTGAAATTTTTTGCTTTTTCCTGCTAATCCTAGCATGATAAAGAAGATTCAAAGAGAGTGAGATGCCAGCTCCTTTCATTCAGTCAGTAGCTTCAAACATTTCTGGACGTTTTTCAATGGCAAAAATCAATGAATATTGTAAATGCACAAACAGTAATATCTCCACATTGCAACGTGCAATTCTGAAATTTTTTGCTTTTTCCTGCTCCTCTTAGCATGATAAAGAAGATTCAAAGAGAGTGAGATGCCAGCTCTTTTCATTCAGTCAGTAGCTTCAAACATTTCTGGTATATGAATAACATGATGTTTTTCAATGGCAAAAATCAATGAATATTGTAAATGCACAAACAGTAATTTCTCCGCATTGCAAGGTGCAATTCTGAAATTTTTTGCTTTTTCCTGCTAATCCTAGCATGATAAAGAAGATTCAAAGAGAGTGAGATGCCAGCTCCTTTCATTCAGTCAGTAGCTTTAAACATTTCTGGACGTTTTTCAATGGCAAAAATCAATGAATATTGTAAATGCACAAACAGTAATATCTCCACATTGCAAGGTGCAATTCTGAAATTTTTTGCTTTTTCCTGCTCCTCTTAGCATGATAAAGAAGATTCAAAGAGAGTGAGATGCCAGCTCTTTTCATTCAGTCAGTAGCTTCAAACATCTCTGGTATATGAATAACATGATGTTTTTCAATGGCAAAAATCAATGAATATTGTAAATGCACAAACAGTAATTTCTCCGCATTGCAAGGTGCAATTCTGAAATTTTTTGCTTTTTCCTGCTAATCCTAGCATGATAAAGAAGATTCAAAGAGATTGAGATGCCAGCTCCTTTCATTCAGTCAGTAGCTTCAAACATTTCTGGACGTTTTTCAATGGCAAAAACCAATGAATATTGTAAATGCACAAACAGTAATATCTCCACATTGCAAGGTGCAATTCTGAAATTTTTTGCTTTTTCCTGCTAATCCTAGCATGATAAAGAAGATTCAAAGAGAGTGAGATGCCAGCTCCTTTCATTCAGTCAGTAGCTTCAAACATTTCTGGACGGTTTTCAATGGCAAAAATCAATGAATATTGTAAATGCACAAACAGTAATATCTCCACATTGCAACGTGCAATTCTGAAATTTTTTGCTTTTTCCTGCTAATCCTGGCATGATAAAGAAGATTCAAAGAGAGTGAGATGCCAGCTCTTTTCATTCAGTCAGTAGCTTCAAACATTTCTGGTATATGAATAACATGGTTTTTCAATGGCAAAAATCAATGAATATTGTAAATGCACAAACAGTAATTTCTCCGCATTGCAAGGTGCAATTCTGAAATTTTTTGCTTTTTCCTGCTAATCCTAGCATGATAAAGAAGATTCAAAGAGAGTGAGATCCCAGCTCCTTTCATTCAGTCAGTAGCTTCAAACATTTCTGGACGTTTTTCAATGGCAAAAATCAATGAATATTGTAAATGCACAAACAGTAATATCTCCACATTGCAACATGCAATTCTGAAATTTTTTGCTTTTTCCTGCTCCTCTTAGCATGATAAAGAAGATTCAAAGAGAGTGAGATGCCAGCTCTTTTCATTCAGTCAGTAGCTTCAAACATTTCTGGTATATGAATAACGACGTTTTTCAATGGCAAAAATCAATGAATATTGTAAATGCACAAACAGTAATTTCTCTGCATTGCAAGGTGCAATTCTGAAATTTTTTGCTTTTTCCTGCTAATCCTAGCATGATAAAGAAGATTCAAAGAGAGTGAGATGCCAGCTCCTTTCATTCAGTCAGTAGCTTCAAACATTTCTGGACGTTTTTCAATGGCAAAAATCAATGAATATTGTAAATGCACAAACAGTAATTTCTCCACATTGCAAGGTGCAATTCTGAAATTTTTTGCTTTTTCCTGCTAATCCTGGCATGATAAAGAAGATTCAAAGAGAGTGAGATGCCAGCTCTTTTCATTCAGTCAGTAGCTTCAAACATTTCTGGACGTTTTTCAATGGCAAAAATCAATGAATATTGTAAATGCACAAACAGTAATATCTCCACATTGCAACGTGCAATTCTGAAATTTTTTGCTTTTTCCTGCTCCTCTTAGCATGATAAAGAAGATTCAAAGAGAGTGAGATGCCAGCTCTTTTCATTCAGTCAGTAGCGTCAAACATTTCTGGTATATGAATAACATGATGTTTTTCAATGGCAAAAATCAATGAATATTGTAAATGCACAAACAGTAATTTCTCCGCATTGCAAGGTGCAATTCTGAAATTTTTTGCTTTTTCCTGCTAATCCTAGCATGATAAAGAAGATTCAAAGAGAGTGAGATGCCAGCTCCTTTCATTCAGTCAGTAGCTTCAAACATTTCTGGTATATGAATAACATGATGTTTTTCAATGGCAAAAATCAATGAATATTGTAAATGCACAAACAGTAATTTCTCCGCATTGCAAGGTGCAATTCTGAAATTTTTGGCTTTTTCCTGCTAATCCTAGCATGATAAAGAAGATTCAAAGAGAGTGAGATGCCAGCTCCTTTCATTCAGTCAGTAGCTTCAAACATTTCTGGACGTTTTTCAATGGCAAAAATCAATGAATATTGTAAATGCACAAACAGTAATATCTCCACATTGCAAGGTGCAATTCTGAAATTTTTTGCTTTTTCCTGCTAATCCTGGCATGATAAAGAAGATTCAAAGAGAGTGAGATGCCAGCTCTTTTCATTCAGTCAGTAGCTTCAAACATTTCTGGTATATGAATAACATGATGTTTTTCAATGGGAAAAATCAATGAATATTGTAAATGCACAAACAGTAATTTCTCCGCATTGCAAGGTGCAATTCTGAAATTTTTTGCTTTTTCCTGCTAATCCTAGCATGATAAAGAAGATTCAAAGAGAGTGAGATGCCAGCTCCTTTCATTCAGTCAGTAGCTTCAAACATTTCTGGACGTTTTTCAATGGCAAAAATCAATGAATATTGTAAATGCACAAACAGTAATATCTCCACATTGCAACGTGCAATTCTGAAATTTTTTGCTTTTTCCTGCTCCTCTTAGCATGATAAAGAAGATTCAAAGAGAGTGAGATGCCAGCTCTTTTCATTCAGTCAGTAGCTTCAAACATTTCTGGTATATGAATAACATGATGTTTTTCAATGGCAAAAATCAATGAATATTGTAAATGCACAAACAGTAATTTCTCCGCATTGCAAGGTGCAATTCTGAAATTTTTTGCTTTTTCCTGCTAATCCTAGCATGATAAAGAAGATTCAAAGAGATTGAGATGCCAGCTCCTTTCATTCAGTCAGTCGCTTCAAACATTTCTGGACGTTTTTCAATGGCAAAAATCAATGAATATTGTAAATGCACAAACAGTAATATCTCCACATTGCAAGGTGCAATTCTGAAATTTTTTGCTTTTTCCTGCTAATCCTGGCATGATAAAGACGATTCAAAGAGAGTGAGATGCCAGCTCTTTTCATTCAGTCAGTAGCTTCAAACATTTCTGGTATATGAATAACATGATGTTTTTCAATGGCAAAAATCAATGAATATTGTAAATGCACAAACAGTAATTTCTCCGCATTGCAAGGTGCAATTCTGAAATTTTTTGCTTTTTCCTGCTAATCCTAGCATGATAAAGAAGATTCAAAGAGAGTGAGATGCAAGCTCCTTTCATTCAGTCAGTAGCTTCAAACATTTCTGGACGTTTTTCAATGGCAAAAATCAATGAATATTGTAAATGCACAAACAGTAATATCTCCACATTGCAACGTGCAATTCTGAAATTTTTTGCTTTTTCCTGCTCCTCTTAGCATGATAAAGAAGATTCAAAGAGAGTGAGATGCCAGCTCCTTTCATTCAGTCAGTAGCTTCAAACATTTCTGGACGGTTTTCAATGGCAAAAATCAATGAATATTGTAAATGCACAAACAGTAATATCTCCACATTGCAACGTGCAATTCTGAAATTTTTTGCTTTTTCCTGCAGATCCTGGCATGATAAAGAAGATTCAAAGAGAGTGAGATGCCAGCTCTTTTCATTCAGTCAGTAGCTTCAAACATTTCTGGTATATGAATAACATGATGTTTTTCAATGGCAAAAATCAATGAATATTGTAAATGCACAAACAGTAATTTCTCCGCATTGCAAGGTGCAATTCTGAAATTTTTTGCTTTTTCCTGCTAATCCTAGCATGATAAAGAAGATTCAAAGAGAGTGAGATGCCAGCTCCTTTCATTCAGTCAGTAGCTTCAAACATTTCTGGACGTTTTTCAATGGCAAAAATCAATGAATATTGTAAATGCACAAACAGTAATATCTCCACATTGCAAGGTGCAATTCTGAAATTTTTTGCTTTTTCCTGCTAATCCTGGTATGATAAAGAAGATTCAAAGAGAGTGAGATGCCAGCTCCTTTCATTCAGTCAGTAGCTTCAAACATTTCTGGACGTTTTTCAATGGCAAAAATCAATGAATATTGTAAATGCACAAACAGTAATATCTCCACATTGCAACGTGCAATTCTGAAATTTTTTGCTTTTTCCTGCTCCTCTTAGCATGATAAAGAAGATTCAAAGAGAGTGAGATGCCAGCTCCTTTCATTCAGTCAGTAGCTTCAAACATTTCTGGACGGTTTTCAATGGCAAAAATCAATGAATATTGTAAATGCACAAACAGTAATATCTCCACATTGCAACGTGCAATTCTGAAATTTTTTGCTTTTTCCTGCAGATCCTGGCATGATAAAGAAGATTCAAAGAGAGTGAGATGCCAGCTCTTTTCATTCAGTCAGTAGCTTCAAACATTTCTGGTATATGAATAACATGATGTTTTTCAATGGCAAAAATCAATGAATATTGTAAATGCACAAACAGTAATTTCTCCGCATTGCAAGGTGCAATTCTGAAATTTTTTGCTTTTTCCTGCTAATCCTAGCATGATAAAGAAGATTCAAAGAGAGTGAGATGCCAGCTCCTTTCATTCAGTCAGTAGCTTCAAACATTTCTGGACGTTTTTCAATGGCAAAAATCAATGAATATTGTAAATGCACAAACAGTAATATCTCCACATTGCAAGGTGCAATTCTGAAATTTTTTGCTTTTTCCTGCTAATCCTGGTATGATAAAGAAGATTCAAAGAGAGTGAGATGCCAGCTCTTTTCATTCAGTCAGTAGCTTCAAACATTTCTGGTATATGAATAACATGGTTTTTCAATGGCAAAAATCAATGAATATTGTAAATGCACAAACAGTAATTTCTCCGCATTGCAAGGTGCAATTCTAAAATTTTTTGCTTTTTCCTGCTAATCCTAGCATGATAAAGAAGATTCAAAGAGAGTGAGATGCCAGCTCCTTTCATTCAGTCAGTAGCTTCAAACATTTCTGGATGTTTTTCAATGGCAAAAATCAATGAATATTGTAAATGCACAAACAGTAATATCTCCACATTGCAACGTGCAATTCTGAAATTTTTTGCTTTTTCCTGCTCCTCTTAGCATGATAAAGAATATTCAAAGAGAGTGAGCTGCCAGCTCTTTTCATTCAGTCAGTAGCTTCAAACATTTCTGGTATATGAATAACATGATGTTTTTCAATGGCAAAAATCAATGAATATTGTAAATGCACAAACAGTAATTTCTCCGCATTGCAAGGTGCAATTCTGAAATTTTTTGCTTTTTCCTGCTAATCCTAGCATGATAAAGAAGATTCAAAGAGAGTGAGATGCCAGCTCCTTTCATTCAGTCAGTAGCTTCAAACATTTCTGGACGTTTTTCAATGGCAAAAATCAATGAATATTGTAAATGCACAAACAGTAATATCTCCACATTGCAAGGTGCAATTCTGACATTTTTTGCTTTTTCCTGCTAATCCTGGCATGATAAAGAAGATTCAAAGAGAGTGAGATGCCAGCTCTTTTCATTCAGTCAGTAGCTTCAAACATTTCTGGTATATGAATAACATGATGTTTTTCAATGGCAAAAATCAATGAATATTGTAAATGCACAAACAGTAATTTCTCCGCATTGCAAGGTGCAATTCTGAAATTTTTTGCTTTTTCCTGCTAATCCTAGCATGATAAAGAAGATTCAAAGAGAGTGAGATACCAGCTCCTTTCATTCAGTCAGTAGCTTCAAACATTTCTGGACGTTTTTCAATGGCAAAAATCAATGAATATTGTAAATGCACAAACAGTAATTTCTCCGCATTGCAAGGTGCAATTCTGAAATTTTTTGCTTTTTCCTGCTAATCCTAGCATGATAAAGAAGATTCAAAGAGAGTGAGATGCCAGCTCCTTTCATTCAGTCAGTAGCTTCAAACATTTCTGGACGTTTTTCAATGGCAAAAATCAATGAATATTGTAAATGCACAAACAGTAATTTCTCCGCATTGCAAGGTGCAATTCTGAAATTTTTTGCTTTTTCCTGCTAATCCTAGCATGATAAAGAAGATTCAAGGAGAGTGAGATGCCAGCTCCTTTCATTCAGTCAGTAGCTTCAAACATTTCTGGACGTTTTTCAATGGCAAAAATCAATGAATATTGTAAATGCACAAACAGTAATATCTCCACATTGCAACGTGCAATTCTGAAATTTTTTGCTTTTTCCTGCTCCTCTTAGCATGATAAAGAAGATTCAAAGAGAGTGAGATGCCAGCTCTTTTCATTCAGTCAGTAGCTTCAAACATTTCTGGTATATGAATAACATGATGTTTTTCAATGGCAAAAATCAATGAATATTGTAAATGCACAAACAGTAATTTCTCCGCATTGCAAGGTGCAATTCTGAAATTTTTTGCTTTTTCCTGCTAATCCTAGCATGATAAAGAAGATTCAAAGAGAGTGAGATGCCAGCTCCTTTCATTCAGTCAGTAGCTTCAAACATTTCTGGACGTTTTTCAATGGCAAAAATCAATGAATATTGTAAATGCACAAACAGTAATATCTCCACATTGCAAGGTGCAATTCTGAAATTTTTTGCTTTTTCCTGCTAATCATGGCATGATAAAGAAGATTCAAAGAGAGTGATATGCCAGCTCTTTTCATTCAGTCAGTAGCTTCAAACATTTCTGGTATATGAATAACATGATGTTTTTCAATGGCAAAAATCAATGAATATTGTAAATGCACAAACAGTAATTTCTCCGCATTGCAAGGTGCAATTCTGAAATTTTTTGCTTTTTCCTGCTAATCCTAGCATGATAAAGAAGATTCAAAGAGAGTGAGATGCCAGCTCCTTTCATTCAGTCAGTAGCTTCAAACATTTCTGGACGTTTTTCAATGGCAAAAATCAATGAATATTGTAAACGCACAAACAGTAATTTCTCCGCATTGCAAGGTGCAATTCTGAAATTTTTTGCTTTTTCCTGCTAATCCTAGCATGATAAAGAAGATTCAAAGAGAGTGAGATGCCAGCTCCTTTCATTCAGTCAGTAGCTTCAAACATTTCTGGACGTTTTTCAATGGCAAAAATCAATGAATATTGTAAATGCACAAACAGTAATTTCTCCGCATTGCAAGGTGCAATTCTGAAATTTTTTGCTTTTTCCTGCTAATCCTAGCATGATAAAGAAGATTCAAAGAGAGTGAGATGCCAGCTCCTTTCATTCAGTCAGTAGCTTCAAACATTTCTGGACGTTTTTCAATGGCAAAAATCAATGAATATTGTAAATGCACAAACAGTAATATCTCCACATTGCAACGTGCAATTCTGAAATTTTTTGCTTTTTCCTGCTCCTCTTAGCATGATAAAGAAGATTCAAAGAGAGTGAGATGCCAGCTCTTTTCATTCAGTCAGTAGCTTCAAACATTTCTGGTATATGAATAACATGATGTTTTTCAATGGCAAAAATCAATGAATATTGTAAATGCACAAACAGTAATTTCTCCGCATTGCAAGGTGCAATTCTGAAATTTTTTGCTTTTTCCTGCTAATCCTAGCATGATAAAGAAGATTCAAAGAGAGTGAGATGCCAGCTCCTTTCATTCAGTCAGTAGCTTCAAACATTTCTGGACGTTTTTCAATGGCAAAAATCAATGAATATTGTAAATGCACAAACAGTAATATCTCCACATTGCAAGGTGCAATTCTGAAATTTTTTGCTTTTTCCTGCTCCTCTTAGCATGATAAAGAAGATTCAAAGAGAGTGAGATGCCAGCTCTTTTCATTCAGTCAGTAGCTTCAAACATCTCTGGTATATGAATAACATGATGTTTTTCAATGGCAAAAATCAATGAATATTGTAAATGCACAAACAGTAATATCTCCACATTGCAACGTGCAATTCTGAAATTTTTTGCTTTTTCCTGCTAATCCTGGCATGATAAAGAAGATTCAAAGAGAGTGAGATGCCAGCTCTTTTCATTCAGTCAGTAGCTTCAAACATTTCTGGTATATGAATAACATGGTTTTTCAATGGCAAAAATCAATGAATATTGTAAATGCACAAACAGTAATATCTCCACATTGCAAGGTGCAATTCTGAAATTTTTTGCTTTTTCCTGCTAATCCTGGTATGATAAAGAAGATTCAAAGAGAGTGAGATGCCAGCTCTTTTCATTCAGTCAGTAGCTTCAAACATTTCTGGTATATGAATAACATGGTTTTTCAATGGCAAAAATCAATGAATATTGTAAATGCACAAACAGTAATTTCTCCGCATTGCAAGGTGCAATTCTGAAATTTTTTGCTTTTTCCTGCTAATCCTAGCATGATAAAGAAGATTCAAAGAGAGTGAGATGCCAGCTCCTTTCATTCAGTCAGTAGCTTCAAACATTTCTGGACGTTTTTCAATGGCAAAAATCAATGAATATTGTAAATGCACAAACAGTAATATCTCCACATTGCAACGTGCAATTCTGAAATTTTTTGCTTTTTGCTGCTCCTCTTAGCATGATAAAGAAGATTCAAAGAGAGTGAGCTGCCAGCTCTTTTCATTCAGTCAGTAGCTTCAAACATTTCTGGTATATGAATAACATGATGTTTTTCAATGGCAAAAATCAATGAATATTGTAAATGCACAAACAGTAATTTCTCCGCATTGCAAGGTGCAATTCTGAAATTTTTTGCTTTTTCCTGCTAATCCTAGCATGATAAAGAAGATTCAAAGAGAGTGAGATGCCAGATCCTTTCATTCAGTCAGTAGCTTCAAACTTTTCTGGACGTTTTTCAATGGCAAAAATCAATGAATATTGTAAATGCACAAACAGTAATATCTCCACATTGCAAGGTGCAATTCTGAAATTTTTTGCTTTTTCCTGCTAATCCTGGCATGATAAAGAAGATTCAAAGAGAGTGAGATGCCAGCTCCTTTCATTCAGTCAGTAGCTTCAAACATTTCTGGACGGTTTTCAATGGCAAAAATCAATGAATATTGTAAATGCACAAACAGTAATATCTCCACATTGCAACGTGCAATTCTGAAATTTTTTGCTTTTTCCTGCTATTCCTGGCATGATAAAGAAGATTCAAAGAGAGTGAGATGCCAGCTCTTTTCATTCAGTCAGTAGCTTCAAACATTTCTGGTATATGAATAACATGGTTTTTCAATGGCAAAAATCAATGAATATTGTAAATGCACAAACAGTAATATCTCCACATTGCAAGGTGCAATTCTGAAATTTTTTGCTTTTTCCTGCTAATCCTGGTATGATAAAGAAGATTCAAAGAGAGTGAGATGCCAGCTCTTTTCATTCAGTCAGTAGCTTCAAACATTTCTGGTATATGAATAACATGGTTTTTCAATGGCAAAAATCAATGAATATTGTAAATGCACAAACAGTAATTTCTCCGCATTGCAAGGTGCAATTCTGAAATTTTTTGCTTTTTCCTGCTAATCCTAGCATGATAAAGAAGATTCAAAGAGAGTGAGATGCCAGCTCCTTTCATTCAGTCAGTAGCTTCAAACATTTCTGGACGTTTTTCAATGGCAAAAATCAATGAATATTGTAAATGCACAAACAGTAATATCTCCACATTGCAACGTGCAATTCTGAAATTTTTTGCTTTTTCCTGCTCCTCTTAGCATGATAAAGAAGATTCAAAGAGAGTGAGCTGCCAGCTCTTTTCATTCAGTCAGTAGCTTCAAACATTTCTGGTATATGAATAACATGATGTTTTTCAATGGCAAAAATCAATGAATATTGTAAATGCACAAACAGTAATTTCTCCGCATTGCAAGGTGCAATTCTGAAATTTTTTGCTTTTTCCTGCTAATTCTAGCATGATAAAGAAGATTCAAAGAGAGTGAGATGCCAGCTCCTTTCATTCAGTCAGTAGCTTCAAACATTTCTGGACGTTTTTCAATGGCAAAAATCAATGAATATTGTAAACGCACAAACAGTAATTTCTCCGCATTGCAAGGTGCAATTCTGAAATTTTTTGCTTTTTCCTGCTAATCCTAGCATGATAAAGAAGATTCAAAGAGAGTGAGATGCCAGCTCCTTTCATTCAGTCAGTAGCTTCAAACATTTCTGGACGTTTTTCAATGGCAAAAATCAATGAATATTGTAAATGCACAAACAGTAATTTCTCCGCATTGCAAGGTGCAATTCTGAAATTTTTTGCTTTTTCCTGCTAATCCTAGCATGATAAAGAAGATTCAAAGAGAGTGAGATGCCAGCTCCTTTCATTCAGTCAGTAGCTTCAAACATTTCTGGACGTTTTTCAATGGCAAAAATCAATGAATATTGTAAATGCACAAACAGTAATATCTCCACATTGCAACGTGCAATTCTGAAATTTTTTGCTTTTTCCTGCTCCTCTTAGCATGATAAAGAAGATTCAAAGAGAGTGAGATGCCAGCTCTTTTCATTCAGTCAGTAGCTTCAAACATTTCTGGTATATGAATAACATGATGTTTTTCAATGGCAAAAATCAATGAATATTGTAAATGCACAAACAGTAATTTCTCCGCATTGCAAGGTGCAATTCTGAAATTTTTTGCTTTTTCCTGCTAATCCTAGCATGATAAAGAAGATTCAAAGAGAGTGAGATGCCAGCTCCTTTCATTCAGTCAGTAGCTTCAAACATTTCTGGACGTTTTTCAATGGCAAAAATCAATGAATATTGTAAATGCACAAACAGTAATATCTCCACATTGCAAGGTGCAATTCTGAAATTTTTTGCTTTTTCCTGCTCCTCTTAGCATGATAAAGAAGATTCAAAGAGAGTGAGATGCCAGCTCTTTTCATTCAGTCAGTAGCTTCAAACATCTCTGGTATATGAATAACATGATGTTTTTCAATGGCAAAAATCAATGAATATTGTAAATGCACAAACAGTAATATCTCCACATTGCAACGTGCAATTCTGAAATTTTTTGCTTTTTCCTGCTAATCCTGGCATGATAAAGAAGATTCAAAGAGAGTGAGATGCCAGCTCTTTTCATTCAGTCAGTAGCTTCAAACATTTCTGGTATATGAATAACATGGTTTTTCAATGGCAAAAATCAATGAATATTGTAAATGCACAAACAGTAATATCTCCACATTGCAAGGTGCAATTCTGAAATTTTTTGCTTTTTCCTGCTAATCCTGGTATGATAAAGAAGATTCAAAGAGAGTGAGATGCCAGCTCTTTTCATTCAGTCAGTAGCTTCAAACATTTCTGGTATATGAATAACATGGTTTTTCAATGGCAAAAATCAATGAATATTGTAAATGCACAAACAGTAATTTCTCCGCATTGCAAGGTGCAATTCTGAAATTTTTTGCTTTTTCCTGCTAATCCTAGCATGATAAAGAAGATTCAAAGAGAGTGAGATGCCAGCTCCTTTCATTCAGTCAGTAGCTTCAAACATTTCTGGACGTTTTTCAATGGCAAAAATCAATGAATATTGTAAATGCACAAACAGTAATATCTCCACATTGCAACGTGCAATTCTGAAATTTTTTGCTTTTTCCTGCTCCTCTTAGCATGATAAAGAAGATTCAAAGAGAGTGAGCTGCCAGCTCTTTTCATTCAGTCAGTAGCTTCAAACATTTCTGGTATATGAATAACATGATGTTTTTCAATGGCAAAAATCAATGAATATTGTAAATGCACAAACAGTAATTTCTCCGCATTGCAAGGTGCAATTCTGAAATTTTTTGCTTTTTCCTGCTAATCCTAGCATGATAAAGAAGATTCAAAGAGAGTGAGATGCCAGATCCTTTCATTCAGTCAGTAGCTTCAAACATTTCTGGACGTTTTTCAATGGCAAAAATCAATGAATATTGTAAATGCACAAACAGTAATATCTCCACATTGCAAGGTGCAATTCTGAAATTTTTTGCTTTTTCCTGCTAATCCTGGCATGATAAAGAAGATTCAAAGAGAGTGAGATGCCAGCTCCTTTCATTCAGTCAGTAGCTTCAAACATTTCTGGACGGTTTTCAATGGCAAAAATCAATGAATATTGTAAATGCACAAACAGTAATATCTCCACATTGCAACGTGCAATTCTGAAATTTTTTGCTTTTTCCTGCTATTCCTGGCATGATAAAGAAGATTCAAAGAGAGTGAGATGCCAGCTCTTTTCATTCAGTCAGTAGCTTCAAACATTTCTGGTATATGAATAACATGGTTTTTCAATGGCAAAAATCAATGAATATTGTAAATGCACAAACAGTAATATCTCCACATTGCAAGGTGCAATTCTGAAATTTTTTGCTTTTTCCTGCTAATCCTGGTATGATAAAGAAGATTCAAAGAGAGTGAGATGCCAGCTCTTTTCATTCAGTCAGTAGCTTCAAACATTTCTGGTATATGAATAACATGGTTTTTCAATGGCAAAAATCAATGAATATTGTAAATGCACAAACAGTAATTTCTCCGCATTGCAAGGTGCAATTCTGAAATTTTTTGCTTTTTCCTGCTAATCCTAGCATGATAAAGAAGATTCAAAGAGAGTGAGATGCCAGCTCCTTTCATTCAGTCAGTAGCTTCAAACATTTCTGGACGTTTTTCAATGGCAAAAATCAATGAATATTGTAAATGCACAAACAGTAATATCTCCACATTGCAACGTGCAATTCTGAAATTTTTTGCTTTTTCCTGCTCCTCTTAGCATGATAAAGAAGATTCAAAGAGAGTGAGCTGCCAGCTCTTTTCTTTCAGTCAGTAGCTTCAAACATTTCTGGTATATGAATAACATGATGTTTTTCAATGGCAAAAATCAATGAATATTGTAAATGCACAAACAGTAATTTCTCCGCATTGCAAGGTGCAATTCTGAAATTTTTTGCTTTTTCCTGCTAATCCTAGCATGATAAAGAAGATTCAAAGAGAGTGAGATGCCAGCTCCTTTCATTCAGTCAGTAGCTTCAAACATTTCTGGACGTTTTTCAATGGCAAAAATCAATGAATATTGTAAATGCACAAACAGTAATATCTCCACATTGCAAGGTGCAATTCTGAAATTTTTTGCTTTTTCCTGCTAATCCTGGCATGATAAAGAAGATTCAAAGAGAGTGAGATGCCAGCTCTTTTCATTCAGTCAGTAGCTTCAAACATTTCTGGTATATGAATAACATGATGTTTTTCAATGGCAAAAATCAATGAATATTGTAAATGCACAAACAGTAATTTCTCCGCATTACAAGGTGCAATTCTGAAATTTTTTGCTTTTTCCTGCTAATCCTAGCATGATAAAGAAGATTCAAAGAGAGTGAGATGCCAGCTCCTTTCATTCAGTCAGTAGCTTCAAACATTTCTGGACGTTTTTCAATGGCAAAAATCAATGAATATTGTAAATGCACAAACAGTAATTTCTTCGCATTGCAAGGTGCAATTCTGAAATTTTTTGCTTTTTCCTGCTAATCCTAGCATGATAAAGAAGATTCAAAGAGAGTGAGATGCCAGCTCCTTTCATTCAGTCAGTAGCTTCAAACATTTCTGGACGTTTTTCAATGGCAAAAATCAATGAATATTGTAAATGCACAAACAGTAATTTCTCCGCATTGCAAGGTGCAATTATGAAATTTTTTGCTTTTTCCTGCTAATCCTAGCATGATAAAGAAGATTCAAAGAGAGTGAGATGCCAGCTCCTTTCATTCAGTCAGTAGCTTCAAACATTTCTGGACGTTTTTCAATGGAAAAATCAATGAATATTGTAAATGCACAAACAGTAATTTCTCCGCATTGCAAGGTGCAATTCTGAAATTTTTTGCTTTTTCCTGCTAATCCTAGCATGATAAAGAAGATTCAAAGAGAGTGAGATGCCAGCTCCTTTCATTCAGTCAGTAGCTTCAAACATTTCTGGACGTTTTTCAATGGCAAAAATCAATGAATATTGTAAATGCACAAACAGTAATATCTCCACATTGCAACGTGCAATTCTGAAATTTTTTGCTTTTTCCTGCTCCTCTTAGCATGATAAAGAAGATTCAAAGAGAGTGAGATGCCAGCTCTTTTCATTCAGTCAGTAGCTTCAAACATTTCTGGTATATGAATAACATGATGTTTTTCAATGGCAAAAATCAATGAATATTGTAAATGCACAAACAGTAATTTCTCCGCATTGCAAGGTGCAATTCTGAAATTTTTTGCTTTTTCCTGCTAATCCTAGCATGATAAAGAAGATTCAAAGAGAGTGAGATGCCAGCTCCTTTCATTCAGTCAGTAGCTTCAAACATTTCTGGACGTTTTTCAATGGCAAAAATCAATGAATATTGTAAATGCACAAACAGTAATATCTCCACATTGCAAGGTGCAATTCTGAAATTTTTTGCTTTTTCCTGCTCCTCTTAGCATGATAAAGAAGATTCAAAGAGAGTGAGATGCCAGCTCTTTTCATTCAGTCAGTAGCTTCAAACATCTCTGGTATATGAATAACATGATGTTTTTCAATGGCAAAAATCAATGAATATTGTAAATGCACAAACAGTAATTTCTCCGCATTGCAAGGTGCAATTCTGAAATTTTTTGCTTTTTCCTGCTAATCCTAGCATGATAAAGAAGATTCAAAGAGATTGAGATGCCAGCTCCTTTCATTCAGTCAGTAGCTTCAAACATTTCTGGACGTTTTTCAATGGCAAAAATCAATGAATATTGTAAATGCACAAACAGTAATATCTCCACATTGCAAGGTGCAATTCTGAAATTTTTTGCTTTTTCCTGCTAATCCTAGCATGATAAAGAAGATTCAAAGAGAGTGAGATGCCAGCTCCTTTCATTCAGTCAGTAGCTTCAAACATTTCTGGACGGTTTTCAATGGCAAAAATCAATGAATATTGTAAATGCACAAACAGTAATATCTCCACATTGCAACGTGCAATTCTGAAATTTTTTGCTTTTTCCTGCTAATCCTGGCATGATAAAGAAGATTCAAAGAGAGTGAGATGCCAGCTCCTTTCATTCAGTCAGTAGCTTCAAACATTTCTGGACGTTTTTCAATGGCAAAAATCAATGAATATTGTAAATGCACAAACAGTAATATCTCCACATTGCAACGTGCAATTCTGAAATTTTTTGCTTTTTCCTGCTCCTCTTAGCATGATAAAGAAGATTCAAAGAGAGTGAGATGCCAGCTCTTTTCATTCAGTCAGTAGCTTCAAACATTTCTGGTATATGAATAACATGATGTTTTTCAATGGCAAAAATCAATGAATATTGTAAATGCACAAACAGTAATTTCTCCGCATTGCAAGGTGCAATTCTGAAATTTTTTGCTTTTTCCTGCTAATCCTAGCATGATAAAGAAGATTCAAAGAGAGTGAGATGCCAGCTCCTTTCATTCAGTCAGTAGCTTCAAACATTTCTGGACGTTTTTCAATGGCAAAAATCAATGAATATTGTAAATGCACAAACAGTAATATCTCCACATTGCAAGGTGCAATTCTGAAATTTTTTGCTTTTTCCTGCTCCTCTTAGCATGATAAAGAAGATTCAAAGAGAGTGAGATGCCAGCTCTTTTCATTCAGTCAGTAGCTTCAAACATCTCTGGTATATGAATAACATGATGTTTTTCAATGGCAAAAATCAATGAATATTGTAAATGCACAAACAGTAATTTCTCCGCATTGCAAGGTGCAATTCTGAAATTTTTTGCTTTTTCCTGCTAATCCTAGCATGATAAAGAAGATTCAAAGAGATTGAGATGCCAGCTCCTTTCATTCAGTCAGTAGCTTCAAACATTTCTGGACGTTTTTCAATGGCAAAAATCAATGAATATTGTAAATGCACAAACAGTAATATCTCCACATTGCAAGGTGCAATTCTGAAATTTTTTGCTTTTTCCTGCTAATCCTAGCATGATAAAGAAGATTCAAAGAGAGTGAGATGCCAGCTCCTTTCATTCAGTCAGTAGCTTCAAACATTTCTGGACGGTTTTCAATGGCAAAAATCAATGAATATTGTAAATGCACAAACAGTAATATCTCCACATTGCAACGTGCAATTCTGAAATTTTTTGCTTTTTCCTGCTAATCCTGGCATGATAAAGAAGATTCAAAGAGAGTGAGATGCCAGCTCTTTTCATTCAGTCAGTAGCTTCAAACATTTCTGGTATATGAATAACATGATGTTTTTCAATGGCAAAAATCAATGAATATTGTAAATGCACAAACAGTAATTTCTCCGCATTGCAAGGTGCAATTCTGAATTTTTTTGCTTTTTCCTGCTAATCCTAGCATGATAAAGAAGATTCAAAGAGAGTGAGATGCCAGCTCCTTTCATTCAGTCAGTAGCTTCAAACATTTCTGGACGTTTTTCAATGGCAAAAATCAATGAATATTGTAAATGCACAAACAGTAATATCTCCACATTGCAAGGTGCAATTCTGAAATTTTTTGCTTTTTCCTGCTAATCCTGGTATGATAAAGAAGATTCAAAGAGAGTGAGATGCCAGCTCTTTTCATTCAGTCAGTAGCTTCAAACATTTCTGGTATATGAATAACATGGTTTTTCAATGGCAAAAATCAATGAATATTGTAAATGCACAAACAGTAATTTCTCCGCATTGCAAGGTGCAATTCTGAAATTTTTTGCTTTTTCCTGCTAATCCTAGCATGATAAAGAAGATTCAAAGAGAGTGAGATGCCAGCTCCTTTCATTCAGTCAGTAGCTTCAAACATTTCTGGACGTTTTTCAATGGCAAAAATCAATGAATATTGTAAATGCACAAACAGTAATATCTCCACATTGCAACGTGCAATTCTGAAATTTTTTGCTTTTTCCTGCTCCTCTTAGCATGATAAAGAAGATTCAAAGAGAGTGAGCTGCCAGCTCTTTTCATTCAGTCAGTAGCTTCAAACATTTCTGGTATATGAATAACATGATGTTTTTCAATGGCAAAAATCAATGAATATTGTAAATGCACAAACAGTAATTTCTCCGCATTGCAAGGTGCAATTCTGAAATTTTTTGCTTTTTCCTGCTAATCCTAGCATGATAAAGAAGATTCAAAGAGAGTGAGATGCCAGCTCCTTTCATTCAGTCAGTAGCTTCAAACATTTCTGGACGTTTTTCAATGGCAAAAATCAATGAATATTGTAAATGCACAAACAGTAATATCTCCACATTGCAAGGTGCAATTCTGAAATTTTTTGCTTTTTCCTGCTAATCCTGGCATGATAAAGAAGATTCAAAGAGAGTGAGATGCCAGCTCTTTTCATTCAGTCAGTAGCTTCAAACATTTCTGGTATATGAATAACATGATGTTTATCAATGGCAAAAATCAATGAATATTGTAAATGCACAAACAGTAATTTCTCCGCATTGCAAGGTGCAATTCTGAAATTTTTTGCTTTTTCCTGCTAATCCTAGCATGATAAAGAAGATTCAAAGAGATTGAGATGCCAGCTCCTTTCATTCAGTCAGTAGCTTCAAACATTTCTGGACGTTTTTCAATGGCAAAAATCAATGAATATTGTAAATGCACAAACAGTAATTTCTCCGCATTGCAAGGTGCAATTCTGAAATTTTTTGCTTTTTCCTGCTAATCCTAGCATGATAAAGAAGATTCAAAGAGAGTGAGATGCCAGCTCCTTTCATTCAGTCAGTAGCTTCAAACATTTCTGGACGTTTTTCAATGGCAAAAATCAATGAATATTGTAAATGCACAAACAGTAATTTCTCCGCATTGCAAGGTGCAATTCTGAAATTTTTTGCTTTTTCCTGCTAATCCTAGCATGATAAAGAAGATTCAAAGAGAGTGAGATGCCAGCTCCTTTCATTCAGTCAGTAGCTTCAAACATTTCTGGACGTTTTTCAATGGCAAAAATCAATGAATATTGTAAATGCACAAACAGTAATTTCTCCGCATTGCAAGGTGCAATTCTGAAATTTTTTGCTTTTTCCTGCTAATCCTAGCATGATAAAGAAGATTCAAAGAGAGTGAGATGCCAGCTCCTTTCATTCAGTCAGTAGCTTCAAACATTTCTGGACGTTTTTCAATGGCAAAAATCAATGAATATTGTAAATGCACAAACAGTAATATCTCCACATTGCAACGTGCAATTCTGAAATTTTTTGCTTTTTCCTGCTCCTCTTAGCATGATAAAGAAGATTCAAAGAGAGTGAGATGCCAGCTCTTTTCATTCAGTCAGTAGCTTCAAACATTTCTGGTATATGAATAACATGATGTTTTTCAATGGCAAAAATCAATGAATATTGTAAATGCACAAACAGTAATTTCTCCGCATTGCAAGGTGCAATTCTGAAATTTTTTGCTTTTTCCTGCTAATCCTAGCATGATAAAGAAGATTCAAAGAGAGTGAGATGCCAGCTCCTTTCATTCAGTCAGTAGCTTCAAACATTTCTGGACGTTTTTCAATGGCAAAAATCAATGAATATTGTAAATGCACAAACAGTAATATCTCCACATTGCAAGGTGCAATTCTGAAATTTTTTGCTTTTTCCTGCTCCTCTTATCATGATAAAGAAGATTCAAAGAGAGTGAGATGCCAGCTCTTTTCATTCAGTCAGTAGCTTCAAACATCTCTGGTATATGAATAACATGATGTTTTTCAATGGCAAAAATCAATGAATATTGTAAATGCACAAACAGTAATTTCTCCGCATTGCAAGGTGCAATTCTGAAATTTTTTGCTTTTTCCTGCTAATCCTAGCATGATAAAGAAGATTCAAAGAGATTGAGATGCCAGCTCCTTTCATTCAGTCAGTAGCTTCAAACATTTCTGGACGTTTTTCAATGGCAAAAATCAATGAATATTGTAAATGCACAAACAGTAATATCTCCACATTTCAAGGTGCAATTCTGAAATTTTTTGCTTTTTCCTGCTAATCCTAGCATGATAAAGAAGATTCAAAGAGAGTGAGATGCCAGCTCCTTTCATTCAGTCAGTAGCTTCAAACATTTCTGGACGGTTTTCAATGGCAAAAATCAATGAATATTGTAAATGCACAAACAGTAATATCTCCACATTGCAACGTGCAATTCTGAAATTTTTTGCTTTTTCCTGCTAATCCTGGCATGATAAAGAAGATTCAAAGAGAGTGAGATGCCAGCTCTTTTCATTCAGTCAGTAGCTTCAAACATTTCTGGTATATGAATAACATGATGTTTTTCAATGGCAAAAATCAATGAATATTGTAAATGCACAAACAGTAATTTCTCCGCATTGCAAGGTGCAATTCTGAAATTTTTTGCTTTTTCCTGCTAATGCTAGCATGATAAAGAAGATTCAAAGAGAGTGAGATGCCAGCTCCTTTCATTCAGTCAGTAGCTTCAAACATTTCTGGACGTTTTTCAATGGCAAAAATCAATGAATATTGTAAATGCACAAACAGTAATATCTCCACATTGCAAGGTGCAATTCTGAAATTTTTTGCTTTTTCCTGCTAATCCTGGTATGATAAAGAAGATTCAAAGAGAGTGAGATGCCAGCTCTTTTCATTCAGTCAGTAGCTTCAAACATTTCTGGTATATGAATAACATGGTTTTTCAATGGCAAAAATCAATGAATATTGTAAATGCACAAACAGTAATTTCTCCGCATTGCAAGGTGCAATTCTGAAATTTTTTGCTTTTTCCTGCTAATCCTAGCATGATAAAGAAGATTCAAAGAGAGTGAGATGCCAGCTTCTTTCATTCAGTCAGTAGCTTCAAACATTTCTGGACGTTTTTCAATGGCAAAAATCAATGAATATTGTAAATGCACAAACAGTAATATCTCCACATTGCAACGTGCAATTCTGAAATTTTTTGCTTTTTCCTGCTCCTCTTAGCATGATAAAGAAGATTCAAAGAGAGTGAGCTGCCAGCTCCTTTCATTCAGTCAGTAGCTTCAAACATTTCTGGACGTTTTTCAATGGCAAAAATCAATGAATATTGTAAATGCACAAACAGTAATATCTCCACATTGCAAGGTGCAATTCTGAAATTTTTTGCTTTTTCCTGCTAATCCTGGTATGATAAAGAAGATTCAAAGAGAGTGAGATGCCAGCTCTTTTCATTCAGTCAGTAGCTTCAAACATTTCTGGTATATGAATAACATGGTTTTTCAATGGCAAAAATCAATGAATATTGTAAATGCACAAACAGTAATTTCTCCGCATTGCAAGGTGCAATTCTGAAATTTATTGCTTTTTCCTGGTAATCCTAGCATGATAAAGAAGATTCAAAGAGAGTGAGATGCCAGCTCCTTTCATTCAGTCAGTAGCTTCAAACATTTCTGGACGGTTTTCAATGGCAAAAATCAATGAATATTGTAAATGCACAAACAGTAATATCTCCACATTGCAACGTGCAATTCTGAAATTATTTGCTTTTTCCTGCTAATCCTGGCATGATAAAGAAGATTCAAAGAGAGTGAGATGCCAGCTCTTTTCATTCAGTCAGTAGCTTCAAACATTTCTGGTATATGAATAACATAGTTTTTCAATGGCAAAAATCAATGAATATTGTAAATGCACAAACAGTAATTTCTCCGCATTGCAAGGTGCAATTCTGAAATTTTTTGCTTTTTCCTGCTCCTCTTAGCATGATAAAGAAGATTCAAAGAGAGTGAGCTGCCAGCTCTTTTCATTCAGTCAGTAGCTTCAAACATTTCTGGTATATGAATAACATGATGTTTTTCAATGGCAAAAATCAATGAATATTGTAAATGCACAAACAGTAATTTCTCCGCATTGCAAGGTGCAATTCTGAAATTTTTTGCTTTTTCCTGCTAATCCTAGCATGATAAAGAAGATTCAAAGAGAGTGAGATGCCAGCTCCTTTCATTCAGTCAGTAGCTTCAAACATTTCTGGACGTTTTTCAATGGCAAAAATCAATGAATATTGTAAATGCACAAACAGTAATATCTCCACATTGCAACGTGCAATTCTGAAATTTTTTGCTTTTTCCTGCTCCTCTTAGCATGATAAAGAAGATTCAAAGAGAGTGAGCTGCCAGCTCTTTTCATTCAGTCAGTAGCTTCAAACATTTCTGATATATGAATAACATGATGTTTTTCAATGGCAAAAATCAATGAATATTGTAAATGCACAAACAGTAATTTCTCCGCATTGCAAGGTGCAATTCTGAAATTTTTTGCTTTTTCCTGCTAATCCTAGCATGATAAAGAAGATTCAAAGAGAGTGAGATTCCAGCTCCTTTCATTCAGTCAGTAGCTTCAAACATTTCTGGACGTTTTTCAATGGCAAAAATCAATGAATATTGTAAATGCACAAACAGTAATATCTCCACATTGCAACGTGCAATTCTGAAATTTTTTGCTTTTTCCTGCTAATCCTAGCATGATAAAGAAGATTCAAAGAGAGTGAGATGCCAGCTCCTTTCATTCAGTCAGTAGCTTCAAACATTTCTGGACGTTTTTCAATGGCAAAAATCAATGAATATTGTAAATGCACAAACAGTAATATCTCCACATTGCAAGGTGCAATTCTGAAATTTTTTGCTTTTTCCTGCTAATCCTGGCATGATAAAGAAGATTCAAAGAGAGTGAGATGCCAGCTCTTTTCATTCAGTCAGTAGCTTCAAACATTTCTGGTATATGAATAACATGATGTTTTTCAATGGCAAAAATCAATGAATATTGTAAATGCACAAACAGTAATTTCTCCGCATTGCAAGGTGCAATTCTGAAATTTTTTGCTTTTTCCTGCTAATCCTAGCATGATAAAGAAGATTCAAAGAGAGTGAGATGCCAGCTCCTTTCATTCAGTCAGTAGCTTCAAACATTTCTGGACGTTTTTCAATGGCAAAAATCAATGAATATTGTAAATGCACAAACAGTAATATCTCCACATTGCAAGGTGCAATTCTGAAATTTTTTGCTTTTTCCTGCTAATCCTGGCATGATAAAGAAGATTCAAAGAGAGTGAGATGCCAGCTCTTTTCATTCAGTCAGTAGCTTCAAACATTTCTGGTATATGAATAACATGATGTTTTTCAATGGCAAAAATCAATGAATATTGTAAATGCACAAACAGTAATTTCTCCGCATTGCAAGGTGCAATTCTGAAATTTTTTGCTTTTTCCTGCTAATCCTAGCATGATAAAGAAGATTCAAAGAGAGTGAGATGCCAGCTCCTTTCATTCAGTCAGTAGCTTCAAACATTTCTGGACGTTTTTCAATGGCAAAAATCAATGAATATTGTAAATGCACAAACAGTAATTTCTCCGCATTGCAAGGTGCAATTCTGAAATTTTTTGCTTTTTCCTGCTAATCCTAGCATGATAAAGAAGATTCAAAGAGAGTGAGATGCCAGCTCCTTTCATTCATTCAGTAGCTTCAAACATTTCTGGACGTTTTTCAATGGCAAAAATCAATGAATATTGTAAATGCACAAACAGTAATTTCTCCGCATTGCAAGGTGCAATTCTGAAATTTTTTGCTTTTTCCTGCTAATCCTAGCATGATAAAGAAGATTCAAAGAGAGTGAGATGCCAGCTCCTTTCATTCAGTCAGTAGCTTCAAACATTTCTGGACGTTTTTCAATGGCAAAAATCAATGAATATTGTAAATGCACAAACAGTAATATCTCCACATTGCAACGTGCAATTCTGAAATTTTTTGCTTTTTCCTGCTCCTCTTAGCATGATAAAGAAGATTCAAAGAGAGTGAGCTGCCAGCTCTTTTCATTCAGTCAGTAGCTTCAAACATTTCTGGTATATGAATAACATGATGTTTTTCAATGGCAAAGATCAATGAATATTGTAAATGCACAAACAGTAATTTCTCCGCATTGCAAGGTGCAATTCTGAAATTTTTTGCTTTTTCCTGCTAATCCTAGCATGATAAAGAAGATTCAAAGAGAGTGAGATGCCAGCTCCTTTCATTCAGTCAGTAGCTTCAAACATTTCTGGACGTTTTTCAATGGCAAAAATCAATGAATATTGTAAATGCACAAACAGTAATATCTCCACATTGCAAGGTGCAATTCTGAAATTTTTTGCTTTTTCCTGCTAATCCTGGCATGATAAAGAAGATTCAAAGAGAGTGAGATGCCAGCTCTTTTCATTCAGTCAGTAGCTTCAAACATTTCTGGTATATGAATAACATGATGTTTTTCAATGGCAAAAATCAATGAATATTGTAAATGCACAAACAGTAATTTCTCCGCATTGCAAGGTGCAATTCTGAAATTTTTTGCTTTTTCCTGCTAATCCTAGCATGATAAAGAAGATTCAAAGAGAGTGAGATGCCAGCTCCTTTCATTCAGTCAGTAGCTTCAAACATTTCTGGACGTTTTTCAATGGCAAAAATCAATGAATATTGTAAATGCACAAACAGTAATATCTCCACATTGCAAGGTGCAATTCTGAAATTTTTTGCTTTTTCCTGCTAATCCTGGAATGATAAAGAAGATTCAAAGAGAGATGCCAGCTCTTTTCATTCAGTCAGTAGCTTCAAACATTTCTGGTATATGAATAACATGATGTTTTTCAATGGAAAAATCAATGAATATTGTAAATGCACAAACAGTAATTTCTCCGCATTGCAAGGTGCAATTCTGAAATTTTTTGCTTTTTCCTGCTAATCCTAGCATGATAAAGAAGATTCAAAGAGAGTGAGATGCCAGCTCCTTTCATTCAGTCAGTAGCTTCAAACATTTCTGGACGTTTTTCAATGGCAAAAATCAATGAATATTGTAAATGCACAAACAGTAATATCTCCACATTGCAACGTGCAATTCTGAAATTTTTTGCTTTTTCCTGCTCCTCTTAGCATGATAAAGAAGATTCAAAGAGAGTGAGATGCCAGCTCTTTTCATTCAGTCAGTAGCTTCAAACATTTCTGGTATATGAATAACATGATGTTTTTCAATGGCAAAAATCAATGAATATTGTAAATGCACAAACAGTAATTTCTCCGCATTGCAAGGTGCAATTCTGAAATTTTTTGCTTTTTCCTGCTAATCCTAGCATGATAAAGAAGATTCAAAGAGAGTGAGATGCCAGCTCCTTTCATTCAGTCAGTAGCTTCAAACATTTCTGGACGTTTTTCAATGGCAAAAATCAATGAATATTGTAAATGCACAAACAGTAATATCTCCACATTGCAAGGTGCAATTCTGAAATTTTTTGCTTTTTCCTGCTAATCCTGGCATGATAAAGAAGATTCAAAGAGAGTGAGATGCCAGCTCTTTTCATTCAGTCAGTAGCTTCAAACATTTCTGGTATATGAATAACATGATGTTTTTCAATGGCAAAAATCAATGAATATTGTAAATGCACAAACAGTAATTTCTCCGCATTGCAAGGTGCAATTCTGAAATTTTTTGCTTTTTCCTGCTAATCCTAGCATGATAAAGAAGATTCAAAGAGAGTGAGATGCCAGCTCCTTTCATTCAGTCAGTAGCTTCAAACATTTCTGGACGTTTTTCAATGGCAAAAATCAATGAATATTGTAAATGCACAAACAGTAATATCTCCACATTGCAAGGTGCAATTCTGAAATTTTTTGCTTTTTCCTGCTAATCCTGGCATGATAAAGAAGATTCAAAGAGAGATGCCAGCTCTTTTCATTCAGTCAGTAGCTTCAAACATTTCTGGTATATGAATAACATGATGTTTTTCAATGGAAAAATCAATGAATATTGTAAATGCACAAACAGTAATTTCTCCGCATTGCAAGGTGCAATTCTGAAATTTTTTGCTTTTTCCTGCTAATCCTAGCATGATAAAGAAGATTCAAAGAGAGTGAGATGCCAGCTCCTTTCATTCAGTCAGTAGCTTCAAACATTTCTGGACGTTTTTCAATGGCAAAAATCAATGAATATTGTAAATGCACAAACAGTAATATCTCCACATTGCAACGTGCAATTCTGAAATTTTTTGCTTTTTCCTGCTCCTCTTAGCATGATAAAGAAGATTCAAAGAGAGTGAGATGCCAGCTCTTTTCATTCAGTCAGTAGCTTCAAACATTTCTGGTATATGAATAACATGATGTTTTTCAATGGCAAAAATCAATGAATATTGTAAATGCACAAACAGTAATTTCTCCGCATTGCAAGGTGCAATTCTGAAATTTTTTGCTTTTTCCTGCTAATCCTAGCATGATAAAGAAGATTCAAAGAGAGTGAGATGCCAGCTCCTTTCATTCAGTCAGTAGCTTCAAACATTTCTGGACGTTTTTCAATGGCAAAAATCAGTGAATATTGTAAATGCACAAACAGTAATATCTCCACATTGCAACGTGAAATTCTGAAATTTTTTGCTTTTTCCTGCTCCTCTTAGCATGATAAAGAAGATTCAAAGAGAGTGAGATGCCAGCTCTTTTCATTCAGTCAGTAGCTTCAAACATTTCTGGTATATGAATAACATGATGTTTTTCAATGGCAAAAATCAATGAATATTGTAAATGCACAAACAGTAATTTCTCCGCATTGCAAGGTGCAATTCTGAAATTTTTTGCTTTTTCCTGCTAATCCTAGCATGATAAAGAAGATTCAAAGAGAGTGAGATGCCAGCTCCTTTCATTCAGTCAGTAGCTTTAAACATTTCTGGACGTTTTTCAATGGCAAAAATCAATGAATATTGTAAATGCACAAACAGTAATATCTCCACATTGCAAGGTGCAATTCTGAAATTTTTTGCTTTTTCCTGCTCCTCTTAGCATGATAAAGAAGATTCAAAGAGAGTGAGATGCCAGCTCTTTTCATTCAGTCAGTAGCTTCAAACATCTCTGGTATATGAATAACATGATGTTTTTCAATGGCAAAAATCAATGAATATTGTAAATGCACAAACAGTAATTTCTCCGCATTGCAAGGTGCAATTCTGAAATTTTTTGCCTTTTCCTGCTAATCCTAGCATGATAAAGAAGATTCAAAGAGATTGAGATGCCAGCTCCTTTCATTCAGTCAGTAGCTTCAAACATTTCTGGACGTTTTTCAATGGCAAAAATCAATGAATATTGTAAATGCACAAACAGTAATATCTCCACATTGCAAGGTGCAATTCTGAAATTTTTTGCTTTTTCCTGATAATCCTAGCATGATAAAGAAGATTGAAAGAGAGTGAGATGCCAGCTCCTTTCATTCAGTCAGTAGCTTCAAACATTTCTGGACGGTTTTCAATGGCAAAAATCAATGAATATTGTAAATGCACAAACAGTAATATCTCCACATTGCAACGTGCAATTCTGAAATTTTTTGCTTTTTCCTGCTAATCCTGGCATGATAAAGAAGATTCAAAGAGAGTGAGATGCCAGCTCTTTTCATTCAGTCAGTAGCTTCAAACATTTCTGGTATATGAATAACATGGTTTTTCAATGGCAAAAATCAATGAATATTGTAAATGCACAAACAGTAATTTCTCCGCATTGCAAGGTGCAATTCTGAAATTTTTTGCTTTTTCCTGCTAATCCTAGCATGATAAAGAAGATTCAAAGAGAGTGAGATGCCAGCTCCTTTCATTCAGTCAGTAGCTTCAAACATTTCTGGACGTTTTTCAATGGCAAAAATCAATGAATATTGTAAATGCACAAACAGTAATATCTCCACATTGCAAGGTGCAATTCTGAAATTTTTTGCTTTTTCCTGCTCCTCTTAGCATGATAAAGAAGATTCAAAGAGAGTGAGATGCCAGCTCTTTTCATTCAGTCAGTAGCTTCAAACATTTCTGGTATATGAATAACATGATGTTTTTCAATGGCAAAAATCAATGAATATTGTAAATGCACAAACAGTAATTTCTCCGCATTGCAAGGTGCAATTCTGAAATTTTTTGCTTTTTCCTGCTAATCCTAGCATGATAAAGAAGATTCAAAGAGAGTGAGATGCCAGCTCCTTTCATTCAGTCAGTAGCTTCAAACATTTCTGGACGTTTTTCAATGGCAAAAATCAATGAATATTGTAAATGCACAAACAGTAATATCTCCACATTGCAAGGTGCAATTCTGAAATTTTTTGCTTTTTCCTGCTAATCCTGGCATGATAAAGAAGATTCAAAGAGAGTGAGATGCCAGCTCTTTTCATTCAGTCAGTAGCTTCAAACATTTCTGGTATATGAATAACATGATGTTTTTCAATGGCAAAAATCAATGAATATTGTAAATGCACAAACAGTAATTTCTCCGCATTGCAAGGTGCAATTCTGAAATTTTTTGCTTTTTCCTGCTAATCCTAGCATGATAAAGAAGATTCAAAGAGAATGAGATGCAGCTCCTTTCATTCAGTCAGTAGCTTCAAACATTTCTGGACGTTTTTCAATGGCAAAAATCAATGAATATTGTAAATGCACAAACAGTAATATCTCCACATTGCAAGGTGCAATTCTGAAATTTTTTGCTTTTTCCTGCTCCTCTTAGCATGATAAAGAAGATTCAAAGAGAGTGAGATGCCAGCTCTTTTCATTCAGTCAGTAGCTTCAAACATCTCTGGTATATGAATAACGATGTTTTTCAATGGCAAAAATCAATGAATATTGTAAATGCACAAACAGTAATATCTCCACATTGCAAGGTGCAATTCTGAAATTTTTTGCTTTTTCCTGCTAATCCTAGCATGATAAAGAAGATTCAAAGAGAGTGAGATGCCAGCTCCTTTCATTCAGTCAGTAGCTTCAAACATTTCTGGATGGTTTTCAATGGCAAAAATCAATGAATATTGTAAATGCACAAACAGTAATATCTCCACATTGCAACGTGCAATTCTGAAATTTTTTGCTTTTTCCTGCTAATCCTGGCATGATAAAGAAGATTCAAAGAGAGTGAGATGCCAGCTCTTTTCATTCAGTCAGTAGCTTCAAACATTTCTGGTATATGAATAACATGGTTTTTCAATGGCAAAAATCAATGAATATTGTAAATGCACAAACAGTAATTTCTCCGCATTGCAAGGTGCAATTCTGAAATTTTTTGCTTTTTCCTGCTAATCCTAGCATGATAAAGAATATTCAAAGAGAGTGAGATGCCAGCTCCTTTCATTCAGTCAGTAGCTTCAAACATTTCTGGACGTTTTTCAATGGCAAAAATCAATGAATATTGTAAATGCACAAACAGTAATATCTCCACATTGCAAGGTGCAATTCTGAAATTTTTTGATTTTTCCTGCTCCTCTTATCATGATAAAGAAGATTCAAAGAGAGTGAGATGCCAGCTCTTTTCATTCAGTCAGTAGCTTCAAACATTTCTGGTATATGAATAACATGATGTTTTTCAATGGCAAAAATCAATGAATATTGTAAATGCACAAACAGTAATTTCTCCGCATTGCAAGGTGCAATTCTGAAATTTTTTGCTTTTTCCTGCTAATCCTAGCATGATAAAGAAGATTCAAAGAGAGTGAGATGCCAGCTCCTTTCATTCAGTCAGTAGCTTCAAACATTTCTGGACGTTTTTCAATGGCAAAAATCAATGAATATTGTAAATGCACAAACAGTAATATCTCCACATTGCAACGTGCAATTCTGAAATTTTTTGCTTTTTCCTGCTCCTCTTAGCATGATAAAGAAGATTCAAAGAGAGTGAGATGCCAGCTCTTTTCATTCAGTCAGTAGCTTCAAACATTTCTGGTATATGAATAACATGATGTTTTTCAATGGCAAAAATCAATTAATATTGTAAATGCACAAACAGTAATTTCTCCGCATTGCAAGGTGCAATTCTGAAATTTTTTGCTTTTTCCTGCTAATCCTAGCATGATAAAGAAGATTCAAAGAGAGTGAGATGCCAGCTCCTTTCATTCAGTCAGTAGCTTTAAACATTTCTGGACGTTTTTCAATGGCAAAAATCAATGAATATTGTAAATGCACAAACAGTAATATCTCCACATTGCAAGGTGCAATTCTGAAATTTTTTGCTTTTTCCTGCTCCTCTTAGCATGATAAAGAAGATTCAAAGAGAGTGAGATGCCAGCTCTTTTCATTCAGTCAGTAGCTTCAAACATCTCTGGTATATGAATAACATGATGTTTTTCAATGGCAAAAATCAATGAATATTGTAAATGCACAAACAGTAATTTCTCCGCATTGCAAGGTGCAATTCTGAAATTTTTTGCTTTTTCCTGCTAATCCTAGCATGATAAAGAAGATTCAAAGAGATTGAGATGCCAGCTCCTTTCATTCAGTCAGTAGCTTCAAACATTTCTGGACGTTTTTCAATGGCAAAAATCAATGAATATTGTAAATGCACAAACAGTAATATCTCCACATTGCAAGGTGCAATTCTGAAATTTTTTGCTTTTTCCTGCTAATCCTAGCATGATAAAGAAGATTCAAAGAGAGTGATATGCCAGCTCCTTTCATTCAGTCAGTAGCTTCAAACATTTCTGGACGGTTTTCAATGGCAAAAATCAATGAATATTGTAAATGCACAAACAGTAATATCTCCACATTGCAACGTGCAATTCTGAAATTTTTTGCTTTTTCCTGCTAATCCTGGCATGATAAAGAAGATTCAAAGAGAGTGAGATGCCAGCTCTTTTCATTCAGTCAGTAGCTTCAAACATTTCTGGTATATGAATAACATGGTTTTTCAATGGCAAAAATCAATGAATATTGTAAATGCACAAACAGTAATTTCTCCGCATTGCAAGGTGCAATTCTGAAATTTTTTGCTTTTTCCTGCTAATCCTAGCATGATAAAGAAGATTCAAAGAGAGTGAGATGCCAGCTCCTTTCATTCAGTCAGTAGCTTCAAACATTTCTGGACGTATTTCAATGGCAAAAATCAATGAATATTGTAAATGCACAAACAGTAATATCTCCACATTGCATGGTGCAATTCTGAAATTTTTTGCTTTTTCCTGCTCCTCTTAGCATGATAAAGAAGATTCAAAGAGAGTGAGATGCCAGCTCTTTTCATTCAGTCAGTAGCTTCAAACATTTCTGGTATATGAATAACATGATGTTTTTCAATGGCAAAAATCAATGAATATTGTAAATGCACAAACAGTAATTTCTCCGCATTGCAAGGTGCAATTCTGAAATTTTTTGCTTTTTCCTGCTAATCCTAGCATGATAAAGAAGATTCAAAGAGAGTGAGATGCCAGCTCCTTTCATTCAGTCAGTAGCTTCAAACATTTCTGGACGTTTTTCAATGGCAAAAATCAATGAATATTGTAAATGCACAAACAGTAATATCTCCACATTGCAAGGTGCAATTCTGAAATTTTTTGCTTTTTCCTGCTAATCCTGGCATGATAAAGAAGATTCAAAGAGAGTGAGATGCCAGCTCTTTTCATTCAGTCAGTAGCTTCAAACATTTCTGGTATATGAATAACATGACGTTTTTCAATGGCAAAAATCAATGAATATTGTAAATGCACAAACAGTAATTTCTCCGCATTGCAAGGTGCAATTCTGAAATTTTTTGCTTTTTCCTGCTAATCCTAGCATGATAAAGAAGATTCAAAGAGAGTGAGATGCCAGCTCCTTTCATTCAGTCAGTAGCTTCAAACATTTCTGGATGTTTTTCAATGGCAAAAATCAATGAATATTGTAAATGCACAAACAGTAATATCTCCACATTGCAACGTGCAATTCTGAAATTTTTTGCTTTTTCCTGCTCCTCTTAGCATGATAAAAAAGATTCAAAGAGAGTGAGATGCCAGCTCTTTTCATTCAGTCAGTAGCTTCAAACATTTCTGGTATATGAATAACATGATGTTTTTCAATGGCAAAAATCAATGAATATTGTAAATGCACAAACAGTAATTTCTCCGCATTGCAAGGTGCAATTCTGAAATTTTTTGCTTTTTCCTGCTAATCCTAGCATGATAAAGAAGATTCAAAGAGAGTGAGATGCCAGCTCCTTTCATTCAGTCAGTAGCTTTAAACATTTCTGGACGTTTTTCAATGGCAAAAATCAATGAATATTGTAAATGCACAAACAGTAATATCTCCACATTGCAAGGTGCAATTCTGAAATTTTTTGCTTTTTCCTGCTCCTCTTAGCATGATAAAGAAGATTCAAAGAGAGTGAGATGCCAGCTCTTTTCATTCAGTCAGTAGCTTCAAACATCTCTGGTATATGAATAACATGATGTTTTTCAATGGCAAAAATCAATGAATATTGTAAATGCACAAACAGTAATTTCTCCGCATTGCAAGGTGCAATTCTGAAATTTTTTGCTTTTTCCTGCTAATCCTAGCATGATAAAGAAGATTCAAAGAGATTGAGATGCCAGCTCCTTTCATTCAGTCAGTAGCTTCAAACATTTCTGGACGTTTTTCAATGGCAAAAATCAATGAATATTGTAAATGCACAAACAGTAATATCTCCACATTGCAAGGTGCAATTCTGAAATTTTTTGCTTTTTCCTGCTAATCCTAGCATGATAAAGAAGATTCAAAGAGAGTGAGATGCCAGCTCCTTTCATTCAGTCAGTAGCTTCAAACATTTCTGGACGTTTTCAATGGCAAAAATCAATGAATATTGTAAATGCACAAACAGTAATATCTCCACATTGCAACGTGCAATTCTGAAATTTTTTGCTTTTTCCTGCTAATCATGGCATAATAAAGAAGATTCAAAGAGAGTGAGATGCCAGCTCTTTTCATTCAGTCAGTAGCTTCAAACATTTCTGGAATATGAATAACATGGTTTTTCAATGGCAAAAATCAATGAATATTGTAAATGCACAAACAGTAATTTCTCCGCATTGCAAGGTGCAATTCTGAAATTTTTTGCTTTTTCCTGCTAATCCTAGCATGATAAAGAAGATTCAAAGAGAGTGAGATGCCAGCTCCTTTCATTCAGTCAGTAGCTTCAAACATTTCTGGACGTTTTTCAATGGCAAAAATCAATGAATATTGTAAATGCACAAACAGTAATATCTCCACATTGCAAGGTGCAATTCTGAAATTTTTTTCTTTTTCCTGCTAATCCTGGCATGATAAAGAAGATTCAAAGAGAGTGAGATGCCAGCTCTTTTCATTCAGTCAGTAGCTTCAAACATTTCTGGTATATGAATAACATGATGTTTTTCAATGGCAAAAATCAATGAATATTGTAAATGCACAAACAGTAATTTCTCCGCATTGCAAGGTGCAATTCTGAAATTTTTTGCTTTTTCCTGCTAATCCTAGCATGATAAAGAAGATTCAAAGAGAGTGAGATGCCAGCTCCTTTCATTCAGTCAGTAGCTTCAAACATTTCTGGACGTTTTTCAATGGCAAAAATCAATGAATATTGTAAATGCACAAACAGTAATATCTCCACATTGCAAGGTGCAATTCTGAAATTTTTTTCTTTTTCCTGCTAATCCTGGAATGATAAAGAAGATTCAAAGAGAGTGAGATGCCAGCTCTTTTCATTCAGTCAGTAGCTTCAAACATTTCTGGTATATGAATAACATGTTTTTCAATGGCAAAAATCAATGAATATTGTAAATGCACAAACAGTAATTTCTCCGCATTGCAAGGTGCAATTCTGAAATTTTTTGCTTTTTCCTGCTAATCCTAGCATGATAAAGAAGATTCAAAGAGAGTGAGATGCCAGCTCCTTTCATTCAGTCAGTAGCTTCAAACATTTCTGGACGTTTTTCAATGGCAAAAATCAATGAATATTGTAAATGCACAAACAGTAATATCTCCACATTGCAACGTGCAATTCTGAAATTTTTTGCTTTTTCCTGCTCCTCTTAGCATGATAAAGAAGATTCAAAGAGAGTGAGATGCCAGCTCTTTTCATTCAGTCAGTAGCTTCAAACATTTCTGGTATATGAATAACATGATGTTTTTCAATGGCAAAAATCAATGAATATTGTAAATGCACAAACAGTAATTTCTCCGCATTGCAAGGTGCAATTCTGAAATTTTTTGCTTTTTCCTGCTAATCCTAGCATGATAAAGAAGATTCAAAGAGAGTGAGATGCCAGCTCCTTTCATTCAGTCAGTAGCTTCAAACATTTCTGGATGGTTTTCAATGGCAAAAATCAATGAATATTGTAAATGCACAAACAGTAATATCTCCACATTGCAACGTGCAATTCTGAAATTTTTTGCTTTTTCCTGCTAATCCTGGCATGATAAAGAAGATTCAAAGAGAGTGAGATGCCAGCTCTTTTCATTCAGTCAGTAGCTTCAAACATTTCTGGTATATGAATAACATGGTTTTTCAATGGCAAAAATCAATGAATATTGTAAATGCACAAACAGTAATTTCTCCGCATTGCAAGGTGCAATTCTGAAATTTTTTGCTTTTTCCTGCTAATCCTAGCATGATAAAGAAGATTCAAAGAGAGTGAGATGCCAGCTCCTTTCATTCAGTCAGTAGCTTCAAACATTTCTGGACGTTTTTCAATGGCAAAAATCAATGAATATTGTAAATGCACAAACAGTAATATCTCCACATTGCAAGGTGCAATTCTGAAATTTTTTGATTTTTCCTGCTCCTCTTAGCATGATAAAGAAGATTCAAAGAGAGTGAGATGCCAGCTCTTTTCATTCAGTCAGTAGCTTCAAACATTTCTGGTATATGAATAACATGATGTTTTTCAATGGCAAAAATCAATGAATATTGTAAATGCACAAACAGTAATTTCTCCGCATTGCAAGGTGCAATTCTGAAATTTTTTGCTTTTTCCTGCTAATCCTAGCATGATAAAGAAGATTCAAAGAGAGTGAGATGCCAGCTCCTTTCATTCAGTCAGTAGCTTCAAACATTTCTGGACGTTTTTCAATGGCAAAAATCAATGAATATTGTAAATGCACAAACAGTAATATCTCCACATTGCAACGTGCAATTCTGAAATTTTTTGCTTTTTCCTGCTCCTCTTAGCATGATAAAGAAGATTCAAAGAGAGTGAGATGCCAGCTCTTTTCATTCAGTCAGTAGCTTCAAACATTTCTGGTATATGAATAACATGATGTTTTTCAATGGCAAAAATCAATGAATATTGTAAATGCACAAACAGTAATTTCTCCGCATTGCAAGGTGCAATTCTGAAATTTTTTGCTTTTTCCTGCTAATCCTAGCATGATAAAGAAGATTCAAAGAGAGTGAGATGCCAGCTCCTTTCATTCAGTCAGTAGCTTTAAACATTTCTGGACGTTTTTCAATGGCAAAAATCAATGAATATTGTAAATGCACAAACAGTAATATCTCCACATTGCAAGGTGCAATTCTGAAATTTTTTGCTTTTTCCTGCTCCTCTTAGCATGATAAAGAAGATTCAAAGAGAGTGAGATGCCAGCTCTTTTCATTCAGTCAGTAGCTTCAAACATCTCTGGTATATGAATAACATGATGTTTTTCAATGGCAAAAATCAATGAATATTGTAAATGCACAAACAGTAATTTCTCCGCATTGCAAGGTGCAATTCTGAAATTTTTTGCTTTTTCCTGCTAATCCTAGCATGATAAAGAAGATTCAAAGAGATTGAGATGCCAGCTCCTTTCATTCAGTCAGTAGCTTCAAACATTTCTGGACGTTTTTCAATGGCAAAAATCAATGAATATTGTAAATGCACAAACAGTAATATCTCCACATTGCAAGGTGCAATTCTGAAATTTTTTGCTTTTTCCTGCTAATACTAGCATGATAAAGAAGATTCAAAGAGAGTGAGATGCCAGCTCCTTTCATTCAGTCAGTAGCTTCAAACATTTCTGGACGGTTTTCAATGGCAAAAATCAATGAATATTGTAACTGCACAAACAGTAATATCTCCACATTGCAACGTGCAATTCTGAAATTTTTTGCTTTTTCCTGCTAATCCTGGCATGATAAAGAAGATTCAAAGAGAGTGAGATGCCAGCTCTTTTCATTCAGTCAGTAGCTTCAAACATTTCTGGTATATGAATAACATGGTTTTTCAATGGCAAAAATCAATGAATATTGTAAATGCACAAACAGTAATTTCTCCGCATTGCACGGTGCAATTCTGAAATTTTTTGCTTTTTCCTGCTAATCCTAGCATGATAAAGAAGATTCAAAGAGAGTGAGATGCCAGCTCCTTTCATTCAGTCAGTAGCTTCAAACATTTCTGGACGTATTTCAATGGCAAAAATCAATGAATATTGTAAATGCACAAACAGTAATATCTCCACATTGCAAGGTGCAATTCTGAAATTTTTTGCTTTTTCCTGCTCCTCTTAGCATGATAAAGAAGATTCAAAGAGAGTGAGATGCCAGCTCTTTTCATTCAGTCAGTAGCTTCAAACATTTCTGGTATATGAATAACATGATGTTTTTCAATGGCAAAAATCAATGAATATTGTAAATGCACAAACAGTAATTTCTCCGCATTGCAAGGTGCAATTCTGAAATTTTTTGCTTTTTCCTGCTAATCCTAGCGTGATAAAGAAGATTCAAAGAGAGTGAGATGCCAGCTCCTTTCATTCAGTCAGTAGCTTCAAACATTTCTGGACGTTTTTCAATGGCAAAAATCAATGAATATTGTAAATGCACAAACAGTAATATCTCCACATTGCAAGGTGCAATTCTGAAATTTTTTGCTTTTTCCTGCTAATCCTGGCATGATAAAGAAGATTCAAAGAGAGTGAGATGCCAGCTCTTTTCATTCAGTCAGTAGCTTCAAACATTTCTGGTATATGAATAACATGACGTTTTTCAATGGCAAAAATCAATGAATATTGTAAATGCACAAACAGTAATTTCTCCGCATTGCAAGGTGCAATTCTGAAATTTTTTGCTTTTTCCTGCTAATCCTAGCATGATAAAGAAGATTCAAAGAGAGTGAGATGCCAGCTCCTTTCATTCAGTCAGTAGCTTCAAACATTTCTGGATGTTTTTCAATGGCAAAAATCAATGAATATTGTAAATGCACAAACAGTAATATCTCCACATTGCAACGTGCAATTCTGAAATTTTTTGCTTTTTCCTGCTCCTCTTAGCATGATAAAGAAGATTCAAAGAGAGTGAGATGCCAGCTCTTTTCATTCAGTCAGTAGCTTCAAACATTTCTGGTATATGAATAACATGATGTTTTTCAATGGCAAAAATCAATGAATATTGTAAATGCACAAACAGTAATTTCTCCGCATTGCATGGTGCAATTCTGAAATTTTTTGCTTTTTCCTGCTAATCCTAGCATGATAAAGAAGATTCAAAGAGAGTGAGATGCCAGCTCCTTTCATTCAGTCAGTAGCTTTAAACATTTCTGGACGTTTTTCAATGGCAAAAATCAATGAATATTGTAAATGCACAAACAGTAATATCTCCACATTGCAAGGTGCAATTCTGAAATTTTTTGCTTTTTCCTGCTCCTCTTAGCATGATAAAGAAGATTCAAAGAGAGTGAGATGCCAGCTCTTTTCATTCAGTCAGTAGCTTCAAACATCTCTGGTATATGAATAACATGATGTTTTTCAATGGCAAAAATCAATGAATATTGTAAATGCACAAACAGTAATTTCTCCGCATTGCAAGGTGCAATTCTGAAATTTTTTGCTTTTTCCTGCTAATCCTAGCATGATAAAGAAGATTCAAAGAGATTGAGATGCCAGCTCCTTTCATTCAGTCAGTAGCTTCAAACATTTCTGGACGTTTTTCAATGGCAAAAATCAATGAATATTGTAAATGCACAAACAGTAATATCTTCACATTGCAAGGTGCAATTCTGAAATTTTTTGCTTTTTCCTGCTAATCCTAGCATGATAAAGAAGATTCAAAGAGAGTGAGATGCCAGCTCCTTTCATTCAGTCAGTAGCTTCAAACATTTCTGGACGTTTTCAATGGCAAAAATCAATGAATATTGTAAATGCACAAACAGTAATATCTCCACATTGCAACGTGCAATTCTGAAATTTTTTGCTTTTTCCTGCTAATCCTGGCATAATAAAGAAGATTCAAAGAGAGTGAGATGCCAGCTCTTTTCATTCAGTCAGTAGCTTCAAACATTTCTGGTATATGAATAACATGGTTTTTCAATGGCAAAAATCAATGAATATTGTAAATGCACAAACAGTAATTTCTCCGCATTGCAAGGTGCAATTCTGAAATTTTTTGCTTTTTCCTGCTAATTCTAGCATGATAAAGAAGATTCAAAGAGAGTGAGATGCCAGCTCCTTTCATTCAGTCAGTAGCTTCAAACATTTCTGGACGTTTTTCAATGGCAAAAATCAATGAATATTGTAAATGCACAAACAGTAATATCTCCACATTGCAAGGTGCAATTCTGAAATTTTTTGCTTTTTCCTGCTCCTCTTAGCATGATAAAGAAGATTCAAAGAGAGTGAGATGCCAGCTCTTTTCATTCAGTCAGTAGCTTCAAACATTTCTGGTATATGAATAACATGATGTTTTTCAATGGCAAAAATCAATGAATATTGTAAATGCACAAACAGTAATTTCTCCGCATTGCAAGGTGCAATTCTGAAATTTTTTGCTTTTTCCTGCTAATCCTAGCATGATAAAGAAGATTCAAAGAGAGTGAGATGCCAGCTCCTTTCATTCAGTCAGTAGCTTCAAACATTTCTAGACGTTTTTCAATGGCAAAAATCAATGAATATTGTAAATGCACAAACAGTAATATCTCCACATTGCAAGGTGCAATTCTGAAATTTTTTTCTTTTTCCTGCTAATCCTGGCATGATAAAGAAGATTCAAAGAGAGTGAGATGCCAGCTCTTTTCATTCAGTCAGTAGCTTCAAACATTTCTGGTATATGAATAACATGTTTTTCAATGGCAAAAATCAATGAATATTGTAAATGCACAAACAGTAATTTCTCCGCATTGCAAGGTGCAATTCTGAAATTTTTTGCTTTTTCCTGCTAATCCTAGCATGATAAAGAAGATTCAAAGAGAGTGAGATGCCAGCTCCTTTCATTCAGTCAGTAGCTTCAAACATTTCTGGACGTTTTTCAATGGCAAAAATCAATGAATATTGTAAATGCACAAACAGTAATATCTCCACATTGCAACGTGCAATTCTGAAATTTTTTGCTTTTTCCTGCTCCTCTTAGCATGATAAAGAAGATTCAAAGAGAGTGAGATGCCAGCTCTTTTCATTCAGTCAGTAGCTTCAAACATTTCTGGTATATGAATAACATGATGTTTTTCAATGGCAAAAATCAATGAATATTGTAAATGCACAAACAGTAATTTCTCCGCATTGCAAGGTGCAATTCTGAATTTTTTTGCTTTTTCCTGCTAATCCTAGCATGATAAAGAAGATTCAAAGAGAGTGAGATGCCAGCTCCTTTCATTCAGTCAGTAGCTTCAAACATTTCTGGACGTTTTTCAATGGCAAAAATCAATGAATATTGTAAATGCACAAACAGTAATATCTCCACATTGCAAGGTGCAATTCTGAAATTTTTTGCTTTTTCCTGCTCCTCTTAGCATGATAAAGAAGATTCAAAGAGAGTGAGATGCCAGCTCTTTTCATTCAGTCAGTAGCTTCAAACATTTCTGGTATATGAATAACATGATGTTTTTCAATGGCAAAAATCAATGAATATTGTAAATGCACAAACATTAATTTCTCCGCATTGCAAGGTGCAATTCTGAAATTTTTTGCTTTTTCCTGCTAATCCTAGCATGATAAAGAAGATTCAAAGAGAGTGAGATGCCAGCTCCTTTCATTCAATCAGTAGCTTCAAACATTTCTGGACGGTTTTCAATGGGAAAAATCAATGAATATTGTAAATGCACAAACAGTAATATCTCCACATTGCAAGGTGCAATTCTGAAATTTTTTGCTTTTTCCTGCTAATCCTGGCATGATAAAGAAGATTCAATGAGAGTGAGATGCCAGCTCTTTTCATTCAGTCAGTTGCTTCAAACATTTCTGGTATATGAATAACATGATGTTTTTCAATGGCAAAAATCAATGAATATTGTAAATGCACAAACAGTAATTTCTCCGCATTGCAAGGTGCAATTCTGAAATTTTTTGCTTTTTCCTGCTAATCCTAGCATGATAAAGAAGATTCAAAGAGAGTGAGATGCCAGCTCCTTTCATTCAGTCAGTAGCTTCAAACATTTCTGGACGTTTTTCAATGGCAAAAATCAATGAATATTGTAAATGCTCAAACAGTAATATCTCCACATTGCAACATGCAATTCTGAAATTTTTTGCTTTTTCCTGCTCCTCTTAGCATGATAAAGAAGATTCAAAGAGAGTGAGATGCCAGCTCTTTTCATTCAGTCAGTAGCTTCAAACATTTCTGGTATATGAATAACATGATGTTTTTCAATGGCAAAAATCAATGAATATTGTAAATGCACAAACAGTAATTTCTCCGCATTGCAAGGTGCAATTCTGAAATTTTTCCTTTTTCCTGCTAATCCTAGCATGATAAAGAAGATTCAAAGAGAGTGAGAAGCCAGCTCCTTTCATTCAGTCAGTAGCTTCAAACATTTCTGGACGTTTTTCAATGGCAAAAATCAATGAATATTGTAAATGCACAAACAGTAATATCTCCACATTGTAACATGCAATTCTGAAATTTTTTGCTTTTTCCTGCTCCTCTTAGCATGATAAAGAAGATTCAAAGAGAGTGAGATGCCAGCTCTTTTCATTCAGTCAGTAGCTTCAAACATTTCTGGTATATGAATAAGATGATGTTTTTCAATGGCAAAAATCAATGAATATTGTAAATGCACAAACAGTAATTTCTCCGCATTGCAAGGTGCAATTCTGAAATTTTTTGCTTTTTCCTGCTAATCCTAGCATGATAAAGAAGATTCAAAGAGAGTGAGATGCCAGCTCCTTTCATTCAGTCAGTAGCTTTAAACATTTCTGGACGTTTTTCAATGGCAAAAATCAATGAATATTGTAAATGCACAAACAGTAATATCTCCACATTGCAAGGTGCAATTCTGAAATTTTTTGCTTTTTCCTGCTCCTCTTAGCATGATAAAGAAGATTCAAAGAGAGTGAGATGCCAGCTCTTTTCATTCAGTCAGTAGCTTCAAACATCTCTGGTATATGAATAACATGATGTTTTTCAATGGCAAAAATCAATGAATATTGTAAATGCACAAACAGTAATTTCTCCGCATTGCAAGGTGCAATTCTGAAATTTTTTGCTTTTTCCTGCTAATCCTAGCATGATAAAGAAGATTCAAAGACAGTGAGATGCCAGCTCCTTTCATTCAGTCAGTAGCTTCAAACATTTCTGGACGTTTTTCAATGGCAAAAATCAATGAATATTGTAAATGCACAAACAGTAATATCTCCACATTGCAAGGTGCAATTCTGAAATTTTTTGCTTTTTCCTGCTAATCCTGGCATGATAAAGAAGATTCAAAGAGAGTGAGATGCCAGCTCTTTTCATTCAGTCAGTAGCTTCAAACATTTCTGGTATATGAATAACATGACGTTTTTCAATGGCAAAAATCAATGAATATTGTAAATGCACAAACAGTAATTTCTCCGCATTGCAAGGTGCAATTCTGAAATTTTTTGCTTTTTCCTGCTAATCCTAGCATGATAAAGAAGATTCAAAGAGAGTGAGATGCCAGCTCCTTTCATTCAGTCAGTAGCTTCAAACATTTCTGGATGTTTTTCAATGGCAAAAATCAATGAATATTGTAAATGCACAAACAGTAATATCTCCACATTGCAACGTGCAATTCTGAAATTTTTTGCTTTTTCCTGCTCCTCTTAGCATGATAAAGAAGATTCAAAGAGAGTGAGATGCCAGCTCTTTTCATTCAGTCAGTTGCTTCAAACATTTCTGGTATATGAATAACATGATGTTTTTCAATGGCAAAAATCAATGAATATTGTAAATGCACAAACAGTAATTTCTCCGCATTGCAAGGTGCAATTCTGAAATTTTTTGCTTTTTCCTGCTAATCCTAGCATGATAAAGAAGATTCAAAGAGAGTGAGATGCCAGCTCCTTTCATTCAGTCAGTAGCTTCAAACATTTCTGGACGTTTTTCAATGGCAAAAATCAATGAATATTGTAAATGCTCAAACAGTAATATCTCCACATTGCAACATGCAATTCTGAAATTTTTTGCTTTTTCCTGCTCCTCTTAGCATGATAAAGAAGATTCAAAGAGAGTGAGATGCCAGCTCTTTTCATTCAGTCAGTAGCTTCAAACATTTCTGGTATATGAATAACATGATGTTTTTCAATGGCAAAAATCAATGAATATTGTAAATGCACAAACAGTAATTTCTCCGCATTGCAAGGTGCAATTCTGAAATTTTTCCTTTTTCCTGCTAATCCTAGCATGATAAAGAAGATTCAAAGAGAGTGAGAAGCCAGCTCCTTTCATTCAGTCAGTAGCTTCAAACATTTCTGGACGTTTTTCAATGGCAAAAATCAATGAATATTGTAAATGCACAAACAGTAATATCTCCACATTGTAACATGCAATTCTGAAATTTTTTGCTTTTTCCTGCTCCTCTTAGCATGATAAAGAAGATTCAAAGAGAGTGAGATGCCAGCTCTTTTCATTCAGTCAGTAGCTTCAAACATTTCTGGTATATGAATAAGATGATGTTTTTCAATGGCAAAAATCAATGAATATTGTAAATGCACAAACAGTAATTTCTCCGCATTGCAAGGTGCAATTCTGAAATTTTTTGCTTTTTCCTGCTAATTCTAGCATGATAAAGAAGATTCAAAGAGAGTGAGATGCCAGCTCCTTTCATTCAGTCAGTAGCTTTAAACATTTCTGGACGTTTTTCAATGGCAAAAATCAATGAATATTGTAAATGCACAAACAGTAATATCTCCACATTGCAAGGTGCAATTCTGAAATTTTTTGCTTTTTCCTGCTCCTCTTAGCATGATAAAGAAGATTCAAAGAGAGTGAGATGCCAGCTCTTTTCATTCAGTCAGTAGCTTCAAACATCTCTGGTATATGAATAACATGATGTTTTTCAATGGCAAAAATCAATGAATATTGTAAATGCACAAACAGTAATTTCTCCGCATTGCAAGGTGCAATTCTGAAATTTTTTGCTTTTTCCTGCTAATCCTAGCATGATAAAGAAGATTCAAAGAGAGTGAGATGCCAGCTCCTTTCATTCAGTCAGTAGCTTCAAACATTTCTGGACGTTTTTCAATGGCAAAAATCAATGAATATTGTAAATGCACAAACAGTAATATCTCCACATTGCAAGGTGCAATTCTGAAATTTTTTGCTTTTTCCTGCTAATCCTGGCATGATAAAGAAGATTCAAAGAGAGTGAGATGCCAGCTCTTTTCATTCAGTCAGTAGCTTCAAACATTTCTGGTATATGAATAACATGACGTTTTTCAATGGCAAAAATCAATGAATATTGTAAATGCACAAACAGTAATTTCTCCGCATTGCAAGGTGCAATTCTGAAATTTTTTGCTTTTTCCTGCTAATCCTAGCATGATAAAGAAGATTCAAAGAGAGTGAGATGCCAGCTCCTTTCATTCAGTCAGTAGCTTCAAACATTTCTGGATGTTTTTCAATGGCAAAAATCAATGAATATTGTAAATGCACAAACAGTAATATCTCCACATTGCAACGTGCAATTCTGAAATTTTTTGCTTTTTCCTGCTCCTCTTAGCATGATAAAGAAGATTCAAAGAGAGTGAGATGCCAGCTCTTTTCATTCAGTCAGTAGCTTCAAACATTTCTGGTATATGAATAACATGATGTTTTTCAATGGCAAAAATCAATGAATATTGTAAATGCACAAACAGTAATTTCTCCGCATTGCATGGTGCAATTCTGAAATTTTTTGCTTTTTCCTGCTAATCCTAGCATGATAAAGAAGATTCAAAGAGAGTGAGATGCCAGCTCCTTTCATTCAGTCAGTAGCTTTAAACATTTCTGGACGTTTTTCAATGGCAAAAATCAATGAATATTGTAAATGCACAAACAGTAATATCTCCACATTGCAAGGTGCAATTCTGAAATTTTTTGCTTTTTCCTGCTCCTCTTAGCATGATAAAGAAGATTCAAAGAGAGTGAGATGCCAGCTCTTTTCATTCAGTCAGTAGCTTCAAACATCTCTGGTATATGAATAACATGATGTTTTTCAATGGCAAAAATCAATGAATATTGTAAATGCACAAACAGTAATTTCTCCGCATTGCAAGGTGCAATTCTGAAATTTTTTGCTTTTTCCTGCTAATCCTAGCATGATAAAGAAGATTCAAAGAGATTGAGATGCCAGCTCCTTTCATTCAGTCAGTAGCTTCAAACATTTCTGGACGTTTTTCAATGGCAAAAATCAATGAATATTGTAAATGCACAAACAGTAATATCTTCACATTGCAAGGTGCAATTCTGAAATTTTTTGCTTTTTCCTGCTAATCCTAGCATGATAAAGAAGATTCAAAGAGAGTGAGATGCCAGCTCCTTTCATTCAGTCAGTAGCTTCAAACATTTCTGGACGTTTTCAATGGCAAAAATCAATGAATATTGTAAATGCACAAACAGTAATATCTCCACATTGCAACGTGCAATTCTGAAATTTTTTGCTTTTTCCTGCTAATCCTGGCATAATAAAGAAGATTCAAAGAGAGTGAGATGCCAGCTCTTTTCATTCAGTCAGTAGCTTCAAACATTTCTGGTATATGAATAACATGGTTTTTCAATGGCAAAAATCAATGAATATTGTAAATGCACAAACAGTAATTTCTCCGCATTGCAAGGTGCAATTCTGAAATTTTTTGCTTTTTCCTGCTAATTCTAGCATGATAAAGAAGATTCAAAGAGAGTGAGATGCCAGCTCCTTTCATTCAGTCAGTAGCTTCAAACATTTCTGGACGTTTTTCAATGGCAAAAATCAATGAATATTGTAAATGCACAAACAGTAATATCTCCACATTGCAAGGTGCAATTCTGAAATTTTTTGCTTTTTCCTGCTCCTCTTAGCATGATAAAGAAGATTCAAAGAGAGTGAGATGCCAGCTCTTTTCATTCAGTCAGTAGCTTCAAACATTTCTGGTATATGAATAACATGATGTTTTTCAATGGCAAAAATCAATGAATATTGTAAATGCGCAAACAGTAATTTCTCCGCATTGCAAGGTGCAATTCTGAAATTTTTTGCTTTTTCCTGCTAATCCTAGCATGATAAAGAAGATTCAAAGAGAGTGAGATGCCAGCTCCTTTCATTCAGTCAGTAGCTTCAAACATTTCTGGACGTTTTTCAATGGCAAAAATCAATGAATATTGTAAATGCACAAACAGTAATATCTCCACATTGCAAGGTGCAATTCTGAAATTTTTTGCTTTTTCCTGCTCCTCTTAGCATGATAAAGAAGATTCAAAGAGAGTGAGATGCCAGCTCTTTTCATTCAGTCAGTAGCTTCAAACATTTCTGGTATATGAATAACATGATGTTTTTCAATGGCAAAAATCAATGAATATTGTAAATGCACAAACAGTAATTTCTCCGCATTGCAAGGTGCAATTCTGAAATTTTTTGCTTTTTCCTGCTAATCCTAGCATGATAAAGAAGATTCAAAGAGAGTGAGATGCCAGCTCCTTTCATTCAGTCAGTAGCTTCAAACATTTCTGGACGTTTTTCAATGGCAAAAATCAATGAATATTGTAAATGCACAAACAGTAATATCTCCACATTGCAAGGTGCAATTCTGAAATTTTTTTTTTTTCCTGCTAATCCTGGCATGATAAAGAAGATTCAAAGAGAGTGAGATGCCAGCTCTTTTCATTCAGTCAGTAGCTTCAAACATTTCTGGTATATGAATAACATGTTTTTCAATGGCAAAAATCAATGAATATTGTAAATGCACAAACAGTAATTTCTCCGCATTGCAAGGTGCAATTCTGAAATTTTTTGCTTTTTCCTGCTAATCCTAGCATGATAAAGAAGATTCAAAGAGAGTGAGATGCCAGCTCCTTTCATTCAGTCAGTAGCTTCAAACATTTCTGGACGTTTTTCAATGGCAAAAATCAATGAATATTGTAAATGCACAAACAGTAATATCTCCACATTGCAACGTGCAATTCTGAAATTTTTTGCTTTTTCCTGCTCCTCTTAGCATGATAAAGAAGATTCAAAGAGAGTGAGATGCCAGCTCTTTTCATTCAGTCAGTAGCTTCAAACATTTCTGGTATATGAATAACATGATGTTTTTCAATGGCAAAAATCAATGAATATTGTAAATGCACAAACAGTAATTTCTCCGCATTGCAAGGTGCAATTCTGAAATTTTTTGCTTTTTCCTGCTAATCCTAGCATGATAAAGAAGATTCAAAGACAGTGAGATGCCAGCTCCTTTCATTCAGTCAGTAGCTTCAAACATTTCTGGACGGTTTTCAATGGCAAAAATCAATGAATATTGTAAATGCACAAACAGTAATATCTCCACATTGCAAGGTGCAATTCTGAAATTTTTTGCTTTTTCCTGCTCCTCTTAGCATGATAAAGAAGATTCAAAGAGAGTGAGATGCCAGCTCTTTTCATTCAGTCAGTAGCTTCAAACATTTCTGGTATATGAATAACATGATGTTTTTCAATGGCAAAAATCAATGAATATTGTAAATGCACAAACAGTAATTTCTCCGCATTGCAAGGTGCAATTCTGAAATTTTTTGCTTTTTCCTGCTAATCCTAGCATGATAAAGAAGATTCAAAGAGAGTGAGATGCCAGCTCCTTTCATTCAATCAGTAGCTTCAAACATTTCTGGACGGTTTTCAATGGCAAAAATCAATGAATATTGTAAATGCACAAACAGTAATATCTCCACATTGCAAGGTGCAATTCTGAAATTTTTTGCTTTTTCCTGCTAATCCTGGCATGATAAAGAAGATTCAATGAGAGTGAGATGCCAGCTCTTTTCATTCAGTCAGTAGCTTCAAACATTTCTGGTATATGAATAACATGATGTTTTTCAATGGCAAAAATCAATGAATATTGTAAATGCACAAACAGTAATTTCTCCGCATTGCAAGGTGCAATTCTGAAATTTTTTGCTTTTTCCTGCTAATCCTAGCATGATAAAGAAGATTCAAAGAGAGTGAGATGCCAGCTCCTTTCATTCAGTCAGGAGCTTCAAACATTTCTGGACGTTTTTCAATGGCAAAAATCAATGAATATTGTAAATGCTCAAACAGTAATATCTCCACATTGCAACATGCAATTCTGAAATTTTTTGCTTTTTCCTGCTCCTCTTAGCATGATAAAGAAGATTCAAAGAGAGTGAGATGCCAGCTCTTTTCATTCAGTCAGTAGCTTCAAACATTTCTGGTATATGAATAACATGATGTTTTTCAATGGCAAAAATCAATGAATATTGTAAATGCACAAACAGTAATTTCTCCGCATTGCAAGGTGCAATTCTGAAATTTTTCCTTTTTCCTGCTAATCCTAGCATGATAAAGAAGATTCAAAGAGAGTGAGATGCCAGCTCCTTTCATTCAGTCAGTAGCTTCAAACATTTCTGGACGTTTTTCAATGGCAAAAATCAATGAATATTGTAAATGCACAAACAGTAATATCTCCACATTGTAACATGCAATTCTGAAATTTTTTGCTTTTTCCTGCTCCTCTTAGCATGATAAAGAAGATTCAAAGAGAGTGAGATGCCAGCTCTTTTCATTCAGTCAGTAGCTTCAAACATTTCTGGTATATGAATAAGATGATGTTTTTCAATGGCAAAAATCAATGAATATTGTAAATGCACAAACAGTAATTTCTCCGCATTGCAAGGTGCAATTCTGAAATTTTTTGCTTTTTCCTGCTAATCCTAGCATGATAAAGAAGATTCAAAGAGAGTGAGATGCCAGCTCCTTTCATTCAGTCAGTAGCTTTAAACATTTCTGGACGTTTTTCAATGGCAAAAATCAATGAATATTGTAAATGCACAAACAGTAATATCTCCACATTGCAAGGTGCAATTCTGAAATTTTTTGCTTTTTCCTGCTCCTCTTAGCATGATAAAGAAGATTCAAAGAGAGTGAGATGCCAGCTCTTTTCATTCAGTCAGTAGCTTCAAACATCTCTGGTATATGAATAACATGATGTTTTTCAATGGCAAAAATCAATGAATATTGTAAATGCACAAACAGTAATTTCTCCGCATTGCAAGGTGCAATTCTGAAATTTTTTGCTTTTTCCTGCTAATCCTAGCATGATAAAGAAGATTCAAAGAGATTGAGATGCCAGCTCCTTTCATTCAGTCAGTAGCTTCAAACATTTCTGGACGTTTTTCAATGGCAAAAATCAATGAATATTGTAAATGCACAAACAGTAATATCTCCACATTGCAAGGTGCAATTCTGAAATTTTTTGTTTTTCCTGCTAATCCTAGCATGATAAAGAAGATTCAAAGAGAGTGAGATGCCAGCTCCTTTCATTCAGTCAGTAGCTTCAAACATTTCTGGACGGTTTTCAATGGCAAAAATCAATGAATATTGTAAATGCACAAACAGTAATTTCTCCGCATTGCAAGGTGCAATTCTGAAATTTTTTGCTTTTTCCTGCTAATCCTAGCATGATAAAGAAGATTCAAAGAGAGTGAGATGCCAGCTCCTTTCATTCAGTCAGTAGCTTCAAACATTTCTGGACGTTTTTCAATGGCAAAAATCAATAAATATTGTAAATGCACAAACAGTAATATCTCCACATTGCAAGGTGCAATTCTGAAATTTTTTGCTTTTTCCTGCTAATCCTGGCATGATAAAGAAGATTCAAAGAGAGTGAGATGCCAGCTCTTTTCATTCAGTCAGCAGCTTCAAACATTTCTGGTATATGAATAACATGGTTTTTCAATGGCAAAAATCAATGAATATTGTAAATGCACAAACAGTAATTTCTCCGCATTGCAAGGTGCAATTCTGAAATTTTTTGCTTTTTCCTGCTAATCCTAGCATGATAAAGAAGATTCAAAGAGAGTGAGATGCCAGCTCCTTTCATTCAGTCAATAGCTTCAAACATTTCTGGACGTTTTTCAATGACAAAAATCAATGAATATTGTAAATGCACAAACAGTAATATCTCCACATTGCAAGGTGCAATTCTGAAATTTTTTGCTTTTTCCTGCTCCTCTTAGCATGATAAAGAAGATTCAAAGAGAGTGAGATGCCAGCTCTTTTCATTCAGTCAGTAGCTTCAAACATTTCTGGTATATGAATAACATGATGTTTTTCAATGGCAAAAATCAATGAATATTGTAAATGCACAAACAGTAATTTCTCCGCATTGCAAGGTGCAATTCTGAAATTTTTTGCTTTTTCCTGCTAATCCTAGCATGATAAAGAAGATTCAAAGAGAGTGAGATGCCAGCTCCTTTCATTCAGTCAGTAGCTTCAAACATTTCTGGACGTTTTTCAATGGCAAAAATCAATGAATATTGTAAATGCACAAACAGTAATATCTCCACATTGCAAGGTGCAATTCTGAAATTTTTTGCTTTTTCCTGCTAATCCTGGCATGATAAAGAAGATTCAAAGAGAGTGAGATGCCAGCTCTTTTCATTCAGTCAGTAGCTTCAAACATTTCTGGTATATGAATAACATGATGTTTTTCAATGGCAAAAATCAATGAATATTGTAAATGCACAAACAGTAATTTCTCCGCATTGCAAGGTGCAATTCTGAAATTTTTTGCTTTTTCCTGCTAATCCTAGCATGATAAAGAAGATTCAAAGAGAGTGAGATGCCAGCTCCTTTCATTCAGTCAGTAGCTTCAAACATTTCTGGACGTTTTTCAATGGCAAAAATCAATGAATATTGTAAATGCACAAACAGTAATATCTCCACATTGCAAGGTGCAATTCTGAAATTTTTTGCTTTTTCCTGCTCCTCTTAGCATGATAAAGAAGATTCAAAGAGAGTGAGATGCCAGCTCTTTTCATTCAGTCAGTAGCTTCAAACATTTCTGGTATATGAATAACATGATGTTTTTCAATGGCAAAAATCAATGAATATTGTAAATGCACAAACAGTAATTTCTCCGCATTGCAAGGTGCAATTCTGAAATTTTTCCTTTTTCCTGCTAATCCTAGCATGATAAAGAAGATTCAAAGAGAGTGAGATGCCAGCTCCTTTCATTCAGTCAGTAGCTTCAAACATTTCTGGACGTTTTTCAATGGCAAAAATCAATGAATATTGTAAATGCACAAACAGTAATATCTCCACATTGTAACGTGCAATTCTGAAATTTTTTGCTTTTTCCTGCTCCTCTTAGCATGATAAAGAAGATTCAAAGAGAGTGAGTTGCCAGCTCTTTTCATTCAGTCAGTAGCTTCAAACATTTCTGGTATATGAATAAGATGATGTTTTTCAATGGCAATAATCAATGAATATTGTAAATGCACAAACAGTAATTTCTCCGCATTGCAAGGTGCAATTCTGAAATTTTTTGCTTTTTCCTGCTAATCCTAGCATGATAAAGAAGATTCAAAGAGAGTGAGATGCCAGCTCCTTTCATTCAGTCAGTAGCTTTAAACATTTCTGGACGTTTTTCAATGGCAAAAATCAATGAATATTGTAAATGCACAAACAGTAATATCTCCACATTGCAAGGTGCAATTCTGAAATTTTTTGCTTTTTCCTGCTCCTCTTAGCATGATAAAGAAGATTCAAAGAGAGTGAGATGCCAGCTCTTTTCATTCTGTCAGTAGCTTCAAACATCTCTGGTATATGAATAACATGATGTTTTTCAATGGCAAAAATCAATGAATATTGTAAATGCACAAACAGTAATTTCTCCGCATTGCAAGGTGCAATTCTGAAATTTTTTGCTTTTCCTGCTAATCCTAGCATGATAAAGAAGATTCAAAGAGATTGAGATGCCAGCTCCTTTCATTCAGTCAGTAGCTTCAAACATTTCTGGACGTTTTTCAATGGCAAAAATCAATGAATATTGTAAATGCACAAACAGTAATATCTCCACATTGCAAGGTGCAATTCTGAAATTTTTTGCTTTTTCCTGCTAATCCTAGCATGATAAAGAAGATTCAAAGAGAGTGAGATGCCAGCTCCTTTCATTCAGTCAGTAGCTTCAAACATTTCTGGACGGTTTTCAATGGCAAAAATCAATGAATATTGTAAATGCACAAACAGTAATTTCTCCGCATTGCAAGGTGCAATTCTGAAATTTTTTGCTTTTTCCTGCTAATCCTAGCATGATAAAGAAGATTCAAAGAGAGTGAGATGCCAGCTCCTTTCATTCAGTCAGTAGCTTCAAACATTTCTGGACGTTTTTCAATGGCAAAAATCAATAAATATTGTAAATGCACAAACAGTAATATCTCCACATTGCAAGGTGCAATTCTGAAATTTTTTGCTTTTTCCTGCTAATCCTGGCATGATAAAGAAGATTCAAAGAGAGTGAGATGCAAGCTCTTTTCATTCAGTCAGTAGCTTCAAACATTTCTGGTATATGAATAACATGGTTTTTCAATGGCAAAAATCAATGAATATTGTAAATGCACAAACAGTAATTTCTCCGCATTGCAAGGTGCAATTCTGAAATTTTTTGCTTTTTCCTGCTAATCCTAGCATGATAAAGAAGATTCAAAGAGAGTGAGATGCCAGCTCCTTTCATTCAGTCAGTAGCTTCAAACATTTCTGGACGTTTTTCAATGGCAAAAATCAATGAATATTGTAAATGCACAAACAGTAATATCTCCACATTGCAAGGTGCAATTCTGAAATTTTTTGCTTTTTCCTGCTCCTCTTAGCATGATAAAGAAGATTCAAAGAGAGTGAGATGCCAGCTCTTTTCATTCAGTCAGTAGCTTCAAACATTTCTGGTATATGAATAACATGATGTTTTTCAATGGCAAAAATCAATGAATATTGTAAATGCACAAACAGTAATTTCTCCGCATTGCAAGGTGCAATTCTGAAATTTTTTGCTTTTTCCTGCTAATCCTAGCATGATAAAGAAGATTCAAAGAGAGTGAGATGCCAGCTCCTTTCATTCAGTCAGTAGCTTCAAACATTTCTGGACGTTTTTCAATGGCAAAAATCAATGAATATTGTAAATGCACAAACAGTAATATCTCCACATTGCAAGGTGCAATTCTGAAATTTTTTGCTTTTTCCTGCTAATCCTGGCATGATAAAGAAGATTCAAAGAGAGTGAGATGCCAGCTCTTTTCATTCAGTCAGTAGCTTCAAACATTTCTGGTATATGAATAACATGATGTTTTTCAATGGCAAAAATCAATGAATATTGTAAATGCACAAACAGTAATTTCTCCGCATTGCAAGGTGCAATTCTGAATTTTTTTGCTTTTTCCTGCTAATCCTAGCATGATAAAGAAGATTCAAAGAGAGTGAGATGCCAGCTCCTTTCATTCAGTCAGTAGCTTCAAACATTTCTGGACGTTTTTCAATGGCAAAAATCAATGAATATTGTAAATGCACAAACAGTAATATCTCCACATTGCAAGGTGCAATTCTGAAATTTTTTGCTTTTTCCTGCTCCTCTTAGCATGATAAAGAAGATTCAAAGAGAGTGAGATGCCAGCTCTTTTCATTCAGTCAGTAGCTTCAAACATTTCTGGTATATGAATAACATGATGTTTTTCAATGGCAAAAATCAATGAATATTGTAAATGCACAAACAGTAATTTCTCCGCATTGCAAGGTGCAATTCTGAAATTTTTTGCTTTTTCCTGCTAATCCTAGCATGATAAAGAAGATTCAAAGAGAGTGAGATGCCAGCTCCTTTCATTCAGTCGGTAGCTTCAAACATTTCTGGACGTTTTTCAATGGCAAAAATCAATGAATATTGTAAATGCACAAACAGTAATATCTCCACATTGCACGGTGCAATTCTGAAATTTTTTGCTTTTTCCTGCTAATCCTGGCATGATAAAGAAGATTCAAAGAGAGTGAGATGCCAGCTCTTTTCATTCAGTCAGTAGCTTCAAACATTTCTGGTATATGAATAACATGATGTTTTTCAATGGCAAAAATCAATGAATATTGTAAATGCACAAACAGTAATTTCTCCGCATTGCAAGGTGCATTTGTGAAATTTTTTGCTTTTTCCTGCTAATCCTAGCATGATAAAGAAGATTCAAAGAGAGTGAGATGCCAGCTCCTTTCATTCAGTCAGTAGCTTCAAACATTTCTGGACGTTTTTCAATGGCAAAAATCAATGAATATTGTAAATGCACAAACAGTAATATCTCCACATTGCAACATGCAATTCTGAAATTTTTTGCTTTTTCCTGCTCCTCTTAGCATGATAAAGAAGATTCAAAGAGAGTGAGATGCCAGCTCTTTTCATTCAGTCAGTAGCTTCAAACATTTCTGGTATATGAATAACATGATGTTTTTCAATGACAAAAATCAATGAATATTGTAAATGCACAAACAGTAATTTCTCCGCATTGCAAGGTGCATTTGTGAAATTTTTTGCTTTTTCCTGCTAATCCTAGCATGATAAAGAAGATTCAAAGAGCGTGAGATGCCAGCTCCTTTCATTCAGTCAGTAGCTTCAAACATTTCTGGACGTTTTTCAATGGCAAAAATCAATGAATATTGTAAATGCACAAACAGTAATATCTCCACATTGCAACGTGCAATTCTGAAATTTTTTGCTTTTTCCTGCTCCTCTTAGCATGATAAAGAATATTCAAAGAGAGTGAGATGCCAGCTCTTTTCATTCACTCAGTAGCTTCAAACATCTCTGGTATATGAATAACGATGTTTTTCAATGGCAAAAATCAATGAATATTGTAAATGCACAAACAGTAATATCTCCACATTGCAAGGTGCAATTCTGAAATTTTTTGCTTTTTCCTGCTAATCCTAGCATGATAAAGAAGATTCAAAGAGAGTGAGATGCCAGCTCCTTTCATTCAGTCAGTAGCTTCAAACATTTCTGGACGGTTTTCAATGGCAAAAATCAATGAATATTGTAAATGCACAAACAGTAATATCTCCACATTGCAACGTGCAATTCTGCAATTTTTTGCTTTTTCCTGCTAATCCTGGCATGATAAAGAAGATTCAAAGAGATTGAGATGCCAGCTCTTTTCATTCAGTCAGTAGCTTCAAACATTTCTGGTATATGAATAACATGGTTTTTCAATGGCAAAAATCAATGAATATTGTAAATGCACAAACAGTAATTTCTCCGCATTGCAAGGTGCAATTCTGAAATTTTTTGCTTTTTCCTGCTAATCCTAGCATGATAAAGAAGATTCAAAGAGAGTGAGATGCCAGCTCCTTTCATTCAGTCAGTAGCTTTAAACATTTCTGGACGTTTTTCAATGGCAAAAATCAATGAATATTGTAAATGCACAAACAGTAATATCTCCACATTGCAAGGTGCAATTCTGAAATTTTTTGCTTTTTCCTGCTCCTCTTAGCATGATAAAGAAGATTCAAAGAGAGTGAGATGCCAGCTCTTTTCATTCAGTCAGTAGCTTCAAACATCTCTGGTATATGAATAACATGATGTTTTTCAAAGGCAAAAATCAATGAATATTGTCAATGCACAAACAGTAATTTCTCCGCATTGCAAGGTGCAATTCTGAAATTTTTTGCTTTTTCCTGCTAATCCTAGCATGATAAAGAAGATTCAAAGAGATTGAGATGCCAGCTCCTTTCATTCAGTCAGTAGCTTCAAACATTTCTGGACGTTTTTCAATGGCAAAAATCAATGAATATTGTAAATGCACAAACAGTAATATCTCCACATTGCAAGGTGCAATTCTGAAATTTTTTGCTTTTTCCTGCTAATCCTAGCATGATAAAGAAGATTCAAAGAGAGTGAGATGCCAGCTCCTTTCATTAAGTCAGTAGCTTCAAACATTTCTGGACGGTTTTCAATGGCAAAAATCAATGAATATTGTAAATGCACAAACAGTAATATCTCCACATTGCAACGTGCAATTCTGAAATTTTTTGCTTTTTCCTGCTAATCCTGGCATGATAAAGAAGATTCAAAGAGAGTGAGATGCCAGCTCTTTTCATTCAGTCAGTAGCTTCAAACATTTCTGGTATATGAATAACATGGTTTTTCAATGGCAAAAATCAATGAATATTGTAAATGCACAAACATTAATTTCTCCGCATTGCAAGGTGCAATTCTGAAATTTTTTGCTTTTTCCTGCTAATCCTAGCATGATAAAGAAGATTCAAAGAGAGTGAGATGCCAGCTCCTTTCATTCAGTCAGTAGCTTCAAACATTTCTGGACGTTTTTCAATGGCAAAAATCAATGAATATTGTAAATGCACAAACAGTAATATCTCCACATTGCAAGGTGCAATTCTGAAATTTTTTGCTTTTTCCTGCTCCTCTTAGCATGATAAAGAAGATTCAAAGAGAGTGAGATGCCAGCTCTTTTCATTCAGTCAGTAGCTTCAAACATTTCTGGTATATGAATAACATGATGTTTTTCAAGGGCAAAAATCAATGAATATTGTAAATGCACAAACAGTAATTTCTCCGCATTGCAAGGTGCAATTCTGAATTTTTTTGCTTTTTCCTGCTAATCCTAGCATGATAAAGAAGATTCAAAGAGAGTGAGATGCCAGCTCCTTTCATTCAGTCAGTAGCTTCAAACATTTCTGGTATATGAATAACATGACGTTTTTCAATGGCAAAAATCAATGAATATTGTAAATGCACAAACAGTAATTTCTCCGCATTGCAAGGTGCAATTCTGAAATTTTTTGCTTTTTCCTGCTAATCCTGGCATGATAAAGAAGATTCAAAGAGAGTGAGATGCCAGCTCTTTTCATTCAGTCAGTAGCTTCAAACATTTCTGGTATATGAATAACATGACGTTTTTCAATGGCAAAAATCAATGAATATTGTAAATGCACAAACAGTAATTTCTCCGCATTGCAAGGTGCAATTCTGAAATTTTTTGCTTTTTCCTGCTAATCCTAGCATGATAAAGAAGATTCAAAGAGAGTGAGATGCCAGCTCCTTTCATTCAGTCAGTAGCTTCAAACATTTCTGGACGTTTTTCAATGGCAAAAATCAATGAATATTGTAAATGCACAAACAGTAATATCTCCACATTGCAAGGTGCAATTCTGAAGTTTTTTGCTTTTTACTGCTAATCCTGGCATGATAAAGAAGATTCAAAGAGAGTGAGATGCCAGCTCTTTTCATTCAGTCAGTAGCTTCAAACATTTCTGGTATATGAATAACATGATGTTTTTCAATGGCAAAAATCAATGAATATTGTAAATGCACAAACAGTAATTTCTCCGCATTGCAAGGTGCAATTCTGAAATTTTTTGCTTTTTCCTGCTAATCCTAGCATGATAAAGAAGATTCAAAGAGAGTGAGATGCCAGCTCCTTTCATTCAGTCAGTAGCTTTAAACATTTCTGGACGTTTTTCAATGGCAAAAATCAATGAATATTGTAAATGCACAAACAGTAATATCTCCACATTGCAAGGTGCAATTCTGAAATTTTTTGCTTTTTCCTGCTCCTCTTAGCATGATAAAGAAGATTCAAAGAGAGTGAGATGCCAGCTCTTTTCATTCAGTCAGTAGCTTCAAACATCTCTGGTAAATGAATAACATGATGTTTTTCAATGGCAAAAATCAATGAATATTGTAAACGCACAAACAGTAATTTCTCCGCATTGCAAGGTGCAATTCTGAAATTTTTTGCTTTTTCCTGCTAATCCTAGCATGATAAAGAAGATTCAAAGAGATTGAGATGCCAGCTCCTTTCATTCAGTCAGAAGCTTCAAACATTTCTGGACGTTTTTCAATGGCAAAAATCAATGAATATTGTAAATGCACAAACAGTAATATCTCCACATTGCAAGGTGCAATTCTGAAATTTTTTGCTTTTTCCTGCTAATCCTAGCATGATAAAGAAGATTCGAAGAGAGTGAGATGCCAGCTCCTTTCATTCAGTCAGTAGCTTCAAACATTTCTGGACGGTTTTCAATGGCAAAAATCAATGAATATTGTAAATGCACAAACAGTAATATCTCCACATTGCAACGTGCAATTCTGAAATTTTTTGCTTTTTCCTGCTAATCCTGGCATGATAAAGAAGATTCAAAGAGAGTGAGATGCCAGCTCTTTTCATTCAGTCAGTAGCTTCAAACATTTCTGGTATATGAATAACATGGTTTTTCAATGGCAAAAATCAATGAATATTGTAAATGCACAAACAGTAATTTCTCCGCATTGCAAGGTGCAATTCTGAAATTTTTTGCTTTTTCCTGCTAATCCTAGCATGATAAAGAAGATTCAAAGAGAGTGAGATGCCAGCTCCTTTCATTCAGTCAGTAGCTTCAAACATTTCTGGACGTTTTTCAATGGCAAAAATCAATGAATATTGTAAATGCACAAACAGTAATATCTCCACATTGCAAGGTGCAATTCTGAAATTTTTTGCTTTTTCCTGCTCCTCTTAGCATGATAAAGAAGATTCAAAGAGAGTGAGATGCCAGCTCTTTTCATTCAGTCAGTAGCTTCAAACATTTCTGGTATATGAATAACATGATGTTTTTCAATGGCAAAAATCAATGAATATTGTAAATGCACAAACAGTAATTTCTCCGCATTGCAAGGTGCAATTCTGAAATTTTTTGCTTTTTCCTGCTAATCCTAGCATGATAAAGAAGATTCAAAGAGAGTGAGATGCCAGCTCCTTTCATTCAGTCAGTAGCTTCAAACATTTCTGGACGTTTTTCAATGGCAAAAATCAATGAATATTGTAAATGCACAAACAGTAATATCTCCACATTGCAAGGTGCAATTCTGAAATTTTTTGCTTTTTCCTGCTAATCCTGGCATGATAAAGAAGATTCAAAGAGAGTGAGATGCCAGCTCTTTTCATTCAGTCAGTAGCTTCAAACATTTCTGGTATATGAATAACATGACGTTTTTCAATGGCAAAAATCAATGAATATTGCAAATGCACAAACAGTAATTTCTCCGCATTGCAAGGTGCAATTCTGAAATTTTTTGCTTTTTCCTGCTAATCCTAGCATGATAAAGAAGATTCAAAGAGAGTGAGATGCCAGCTCCTTTCATTCAGTCAGTAGCTTTAAACATTTCTGGACGTTTTTCAATGGCAAAAATCAATGAATATTGTAAATGCACAAACAGTAATATCTCCACATTGCAAGGTGCAATTCTGAAATTTTTTGCTTTTTCCTGCTCCTCTTAGCATGATAAAGAAGATTCAAAGAGAGTGAGATGCCAGCTCTTTTCATTCAGTCAGTAGCTTCAAACATCTCTGGTATATGAATAACATGATGTTTTTCAATGGCAAAAATCAATGAATATTGTAAACGCACAAACAGTAATTTCTCCGCATTGCAAGGTGCAATTCTGAAATTTTTTGCTTTTTCCTGCTAATCCTAGCATGATAAAGAAGATTCAAAGAGATTGAGATGCCAGCTCCTTTCATTCAGTCAGAAGCTTCAAACATTTCTGGACGTTTTTCAATGGCAAAAATCAATGAATATTGTAAATGCACAAACAGTAATATCTCCACATTGCAAGGTGCAATTCTGAAATTTTTTGCTTTTTCCTGCTAATCCTAGCATGATAAAGAAGATTCAAAGAGAGTGAGATGCCAGCTCCTTTCATTCAGTCAGTAGCTTCAAACATTTCTGGACGGTTTTCAATGGCAAAAATCAATGAATATTGTAAATGCACAAACAGTAATATCTCCACATTGCAACGTGCAATTCTGAAATTTTTTGCTTTTTCCTGCTAATCCTGGCATGATAAAGAAGATTCAAAGAGAGTGAGATGCCAGCTCTTTTCATTCAGTCAGTAGCTTCAAACATTTCTGGTATATGAATAACATGGTTTTTCAATGGCAAAAATCAATGAATATTGTAAATGCACAAACAGTAATTTCTCCGCATTGCAAGGTGCAATTCTGAAATTTTTTGCTTTTTCCTGCTAATCCTAGCATGATAAAGAAGATTCAAAGAGAGTGAGATGCCAGCTCCTTTCATTCAGTCAGTAGCTTCAAACATTTCTGGACGTTTTTCAATGGCAAAAATCAATGAATATTGTAAATGCACAAACAGTAATATCTCCACATTGCAAGGTGCAATTCTGAAATTTTTTGCTTTTTCCTGCTCCTCTTAGCATGATGAAGAAGATTCAAAGAGAGTGAGATGCCAGCTCTTTTCATTCAGTCAGTAGCTTCAAACATTTCTGGTATATGAATAACATGATGTTTTTCAATGGCAAAAATCAATGAATATTGTAAATGCACAAACAGTAATTTCTCCGCATTGCAAGGTGCAATTCTGAAATTTTTTGCTTTTTCCTGCTAATCCTAGCATGATAAAGAAGATTCAAAGAGAGTGAGATGCCAGCTCCTTTCATTCAGTCAGTAGCTTCAAACATTTCTGGACGTTTTTCAATGGCAAAAATCAATGAATATTGTAAATGCACAAACAGTAATATCTCCACATTGCAAGGTGCAATTCTGAAATTTTTTGCTTTTTCCTGCTAATCCTGGCATGATAAAGAAGATTCAAAGAGAGTGAGATGCCAGCTCTTTTCATTCAGTCAGTAGCTTCAAACATTTCTGGTATATGAATAACATGACGTTTTTCAATGGCAAAAATCAATGAATATTGCAAATGCACAAACAGTAATTTCTCCGCATTGCAAGGTGCAATTCTGAAATTTTTTGCTTTTTCCTGCTAATCCTAGCATGATAAAGAAGATTCAAAGAGAGTGAGATGCCAGCTCCTTTCATTCAGTCAGTAGCTTCAAACATTTCTGGACGTTTTTCAATGGCAAAAATCAATGAATATTGTAAATGCACAAACAGTAATATCTCCACATAGCAACGTGCAATTCTGAAATTTTTTGCTTTTTCCTGCTCCTCTTAGCATGATAAAGAAGATTCAAAGAGAGTGAGATGCCAGCTCTTTTCATTCAGTCAGTAGCTTCAAACATTTCTGGTATATGAATAACATGATGTTTTTCAATGGCAAAAATCATTGAATATTGTAAATGCACAAACAGTAATTTCTCCGCATTGCAAGGTGCAATTCTGAAATTTTTTGCTTTTTCCTGCTAATCCTAGCATGATAAAGAAGATTCAAAGAGAGTGAGATGCCAGCTCCTTTCATTCAGTCAGTAGCTTTAAACATTTCTGGACGTTTTTCAATGGCAAAAATCAATGAATATTGTAAATGCACAAACAGTAATATCTCCACATTGCAAGGTGAAATTCTGAAATTTTTTGCTTTTTCCTGCTAATCCTAGCATGATAAAGAAGATTCAAAGAGAGTGAGATGCCAGCTCCTTTCATTCAGTCAGTAGCTTCAAACATTTCTGGACGGTTTTCAATGGCAAAAATCAATGAATATTGTAAATGCACAAACAGTAATATCTCCACATTGCAAGGTGCAATTCTGAAATTTTTTGCTTTTTCCTGCTAATCCTGGCATGATAAAGAAGATTCAAAGAGAGTGAGATGCCAGCTCTTTTCATTCAGTCAGTAGCTTCAAACATTTCTGGTATATGAATAACATGGTTTTTCAATGGCAAAAATCAATGAATATTGTAAATGCACAAACAGTAATTTCTCCGCATTGCAAGGTGCAATTCTGAAATTTTTTGCTTTTTCCTGCTAATCCTAGCATGATAAAGAAGATTCAAAGAGAGTAAGATGCCAGCTCCTTTCATTCAGTCAGTAGCTTCAAACATTTCTGGACGTTTTTCAATGGCAAAAATCAATGAATATTGTAAATGCACAAACAGTAATATCTCCACATTGCAAGGTGCAATTCTGAAATTTTTTGCTTTTTCCTGCTCCTCTTAGCATGATAAAGAAGATTCAAAGAGAGTGAGATGCCAGCTCTTTTCATTCAGTCAGTAGCTTCAAACATTTCTGGTATATGAATAACATGATGTTTTTCAATGGCAAAAATCAATGAATATTGTAAATGCACAAACAGTAATTTCTCCGCATTGCAAGGTGCAATTCTGAAATTTTTTGCTTTTTCCTGCTAATCCTAGCATGATAAAGAAGATTCAAAGAGAGTGAGATGCCAGCTCCTTTCATTCAGTCAGTAGCTTCAAACATTTCTGGACGTTTTTCAATGGCAAAAATCAATGAATATTGTAAATGCACAAACAGTAATATCTCCACATTGCAAGGTGCAATTCTGAAATTTTTTGCTTTTTCCTGCTCCTCTTAGCATGATAAAGAAGATTCAAAGAGAGTGAGATGCCAGCTCTTTTCATTCAGTCAGTAGCTTCAAACATTTCTGGTATATGAATAACATGATGTTTTTCAATGGCAAAAATCAATGAATATTGTAAATGCCCAAACAGTAATTTCTCCGCATTGCAAGGTGCAATTCTGAAATTTTTTGCTTTTTCCTGCTAATCCTAGCATGATAAAGAAGATTCAAAGAGATTGAGATGCCAGCTCCTTTCATTCAGTCAGAAGCTTCAAACATTTCTGGACGTTTTTCAATGGCAAAAATCAATGAATATTGTAAATGCACAAACAGTAATATCTCCACATTGCAAGGTGCAATTCTGAAATTTTTTGCTTTTTCCTGCTAATCCTAGCATGATAAAGAAGATTCAAAGAGAGTGAGATGCCAGCTCCTTTCATTCAGTCAGTAGCTTCAAACATTTCTGGACGGTTTTCAATGGCAAAAATCAATGAATATTGTAAATGCACAAACAGTAATATCTCCACATTGCAACGTGCAATTCTGAATTTTTTTGCTTTTTCCTGCTAATCCTGGCATGATAAAGAAGATTCAAAGAGAGTGAGATGCCAGCTCTTTTCATTCAGTCAGTAGCTTCAAACATTTCTGGTATATGAATAACATGGTTTTTCAATGGCAAAAATCAATGAATATTGTAAATGCACAAACAGTAATTTCTCCGCATTGCAAGGTGCAATTCTGAAATTTTTTGCTTTTTCCTGCTAATCCTAGCATGATAAAGAATATTCAAAGAGAGTGAGATGCCAGCTCCTTTCATTCAGTCAGTAGCTTCAAACATTTCTGGACGTTTTTCAATGGCAAAAATCAATGAATATTGTAAATGCACAAACAGTAATATCTCCACATTGCAAGGTGCAATTCTGAAATTTTTTGCTTTTTCCTGCTCCTCTTAGCATGATAAAGAAGATTCAAAGAGAGTGAGATGCCAGCTCTTTTCATTCAGTCAGTAGCTTCAAACATTTCTGGTATATGAATAACATGATGTTTTTCAATGGCAAAAATCAATGAATATTGTAAATGCACAAACAGTAATTTCTCCGCATTGCAAGGTGCAATTCTGAAATTTTTTGCTTTTTCCTGCTAATCCTAGCATGATAAAGAAGATTCAAAGAGAGTGAGATGCCAGCTCCTTTCATTCAGTCAGTAGCTTCAAACATTTCTGGACGTTTTTCAATGGCAAAAATCAATGAATATTGTAAATGCACAAACAGTAATATCTCCACATTGCAAGGTGCAATTCTGAAATTTTTTGCTTTTTCCTGCTAATCCTGGCATGATAAAGAAGATTCAAAGAGAGTGAGATGCCAGCTCTTTTCATTCAGTCAGTAGCTTCAAACATTTCTGGTATATGAATAACATGACGTTTTTCAATGGCAAAAATCAATGAATATTGTAAATGCACAAACAATAATTTCTCCGCATTGCAAGGTGCAATTCTGAAATTTTTTGCTTTTTCCTGCTAATCCTAGCATGATAAAGAAGATTCAAAGAGAGTGAGATGCCAGCTCCTTTCATTCAGTCAGTAGCTTCAAACATTTCTGGACGTTTTTCAATGGCAAAAATCAATGAATATTGTAAATGCACAAACAGTAATATCTCCACATAGCAACGTGCAATTCTGAATTTTTTTGCTTTTTCCTGCTCCTCTTAGCATGATAAAGAAGATTCAAAGAGAGTGAGATGCCAGCTCTTTTCATTCAGTCAGTAGCTTCAAACATTTCTGGTATATGAATAACATGATGTTTTTCAATGGCAAAAATCATTGAATATTGTAAATGCACAAACAGTAATTTCTCCGCATTGCAAGGTGCAATTCTGAAATTTTTTGCTTTTTCCTGCTAATCCTAGCATGATAAAGAAGATTCAAAGAGAGTGAGATGCCAGCTCCTTTCATTCAGTCAGTAGCTTTAAACATTTCTGGACGTTTTTCAATGGCAAAAATCAATGAATATTGTAAATGCACAAACAGTAATATCTCCACATTGCAAGGTGCAATTCTGAAATTTTTTGCTTTTTCCTGCTAATCCTAGCATGATAAAGAAGATTCAAAGAGAGGGAGATGCCAGCTCCTTTCATTCAGTCAGTAGCTTCAAACATTTCTGGACGGTTTTCAATGGCAAAAATCAATGAATATTGTAAATGCACAAACAGTAATATCTCCACATTGCAAGGTGCAATTCTGAAATTTTTTGCTTTTTCCTGCTAATCCTGGCATGATAAAGAAGATTCAAAGAGAGTGAGATGCCAGCTCTTTTCATTCAGTCAGTAGCTTCAAACATTTCTGGTATATGAATAACATGGTTTTTCAATGGCAAAAATCAATGAATATTGTAAATGCACAAACAGTAATTTCTCCGCATTGCAAGGTGCAATTCTGAAATTTTTTGCTTTTTCCTGCTAATCCTAGCATGATAAAGAAGATTCAAAGAGAGTAAGATGCCAGCTCCTTTCATTCAGTCAGTAGCTTCAAACATTTCTGGACGTTTTTCAATGGCAAAAATCAATGAATATTGTAAATGCACAAACAGTAATATCTCCACATTGCAAGGTGCAATTCTGAAATTTTTTGCTTTTTCCTGCTCCTCTTAGCATGATAAAGAAGATTCAAAGAGAGTGAGATGCCAGCTCTTTTCATTCAGTCAGTAGCTTCAAACATTTCTGGTATATGAATAACATGATGTTTTTCAATGGCAAAAATCAATGAATATTGTAAATGCACAAACAGTAATTTCTCCGCATTGCAAGGTGCAATTCTGAAATTTTTTGCTTTTTCCTGCTAATCCTAGCATGATAAAGAAGATTCAAAGAGAGTGAGATGCCAGCTCCTTTCATTCAGTCAGTAGCTTCAAACATTTCTGGACGTTTTTCAATGGCAAAAATCAATGAATATTGTAAATGCACAAACAGTAATATCTCCACATTGCAAGGTGCAATTCTGAAATTTTTTGCTTTTTCCTGCTCCTCTTAGCATGATAAAGAAGATTCAAAGAGAGTGAGATGCCAGCTCTTTTCATTCAGTCAGTAGCTTCAAACATTTCTGGTATATGAATAACATGATGTTTTTCAATGGCAAAAATCAATGAATATTGTAAATGCCCAAACAGTAATTTCTCCGCATTGCAAGGTGCAATTCTGAAATTCTTTGCTTTTTCCTGCTAATCCTAGCATGATAAAGAAGATTCAAAGAGAGTGAGATGCCAGCTCCTTTCATTCAGTCAGTAGCTTCAAACATTTCTGGACGTTTTTCAATGGCAAAAATCAATGAATATTGTAAATGCACAAACAGTAATATCTCCACATTGCAAGGTGCAATTCTGAAATTTTTTTCTTTTTCCTGCTAATCCTGGCATGATAAAGAAGATTCAAAGAGAGTGAGATGCCAGCTCTTTTCATTCAGTCAGTAGCTTCAAACATTTCTGGTATATGAATAACATGTTTTTCAATGGCAAAAATCAATGAATATTGTAAATGCACAAACAGTAATTTCTCCGCATTGCAAGGTGCAATTCTGAAATTTTTTGCTTTTTCCTGCTAATCCTAGCATGATAAAGAAGATTCAAAGAGAGTGAGATGCCAGCTCCTTTCATTCAGTCAGTAGCTTCAAACATTTCTGGACGTTTTTCAATGGCAAAAATCAATGAATATTGTAAATGCACAAACAGTAATATCTCCACATTGCAACGTGCAATTCTGAAATTTTTTGCTTTTTCCTGCTCCTCTTAGCATGATAAAGAAGATTCAAAGAGAGTGAGATGCCAGCTCTTTTCATTCAGTCAGTAGCTTCAAACATTTCTGGTATATGAATAACATGATGTTTTTCAATGGCAAAAATCAATGAATATTGTAAATGCACAAACAGTAATTTCTCCGCATTGCAAGCTGCAATTCTGAAATTTTTTGATTTTTCCTGCTAATCCTAGCATGATAAAGAAGATTCAAAGAGAGTGAGATGCCAGCTCCTTTCATTCAGTCAGTAGCTTCAAACATTTCTGGACGTTTTTCAATGGCAAAAATCAATGAATATTGTAAATGCACAAACAGTAATATCTCCACATTGCAAGGTGCAATTCTGAAATTTTTTGCTTTTTCCTGCTCCTCTTAGCATGATAAAGAAGATTCAAAGAGAGTGAGATGCCAGCTCTTTTCATTCAGTCAGTAGCTTCAAACATTTCTGGTATATGAATAACATGATGTTTTTCAATGGCAAAAATCAATGAATATTGTAAATGCACAAACAGTAATTTCTCCGCATTGCAAGGTGCAATTCTGAAATTTTTTGCTTTTTCCTGCTAATCCTAGCATGATAAAGAAGATTCAAAGAGAGTGAGATGCCAGCTCCTTTCATTCAGTCAGTAGCTTCAAACATTTCTGGACGTTTTTCAATGGCAAAAATCAATGAATATTGTAAATGCACAAACAGTAATATCTCCACATTGCAAGGTGCAATTCTGAAATTTTTTGCTTTTTCCTGCTCCTCTTAGCATGATAAAGAAGATTCAAAGAGAGTGAGATGCCAGCTCTTTTCATTCAGTCAGTAGCTTCAAACATTTCTGGTATATGAATAACATGATGTTTTTCAATGGCAAAAATCAATGAATATTGTAAATGCACAAACAGTAATTTCTCCGCATTGCAAGGTGCAATTCTGAAATTTTTTGCTTTTTCCTGCTAATCCTAGCATGATAAAGAAGATTCAAAGAGAGTGAGATGCCAGCTCCTTTCATTCAGTCAGTAGCTTCAAACATTTCTGGACGTTTTTCAATGGCAAAAATCAATGAATATTGTAAATGCACAAACAGTAATATCTCCACATTGCAAGGTGCAATTCTGAAATTTTTTGCTTTTTCCTGCTCCTCTTAGCATGATAAAGAAGATTCAAAGAGAGTGAGATGCCAGCTCTTTTCATTCAGTCAGTAGCTTCAAACATTTCTGGTATATGAATAACATGATGTTTTTCAATGGCAAAAATCAATGAATATTGTAAATGCACAAACAGTAATTTCTCCGCATTGCAAGGTGCAATTCTGAAATTTTTTGCTTTTTCCTGCTAATCCTAGCATGATAAAGAAGATTCAAAGAGAGTGAGATGCCAGCTCCTTTCATTCAGTCAGCAGCTTCAAACATTTCTGGACGTTTTTCAATGGCAAAAATCAATGAATATTGTAAATGCACAAACAGTAATATCTCCACATTGCAAGGTGCAATTCTGAAATTTTTTTCTTTTTCCTGCTTATCCTGGCATGATAAAGAAGATTCAAAGAGAGTGAGATGCCAGCTATTTTCATTCAGTCAGTAGCTTCAAACATTTCTGGTATATGAATAACATGTTTTTCAATGGCAAAAATCAATGAATATTGTAAATGCACAAACAGTAATTTCTCCGCATTGCAAGGTGCAATTCTGAAATTTTTTGCTTTTTCCTGCTAATCCTAGCATGATAAAGAAGATTCAAAGAGAGTGAGATGCCAGCTCCTTTCATTCAGTCAGTAGCTTCAAACATTTCTGGACGTTTTTCAATGGCAAAAATCAATGAATATTGTAAATGCACAAACAGTAATATCTCCACATTGCAAGGTGCAATTCTGAAATTTTTTGCTTTTTCCTGCTAATCCTGGCATGATAAAGAAGATTCAAAGAGAGTGAGATGCCAGCTCTTTTCATTCAGTCAGTAGCTTCAAACATTTCTGGTATATGAATAACATGATGTTTTTCAATGGCAAAAATCAATGAATATTGTAAATGCACAAACAGTAATTTCTCCGCATTGCAAGCTGCAATTCTGAAATTTTTTGATTTTTCCTGCTAATCCTAGCATGATAAAGAGGATTCAAAGAGAGTGAGATGCCAGCTCCTTTCATTCAGTCAGTAGCTTCAAACATTTCTGGACGTTTTTCAATGGCAAAAATCAATGAATATTGTAAATGCACAAACAGTAATATCTCCACATTGCAACGTGCAATTCTGAAATTCTTTGCTTTTTCCTGCTCCTCTTAGCATGATAAAGAAGATTCAAAGAGAGTGAGATGCCAGCTCTTTTCATTCAGTCAGTAGCTTCAAACATTTCTGGTATATGAATAACATGATGTTTTTCAATGGCAAAAATCAATGAATATTGTAAATGCACAAACAGTAATTTCTCCGCATTGCAAGGTGCAATTCTGAAATTTTTTGCTTTTTCCTGCTAATCCTAGCATGATAAAGAAGATTCAAAGAGCGTGAGATGCCAGCTCCTTTCATTCAGTCAGTAGCTTCAAACATTTCTGGACGTTTTTCAATGACAAAAATCAATGAATATTGTAAATGCACAAACAGTAATATCTCCACATTGCAACATGCAATTCTGAAATTTTTTGCTTTTTCGTGCTCTTCTTAGCATGATAAAGAAGATTCAAAGAGAGTGAGATGCCAGCTCTTTTCATTCAGTCAGTAGCTTCAAACATTTCTGGTATATGAATAACATGATGTTTTTCAATGGCAAAAATCAATGAATATTGTAAATGCACAAACAGTAATTTCTCCGCATTGCAAGGTGCAATTCTGAAATTTTTCCTTTTTCCTGCTAATCCTAGCATGATAAAGAAGATTCAAAGAGAGTGAGATGCCAGCTCCTTTCATTCAGTCAGTAGCTTCAAACATTTCTGGACGTTTTTCAATGGCAAAAATCAATGAATATTGTAAATGCACAAACAGTAATATCTCCACATTGCAACGTGCAATTCTGAAATTTTTTGCTTTTTCCTGCTCCTCTTAGCATGATAAAGAAGATTCAAAGAGAGTGAGATGCCAGCTCTTTTCATTCAGTCAGTAGCTTCCAACATTTCTGGTATATGAATAACATGATGTTTTTCAATGGCAAAAATCAATGAATATTGTAAATGCACAAACAGTAATTTCTCCGCATTGCAAGGTGCAATTCTGAAATTTTTTGCTTTTTCCTGCTAATCCTAGCATGATAAAGAAGATTCAAAGAGAGTGAAATGCCAGCTCCTTTCATTCAGTCAGTAGCTTTAAACATTTCTGGACGTTTTTCAATGGCAAAAATCAATGAATATTGTAAATGCACAAACAGTAATATCTCCACATTGCAAGGTGCAATTCTGAAATTTTTTGCTTTTTCCTGCTCCTCTTAGCATGATAAAGAAGATTCAAAGAGAGTGAGATGCCAGCTCTTTTCATTCAGTCATTAGCTTCAAACATCTCTGGTATATGAATAACATGATGTTTTTCAATGGCAAAAATCAATGAATATTGTAAATGCACAAACAGTAATTTCTCCGCATTGCAAGGTGCAATTCTGAAATTTTTTGCTTTTTCCTGCTAATCCTAGCATGATAAAGAAGATTCAAAGAGATTGAGATGCCAGCTCCTTTCATTCAGTCAGTAGCTTCAAACATTTCTGGACGTTTTTCAATGGCAAAAATCAATGAATATTGTAAATGCACAAACAGTAATATCTCCACATTGCAAGGTGCAATTCTGAAATTTTTTGCTTTTTCCTGCTAATCCTAGCATGATAAAGAAGATTCAAAGAGAGTGAGATGCCAGCTCATTTCATTCAGTCAGTAGCTTCAAACATTTCTGGACGGTTTTCAATGGCAAAAATCAATAAATATTGTAAATGCACAAACAGTAATTTCTCCGCATTGCAAGGTGCAATTCTGAAATTTTTTACTTTTTCCTGCTAATCCTAGCATGATAAAGAAGATTCAAAGAGAGTGAGATGCCAGCTCCTTTCATTCAGTCAGTAGCTTCAAACATTTCTGGACGTTTTTCAATGGCAAAAATCAATGAATATTGTAAATGCACAAACAGTAATATCTCCACATTGCAAGGTGCAATTCTGAAATTTTTTGCTTTTTCCTGCTAATCCTAGCATGATAAAGAAGATTCAAAGAGAGTGAGATGCCAGCTCCTTTCATTCAGTCAGTAGCTTCAAACATTTCTGGTATATGAATAACATGGTTTTTCAATGGCAAAAATCAATGAATATTGTAAATGCACAAACAGTAATTTCTCCGCATTGCAAGGTGCAATTCTGAAATTTTTTGCTTTTTCCTGCTAATCCTAGCATGATAAAGAAGATTGAAAGAGAGTGAGATGCCGGCTCCTTTCATTCAGTCAGTAGCTTCAAACATTTCTGGACGTTTTTCAATGGCAAAAATCAATGAATATTGTAAATGCACAAACAGTAATATCTCCACATTGCAAGGTGCAATTCTGAAATTTTTTGCTTTTTCCTTCTCCTCTTAGCTTGATAAAGAAGATTCAAAGAGAGTGAGATGCCAGCTCTTTTCATTCAGTTAGTAGCTTCAAACATTTCTGGTATATGAATAACATGATTTTTTTCTATGGCAAAAATCAATGAATATTGTAAATGCACAAACAGTAATTTCTCCGCATTGCAAGGTGCAATTCTGAAATTTTTTGCTTTTTCCTGCTAATCCTAGCATGATAAAGAAGATTCAAAGAGAGTGAGATGCCAGCTCCTTTCATTCAGTCAGTAGCTTCAAACATTTCTGGACGTTTTTCAATGGCAAAAATCAATGAATATTGTAAATGCACAAACAGTAATATCTCCACATTGCAAGGTGCAATTCTGAAATTTTTTGCTTTTTCCTGCTCCTCTTAGCATGATAAAGAAGATTCAAAGAGAGTGAGATGCCAGCTCTTTTCATTCAGTCAGTAGCTTCAAACATTTCTGGTATATGAATAACATGATGTTTTTCAATGGCAAAAATCAATGAATATTGTAAATGCACAAACAGTAATTTCTCCGCATTGCAAGGTGCAATTCTGAAATTTTTTGCTTTTTCCTGCTAATCCTAGCATGATAAAGAAGATTCAAAGAGAGTGAGATGCCAGCTCCTTCCATTCTGTCAGTAGCTTCAAACATTTCTGGACGTTTTTCAATGGCAAAAATCAATGAATATTGTAAATGCACAAACAGTAATATCTCCACATTGCAAGGTGCAATTCTGAATTTTTTTTCTTTTTCCTGCTAATCCTGGCATGATAAAGAAGATTCAAAGAGAGTGAGATGCCAGCTCTTTTCATTCAGTCAGTAGCTTCAAACATTTCTGGTATATGAATAACATGTTTTTCAATGGCAAAAATCAATGAATATTGTAAATGCACAAACAGTAATTTCTCCGCATTGCAAGGTGCAATTCTGAAATTTTTTGCTTTTTCCTGCTAATCCTAGCATGATAAAGAAGATTCAAAGAGAGTGAGATGCCAGCTCCTTTCATTCAGTCAGTAGCTTCAAACATTTCTGGACGTTTTTCAATGGCAAAAATCAATGAATATTGTAAATGCACAAACAGTAATATCTCCACATTGCAACGTGCAATTCTGAAATTTTTTGCTTTTTCCTGCTCCTCTTAGCATGATAAAGAAGATTCAAAGAGAGTGAGATGCCAGCTCTTTTCATTCAGTCAGTAGCTTCAAACATTTATGGTATATGAATAACATGATGTTTTTCAATGGCAAAAATCAATGAATATTGTAAATGCACAAACAGTAATTTCTCCGCATTGCAAGCTGCAATTCTGAAATTTTTTGATTTTTCCTGCTAATCCTAGCATGATAAAGAAGATTCAAAGAGAGTGAGATGCCAGCTCCTTTCATTCAGTCAGTAGCTTCAAACATTTCTGGACGTTTTTCAATGGCAAAAATCAATGAATATTGTAAATGCACAAACAGTAATATCTCCACATTGCAAGGTGCAATTCTGAAATTTTTTGCTTTTTCCTGCTCCTCTTAGCATGATAAAGAAGATTCAAAGAGAGTGAGATGCCAGCTCTTTTCATTCAGTCAGTAGCTTCAAACATTTCTGGTATATGAATAACATGATGTTTTTCAATGGCAAAAATCAATGAATATTGTAAATGCACAAACAGTAATTTCTCCGCATTGCAAGGTGCAATTCTGAAATTTTTTGCTTTTTCCTGCTAATCCTAGCATGATAAAGAAGATTCAAAGAGAGTGAGATGCCAGCTCCTTTCATTCAGTCAGTAGCTTCAAACATTTCTGGACGTTTTTCAATGGCAAAAATCAATGAATATTCTAAATGCACAAACAGTAATATCTCCACATTGCAACATGCAATTCTGAAATTTTTTGCTTTTTCCTGCTCCTCTTAGCATGATAAAGAAGATTCAAAGAGAGTGAGATGCCAGCTCTTTTCATTCAGTCAGTAGCTTCAAACATTTCTGGTATATGAATAACATGATGTTTTTCAATGGCAAAAATCAATGAATATTGTAAATGCACAAACAGTAATTTCTCCGCATTGCAAGGTGCAATTCTGAAATTTTTCCTTTTTCCTGCTAATCCTAGCATGATAAAGAAGATTCAAAGAGAGTGAGATGCCAGCTCCTTTCATTCAGTCAGTAGCTTCAAACATTTCTGGACAGTTTTCAATGGCAAAAATCAATGAATATTGTAAATGCACAAACAGTAATATCTCCACATTGCAACGTGCAATTCTGAAATTTTTTGCTTTTTCCTGCTAATCCTGGCATGATAAAGAAGATTCAAAGAGAGTGAGATGCCAGCTCTTTTCATTCAGTCAGTAGCTTCAAACATTTCTGGTATATGAATAACATGATGTTTTTCAATGGCAAAAATCAATGAATATTGTAAATGCACAAACAGTAATTTCTCCGCATTGCAAGGTGCAATTCTGAAATTTTTTGCTTTTTCCTGCTAATCCTAGCATGATAAAGAAGATTCAAAGAGAGTGAGATGCCAGCTCCTTTCATTCAGTCAGTAGCTTCAAACATTTCTGGACGTTTTTCAATGGCAAAAATCAATGAATATTGTAAATGCACAAACAGTAATATCTCCACATTGCAAGGTGCAATTCTGAAATTTTTTTGCTTTTTCCTGCTCCTCTTAGCATGATAAAGAAGATTCAAAGAGAGTGAGATGCCAGCTCTTTTCATTCAGTTAGTAGCTTCAAACATTTCTGGTATATGAATAACATGATGTTTTTCAATGGCAAAAATCAATGAATATTGTAAATGCACAAACAGTAATTTCTCCGCACTGCAAGGTGCAATTCTGAAATTTTTTGCTTTTTCCTGCTAATCCTAGCATGATAAAGAAGATTCAAAGAGAGTGAGATGCCAGCTCCTTTCATTCAGTCAGTAGCTTCAAACATTTCTGGACGTTTTTCAATGGCAAAAATCAATGAATATTGTAAATGCACAAACAGTAATATCTCCACATTGCAAGGTGCAATTCTGAAATTTTTTGCTTTTTCCTGCTCCTCTTAGCATGATAAAGAAGATTCAAAGAGAGTGAGATGCCAGCTCTTTTCATTCAGTCAGTAGCTTCAAACATTTCTGGTATATGAATAACATGATGTTTTTCAATGGCAAAAATCAATGAATATTGTAAATGCACAAACAGTAATTTCTCCGCATTGCAAGGTGCAATTCTGAAATTTTTTTGCTTTTTCCTGCTAATCCTAGCATGATAAAGAAGATTCAAAGAGAGTGAGATGCCAGCTCCTTTCATTCAGTCAGTAGCTTCAAACATTTCTGGACGTTTTTCAATGGCAAAAATCAATGAATATTGTAAATGCACAAACAGTAATATCTCCACATTGCAACATGCAATTCTGAAATTTTTTGCTTTTTCCTGCTCCTCTTAGCATGATAAAGAAGATTCAAAGAGAGTGAGATGTCAGCTCTTTTCATTCAGTCAGTAGCTTCAAACATTTCTGGTATATGAATAACATGATGTTTTTCAATGGCAAAAATCAATGAATATTGTAAATGCACAAACAGTAATTTCTCCGCATTGCAAGGTGCAATTCTGAAATTTTTCCTTTTTCCTGCTAATCCTAGCATGATAAAGAAGATTCAAAGAGAGTGAGATGCCAGCTCCTTTCATTGAGTCAGTAGCTTCAAACATTTCTGGACAGTTTTCAATGGCAAAAATCAATGAATATTGTAAATGCACAAACAGTAATATCTCCACATTGCAACGTGCAATTCTGAAATTTTTTGCTTTTTCCTGCTAATCCTGGCATGATAAAGAAGATTCAAAGAGAGTGAGATGCCAGCTCTTTTCATTCAGTCAGTAGCTTCAAACATTTCTGGTATATGAATAACATGATGTTTTTCAATGGCAAAAATCAATGAATATTGTAAATGCACAAACAGTAATTTCTCCGCATTGCAAGGTGCAATTCTGAAATTTTTTGCTTTTTCCTGCTAATCCTAGCATGATAAAGAAGATTCAAAGAGAGTGAGATGCCAGCTCCTTTCATTCAGTCAGTAGCTTCAAACATTTCTGGACGTTTTTCAATGGCAAAAATCAATGAATATTGTAAATGCACAAACAGTAATATCTCCACATTGCAACATGCAATTCTGAAATTTTTTGCTTTTTCCTGCTCCTCTTAGCATGATAAAGAAAATTCAAAGAGAGTGAGATGCCAGCTCTTTTCATTCAGTCAGTAGCTTCAAACATTTCTGGTATATGAATAACATGATGTTTTTCAATGGCAAAAATCAATGAATATTGTAAATGCACAAACAGTAATTTCTCCGCATTGCAAGGTGCAATTCTGAAATTTTTCCTTTTTCCTGCTAATCCTAGCATGATAAAGAAGATTCAAAGAGAGTGAGATGCCAGCTCCTTTCATTCAGTCAGTAGCTTCAAACATTTCTGGACGTTTTTCAATGGCAAAAATCAATGAATATTGTAAATGCACAAACAGTAATATCTCCACATTGCAACGTGCAATTCTGAATTTTTTTGCTTTTTCCTGCTCCTCTTAGCATGATAAAGAAGATTCAAAGAGAGTGAGATGCCAGCTCTTTTCATTCAGTCAGTAGCTTCAAACATTTCTGGTATATGAATAACATGATGTTTTTCAATGGCAAAAATCAATGAATATTGTAAATGCACAAACAGTAATTTCTCCGCATTGCAAGGTGCAATTCTGAAATTTTTTGCTTTTTCCTGCTAATCCTAGCATGATAAAGAAGATTCAAAGAGAGTGAGATGCCAGCTCCTTTCATTCAGTCAGTAGCTTTAAACATTTCTGGACGTTTTTCAATGGCAAAAATCAATGAATATTGTAAATGCACAAACAGTAATATCTCCACATTGCAAGGTGCAATTCTGAAATTTTTTGCTTTTTCCTGCTCCTCTTAGCATGATAAAGAAGATTCAAAGAGAGTGAGATGCCAGCTCTTTTCATTCAGTCATTAGCTTCAAACATCTCTGGTATATGAATAACATGATGTTTTTCAATGGCAAAAATCAATGAATATTGTAAATGCACAAACAGTAATTTCTCCGCATTGCAAGGTGCAATTCTGAAATTTTTTGCTTTTTCCTGCTAATCCTAGCATGATAAAGAAGATTCAAAGAGATTGAGATGCCAGCTCCTTTCATTCAGTCAGTAGCTTTAAACATTTCTGGACGTTTTTCAATGGCAAAAATCAATGAATATTGTAAATGCACAAACAGTAATATCTCCACATTGCAAGGTGCAATTCTGAAATTTTTTGCTTTTTCCTGCTAATCCTAGCATGATAAAGAAGATTCAAAGAGAGTGAGATGCCAGCTCCTTTCATTGAGTCAGTAGCTTCAAACATTTCTGGACGGTTTTCAATGGCAAAAATCAATGAATATTGTAAATGCACAAACAGTAATTTCTCCGCATTGCAAGGTGCAATTCTGAAATTTTTTGCTTTTTCCTGCTAATCCTAGCATGATAAAGAAGATTCAAAGAGAGTGAGATGCCAGCTCCTTTCATTCAGTCAGTAGCTTCAAACATTTCTGGACGTTTTTCAATGGCAAAAATCAATGAATATTGTAAATGCACAAACAGTAATATCTCCACATTGCAAGGTGCAATTCTGAAATTTTTTGCTTTTTCCTGCTAATCCTAGCATGATAAAGAAGATTCAAAGAGAGTGAGATGCCAGCTCCTTTCATTCAGTCAGTAGATTCAAACATTTCTGGTATATGAATAACATGGTTTTTCAATGGCAAAAATCAATGAATATTGTAAATGCACAAACAGTAATTTCTCCGCATTGCAAGGTGCAATTCTGAAATTTTTTGCTTTTTCCTGCTAATCCTAGCATGATAAAGAAGATTCAAAGAGAGTGAGATGCCAGCTCCTTTAATTCAGTCAGTAGCTTCATACATTTCTGGACGTTTTTCAATGGCAAAAATCAATGAATATTGTAAATGCACAAACAGTAATATCTCCACATTGCAAGGTGCAATTCTGAAATTTTTTGCTTTTTCCTGCTCCTCTTAGCATGATAAAGAAGATTCAAAGAGAGTGATATGCCAGCTCTTTTCATTCAGTCAGTAGCTTCAAACATTTCTGGTATATGAATAACATGATGTTTTTCAATGGCAAAAATCAATGAATATTGTAAATGCACAAACAGTAATTTCTCCGCATTGCAAGGTGCAATTCTGAAATTTTTTTCTTTTTCCTGCTAATCCTAGCATGATAAAGAAGATTCAAAGAGAGTGAGATGCCAGCTCCTTTCATTCAGTCAGTAGCTTCAAACATTTCTGGACGTTTTTCAATGGCAAAAATCAATGAATATTGTAAATGCACAAACAGTAATATCTCCACATTGCAAGGTGCAATTCTGAAATTTTTTGCTTTTTCCTGCTCCTCTTAGCATGATAAAGAAGATTCAAAGAGAGTGAGATGCCAGCTCTTTTCATTCAGTCAGTAGCTTCAAACATTTCTGGTATATGAATAACATGATGTTTTTCAATGGCAAAAATCAATGAATATTGTAAATGCACAAACAGTAATTTCTCCGCATTGCAAGGTGCAATTCTGAAATTTTTTGCTTTTTCCTGCTAATCCTAGCATGATAAAGAAGATTCAAAGAGAGTGAGATGCCAGCTCCTTTCATTCAGTCAGTAGCTTCAAACATTTCTGGACGTTTTTCAATGGCAAAAATCAATGAATATTGTAAATGCACAAACAGTAATATCTCCACATTGCAACATGCAATTCTGAAATTTTTTGCTTTTTCCTGCTCCTCTTTGCATGATAAAGAAGATTCAAAGAGAGTGAGATGCCAGCTCTTTTCATTCATTCAGTAGCTTCAAACATTTCTGGTATATGAATAACATGATGTTTTTCAATGGCAAAAAACAATGAATATTGTAAATGCACAAACAGTAATTTCTCCGCATTGCAAGGTGCAATTCTGAAATTTTTCCTTTTTCCTGCTAATCCTAGCATGATAAAGAAGATTCAAAGAGAGTGAGATGCCAGCTCCTTTCATTCAGTCAGTAGCTTCAAACATTTCTGGACAGTTTTCAATGGCAAAAATCAATGAATATTGTAAATGCACAAACAGTAATATCTCCACATTGCAACGTGCAATTCTGAAATTTTTTGCTTTTTCCTGCTAATCCTGGCATGATAAAGAAGATTCAAAGAGAGTGAGATGCCAGCTCTTTTCATTCAGTCAGTAGCTTCAAACATTTCTGGTATATGAATAACATGGTTTTTCAATGGCAAAAATCAATGAATATTGTAAATGCACAAACAGTAATTTCTCCGCATTGCAAGGTGCAATTCTGAAATTTTTTGCTTTTTCCTGCTAATCCTAGCATGATAAAGAAGATTCAAAGAGAGTGAGATGCCAGCTCCTTTCATTCAGTCAGTAGCTTCAAACATTTCTGGACGTTTTTCAATGGCAAAAATCAATGAATATTGTAAATGCACAAACAGTAATATCTCCACATTGCAAGGTGCAATTCTGAAATTTTTTGCTTTTTCCTGCTCCTCTTAGCATGATAAAGAAGATTCAAAGAGAGTGAGATGCCAGCTCTTTTCATTCAGTCAGTAGCTTCAAACATCTCTGGTATATGAATAACATGATGTTTTTCAATGGCAAAAATCAATGAATATTGTAAATGCACAAACAGTAATATCTCCACATTGCAACGTGCAATTCTGAAATTTTTTGCTTTTTCCTGCTAATCCTGGCATGATAAAGAAGACTCAAAGAGAGTGAGATGCCAGCTCTTTTCATTCAGTCAGTAGCTTCAAACATTTCTGGACGTTTTTCAATGGCAAAAATCAATGAATATTGTAAATGCACAAACAGTAATATCTCCACATTGCAAGGTGCAATTCTGAAATTTTTTGCTTTTTCCTGCTCCTCTTAGCATGATAAAGAAGATTCAAAGAGAGTGAGATGCCAGCTCTTTTCATTCAGTCAGTAGCTTCAAACATTTCTGGTATATGAATAACATGATGTTTTTCAATGGCAAAAATCAATGAATATTGTAAATGCACAAACAGTAATTTCTCCGCATTGCAAGGTGCAATTCTGAAATTTTTTGCTTTTTCCTGCTAATCCTAGCATGATAAAGAAGATTCAAAGAGAGTGAGATGCCAGCTCCTTTCATTCAGTCAGTAGCTTCAAACATTTCTGGACGTTTTTCAATGGCAAAAATCAATGAATATTGTAAATGCACAAACAGTAATATCTCCACATTGCAGGGTGCAATTCTGAAATTTTTTGCTTTTTCCTGCTAATCCTGGCATGATAAAAAAGATTCAAAGAGAGTGAGATGCCAGCTCTTTTCATTCAGTCAGTAGATTCAAACATTTCTGGTATATGAATAATATGTTTTTCAATGGCAAAAATCAATGAATATTGTAAATGCACAAACAGTAATTTCTCCGCATTGCAAGGTGCAATTCTGAAATTTTTTGCTTTTTCCTGCTAATCCTAGCATGATAAAGAAGATTCAAAGAGAGTGAGATGCCAGCTCCTTTCATTCAGTCAGTAGCTTCAAACATTTCTGGACGTTTTTCAATGGCAAAAATCAATGAATATTGTAAATGCACAAACAGTAATATCTCCACATTGCAACGTGCAATTCTGAAATTTTTTGCTTTTTCCTGCTCCTCTTAGCATGATAAAGAAGATTCAAAGAGAGTGAGATGCCAGCTCTTTTCATTCAGTCAGTAGCTTCAAACATTTCTGGTATATGAATAACATGATGTTTTTCAATGGCAAAAATCAATGAATATTGTAAATGCACAAACAGTAATTTCTCCGCATTGCAAGGTGCAATTCTGAAATTTTTTGATTTTTCCTGCTAATCCTAGCATGATAAAGAAGATTCAAAGAGAGTGAGATGCCAGCTCCTTTCATTCAGTCAGTAGCTTCAAACATTTCTGGACGTTTTTCAATGGCAAAAATCAATGAATATTGTAAATGCACAAACAGTAATATCTCCACATTGCAACGTGCAATTCTGAAATTTTTTGCTTTTTCCTGCTCCTCTTAGCATGATAAAGAAGATTCAAAGAGAGTGAGATGCCAGCTCTTTTCATTCAGTCAGTAGCTTCAAACATTTCTGGTATATGAATAACATGATGTTTTTCAATGGCAAAAATCAATGAATATTGTAAATGCACAAACAGTAATTTCTCCGCATTGCAAGGTGCAATTCTGAAATTTTTTGCTTTTTCCTGCTAATCCTAGCATGATAAAGAAGATTCAAAGAGATTGAGATGCCAGCTCCTTTCATTCAGTCAGTAGCTTCAAACATTTCTGGACGTTTTTCAATGGCAAAAATCAATGAATATTGTAAATGCACAATCAGTAATATCTCCACATTGCAAGGTGCAATTCTGAAATTTTTTGCTTTTTCCTGCTCCTCTTAGCATGATAAAGAAGATTCAAAGAGAGTGAGATGCCAGCTGTTTTCATTCAGTCAGTAGCTTCAAACATTTCTGGTATATGAATAACATGATGTTTTTCAATGGCAAAAATCAATGAATATTGTAAATGCACAAACAGTAATTTCTCCGCATTGCAAGGTGCAATTCTGAAATTTTTTGCTTTTTCCTGCTAATCCTAGCATGATAAAGAAGATTCAAAGAGATTGAGATGCCAGCTCCTTTCATTCAGTCAGTAGCTTCAAACATTTCTGGACGTTTTTCAATGGCAAAAATCAATGAATATTGTAAATGCACAAACAGTAATATCTCCACATTGCAAGGTGCAATTCTGAAATTTTTTGCTTTTTCCTGCTAATCCTAGCATGATAAAGAAGATTCAAAGAGAGTGAGATGCCAGCTCCTTTCATTCAGTCAGTAGCTTCAAACATTTCTGGACAGTTTTCTATGGCAAAAATCAATGAATATTGTAAATGCACAAACAGTAATATCTCCACATTGCAACGTGCAATTCTGAAATTTTTTGCTTTTTCCTGCTAATCCTGGCATGATAAAGAAGATTCAAAGAGAGTGAGATGCCAGCTCTTTTCATTCAGTCAGTAGCTTCAAACATTTCTGGTATATGAATAACATGGTTTTTCAATGGCAAAAATCAATGAATATTGTAAATGCACAAAGAGTAATTTCTCCGCATTGCAAGGTGCAATTCTGAAATTTTTTGCTTTTTCCTGCTAATCCTAGCATGATAAAGAAGATTCAAAGAGAGTGAGATGCCAGCTCCTTTCATTCAGTCAGTAGCTTCAAACATTTCTGGACGTTTTTCAATGGCAAAAATCAATGAATATTGTAAATGCACAATCAGTAATATCTCCACATTGCAAGGTGCAATTCTGAAATTTTTTGCTTTTTCCTGCTCCTCTTAGCATGATAAAGAAGATTCAAAGAGAGTGAGATGCCAGCTCTTTTCATTCAGTTAGTAGCTTCAAACATTTCTGGTATATGAATAACATGATGTTTTTCAATGGCAAAAATCAATGAATATTGTAAATGCACAAACAGTAATTTCTCCGCATTGCAAGGTGCAATTCTGATCTGAAATTTTTTGCTTTTTCCTGCTAATCCTAGCATGATAAAGAAGATTCAAAGAGATTGAGATGCCAGCTCCTTTCATTCAGTCAGTAGCTTCAAACATTTCTGGACGTTTTTCAATGGCAAAAATCAATGAATATTGTAAATGCACAAACAGTAATATCTTCACATTGCAAGGTGCAATTCTGAAATTTTTTGCTTTTTCCTGCTAATCCTGGCATGATAAAGAAGACTCAAAGAGAGTGAGATGCCAGCTCCTTTCATTCAGTCAGTAGCTTCAAACATTTCTGGACGTTTTTCAATGGCAAAAATCAATGAATATTGTAAATGCACAAACAGTAATATCTCCACATTGCAAGGTGCAATTCTGAAATTTTTTGCTTTTTCCTGCTAATCCTAGCATGATAAAGAAGATTCAAAGAGAGTGAGATGCCAGCTCTTTTCATTCAGTCAGTAGCTTCAAACATTTCTGGACGGTTTTCAATGGCAAAAATCAATGAATATTGTAAATGCACAAACAGTAATATCTCCACATTGCAACGTGCAATTCTGAAATTTTTTGCTTTTTCCTGCTAATCCTGGCATGATAAAGAAGACTCAAAGAGAGTGAGATGCCAGCTCCTTTCATTCAGTCAGTAGCTTAAAACATTTCTGGACGTTTTTCAATGGCAAAAATCAATGAATATTGTAAATGCACAAACAGTAATATCTCCACATTGCAAGGTGCAATTCTGAAATTTTTTGCTTTTTCCTGCTCCTCTTAGCATGATAAAGAAGATTCAAAGAGAGTGAGATGCCAGCTCTTTTCATTCAGTCAGTAGCTTCAAACATTTCTGGTATATGAATAACATGATGTTTTTCAATGGCAAAAATCAATGAATATTGTAAATGCACAAACAGTAATTTCTCCGCATTGCAAGGTGCAATTCTGAAATTTTTTGCTTTTTCCTGCTAATCCTAGCATGATAAAGAAGATTCAAAGAGAGTGAGATGCCAGCTCCTTTCATTCAGTCAGTAGCTTCAAACATTTCTGGACGTTTTTCAATGGCAAAAATCAATGAATATTGTAAATGCACAAACAGTAATATCTCCACATTGCAACGTGCAATTCTGAAATTTTTTGCTTTTTCCTGCTCCTCTTAGCATGATAAAGAAGATTCAAAGAGAGTGAGATGCCAGCTCTTTTCATTCAGTCAGTAGCTTCAAACATTTCTGGTATATGAATAACATGATGTTTTTCAATGGCAAAAATCAATGAATATTGTAAATGCACAAACAGTAATTTCTCCGCATTGCAAGGTGCAATTCTGAAATTTTTTGCTTTTTCCTGCTAATCCTAGCATGATAAAGAAGATTCAAAGAGATTGAGATGCCAGCTCCTTTCATTCAGTCAGTAGCTTCAAACATTTCTGGACGTTTTTCAATGGCAAAAATCAATGAATATTGTAAATGCACAATCAGTAATATCTCCACATTGCAAGGTGAAATTCTGAAATTTTTTGCTTTTTCCTGCTCCTCTTAGCATGATAAAGAAGATTCAAAGAGAGTGAGATGCCAGCTCTTTTCATTCAGTCAGTAGCTTCAAACATTTCTGGTATATGAATAACATGATGTTTTTCAATGGCAAAAATCAATGAATATTGTAAATGCACAAACAGTAATTTCTCCGCATTGCAAGGTGCAATTCTGAAATTTTTTGCTTTTTCCTGCTAATCCTAGCATGATAAAGAAGATTCAAAGAGATTGAGATGCCAGGTCCTTTCATTCAGTCAGTAGCTTCAAACATTTCTGGACGTTTTTCAATGGCAAAAATCAATGAATATTGTAAATGCACAAACAGTAATATCTCCACATTGCAAGGTGCAATTCTGAAATTTTTTGCTTTTTCCTGCTAATCCTAGCATGATAAAGAAGATTCAAAGAGAGTGAGATGCCAGCTCCTTTCATTCAGTCAGTAGCTTCAAACATTTCTGGACGTTTTTCAATGGCAAAAATCAATGAATATTGTAAATGCACAAACAGTAATATCTCCACATTGCAAGGTGCAATTCTGAAATTTTTTGCTTTTTCCTGCTCCTCTTAGCATGATAAAGAAGATTCAAAGAGAGTGAGATGCCAGCTCTTTTCAGTCAGTCAGTAGCTTCAAACATTTCTGGTATATGAATAACATGATGTTTTTCAATGGCAAAAATCAATGAATATTGTAAATGCACAAACAGTAATTTCTCCGCCTTGCAAGGTGCAATTCTGAAATTTTTTGCTTTTTCCTGCTAATCCTAGCATGATAAAGAAGATTCAAAGAGAGTGAGATGCCAGCTCCTTTCATTCAGTCAGTAGCTTCAAACATTTCTGGACATTTTTCAATGGCAAAAATTAATGAATATTGTAAATGCACAAACAGTAATATCTTCACATTGCAAGGTGCAATTCTGAAATTTTTTGCTTTTTCCTGCTAATCCTGGCATGATAAAGAAGACTCAAAGAGAGTGAGATGCCAGCTCCTTTCATTCAGTCAGTAGCTTCAAACATTTCTGGACGTTTTTCAATGGCAAAAATCAATGAATATTGTAAATGCACAAACAGTAATATCTCCACATTGCAAGGTGCAATTCTGAAATTTTTTGCTTTTTCCTGCTAATCCTAGCATGATAAAGAAGATTCAAAGAGAGTGAGATGCCAGCTCTTTTCATTCAGTCAGTAGCTTCAAACATTTCTGGACGGTTTTCAATGGCAAAAATCAATGAATATTGTAAATGCACAAACAGTAATATCTCCACATTGCAACGTGCAATTCTGAAATTTTTTGCTTTTTCCTGCTAATCCTGGCATGATAAAGAAGACTCAAAGAGAGTGAGATGCCAGCTCCTTTCATTCAGTCAGTAGCTTCAAACATTTCTGGACGTTTTTCAATGGCAAAAATCAATGAATATTGTAAATGCACAAACAGTAATATCTCCACATTGCAAGGTGCAATTCTGAAGTTTTTTGCTTTTTCCTGCTCCTCTTAGCATGATAAAGAAGATTCAAAGAGAGTGAGATGCCAGCTCTTTTCATTCAGTCAGTAGCTTCAAACATTTCTGGTATATGAATAACATGATGTTTTTCAATGGCAAAAATCAATGAATATTGTAAATGCACAAACAGTAATTTCTCCGCATTGCAAGGTGCAATTCTGAAATTTTTTGCTTTTTCCTGCTAATCCTAGCATGATAAAGAAGATTCAAAGAGAGTGAGATGCCAGCTCCTTTCATTCAGTCAGTAGCTTCAAACATTTCTGGACGTTTTTCAATGGCAAAAATCAATGAATATTGTAAATGCACAAACAGTAATATCTCCACATTGCAAGGTGCAATTCTGAAATTTTTTGCTTTTTCCTGCTAATCCTGGCATGATAAAGTAGATTCAAAGAGAGTGAGATGCCAGCTCTTTTCATTCAGTCAGTAGCTTCAAACATTTCTGGTATATGAATAACATGATGTTTTTCAATGGCAAAAATCAATGAATATTGTAAATGCACAAACAGTAATTTCTCCGCATTGCAAGGTGCAATTCTGAAATTTTTTGCTTTTTCCTGCTAATCCTAGCATGATAAAGAAGATTCAAAGAGAGTGAGATGCCAGCTCCTTTCATTCAGTCAGTAGCTTCAAACATTTCTGGACGTTTTTCAATGGCAAAAATCAATGAATATTGTAAATGCACAAACAGTAATATCTCCACATTGCAAGGTGCAATTCTGAAATTTTTTGCTTTTTCCTGCTAATCCTGGCATGATAAAGAAGATTCAAAGAGAGTGAGATGCCAGCTCTTTTCATTCAGTCAGTAGCTTCAAACATTTCTGGTATATGAATAACACGTTTTTCAATGGCAAAAATCAATGAATATTGTAAATGCACAAACAGTAATTTCTCCGCATTGCAAGGTGCAATTCTGAAATTTTTTGCTTTTTCCTGCTAATCCTAGCATGATAAAGAAGATTCAAAGAGAGTGAGATGCCAGCTCCTTTCATTCAGTCAGTAGCTTCAAACATTTCTGGACGTTTTTCAATGGCAAAAATCAATGAATATTGTAAATGCACAAACAGTAATATCTCCACATTGCAACGTGCAATTCTGAAATTTTTTGCTTTTTCCTGCTCCTCTTAGCATGATAAAGAAGATTCAAAGAGAGTGAGATGCCAGCTCTTTTCATTCAGTCAGTAGCTTCAAACATTTCTGGTATATGAATAACATGATGTTTTTCAATGGCAAAAATCAATGAATATTGTAAATGCACAAACAGTAATTTCTCCGCATTGCAAGGTGCAATTCTGAAATTTTTTGATTTTTCCTGCTAATCCTAGCATGATAAAGAAGATTCAAAGAGAGTGAGATGCCAGCTCCTTTCATTCAGTCAGTAGCTTCAAACATTTCTGGACGTTTTTCAATGGCAAAAATCAATGAATATTGTAAATGCACAAACAGTAATATCTCCACATTGCAACGTGCAATTCTGAAATTTTTTGCTTTTTCCTGCTCCTCTTAGCATGATAAAGAAGATTCAAAGAGAGTGAGATGCCAGCTCTTTTCATTCAGTCAGTAGCTTCAAACATTTCTGGTATATGAATAACATGATGTTTTTCAATGGCAAAAATCAATGAATATTGTAAATGCACAAACAGTAATATCTCCACATTGCAAGGTGCAATTCTGAAATTTTTTGCTTTTTCCTGCTAATCCTGGCATGATAAAGAAGATTCAAAGAGAGTGAGATGCCAGCTCTTTTCATTCAGTCAGTAGCTTCAAACATTTCTGGTATATGAATAACACGTTTTTCAATGGCAAAAATCAATGAATATTGTAAATGCACAAACAGTAATTTCTCCGCATTGCAAGGTGCAATTCTGAAATTTTTTGCTTTTTCCTGCTAATCCTAGCATGATAAAGAAGATTCAAAGAGAGTGAGATGCCAGCTCCTTTCATTCAGTCAGTAGCTTCAAACATTTCTGGACGTTTTTCAATGGCAAAAATCAATGAATATTGTAAATGCACAAACAGTAATATCTCCACATTGCAACGTGCAATTCTGAAATTTTTTGCTTTTTCCTGCTCCTCTTAGCATGATAAAGAAGATTCAAAGAGAGTGAGATGCCAGCTCTTTTCATTCAGTCAGTAGCTTCAAACATTTCTGGTATATGAATAACATGATGTTTTTCAATGGCAAAAATCAATGAATATTGTAAATGCACAAACAGTAATTTCTCCGCATTGCAAGGTGCAATTCTGAAATTTTTTGATTTTTCCTGCTAATCCTAGCATGATAAAGAAGATTCAAAGAGAGTGAGATGCCAGCTCCTTTCATTCAGTCAGTAGCTTCAAACATTTCTGGACGTTTTTCAATGGCAAAAATCAATGAATATTGTAAATGCACAAACAGTAATATCTCCACATTGCAACGTGCAATTCTGAAATTTTTTGCTTTTTCCTGCTCCTCTTAGCATGATAAAGAAGATTCAAAGAGAGTGAGATGCCAGCTCTTTTCATTCAGTCAGTAGCTTCAAACATTTCTGGTATATGAATAACATGATGTTTTTCAATGGCAAAAATCAATGAATATTGTAAATGCACAAACAGTAATTTCTCCGCATTGCAAGGTGCAATTCTGAAATTTTTTGCTTTTTCCTGCTAATCCTAGCATGATAAAGAAGATTCAAAGAGATTGAGATGCCAGCTCCTTTCATTCAGTCAGTAGCTTCAAACATTTCTGGACGTTTTTCAATGGCAAAAATCAATGAATATTGTAAATGCACAATCAGTAATATCTCCACATTGCAAGGTGCAATTCTGAAATTTTTTGCTTTTTCCTGCTCCTCTTAGCATGATAAAGAAGATTCAAAGCGAGTGAGATGCCAGCTCTTTTCATTCAGTCAGTAGCTTCAAACATTTCTGGTATATGAATAACATGATGTTTTTCAATGGCAAAAATCAATGAATATTGTAAATGCACAAACAGTAATTTCTCCGCATTGCAAGGTGCAATTCTGAAATTTTTTGCTTTTTCCTGCTAATCCTAGCATGATAAAGAAGATTCAAAGAGAGTGAGATGCCAGCTCCTTTCATTCAGTCAGTAGCTTCAAACATTTCTGGACGTTTTTCAATGGCAAAAATCAATGAATATTGTAAATGCACAAACAGTAATATCTCCACATTGCAACGTGCAATTCTGAAATTTTTTGCTTTTTCCTGCTCCTCTTAGCATGATAAAGAAGATTCAAAGAGAGTGAGATGCCAGCTCTTTTCATTCAGTCAGTAGCTTCAAACATTTCTGGTATATGAATAACATGATGTTTTTCAATGGCAAAAATCAATGAATATTGTAAATGCACAAACAGTAATTTCTCCGCATTGCAAGGTGCAATTCTGAAATTTTTTGCTTTTTCCTGCTAATCCTAGCATGATAAAGAAGATTCAAAGAGATTGAGATGCCAGCTCCTTTCATTCAGTCAGTAGCTTCAAACATTTCTGGACGTTTTTCAATGGCAAAAATCAAAGAATATTGTAAATGCACAATCAGTAATATCTCCACATTGCAAGGTGCAATTCTGAAATTTTTTGCTTTTTCCTGCTCCTCTTAGCATGATAAAGAAGATTCAAAGAGAGTGAGATGCCAGCTCTTTTCATTCAGTCAGTAGCTTCAAACATTTCTGGTATATGAATAACATGATGTTTTTCAATGGCAAAAATCAATGAATATTGTAAATGCACAAACATTAATTTCTCCGCATTGCAAGGTGCAATTCTGAAATTTTTTGCTTTTTCCTGCTAATCCTAGCATGATAAAGAAGATTCAAAGAGATTGAGATGCCAGCTCCTTTCATTCAGTCAGTAGCTTCAAACATTTCTGGACGTTTTTCAATGGCAAAAATCAATGAATATTGTAAATGCACAAACAGTAATATCTCCACATTGCAAGGTGCAATTCTGAAATTTTTTGCTTTTTCCTGCTAATCCTAGCATGATAAAGAAGATTCAAAGAGAGTGAGATGCCAGCTCCTTTCATTCAGTCAGTAGCTTCAAACATTTCTGGACAGTTTTCAATGGCAAAAATCAATGAATATTGTAAATGCACAAACAGTAATATCTCCACATTGCAACGTGCAATTCTGAAATTTTTTGCTTTTTCCTGCTAATCCTGGCATGATAAAGAAGATTCAAAGAGAGTGAGATGCCAGCTCTTTTCATTCAGTCAGTAGCTTCAAACATTTCTGGTATATGAATAACATGGTTTTTCAATGGCAAAAATCAATGAATATTGTAAATGCACAAAGAGTAATTTCTCCGCATTGCAAGGTGCAATTCTGAAATTTTTTGCTTTTTCCTGCTAATCCTAGCATGATAAAGAAGATTCAAAGAGAGTGAGATGCCAGCTCCTTTCATTCAGTCAGTAGCTTCAAACATTTCTGGACGTTTTTCAATGGCAAAAATCAATGAATATTGTAAATGCACAAACAGTAATATCTCCACATTGCAAGGTGCAATTCTGAAATTTTTTGCTTTTTCCTGCTCCTCTTAGCATGATAAAGAAGATTCAAAGAGAGTGAGATGCCAGCTCTTTTCATTCAGTCAGTAGCTTCAAACATTTCTGGTATATGAATAACATGATGTTTTTCAATGGCAAAAATCAATGAATATTGTAAATGCACAAACAGTAATATCTCCACATTGCAAGGTGCAATTCTGAAATTTTTTGCTTTTTCCTGCTAATCCTAGCATGATAAAGAAGATTCAAAGAGAGTGAGATGCCAGCTCCTTTCATTCAGTCAGTAGCTTCAAACATTTCTGGACGTTTTTCAATGGCAAAAATCAATGAATATTGTAAATGCACAAACAGTAATATCTTCACATTGCAAGGTGCAATTCTGAAATTTTTTGCTTTTTCCTGCTAATCCTGGCATGATAAAGAAGACTCAAAGAGAGTGAGATGCCAGCTCCTTTCATTCAGTCAGTAGCTTCAAACATTTCTGGACGTTTTTCAATGGCAAAAATCAATGAATATTGTAAATGCACAAACAGTAATATCTCCACATTGCAAGGTGCAATTCTGAAATTTTTTGCTTTTTCCTGCTAATCCTAGCATGATAAAGAAGATTCAAAGAGAGTGAGATGCCAGCTCTTTTCATTCAGTCAGTAGCTTCAAACATTTCTGGACGGTTTTCAATGGCAAAAATCAATGAATATTGTAAATGCACAAACAGTAATATCTCCACATTGCAACGTGCAATTCTGAAATTTTTTGCTTTTTCCTGCTAATCCTGGCATGATAAAGAAGACTCAAAGAGAGTGAGATGCCAGCTCCTTTCATTCAGTCAGTAGCTTCAAACATTTCTGGACGTTTTTCAATGGCAAAAATCAATGAATATTGTAAATGCACAAACAGTAATATCTCCACATTGCAAGGTGCAATTCTGAAATTTTTTGCTTTTTCCTGCTCCTCTTAGCATGATAAAGAAGATTCAAAGAGAGTGAGATGCCAGCTCTTTTCATTCAGTCAGTAGCTTCAAACATTTCTGGTATATGAATAACATGATGTTTTTCAATGGCAAAAATCAATGAATATTGTAAATGCACAAACAGTAATTTCTCCGCATTGCAAGGTGCAATTCTGAAATTTTTTGCTTTTTCCTGCTAATCCTAGCATGATAAAGAAGATTCAAAGAGAGTGAGATGCCAGCTCCTTTCATTCAGTCAGTAGCTTCAAACATTTCTGGACGTTTTTCAATGGCAAAAATCAATGAATATTGTAAATGCACAAACAGTAATATCTCCACATTGCAAGGTGCAATTCTGAAATTTTTTGCTTTTTCCTGCTAATCCTGGCATGATAAAGAAGATTCAAAGAGAGTGAGATGCCAGCTCTTTTCATTCAGTCAGTAGCTTCAAACATTTCTGGTATATGAATAACACGTTTTTCAATGGCAAAAATCAATGAATATTGTAAATGCACAAACAGTAATTTCTCCGCATTGCAAGGTGCAATTCTGAAATTTTTTGCTTTTTCCTGCTAATCCTAGCATGATAAAGAAGATTCAAAGAGAGTGAGATGCCAGCTCCTTTCATTCAGTCAGTAGCTTCAAACATTTCTGGACGTTTTTCAATGGCAAAAATCAATGAATATTGTAAATGCACAAACAGTAATATCTCCACATTGCAACGTGCAATTCTGAAATTTTTTGCTTTTTCCTGCTCCTCTTAGCATGATAAAGAAGATTCAAAGAGAGTGAGATGCCAGCTCTTTTCATTCAGTCAGTAGCTTCAAACATTTCTGGTATATGAATAACATGATGTTTTTCAATGGCAAAAATCAATGAATATTGTAAATGCACAAACAGTAATTTCTCCGCATTGCAAGGTGCAATTCTGAAATTTTTTGATTTTTCCTGCTAATCCTAGCATGATAAAGAAGATTCAAAGAGAGTGAGATGCCAGCTCCTTTCATTCAGTCAGTAGCTTCAAACATTTCTGGACGTTTTTCAATGGCAAAAATCAATGAATATTGTAAATGCACAAACAGTAATATCTCCACATTGCAACGTGCAATTCTGAAATTTTTTGCTTTTTCCTGCTCCTCTTAGCATGATAAAGAAGATTCAAAGAGAGTGAGATGCCAGCTCTTTTCATTCAGTCAGTAGCTTCAAACATTTCTGGTATATGAATAACATGATGTTTTTCAATGGCAAAAATCAATGAATATTGTAAATGCACAAACAGTAATTTCTCCGCATTGCAAGGTGCAATTCTGAAATTTTTTGCTTTTTCCTGCTAATCCTAGCATGATAAAGAAGATTCAAAGAGATTGAGATGCCAGCTCCTTTCATTCAGTCAGTAGCTTCAAACATTTCTGGACGTTTTTCAATGGCAAAAATCAATGAATATTGTAAATGCACAATCAGTAATATCTCCACATTGCAAGGTGCAATTCTGAAATTTTTTGCTTTTTCCTGCTCCTCTTAGCATGATAAAGAAGATTCAAAGCGAGTGAGATGCCAGCTCTTTTCATTCAGTCAGTAGCTTCAAACATTTCTGGTATATGAATAACATGATGTTTTTCAATGGCAAAAATCAATGAATATTGTAAATGCACAAACAGTAATTTCTCCGCATTGCAAGGTGCAATTCTGAAATTTTTTGCTTTTTCCTGCTAATCCTAGCATGATAAAGAAGATTCAAAGAGATTGAGATGCCAGCTCCTTTCATTCAGTCAGTAGCTTCAAACATTTCTGGACGTTTTTCAATGGCAAAAATCAATGAATATTGTAAATGCACAAACAGTAATATCTCCACATTGCAAGGTGCAATTCTGAAATTTTTTGCTTTTTCCTGCTAATCCTAGCATGATAAAGAAGATTCAAAGAGAGTGAGATGCCAGCTCCTTTCATTCAGTCAGTAGCTTCAAACATTTCTGGACAGTTTTCAATGGCAAAAATCAATGAATATTGTAAATGCACAAACAGTAATATCTCCACATTGCAACGTGCAATTCTGAAATTTTTTGCTTTTTCCTGCTAATCCTGGCATGATAAAGAAGATTCAAAGAGAGTGAGATGCCAGCTCTTTTCATTCAGTCAGTAGCTTCAAACATTTCTGGTATATGAATAACATGGTTTTTCAATGGCAAAAATCAATGAATATTGTAAATGCACAAAGAGTAATTTCTCCGCATTGCAAGGTGCAATTCTGAAATTTTTTGCTTTTTCCTGCTAATCCTAGCATGATAAAGAAGATTCAAAGAGAGTGAGATGCCAGCTCCTTTCATTCAGTCAGTAGCTTCAAACATTTCTGGACGTTTTTCAATGGCAAAAATCAATGAATATTGTAAATGCACAAACAGTAATATCTCCACATTGCAAGGTGCAATTCTGAAATTTTTTGCTTTTTCCTGCTCCTCTTAGCATGATAAAGAAGATTCAAAGAGAGTGAGATGCCAGCTCTTTTCATTCAGTCAGTAGCTTCAAACATTTCTGGTATATGAATAACATGATGCTTTTCAATGGCAAAAATCAATGAATATTGTAAATGCACAAACAGTAATTTCTCCGCATTGCAAGGTGCAATTCTGAAATTTTTTGCTTTTTCCTGCTAATCCTAGCATGATAAAGAAGATTCAAAGAGAGTGAGATGCCAGCTCCTTTCATTCAGTCAGTAGCTTCAAACATTTCTGGACGTTTTTCAATGGCAAAAATCAATGAATATTGTAAATGCACAAACAGTAATATCTTCACATTGCAAGGTGCAATTCTGAAATTTTTTGCTTTTTCCTGCTAATCCTGGCATGATAAAGAAGATTCAAAGAGAGTGAGATGCCAGCTCTTTTCATTCAGTCAGTAGCTTCAAACATTTCTGGTATATGAATAACATGATGTTTTTCAATGGCAAAAATCAATGAATATTGTAAATGCACAAACAGTAATTTCTCCGCATTGCAAGGTGCAATTCTGAAATTTTTTGCTTTTTCCTGCTAATCCTAGCATGATAAAGAAGATTCAAAGAGAGTGAGATGCCAGCTCCTTTCATTCAGTCAGTAGCTTCAAACATTTCTGGACGTTTTTCAATGGCAAAAATCAATGAATATTGTAAATGCACAAACAGTAATATCTCCACATTGCAACGTGCAATTCTGAAATTTTTTGCTTTTTCCTGCTCCTCTTAGCATGATAAAGAAGATTCAAAGAGAGTGAGATGCCAGCTCTTTTCATTCAGTCAGTAGCTTCAAACATTTCTGGTATATGAATAACATGATGTTTTTCAATGGCAAAAATCAATGAATATTGTAAATGCACAAACAGTAATTTCTCCGCATTGCAAGGTGCAATTCTGAAATTTTTTGCTTTTTCCTGCTAATCCTAGCATGATAAAGAAGATTCAAAGAGAGTGAGATGCCAGCTCCTTTCATTCAGTCAGTAGCTTCAAACATTTGCCAGAGACTTGCCAGAGACGGACTACACCTCAACAAACCCGGGAAACACACATTCGCCAGGAGACTCGCAACACTCATCAGGAGGGCGTTAAACTAGAAGAAGAGGGGATGGGAAGAAAAACGCCGGACACGAACATGCAACCAGAAGACATACTAATGAAAGATATGAAGTGCGACAAAGAAGGTCCAAGACAAGATACTTGGAAGGAAGGTAAGAAAATGTCTAATACAATCCACAGGGAGAAGATTGGAACAAAACAAAATCGTGTAAACTGCGTGCTAGCAAATGACAGGAGCCTGACAAACAAGATGGATGAACTGGAAGCAGAAATATCTACAGGTAACTATGACATAGTGGGAATAACCGAGACATGGTTGGATGAAAGCTATGACTGGGCAGTTAACTTACATTGTTACAGTCTGTTTAGAAGGGATCGAAGAAATCGGAAAGGGGGTGAAGTCTGTCTATATGTAAAGACGTGTCTAAAGCCTACAATACGGGAGGATGTATGGGAGGGAAATGAGGAGGTCGAGTCCTTATGGGTGGAAATACATGGGGCAAAAAACAATAATAAAATTATCATAGGAGTCTGTTATAAACCACCAAATATAGCAGAAGCGACGGAAAGTCTATTAATGAGACAAATAGACGAAGTAGCAAAAAATAACGAGGTGATTATTATCGGGGACTTCAACTACCCCGATATAGACTGGGAAACCGAAAGCTGTAGATCTCAGAAAGGAAACAGGTTTCTGTCAATTATCAAAGACAATTATTTGTCACAACTTGTGCAGGAACCAACTAGAGGGACGGCCCTTTTAGACTTAATATTAACTAACAGGCCAGACAGAATAACTGAGGTGCAGGTTGGGGGGCACCTGGGAAATAGTGACCACAACATTATACAATTCCACATGTGCTTCAGTAGGGTGCCCAGCAAGGGAGTCACAAAAACACTGAACTTCAGGAGGGCAAAGTTTGATCAGCTAAGAGATGCCCTTCACCTTATAGACTGGGATAGTATCTTCAGTAATAGGAGCACGGATAGAAAATGGGAAATTTTCAAAACAGTCCTACATAGTCACTGTAGAAGGTACATACCTTATGGGAATAAAAGGGCTAGGAATAGGAGGAAGCCAATGTGGCTAAATAAGGAAGTCAAGAGGGCAATGAAAAACAAAAAAAGGGCTTTCGGTAAACTTAAACAAGAAGGCAGCGAGGAAGCGCTAATAACTTATAGGGAAAAAAACAAAATCTGTAAGAAACAAATAAGAATAGCAAGAGAGGAGACAGAGAGACTAATTGCCAAAGAAAGTAAAACGAATCCCAAACTGTTCTTTAACTATATAAACAGTAAAAGGATTAAAACTGATGGAGTTGGCCCATTGAAAAATAACCTGGGTAAAATCATAGAGGGCGATGAGGGTAAAGCAAACCTACTCAATAGCTTCTTCTCCACTGTTTTCACAAAAGAAAACAATTTATCGGAGGAAATGCAAAGTGATAAAGTAAACCCTCCGCTAAATATCACCCACCTAACCCAGGAGGAAGTTCAGAAACGCCTAAATAATATCAAAATAGACAAGTCACCAGGCCCAGATGGCATACACCCCCGGGTACTAAAAGAATTAAGTAATGTGATAGACAGACCGCTGTATCTTATATTCAAGCACTCTTTATGGACAGGGACTGCCCCACTAGACTGGCGCCAAGCAAATGTGGTACCAATATTCAAAAAGGGGTCTAAAAGTGACCCTGGGAACTATAGACCAGTCAGCTTAACGTCTGTTGTGGGTAAATTGTTTGAAGGATTTCTTAGAGATGCTATTGTAGAATATCTTAATGATAATAACTGTCTAACTCCATATCAACATGGATTCATGAGAGATCGCTCCTGCCAAACAAACCTGATTGCCTTCTACGAGGAGGTGAGCTCACAGCTGGACCGGGGAGAGTGAGTGGATGTTGTATACCTTGACTTCTTCAAAGCGTTTGATACCGTGCCACACAAAAGGTTGGTATATAAAATGAGAATGCTTGGTCTGGGGGATAATGTGTGCAAGTGGGTAAATAGCTGGCTGAGTGATAGAAAGCAGAGGGTGGTTATCAATGGAGTAAGCTCAGGGTGTGTCAGGGTTACTAGCGGGGTGCCTCAAGGGTCTGTCTTGGGCCCTATATTATTTAATATATTTATTAATGATCTAGTGGAAGGGTTGCATAGTAAAATAGCAATATTTGCAGATGATACTAAACTTTGTAAAGTAGTTAACACAGATGAGGATAGGGCACAGCTACAGGAGGATTTAGATAAATTGGGGAGTTGGGCCAAAAAATGGCAAATGGGGTTCAATGCCGATAAATGTAAGGTCATGCACATGGGAAAGAAAAACAGCAGTCACCCATACATATTAAATGGGAAACCGTTGGGGAAATCTGACATGGAGAAGGACCTGGGCGTCTTGGTTAATAGCAAATTAAATTGGAGTGCCCAGTGTCAGGCAGCAGCTGCGAAGGCAAATAGAGTCATGGCATGCATCAGAAGAGGAATAGGGGCATATGATGAGAACATTGTTCTTCCTCTGTATAAAGCGCTGGTAAGGCCGCACTTAGAATATTGTGCACAGTTCTGGGCTCCGGTGCTCAGGAAAGACATATTGGAGCTAGAGAGGGTACAAAGGAGGGCGACTAAGGTAATAAAGGGAATGGAGGGACTAGAATACCCAGAGAGGTTGTCAAAATTAGGCCTATTTACGTTGGAAAAGAGAAGGCTTAGGGGAGACCTCATAAACATGTATAAATACATCAGGGGGCAGTACAGAGATCTCTCCCATGACCTGTTTATACCAAGGATGGTGACAAAGACGAGGGGGCACACTATGCGTCTGGAGGAAAGGAGGTTCCTGCACCAGCATAGAAGGGGATTCTTTACGGTCAGAGCCGTGAGTCTCTGGAACTCTCTGGGAGAGGAAGTGGTGATGTCCAACTCACTTAATGAGTTCAAGAGAGGCCTGGACGCCTTTCTTGAGAACAATAAAATTACATCTTATGCTTAGTGATAGTTAATTAATCCAGATTGGTGTCGGGAAGTGAATTTTTTCCTCAATGATGTCAATTGGCCTATACCGCATGTTTTTTTTTTGTTTTTTTTTTTTTTGTTTTTTTTTTTGTTTTTTGTTTTTTTTTGCGTTCCCCAGGATCAACGCTGCGGAATAGCTGCAGTGCACAAGAAATAGGCTGAACTGGATGGACGCTTGTCTTTTTTCGGCCTTATAAACTATGTAACTATGTAATTTCTGGACGTTTTTCAATGGCAAAAATCAATGAATATTGTAAATGCACAAACAGTAATATCTCCACATTGCAACGTGCAATTCTGAAATTTTTTGCTTTTTCCTGCTCCTCTTAGCATGATAAAGAAGATTCAAAGAGAGTGAGATGCCAGCTCTTTTCATTCAGTCAGTAGCTTCAAACATTTCTGGTATATGAATAACATGATGTTTTTCAATGGCAAAAATCAATGAATATTGTAAATGCACAAACAGTAATTTCTCCGCATTGCAAGGTGCAATTCTGAAATTTTTTGCTTTTTCCTGCTAATCCTAGCATGATAAAGAAGATTCAAAGAGAGTGAGATGCCAGCTCCTTTCATTCAGTCAGTAGCTTTAAACATTTCTGGACGTTTTTCAATGGCAAAAATCAATGAATATTGTAAATGCACAAACAGTAATATCTCCACATTGCAAGGTGCAATTCTGAAATTTTTTGCTTTTTCCTGCTCCTCTTAGCATGATAAAGAAGATTCAAAGAGAGTGAGATGCCAGCTCTTTTCATTCAGTCAGTAGCTTCAAACATCTCTGGTATATGAATAACATGATGTTTTTCAATGGCAAAAATCAATGAATATTGTAAATGCACAAACAGTAATTTCTCCGCATTGCAAGGTGCAATTCTGAAATTTTTTGCTTTTTCCTGCTAATCCTAGCATGATAAAGAAGATTCAAAGAGATTGAGATGCCAGCTCCTTTCATTCAGTCAGTAGCTTCAAACATTTCTGGACGTTTTTCAATGGCAAAAATCAATGAATATTGTAAATGCACAAACAGTAATATCTCCACATTGCAAGGTGCAATTCTGAAATTTTTTGCTTTTTCCTGCTAATCCTAGCATGATAAAGAAGATTCAAAGAGAGTGAGATGCCAGCTTCTTTCATTCAGTCAGTAGCTTCAAACATTTCTGGACGGTTTTCAATGGCAAAAATCAATGAATATTGTAAATGCACAAACAGTAATATCTCCACATTGCAACGTGCAATTCTGAAATTTTTTGCTTTTTCCTGCTAATCCTGGCATGATAAAGAAGATTCAAAGAGAGTGAGATGCCAGCTCTTTTCATTCAGTTAGTAGCTTCAAACATTTCTGGTATATGAATAACATGATGTTTTTCAATGGCAAAAATCAATGAATATTGTAAATGCACAAACAGTAATTTCTCCGCATTGCAAGGTGCAATTCTGATCTGAAATTTTTTGCTTTTTCCTGCTAATCCTAGCATGATAAAGAAGATTCAAAGAGATTGAGATGCCAGCTCCTTTCATTCAGTCAGTAGCTTCAAACATTTCTGGACGTTTTTCAATGGCAAAAATCAATGAATATTGTAAATGCACAAACAGTAATATCTCCACATTGCAAGGTGCAATTCTGAAATTTTTTGCTTTTTCCTGCTAATCCTAGCATGATAAAGAAGATTCAAAGAGAGTGAGATGCCAGCTCCTTTCATTCAGTCAGTAGCTTCAAACATTTCTGGACAGTTTTCAATGGCAAAAATCAATGAATATTGTAAATGCACAAACAGTAATATCTCCACATTGCAACGTGCAATTCTGAAATTTTTTGCTTTTTCCTGCTAATCCTGGCATGATAAAGAACATTCAAAGAGAGTGAGATGCCAGCTCTTTTCATTCAGTCAGTAGCTTCAAACATTTCTGGTATATGAATAACATGGTTTTTCAATGGCAAAAATCAATGAATATTGTAAATGCACAAAGAGTAATTTCTCCGCATTGCAAGGTGCAATTCTGAAATTTTTTGCTTTTTCCTGCTAATCCTAGAATGATAAAGAAGATTCAAAGAGAGTGAGATGCCAGCTCCTTTCATTCAGTCAGTAGCTTCAAACATTTCTGGACGTTTTTCAATGGCAAAAATCAATGAATATTGTAAATGCACAAACAGTAATATCTCCACATTGCAAGGTGCAATTCTGAAATTTTTTGCTTTTTCCTGCTCCTCTTAGCATGATAAAGAAGATTCAAAGAGAGTGAGATGCCAGCTCTTTTCATTCAGTCAGTAGCTTCAAACATTTCTGGTATATGAATAACATGATGTTTTTCAATGGCAAAAATCAATGAATATTGTAAATGCACAAACAGTAATTTCTCCGCATTGCAAGGTGCAATTCTGAAATTTTTTGCTTTTTCCTGCTAATCCTAGCATGATAAAGAAGATTCAAAGAGAGTGAGATGCCAGCTCCTTTCATTCAGTCAGTAGCTTTAAACATTTCTGGACGTTTTTCAATGGCAAAAATCAATGAATATTGTAAATGCACAAACAGTAATATCTCCACATTGCAAGGTGCAATTCTGAAATTTTTTGCTTTTTCCTGCTCCTCTTAGCATGATAAAGAAGATTCAAAGAGAGTGAGATGCCAGCTCTTTTCATTCAGTCAGTAGCTTCAAACATCTCTGGTATATGAATAACATGATGTTTTTCAATGGCAAAAATCAATGAATATTGTAAATGCACAAACAGTAATTTCTCCGCATTGCAAGGTGCAATTCTGAAATTTTTTGCTTTTTCCTGCTAATCCTAGCATGATAAAGAAGATTCAAAGAGATTGAGATGCCAGCTCCTTTCATTCAGTCAGTAGCTTCAAACATTTCTGGACGTTTTTCAATGGCAAAAATCAATGAATATTGTAAATGCACAAACAGTAATATCTCCACATTGCAAGGTGCAATTCTGAAATTTTTTGCTTTTTCCTGCTAATCCTAGCATGATAAAGAAGATTCAAAGAGAGTGAGATGCCAGCTTCTTTCATTCAGTCAGTAGCTTCAAACATTTCTGGACGGTTTTCAATGGCAAAAATCAATGAATATTGTAAATGCACAAACAGTAATATCTCCACATTGCAACGTGCAATTCTGAAATTTTTTGCTTTTTCCTGCTAATCCTGGCATGATAAAGAAGATTCAAAGAGAGTGAGATGCCAGCTCTTTTCATTCAGTTAGTAGCTTCAAACATTTCTGGTATATGAATAACATGATGTTTTTCAATGGCAAAAATCAATGAATATTGTAAATGCACAAACAGTAATTTCTCCGCATTGCAAGGTGCAATTCTGATCTGAAATTTTTTGCTTTTTCCTGCTAATCCTAGCATGATAAAGAAGATTCAAAGAGATTGAGATGCCAGCTCCTTTCATTCAGTCAGTAGCTTCAAACATTTCTGGACGTTTTTCAATGGCAAAAATCAATGAATATTGTAAATGCACAAACAGTAATATCTCCACATTGCAAGGTGCAATTCTGAAATTTTTTGCTTTTTCCTGCTAATCCTAGCATGATAAAGAAGATTCAAAGAGAGTGAGATGCCAGCTCCTTTCATTCAGTCAGTAGCTTCAAACATTTCTGGACAGTTTTCAATGGCAAAAATCAATGAATATTGTAAATGCACAAACAGTAATATCTCCACATTGCAACGTGCAATTCTGAAATTTTTTGCTTTTTCCTGCTAATCCTGGCATGATAAAGAACATTCAAAGAGAGTGAGATGCCAGCTCTTTTCATTCAGTCAGTAGCTTCAAACATTTCTGGTATATGAATAACATGGTTTTTCAATGGCAAAAATCAATGAATATTGTAAATGCACAAAGAGTAATTTCTCCGCATTGCAAGGTGCAATTCTGAAATTTTTTGCTTTTTCCTGCTAATCCTAGAATGATAAAGAAGATTCAAAGAGAGTGAGATGCCAGCTCCTTTCATTCAGTCAGTAGCTTCAAACATTTCTGGACGTTTTTCAATGGCAAAAATCAATGAATATTGTAAATGCACAAACAGTAATATCTCCACATTGCAAGGTGCAATTCTGAAATTTTTTGCTTTTTCCTGCTCCTCTTAGCATGATAAAGAAGATTCAAAGAGAGTGAGATGCCAGCTCTTTTCATTCAGTCAGTAGCTTCAAACATTTCTGGTATATGAATAACATGATGTTTTTCAATGGCAAAAATCAATGAATATTGTAAATGCACAAACAGTAATTTCTCTGCATTGCAAGGTGCAATTCTGAAATTTTTTGCTTTTTCCTGCTACTCCTAGCATGATAAAGAAGATTCAAAGAGAGTGAGATGCCAGCTCCTTTCATTCAGTCAGTAGCTTCAAACATTTCTGGACGTTTTTCAATGGCAAAAATCAATGAATATTGTAAATGCACAAACAGTAATATCTCCACATTGCAACGTGCAATTCTGAAATTTTTTGCTTTTTCCTGCTCCTTTTAGCATGATAAAGAAGATTCAAAGAGAGTGAGATGCCAGCTCTTTTCATTCAGTCAGTAGCTTCAAACATTTCTGGTATATGAATAACATGATGTTTTTCAATGGCAAAAATCAATGAATATTGTAAATGCACAAACAGTAATTTCTCTGCATTGCAAGGTGCAATTCTGAAATTTTTTGCTTTTTCCTGCTACTCCTAGCATGATAAAGAAGATTCAAAGAGAGTGAGATGCCAGCTCCTTTCATTCAGTCAGTAGCTTCAAACATTTCTGGACGTTTTTCAATGGCAAAAATCAATGAATATTGTAAATGCACAAACAGTAATATCTCCACATTGCAACGTGCAATTCTGAAATTTTTTGCTTTTTCCTGCTCCTCTTAGCATGATAAAGAAGATTCAAAGAGAGTGAGATGCCAGCTCTTTTCATTCAGTCAGTAGCTTCAAACATTTCTGGTATATGAATAACACGATGTTTTTCAATGGCAAAAATCAATGAATATTGTAAATGCACAAACAGTAATTTCTCCGCATTGCAAGGTGCAATTCTGAAATTTTTTGCTTTTTCCTGCTAATCCTAGCATGATAAAGAAGATTCAAAGAGAGTGAGATGCCAGCTCCTTTCATTCAGTCAGTAGCTTTAAACATTTCTGGACGTTTTTCAATGGCAAAAATCAATGAATATTGTAAATGCACAAACAGTAATATCTCCACATTGCAAGGTGCAATTCTGAAATTTTTTGCTTTTTCCTGCTAATACTAGCATGATAAAGAAGATTCAAAGAGAGTGAGATGCCAGCTCCTTTCATTCAGTCAGTAGCTTCAAACATTTCTGGACGGTTTTCAATGGCAAAAATCAATGAATATTGTAAATGCACAAACAGTAATATCTCCACATTGCAACGTGCAATTCTGAAATTTTTTGCTTTTTCCTGCTAATCCTGGCATGATAAAGAAGATTCAAAGAGAGTGAGATGCCAGCTCTTTTCATTCAGTCAGTAGCTTCAAACATTTCTGGTATATGAATAACATGGTTTTTCAATGGCAAAAATCAATGAATATTGTAAATGCACAAACAGTAATTTCTCCGCATTGCAAGGTGCAATTCTGAAATTTTTTGCTTTTTCCTACTAATCCTAGCATGATAAAGAAGATTCAAAGAGAGTGAGATGCCAGCTCCTTTCATTCAGTCAGTAGCTTCAAACATTTCTGGACGTTTTTCAATGGCAAAAATCAATGAATATTGTAAATGCACAAACAGTAATATCTCCACATTGCAAGGTGCAATTCTGAAATTTTTTGCTTTTTCCTGCTCCTCTTAGCATGATAAAGAAGATTCAAAGAGAGTGAGATGCCAGCTCTTTTCATTCAGTCAGTAGCTTCAAACATTTCTGGTATATGAATAACATGATGTTTTTCAATGGCAAAAATCAATGAATATTGTAAATGCACAAACAGTAATTTCTCCGCATTGCAAGGTGCAATTCTGAAATTTTTTGCTTTTTCCTGCTAATCCTAGCATGATAAAGAAGATTCAAAGAGAGTGAGATGCCAGCTCCTTTCATTCAGTCAGTAGCTTCAAACATTTCTGGACGTTTTTCAATGGCAAAAATCAATGAATATTGTAAATGCACAAACAGTAATATCTCCACATTGCAAGGTGCAATTCTGAAATTTTTTGCTTTTTCCTGCTAATCCTGGCATGATAAAGAAGATTCAAAGAGAGTGAGATGCCAGCTCTTTTCATTCAGTCAGTAGCTTCAAACATTTCTGGTATATGAATAACATGATGTTTTTCAATGGCAAAAATCAATGAATATTGTAAATGCACAAACAGTAATTTCTCCGCATTGCAAGGTGCAATTCTGAAATTTTTTGCTTTTTCCTGCTAATCCTAGCATGATAAAGAAGATTCAAAGAGAGTGAGATGCCAGCTCCTTTCATTCAGTCAGTAGCTTCAAACATTTCTGGACGTTTTTCAATGGCAAAAATCAATGAATATTGTAAATGCACAAACAGTAATTTCTCCGCATTGCAAGGTGCAATTCTGAAATTTTTTGCTTTTTCCTGCTAATCCTAGCATGATAAAGAAGATTCAAAGAGAGTGAGATGCCAGCTCCTTTCATTCAGTCAGTAGCTTCAAACATTTCTGGACGTTTTTCAATGGCAAAAATCAATGAATATTGTAAATGCACAAACAGTAATATCTCCACATTGCAAGGTGCAATTCTGAAATTTTTTGCTTTTTCCTGCTAATCCTGGCATGATAAAGAAGATTCAAAGAGAGTGAGATGCCAGCTCTTTTCATTCAGTCAGTAGCTTCAAACATTTCTGGTTTATGAATAACATGATGTTTTTCAATGGCAAAAATCAATGAATATTGTAAATGCACAAACAGTAATTTCTCCGCATTGCAAGGTGCAATTCTGAAATTTTTTGCTTTTTCCTGCTAATCCTAGCATGATAAAGAAGATTCAAAGAGAGTGAGATGCCAGCTCCTTTCATTCAGTCAGTAGCTTCAAACATTTCTGGACGTTTTTCAATGGCAAAAATCAATGAATATTGTAAATGCACAAACAGTAATATCTCCACATTGCAAGGTGCAATTCTGAAATTTTTTGCTTTTTCCTGCTCCTCTTAGCATGATAAAGAAGATTCAAAGAGAGTGAGATGCCAGCTCTTTTCATTCAGTCAGTAGCTTCAAACATTTCTGGTATATGAATAACATGATGTTTTTCAATGGCAAAAATCAATGAATATTGTAAATGCACAAACAGTAATTTCTCCGCATTGCAAGGTGCAATTCTGAAATTTTTTGCTTTTTCCTGCTAATCCTAGCATGATAAAGAAGATTCAAAGAGAGTGAGATGCCAGCTCATTTCATTCAGTCAGTAGCTTCAAACATTTCTGGACGTTTTTCAATGGCAAAAATCAATGAATATTGTAAATGCACAAACAGTAATATCTCCACATTGCAAGGTGCAATTCTGAAATTTTTTGCTTTTTCCTGCTAATCCTGGCATGATAAAGAAGATTCAAAGAGAGTGAGATGCCAGCTCTTTTCATTCAGTCAGTAGCTTCAAATATTTCTGGTCTATGAATAACATGATGTTTTTCAATGGCAAAAATCAATGAATATTGTAAATGCACAAACAGTAATTTCTCCGCATTGCAAGGTGCAATTCTGAAATTTTTTGCTTTTTCCTGCTAATCCTAGCATGATAAAGAAGATTCAAAGAGAGTGAGATGCCAGCTCCTTTCATTCAGTCAGTAGCTTTAAACATTTCTGGACGTTTTTCAATGGCAAAAATCAATGAATATTGTAAATGCACAAACAGTAATATCTCCACATTGCAACGTGCAATTCTGAAATTTTTTGCTTTTTCCTGCTCCTCTTAGCATGATAAAGAAGATTCAAAGAGAGTGAGATGCCAGCTCTTTTCATTCAGTCAGTAGCTTCAAACATTTCTGGTATATGAATAACATGATGTTTTTCAATGGCAAAAATCAATGAATATTGTAAATGCACAAAAAGTTATTTCTCCGCATTGCAAGGTGCAATTCTGAAATTTTTTGCTTTTTCCTGCTAATCCTAGCATGATAAAGAAGATTCAAAGAGAGTGAGATGCCAGCTCCTTTCATTCAGTCAGTAGCTTTAAACATTTCTGGACGTTTTTCAATGGCAAAAATCAATGAATATTGTAAATGCACAAACAGTAATATCTCCACATTGCAAGGTGCAATTCTGAAATTTTTTGCTTTTTCCTGCTCCTCTTAGCATGATAAAGAAGATTCAAAGAGAGTGAGATGCCAGCTCTTTTCATTCAGTCAGTAGCTTCAAACATTTCTGGACGTTTTTCAATGGCAAAAATCAATGAATATTGTAAATGCACAAACAGTAATATCTCCACATTGCAAGGTGCAATTCTGAAATTTTTTGCTTTTTCCTGCTAATCCTAGCATGATAAAGAAGATTCAAAGAGAGTGAGATGCCAGCTCCTTTCATTCAGTCAGTAGCTTCAAACATTTCTGGACAGTTTTCAATGGCAAAAATCAATGAATATTGTAAATGCACAAACAGTAATATCTCCACATTGCAAGGTGCAATTCTGAAATTTTTTGCTTTTTCCTGCTAATCCTGGCATGATAAAGAAGATTCAAAGAGAGTGAGATGCCAGCTCTTTTCATTCAGTCAGTAGCTTCAAACATTTCTGGTATATGAATAACATGGTTTTTCAATGGCAAAAATCAATGAATATTGTAAATGCACAAACAGTAATATCTCCACATTGCAAGGTGCAATTCTGATATTTTTTGCTTTTTCCTGCTAATCCTAGCATGATAAAGAAGATTCAAAGAGAGTGAGATGCCAGCTCCTTTCATTCAGTCAGTAGCTTCAAACATTTCTGGACGGTTTTCAATGGCAAAAATCAATGAATATTGTAAATGCACAAACAGTAATATCTCCACATTGCAAGGTGCAATTCTGAAATTTTTTGCTTTTTCCTGCTAATCCTGGCATGATAAAGAAGATTCAAAGAGAGTGAGATGCCAGCTCTTTTCATTCAGTCAGTAGCTTCAAACATTTCTGGTATATGAATAACGATGTTTTTCAATGGCAAAAATCAATGAATATTGTAAATGCACAAACAGTAATTTCTCCGCATTGCAAGGTGCAATTCTGAAATTTTTTGCTTTTTCCTGCTAAACCTAGCATGATAAAGAAGATTCAAAGAGAGTGAGATGCCAGCTCCTTTCATTCAGTCAGTAGCTTCAAACATTTCTGGACGTTTTTCAATGGCAAAAATCAATGAATATTGTAAATGCACAAACAGTAATATCTCCACATTGCAAGGTGCAATTCTGAAATTTTTTGCTTTTTCCTGCTAATCCTGGCATGATAAAGAAGATTCAAAGAGAGTGAGATGCCAACTCTTTTCATTCAGTCAGTAGCTTCAAACATTTCTGGTATATGAATAACATGATGTTTTTCAATGGCAAAAATCAATGAATATTGTAAATGCACAAACAGTAATTTCTCCGCATTGCAAGGTGCAATTCTGAAATTTTTTGCTTTTTCCTGCTACTCCTAGCATGATAAAGAAGATTCAAAGAGAGTGAGATGCCAGCTCCTTTCATTCAGTCAGTAGCTTCAAACATTTCTGGACGTTTTTCAATGGCAAAAATCAATGAATATTGTAAATGCACAAACAGTAATATCTCCACATTGCAACGTGCAATTCTGAAATTTTTTGCATTTTCCTGCTCCTCTTAGCATGATAAAGAAGATTCAAAGAGAGTGAGATGCCAGCTCTTTTCATTCAGTCAGTAGCTTCAAACATTTCTGGTATATGAATAACATGATGTTTTTCAATGGCAAAAATGAATGAATATTGTAAATGCACAAACAGTAATTTCTCCGCATTGCAAGGTGCAATTCTGAAATTTTTTGCTTTTTCCTGCTAATCCTAGCATGATAAAGAAGATTCAAAGAGAGTGAGATGCCAGCTCCTTTCATTCAGTCAGTAGCTTTAAACATTTCTGGACGTTTTTCAATGGCAAAAATCAATGAATATTGTAAATGCACAAACAGTAATATCTCCACATTGCAAGGTGCAATTCTGAAATTTTTTGCTTTTTCCTGCTCCTCTTAGCATGATAAAGAAGATTCAAAGAGAGTGAGATGCCAGCTCTTTTCATTCAGTCAGTAGCTTCAAACATTTCTGGTATATGAATAACATGATGTTTTTCAATGGCAAAAATGAATGAATATTGTAAATGCACAAACAGTAATTTCTCCGCATTGCAAGGTGCAATTCTGAAATTGTTTGCTTTTTCCTGCTAATCCTAGCATGATAAAGAAGATTCAAAGAGATTGAGATGCCAGCTCCTTTCATTCAGTCAGTAGCTTCAAACATTTCTGGACGTTTTTCAATGGCAAAAATCAATGAATATTGTAAATGCACAAACAGTAATATCTCCACATTGCAAGGTGCAATTCTGAAATTTTTTGCTTTTTCCTTCTAATCCTAGCATGATAAAGAAGATTCAAAGAGAGTGAGATGCCAGCTCCTTTCATTCAGTCAGTAGCTTCAAACATTTCTGGACGGTTTTCAATGGCAAAAATCAATGAATATTGTAAATGCACAAACAGTAATATCTCCACATTGCAACGTGCAATTCTGAAATTTTTTGCTTTTTCCTGCTAATCCTGGCATGATAAAGAAGATTCAAAGAGAGTGAGATGCCAGCTCTTTTCATTCAGTCAGTAGCTTCAAACATTTCTGGTATATGAATAACACGGTTTTTCAATGGCAAAAATCAATGAATATTGTAAATGCACAAACAGTAATTTCTCCGCATTGCAAGGTGCAATTCTGAAATTTTTTGCTTTTTCCTGCTAATCCTAGCATGATAAAGAAGATTCAAAGAGAGTGAGATGCCAGCTCCTTTCATTCAGTCAGTAGCTTCAAAGATTTCTGGACGTTTTTCAATGGCAAAAATCAATGAATATTGTTAATGCACAAACAGTAATATCTCCACATTGCAAGGTGCAATTCTGAAATTTTTTGCTTTTTCCTGCTCCTCTTAGCATGATAAAGAAGATTCAAAGAGAGTGAGATGCCAGCTCTTTTCATTCAGTCAGTAGCTTCAAACATTTCTGATATATGAATAACATGATGTTTTTCAATGGCAAAAATCAATGAATATTGTAAATGCACAAACAGTAATTTCTCCGCATTGCAAGGTGCAATTCTGAAATTTTTTGCTTTTTCCTGCTAATCCTAGCATGATAAAGAAGATTCAAAGAGAGTGAGATGCCAGCTCCTTTCATTCAGTCAGTAGCTTCAAACATTTCTGGACGGTTTTCAATGGCAAAAATCAATGAATATTGTAAATGCACAAACAGTAATATCTCCACATTGCAACGTGCAATTCTGAAATTTTTTGCTTTTTCCTGCTAATCCTGGCATGATAAAGAAGATTCAAAGAGAGTGAGATGCCAGCTCTTTTCATTCAGTCAGTAGCTTCAAACATTTCTGGTATATGAATAACATGGTTTTTCAATGGCAAAAATCAATGAATATTGTAAATGCACAAACAGTAATTTCTCCGCATTGCAAGGTGCAATTCTGAAATTTTTTGCTTTTTCCTGCTAATCCTAGCATGATAAAGAAGATTCAAAGAGAGTGAGATGCCAGCTCCTTTCATTCAGTCAGTAGCTTCAAACATTTCTGGACGTTTTTCAATGGCAAAAATCAATGAATATTGTAAATGCACAAACAGTAATATCTCCACATTGCAAGGTGCAATTCTGAAATTTTTTGCTTTTTCCTGCTCCTCTTAGCATGATAAAGAAGATTCAAAGAGAATGAGATGCCAGCTCTTTTCATTCAGTCAGTAGCTTCAAACATTTCTGGTATATGAATAACGATGTTTTTCAATGGCAAAAATCAATGAATATTGTAAATGCACAAACAGTAATTTCTCCGCATTGCAAGGTGCAATTCTGAAATTTTTTGCTTTTTCCTGCTAAACCTAGCATGATAAAGAAGATTCAAAGAGAGTGAGATGCCAGCTCCTTTCATTCAGTCAGTAGCTTCAAACATTTCTGGACGTTTTTCAATGGCAAAAATCAATGAATATTGTAAATGCACAAACAGTAATATCTCCACATTGCAACGTGCAATTCTGAAATTTTTTGCTTTTTCCTGCTAATCCTGGCATGATAAAGAAGATTCAAAGGGAGTGAGATGCCAGCTCTTTTCATTCAGTCAGTAGCTTCAAACATTTCTGGTATATGAATAACATGATGTTTTTCAATGGCAAAAATCAATGAATATTGTAAATGCACAAACAGTAATTTCTCCGCATTGCAAGGTGCAATTCTGAAATTTTTTGCTTTTTCCTGCTACTCCTAGCATGATAAAGAAGATTCAAAGAGAGTGAGATGCCAGCTCCTTTCATTCAGTCAGTAGCTTCAAACATTTCTGGACGTTTTTCAATGGCAAAAATCAATGAATATTGTAAATGCACAAACAGTAATATCTCCACATTGCAACGTGCAATTCTGAAATTTTTTGCATTTTCCTGCTCCTCTTAGCATGATAAAGAAGATTCAAAGAGAGTGAGATGCCAGCTCTTTTCATTCAGTCAGTAGCTTCAAACATTTCTGGTATATGAATAACATGATGTTTTTCAATGGCAAAAATCAATGAATATTGTAAATGCACAAACAGTAATTTCTCCGCATTGCAAGGTGCAATTCTGAAATTTTTTGCTTTTTCCTGCTAATCCTAGCATGATAAAGAAGATTCAAAGAGAGTGAGATGCCAGCTCCTTTCATTCAGTCAGTAGCTTTAAACATTTCTGGATGTTTTTCAATGGCAAAAATCAATGAATATTGTAAATGCACAAACAGTAATATCTCCACATTGCAAGGTGCAATTCTGAAATTTTTGGCTTTTTCCTGCTCCTCTTAGCATGATAAAGAAGATTCAAAGAGAGTGAGATGCCAGCTCTTTTCATTCAGTCAGTAGCTTCAAACATCTCTGGTATATGAATAACATGATGTTTTTCAATGGCAAAAATCAATGAAAATTGTAAATGCACAAACAGTAATATCTCCACATTGCAAGGTGCAATTCTGAAATTTTTTGCTTTTTCCTGCTAATCCTAGCATGATAAAGAAGATTCAAAGAGAGTGAGATGCCAGCTCCTTTCATTCAGTCAGTAGCTTCAAACATTTCTGGACGGTTTTCAATGGCTAAAATCAATGAATATTGTAAATGCACAAACAGTAATATCTCCACATTGCAACGTGCAATTCTGAAATTTTTTGCTTTTTCCTGCTAATCCTGGCATGATAAAGAAGATTCAAAGAGAGTGAGATGCCAGCTCTTTTCATTCAGTCAGTAGCTTCAAACATTTCTGGTATATGAATGACATGGTTTTTCAATGGCAAAAATCAATGAATATTGTAAATGCACAAACAGTAATTTCTCCGCATTGCAAGGTGCAATTCTGAAATTTTTTGCTTTTTCCTGCTAATCCTAGCATGATAAAGAAGATTCAAAGAGAGTGAGATGCCAGCTCCTTTCATTCAGTCAGTAGCTTCAAACATTTCTGGACGTTTTTCAATGGCAAAAATCAATGAATATTGTAAATGCACAAACAGTAATATCTCCACATTGCAACGTGCAATTCTGAAATTTTTTGCTTTTTCCTGCTCCTCTTAGCATGATAAAGAAGATTCAAAGAGAGTGAGATGCCAGCTCTTTTCATTCAGTCAGTAGCTTCAAACATTTCTGGTATATGAATAACGATGTTTTTCAATGGCAAAAATCAATGAATATTGTAAATGCACAAACAGTAATTTCTCCGCATTGCAAGGTGCAATTCTGAAATTTTTTGCTTTTTCCTGCTACTCCTAGCATGATAAAGAAGATTCAAAGAGAGTGAGATGCCAGCTCCTTTCATTCAGTCAGTAGCTTTAAACATTTCTGGATGTTTTTCAATGGCAAAAATCAATGAATATTGTAAATGCACAAACAGTAATATCTCCACATTGCAAGGTGCAATTCTGAAATTTTTTGCTTTTTCCTGCTAATCCTAGCATGATAAAGAAGATTCAAAGAGAGTGAGATGCCAGCTCCTTTCATTCAGTCAGTAGCTTCAAACATTTCTGGACGGTTTTCAATGGCAAAAATCAATGAATATTGTAAATGCACAAACAGTAATATCTCCACATTGCAACGTGCAATTCTGAAATTTTTTGCTTTTTCCTGCTAATCCTGGCATGATAAAGAAGATTCAAAGAGAGTGAGATGCCAGCTCTTTTCATTCAGTCAGTAGCTTCAAACATTTCTGGTATATGAATAACATGGTTTTTCAATGGCAAAAATCAATGAATATTGTAAATGCACAAACAGTAATTTCTCCGCATTGCAAGGTGCAATTCTGAAATTTTTTGCTTTTTCCTGCTAATCCTAGCATGATAAAGTAGATTCAAAGAGAGTGAGATGCCAGCTCCTTTCATTCAGTCAGTAGCTTCAAACATTTCTGGACGTTTTTCAATGGCAAAAATCAATCAATATTGTAAATGCACAAACAGTAATATCTCCACATTGCAAGGTGCAATTCTGAAATTTTTTGCTTTTTCCTGCTCCTCTTAGCATGATAAAGAAGATTCAAAGAGAGTGAGATGCCAGCTCTTTTCATTCAGTCAGTAGCTTCAAACATTTCTGGTATATGAATAACGATGTTTTTCAATGGCAAAAATCAATGAATATTGTAAATGCACAAACAGTAATTTCTCCGCATTGCAAGGTGCAATTCTGAAATTTTTTGCTTTTTCCTGCTAAACCTAGCATGATAAAGAAGATTCAAAGAGAGTGAGATGCCAGCTCCTTTCATTCAGTCAGTAGCTTCAAACATTTCTGGACGTTTTTCAATGGCAAAAATCAATGAATATTGTAAATGCACAAACAGTAATATCTCCACATTGCAAGGTGCAATTCTGAAATTTTTTGCTTTTTCCTGCTAATCCTGGCATGATAAAGAAGATTCAAAGAGAGTGAGATGCCAGCTCTTTTCATTCAGTCAGTAGCTTCAAACATTTCTGGTATATGAATAACATGATGTTTTTCAATGGCAAAAATCAATGAATATTGTAAATGCACAAACAGTAATTTCTCCGCATTGCAAGGTGCAATTCTGAAATTTTTTGCTTTTTCCTGCTACTCCTAGCATGATAAAGAAGATTCAAAGAGAGTGAGATGCCAGCTCCTTTCATTCAGTCAGTAGCTTCAAACATTTCTGGACGTTTTTCAATGGCAAAAATCAATGAATATTGTAAATGCACAAACAGTAATATCTCCACATTGCAACGTGCAATTCTGAATTTTTTTGCATTTTCCTGCTCCTCTTAGCATGATAAAGAAGATTCAAAGAGAGTGAGATGCCAGCTCTTTACATTCAGTCAGTAGCTTCAAACATTTCTGGTATATGAATAACATGATGTTTTTCAATGGCAAAAATCAATGAATATTGTAAATGCACAAACAGTAATTTCTCCGCATTGCAAGGTGCAATTCTGAAATTTTTTGCTTTTTCCTGCTAATCCTAGCATGATAAAGAAGATTCAAAGAGAGTGAGATGCCAGCTCCTTTCATTCAGTCAGTAGCTTTAAACATTTCTGGACGTTTTTCAATGGCAAAAATCAATGAATATTGTAAATGCACAAACAGTAATATCTCCACATTGCAAGGTGCAATTCTGAAATTTTTTGCTTTTTCCTGCTCCTCTTAGCATGATAAAGAAGATTCAAAGAGAGTGAGATGCCAGCTCTTTTCATTCAGTCAGTAGCTTCATTCATCTCTGGTATATGAATAACATGATGTTTTTCAATGGCAAAAATCAATGAATATTGTAAATGCACAAACAGTAATTTCTCCGCATTGCAAGGTGCAATTCTGAAATTGTTTGCTTTTTCCTGCTAATCCTAGCATGATAAAGAAGATTCAAAGAGATTGAGATGCCAGCTCCTTTCATTCAGTCAGTAGCTTCAAACATTTCTGGACATTTTTCAATGGCAAAAATCAATGAATATTGTAAATGCACAAACAGTAATATCTACACATTGCAAGGTGCAATTCTGAATTTTTTTGCTTTTTCCTGCTAATCCTAGCATGATAAAGAAGATTCAAAGAGAGTGAGATGCCAGCTCCTTTCATTCAGTCAGTAGCTTCAAACATTTCTGGACGGTTTTCAATGGCAAAAAATCAATGAATATTGTAAATGCACAAACAGTAATATCTCCACATTGCAACGTGCAATTCTGAAATTTTTTGCTTTTTCCTGCTAATCCTGGCATGATAAAGAAGATTCAAAGAGAGTGAGATGCCAGCTCTTTTCATTCAGTCAGTAGCTTCAAACATTTCTGGTATATGAATAACATGGTTTTTCAATGGCAAAAATCAATGAATATTGTAAATGCACAAACAGTAATTTCTCCGCATTGCAAGGTGCAATTCTGAAATTTTTTGCTTTTTCCTGCTAATCCTAGCATGATAAAGAAGATTCAAAGAGAGTGAGATGCCAGCTCCTTTCATTCAGTCAGTAGCTTCAAACATTTCTGGACGTTTTTCAATGGCAAAAATCAATGAATATTGTAAATGCACAAACAGTAATATCTCCACATTGCAAGGTGCAATTCTGAAATTTTTTGCTTTTTCCTGCTCCTCTTAGCATGATAAAGAAGATTCAAAGAGAGTGAGATGCCAGCTCTTCTCATTCAGTCAGTAGCTTCAAACATTTCTGGTATATGAATAACATGATGTTTTTCAATGGCAAAAATCAATGAATATTGTAAATGCACAAACAGTAATTTCTCCGCATTGCAAGGTGCAATTCTGAAATTTTTTGCTTTTTCCTGCTAATCCTAGCATGATAAAGAAGATTCAAAGAGAGTGAGATGCCAGCTCCTTTCATTCAGTCAGTAGCTTCAAACATTTCTGGACGTTTTTCAATGGCAAAAATCAATGAATATTGTAAATGCACAAACAGTAATATCTCCACATTGCAAGGTGCAATTCTGAAATTTTTTGCTTTTTCCTGCTAATCCTGGCATGATAAAGAAGATTCAAAGAGAGTGAGATGCCAGCTCTTTTCATTCAGTCAGTAGCTTCAAACATTTCTGGTATATGAATAACATGATGTTTTTCAATGGCAAAAATCAATGAATATTGTAAATGCACAAACAGTAATATCTCCACATTGCAAGGTGCAATTCTGAAATTTTTTGCTTTTTCCTGCTCCTCTTAGCATGATAAAGAAGATTCAAAGAGAGTGAGATGCCAGCTCTTTTCATTCAGTCAGTAGCTTCAAACATCTCTGGTATATGAATAACATGATGTTTTTCAATGGCAAAAATCAATGAATATTGTAAATGCACAAACAGTAATTTCTCCGCATTGCAAGGTGCAATTCTGAAATTGTTTGCTTTTTCCTGCTAATCCTAGCATGATAAAGAAGATTCAAAGAGATTGAGATGCCAGCTCCTTTCATTCAGTCAGTAGCTTCAAACATTTCTGGACGTTTTTCAATGGCAAAAATCAATGAATATTGTAAATGCACAAACAGTAATATCTCCACATTGCAACGTGCAATTCTGAAATGTTTTGCTTTTTCCTTCTAATCCTGGCATGATAAAGAAGATTCAAAGAGAGTGAGATGCCAGCTCTTTTCATTCAGTCAGTAGCGTCAAACATTTCTGGTATATGAATAACATGGTTTTTCAATGGCAAAAATCAATGAATATTGTAAATGCACAAACAGTAATTTCTCCGCATTGCAAGGTGCAATTCTGAAATTTTTTGCTTTTTCCTGCTAATCCTAGCATGATAAAGAAGATTCAAAGAGAGTGAGATGCCAGCTCTTTTCATTCAGTCAGTAGCTTCAAACATTTCTGGTATATGAATAACGATGTTTTTCAATGGCAAAAATCAATGAATATTGTAAATGCACAAACAGTAATTTCTCCGCATTGCAAGGTGCAATTCTGAAATTTTTTGCTTTTTCCTGCTAAACCTAGCATGATAAAGAAGATTCAATGAGAGTGAGATGCCAGCTCCTTTCATTCAGTCAGTAGCTTCAAACATTTCTGGACGTTTTTCAATGGCAAAAATCAATGAATATTGTAAATGCACAAACAGTAATATCTCCACATTGCAAGGTGCAATTCTGAAATTTTTTGCTTTTTCCTGCTAATCCTGGCATGATAAAGAAGATTCAAAGAGAGTGAGATGCCAGCTCTTTTCATTCAGTCAGTAGCTTCAAACATTTCTGGTATATGAATAACATGATGTTTTTCAATGGCAAAAATCAATGAATATTGTAAATGCACAAACAGTAATTTCTCCGCATTGCAAGGTGCAATTCTGAAATATTTTGCTTTTTCCTGCTACTCCTAGCATGATAAAGAAGATTCAAAGAGAGTGAGATGCCAGCTCCTTTCATTCAGTCAGTAGCTTCAAACATTTCTGGACGTTTTTCAATGGCAAAAATCAATGAATATTGTAAATGCACAAACAGTAATATCTCCACATTGCAAGGTGCAATTCTGAAATTTTTTGCTTTTTCCTGCTCCTCTTAGCATGATAAAGAAGATTCAAAGAGAGTGAGATGCCAGCTCTTTTCATTCAGTCAGTAGCTTCAAACATCTCTGGTATATGAATAACATGATGTTTTTCAATGGCAAAAATCAATGAATATTGTAAATGCACAAACAGTAATTTCTCCGCATTGCAAGGTGCAATTCTGAAATTGTTTGCTTTTTCCTGCTAATCCTAGCATGATAAAGAAGATTCAAAGAGATTGAGATGCCAGCTCCTTTCATTCAGTCAGTAGCTTCAAACATTTCTGGACGTTTTTCAATGGCAAAAATCAATGAATATTGTAAATGCACAAACAGTAATATTTCCACATTGCAAGGTGCAATTCTGAAATTTTTTGCTTTTTCCTGCTAATCCTAGCATGATAAAGAAGATTCAAAGAGAGTGAGATGCCAGCTCCTTTCATTCAGTCAGTAGCTTCAAACATTTCTGGACGGTTTTCAATGGCAAAAATCAATGAATATTGTAAATGCACAAACAGTAATATCTCCACATTGCAACGTGCAATTCTGAAATTTTTTGCTTTTTCCTGCTAATCCTGGCATGATAAAGAAGATTCAAAGAGAGTGAGATGCCAGCTCTTTTCATTCAGTCAGTAGCTTCAAACATTTCTGGTATATGAATAACATGGTTTTTCAATGGCAAAAATCAATGAATATTGTAAATGCACAAACAGTAATTTCTCCGCATTGCAAGGTGCAATTCTGAAATTTTTTGCTTTTTCCTGATAATCCTACCATGATAAAGAAGATTCAAAGAGAGTGAGATGCCAGCTCTTTTCATTCAGTCAGTAGCTTCAAACATTTCTGGTATATGAATAACGATGTTTTTCAATGGCAAAAATCAATGAATATTGTAAATGCACAAACAGTAATTTCTCCGCATTGCAAGGTGCAATTCTGAAATTTTTTGCTTTTTCCTGCTAAACCTAGCATGATAAAGAAGATTCAATGAGAGTGAGATGCCAGCTCCTTTCATTCAGTCAGTAGCTTCAAACATTTCTGGACGTTTTTCAATGGCAAAAATCAATGAATATTGTAAATGCACAAACAGTAATATCTCCACATTGCAAGGTGCAATTCTGAAATTTTTTGCTTTTTCCTGCTAATCCTGGCATGATAAAGAAGATTCAAAGAGAGTGAGATGCCAGCTCTTTTCATTCAGTCAGTAGCTTCAAACATTTCTGGTATATGAATAACATGATGTTTTTCAATGGCAAAAATCAATGAATATTGTAAATGCACAAACAGTAATTTCTCCGCATTGCAAGGTGCAATTCTGAAATTTTTTGCTTTTTCCTGCTACTCCTAGCATGATAAAGAAGATTCAAAGAGAGTGAGATGCCAGCTCCTTTCATTCAGTCAGTAGCTTCAAACATTTCTGGACGTTTTTCAATGGCAAAAATCAATGAATATTGTAAATGCACAAACAGTAATATCTCCACATTGCAACGTGCAATTCTGAATTTTTTTGCATTTTCCTGCTCCTCTTAGCATGATAAAGAAGATTCAAAGAGAGTGAGATGCCAGCTCTTTTCATTCAGTCAGTAGCTTCAAACATTTCTGGTATATGAATAACATGATGTTTTTCAATGGCAAAAATCAATGAATATTGTAAATGCACAAACAGTAATTTCTCCGCATTGCAAGGTGCAATTCTGAAATTGTTTGCTTTTTCCTGCTAATCCTAGCATGATAAAGAAGATTCAAAGAGATTGAGATGCCAGCTCCTTTCATTCAGTCAGTAGCTTCAAACATTTCTGGACATTTTTCAATGGCAAAAATCAATGAATATTGTAAATGCACAAACAGTAATATCTCCACATTGCAAGGTGCAATTCTGAAATTTTTTGCTTTTTCCTGCTAATCCTAGCATGATAAAGAAGATTCAAAGAGAGTGAGATGCCAGCTCCTTTCATTCAGTCAGTAGCTTCAAACATTTCTGGACGGTTTTCAATGGCAAAAATCAATGAATATTGTAAATGCACAAACAGTAATTTCTCCGCATTGCAAGGTGCAATTCTGAAATTTTTTGCTTTTTCCTGCTAATCCTAGCATGATAAAGAAGATTCAAAGAGAGTGAGATGCCAGCTCTTTTCATTCAGTCAGTAGCTTCAAACATTTCTGGTATATGAATAACGATGTTTTTCAATGGCAAAAATCAATGAATATTGTAAATGCACAAACAGTAATTTCTCCGCATTGCAAGGTGCAATTCTGAAATTTTTTGCTTTTTCCTGCTAAACCTAGCATGATAAAGAAGATTCAATGAGAGTGAGATGCCAGCTCCTTTCATTCAGTCAGTAGCTTCAAACATTTCTGGACGTTTTTCAATGGCAAAAATCAATGAATATTGTAAATGCACAAACAGTAATATCTCCACATTGCAAGGTGCAATTCTGAAATTTTTTGCTTTTTCCTGCTAATCCTGGCATGATAAAGAAGATTCAAAGAGAGTGAGATGCCAGCTCTTTTCATTCAGTCAGTAGCTTCAAACATTTCTGGTATATGAATAACATGATGTTTTTCAATGGCAAAAATCAATGAATATTGTAAATGCACAAACTGTAATTTCTCCGCATTGCAAGGTGCAATTCTGAAATATTTTGCTTTTTCCTGCTACTCCTAGCATGATAAAGAAGATTCAAAGAGAGTGAGATGCCAGCTCCTTTCATTCAGTCAGTAGCTTCAAACATTTCTGGACGTTTTTCAATGGCAAAAATCAATGAATATTGTAAATGCACAAACAGTAATATCTCCACATTGCAACGTGCAATTCTGAATTTTTTTGCATTTTCCTGCTCCTCTTAGCATGATAAAGAAGATTCAAAGAGAGTGAGATGCCAGCTCTTTTCATTCAGTCAGTAGCTTCAAACATTTCTGGTATATGAATAACATGATGTTTTTCAATGGCAAAAATCAATGAATATTGTAAATGCACAAACAGTAATATCTCCACATTGCAAGGTGCAATTCTGAAATTTTTTGCTTTTTCCTGCTCCTCTTAGCATGATAAAGAAGATTCAAAGAGAGTGAGATGCCAGCTCTTTTCATTCAGTCAGTAGCTTCAAACATCTCTGGTATATGAATAACATGATGTTTTTCAATGGCAAAAATCAATGAATATTGTAAATGCACAAACAGTAATTTCTCCGCATTGCAAGGTGCAATTCTGAAATTGTTTGCTTTTTCCTGCTAATCCTAGCATGATAAAGAAGATTCAAAGAGATTGAGATGCCAGCTCCTTTCATTCAGTCAGTAGCTTCAAACATTTCTGGACGTTTTTCAATGGCAAAAATCAATGAATATTGTAAATGCACAAACAGTAATATCTCCACATTGCAAGGTGCAATTCTGAAATTTTTTGCTTTTTCCTGCTAATCCTAGCATGATAAAGAAGATTCAAAGAGAGTGAGATGCCAGCTCCTTTCATTCAGTCAGTAGCTTCAAACATTTCTGGACGGTTTTCAATGGCAAAAATCAATGAATATTGTAAATGCACAAACAGTAATATCTCCACATTGCAACGTGCAATTCTGAAATTTTTTGCTTTTTCCTGCTAATCCTGGCATGATAAAGAAGATTCAAAGAGAGTGAGATGCCAGCTCTTTTCATTCAGTCAGTAGCTTCAAACATTTCTGGTATATGAATAACATGGTTTTTCAATGGCAAAAATCAATGAATATTGTAAATGCACAAACAGTAATTTCTCCGCATTGCAAGGTGCAATTCTGAAATTTTTTGCTTTTTCCTGCTAATCCTAGCATGATAAAGAAGATTCAAAGAGAGTGAGATGCCAGCTCTTTTCATTCAGTCAGTAGCTTCAAACATTTCTGGTATATGAATAACGATGTTTTTCAATGGCAAAAATCAATGAATATTGTAAATGCACAAACAGTAATTTCTCCGCATTGCAAGGTGCAATTCTGAAATTTTTTGCTTTTTCCTGCTAAACCTAGCATGATAAAGAAGATTCAATGAGAGTGAGATGCCAGCTCCTTTCATTCAGTCAGTAGCTTCAAACATTTCTGGACGTTTTTCAATGGCAAAAATCAATGAATATTGTAAATGCACAAACAGTAATATCTCCACATTGCAAGGTGCAATTCTGAAATTTTTTGCTTTTTCCTGCTAATCCTGGCATGATAAAGAAGATTCAAAGAGAGTGAGATGCCAGCTCTTTTCATTCAGTCAGTAGCTTCAAACATTTCTGGTATATGAATAACATGATGTTTTTCAATGGCAAAAATCAATGAATATTGTAAATGCACAAACAGTAATTTCTCCGCATTGCAAGGTGCAATTCTGAAATTTTTTGCTTTTTCCTGCTACTCCTAGCATGATAAAGAAGATTCAAAGAGAGTGAGATGCCAGCTCCTTTCATTCAGTCAGTAGCTTCAAACATTTCTGGACGTTTTTCAATGGCAAAAATCAATGAATATTGTAAATGCACAAACAGTAATATCTCCACATTGCAACGTGCAATTCTGAATTTTTTTGCATTTTCCTGCTCCTCTTAGCATGATAAAGAAGATTCAAAGAGAGTGAGATGCCAGCTCTTTTCATTCAGTCAGTAGCTTCAAACATTTCTGGTATATGAATAACATGATGTTTTTCAATGGCAAAAATCAATGAATATTGTAAATGCACAAACAGTAATTTCTCCGCATTGCAAGGTGCAATTCTGAAATTGTTTGCTTTTTCCTGCTAATCCTAGCATGATAAAGAAGATTCAAAGAGATTGAGATGCCAGCTCCTTTCATTCAGTCAGTAGCTTCAAACATTTCTGGACATTTTTCAATGGCAAAAATCAATGAATATTGTAAATGCACAAACAGTAATATCTCCACATTGCAAGGTGCAATTCTGAAATTTTTTGCTTTTTCCTGCTAATCCTAGCATGATAAAGAAGATTCAAAGAGAGTGAGATGCCAGCTCCTTTCATTCAGTCAGTAGCTTCAAACATTTCTGGACGGTTTTCAATGGCAAAAATCAATGAATATTGTAAATGCACAAACAGTAATATCTCCACATTGCAACGTGCAATTCTGAAATTTTTTGCTTTTTCCTGCTAATCCTGGCATGATAAAGAAGATTCAAAGAGAGTGAGATGCCAGCTCTTTTCATTCAGTCAGTAGCTTCAAACATTTCTGGTATATGAATAACATGGTTTTTCAATGGCAAAAATCAATGAATATTGTAAATGCACAAACAGTAATTTCTCCGCATTGCAAGGTGCAATTCTGAAATTTTTTGCTTTTTCCTGCTAATCCTAGCATGATAAAGAAGATTCAAAGAGAGTGAGATGCCAGCTCCTTTCATTCAGTCAGTAGCTTCAAACATTTCTGGACGTTTTTCAATGGCAAAAATCAATGAATATTGTAAATGCACAAACAGTAATATCTCCACATTGCAAGGTGCAATTCTGAATTTTTTTGCTTTTTCCTGCTCCTCTTAGCATGATAAAGAAGATTCAAAGAGAGTGAGATGCCAGCTCTTTTCATTCAGTCAGTAGCTTCAAACATTTCTGGTATATGAATAACATGATGTTTTTCAATGGCAAAAATCAATGAATATTGTAAATGCACAAACAGTAATTTCTCCGCATTGCAAGGTGCAATTCTGAAATTTTTTGCTTTTTCCTGCTAATCCTAGCATGATAAAGAAGATTCAAAGAGAGTGAGATGCCAGCTCCTTTCTTTCAGTCAGTAGCTTCAAACATTTCTGGACGTTTTTCAATGGCAAAAATCAATGAATTTTGTAAATGCACAAACAGTAATATCTCCACATTGCAAGGTGCAATTCTGAAATTTTTTGCTTTTTCCTGCTAATCCTGGCATGATAAAGAAGATTCAAAGAGAGTGAGATGCCAGCTCTTTTCATTCAGTCAGTAGCTTCAAACATTTCTGGTATATGAATAACATGATGTTTTTCAATGGCAAAAATCAATGAATATTGTAGATGCACAAACAGTAATATCTCCACATTGCAAGGTGCAATTCTGAAATTTTTTGCTTTTTCCTGCTCCTCTTAGCATGATAAAGAAGACTCAAAGAGAGTGAGATGCCAGCTCTTTTCATTCAGTCAGTAGCTTCAAACATCTCTGGTATATGAATAACATGATATTTTTCAATGGCAAAAATCAATGAATATTGTAAATGCACAAACAGTAATTTCTCCGCATTGCAAGGTGCAATTCTGAAATTGTTTGCTTTTTCCTGCTAATCCTAGCATGATAAAGAAGATTCAAAGAGATTGAGATGCCAGCTCCTTTCATTCAGTCAGTAGCTTCAAACATTTCTGGACGTTTTTCAATGGCAAAAATCAATGAATATTGTAAATGCACAAACAGTAATATCTCCACATTGCAAGGTGCAATTCTGAAATTTTTTACTTTTTCCTGCTAATCCTAGCATGATAAAGAAGATTCAAAGAGAGTGAGATGCCAGCTCCTTTCATTCAGTCAGTAGCTTCAAACATTTCTGGACGGTTTTCAATGGCAAAAATCAATGAATATTGTAAATGCACAAACAGTAATATCTCCACATTGCAACGTGCAATTCTGAAATTTTTTGCTTTTTCCTGCTAATCCTGGCATGATAAAGAAGATTCAAAGAGAGTGAGATGCCAGCTCTTTTCATTCAGTCAGTAGTTTCAAACATTTCTGGTATATGAATAACATGGTTTTTCAATGGCAAAAATCAATGAATATTGTAAATGCACAAACAGTAATTTCTCCGCATTGCAAGGTGCAATTCTGAAATTTTTTGCTTTTTCCTGCTAATCCTAGCATGATAAAGAAGATTCAAAGAGAGTGAGATGCCAGCTCCTTTCATTCAGTCAGTAGCTTCAAACATTTCTGGACGTTTTTCAATGGCAAAAATCAATGAATATTGTAAATGCACAAACAGTAATATCTCCACATTGCAAGGTGCAATTCTGAAATTTTTTGCTTTTTCCTGCTCCTCTTAGCATGATAAAGAAGATTCAAAGAGAGTGAGATGCCAGCTCTTTTCATTCAGTCAGTAGCTTCAAACATTTCTGGTATATGAATAACGATGTTTTTCAATGGCAAAAATCAATGAATATTGTAAATGCACAAACAGTAATTTCTCCGCATTGCAAGGTGCAATTCTGAAATCTTTTGCTTTTTCCTGCTAAACCTAGCATGATAAAGAAGATTCAAAGAGAGTGAGATGCCAGCTCCTTTCATTCAGTCAGTAGCTTCAAACATTTCTGGACGTTTTTCAATGGCAAAAATCAATGAATATTGTAAATGCACAAACAGTAATATCTCCACATTGCAAGGTGCAATTCTGAAATTTTTTGCTTTTTCCTGCTAATCCTGGCATGATAAAGAAGATTCAAAGAGAGTGAGATGCCAGCTCTTTTCATTCAGTCAGTAGCTTCAAACATTTCTGGTATATGAATAACATGATGTTTTTCAATGGCAAAAATCAATGAATATTGTAAATGCACAAACAGTAATTTCTCCGCATTGCAAGGTGCAATTCTGAAATTTTTTGCTTTTTCCTGCTACTCCTAGCATGATAAAGAAGATTCAAAGAGAGTGAGATGCCAGCTCCTTTCATTCAGTCAGTAGCTTCAAACATTTCTGGACGTTTTTCAATGGCAAAAATCAATGAATATTGTAAATGCACAAACAGTAATATCTCCACATTGCAACGTGCAATTCTGAATTTTTTTGCATTTTCCTGCTCCTCTTAGCATGATAAAGAAGATTCAAAGAGAGTGAGATGCCAGCTCTTTTCATTCAGTCAGTAGCTTCAAACATTTCTGGTATATGAATAACATGATGTTTTTCAATGGCAAAAATCAATGAATATTGTAAATGCACAAACAGTAATTTCTCCGCATTGCAAGGTGCAATTCTGAAATTTTTTGCTTTTTCCTGCTAATCCTAGCATGATAAAGAAGATTCAAAGAGAGTGAGATGCCAGCTCCTTTCATTCAGTCAGTAGCTTTAAACATTTCTGGACGTTTTTCAATGGCAAAAATCAATGAATATTGTAAATGCACAAACAGTAATATCTCCACATTGCAAGGTGCAATTCTGAAATTTTTTTCTTTTTCCTGCTCCTCTTAGCATGATAAAGAAGATTCAAAGAGAGTGAGATGCCAGCTCTTTTCATTCAGTCAGTAGCTTCAAACATCTCTGGTATATGAATAACATGATGTTTTTCAATGGCAAAAATCAATGAATATTGTAAATGCACAAACAGTAATTTCTCCGCATTGCAAGGTGCAATTCTGAAATTGTTTGCTTTTTCCTGCTAATCCTAGCATGATAAAGAAGATTCAAAGATATTGAGATGCCAGCTCCTTTCATTCAGTCAGTAGCTTCAAACATTTCTGGACATTTTTCAATGGCAAAAATCAATGAATATTGTAAATGCACAAACAGTAATATCTCCACATTGCAAGGTGCAATTCTGAAATTTTTTGCTTTTTCCTGCTAATCCTAGCATGATAAAGAAGATTCAAAGAGAGTGAGATGCCAGCTCCTTTCATTCAGTCAGTAGCTTCAAACATTTCTGGACGGTTTTCAATGGCAAAAATCAATGAATATTGTAAATGCACAAACAGTAATATCTCCACATTGCAACGTGCAATTCTGAAATTTTTTGCTTTTTCCTGCTAATCCTGGCATGATAAAGAAGATTCAAAGAGAGTGAGATGCCAGCTCTTTTCATTCAGTCAGTAGCTTCAAACATTTCTGGTATATGAATAACATGGTTTTTCAATGGCAAAAATCAATGAATATTGTAAATGCACAAACAGTAATTTCTCCCCATTGCAAGGTGCAATTCTGAAATTTTTTGCTTTTCCTGCTAATCCTAGCATGATAAAGAAGATTCAAAGAGAGTGAGATGCCAGCTCCTTTCATTCAGTCAGTAGCTTCAAACATTTCTGGACGTTTTTCAATGGCAAAAATCAATGAATATTGTAAATGCACAAACAGTAATATCTCCACATTGCAAGGTGCAATTCTGAAATTTTTTGCTTTTTCCTGCTCCTCTTAGCATGATAAAGAAGATTCAAAGAGAGTGAGATGCCAGCTCTTTTCATTCAGTCAGTAGCTTCAAACATTTCTGGTATATGAATAACATGATGTTTTTCAATGGCAAAAATCAATGAATATTGTAAATGCACAAACAGTAATTTCTCCGCATTGCAAGGTGCAATTCTGAAATTTTTTGCTTTTTCCTGCTAATCCTAGCATGATAAAGAAGATTCAAAGAGAGTGAGATGCCAGCTCCTTTCATTCAGTCAGTAGCTTCAAACATTTCTGGACGTTTTTCAATGGCAAAAATCAATGAATATTGTAAATGCACAAACAGTAATATCTCCACATTGCAAGGTGCAATTCTGAAATTTTTTGCTTTTTCCTGCTAATCCTGGCATGATAAAGAAGATTCAAAGAGAGTGAGATGCCAGCTCTTTTCATTCAGTCAGTAGCTTCAAACATTTCTGGTATATGAATAACATGATGTTTTTCAATGGCAAAAATCAATGAATATTGTAAATGCACAAACAGTAATTTCTCCGCATTGCAAGGTGCAATTCTGAAATTTTTTGCTTTTTCCTGCTAATCCTAGCATGATAAAGAAGATTCAAAGAGAGTGAGATACCAGCTCCTTTCATTCAGTCAGTAGCTTCAAACATTTCTGGACGTTTTTCAATGGCAAAAATCAATGAATATTGTAAATGCACAAACAGTAATATCTCCACATTGCAACGTGCAATTCTGAAATTTTTTGCTTTTTCCTGCTCCTCTTAGCATGATAAAGAAGATTCAAAGAGAGTGAGATGCCAGCTCTTTTCATTCAGTCAGTAGCTTCAAACATTTCTGGTATATGAATAACATGATGTTTTTCAATGGCAAAAATCAATGAATATTGTAAATGCACAAACAGTAATTTCTCCGCATTGCAAGGTGCAATTCTGAAATTTTTTGCTTTTTCCTGCTAATCCTAGCATGATAAAGAAGATTCAAAGAGATTGAGATGCCAGCTCCTTTCATTCAGTCAGTAGCTTCAAACATTTCTGGACGTTTTTCAATGGCAAAAATCAATGAATATTGTAAATGCACAAACAGTAATATCTCCACATTGCAACGTGCAATTCTGAAATTTTTTGCTTTTTCCTGCTAATCCTGGCATGATAAAGAAGATTCAAAGAGAGTGAGATGCCAGCTCTTTTCATTCAGTCAGTAGCTTCAAACATTTCTGGTATATGAATAACATGGTTTTTCAATGGCAAAAATCAATGAATATTGTAAATGCACAAACAGTAATTTCTCCGCATTGCAAGGTGCAATTCTGAAATTTTTTGCTTTTTCCTGCTAATCCTAGCATGATAAAGAAGATTCAAAGAGAGTGAGATGCCAGCTCCTTTCATTCAGTCAGTAGCTTCAAACATTTCTGGACGTTTTTCAATGGCAAAAATCAATGAATATTGTAAATGCACAAACAGTAATATCTCCACATTGCAAGGTGCAATTCTGAAATTTTTTGCTTTTTCCTGCTCCTCTTAGCATGATAAAGAAGATTCAAAGAGAGTGAGATGCCAGCTCTTTTCATTCAGTCAGTAGCTTCAAACATTTCTGGTATATGAATAACGATGTTTTTCAATGGCAAAAATCAATGAATATTGTAAATGCACAAACAGTAATTTCTCCGCATTGAAGGTGCAATTCTGAAATTTTTTGCTTTTTCCTGCTAAACCTAGCATGATAAAGAAGATTCAAAGAGAGTGAGGTGCCAGCTCCTTTCATTCAGTCAGTAGCTTCAAACATTTCTGGACGTTTTTCAATGGCAAAAATCAATGAATATTGTAAATGCACAAACAGTAATATCTCCACATTGCAACGTGCAATTCTGAAATTTTTTGCATTTTCCTGCTCCTCTTAGCATGATAAAGAAGATTCAAAGAGAGTGAGATGCCAGCTCTTTTCATTCAGTCAGTAGCTTCAAACATTTCTGGTATATGAATAACATGATGTTTTTCAATGGCAAAAATCGATGAATATTGTAAATGCACAAACAGTAATTTCTCCGCATTGCAAGGTGCAATTCTGAAATTTTTTGCTTTTTCCTGCTAATCCTAGCATGATAAAGAAGATTCAAAGAGAGTGAGATGCCAGCTCCTTTCATTCAGTCAGTAGCTTTAAACATTTCTGGACGTTTTTCAATGGCAAAAATCAATGAATATTGTAAATGCACAAACAGTAATATCTCCACATTGCAAGGTGCAATTCTGAAATTTTTTGCTTTTTCCTGCTCCTCTTAGCATGATAAAGAAGATTCAAAGAGAGTGAGATGCCAGCTCTTTTCATTCAGTCAGTAGCTTCAAACATCTCTGGTATATGAATAACATGATGTTTTTCAATGGCAAAAATCAATGAATATTGTAAATGCACAAACAGTAATTTCTCCGCATTGCAAGGTGCAATTCTGAAATTTTTTGCTTTTTCCTGCTAATCCTAGCATGATAAAGGAGATTCAAAGAGATTGAGATGCCAGCTCCTTTCATTCAGTCAGTAGCTTCAAACATTTCTGGACGTTTTTCAATGGCAAAAATCAATGAATATTGTAAATGCACAAACAGTAATATCTCCACATTGCAACGTGCAATTCTGAAATTTTTTGCTTTTTCCTGCTAATCCTGGCATGATAAAGAAGATTCAAAGAGAGTGAGATGCCAGCTCTTTTCATTCAGTCAGTAGCTTCAAACATTTCTGGTATATGAATAACATGGTTTTTCAATGGCAAAAATCAATGAATATTGTAAATGCACAAACAGTAATTTCTCCGCATTGCAAGGTGCAATTCTGAAATTTTTTGCTTTTTCCTGCTAATCCTAGCATGATAAAGAAGATTCAAAGAGAGTGAGATGCCAGCTCCTTTCATTCAGTCAGTAGCTTCAAACATTTCTGGACGTTTTTCAATGGCAAAAATCAATGAATATTGTAAATGCACAAACAGTAATATCTCCACATTGCAAGGTGCAATTCTGAAATTTTTTGCTTTTTCCTGCTCCTCTTAGCATGATAAAGAAGATTCAAAGAGAGTGAGATGCCAGCTCTTTTCATTCAGTCAGTAGCTTCAAACATTTCTGGTATATGAATAACGATGTTTTTCAATGGCAAAAATCAATGAATATTGTAAATGCACAAACAGTAATTTCTCCGCATTGAAGGTGCAATTCTGAAATTTTTTGCTTTTTCCTGCTAAACCTAGCATGATAAAGAAGATTCAAAGAGAGTGAGGTGCCAGCTCCTTTCATTCAGTCAGTAGCTTCAAACATTTCTGGTATATGAATAACATGATGTTTTTCAATGGCAAAAATCGATGAATATTGTAAATGCACAAACAGTAATTTCTCCGCATTGCAAGGTGCAATTCTGAAATTTTTTGCTTTTTCCTGCTAATAGTAGCATGATAAAGAAGATTCAAAGAGAGTGAGATGCCAGCTCCTTTCATTCAGTCAGTAGCTTTAAACATTTCTGGACGTTTTTCAATGGCAAAAATCAATGAATATTGTAAATGCACAAACAGTAATATCTCCACATTGCAAGGTGCAATTCTGAAATTTTTTGCTTTTTCCTGCTCCTCTTAGCATGATAAAGAAGATTCAAAGAGAGTGAGATGCCAGCTCTTTTCATTCAGTCAGTAGCTTCAAACATCTCTGGTATATGAATAACATGATGTTTTTCAATGGCAAAAATCAATGAATATTGTAAATGCACAAACAGTAATTTCTCCACATTGCAAGGTGCAATTCTGAAATTGTTTGCTTTTTCCTGCTAATCCTAGCATGATAAAGAAGATTCAAAGAGAGTGAGATGCCAGCTCCTTTCATTCAGTCAGTAGCTTCAAACATTTCTGGACGTTTTTCAATGGCAAAAATCAATGAATATTGTAAATGCACAAACAGTAATATCTCCACATTGCAAGGTGCAATTCTGAAATTTTTTGCTTTTTACAGCTAATCCTAGCATGATAAAGAAGATTCAAAGAGAGTGAGATGCCAGCTCCTTTCATTCAGTCAGTAGCTTCAAACATTTCTGGACGGTTTTCAATGGCAAAAATCAATGAATATTGTAAATGCACAAACAGTAATATCTCCACATTGCAGCGTGCAATTCTGAAATTTTTTGCTTTTTCCTGCTAATCCTGGCATGATAAAGAAGATTCAAAGAGAGTGAGATGCCAGCTCTTTTCATTCAGTCAGTAGCTTCAAACATTTCTGGTATATGAATACCATGGTTTTTCAATGGCAAAAATCAATGAATATTGTAAATGCACAAACAGTAATTTCTCCGCATTGCAAGGTGCAATTCTGAAATTTTTTGCTTTTTCCTGCTAATCCTAGCATGATAAAGAAGATTCAAAGAGAGTGAGATGCCAGCTCCTTTCATTCAGTCAGTAGCTTTAAACATTTCTGGACGTTTTTCAATGGCAAAAATCAATGAATATTGTAAATGCACAAACAGTAATATCTCCACATTGCAAGGTGCAATTCTGAAATTTTTTGCTTTTTCCTGCTCCTCTTAGCATGATAAAGAAGATTCAAAGAGAGTGAGATGCCAGCTCTTTTCATTCAGTCAGTAGCTTCAAACATCTCTGGTATATGAATAACATGATGTTTTTCAATGGCAAAAATCAATGAATATTGTAAATGCACAAACAGTAATTTCTCCGCATTGCAAGGTGCAATTCTGAAATTTTTTGCTTTTTCCTGCTAATCCTAGCATGATAAAGAAGATTCAAAGAGATTGAGATGCCAGCTCCTTTCATTCAGTCAGTAGCTTCAAACATTTCTGGACGTTTTTCAATGGCAAAAATCAATGAATATTGTAAATGCACAAACAGTAATATCTCCACATTGCAAGGTGCAATTCTGAAATTTTTTGCTTTTTCCTGCTCCTCTTAGCATGATAAAGAAGATTCAAAGAGAGTGAGATGCCAGCTCTTTTCATTCAGTCAGTAGCTTCAAACATCTCTGGTATATGAATAACATGATGTTTTTCAATGGCAAAAATCAATGAATATTGTAAATGCACAAACAGTAATTTCTCCGCATTGCAAGGTGCAATTCTGAAATTTTTTGCTTTTTCCTGCTAATCCTAGCATGATAAAGAAGATTCAAAGAGATTGAGATGCCAGCTCCTTTCATTCAGTCAGTAGCTTCAAACATTTCTGGACGTTTTTCAATGGCAAAAATCAATGAATATTGTAAATGCACAAACAGTAATATCTCCACATTGAAAGGTGCAATTCTGAAATTTTTTGCTTTTTCCTGCTAATCCTAGCATGATAAAGAAGATTCAAAGAGAGTGAGATGCCAGCTCCTTTGATTCAGTCAGTAGCTTCAAACATTTCTGGACGGTTTTCAATGGCAAAAATCAATGAATATTGTAAATGCACAAACAGTAATATCTCCACATTGCAACGTGCAATTCTGAAATTTTTTGCTTTCTCCTGCTAATCCTGGCATGATAAAGAAGATTCAAAGAGAGTGAGATGCCAGCTCTTTTCATTCAGTCAGTAGCTTCAAACATTTCTGGTATATGAATAACATGGTTTTTCAATGGCAAAAATCAATGAATAATGTAAATGCACAAACAGTAATTTCTTCGCATTGCAAGGTGCAATTCTGAAATTTTTTGCTTTTTCCTGCTAATCCTAGCATGATAAAGAAGATTCAAAGAGAGTGAGATGCCAGCTCCTTTCATTCAGTCAGTAGCTTCAAACATTTCTGGACGTTTTTCAATGGCAAAAATCAATGAATATTGTAAATGCACAAACAGTAATATCTCCACATTGCAAGGTGCAATTCTGAAATTTTTTGCTTTTTCCTGCTCCACTTAGCATGATAAAGAAGATTCAAAGAGAGTGAGATGCCAGCTCTTTTCATTCAGTCAGTAGCTTCAAACATTTCTGGTATATGAATAACATGATGTTTTTCAATGGCAAAAATCAATGAATATTGTAAATGCACAAACAGTAATTTCTCCGCATTGCAAGTTGCAATTCTGAAATTTTTTTGCTTTTTCCTGCTAATCCTAGCATGATAAAGAAGATTCAAAGTGAGTGAGATGCCAGCTCCTTTCATTCAGTCAGTAGCTTCAAACATTTCTGGACGTTTTTCAATGGCAAAAATCAATGAATATTGTAAATGCACAAACAGTAATATCTCCACATTGCAAGGTGCAATTCTGAAATTTTTTGCTTTTTCCTGCTAATCCTGGCATGATAAAGAAGATTCAAAGAGAGTGAGATGCCAGCTCTTTTCATTCAGTCAGTAGCTTCAAACATTTCTGGTATATGAATAACATGTTTTTCAATGGCAAAAATCAATGAATATTGTAAATGCACAAACAGTAATTTCTCTGCATTGCAAGGTGCAATTCTGAAATTTTTTGCTTTTTCCTGCTAATCCTAACATGATAAAGAAGATTTAAAGAGAGTGAGATGCCAGCTCCTTTCATTCAGTCAGTAGCTTCAAACATTTCTGGACGTTTTTCAATGGCAAAAATCAATGAATATTGTAAATGCACAAACAGTAATATCTCCACATTGCAAGGTGCAATTCTGAAATTTTTTGCTTTTTCCTGCTCCTCTTAGCATGATAAAGAAGATTCAAAGAGAGTGAGATGCCAGCTCTTTTCATTCAGTCAGTAGCTTCAAACATTTCTGGTATATGAATAACATGATGTTTTTCAATGGCAAAAATCAATGAATATTGTAAATGCATAAACAGTAATTTCTCCGCATTGCAAGGTGCAATTCTGAAATTTTTTGCTTTTTCCTGCTAATCCTAGCGTGATAAAGAAGATTCAAAGAGAGTAAGATGCCAGCTCCTTTCATTCAGTCAGTAGCTTCACACATTTCTGGACGTTTTTCAATGGCAAAAATCAATGAATATTGTAAATGCACAAACAGTAATATCTCCACATTGCAAGGTGCAATTCTGAAATTTTTTGCTTTTTCCTGCTAATCCTGGCATGATAAAGAAGATTCAAAGAGAGTGAGATGCCAGCTCTTTTCATTCAGTCAGTAGCTTCAAACATTTCTGGTATATGAATAACATGATGTTTTTCAATGGCAAAAATCAATGAATATTGTAAATGCACAAACAGTAATTTCTCCGCATTGCAAGGTGCAATTCTGAAATTTTTTGCTTTTTCCTGCTAAACCTAGCATGATAAAGAAGATTCAAAGAGAGTGAGATGCCAGCTTCTTTCATTCAGTCAGTAGCTTCAAACATTTCTGGACGTTTTTCAATGGCAAAAATCAATGAATATTGTAAATGCACAAACAGTAATATCTCCACATTGCAACGTGCAATTCTGAAATTTTTTGCTTTTTCCTGCTCCTCTTAGCATGATAAAGAAGATTCAAAGAGAGTGAGATGCCAGCTCTTTTCATTCAGTCAGTAGCTTCAAACATTTCTGGTATATGAATAACATGATGTTTTTCAATGGCAAAAATCAATGAATATTGTAAATGCACAAACAGTAATTTCTCCGCATTGCAAGGTGCAATTCTGAAATTTTTTGCTTTTTCCTGCTAATCCTAGCATGATAAAGAAGATTCAAAGAGATTGAGATGCCAGCTCCTTTCATTCAGTCAGTAGCTTCAAACATTTCTGGACGTTTTTCAATGGCAAAAATCAATGAATATTGTAAATGCACAAACAGTAATATCTCCACATTGCAAGGTGCAATTCTGAAATTTTTTGCTTTTTCCTGCTAATCCTAGCATGATAAAGAAGATTCAAAGAGAGTGAGATGCCAGCTCCTTTCATTCAGTCAGTAGCTTCAAACATTTCTGGACGGTTTTCAATGGCAAAAATCAATGAATATTGTAAATGCACAAACAGTAATATCTCCACATTGCAACGTGCAATTCTGAAATTTTTTGCTTTTTCCTGCTAATCCTGGCATGATAAAGAAGATTCAAAGAGAGTGAGATGCCAGCTCTTTTCATTCAGTCAGTAGCTTCAAACATTTCTGGTATATGAATAACATGGTTTTTCAATGGCAAAAATCAATGAATATTGTAAATGGACAAACAGTAATTTCTCCGCATTGCAAGGTGCAATTCTGAAATTTTTTGTTTTTTCCTGCTAATCCTAGCATGATAAAGAAGATTCAAAGAGAGTGAGATGCCAGCTCCTTTCATTCAGTCAGTAGCTTCAAACATTTCTGGACGTTTTTCAATGGCAAAAATCAATGAATATTGTAAATGCACAAACAGTAATATCTCCACATTGCAAAGTGCAATTCTGAAATTTTTTGCTTTTTCCTGCTCCTCTTAGCATGATAAAGAAGATTCAAAGAGAGTGAGATGCCAGCTCTTTTCATTCAGTCAGTAGCTTCAAACATTTCTGGTATATGAATAACATGATGTTTTTCAATTGCAAAAATCAATGAATATTGTAAATGCACAAACAGTAATTTCTCCGCATTGCAAGGTGCAATTCTGAAATTTTTTGCTTTTTCCTGCTAATCCTAGCATGATAAAGAAGATTCAAAGAGAGTGAGATGCCAGCTCCTTTCATTCAGTCAGTAGCTTCAAACATTTCTGGACGTTTTTCAATGGCAAAAATCAATGAATATTGTAAATGCACAAACAGAAATATCTCCACATTGCAAGGTGCAATTCTGAAATTTTTTGCTTTTTCCTGCTAATCCTGGCATGATAAAGAAGATTCAAAGAGAGTGAGATGCCAGCTCTTTTCATTCAGTCAGTAGCTTCAAACATTTCTGGTATATGAATAACATGTTTTTCAATGGCAAAAATCAATGAATATTTTAAATGCACAAACAGTAATTTCTCTGCATTGCAAGGTGCAATTCTGAAATTTTTTGCTTTTTCCTGCTAATCCTAGCATGATAAAGAAGATTTAAAGAGAGTGAGATGCCAGCTCCTTTCATTCAGTCAGTAGCTTCAAACATTTCTGGACGTTTTTCAATGGCAAAAATCAATGAATATTGTAAATGCACAAACAGTAATATCTCCACATTGCAAGGTGCAATTCTGAAATTTTTTGCTTTTTCCTGCTCCTCTTAGCATGATAAAGAAGATTCAAAGAGAGTGAGATGCCAGCTCTTTTCATTCAGTCAGTAGCTTCAAACATTTCTGGACGTTTTTCAATGGCAAAAATCAATGAATATTGTAAATGCACAAACAGTAATATCTCCACATTGCAAGGTGCAATTCTGAAATTTTTTGCTTTTTCCTGCTAATCCTAGCATGATAAAGAAGATTCAAAGAGAGTGAGATGCCAGCTCTTTTCATTCAGTCAGTAGCTTCAAACATTTCTGGTATATGAATAACATGATGTTTTTCAATGGCAAAAATCAATGAATATTGTAAATGCACAAACAGTAATTTCTCCGCATTGCAAGGTGCAATTCTGAAATTTTTTGCTTTTTCCTGCTAATCCTAGCATGATAAAGAAGATTCAAAGAGAGTGAGATGCCAGCTCCTTTCATTCAGTCAGTAGCTTCAAACATTTCTGGACGTTTTTCAATGGCAAAAATCAATGAATATTGTAAATGCACAAACAGTAATATCTCCACATTGCAACGTGCAATTCTGAAATTTTTTGCTTTTTCCTGCTCCTCTTAGCATGATAAAGAAGATTCAAAGAGAGTGAGATGCCAGCTCTTTTCATTCAGTCAGTAGCTTCAAACATTTCTGGTATATGAATAACATGATGTTTTTCAATGGCAAAAATCAATGAATATTGTAAATGCACAAACAGTGATTTCTCCGCATTGCAAGGTGCAATTCTGAAATTTTTTGCTTTTTCCTGCTAATCCTAGCATGATAAAGAAGATTCAAAGAGATTGAGATGCCAGCTCCTTTCATTCAGTCAGTAGCTTCAAACATTTCTGGACGTTTTTCAATGGCAAAAATCAATGAATATTGTAAATGCACAAACAGTAATATCTCCACATTGCAAGGTGCAATTCTGAAATTTTTTGCTTTTTCCTGCTAATCCTAGCATGATAAAGAAGATTCAAAGAGAGTGAGATGCCAGCTCCTTTCATTCAGTCAGTAGCTTCAAACATTTCTGGACGGTTTTCAATGGCAAAAATCAATGAATATTGTAAATGCACAAACAGTAATATCTCCACATTGCAACGTGCAATTCTGAAATTTTTTGCTTTTTCCTGCTAATCCTGGCATGATAAAGAAGATTCAAAGAGAGTGAGATGCCAGCTCTTTTCATTCAGTCAGTAGCTTCAAACATTTCTGGTATATGAATAACATGGTTTTTCAATGGCAAAAATCAATGAATATTGTAAATGCACAAACAGTAATATCTCCACATTGCAACGTGCAATTCTGAAATTTTTTGCTTTTTCCTGCTAATCCTGGCATGATAAAGAAGATTCAAAGAGAGTGAGATGCCAGCTCCTTTCATTCAGTCAGTAGCTTCAAACATTTCTGGACGTTTTTCAATGGCAAAAATCAATGAATATTGTAAATGCACAAACAGTAATATCTCCACATTGCAAGGTGCAATTCTGAAATTTTTTGCTTTTTCCTGCTCCTCTTAGCATGATAAAGAAGATTCAAAGAGAGTGAGATGCCAGCTCTTTTCATTCAGTCAGTAGCTTCAAACATTTCTGGTATATGAATAACATGATGTTTTTCAATGGCAAAAATCAATGAATATTGTAAATGCACAAACAGTAATTTCTCCGCATTGCAAGGTGCAATTCTGAAATTTTTTGCTTTTTCCTGCTAATCCTAGCATGATAAAGAAGATTCAAAGAGAGTGAGATGCCAGCTCCTTTCATTCAGTCAGTAGCTTCAAACATTTCTGGACGTTTTTCAATGGCAAAAATCAATGAATATTGTAAATGCACAAACAGTAACATCTCCACATTGCAACGTGCAATTCTGAAATTTTTTGCTTTTTCCTGCTCCTCTTAGCATGATAAAGAAGATTCAAAGAGAGTGAGATGCCAGCTCTTTTCATTCAGTCAGTAGCTTCAAACATTTCTGGTATATGAATAACATGATGTTTTTCAATGGCAAAAATCAATGAATATTGTAAATGCACAAACAGTGATTCCTCCGCATTGCAAGGTGCAATTCTGAAATTTTTTGCTTTTTCCTGCTAATCCTAGCATGATAAAGAAGATTCAAAGAGATTGAGATGCCAGCTCCTTTCATTCAGTCAGTAGCTTCAAACATTTCTGGACGTTTTTCAATGGCAAAAATCAATGAATATTGTAAATGCACAAACAGTAATATCTCCACATTGCAAGGTGCAATTCTGAAATTTTTTGCTTTTTCCTGCTAATCCTAGCATGATAAAGAAGATTCAAAGAGAGTGAGATGCCAGCTCCTTTCATTCAGTCAGTAGCTTCAAACATTTCTGGATGGTATTCAATGGCAAAAATCAATGAATATTGTAAATGCACAAACAGTAATATCTCCACATTGCAACGTGCAATTCTGAAATTTTTTGCTTTTTCCTGCTAATCCTGGCATGATAAAGAAGATTCAAAGAGAGTGAGATGTGTAACATACCTGGCGGCGTTCTTGCATGGTGGTCCATCTCCCACCGTGCAGGAGCGCGCACTTGATCTCCAGTCCAGACTGTCTCTCTGGCTTCCCTCCATGCTGTCTGTTTGTGTCTGTTTCTGCTGCTTAAGGGCGGCGCCCGATCACTTCCTGCTGTTTGTACCTGCTGTGGGTCACACCCCTTGTGCGTCCTCAGCCTATTGCTGTCTGTCACTTGGTATATAGCTCAGCAGCTCCCTTCTATCCCTGCCTGTGCATAGAGTTTCCTTCAGTGTGTGCTTGCACTCTGAAGGTGCCAGGTCCCGTTCTTTGTTTCCCTGTCTGCCTTTCCTGGAGGCTGTATTTCCAGGCCTGTCTGAACTAGTCCTGTATGTCTCCTGCTTTGCGGTATCAGCTCCCTTGTCTGAACTGAGTCCTGTATGTCTCCTGCTTTGCGGTATCAGTTCCCGTGTCTGAACTGAGTCCTGTATGTCACCTGCTTTCCGGTATCAGTTCCCGTGTCTGAACTGAGTCCTGTATGTCTCCTGCTTTACGGTATCAGTTCCCGTGTCTGAACTGAGTCCTAGCCTGTCCCTCCTGCCTTCTTGGGGCCAATTTCCTAGATCCGTTCCTGTATCTTGTCTGTCCTGTCTGAACACGCTCCTTGCCTGTTCGTCCTGCCTCTCTGGGGGCCGTATTCCCAGACCCGCTCCTGTATCCCGCTGCAGTGTCGGTCTCCTCCGTACACTCAGTTCCAGTCTGAACTCTCTCCTATCCTTTTCCTGTTTTGCCTCTATGTCCGTTCCCTTCCTTTTTCTGCAGAGTCTGAACTCGTACCTAATCTCCTGCTTGTTGTCTCTGTACTCCCGTTTGTGAGTTTGTGGTCCACTCGCTACTTCACTGCAAGTACCCTGTGGGTATCTGGCTCTGCCTTTCTCTTCCTGTCTGTTCAGTGTGAACAGAGCCCTGTCTTCCCTGCTCAGACTTGTCTGCACTCTAGCTGTGCTTGCCTGTACCCCTCTGCCTGTATTGTTCCTTAGTCCCGGTGTGTACTGGGTCCTATCCCGCCTGTGTTCCTACCTGCTAGTGCCTCCCTGTCCGCACTCTAGCTGCGCTTACCTTTACCCCCCGGCCTGCTAGTCCCGCCTGCCTGCATACCAGTCGTGCCTGCCTGTGCCCGCCAGTCTGTGTGCCAGCCTGCCAGTCTGTTCCTGTATTTCCCTGTGTGGGTCAACAGCCGTGTCCGGGGTCTGTCCTGGAGTAGCACCTGGTCCCTCTGCTCGGTTCCTCCTTGGTGCACTGGCGTCGTATGCCGTCGTGCGACCCTGGTCGGATCGGGTGAATACTTAGTTACGCCCCTCCAGGCATTCACTCTCCGGCACGGTCCAGTGGAATCACTACCATAAACACGCACACGCCGCTTAAGCCCGGGCGTGTGCATAACAGCATGCTCAGGCCATGGTTCCCGTTGAGCCCCACGGCCTTCGCTCTCTGAGAAGGTTTCCAGCGAATACATGCATTAAAATAAATAAATAAATTTTTTCTCCCTTTAGCTGAGTTCCAGGCGAATTACGCACCCATCCAGATGGAGCTATCAGCTCTCGTTCCTGCGGATCCGCCACGTTACTATGGGGATCCAAGACAGTGTCGTGCATTTGTGGAGCAATGCGCGCTACACTTCAAGTTCTACCCTCTATGTTTTCCCACCGATCGGGTTAAGGTGGGATTCATTATGTCTTACCTAGCGGGTGATGCCTTGGAATGGATCAACCCCCTATGGGAGACACAGGATCCGATCCTCCTGGACCTAATGGCCTTCCTGGTGGCCTTTCTAATGGTCTTCGATGATCCTATCCCGAAGGCTCCAGCTGAAGCTTCACCTCCCAATATCCCGGAGCAGCCCCGTTGGGTAATGTGTGTGGGTAGCGCAATAGTCCTCCAGCCCAATGAGACTACTGCCCACCCAGAATCCTCACAGGGTGACTACGCTTTCCGGAATACTTCTTCCAACCTCAAGAGGCAGTCCAGACGTGCTAGACTTAGAGGCAAGCCGTCACGCCAGGGTCTGTCCTCCCTGAGACCTCCTGACCCCAACCTTGAAGTCCCTACTGAAGCTTCATTTCCCTGTATCCTGGAGAAGCCCCAACGGGTAATATGCGTGGGTAGTGCACCAGTTCTCCTGCCCGAAGAGACTTCTGCCCATCCAGACCCCCTGTTGCCTCCTGAATCCTCCGGGATACCACTCGATGACAAATGGAGAGAGACTTCTCTACTCCCGGTACTCGATACGTTGTCCGCTTCGTCCTTTGAGCCTGAAAATGGGTACCCCAAAGTGGTAGTTACCCCCGAGTCTCTACTCTCCTCCGACCTGGCGGAGGACCTCCAGTTGTCTCCAGAACCCTTCGGGGTGCTACCTGGTAGCGAAAGGACAGAGTCTCTCCTATACTCTGTACCTGATACCTCGCTCGCTTCGTCCAGTGAGTCCAACCTAGTGTACTCCGAAGCAGAGGTTACTCCCGAGTCTCTACACCCCTCCGACCAGGCGGAGGACCTCCAGTTGTGTTCAGAACCCTTCGGGGTGCCACCTGGTGGTGAATGGACAGAGACTTTCCTATTTCCTGTACCTGATACCTCGCCTGCTTCGTCCAGTGAGTCCAACCTAGTGTACTCCGAAGCAGAGGTTACTCCCGAGTCTCTACACCCCTCCGACCAGGCGGAGGACCTCCAGTTGTGTTCAGAACCCTTCGGGGTGCCACCTGGTGGTGAATGGACAGAGACTTTCCTATTTCCTGTACCTGATACCTCGCCTGCTTCGTCCAGTGAGTCCGACCTAGTGTACTCTGAAGCAGATGTTTTCTCTGAGCCTCTGCACTCTTCTGACCCGGCGGAGGACCTCCAGTTGTTTCCTGAATCCTCCGGGGTACCACCAGATAACAAAGAGACAGTGACTTTTCCTCATTATGTACCTGATAACCCGTCTATTTCTTCCTGTGAGCTTGACAAGATGTACCTCGAAGCAGAGATTACCCTCAAGTCTCTGTCCCCCTCCAACCCAGTGAACGACTGGTCCTCGAATTCCCTGCGGAAGAGTCTGGCAGGCCTGAAGAAGAGGGGGCGTAAGGGGGGAGGTACTGTAACATACCTGGCGGCGTTCTTGCATGGTGGTCCATCTCCCACCGTGCAGGAGCGCGCACTTGATCTCCAGTCCAGACTGTCTCTCTGGCTTCCCTCCATGCTGTCTGTTTGTGTCTGTTTCTGCTGCTTAAGGGCGGCGCCCGATCACTTCCTGCTATTTGTACCTGCTGTGGGTCACACCCCTTGTGCGTCCTCAGCCTATTGCTGTCTGTCACTTGGTATATAGCTCAGCAGCTCCCTTCTATCCCTGCCTGTGCATAGAGTTTCCTTCAGTGTGTGCTTGCACTCTGAAGGTGCCAGGTCCCGTTCTTTGTTTCCCTGTCTGCCTTTCCTGGAGGCTGTATTTCCAGGCCTGTCTGAACTAGTCCTGTATGTCTCCTGCTTTGCGGTATCAGCTCCCGTGTCTGAACTGAGTCCTGTATGTCTCCTGCTTTGCGGTATCAGTTCCCGTGTCTGAACTGAGTCCTGTATGTCACCTGTTTTCCGGTATCAGTTCCCGTGTCTGAACTGAGTCCTGTATGTCTCCTGCTTTCCGGTATCAGTTCCCGTGTCTGAACTGAGTCCTGTATGTCTCCTGCTTTACGGTATCAGTTCCCGTGTCTGAACTGAGTCCTAGCCTGTCCCTCCTGCCTTCTTGGGGCCGATTTCCTAGATCCGTTCCTGTATCTTGTCTGTCCTGTCTGAACACGCTCCTTGCCTGTTCGTCCTGCCTCTCTGGGGGCCGTATTCCCAGACCCGCTCCTGTATCCCGCTGCAGTGTCGGTCTCCTCCGTACACTCAGTTCCAGTCTGAACTCTCTCCTATCCTTTTCCTGTTTTGCCTCTATGTCCGTTCCCTTCCTTTTTCTGCAGAGTCTGAACTCGTACCTAATCTCCTGCTTGTTGTCTCTGTACTCCCGTTTGTGAGTTTGTGGTCCACTCGCTACTTCACTGCAAGTACCCTGTGGGTATCTGGCTCTGCCTTTCTCTTCCTGTCTGTTCAGTGTGAACAGAGCCCTGTCTTCCCTGCTCAGACTTGTCTGCACTCTAGCTGTGCTTGCCTGTACCCCTCTGCCTGTATTGTTCCTTAGTCCCGGTGTGTACTGGGTCCTATCCCGCCTGTGTTCCTACCTGCTAGTGCCTCCCTGACCGCACTCTAGCTGCGCTTACCTTTACCCCCCGGCCTGCTAGTCCCGCCTGCCTGCATACCAGTCGTGCCTGCCTGTGCCCGCCAGTCTGTGTGCCAGCCTGCCAGTCTGTTCCTGTATTTCCCTGTGTGGGTCAACAGCCGTGTCCGGGGTCTGTCCTGGAGTAGCACCTGGTCCCTCTGCTCGGTTCCTCCTTGGTGCACTGGCGTCGTATGCCGTCGTGCGACCCTGGTCCGATCGGGTGAATACTTAGTTACGCCCCTCCAGGCATTCACTCTCCGGCACGGTCCAGTGGAATCACTACCATAAACACGCACACGCCGCTTAAGCCCGGGCGTGTGCATAACAAGATGCCAGCTCTTTTCATTCAGTCAGTAGCTTCAAACATTTCTGGTATATGAATAACATGGTTTTTCAATGGCAAAAATCAATGAATATTGTAAATGGACAAACAGTAATTTCTCCGCATTGCAAGGTGCAATTCTGAAATTTTTTGCTTTTTCCTGCTAATCCTAGCATGATAAAGTAGATTCAAAGAGAGTGAGATGCCAGCTCCTTTCATTCAGTCAGTAGCTTCAAACATTTCTGGACGTTTTTCAATGGCAAAAATCAATGAATATTGTAAATGCACAAACAGTAATATCTCCACATTGCAAGGTGCAATTCTGAAATTTTTTGCTTTTTCCTGCTCCTCTTAGCATGATAAAGAAGATTCAAAGAGAGTGAGATGCCAGCTCTTTTCATTCAGTCAGTAGCTTCAAACATTTCTGGTATATGAATAACATGATGTTTTTCAATGGCAAAAATCAATGAATATTGTAAATGCACAAACAGTAATTTCTCCGCATTGCAAGGTGCAATTCTGAAATTTTTTGCTTTTTCCTGCTAATCCTAGCATGATAAAGAAGATTCAAAGAGAGTGAGATGCCAGCTCCTTTCATTCAGTCAGTAGCTTCAAACATTTCTGGACGTTTTTCAATGGCAAAAATCAATGAATATTGTAAATGCACAAACAGTAATATCTCCACATTGCAACGTGCAATTCTGAAATTTTTTGCTTTTTCCTGCTCCTCTTAGCATGATAAAGAAGATTCAAAGAGTGTGAGATGCCAGCTCTTTTCATTCAGTCAGTAGCTTCAAACATTTCTGGTATATGAATAACATGATGTTTTTCAATGGCAAAAATCAATGAATATTGTAAATGCACAAACAGTAATTTCTCCGCATTGCAAGGTGCAATTCTGAAATTTTTTGCTTTTTCCTGCTAATCCTAGCATGATAAAGAAGATTCAAAGAGAGTGAGATGCCAGCTCCTTTCATTCAGTCAGTAGCTTCAAACATTTCTGGACGTTTTTCAATGGCAAAAATCAATGAATATTGTAAATGCACAAACAGTAATATCTCCACATTGCAAGGTGCAATTCTGAAATTTTTTGCTTTTCCCTGCTCCTCTTAGCATGATAAAGAAGATTCAAAGACAGTGAGATGCCAGCTCTTTTCATTCAGTCAGTAGCTTCAAACATTTCTGGTATATGAATAACATGATGTTTTTCAATGGCAAAAATCAATGAATATTGTAAATGCACAAATAGTAATTTCTCCGCATTGCAAGGTGCAATTCTGAAATTTTTTGCTTTTTCCTGCTAATCCTAGCATGATAAAGAAGATTCAAAGAGAGTGAGATGCCAGCTCCTTTCATTCAGTCAGTAGCTTCAAACATTTCTGGACGTTTTTCAATGGCAAAAATCAATGAATATTGTAAATGCACAAACAGTAATATCTCCACATTGCAAGGTGCAATTCTGAAATTTTTTGCTTTTTCTTGCTAATCCTGGCATGATAAAGAAGATTCAAAGAGAGTGAGATGCCAGCTCTTTTCTTTCAGTCAGTAGCTTCAAACATTTCTGGTATATGAATAACATGATGTTTTTCAATGGCAAAAATCAATGAATATTGTAAATGCACAAACAGTAATTTCTCCGCATTGCAAGGTGCAATTCTGAAATTGTTTGCTTTTTCCTGCTAATCCTAGCATGATAAAGAAGATTCAAAGAGAGTGAGATGCCAGCTCCTTTCATTCAGTCAGTAGCTTCAAACATTTCTGGACGTTTTTCAATGGCAAAAATCAATGAATATTGTAAATGCACAAACAGTAATATCTCCACATTGCAAGGTGCAATTCTGAAATTTTTTGCTTTTTCCTGCTAATCCTGGCATGATAAAGAAGATTCAAAGAGAGTGAGATGCCAGCTCTTTTCATTAAGTCAGTACCTTCAAACATTTCTGGTATATGAATAACATGATGTTTTTCAATGGCAAAAATCAATGAATATTGTAAATGCACAAACAGTAATTTCTCCGCATTGCAAGGTGCAATTCTGAAATTTTTTGCTTTTTCCTGCTAATCCTAGCATGATAAAGAAGATTCAAAGAGAGTGAGATGCCAGCTCCTTTCATTCAGTCAGTAGCTTCAAACATTTCTGGACGTTTTTCAATGGCAAAAATCAATGAATATTGTAAATGCACAAACAGTAATATCTCCACATTGCAACGTGCAATTCTGAAATTTTTTGCTTTTTCCTGCTCCTCTTAGCATGATAAAGAAGATTCAAAGAGAGTGAGATGCCAGCTCTTTTCATTCAGTCAGTAGCTTCAAACATTTCTGGTATATGAATAACATGATGTTTTTCAATGGCAAAAATCAATGAATATTGTAAATGCACAAACTAATTTCTCCGCATTGCAAGGTGCAATTCTGAAATTTTTTGCTTTTTCCTGCTAATCCTAGCATGATAAAGAAGATTCAAAGAGAGTGAGATGCCAGCTCCTTTCATTCAGTCAGTAGCTTTAAACATTTCTGGACGTTTTTCAATGGCAAAAATCAATGAATATTGTAAATGCACAAACAGTAATATCTCCACATTTCAAGGTGCAATTCTGAAATTTTTTGCTTTTTCCTGCTCCTCTTAGCATGATAAAGAAGATTCAAAGAGAGTGAGATGCCAGCTCTTTTCATTCAGTCAGTAGCTTCAAACATCTCTGGTATATGAATAACATGATGTTTTTCAATGGCAAAAATCAATGAATATTGTAAATGCACAAACAGCAATTTCTCCGCATTGCAAGGTGCAATTCTGAAATTTTTTGCTTTTTCCTGCTAATCCTAGCATGATAAAGAAGATTCAAAGAGATTGAGATGCCAGCTCCTTTCATTCAGTCAGTAGCTTCAAACATTTCTGGACGTTTTTCAATGGCAAAAATCAATGAATATTGTAAATGCACAAACAGTAATATCTCCACATTGCAACGTGCAATTCTGAAATTTTTTGCTTTTTCCTGCTCCTCTTAGCATGATAAAGAAGATTCAAAGAGAGTGAGATGCCAGCTCTTTTCATTCAGTCAGTAGCTTCAAACATTTCTGGTATATGAATAACATGATGTTTTTCAATGGCAAAAATCAATGAATATTGTAAATGCACAAACAGTAATTTCTCCGTATTGCAAGGTGCAATTCTGAAATTTTTTGCTTTTTCCTGCTAATCCTAGCATGATAAAGAAGATTCAAAGAGAGTGAGATGCCAGCTCCTTTCATTCAGTCAGTAGCTTCAAACATTTCTGGACGTTTTTCAATGGCAAAAATCAATGAATATTGTAAATGCACAAACAGTAATATCTCCACATTGCAAGGTGCAATTCTGAAATTTTTTGCTTTTTCCTGCTAATCCTGGCATGATAAAGAAGATTCAAAGAGAGTGAGATGCCAGCTCTTTTCATTCAGTCAGTAGCTTCAAACATTTCTGGTATATGAATAACATGATGTTTTTCAATGGCAAAAATCAATGAATATTGTAAATGCACAAACAGTAATTTCTCCGCATTGCAAGGTGCAATTCTGAAATTTTTTGCTTTTTCCTGCTAATCCTAGCATGATAAAGAAGATTCAAAGAGAGTGAGATGCCAGCTCCTTTCATTCAGTCAGTAGCTTCAAACATTTCTGGACGTTTTTCAATGGCAAAAATCAATGAATATTGTAAATGCACAAACAGTAATATCTCCACATTGCAAGGTGCAATTCTGAAATTTTTTGCTTTTTCCTGCTCCTATTAGCATGATAAAGAAGATTCAAAGAGAGTGAGATGCCAGCTCTTTTCATTCAGTCAGTAGCTTCAAACATTTCTGGTATATGAATAACATGATGTTTTTCAATGGCAAAAATCAATGAATATTGTAAATGCACAAACAGTAATTTCTCCGCATTGCAAGGTGCAATTCTGAAATTTTTTGCTTTTTCCTGCTAATCCTAGCATGATAAAGAAGATTCAAAGAGAGTGAGATGCCAGCTCCTTTCATTCAGTCAGTAGCTTCAAACATTTCTGGACGTTTTTCAATGGCAAAAATCAATGAATATTGTAAATGCACAAACAGTAATATCTCCACATTGCAAGGTGCAATTCTGAAATTTTTTGCTTTTTCCTGCTAATCCTGGTATGATAAAGAAGATTCAAAGAGAGTGAGATGCCAGCTCTTTTCATTCAGTCAGTAGCTTCAAACATTTCTGGTATATGAATAACATGGTTTTTCAATGGCAAAAATCAATGAATATTGTAAATGCACAAACAGTAATTTCTCCGCATTGCAAGGTGCAATTCTGAAATTTTTTGCTTTTTCCTGCTAATCCTAGCATGATAAAGAAGATTCAAAGAGAGTGAGATGCCAGCTCCTTTCATTCAGTCAGTAGCTTCAAACATTTCTGGACGTTTTTCAATGGCAAAAATCAATGAATATTGTAAATGCACAAACAGTAATATCTCCACATTGCAACGTGCAATTCTGAAATTTTTTGCTTTTTCCTGCTCCTCTTAGCATGTTAAAGAAGATTCAAAGAGAGTGAGCTGCCAGCTCTTTTCATTCAGTCAGTAGCTTCAAACATTTCTGGTATATGATTAACATGATGTTTTTCAATGGCAAAAATCAATGAATATTGTAAATGCACAAACAGTAATTTCTCCGCATTGCAAGGTGCAATTCTGAAATTTTTTGCTTTTTCCTGCTAATCCTAGCATGATAAAGAAGATTCAAAGAGAGTGAGATGCCAGCTCCTTTCATTCAGTCAGTAGCTTCAAACATTTCTGGACGTTTTTCAATGGCAAAAATCAATGAATATTGTAAATGCACAAACAGTAATATCTCCACATTGCAAGGTGCAATTCTGAAATTTTTTGCTTTTTCCTGCTCCTCTTAGCATGATAAAGAAGATTCAAAGAGAGTAAGATGCCAGCTCTTTTCATTCAGTCAGTAGCTTCAAACATTTCTGGTATATGAATAACATGATGTTTTTCAATGGCAAAAATCAATGAATATTGTAAATGCACAAACAGTAATTTCTCCGCATTGCAAGGTGCAATTCTGAAATTTTTTGCTTTTTCCTGCTAAACCTAGCATGATAAAGAAGATTCAAAGAGAGTGAGATGCCAGCTCCTTTCATTCAGTCAGTAGCTTCAAACATTTCTGGACGTTTTTCAATGGCAAAAATCAATGAATATTGTAAATGCACAAACAGTAATATCTCCACATTGCAAGGTGCAATTCTGAAATTTTTTGCTTTTTCCTGCTAATCCTGGTATGATAAAGAAGATTCAAAGAGAGTGAGATGCCAGCTCTTTTCATTCAGTCAGTAGCTTCAAACATTTCTGGTATATGAATAACATGGTTTTTCAATGGCAAAAATCAATGAATATTGTAAATGCACAAACAGTAATTTCTCCGCATTGCAAGGTGCAATTCTGAAATTTTTTGCTTTTTCCTGCTAATCCTAGCATGATAAAGAAGATTCAAAGAGAGTGAGATGCCAGCTCCTTTCATTCAGTCAGTAGCTTCAAACATTTCTGGACGTTTTTCAATGGCAAAAATCAATGAATATTGTAAATGCACAAACAGTAATATCTCCACATTGCAACGTGCAATTCTGAAATTTTTTGCTTTTTCCTGCTCCTCTTAGCATGATAAAGAAGATTCAAAGAGAGTGAGCTGCCAGCTCTTTTCATTCAGTCAGTAGCTTCAAACATTTCTGGTATATGAATAACATGATGTTTTTCAATGGCAAAAATCAATGAATATTGTAAATGCACAAACAGTAATTTCTCCGCATTGCAAGGTGCAATTCTGAAATTTTTTGCTTTTTCCTGCTAATCCTAGCATGATAAAGAAGATTCAAAGAGAGTGAGATGCCAGCTCCTTTCATTCAGTCAGTAGCTTCAAACATTTCTGGACATTTTTCAATGGCAAAAATCAATGAATATTGTAAATGCACAAACAGTAATATCTCCACATTGCAAGGTGCAATTCTGAAATTTTTTGCTTTTTCCTGCTCCTCTTAGCATGATAAAGAAGATTCAAAGAGAGTGAGATGCCAGCTCTTTTCATTCAGTCAGTAGCTTCAAACATTTCTGGTATATGAATAACATGATGTTTTTCAATGGCAAAAATCAATGAATATTGTAAATGCACAAACAGTAATTTCTCCGCATTGCAAGGTGCAATTCTGAAATTTTTTGCTTTTTCCTGCTAATCCTAGCATGATAAAGAAGATTCAAAGAGAGTGAGATGCCAGCTCCTTTCATTCAGTCAGTAGCTTCAAACATTTCTGGACGTTTTTCAATGGCAAAAATCAATGAATATTGTAAATGCACAAACAGTAATATCTCCACATTGCAAGGTGCAATTCTGAAATTTTTTGCTTTTTCCTGCTAATCCTGGCATGATAAAGAAGATTCAAAGAGAGTGAGATGCCAGCTCTTTTCATTCAGTCAGTAGCTTCAAACATTTCTGGTATATGAATAACATGATGTTTTTCAATGGCAAAAATCAATGAATATTATAAATGCACAAACAGTAATTTCTCCGCATTGCAAGGTGCAATTCTGAAATTTTTTGCTTTTTCCTGCTAATCCTAGCATGATAAAGAACATTCAAAGAGTGAGATCCCAGCTCCTTTCATTCAGTCAGTAGCTTCAAACATTTCTGGACGTTTTTCAATGGCAAAAATCAATGAATATTGTAAATGCACAAACAGTAATATCTACACATTGCAACGTGCAATTCTGAAATTTTTTGCTTTTTCCTGCTCTTCTTAGCATGATAAAGAAGATTCAAAGAGAGTGAGATGCCAGCTCTTTTCATTCAGTCAGTAGCTTCAAACATTTCTGGTATATGAATAACATGATGTTTTTCAATGGCAAAAATCAATGAATATTGTAAATGCACAAACAGTAATTTCTCCGCATTGCAAGGTGCAATTCTGAAATTTTTTGCTTTTTCCTGCTAATCCTAGCATGATAAAGAAGATTCAAAGAGAGTGAGATGCCAGCTCCTTTCATTCAGTCAGTAGCTTCAAACATTTCTGGACGTTTTTCAATGGCAAAAATCAATGAATATTGTAAATGCACAAACAGTAATATCTCCACATTGCAAGGTGCAATTCTGAAATTTTTTGCTTTTTCCTGCTAATCCTGGCATGATAAAGAAGATTCAAAGAGAGTGAGATGCCAGCTCTTTTCATTCAGTCAGTAGCTTCAAACATTTCTGGTATATGAATAACATGATGTTTTTCAATGGCAAAAATCAATGAATATTGTAAATGCACAAACAGTAATTTCTCCGCATTGCAAGGTGCAATTCTGAAATTTTTTGCTTTTTCCTGCTAATCCTAGCATGATAAAGAAGATTCAAAGAGAGTGAGATGCCAGCTCCTTTCATTCAGTCAGTAGCTTCAAACATTTCTGGACGTTTTTCAATGGCAAAAATCAATGAATATTGTAAATGCACAAACAGTAATATCTCCACATTGCAAGGTGCAATTCTGAAATTTTTTGCTTTTTCCTGCTAATCCTGGCATGATAAAGAAGATTCAAAGAGAGTGAGATGCCAGCTCTTTTCATTCAGTCAGTAGCTTCAAACATTTCTGGTATATGAATAACATGATGTTTTTCAATGGCAAAAATCAATGAATATTATAAATGCACAAACAGTAATTTCTCCGCATTGCAAGGTGCAATTCTGAAATTTTTTGCTTTTTCCTGCTAATCCTAGCATGATAAAGTAGATTCAAAGAGTGAGATCCCAGCTCCTTTCATTCAGTCAGTAGCTTCAAACATTTCTGGACGTTTTTCAATGGCAAAAATCAATGAATATTGTAAATGCACAAACAGTAATATCTACACATTGCAACGTGCAATTCTGAAATTTTTTGCTTTTTCCTGCTCTTCTTAGCATGATAAAGAAGATTCAAAGAGAGTGAGATGCCAGCTCTTTTCATTCAGTCAGTAGCTTCAAACATTTCTGGTATATGAATAACATGATGTTTTTCAATGGCAAAAATCAATGAATATTGTAAATGCACAAACAGTAATTTCTCCGCATTGCAAGGTGCAATTCTGAAATTTTTTGCTTTTTCCTGCTAATCCTAGCATGATAAAGAAGATTCAAAGAGAGTGAGATGCCAGCTCCTTTCATTCAGTCAGTAGCTTCAAACATTTCTGGACGTTTTTCAATGGCAAAAATCAATGAATATTGTAAATGCACAAACAGTAATATCTCCACATTGCAAGGTGCAATTCTGAAATTTTTTGCTTTTTCCTGCTAATCCTGGCATGATAAAGAAGATTCAAAGAGAGTGAGATGCCAGCTCTTTTCATTCAGTCAGTAGCTTCAAACATTTCTGGTATATGAATAACATGATGTTTTTCAATGGCAAAAATCAATGAATATTGTAAATGCACAAACAGTAATTTCTCCGCATTGCAAGGTGCAATTCTGAAATTTTTTGCTTTTTCCTGCTAATCCTAGCATGATAAAGAAGATTCAAAGAGAGTGAGATGCCAGCTCCTTTCATTCAGTCAGTAGCTTCAAACATTTCTGGACGTTTTTCAATGGCAAAAATCAATGAATATTGTAAATGCACAAACAGTAATATCTCCACATTGCAACGTGCAATTCTGAAATTTTTTGCTTTTTCCTGCTCCTCTTAGCATGATAAAGAAGATTCAAAGAGAGTGAGATGCCAGCTCTTTTCATTCAGTCAGTAGCTTCAAACATTTCTGGTATATGAATAACATGATGTTTTTCAATGGCAAAAATCAATGAATATTGTAAATGCACAAACAGTAATTTCTCCGCATTGCAAGGTGCAATTCTGAAATTTTTTGCTTTTTCCTGCTAATCCTAGCATGATAAAGAAGATTCAAAGAGAGTGAGATGCCAGCTCCTTTCATTCAGTCAGTAGCTTTAAACATTTCTGGACGTTTTTCAATGGCAAAAATCAATGAATATTGTAAATGCACAAACAGTAATATCTCCACATTGCAAGGTGCAATTCTGAAATTTTTTGCTTTTTCCTGCTCCTCTTAGCATGATAAAGAAGATTCAAAGAGAGTGAGATGCCAGCTCTTTTCATACAGTCAGTAGCTTCAAACATCTCTGGTATATGAATAACATGATGTTTTTCAATGGCAAAAATCAATGAATATTGTAAATGCACAAACAGTAATTTCTCCGCATTGCAAGGTGCATTTCTGAAATTTTTTGCTTTTTCCTGCTAATCCTAGCATGGTAAAGAAGATTCAAAGAGATTGAGATGCCAGCTCCTTTCATTCAGTCAGTAGCTTCAAACATTTCTGGACGTTTTTCAATGGCAAAAATCAATGAATATTGTAAATGCACAAACAGTAATATCTCCACATTGCAAGGTGCAATTCTGAAATTTTTTGCTTTTTCCTGCTAATCCTAGCATGATAAAGAAGATTCAAAGAGAGTGAGATGCCAGCTCCTTTCATTCAGTCAGTAGCTTCAAACATTTCTGGACGGTTTTCAATGGCAAAAATCAATGAATATTGTAAATGCACAAACAGTAATATCTCCACATTGCAACGTGCAATTCTGAAATTTTTTGCTTTTTCCTGCTAATCCTGGCATGATAAAGAAGATTCAAAGAGAGTGAGATGCCAGCTCTTTTCATTCAGTCAGTAGCTTCAAACATTTCTGGTATATGAATAACATGATGTTTTTCAATGGCAAAAATCAAAGAATATTGTAAATGCACAAACAGTAATTTCTCCGCATTGCAAGGTGCAATTCTGAAATTTTTTGCTTTTTCCTGCTAATCCTGGTATGATAAAGAAGATTCAAAGAGAGTGAGATGCCAGCTCCTTTCATTCAGTCAGTAGCTTCAAACATTTCTGGACGTTTTTCAATGGCAAAAATCAATGAATATTGTAAATGCACAAACAATAATATCTCCACATTGCAAGGTGCAATTCTGAAATTTTTTGCTTTTTACTGCTAATCCTGGCATGATAAAGAAGATTCAAAGAGAGATGCCAGCTCTTTTCATTCAGTCAGTAGCTTCAAACATTTCTGGTATATGAATAACATGATGTTTTTCAATGGAAAAATCAATGAATATTGTAAATGCACAAACAGTAATTTCTCCGCATTGCAAGGTGCAATTCTGAAATTTTTTGCTTTTTCCTGCTAATCCTAGCATGATAAAGAAGATTCAAAGAGAGTGAGATGCCAGCTCCTTTCATTCAGTCAGTAGCTTCAAACATTTCTGGACGTTTTTCAATGGCAAAAATCAATGAATATTGTAAATGCACAAACAGTAATATCTCCACATTGCAACGTGCAATTCTGAAATTTTTTGCTTTTTCCTGCTCCTCTTAGCATGATAAAGAAGATTCAAAGAGAGTGAGATGCCAGCTCTTTTCATTCAGTCAGTAGCTTCAAACATTTCTGGTATATGAATAACATGATGTTTTTCAAAGGCAAAAATCAATGAATATTGTAAATGCACAAACAGGAATTTCTCTGCATTGCAAGGTGCAATTCTGAAAATTTTTGCTTTTTCCTGCTAATCCTAGCATGAAAAAGAAGATTCAAAGAGAGTGAGATGCCAGCTCCTTTCATTCAGTCAGTAGCTTCAAACATTTCTGGACGGTTTTCAATGGCAAAAATCAATGAATATTGTAAATGCACAAACAGTAATATCTCCACATTGCAACGTGCAATTCTGAAATTTTTTGCTTTTTCCTGCTAATCCTGGCATGAAAAGGAAGATTCAAAGAGAGTGAGATGCCAGCTCTTTTCATTCAGTCAGTAGCTTCAAACATTTCTAGTATATGAATAACATGGTTTTTCAATGGCAAAAATCAATGAATATTGTAAATGCACAAACAGTAATTTCTCCGCATTGCAAGGTGCAATTCTGAAATTTTTTGCTTTTTCCTGCTAATCCTAGCATGATAAAGAAGATTCAAAGAGAGTGAGATGCCAGCTCCTTTCATTCAGTCAGTAGCTTCAAACATTTCTGGACGTTTTTCAATGGCAAAAATCAATGAATATTGTAAATGCACAAACAGTAATATCTCCACATTGCAAGGTGCAATTCTGAAATTTTTTGCTTTTTCCTGCTCCTCTTAGCATGATAAAGAAGATTCAAAGAGAGTGAGATGCCAGCTCTTTTCATTCAGTCAGTAGCTTCAAACATTTCTGGTATATGAATAACATGATGTTTTTCAATGGCAAAAATCAATGAATATTGTAAATGCACAAACAGTAATTTCTCCGCATTGCAAGGTGCAATTCTGAAATTTTTTGCTTTTTCCTGCTAATCCTAGCATGATAAAGAAGATTCAAAGAGAGTGAGATGCCAGCTCCTTTCATTCAGTCAGTAGCTTCAAACATTTCTGGACGTTTTTCAATGGCAAAAATCAATGAATATTGTAAATGCACAAACAGTAATATCTCCACATTGCAAGGTGCAATTCTGAAATTTTTTGCTTTTTCCTGCTAATCCTGGCATGATATAGAAGATTCAAAGAGAGTGAGATGCCAGCTCTTTTCATTCAGTCAGTAGCTTCAAACATTTCTGGTATATGAATAACATGATGTTTTTCAATGGCAAAAATCAATGAATATTGTAAATGCACAAACAGTAATTTCTCCGCATTGCAAGGTGCAATTCTGAAATTTTTTGCTTTTTCCTGCTAATCCTAGCATGATAAAGAAGATTCAAAGAGAGTGAGATGCCAGCTCCTTTCATTCAGTCAGTAGCTTCAAACATTTCTGGACGTTTTTCAATGGCAAAAATCAATGAATATTGTAAATGCACAAACAGTAATATCTCCACATTGCAACGTGCAATTCTGAAATTTTTTGCTTTTTCCTGCTCCTCTTAGCATGATAAAGAAGATTCAAAGAGAGTGAGATGCCAGCTCTTTTCATTCAGTCAGTAGCTTCAAACATTTCTGGTATATGAATAACGATGTTTTTCAATGGCAAAAATCAATGAATATTGTAAATGCACAAACAGTAATTTCTCCGCATTGCAAGGTGCAATTCTGAAATTTTTTGCTTTTTCCTGCTAATCCTAGCATGATAAAGAAGATTCAAAGAGAGTGAGATGCCAGATCCTTTCATTCAGTCAGTAGCTTTAAACATTTCTGGACGTTTTTCAATGGCAAAAATCAATGAATATTGTAAATGCACAAACAGTAATATCTCCACATTGCAAGGTGCAATTCTGAAATTTTTTGCTTTTTCCTGCTCCTCTTAGCATGATAAAGAAGATTCAAAGAGAGTGAGATGCCAGCTCTTTTCATTCAGTCAGTAGCTTCAAACATCTCTGGTATATGAATAACATGATGCTTTTCAATGGCAAAAATCAATGAATATTGTAAATGCACAAACAGTAATTTCTCCGCATTGCAAGGTGCAATTCTGAAATTTTTTGCTTTTTCCTGCTAATCCTAGCATGATAAAGAAGATTCAAAGAGAGTGAGATGCCAGCTCCTTTCATTCAGTCAGTAGCTTCAAACATTTCTGGACGTTTTTCAATGGCAAAAATCAATGAATATTGTAAATGCACAAACAGTAATATCTCCACATTGCAAGGTGCAATTCTGAAATTTTTTGCTTTTTCCTGCTCCTCTTAGCATGATAAAGAAGATTCAAAGAGATTGAGATGCCAGCTCCTTTCATTCAGTCAGTAGCTTCAAACATTTCTGGACGTTTTTCAATGGCAAAAATCAATGAATATTGTAAATGCACAAACAGTAATATCTCCACATTGCAAGGTGCAATTCTGAAATTTTTTGCTTTTTCCTGCTAATCCTAGCATGATAAAGAAGATTCAAAGAGAGTGAGATGCCAGCTCCTTTCATTCAGTCAGTAGCTTCAAACATTTCTGGACGGTTTTCAATGGCAAAAATCAATGAATATTGTAAATGCACAAACAGTAATATCTCCACATTGCAAGGTGCAATTCTGAAATTTTTTGCTTTTTCCTGCTAATCCTGGCATGATAAAGAAGATTCAAAGAGAGTGAGATGCCAGCTCTTTTCATTCAGTCAGTAGCTTCAAACATTTCTGGTATATGAATAACATGTTTTTCAATCCCAAAAATCAATGAATATTGTAAATGCACAAACAGTAATTTCTCTGCATTGCAAGGTGCAATTCTGAAATTTTTTGCTTTTTCCTGCTAATCCTAGCATGATAAAGAAGATTCAAAGAGAGTGAGATTCCAGCTCCTTTCATTCAGTCAGTAGCTTCAAACATTTCTGGACGTTTTTCAATGGCAAAAATCAATGAATATTGTAAATGCACAAACAGTAATATCTCCACATTGCAAGGTGCAATTCTGAAATTTTTTGCTTTTTCCTGCTCCTCTTAGCATGATAAAGAAGATTCAAAGAGAGTGAGATGCCAGCTCTTTTCATTCAGTCAGTAGCTTCAAACATTTCTGGTATATGAATAACATGATGTTTTTCAATGGCAAAAATCAATGAATATTGTAAATGCATAAACAGTAATTTCTCCGCATTGCAAGGTGCAATTCTGAAATTTTTTGCTTTTTCCTGCTAATCCTAGCGTGATAAAGAAGATTCAAAGAGAGTGAGATGCCAGCTCCTTTCATTCAGTCAGTAGCTTCAAACATTTCTGGACGTTTTTCAATGGCAAAAATCAATGAATATTGTAAATGCACAAACAGTAATATCTCCACATTGCAAGGTGCAATTCTGAAATTTTTTGCTTTTTCCTGCTAATCCTGGCATGATAAAGAAGATTCAAAGAGAGTGAGATGCCAGCTCTTTTCATTCAGTCAGTAGCTTCAAACATTTCTGGTATATGAATAACATGATGTTTTTCAATGGCAAAAATAAATGAATATTGTAAATGCACAAACAGTAATTTCTCCGCATTGCAAGGTGCAATTCTGAAATTTTTTGCTTTTTCCTGCTAATCCTAGCATGATAAAGAAGATTCAAAGAGAGTGAGATGCCAGCTCCTTTCATTCAGTCAGTAGCTTCAAACATTTCTGGACGTTTTTCAATGGCAAAAATCAATGAATATTGTAAATGCACAAACAGTAATATCTCCACATTGCAACGTGCAATTCTGAAATTTTTTGCTTTTTCCTGCTCCTCTTAGCATGATAAAGAAGATTCAAAGAGAGTGAGATGCCAGCTCTTTTCATTCAGTCAGTAGCTTCAAACATTTCTGGTATATGAATAACATGATGTTTTTCAATGGCAAAAATCAATGAATATTGTAAATGCACAAACAGTAATATCTCCACATTGCAACGTGCAATTCTGAAATTTTTTGCTTTTTCCTGCTAATCCTAGCATGATAAAGAAGATTCAAAGAGAGTGAGATGCCAGCTCCTTTCATTCAGTCAGTAGCTTTAAACATTTCTGGACATTTTTCAATGGCAAAAATCAATGAATATTGTAAATGCACAAACAGTAATATCTCCACATTGCAAGGTGCAATTCTGAAATTTTTTGCTTTTTCCTGCTCCTCTTAGCATGATAAAGAAGATTCAAAGAGAGTGAGATGCCAGCTCTTTTCATTCAGTCAGTAGCTTCAAACATCTCTGGTATATGAATAACATGATGTTTTTCAATGGCAAAAATCAATGAATATTGTAAATGCACAAACAGTAATTTCTCCGCATTGCAAGGTGCAATTCTGAAATTTTTTGCTTTTTCCTGCTAATCCTAGCATGATAAAGAAGATTCAAAGAGATTGAGATGCCAGCTCCTATCATTCAGTCAGTAGCTTCAAACATTTCTGGACGTTTTTCAATGGCAAAAATCAATGAATATTGTAAATGCACAAACAGTAATATCTCCACATTGCAAGGTGCAATTCTGAAATTTTTTGCTTTTTCCTGCTAATCCTAGCATGATAAAGAAGATTCAAAGAGAGTGAGATGCCAGCTCCTTTCATTCAGTCAGTAGCTTCAAACATTTCTGGACGGTTTTCAATGGCAAAAATCAATGAATATTGTAAATGCACAAACAGTAATATCTCCACATTGCAACGTGCAATTCTGAAATTTTTTGCTTTTTCCTGCTAATCCTGGCATGATAAAGAAGATTCAAAGAGAGTGAGATGCCAGCTCTTTTCATTCAGTCAGTAGCTTCAAACATTTCTGGTATATGAATAACATGGTTTTTCAATGGCAAAAATCAATGAATATTGTAAATGCACAAACAGTAATTTCTCCGCATTGCAAGGTGCAATTCTGAAATTTTTTGCTTTTTCCTGCTAATCCTAGCATGATAAAGAAGATTCAAAGAGAGTGAGATGCCAGCTCCTTTCATTCAGTCAGTAGCTTCAAACATTTCTGTACGTTTTTCAATGGCAAAAATCAATGAATATTGTAAATGCACAAACAGTAATATCTCCACATTGCAATGTGCAATTCTGAAATTTTTTGCTTTTTCCTGCTCCTCTTAGCATGATAAAGAAGATTCAAAGAGAGTGAGATGCCAGCTCTTTTCATTCAGTCAGTAGCTTCAAACATTTCTGGTATATGAATAACATGATGTTTTTCAATGGCAAAAATCAATGAATATTGTAAATGCACAAACAGTAATTTCTCCGCATTGCAAGGTGCAATTCTGAAATTTTTTGCTTTTTCCTGCTAATCCTAGCATGATAAAGAAGATTCAAAGAGAGTGAGATGCCAGCTCCTTTCATTCAGTCAGTAGCTTCAAACATTTCTGGACGTTTTTCAATGGCAAAAATCAATGAATATTGTAAATGCACAAACAGTAATATCTCCACATTGCAACGTGCAATTCTGAAATTTTTTGCTTTTTCCTGCTCCTCTTAGCATGATAAAGAAGATTCAAAGAGAGTGAGATGCCAGCTCTTTTCATTCAGTCAGTAGCTTCAAACATTTCTGGTATATGAATAACATGATGTTTTTCAATGGCAAAAATCAATGAATATTGTAAATGCACAAACAGTAATTTCTCCGCATTGCAAGGTGCAATTCTGAAATTTTTTGCTTTTTCCTGCTAATCCTAGCATGATAAAGAAGATTCAAAGAGATTGAGATGCCAGCTCCTTTCATTCAGTCAGTAGCTTCAAACATTTCTGGACGTTTTTCAATGGCAAAAATCAATGAATATTGTAAATGCACAATCAGTAATATCTCCACATTGCAAGGTGCAAATCTGAAATTTTTTGCTTTTTCCTGCTCCTCTTAGCATGATAAAGAAGATTCAAAGAGAGTGAGATGCCAGCTCTTTTCATTCAGTCAGTAGCTTCAAACATTTCTGGTATATGAATAACATGATGTTTTTCAATGGCAAAAATCAATGAATATTGTAAATGCACAAACAGTAATTTCTCCGCATTGCAAGGTGCAATTCTGAAATTTTTTGCTTTTTCCTGCTAATCCTAGCATGATAAAGAAGATTCAAAGAGATTGAGATGCCAGCTCCTTTCATTCAGTCAGTAGCTTCAAACATTTCTGGACGTTTTTCAATGGCAAAAATCAATGAATATTGTAAATGCACAAACAGTAATATCTCCACATTGCAAGGTGCAATTCTGAAATTTTTTGCTTTTTCCTGCTAATCCTAGCATGATAAAGAAGATTCAAAGAGAGTGAGATGCCAGCTCCTTTCATTCAGTCAGTAGCTTCAAACATTTCTGGACGGTTTTCAATGGCAAAAATCAATGAATATTGTAAATGCACAAACAGTAATATCTCCACATTGCAACGTGCAATTCTGAAATTTTTTGCTTTTTCCTGCTAATCCTGGCATGATAAAGAAGATTCAAAGAGAGTGAGATGCCAGCTCTTTTCATTCAGTCAGTAGCTTCAAACATTTCTGGTATATGAATAACATGATGTTTTTCAATGGCAAAAATCAATGAATATTGTAAATGCACAAACAGTAATTTCTCCGCATTGCAAGGTGCAATTCTGAAATTTTTTGCTTTTTCCTGCTAATCCTAGCATGATAAAGAAGATTCAAAGAGAGTGAGATGCCAGCTCCTTTCATTCAGTCAGTAGCTTCAAACATTTCTGGACGTTTTTCAATGGCAAAAATCAATGAATATTGTAAATGCACAAACAGTAATATCTCCACATTGCAAGGTGCAATTCTGAAATTTTTTGCTTTTCCCTGCTCCTATTAGCATGATAAAGAAGATTCAAAGACAATGAGATGCCAGCTCTTTTCATTCAGTCAGTAGCTTCAAACATTTCTGGTATATGAATAACATGATGTTTTTCAATGGCAAAAATCAATGAATATTGTAAATGCACAAACAGTAATATCTCCACATTGCAAGGTGCAATTCTGAAATTTTTTGCTTTTTCCTGCTAATCCTGGCATGATAAAGAAGATTCAAAGAGAGTGAGATGCCAGCTCTTTTCATTTAGTCAGTAGCTTCAAACATTTCTGGTATATGAATAACATGATGTTTTTCAATGGCAAAAATCAATGAATATTGTAAATGCACAAACAGTAATTTCTCCGCATTGCAAGGTGCAATTCTGAAATTTTTTGCTTTTTCCTGCTAATCCTAGCATGATAAAGAAGATTCAAAGAGAGTGAGATGCCAGCTCCTTTCATTCAGTCAGTAGCTTCAAACATTTCTGGACGTTTTTCAATGGCAAAAATCAATGAATATTGTAAATGCACAAACAGTAATATCTCCACATTGCAAGGTGCAATTCTGAAATTTTTTGCTTTTTCCTGCTAATCCTGGCATGATAAAGAAGATTCAAAGAGAGTGAGATGCCAGCTCTTTTCATACAGTCAGTACCTTCAAACATTTCTGGTATATGAATAACATGATGTTTTTCAATGGCAAAAATCAATGAATATTGTAAATGCACAAACAGTAATTTCTCCGCATTGCAAGGTGCAATTCTGAAATTTTTTGCTTTTTCCTGCTAATCCTAGCATGATAAAGAAGATTCAAAGAGAGTGAGATGCCAGCTCCTTTCATTCAGTCAGTAGCTTCAAACATTTCTGGACGTTTTTCAATGGCAAAAATCAATGAATATTGTAAATGCACAAACAGTAATATCTCCACATTGCAACGTGCAATTCTGAAATTTTTTGCTTTTTCCTGCTCCTCTTAGCATGATAAAGAAGATTCAAAGAGAGTGAGATGCCAGCTCTTTTCATTCAGTCAGTAGCTTCAAACATTTCTGGTATATGAATAACATGATGTTTTTCAATGGCAAAAATCAATGAATATTGTAAATGCACAAACTAATTTCTCTGCATTGCAAGGTGCAATTCTGAAATTTTTTGCTTTTTCCTGCTAATCCTAGCATGATAAAGAAGATTCAAAGAGAGTGAGATGCCAGCTCCTTTCATTCAGTCAGTAGCTTTAAACATTTCTGGACGTTTTTCAATGGCAAAAATCAATGAATATTGTAAATGCACAAACAGTAATATCTCCACATTGCAAGGTGCAATTCTGAAATTTTTTGCTTTTTCCTGCTCCTCTTAGCATGATAAAGAAGATTCAAAGAGAGTGAGATGCCAGCTCTTTTCATTCAGTCAGTAGCTTCAAACATCTCTGGTATATGAATAACATGATGTTTTTCAATGGCAAAAATCAATGAATATTGTAAATGCACAAACAGTAATTTCTCCGCATTGCAAGGTGCAATTCTGAAATTTTTTGCTTTTTCCTGCTAATCCTAGCATGATAAAGAAGATTCAAAGAGATTGAGATGCCAGCTCCTTTCATTCAGTCAGTAGCTTCAAACATTTCTGGACGTTTTTCAATGGCAAAAATCAATGAATATTGTAAATGCCCAAACAGTAATATCTCCTCATTGCAACGTGCAATTCTGAAATTTTTTGCTTTTTCCTGCTCCTCTTAGCATGATAAAGAAGATTCAAAGAGAGTGAGATGCCAGCTCTTTTCATTCAGTCAGTAGCTTCAAACATTTCTGGTATATGAATAACATGATGTTTTTCAATGGCAAAAATCAATGAATATTGTAAATGCACAAACAGTAATTTCTCCGCATTGCAAGGTGCAATTCTGAAATTTTTTGCTTTTTCCTGCTAATCCTAGCATGATAAAGAAGATTCAAAGAGAGTGAGATGCCAGCTCCTTTCATTCAGTTAGTAGCTTCAAACATTTCTGGACGTTTTTCAATGGCAAAAATCAATGAATATTGTAAATGCACAAACAGTAATATCTCCACATTGCAAGGTGCAATTCTGAAATTTTTTGCTTTTTCCTGCTAATCCTGGCATGATAAAGAAGATTCAAAGAGAGTGAGATGCCAGCTCTTTTCATTCAGTCAGTAGCTTCAAACATTTCTGGTATATGAATAACATGATGTTTTTCAATGGCAAAAATCAATGAATATTGTAAATGCACAAACAGTAATTTCTCCGCATTGCAAGGTGCAATTCTGAAATTTTTTGCTTTTTCCTGCTAATCCTAGCATGATAAAGAAGATTCAAAGAGAGTGAGATGCCAGCTCCTTTCATTCAGTCAGTAGCTTCAAACATTTCTGGACGTTTTTCAATGGCAAAAATCAATGAATATTGTAAATGCACAAACAGTAATATCTCCACATTGCAAGGTGCAATTCTGAAATTTTTTGCTTTTTCCTGCTAATCCTGGCATGATAAAGAAGATTCAAAGAGAGTGAGATGCCAGCTCTTTTCATACAGTCAGTACCTTCAAACATTTCTGGTATATGAATAACATGATGTTTTTCAATGGCAAAAATCAATGAATATTGTAAATGCACAAACAGTAATTTCTCCGCATTGCAAGGTGCAATTCTGAAATTTTTTGCTTTTTCCTGCTAATCCTAGCATGATAAAGAAGATTCAAAGAGAGTGAGATGCCAGCTCCTTTCATTCAGTCAGTAGCTTCAAACATTTCTGGACGTTTTTCAATGGCAAAAATCAATGAATATTGTAAATGCACAAACAGTAATATCTCCACATTGCAACGTGCAATTCTGAAATTTTTTGCTTTTTCCTGCTCCTCTTAGCATGATAAAGAAGATTCAAAGAGAGTGAGATGCCAGCTCTTTTCATTCAGTCAATAGCTTCAAACATTTCTGGTATATGAATAACATGATGTTTTTCAATGGCAAAAATCAATGAATATTGTAAATGCACAAACTAATTTCTCCGCATTACAAGGTGCAATTCTGAAATTTTTTGCTTTTTCCTGCTAATCCTAGCATGATAAAGAAGATTCAAAGAGAGTGAGATGCCAGCTCCTTTCATTCAGTCATTAGCTTTAAACATTTCTGGACGTTTTTCAATGGCAAAAATCAATGAATATTGTAAATGCACAAACAGTAATATCTCCACATTGCAAGGTGCAATTCTGAAATTTTTTGCTTTTTCCTGCTCCTCTTAGCATGATAAAGAAGATTCAAAGAGAGTGAGATGCCAGCTCTTCTCATTCAGTCAGTAGCTTCAACATTTCTGGTATATGAATAACATGATGTTTTTCAATGGCAAAAATCAATGAATATTGTAAATGCACAAACAGTAATTTCTCCACATTGCAAGGTGCAATTCTGAAATTTTTTGCTTTTTCCTGCTAATCCTAGCATGATAAAGAAGATTCAAAGAGAGTGAGATGCCAGCTCCTTTCATTCAGTCAGTAGCTTCAAACATTTCTGGACGTTTTTCAATGGCAAAAATCAATGAATATTGTAAATGCACAAACAGTAATATCTCCACATTGCAAGGTGCAATTCTGAAATTTTTTGCTTTTTCCTGCTAATCCTGGCATGATAAAGAAGATTCAAAGAGAGTGAGATGCCAGCTCTTTTCATACAGTCAGTACCTTCAAACATTTCTGGTATATGAATAACATGATGTTTTTCAATGGTAAAAATCAATGAATATTGTAAATGCACAAACAGTAATTTCTCCGCATTGCAAGGTGCAATTCTGAAATTTTTTGCTTTTTCCTGCTAATCCTAGCATGATAAAGAAGATTCAAAGAGAGTGAGATGCCAGCTCCTTTCATTCAGTCAGTAGCTTCAAACATTTCTGGACGTTTTTCAATGGCAAAAATCAATGAATATTGTAAATGCACAAACAGTAATATCTCCACATTGCAACGTGCAATTCTGAAATTTTTTGCTTTTTCCTGCTCCTCTTAGCATGATAAAGAAGATTCAAAGAGAGTGAGATGCCAGCTCTTTTCATTCAGTCAGTAGCTTCAAACATTTCTGGTATATGAATAACATGATGTTTTTCAATGGCAAAAATCAATGAATATTGTAAATGCACAAACTAATTTCTCCGCATTGCAAGGTGCAATTCTGAAATTTTTTGCTTTTTCCTGCTCCTCTTAGCATGATAAAGAAGATTCAAAGAGAGTGAGATGCCAGCTCCTTTCATTCAGTCAGTAGCTTTAAACATTTCTGGACGTTTTTCAATGGCAAAAATCAATGAATATTGTAAATGCACAAACAGTAATATCTCCACATTGCAAGGTGCAATTCTGAAATTTTTTGCTTTTTCCTGCTCCTCTTAGCATGATAAAGAAGATTCAAAGAGAGTGAGATGCCAGCTCTTTTCATTCAGTCAGTAGCTTCAAACATCTCTGGTATATGAATAACATGATGTTTTTCAATGGCAAAAATCAATGAATATTGTAAATGCACAAACAGTAATTTCTCCGCATTGCAAGGTGCAATTCTGAAATTTTTTGCTTTTTCCTGCTAATCCTAGCATGATAAAGAAGATTCAAAGAGATTGAGATGCCAGCTCCTTTCATTCAGTCAGTAGCTTCAAACATTTCTGGACGTTTTTCAATGGCAAAAATCAATGAATATTGTAAATGCCCAAACAGTAATATCTCCTCATTGCAACGTGCAATTCTGAATTTTTTTGCTTTTTCCTGCTCCTCTTAGCATGATAAAGAAGATTCAAAGAGAGTGAGATGCCAGCTCTTTTCATTCAGTCAGTAGCTTCAAACATTTCTGGTATATGAATAACATGATGTTTTTCAATGGCAAAAATCAATGAATATTGTACATGCACAAACAGTAATTTCTCCGCATTGCAAGGTGCAATTCTGAAATTTTTTGCTTTTTCCTGCTAATCCTAGCATGATAAAGAAGATTCAAAGAGAGTGAGATGCCAGCTCCTTTCATTCAGTCAGTAGCTTCAAACATTTCTGGACGTTTTTCAATGGCAAAAATCAATGAATATTGTAAATGCACAAACAGTAATATCTCCACATTGCAAGGTGCAATTCTGAAATTTTTTGCTTTTTCCTGCTAATCCTGGCATGACAAAGAAGATTCAAAGAGAGTGAGCTGCCAGCTCTTTTCATTCAGTCAGTAGCTTCAAACATTTCTGGTATATGAATAACATGATGTTTTTCAATGGCAAAAATCAATGAATATTGTAAATGCACAAACAGTAATTTCTCCGCATTGCAAGGTGCAATTCTGAAATTTTTTGCTTTTTCCTGCTAATCCTAGCATGATAAAGAAGATTCAAAGAGAGTGAGATGCCAGCTCCTTTCATTCAGTCAGTAGCTTCTAACATTTCTGGACGTTTTTCAATGGCAAAAATCAATGAATATTGTAAATGCACAAACAGTAATATCTCCACATTGCAAGGTGCAATTCTGAAATTTTTTGCTTTTTCCTGCTAATCCTGGCATGATAAAGAAGATTCAAAGAGAGATGGCGGCTCTTTTCATTCAGTCAGTAGCTTCAAACATTTCTGGTATATGAATAACATGATGTTTTTCAATGGAAAAATCAATGAATATTGTAAATGCACAAACAGTAATTTATCCGCATTGCAAGGTGCAATTCTGAAATTTTTTGCTTTTTCCTGCTAATCCTAGCATGATAAGGAAGATTCAAAGAGAGTGAGATGCCAGCTCCTTTCATTCAGTCAGTAGCTTCAAACATTTCTGGACGTTTTTCAATGGCAAAAATCAATGAATATTGTAAATGCACAAACAGTAATATCTCCACATTGCAAGGTGCAATTCTGAAATTTTTTGCTTTTTCCTGCTCCTCTTAGCATGATAAAGAAGATTCAAACAGAGTGAGATGCCAGCTCTTTTCATTCAGTCAGTAGCGTCAAACATTTCTGGTATATGAATAACATGATGTTTTTCAATGGCAAAAATCAATGAATATTGTAAATGCACAAACAGTAATTTCTCAGCATTGCAAGGTGCAATTCTGAAATTTTTTGCTTTTTCCTGCTAATCCTAGCATGATAAAGAAGATTCAAAGAGAGTGAGATGCCAGCTCCTTTCATTCAGTCAGTAGCTTCAAACATTTCTGGACGTTTTTCAATGGCAAAAATCAATGAATATTGTAAATGCACAAACAGTAATATCTCCACATTGCAAGGTGCAATTCTGAAATTTTTTGCTTTTTCCTGCTAATCCTGGTATGATAAAGAAGATTCAAAGAGAGTGAGATGCCAGCTCTTTTCATTCAGTCAGTAGCTTCAAACATTTCTGGTATATGAATAACATGATGTTTTTCAATGGCAAAAATCAATGAAAATTGTAAATGCACAAACAGTAATTTCTCCGCATTGCAAGGTGCAATTCTGAAATTTTTTGCTTTTTCCTGCTAATCCTAGCATGATAAAGAAGATTCAAAGAGAGTGAGATGCCAGCTCCTTTCATTCAGTCAGTAGCTTCAAACATTTCTGGACGTTTTTCAATGGCAAAAATCAATGAATATTGTAAATGCACAAACAGTAATATCTCCACATTGCAACGTGCAATTCTGAAATTTTTTGCTTTTTCCTGCTCCTCTTAGCATGATAAAGAAGATTCAAAGAGAGTGAGCTGCCAGCTCTTTTCATTCAGTCAGTAGCTTCAAACATTTCTGGTATATGAATAACATGATGTTTTTCAATGGCAAAAATCAATGAATATTGTAAATGCACAAACAGTAATTTCTCCGCATTGCAAGGTGCAATTCTGAAATTTTTTGCTTTTTCCTGCTAATCCTAGCATGATAAAGAAGATTCAAAGAGAGTGAGATGCCAGCTCCTTTCATTCAGTCAGTAGCTTCAAACATTTCTGGACGTTTTTCAATGACAAAAATCAATGAATATTGTAAATGCACAAACAGTAATATCTCCACATTGCAAGGTGCAATTCTGAAATTTTTTGCTTTTTCCTGCTAATCCTGACATGATAAAGAAGATTCAAAGAGAGTGAGATGCCAGCTCTTTTCATTCAGTCAGTAGCTTCAAACATTTCTGGTATATGAATAACATGATGTTTTTCAATGGCAAAAATCAATGAATATTGTAAATGCACAAACAGTAATTTCTCCGCATTGCAAGGTGCAATTCTGAAATTTTTTGCTTTTTCCTGCTAATCCTAGCATGATAAAGAAGATTCAAAGAGAGTGAGATGCCAGCTCCTTTCATTCAGTCAGTAGCTTCAAACATTTCTGGACGTTTTTCAATGGCAAAAATCAATGAATATTGTAAATGCACAAACAGTAATATCTCCGCATTGCAAGGTGCAATTCTGAAATTTTTTGCTTTTTCCTGCTAATCCTGGCATGATAAAGAAGATTCAAAGAGAGATGCCAGCTCTTTTCATTCAGTCAGTAGCTTCAAACATTCCTGGTATATGAATAACATGATGTTTTTCAATGGAAAAATCAATGAATATTGTAAATGCACAAACAGTAATTTCTCCGCATTGCAAGGTGCAATTCTGAAATTTTTTGCTTTTTCCTGCTAATCCTAGCATGATAAAGAAGATTCAAAGAGAGTGAGATGCCAGCTCCTTTCATTCAGTCAGTAGCTTCAAACATTTCTGGACGTTTTTCAATGGCAAAAATCAATGAATATTGTAAATGCACAAACAGTAATATCTCCACATTGCAAGGTGCAATTCTGAAATTTTTTGCTTTTTCCTGCTCCTCTTAGCATGATAAAGAAGATTCAAAGAGAGTGAGATGCCAGCTCTTTTCATTCAGTCAGTAGCTTCAAACATTTCTGGTATATGAATAACATGATGTTTTTCAATGGCAAAAATCAATGAATATTGTAAATGCACAAACAGTAATTTCACCGCATTGCAAGGTGCAATTCTGAAATTTTTTGCTTTTTCCTGCTAATCCTAGCATGATAAAGAAGATTCAAAGAGAGTGAGATGCCAGCTCCTTTCATTCAGTCAGTAGCTTCAAACATTTCTGGACGTTTTTCAATGGCAAAAATCAATGAATATTGTAAATGCACAAACAGTAATATCTCCACATTGCAACGTGCAATTCTGAAATTTTTTGCTTTTTCCTGCTCCTCTTAGCATGATAAAGAAGATTCAAAGAGAGTGAGATGCCAGCTCTTTTCATTCAGTCAGTAGCTTCAAACATTTCTGGTATATGAATAACATGATGTTTTTCAATGGCAAAAATCATTGAATATTGTAAATGCACAAACTAATTTCTCCGCATTGCAAGGTGCAATTCTGAAATTTTTTGCTTTTTCCTGCTAATCCTAGCATGATATAGAAGATTCAAAGAGAGTGAGATGCCAGCTCCTTTCATTCAGACAGTAGCTTTAAACATTTCTGGACGTTTTTCAATGGCAAAAATCAATGAATATTGTAAATGCACAAACAGTAATATCTCCACATTGCAAGGTGCAATTCTGAAATTTTTTACTTTTTCCTGCTCCTCTTAGCATGATAAAGAAGATTCAAAGAGAGTGAGATGCCAGCTCTTTTCATTCAGTCAGTAGCTTCAAACATCTCTGGTATATGAATAACATGATGTTTTTCAATGGCAAAAATCAATGAATATTGTAAATGCACAAACAGTAATTTCTCCGCATTGCAAGGTGCAATTCTGAAATTTTTTGCTTTTTCCTGCTAATCCTAGCATGATAAAGAAGATTCAAAGAGATTGAGATGCCAGCTCCTTTCATTCAGTCAGTAGCTTCAAACATTTCTGGACGTTTTTCAATGGCAAAAATCAATGAATATTGTAAATGCCCAAACAGTAATATCTCCTCATTGCAACGTGCAATTCTGAAATTTTTTGCTTTTTCCTGCTCCTCTTAGCATGATAAAGAAGATTCAAAGAGAGTGAGATGCCAGCTCTTTTCATTCAGTCAGTAGCTTCAAACATTTCTGGTATATGAATAACATGATGTTTTTCAATGGCAAAAATCAATGAATATTGTAAATGCACAAACAGTAATTTCTCCGCATTGCAAGGTGCAATTCTGAAATTTTTTGCTTTTTCCTGCTAATCCTAGCATGATAAAGAAGATTCAAAGAGAGTGAGATGCCAGCTCCTTTCATTCAGTCAGTAGCTTCAAACATTTCTGGACGTTTTTCAATGGCAAAAATCAATGAATATTGTAAATGCACAAACAGTAATATCTCCACATTGCAAGGTGCAATTCTGAAATTTTTTGCTTTTTCCTGCTAATCCTGGCATGATAAAGAAGATTCAAAGAGAGTGAGATGCCAGCTCTTTTCATTCAGTCAGTAGCTTCAAACATTTCTGGTATATGAATAACATGATGTTTTTCAATGGCAAAAATCAATGAATATTGTAAATGCACAAACAGTAATTTCTCCGCATTGCAAGGTGCAATTCTGAAACTTTTTGCTTTTTCCTGCTAATCCTAGCATGATAAAGAAGATTCAAAGAGAGTGAGATGCCAGCTCCTTTCATTCAGTCAGTAGCTTCAAACATTTCTGGACGTTTTTCAATGGCAAAAATCAATGAATATTGTAAATGCACAAACAGTAATATCTCCACATTGCAAGGTGCAATTCTGAAATTTTTTGCTTTTTCCTGCTCCTCTTAGCATGATAAAGAAGATTCAAAGAGAGTGAGATGCCAGCTCTTTTCATTCAGTCAGTAGCTTCAAACATTTCTGGTATATGAATAACATGATGTTTTTCAATGGCAAAAATCAATGAATATTGTAAATGCACAAACAGTAATTTCTCCGCATTGCAAGGTGCAATTCTGAAATTTTTTGCTTTTTCCTGCTAATCCTAGCATGATAAAGAAGATTCAAAGAGAGTGAGATGCCAGCTCCTTTCATTCAGTCAGTAGCTTCAAACATTTCTGGACGTTTTTCAATGGCAAAAATCAATGAATATTGTAAATGCACAAACAGTAATATCTCCACATTGCAAGGTGCAATTCTGAAATTTTTTGCTTTTTCCTGCTAATCCTGGTATGGTAAAGAAGATTCAAAGAGAGTGAGATGCCAGCTCTTTTCATTCAGTCAGTAGCTTCAAACATTTCTGGTATATGAATAACATGATGTTTTTGAATGGCAAAAATCAATGAATATTGTAAATGCACAAACAGTAATTTCTCCGCATTGCAAGGTGCAATTCTGAAATTTTTTGCTTTTTCCTGCTAATCCTAGCATGATAAAGAAGATTCAAAGAGAGTGAGATGCCAGCTCCTTTCATTCAGTCAGTAGCTTCAAACATTTCTGGACGTTTTTCAATGGCAAAAATCAATGAATATTGTAAATGCACAAACAGTAATATCTCCACATTGCAAGGTGCAATTCTGAAATTTTTTGCTTTTTCCTGCTAATCCTGGCATGATAAAGAAGATTCAAAGAGAGTGAGATGCCAGCTCTTTTCATTCAGTCAGTAGCTTCAAACATTTCTGGTATATGAATAACATGATGTTTTTCAATGGCAAAAATCAATGAATATTGTAAATGCACAAACAGTAATTTCTCCGCATTGCAAGGTGCAATTCTGAAATTTTTTGCTTTTTCCTGCTAATCCTAGCATGATAAAGAAGATTCAAAGAGAGTGAGATGCCAGCTCCTTTCATTCAGTCAGTAGCTTCTAACATTTCTGGACGTTTTTCAATGGCAAAAATCAATGAATATTGTAAATGCACAAACAGTAATATCTCCACATTGCAAGGTGCAATTCTGAAATTTTTTGCTTTTTACTGCTAATCCTGGCATGATAAAGAAGATTCAAAGAGAGATGCCAGCTCTTTTCATTCAGTCAGTAGCTTCAAACATTTCTGGTATATGAATAACATGATGTTTTTCAATGGAAAAATCAATGAATATTGTAAATGCACAAACAGTAATTTATCCGCATTGCAAGGTGCAATTCTGAAATTTTTTGCTTTTTCCTGCTAATCCTAGCATGATAAAGAAGATTCAAAGAGAGTGAGATGCCAGCTCCTTTCATTCAGTCAGTAGCTTCAAACATTTCTGGACGTTTTTCAATGGCAAAAATCAATGAATATTGTAAATGCACAAACAGTAATATCTCCACATTGCAAGGTGCAATTCTGAAATTTTTTGCTTTTTCCTGCTCCTCTTAGCATGATAAAGAAGATTCAAAGAGAGTGAGATGCCAGCTCTTTTCATTCAGTCAGTAGCTTCAAACATTTCTGGTATATGAATAACATGATGTTTTTCAATGGCAAAAATCAATGAATATTGTAAATGCACAAACAGTAATTTCTCCGCATTGCAAGGTGCAATTCTGAAATTTTTTGCTTTTTCCTGCTAATCCTAGCATGATAAAGAAGATTCAAAGAGAGTGAGATGCCAGCTCCTTTCATTCAGTCAGTAGCTTCAAACATTTCTGGACGTTTTTCAATGGCAAAAATCAATGAATATTGTAAATGCACAAACAGTAATATCTCCACATTGCAAGGTGCAATTCTGAAATTTTTTGCTTTTTCCTGCTAATCCTGGCATGATAAAGAAGATTCAAAGAGAGTGAGATGCCAGCTCTTTTCATTCAGTCAGTAGCTTCAAACATTTCTGGTATATGAATAACATGATGTTTTTCAATGGCAAAAATCAATGAATATTGTAAATGCACAAACAGTAATTTCTCCGCATTGCAAGGTGCAATTCTGAAATTTTTTGCTTTTTCCTGCTAATCCTAGCATGATAAAGAAGATTCAAAGAGAGTGAGATGCCAGCTCCTTTCATTCAGTCAGTAGCTTCTAACATTTCTGGACGTTTTTCAATGGCAAAAATCAATGAATATTGTAAATGCACAAACAGTAATATCTCCACATTGCAAGGTGCAATTCTGAAATTTTTTGCTTTTTACTGCTAATCCTGGCATGATAAAGAAGATTCAAAGAGAGATGCCAGCTCTTTTCATTCAGTCAGTAGCTTCAAACATTTCTGGTATATGAATAACATGATGTTTTTCAATGGAAAAATCAATGAATATTGTAAATGCACAAACAGTAATTTATCCGCATTGCAAGGTGCAATTCTGAAATTTTTTGCTTTTTCCTGCTAATCCTAGCATGATAAAGAAGATTCAAAGAGAGTGAGATGCCAGCTCCTTTCATTCAGTCAGTAGCTTCAAACATTTCTGGACGTTTTTCAATGGCAAAAATCAATGAATATTGTAAATGCACAAACAGTAATATCTCCACATTGCAAGGTGCAATTCTGAAATTTTTTGCTTTTTCCTGCTCCTCTTAGCATGATAAAGAAGATTCAAAGAGAGTGAGATGCCAGCTCTTTTCATTCAGTCAGTAGCTTCAAACATTTCTGGTATATGAATAACATGATGTTTTTCAATGGCAAAAATCAATGAATATTGTGAATGCACAAACAGTAATTTCTCCACATTGCAAGGTGCAATTCTGAAATTTTTTGCTTTTTCCTGCTAATCCTAGCATGATAAAGAAGATTCAAAGAGAGTGAGATGCCAGCTCCTTTCATTCAGTCAGTAGCTTCAAACATTTCTGGACGTTTTTCAATGGCAAAAATCAATGAATATTGTAAATGCACAAACAGTAATATCTCCACATTGCAAGGTGCAATTCTGAAATTTTTTGCTTTTTCCTGCTAATCCTGGTATGATAAAGAAGATTCAAAGAGAGTGAGATGCCAGCTCTTTTCATTCAGTCAGTAGCTTCAAACATTTCTGGTATATGAATAACATGATGTTTTTCAATGGAAAAATCAATGAATATTGTAAATGCACAAACAGTAATTTCTCCGCATTGCAAGGTGCAATTCTGAAATTTTTGCTTTTTCCTGCTAATCCTAGCATGATAAAGAAGATTCAAAGAGAGTGAGATGCCAGCTCCTTTCATTCAGTCAGTAGCTTCAAACATTTCTGGACGTTTTTCAATGGCAAAAATCAATGAATATTGTAAATGCACAAACAGTAATATCTCCACATTGCAAGGTGCAATTCTGAAATTTTTTGCTTTTTCCTGCTCCTCTTAGCATGATAAAGAAGATTCAAAGAGAGTGAGATGCCAGCTCTTTTCATTCAGTCAGTAGCTTCAAACATTTCTGGTATATGAATAACATGATGTTTTTCAATGGCAAAAATCAATGAATATTGTAAATGCACAAACAGTAATTTCTCCGCATTGCAAGGTGCAATTCTGAAATTTTTTGCTTTTTCCTGCTAATCCTAGCATGATAAAGAAGATTCAAAGAGAGTGAGATGCCAGCTCCTTTCATTCAGTCAGTAGCTTCAAACATTTCTGGACGTTTTTCAATGGCAAAAATCAATGAATATTGTAAATGCACAAACAGTAATATCTCCACATTGCAAGGTGCAATTCTGAAATTTTTTGCTTTTTCCTGCTAATCCTGGCATGATAAAGAAGATTCAAAGAGAGATGCCAGCTCTTTTCATTCAGTCAGTAGCTTCAAACATTTCTGGTATATGAATAACATGATGTTTTTCAATGGAAAAATCAATTAATATTGTAAATGCACAAACAGTAATTTCTCCGCATTGCAAGGTGCAATTCTGAAATTTTTTGCTTTTTCCTGCTAATCCTAGCATGATAAAGAAGAATCAAAGAGAGTGAGATGCCAGCTCCTTTCATTCAGTCAGTAGCTTTAAACATTTCTGGACGTTTTTCAATGGCAAAAATCAATGAATATTGTAAATGCACAAACAGTAATTTCTCCGCATTGCAAGGTGCAATTCTGAAATTTTTTGCTTTTTCCTGCTAATCCTAGCATGATAAAGAAGATTCAAAGAGAGCGAGATGCCAGCTCCTTTCATTCAGTCAGTAGCTTCAAACATTTCTGGACGTTTTTCAATGGCAAAAATCAATGAATATTGTAAATGCACAAACAGTAATATCTCCACATTGCAAGGTGCAATTCTGAAATTTTTTGCTTTTTCCTGCTAATCCTGGCATGATAAAGAAGATTCAAAGAGAGTGAGATGCCAGCTCTTTTCATTCAGTCAGTAGCTTCAAACATTTCTGGTATATGAATAACATGATGTTTTTCAATGGCAAAAATCAATGAATATTATAAATGCACAAACAGTAATTTCTCCGCATTGCAAGGTGCAATTCTGAAATTTTTTGCTTTTTCCTGCTAATCCTAGCATGATAAAGAAGATTCAAAGAGAGTGAGATGCCAGCTCCTTTCATTCAGTCAGTAGCTTCAAACATTTCTGGACGTTTTTCAATGGCAAAAATCAATGAATATTGTAAATGCACAAACAGTAATATCTCCACATTGCAAGGTGCAATTCTGAAATTTTTTGCTTTTTCCTGCTCCTCTTAGCATGATAAAGAAGATTCAAAGAGAGTGAGATGCCAGCTCTTTTCATTCAGTCAGTAGCTTCAAACATTTCTGGTATATGAATAACATGATGTTTTTCAATGGCAAAAATCAATGAATATTGTAAATGCACAAACAGTAATTTCTCCGCATTGCAAGGTGCAATTCTGAAATTTTTTGCTTTTTCCTGCTAATCCTAGCATGATAAAGAAGATTCAAAGAGAGTGAGATGCCAGCTCCTTTCATTCAGTCAGTAGCTTCAAACATTTCTGGACGTTTTTCAATGGCAAAAATCAATGAATATTGTAAATGCACAAACAGTAATATCTCCACATTGCAAGGTGCAATTCTGAAATTTTTTGCTTTTTCCTGCTAATCCTGGCATGATAAAGAAGATTCAAAGAGAGTGAGATGCCAGCTCTTTTCATTCAGTCAGTAGCTTCAAACATTTCTGGTATATGAATAACATGATGTTTTTCAATGGCAAAAATCAATGAATATTATAAATGCACAAACAGTAATTTCTCCGCATTGCAAGGTGCAATTCTGAAATTTTTTGCTTTTTCCTGCTAATCCTAGCATGATAAAGAAGATTCAAAGAGTGAGATGCCAGCTCCTTTCATTCAGTCAGTAGCTTCAAACATTTCTGGACGTTTTTCAATGGCAAAAATCAATGAATATTGTAAATGCACAAACAGTAATATCTACACATTGCAACGTGCAATTCTGAAATTTTTTGCTTTTTCCTGCTAATCCTGGCATGATAAAGAAGATTCAAAGAGAGTGAGATGCCAGCTCTTTTCATTCAGTCAGTAGCTTCAAACATTTCTGGTATATGAATAACATGATGTTTTTCAATGGCAAAAATCAATGAATATTGTAAATGCACAAACAGTAATTTCTCCGCATTGCAAGGTGCAATTCTGAAATTTTTTGCTTTTTCCTGCTAATCCTAGCATGATAAAGAAGATTCAAAGAGAGTGAGATGCCAGCTCCTTTCATTCAGTCAGTAGCTTCAAACATTTCTGGACGTTTTTCAATGGCAAAAATCAATGAATATTGTAAATGCACAAACAGTAATATCTCCACATTGCAAGGTGCAATTCTGAAATTTTTTGCTTTTTCCTGCTAATCCTGGCATGATAAAGAAGATTCAAAGAGAGATGCCAGCTCTTTTCATTCAGTCAGTAGCTTCAAACATTTCTGGTATATGAATAACATGATGTTTTTCAATGGAAAAATCAATGAATATTGTAAATGCACAAACAGTAATTTCTCCGCATTGCAAGGTGCAATTCTGAAATTTTTTGCTTTTTCCTGCTAATCCTAGCATGATAAAGAAGATTCAAAGAGAGTGAGATGCCAGCTCCTTTCATTCAGTCAGTAGCTTCAAACATTTCTGGACGTTTTTCAATGGCAAAAATCAATGAATATTGTAAATGCACAAACAGTAATATCTCCACATTGCAAGGTGCAATTCTGAAATTTTTTGCTTTTTCCTGCTCCTCTTAGCATGATAAAGAAGATTCAAAGAGAGTGAGATGCCAGCTCTTTTCATTCAGTCAGTAGCTTCAAACATTTCTGGTATATGAATAACATGATGTTTTTCAATGGCAAAAATCAATGAATATTGTAAATGCACAAACAGTAATTTCTCCGCATTGCAAGGTGCAATTCTGAAATTTTTTGCTTTTTCCTGCTAATCCTAGCATGATAAAGAAGATTCAAAGAGAGTGAGATGCCAGCTCCTTTCATTCAGTCAGTAGCTTCAAACATTTCTGGACGCTTTTCAATGGCAAAAATCAATGAATATTGTAAATGCACAAACAGTAATATCTCCACATTGCAAGGTGCAATTCTGAAATTTTTTGCTTTTTCCTGCTAATCCTGGCATGATAAAGAAGATTCAAAGAGAGTGAGATGCCAGCTCTTTTCATTCAGTCAGTAGCTTCAAACATTTCTGGTATATGAATAACATGATGTTTTTCAATGGCAAAAATCAATGAATATTATAAATGCACAAACAGTAATTTCTCCGCATTGCAAGGTGCAATTCTGAAATTTTTTGCTTTTTCCTGCTAATCCTAGCATGATAAAGAAGATTCAAAGAGAGTGAGATGCCAGCTCCTTTCATTCAGTCAGTAGCTTCAAACATTTCTGGACGTTTTTCAATGGCAAAAATCAATGAATATTGTAAATGCACAAACAGTAATATCTCCACATTGCAAGGTGCAATTCTGAAATTTTTTGCTTTTTCCTGCTCCTCTTAGCATGATAAAGAAGATTCAAAGAGAGTGAGATGCCAGCTCTTTTCATTCAGTCAGTAGCTTCAAACATTTCTGGTATATGAATAACATGATGTTTTTCAATGGCAAAAATCAATGAATATTGTAAATGCACAAACAGTAATTTCTCCGCATTGCAAGGTGCAATTCTGAAATTTTATGCTTTTTCCTGCTAATCCTAGCATGATAAAGAAGATTCAAAGAGAGTGAGATGCCAGCTCCTTTCATTCAGTCAGTAGCTTCAAACATTTCTGGACGTTTTTCAATGGCAAAAATCAATGAATATTGTAAATGCACAAACAGAAATATCTCCACATTGCAAGGTGCAATTCTGAAATTTTTTGCTTTTTCCTGCTAATCCTGGCATGATAAAGAAGATTCAAAGAGAGTGAGATGCCAGCTCTTTTCATTCAGTCAGTAGCTTCAAACATTTCTGGTATATGAATAACATGATGTTTTTCAATGGCAAAAATCAATGAATATTATAAATGCACAAACAGTAATTTCTCCGCATTGCAAGGTGCAATTCTGAAATTTTTTGCTTTTTCCTGCTAATCCTAGCATGATAAAGAAGATTCAAAGAGTGAGATGCCAGCTCCTTTCATTCAGTCAGTAGCTTCAAACATTTCTGGACGTTTTTCAATGGCAAAAATCAATGAATATTGTAAATGCACAAACAGTAATATCTCCACATTGCAAGGTGCAATTCTGAAATTTTTTGCTTTTTCCTGCTCCTCTTAGCATGATAAAGAAGATTCAAAGAGAGTGAGATGCCAGCTCTTTTCATTCAGTCAGTAGCTTCAAACATTTCTGGTATATGAATAACATGATGTTTTTCAATGGCAAAAATCAATGAATATTGTAAATGCACAAACAGTAATTTCTCCGCATTGCAAGGTGAAATTCTGAAATTTTTTGCTTTTTCCTGCTAATCCTAGCATGATAAAGAAGATTCAAAGAGAGTGAGATGCCAGCTCCTTTCATTCAGTCAGTAGCTTCTAACATTTCTGGACGTTTTTCAATGGCAAAAATCAATGAATATTGTAAATGCACAAACAGTAATATCTCCACATTGCAAGGTGCAATTCTGAAATTTTTTGCTTTTTACTGCTAATCCTGGCATGATAAAGAAGATTCAAAGAGAGATGCCAGCTCTTTTCATTCAGTCAGTAGCTTCAAACATTTCTGGTATATGAATAACATGATGTTTTTCAATGGAAAAATCAATGAATATTGTAAATGCACAAACAGTAATTTATCCGCATTGCAAGGTGCAATTCTGAAATTTTTTGCTTTTTCCTGCTAATCCTAGCATGATAAAGAAGATTCAAAGAGAGTGAGATGCCAGCTCCTTTCATTCAGTCAGTAGCTTCAAACATTTCTGGACGTTTTTCAATGGCAAAAATCAATGAATATTGTAAATGCACAAACAGTAATATCTCCACATTGCAAGGTGCAATTCTGAAATTTTTTGCTTTTTCCTGCTCCTCTTAGCATGATAAAGAAGATTCAAAGAGAGTGAGATGCCAGCTCTTTTCATTCAGTCAGTAGCTTCAAACATTTCTGGTATATGAATAACATGATGTTTTTCAATGGCAAAAATCAATGAATATTGTAAATGCACAAACAGTAATTTCTCCGCATTGCAAGGTGAAATTCTGAAATTTTTTGCTTTTTCCTGCTAATCCTAGCATGATAAAGAAGATTCAAAGAGAGTGAGATGCCAGCTCCTTTCATTCAGTCAGTAGCTTCTAACATTTCTGGACGTTTTTCAATGGCAAAAATCAATGAATATTGTAAATGCACAAACAGTAATATCTCCACATTGCAAGGTGCAATTCTGAAATTTTTTGCTTTTTACTGCTAATCCTGGCATGATAAAGAAGATTCAAAGAGAGATGCCAGCTCTTTTCATTCAGTCAGTAGCTTCAAACATTTCTGGTATATGAATAACATGATGTTTTTCAATGGAAAAATCAATGAATATTGTAAATGCACAAACAGTAATTTATCCGCATTGCAAGGTGCAATTCTGAAATTTTTTGCTTTTTCCTGCTAATCCTAGCATGATAAAGAAGATTCAAAGAGAGTGAGATGCCAGCTCCTTTCATTCAGTCAGTAGCTTCAAACATTTCTGGACGTTTTTCAATGGCAAAAATCAATGAATATTGTAAATGCACAAACAGTAATATCTCCACATTGCAAGGTGCAATTCTGAAATTTTTTGCTTTTTCCTGCTCCTCTTAGCATGATAAAGAAGATTCAAAGAGAGTGAGATGCCAGCTCTTTTCATTCAGTCAGTAGCTTCAAACATTTCTGGTATATGAATAACATGATGTTTTTCAATGGCAAAAATCAATGAATATTGTAAATGCACAAACAGTAATTTCTCCGCATTGCAAGGTGCAATTCTGAAATTTTATGCTTTTTCCTGCTAATCCTAGCATGATAAAGAAGATTCAAAGAGAGTGAGATGCCAGCTCCTTTCATTCAGTCAGTAGCTTCAAACATTTCTGGACGTTTTTCAATGGCAAAAATCAATGAATATTGTAAATGCACAAACAGAAATATCTCCACATTGCAAGGTGCAATTCTGAAATTTTTTGCTTTTTCCTGCTAATCCTGGCATGATAAAGAAGATTCAAAGAGAGTGAGATGCCAGCTCTTTTCATTCAGTCAGTAGCTTCAAACATTTCTGGTATATGAATAACATGATGTTTTTCAATGGCAAAAATCAATGAATATTATAAATGCACAAACAGTAATTTCTCCGCATTGCAAGGTGCAATTCTGAAATTTTTTGCTTTTTCCTGCTAATCCTAGCATGATAAAGAAGATTCAAAGAGTGAGATGCCAGCTCCTTTCATTCAGTCAGTAGCTTCAAACATTTCTGGACGTTTTTCAATGGCAAAAATCAATGAATATTGTAAATGCACAAACAGTAATATCTCCACATTGCAAGGTGCAATTCTGAAATTTTTTGCTTTTTCCTGCTCCTCTTAGCATGATAAAGAAGATTCAAAGAGAGTGAGATGCCAGCTCTTTTCATTCAGTCAGTAGCTTCAAACATTTCTGGTATATGAATAACATGATGTTTTTCAATGGCAAAAATCAATGAATATTGTAAATGCACAAACAGTAATTTCTCCGCATTGCAAGGTGAAATTCTGAAATTTTTTGCTTTTTCCTGCTAATCCTAGCATGATAAAGAAGATTCAAAGAGAGTGAGATGCCAGCTCCTTTCATTCAGTCAGTAGCTTCTAACATTTCTGGACGTTTTTCAATGGCAAAAATCAATGAATATTGTAAATGCACAAACAGTAATATCTCCACATTGCAAGGTGCAATTCTGAAATTTTTTGCTTTTTACTGCTAATCCTGGCATGATAAAGAAGATTCAAAGAGAGATGCCAGCTCTTTTCATTCAGTCAGTAGCTTCAAACATTTCTGGTATATGAATAACATGATGTTTTTCAATGGAAAAATCAATGAATATTGTAAATGCACAAACAGTAATTTATCCGCATTGCAAGGTGCAATTCTGAAATTTTTTGCTTTTTCCTGCTAATCCTAGCATGATAAAGAAGATTCAAAGAGAGTGAGATGCCAGCTCCTTTCATTCAGTCAGTAGCTTCAAACATTTCTGGACGTTTTTCAATGGCAAAAATCAATGAATATTGTAAATGCACAAACAGTAATATCTCCACATTGCAAGGTGCAATTCTGAAATTTTTTGCTTTTTCCTGCTCCTCTTAGCATGATAAAGAAGATTCAAAGAGAGTGAGATGCCAGCTCTTTTCATTCAGTCAGTAGCTTCAAACATTTCTGGTATATGAATAACATGATGTTTTTCAATGGCAAAAATCAATGAATATTGTAAATGCACAAACAGTAATTTCTCCGCATTGCAAGGTGCAATTCTGAAATTTTTTGCTTTTTCCTGCTAATCCTAGCATGATAAAGAAGATTCAAAGAGAGTGAGATGCCAGCTCCTTTCATTCAGTCAGTAGCTTCAAACATTTCTGGACGTTTTTCAATGGCAAAAATCAATGAATATTGTAAATGCACAAACAGTAATATCTCCACATTGCAAGGTGCAATTCTGAAATTTTTTGCTTTTTCCTGCTAATCCTGGTATGATAAAGAAGATTCAAAGAGAGTGAGATGCCAGCTCTTTTCATTCAGTCAGTAGCTTCAAACATTTCTGGTATATGAATAACATGATGTTTTTCAATGGCAAAAATCAATGAAAATTGTAAATGCACAAACAGTAATTTCTCCGCATTGCAAGGTGCAATTCTGAAATTTTTTGCTTTTTCCTGCTAATCCTAGCATGATAAAGAAGATTCAAAGAGAGTGAGATGCCAGCTCCTTTCATTCAGTCAGTAGCTTCAAACATTTCTGGACGTTTTTCAATGGCTAAAATCAATGAATATTGTAAATGCACAAACAGTAATATCTCCACATTGCAACGTGCAATTCTGAAATTTTTTGCTTTTTCCTGCTCCTCTTAGCATGATAAAGAAGATTCAAAGAGAGTGAGCTGCCAGCTCTTTTCATTCAGTCAGTAGCTTCAAACATTTCTGGTATATGAATAACATGATGTTTTTCAATGGCAAAAATCAATGAATATTGTAAATGCACAAACAGTAATTTCTCCGCATTGCAAGGTGCAATTCTGAAATTTTTTGCTTTTTCCTGCTAATCCTAGCATGATAAAGAAGATTCAAAGAGAGTGAGATGCCAGCTCCTTTCATTCAGTCAGTAGCTTCAAACATTTCTGGACGTTTTTCAATGACAAAAATCAATGAATATTGTAAATGCACAAACAGTAATATCTCCACATTGCAAGGTGCAATTCTGAAATTTTTTGCTTTTTCCTGCTAATCCTGACATGATAAAGAAGATTCAAAGAGAGTGAGATGCCAGCTCTTTTCATTCAGTCAGTAGCTTCAAACATTTCTGGTATATGAATAACATGATGTTTTTCAATGGCAAAAATCAATGAATATTGTAAATGCACAAACAGTAATTTCTCCGCATTGCAAGGTGCAATTCTGAAATTTTTTGCTTTTTCCTGCTAATCCTAGCATGATAAAGAAGATTCAAAGAGAGTGAGATGCCAGCTCCTTTCATTCAGTCAGTAGCTTCAAACATTTCTGGACGTTTTTCAATGGCAAAAATCAATGAATATTGTAAATGCACAAACAGTAATATCTCCACATTGCAAGGTGCAATTCTGAAATTTTTTGCTTTTTCCTGCTAATCCTGGCATGATAAAGAAGATTCAAAGAGAGATGCCAGCTCTTTTCATTCAGTCAGTAGCTTCAAACATTTCTGGTATATGAATAACATGATGTTTTTCAATGGAAAAATCAATGAATATTGTAAATGCACAAACAGTAATTTCTCCGCATTGCAAGGTGCAATTCTGAAATTTTTTGCTTTTTCCTGCTAATCCTAGCATGATAAAGAAGATTCAAAGAGAGTGAGATGCCAGCTCCTTTCATTCAGTCAGTAGCTTCAAACATTTCTGGACGTTTTTCAATGGCAAAAATCAATGAATATTGTAAATGCACAAACAGTAATATCTCCACATTGCAAGGTGCAATTCTGAATTTTTTTGCTTTTTCCTGCTCCTCTTAGCATGATAAAGAAGATTCAAAGAGAGTGAGATGCCAGCTCTTTTCATTCAGTCAGTAGCTTCAAACATTTCTGGTATATGAATAACATGATGTTTTTCAATGGCAAAAATCAATGAATATTGTAAATGCACAAACAGTAATTTCTCCGCATTGCAAGGTGCAATTCTGAAATTTTTTGCTTTTTCCTGCTAATCCTAGCATGATAAAGAAGATTCAAAGAGAGTGAGATGCCAGCTCCTTTCATTCAGTCAGTAGCTTCAAACATTTCTGGACGTTTTTCAATGGCAAAAATCAATGAATATTGTAAATGCACAAACAGTAATATCTCCACATTGCAAGGTGCAATTCTGAAATTTTTTGCTTTTTCCTGCTAATCCTGGCATGATAAAGAAGATTCAAAGAGAGTGAGATGCCAGCTCTTTTCATTCAGTCAGTAGCTTCAAACATTTCTGGTATATGAATAACATGATGTTTTTCAATGGCAAAAATCAATGAATATTATAAATGCACAAACAGTAATTTCTCCGCATTGCAAGGTGCAATTCTGAAATTTTTTGCTTTTTCCTGCTAATCCTAGCATGATAAAGAAGATTCAAAGAGAGTGAGATGCCAGCTCCTTTCATTCAGTCAGTAGCTTCAAACATTTCTGGACGTTTTTCAATGGCAAAAATCAATGAATATTGTAAATGCACAAACAGTAATATCTCCACATTGCAAGGTGCAATTCTGAAATTTTTTGCTTTTTCCTGCTCCTCTTAGCATGATAAAGAAGATTCAAAGAGAGTGAGATGCCAGCTCTTTTCATTCAGTCAGTAGCTTCAAACATTTCTGGTATATGAATAACATGATGTTTTTCAATGGCAAAAATCAATGAATATTGTAAATGCACAAACAGTAATTTCTCCGCATTGCAAGGTGCAATTCTGAAATTTTTTGCTTTTTCCTGCTAATCCTAGCATGATAAAGAAGATTCAAAGAGAGTGAGATGCCAGCTCCTTTCATTCAGTCAGTAGCTTCAAACATTTCTGGACGTTTTTCAATGGCAAAAATCAATGAATATTGTAAATGCACAAACAGTAATATCTCCACATTGCAAGGTGCAATTCTGAAATTTTTTGCTTTTTCCTGCTAATCCTGGCATGATAAAGAAGATTCAAAGAGAGTGAGATGCCAGCTCTTTTCATTCAGTCAGTAGCTTCAAACATTTCTGGTATATGAATAACATGATGTTTTTCAATGGCAAAAATCAATGAATATTATAAATGCACAAACAGTAATTTCTCCGCATTGCAAGGTGCAATTCTGAAATTTTTTGCTTTTTCCTGCTAATCCTAGCATGATAAAGAAGATTCAAAGAGTGAGATGCCAGCTCCTTTCATTCAGTCAGTAGCTTCAAACATTTCTGGACGTTTTTCAATGGCAAAAATCAATGAATATTGTAAATGCACAAACAGTAATATCTACACATTGCAACGTGCAATTCTGAAATTTTTTGCTTTTTCCTGCTAATCCTGGCATGATAAAGAAGATTCAAAGAGAGTGAGATGCCAGCTCTTTTCATTCAGTCAGTAGCTTCAAACATTTCTGGTATATGAATAACATGATGTTTTTCAATGGCAAAAATCAATGAATATTGTAAATGCACAAACAGTAATTTCTCCGCATTGCAAGGTGCAATTCTGAAATTTTTTGCTTTTTCCTGCTAATCCTAGCATGATAAAGAAGATTCAAAGAGAGTGAGATGCCAGCTCCTTTCATTCAGTCAGTAGCTTCAAACATTTCTGGACGTTTTTCAATGGCAAAAATCAATGAATATTGTAAATGCACAAACAGTAATATCTCCACATTGCAAGGTGCAATTCTGAAATTTTTTGCTTTTTCCTGCTAATCCTGGCATGATAAAGAAGATTCAAAGAGAGATGCCAGCTCTTTTCATTCAGTCAGTAGCTTCAAACATTTCTGGTATATGAATAACATGATGTTTTTCAATGGAAAAATCAATGAATATTGTAAATGCACAAACAGTAATTTCTCCGCATTGCAAGGTGCAATTCTGAAATTTTTTGCTTTTTCCTGCTAATCCTAGCATGATAAAGAAGATTCAAAGAGAGTGAGATGCCAGCTCCTTTCATTCAGTCAGTAGCTTCAAACATTTCTGGACGTTTTTCAATGGCAAAAATCAATGAATATTGTAAATGCACAAACAATAATATCTCCACATTGCAAGGTGCAATTCTGAAATTTTTTGCTTTTTCCTGCTCCTCTTAGCATGATAAAGAAGATTCAAAGAGAGTGAGATGCCAGCTCTTTTCATTCAGTCAGTAGCTTCAAACATTTCTGGTATATGAATAACATGATGTTTTTCAAGGGCAAAAATAAATGAATATTGTAAATGCACAAACAGTAATTTCTTCGCATTGCAAGGTGCAATTCTGAAATTTTTTGCTTTTTCCTGCTAATCCTAGCATGATAAAGAAGATTCAAAGAGAGTGAGATGCCAGCTCCTTTCATTCAGTCAGTAGCTTCAAACATTTCTGGACGTTTTTCAATGGCAAAAATCAATGAATATTGTAAATGCACAAACAGTAATATCTCCACATTGCAAGGTGCAATTCTGAAATTTTTTGCTTTTTCCTGCTAATCCTGGCATGATAAAGAAGATTCAAAGAGAGTGAGATGCCAGCTCTTTTCATTCAGTCAGTAGCTTCAAACATTTCTGGTATATGAATAACATGATGTTTTTCAATGGCAAAAATCAATGAATATTATAAATGCACAAACAGTAATTTCTCCGCATTGCAAGGTGCAATTCTGAAATTTTTTGCTTTTTCCTGCTAATCCTAGCATGATAAAGAAGATTCAAAGAGAGTGAGATGCCAGCTCCTTTCATTCAGTCAGTAGCTTCAAACATTTCTGGACGTTTTTCAATGGCAAAAATCAATGAATATTGTAAATGCACAAACAGAAATATCTCCACATTGCAAGGTGCAATTCTGAAATTTTTTGCTTTTTCCTGCTAGTCCTGGCATGATAAAGAAGATTCAAAGAGAGTGAGATGCCAGCTCTTTTCATTCAGTCAGTAGCTTCAAACATTTCTGGTATATGAATAACATGATGTTTTTCAATGGCAAAAATCAATGAATATTATAAATGCACAAACAGTAATTTCTCCGCATTGCAAGGTGCAATTCTGAAATTTTTTGCTTTTTCCTGCTAATCCTAGCATGATAAAGAAGATTCAAAGAGTGAGATGCCAGCTCCTTTCATTCAGTCAGTAGCTTCAAACATTTCTGGACGTTTTTCAATGGCAAAAATCAATGAATATTGTAAATGCACAAACAGTAATATCTACACATTGCAACGTGCAATTCTGAAATTTTTTGCTTTTTCCTGCTAATCCTGGCATGATAAAGAAGATTCAAAGAGAGTGAGATGCCAGCTCTTTTCATTCAGTCAGTAGCTTCAAACATTTCTGGTATATGAATAACATGATGTTTTTCAATGGCAAAAATCAATGAATATTGTAAATGCACAAACAGTAATTTCTCCGCATTGCAAGGTGCAATTCTGAAATTTTTTGCTTTTTCCTGCTAATCCTAGCATGATAAAGAAGATTCAAAGAGAGTGAGATGCCAGCTCCTTTCATTCAGTCAGTAGCTTCAAACATTTCTGGACTTTTTTCAATGGCAAAAATCAATGAATATTGTAAATGCACAAACAGTAATATCTCCACATTGCAAGGTGCAATTCTGAAATTTTTTGCTTTTTCCTGCTAATCCTGGCATGATAAAGAAGATTCAAAGAGAGATGCCAGCTCTTTTCATTCAGTCAGTAGCTTCAAACATTTCTGGTATATGAATAACATGATGTTTTTCAATGGAAAAATCAATGAATATTGTAAATGCACAAACAGTAATTTCTCCGCATTGCAAGGTGCAATTCTGAAATTTTTTGCTTTTTCCTGCTAATCCTAGCATGATAAAGAAGATTCAAAGAGAGTGAGATGCCAGCTCCTTTCATTCAGTCAGTAGCTTCAAACATTTCTGGACGTTTTTCAATGGCAAAAATCAATGAATATTGTAAATGCACAAACAGTAATTTCTCCACATTGCAAGGTGCAATTCTGAAATTTTTTGCTTTTTCCTGCTAATCCTGGCATGATAAAGAATATTCAAAGAGAGTGAGATGCCAGCTCTTTTCATACAGTCAGTACCTTCAAACATTTCTGGTATATGAATAACATGATGTTTTTCAATGGCAAAAATCAATGAATATTGTAAATGCACAAACAGTAATTTTTCCGCATTGCAAGGTGCAATTCTGAAATTTTTTGCTTTTTCCTGCTAATCCTAGCATGATAAAGAAGATTCAAAGAGAATGAGATGCCAGCTCCTTTCATTCAGTCAGTAGCTTCAAACATTTCTGGACGTTTTTCAATGGCAAAAATCAATGAATATTGTAAATGCACAAACAGTAATATCTCCACATTGCAACGTGCAATTCTGAAATTTTTTGCTTTTTCCTGCTCCTCTTAGCATGATAAAGAAGATTCAAAGAGAGTGAGATGCCAGCTCTTTTCATTCAGTCAGTAGCTTCAAACATTTCTGGTATATGAATAACATGATGTTTTTCAATGGCAAAAATCAATGAATATTGTAAATGCACAAACTAATTTCTCCGCATTGCAAGGTGCAATTCTGAAATTTTTTGCTTTTTCCTGCTAATCCTAGCATGATAAAGAAGATTCAAAGAGAGTGAGATGCCAGCTCCTTTCATTCAGTCAGTAGCTTCAAACATTTCTGGACGTTTTTCAATGGCAAAAATCAATGAATATTGTAAATGCACAAACAGTAATATCTCCACATTGCAAGGTGCAATTCTGAAATTTTTTGATTTTTCCTGCTAATCCTGACATGATAAAGAAGATTCAAAGAGAGTGAGATGCCAGCTCTTTTCATTCAGTCAGTAGCTTCAAACATTTCTGGTATATGAATAACATGATGTTTTTCAATGGCAAAAATCAATGAATATTGTAAATGCACAAACAGTAATTTCTCCGCATTGCAAGGTGCAATTCTGAAATTTTTTGCTTTTTCCTGCTAATCCTAGCATGATAAAGAAGATTCAAAGAGAGTGAGATGCCAGCTCCTTTCATTCAGTCAGTAGCTTCAAACATTTCTGGACGTTTTTCAATGGCAAAAATCAATGAATATTGTAAATGCACAAACAGTAATATCTCCACATTGCAAGGTGCAATTCTGAAATTTTTTGCTTTTTCCTGCTCCTCTTAGCATGATAAAGAAGATTCAAAGAGAGTGAGATGCCAGCTCTTTTCATTCAGTCAGTAGCTTCAAACATTTCTGGTATATGAATAACATGATGTTTTTCAATGGCAAAAATCAATGAATATTGTAAATGCACAAACAGTAATTTCTCCGCATTGCAAGGTGCAATTCTGAAATTTTTTGCTTTTTCCTGCTAATCCTAGCATGATAAAGAAGATTCAAAGAGAGTGAGATGCCAGCTCCTTTCATTCAGTCAGTAGCTTCAAACATTTCTGGACGTTTTTCAATGGCAAAAATCAATGAATATTGTAAATGCACAAACAGTAATATCTCCACATTGCAAGGTGCAATTCTGAAATTTTTTGCTTTTTCCTGCTAATCCTGGTATGATAAAGAAGATTCAAAGAGAGTGAGATGCCAGCTCTTTTCATTCAGTCAGTAGCTTCAAACATTTCTGGTATATGAATAACATGGTTTTTCAATGGCAAAAATCAATGAATATTGTAAATGCACAAACAGTAATTTCTCCGCATTGCAAGGTGCAATTCTGAAATTTTTTTGCTTTTTCCTGCTAATCCTAGCATGATAAAGAAGATTCAAAGAGAGTGAGATGCCAGCTCCTTTCAATCAGTCAGTAGCTTCAAACATTTCTGGACGTTTTTCAATGGCAAAAATCAATGAATATTGTAAATGCACAAACAGTAATATCTCCACATTGCAACGTGCAATTCTGAAATTTTTTGCTTTTTCCTGCTCCTCTTAGCATGATAAAGAAGATTCAAAGAGAGTGAGCTGCCAGCTCTTTTCATTCAGTCAGTAGCTTCAAACATTTCTGGTATATGAATAACATGATGTTTTTCAATGGCAAAAATCAATGAATATTGTAAATGCACAAACAGTAATTTCTTCGCATTGCAAGGTGCAATTCTGAAATTTTTTGCTTTTTCCTGCTAATCCTAGCATGATAAAGAAGATTCAAAGAGAGTGAGATGCCAGCTCCTTTCATTCAGTCAGTAGCTTCAAACATTTCTGGACGTTTTTCAATGGCAAAAATCAATGAATATTGTAAATGCACAAACAGTAATTTCTCCACATTGCAAGGTGCAATTCTGAAATTTTTTGCTTTTTCCTGCTAATCCTGGCATGATAAAGAAGATTCAAAGAGAGTGAGATGCCAGCTCTTTTCATACAGTCAGTACCTTCAAACATTTCTGGTATATGAATAACATGATGTTTTTCAATGGCAAAAATCAATGAATATTGTAAATGCACAAACAGTAATTTCTCCGCATTGCAAGGTGCAATTCTGAAATTTTTTGCTTTTTCCTGCTAATCCTAGCATGATAAAGAAGATTCAAAGAGAGTGAGATGCCAGCTCCTTTCATTCAGTCAGTAGCTTCAAACATTTCTGGACGTTTTTCAATGGCAAAAATCAATGAATATTGTAAATGCACAAACAGTAATATCTCCACATTGCAACGTGCAATTCTGAAATTTTTTGCTTTTTCCTGCTCCTCTTAGCATGATAAAGAAGATTCAAAGAGAGTGAGATGCCAGCTCTTTTCATTCAGTCAGTAGCTTCAAACATTTCTGGTATATGAATAACATGATGTTTTTCAATGGCAAAAATCAATGAATATTGTAAATGCACAAACTAATTTCTCCGCATTGCAAGGTGCAATTCTGAAATTTTTTGCTTTTTCCTGCTAATCCTAGCATGATAAAGAAGATTCAAAGAGAGTGAGATGCCAGCTCCTTTCATTCAGTCAGTAACTTTAAACATTTCTGGACGTTTTTCAATGGCAAAAATCAATGAATATTGTAAATGCACAAACAGTAATATCTCCACATTGCAAGGTGCAATTCTGAAATTTTTTGCTTTTTCCTGCTCCTCTTAGCATGATAAAGAAGATTCAAAGAGAGTGAGATGCCAGCTCTTTTCATTCAGTCAGTAGCTTCAAACATCTCTGGTATATGAATAACATGATGTTTTTCAATGGCAAAAATCAATGAATATTGTAAATGCACAAACAGTAATTTCTCCGCATTGCAAGGTGCAATTCTGAAATTTTTTGCTTTTTCCTGCTAATCCTAGCATGATAAAGAAGATTCAAAGAGAGTGAGATGCCAGCTCCTTTCATTCAGTCAGTAGCTTCAAACATTTCTGGACGTTTTTCAATGGCAAAAATCAATGAATATTGTAAATGCACAAACAGTAATATCTCCACATTGCAAGGTGCAATTCTGAAATTTTTTGATTTTTCCTGCTAATCCTGGCATGATAAAGAAGATTCAAAGAGAGTGAGATGCCAGCTCTTTTCATTCAGTCAGTAGCTTCAAACATTTCTGGTATATGAATAACATGATGTTTTTCAATGGCAAAAATCAATGAATATTGTAAATGCACAAACAGTAATTTCTCCGCATTGCAAGGTGCAATTCTGAAATTTTTTGCTTTTTCCTGCTAATCCTAGCATGATAAAGAAGATTCAAAGAGAGTGAGATGCCAGCTCCTTTCATTCAGTCAGTAGCTTCAAACATTTCTGGACGTTTTTCAATGGCAAAAATCAATGAATATTGTAAATGCACAAACAGTAATATCTCCACATTGCAAGGTGCAATTCTGAAATTTTTTGCTTTTTCCTGCTAATCCTGGTATGATAAAGAAGATTCAAAGAGAGTGAGATGCCAGCTCTTTTCATTCAGTCAGTAGCTTCAAACATTTCTGGTATATGAATAACATGGTTTTTCAATGGCAAAAATCAATGAATATTGTAAATGCACAAACAGTAATTTCTCCGCATTGCAAGGTGCAATTCTGAAATTTTTTGCTTTTTCCTGCTAATCCTAGCATGATAAAGAAGATTCAAAGAGAGTGAGATGCCAGCTCCTTTCATTCAGTCAGTAGCTTCAAACATTTCTGGACGTTTTTCAATGGCAAAAATCAATGAATATTGTAAATGCACAAACAGTAATATCTCCACATTGCAACGTGCAATTCTGAAATTTTTTGCTTTTTCCTGCTCCTCTTAGCATGATAAAGAAGATTCAAAGAGAGTGAGCTGCCAGCTCTTTTCATTCAGTCAGTAGCTTCAAACATTTCTGGTATATGAATAACATGATGTTTTTCAATGGCAAAAATCAATGAATATTGTAAATGCACAAACAGTAATTTCTTCGCATTGCAAGGTGCAATTCTGAAATTTTTTGCTTTTTCCTGCTAATCCTAGCATGATAAAGAAGATTCAAAGAGAGTGAGATGCCAGCTCCTTTCATTCAGTCAGTAGCTTCAAACATTTCTGGACGTTTTTCAATGGCAAAAATCAATGAATATTGTAAATGCACAAACAGTAATTTCTCCACATTGCAAGGTGCAATTCTGAAATTTTTTGCTTTTTCCTGCTAATCCTGGCATGATAAAGAAGATTCAAAGAGAGTGAGATGCCAGCTCTTTTCATACAGTCAGTACCTTCAAACATTTCTGGTATATGAATAACATGATGTTTTTCAATGGCAAAAATCAATGAATATTGTAAATGCACAAACAGTAATTTCTCCGCATTGCAAGGTGCAATTCTGAAATTTTTTGGTTTTTCCTGCTAATCCTAGCATGATAAAGAAGATTCAAAGAGAGTGAGATGCCAGCTCCTTTCATTCAGTCAGTAGCTTCAAACATTTCTGGACGTTTTTCAATGGCAAAAATCAATGAATATTGTAAATGCACAAACAGTAATATCTCCACATTGCAACGTGCAATTCTGAAATTTTTTGCTTTTTCCTGCTCCTCTTAGCATGATAAAGAAGATTCAAAGAGAGTGAGATGCCAGCTCTTTTCATTCAGTCAGTAGCTTCAAACATTTCTGGTATATGAATAACATGATGTTTTTCAATGGCAAAAATCAATGAATATTGTAAATGCACAAACTAATTTCTCCGCATTGCAAGGTGCAATTCTGAAATTTTTTGCTTTTTCCTGCTAATCCTAGCATGATAAAGAAGATTCAAAGAGAGTGAGATGCCAGCTCCTTTCATTCAGTCAGTAACTTTAAACATTTCTGGACGTTTTTCAATGGCAAAAATCAATGAATATTGTAAATGCACAAACAGTAATATCTCCACATTGCAAGGTGCAATTCTGAAATTTTTTGCTTTTTCCTGCTCCTCTTAGCATGATAAAGAAGATTCAAAGAGAGTGAGATGCCAGCTCTTTTCATTCAGTCAGTAGCTTCAAACATCTCTGGTATATGAATAACATGATGTTTTTCAATGGCAAAAATCAATGAATATTGTAAATGCACAAACAGTAATTTCTCCGCATTGCAAGGTGCAATTCTGAAATTTTTTGCTTTTTCCTGCTAATCCTAGCATGATAAAGAAGATTCAAAGAGAGTGAGATGCCAGCTCCTTTCATTCAGTCAGTAGCTTCAAACATTTCTGGACGTTTTTCAATGGCAAAAATCAATGAATATTGTAAATGCACAAACAGTAATATCTCCACATTGCAAGGTGCAATTCTGAAATTTTTTGATTTTTCCTGCTAATCCTGGCATGATAAAGAAGATTCAAAGAGAGTGAGATGCCAGCTCTTTTCATTCAGTCAGTAGCTTCAAACATTTCTGGTATATGAATAACATGATGTTTTTCAATGGCAAAAATCAATGAATATTGTAAATGCACAAACAGTAATTTCTCCGCATTGCAAGGTGCAATTCTGAAATTTTTTGCTTTTTCCTGCTAATCCTAGCATGATAAAGAAGATTCAAAGAGAGTGAGATGCCAGCTCCTTTCATTCAGTCAGTAGCTTCAAACATTTCTGGACGTTTTTCAATGGCAAAAATCAATGAATATTGTAAATGCACAAACAGTAATATCTCCACATTGCAAGGTGCAATTCTGAAATTTTTTGCTTTTTCCTGCTAATCCTGGTATGATAAAGAAGATTCAAAGAGAGTGAGATGCCAGCTCTTTTCATTCAGTCAGTAGCTTCAAACATTTCTGGTATATGAATAACATGGTTTTTCAATGGCAAAAATCAATGAATATTGTAAATGCACAAACAGTAATTTCTCCGCATTGCAAGGTGCAATTCTGAAATTTTTTGCTTTTTCCTGCTAATCCTAGCATGATAAAGAAGATTCAAAGAGAGTGAGATGCCAGCTCCTTTCATTCAGTCAGTAGCTTCAAACATTTCTGGACGTTTTTCAATGGCAAAAATCAATGAATATTGTAAATGCACAAACAGTAATATCTCCACATTGCAACGTGCAATTCTGAAATTTTTTGCTTTTTCCTGCTCCTCTTAGCATGATAAAGAAGATTCAAAGAGAGTGAGCTGCCAGCTCTTTTCATTCAGTCAGTAGCTTCAAACATTTCTGGTATATGAATAACATGATGTTTTTCAATGGCAAAAATCAATGAATATTGTAAATGCACAAACAGTAATTTCTTCGCATTGCAAGGTGCAATTCTGAAATTTTTTGCTTTTTCCTGCTAATCCTAGCATGATAAAGAAGATTCAAAGAGAGTGAGATGCCAGCTCCTTTCATTCAGTCAGTAGCTTCAAACATTTCTGGACGTTTTTCAATGGCAAAAATCAATGAATATTGTAAATGCACAAACAGTAATATCTCCACATTGCAAGGTGCAATTCTGAAATTTTTTGCTTTTTCCTGCTAATCCTGGCATGATAAAGAAGATTCAAAGAGAGTGAGATGCCAGCTCTTTTCATACAGTCAGTAGCTTCAAACATTTCTGGTATATGAATAACATGATGTTTTTCAATGGCAAAAATCAATGAATATTGTAAATGCACAAACAGTAATTTCTCCGCATTGCAAGGTGCAATTCTGAAATTTTTTGCTTTTTCCTGCTAATCCTAGCATGATAAAGAAGATTCAAAGAGAGTGAGATGCCAGCTCCTTTCATTCAGTCAGTAGCTTCTAACATTTCTGGACGTTTTTCAATGGCAAAAATCAATGAATATTGTAAATGCACAAACAGTAATATCTCCACATTGCAAGGTGCAATTCTGAAATTTTTGCTTTTTACTGCTAATCCTGGCATGATAAAGAAGATTCAAAGAGAGATGCCAGCTCTTTTCATTCAGTCAGTAGCTTCAAACATTTCTGGTATATGAATAACATGATGTTTTTCAATGGAAAAATCAATGAATATTGTAAATGCACAAACAGTAATTTATCCGCATTGCAAGGTGCAATTCTGAATTTTTTTGCTTTTTCCTGCTAATCCTAGCATGATAAAGAAGATTCAAAGAGAGTGAGATGCCAGCTCCTTTCATTCAGTCAGTAGCTTCAAACATTTCTGGACGTTTTTCAATGGCAAAAATCAATGAATATTGTAAATGCACAAACAGTAATATCTCCACATTGCAAGGTGCAATTCTGAAATTTTTTGCTTTTTCCTGCTAATCCTGGCATGATAAAGAAGATTCAAAGAGAGTGAGATGCCAGCTCTTTTCATTCAGTCAGTAGCTTCAAACATTTCTGGTATATGAATAACATGATGTTTTTCAATGGCAAAAATCAATGAATATTATAAATGCACAAACAGTAATTTCTCCGCATTGCAAGGTGCAATTCTGAAATTTTTTGCTTTTTCCTGCTAATACTAGCATGATAAAGAAGATTCAAAGAGAGTGAGATGCCAGCTCCTTTCATTCAGTCAGTAGCTTCAAACATTTCTGGACGTTTTTCAATGGCAAAAATCAATGAATATTGTAAATGCACAAACAGTAATATCTCCACATTGCAAGGTGCAATTCTGAAATTTTTTGCTTTTTCCTGCTCCTCTTAGCATGATAAAGAAGATTCAAAGAGAGTGAGATGCCAGCTCTTTTCATTCAGTCAGTAGCTTCAAACATTTCTGGTATATGAATAACATGATGTTTTTCAATGGCAAAAATCAATGAATATTGTAAATGCACAAACAGTAATTTCTTCGCATTGCAAGGTGCAATTCTGAAATTTTTTGCTTTTTCCTGCTAATCCTAGCATGATAAAGAAGATTCAAAGAGAGTGAGATGCCAGCTCCTTTCATTCAGTCAGTAGCTTCAAACATTTCTGGACGTTTTTCAATGGCAAAAATCAATGAATATTGTAAATGCACAAACAGTAATATCTCCACATTGCAAGGTGCAATTCTGAAATTTTTTGCTTTTTCCTGCTAATCCTGGCATGATAAAGAAGATTCAAAGAGAGTGAGATGCCAGCTCTTTTCATACAGTCAGTAGCTTCAAACATTTCTGGTATATGAATAACATGATGTTTTTCAATGGCAAAAATCAATGAATATTGTAAATGCACAAACAGTAATTTCTCCGCATTGCAAGGTGCAATTCTGAAATTTTTTGCTTTTTCCTGCTAATCCTAGCATGATAAAGAAGATTCAAAGAGAGTGAGATGCCAGCTCCTTTCATTCAGTCAGTAGCTTCTAACATTTCTGGACGTTTTTCAATGGCAAAAATCAATGAATATTGTAAATGCACAAACAGTAATATCTCCACATTGCAAGGTGCAATTCTGAAATTTTTGCTTTTTACTGCTAATCCTGGCATGATAAAGAAGATTCAAAGAGAGATGCCAGCTCTTTTCATTCAGTCAGTAGCTTCAAACATTTCTGGTATATGAATAACATGATGTTTTTCAATGGAAAAATCAATGAATATTGTAAATGCACAAACAGTAATTTATCCGCATTGCAAGGTGCAATTCTGAATTTTTTTGCTTTTTCCTGCTAATCCTAGCATGATAAAGAAGATTCAAAGAGAGTGAGATGCCAGCTCCTTTCATTCAGTCAGTAGCTTCAAACATTTCTGGACGTTTTTCAATGGCAAAAATCAATGAATATTGTAAATGCACAAACAGTAATATCTCCACATTGCAAGGTGCAATTCTGAAATTTTTTGCTTTTTCCTGCTAATCCTGGCATGATAAAGAAGATTCAAAGAGAGTGAGATGCCAGCTCTTTTCATTCAGTCAGTAGCTTCAAACATTTCTGGTATATGAATAACATGATGTTTTTCAATGGCAAAAATCAATGAATATTATAAATGCACAAACAGTAATTTCTCCGCATTGCAAGGTGCAATTCTGAAATTTTTTGCTTTTTCCTGCTAATACTAGCATGATAAAGAAGATTCAAAGAGAGTGAGATGCCAGCTCCTTTCATTCAGTCAGTAGCTTCAAACATTTCTGGACGTTTTTCAATGGCAAAAATCAATGAATATTGTAAATGCACAAACAGTAATATCTCCACATTGCAAGGTGCAATTCTGAAATTTTTTGCTTTTTCCTGCTCCTCTTAGCATGATAAAGAAGATTCAAAGAGAGTGAGATGCCAGCTCTTTTCATTCAGTCAGTAGCTTCAAACATTTCTGGTATATGAATAACATGATGTTTTTCAATGGCAAAAATCAATGAATATTGTAAATGCACAAACAGTAATTTCTCCGCATTGCAAGGTGCAATTCTGAAATTTTTTGCTTTTTCCTGCTAATCCTAGCATGATAAAGAAGATTCAAAGAGAGTGAGATGCCAGCTCCTTTCATTCAGTCAGTAGCTTCAAACATTTCTGGACGTTTTTCAATGGCAAAAATCAATGAATATTGTAAATGCACAAACAGTAATATCTCCACATTGCAAGGTGCAATTCTGAAATTTTTTGCTTTTTCCTGCTAATCCTGGCATGATAAAGAAGATTCAAAGAGAGTGAGATGCCACCTCTTTTCATTCAGTCAGTAGCTTCAAACATTTCTGGTATATGAATAACATGATGTTTTTCAATGGCAAAAATCAATGAATATTGTAAATGCACAAACAGTAATTTCTCCGCATTGCAAGGTGCAATTCTGAAATTTTTTGCTTTTTCCTGCTAATCCTAGCATGATAAAGAAGATTCAAAGAGAGTGAGATGCCAGCTCCTTTCATTCAGTCAGTAGCTTCAAACATTTCTGGACGTTTTTCAATGGCAAAAATCAATGAATATTGTAAATGCACAAACAGTAATATCTCCACATTGCAACGTGCAATTCTGAAATTTTTTGCTTTTTCCTGCTCCTCTTAGCATGATAAAGAAGATTCAAAGAGAGTGAGATGCCAGCTCTTTTCATTCAGTCAGTAGCTTCAAACATTTCTGGTATATGAATAACATGATGTTTTTCAATGGCAAAAATCAATGAATATTGTAAATGCACAAACAGTAATTTCTCCGCATTGCAAGGTGCAATTCTGAAATTTTTTGCTTTTTCCTGCTAATCCTAGCATGATAAAGAAGATTCAAAGAGAGTGAGATGCCAGCTCCTTACATTCAGTCAGTAGCTTTAAACATTTCTGGACGTTTTTCAATGGCAAAAATCAATGAATATTGTAAATGCACAAACAGTAATATCTCCACATTGCAAGGTGCAATTCTGAATTTTTTTGCTTTTTCCTGCTCCTCTTAGCATGATAAAGAAGATTCAAAGAGAGTGAGATGCCAGCTCTTTTCATTCAGTCAGTAGCTTCAAACATCTCTGGTATATGAATAACATGATGTTTTTCAATGGCAAAAATCAATGAATATTGTAAATGCACAAACAGTAATTTCTCCGCATTGCAAGGTGCAATTCTGAAATTTTTTGCTTTTTCCTGCTAATCCTTGCATGATAAAGAAGATTCAAAGAGAGTGAGATGCCAGCTCCTTTCATTCAGTCAGTAGCTTCAAACATTTCTGGACGTTTTCAATGGCAAAAATCAATGAATATTGTAAATGCACAAACAGTAATATCTCCACATTGCAAGGTGCAATTCTGAAATTTTTTGCTTTTTCCTGCTAATCCTAGCATGATAAAGAAGATTCAAAGAGAGTGAGATGCCAGCTCCTTTCATTCAGTCAGTAGCTTCAAACATTTCTGGACGGTTTTCAATGGCAAAAATCAATGAATATTGTAAATGCACAAACAGTAATATCTCCACATTGCAACGTGCAATTCTGAAATTTTTTGCTTTTCCTGCTAATCCTGGCATGATAAAGAAGATTCAAAGAGAGTGAGATGCCAGCTCTTTTCATTCAGTCAGTAGCTTCAAACATTTCTGGTATATGAATAACATGGTTTTTCAATGGCAAAAATCAATGAATATTGTAAATGCACAAACAGTAATTTCTCCGCATTGCAAGGTGCAATTCTGAAATTTTTTGCTTTTTCCTGCTAATCCTAGCATGATAAAGAAGATTCAAAGAGAGTGAGATGCCAGCTCCTTTCATTCAGTCAGTAGCTTCAAACATTTCTGGACGTTTTTCAATGGCAAAAATCAATGAATATTGTAAATGCACAAACAGTAATATCTCCACATTGCAACGTGCAATTCTAAATTTTTTTGCTTTTTCCTGCTCCTCTTAGCATGATAAAGAAGATTCAAAGAGAGTGAGATGCCAGCTCTTTTCATTCAGTCAGTAGCTTCAAACATTTCTGGTATATGAATAACATGATGTTTTTCAATGGCAAAAATCAATGAATATTGTAAATGCACAAACAGTAATTTCTCCGCATTGCAAGGTGCAATTCTGAAATTTTTTGCTTTTTCCTGCTAATCCTAGCATGATAAAGAAGATTCAAAGAGAGTGAGATGCCAGCTCCTTTCATTCAGTCAGTAGCTTCAAACATTTCTGGACGTTTTTCAATGGCAAAAATCAATAAATATTGTAAATGCACAAACAGTAATATCTCCACATTGCAACGTGCAATTCTGAAATTTTTTGCTTTTTCCTGCTCCTCTTAGCATGATAAAGAAGATTCAAAGAGAGTGAGATGCCAGCTCTTTTCATTCAGTCAGTAGCTTCAAACATTTCTGGTATATGAATAACATGATGTTTTTCAATGGCAAAAATCAATGAATATTGTAAATGCACAAACAGTAATTTCTCCGCATTGCAAGGTGCAATTCTGAAATTTTTTGCTTTTTCCTGCTAATCCTAGCATGATAAAGAAGATTCAAAGAGAGTGAGATGCCAGCTCCTTTCATTCAGTCAGTAGCTTTAAACATTTCTGGACGTTTTTCAATGGCAAAAATCAATGAATATTGTAAATGCACAAACAGTAATATCTCCACATTGCAAGGTGCAATTCTGAAATTTTTTGCTTTTTCCTGCTCCTCTTAGCATGATAAAGAAGATTCAAAGAGAGTGAGATGCCAGCTCTTTTCATTCAGTCAGTAGCTTCAAACATCTCTGGTATATGAATAACATGATGTTTTTCAATGGCAAAAATCAATGAATATTGTAAATGCACAAACAGTAATTTCTCCGCATTGCAAGGTGCAATTCTGAAATTTTTTGCTTTTTCCTGCTAATCCTAGCATGATAAAGAAGATTCAAAGAGAGTGAGATGCCAGCTCCTTTCATTCAGTCAGTAGCTTTAAACATTTCTGGACGTTTTTCAATGGCAAAAATCAATGAATATTGTAAATGCACAAACAGTAATATCTCCACATTGCAAGGTGCAATTCTGAAATTTTTTGCTTTTTCCTGCTCCTCTTAGCATGATAAAGAAGATTCAAAGAGAGTGAGATGCCAGCTCTTTTCATTCAGTCAGTAGCTTCAAACATCTCTGGTATATGAATAACATGATGTTTTTCAATGGCAAAAATCAATGAATATTGTAAATGCACAAACAGTAATTTCTCCGCATTGCAAGGTGCAATTCTGAAATTTTTTGCTTTTTCCTGCTAATCCTAGCATGATAAAGAAGATTCAAAGAGATTGAGATGCCAGCTCCTTTCATTCAGTCAGTAGCTTCAAACATTTCTGGACGTTTTTCAATGGCAAAAATCAATGCATATTGTAAATGCACAAACAGTAATATCTCCACATTGCAAGGTGCAATTCTGAAATTTTTTGCTTTTTCCTGCTAATCCTAGCATGATAAAGAAGATTCAAAGAGAGTGAGATGCCAGCTCCTTTCATTCAGTCAGTAGCTTCAAACATTTCTGGACGGTTTTCAATGGCAAAAATCAATGAATATTGTAAATGCACAAACAGTAATATCTCCACATTGCAACGTGCAATTCTGAAATTTTTTGCTTTTTCCTGCTAATCCTGGCATGATAAAGAAGATTCAAAGAGAGTGAGATGCCAGCTCTTTTCATTCAGTCAGTAGCTTCAAACATTTCTGGTATATGAATAACATGATGTTTTTCAATGGAAAAAATCAATGAATATTGTAAATGCACAAACAGTAATTTCTCCGCATTGCAAGGTGCAATTCTGAAATTTTTTGCTTTTTCCTGCTAATCCTAGCATGATAAAGAAGATTCAAAGAGAGTGAGATGCCAGCTCCTTTCATTCAGTCAGTAGCTTCAAACATTTCTGGACGTTTTTCAATGGCAAAAATCAATGAATATTGTAAATGCACAAACAGTAATATCTCCACATTGCAAGGTGCAATTCTGAAATTTTTTGCTTTTTCCTGCTAATCCTGGCATGATAAAGAAGATTCAAAGAGAGTGAGATGCCACCTCTTTTCATTCAGTCAGTAGCTTCAAACATTTCTGGTATATGAATAACATGATGTTTTTCAATGGCAAAAATCAATGAATATTGTAAATGCACACACAGTAATTTCTCCGCATTGCAAGGTGCAATTCTGAAATTTTTTGCTTTTTCCTGCTAATCCTAGCATGATAAAGAAGATTCAAAGAGAGTGAGATGCCAGCTCCTTTCATTCAGTCAGTAGCTTCAAACATTTCTGGACGTTTTTCAATGGCAAAAATCAATGAATATTGTAAATGCACAAACAGTAATATCTCCACATTGCAACGTGCAATTCTGAAATTTTTTGCTTTTTCCTGCTCCTCTTAGCATGATAAAGAAGATTCAAAGAGAGTGAGATGCCAGCTCTTTTCATTCAGTCAGTAGCTTCAAACATTTCTGGTATATGAATAACATGATGTTTTTCAATGGCAAAAATCAATGAATATTGTAAATGCACAAACAGTAATTTCTCCGCATTGCAAGGTGCAATTCTGAAATTTTTTGCTTTTTCCTGCTAATCCTAGCATGATAAAGAAGATTCAAAGAGAGTGAGATGCCAGCTCCTTACATTCAGTCAGTAGCTTTAAACATTTCTGGACGTTTTTCAATGGCAAAAATCAATGAATATTGTAAATGCACAAACAGTAATATCTCCACATTGCAAGGTGCAATTCTGAATTTTTTTGCTTTTTCCTGCTCCTCTTAGCATGATAAAGAAGATTCAAAGAGAGTGAGATGCCAGCTCTTTTCATTCAGTCAGTAGCTTCAAACATCTCTGGTATATGAATAACATGATGTTTTTCAATGGCAAAAATCAATGAATATTGTAAATGCACAAACAGTAATTTCTCCGCATTGCAAGGTGCAATTCTGAAATTTTTTGCTTTTTCCTGCTAATCCTAGCATGATAAAGAAGATTCAAAGAGATTGAGATGCCAGCTCCTTTCATTCAGTCAGTAGCTTCAAACATTTCTGGACGTTTTTCAATGGCAAAAATCAATGAATATTGTAAATGCACAAACAGTAATATCTCCACATTGCAAGGTGCAATTCTGAAATTTTTTGCTTTTTCCTGCTAATCCTAGCATGATAAAGAAGATTCAAAGAGAGTGAGATGCCAGCTCCTTTCATTCAGTCAGTAGCTTCAAACATTTCTGGACGGTTTTCAATGGCAAAAATCAATGAATATTGTAAATGCACAAACAGTAATATCTCCACATTGCAAGGTGCAATTCTGAAATTTTTTGCTTTTTCCTGCTAATCCTGGCATGATAAAGAAGATTCAAAGAGAGTGAGATGCCAGCTCTTTTCATTCAGTCAGTAGCTTCAAACATTTCTGGTATATGAATAACATGGTTTTTCAATGGCAAAAATCAATGAATATTGTAAATGCACAAACAGTAATTTCTCCGCATTGCAAGGTGCAATTCTGAAATTTTTTGCTTTTTCCTGCTAATCCTAGCATGATAAAGAAGATTCAAAGAGAGTGAGATGCCAGCTCCTTTCATTCAGTCAGTAGCTTCAAACATTTCTGGACGTTTTTCAATGGCAAAAATCAATGAATATTGTAAATGCACAAACAGTAATATCTCCACATTGCAACGTGCAATTCTGAATTTTTTTGCTTTTTCCTGCTCCTCTTAGCATGATAAAGAAGATTCAAAGAGAGTGAGATGCCAGCTCTTTTCATTCAGTCAGTAGCTTCAAACATTTCTGGTATATGAATAACATGATGTTTTTCAATGGCAAAAATCAATGAATATTGTAAATGCACAAACAGTAATTTCTCCGCATTGCAAGGTGCAATTCTGAAATTTTTTGCTTTTTCCTGCTAATCCTAGCATGATAAAGAAGATTCAAAGAGAGTGAGATGCCAGCTCCTTTCATTCAGTCAGTAGCTTCAAACATTTCTGGACGTTTTTCAATGGCAAAAATCAATAAATATTGTAAATGCACAAACAGTAATATCTCCACATTGCAACGTGCAATTCTGAAATTTTTTGCTTTTTCCTGCTCCTCTTAGCATGATAAAGAAGATTCAAAGAGAGTGAGATGCCAGCTCTTTTCATTCAGTCAGTAGCTTCAAACATTTCTGGTATATGAATAACATGATGTTTTTCAATGGCAAAAATCAATGAATATTGTAAATGCACAAACAGTAATTTCTCCGCATTGCAAGGTGCAATTCTGAAATTTTTTGCTTTTTCCTGCTAATCCTAGCATGATAAAGAAGATTCAAAGAGAGTGAGATGCCAGCTCCTTTCATTCAGTCAGTAGCTTTAAACATTTCTGGACGTTTTTCAATGGCAAAAATCAATGAATATTGTAAATGCACAAACAGTAATATCTCCACATTGCAAGGTGCAATTCTGAAATTTTTTGCTTTTTCCTGCTCCTCTTAGCATGATAAAGAAGATTCAAAGAGAGTGAGATGCCAGCTCTTTTCATTCAGTCAGTAGCTTCAAACATCTCTGGTATATGAATAACATGATGTTTTTCAATGGCAAAAATCAATGAATATTGTAAATGCACAAACAGTAATTTCTCCGCATTGCAAGGTGCAATTCTGAAATTTTTTGCTTTTTCCTGCTAATCCTAGCATGATAAAGAAGATTCAAAGAGATTGAGATGCCAGCTCCTTTCATTCAGTCAGTAGCTTCAAACATTTCTGGACGTTTTTCAATGGCAAAAATCAATGCATATTGTAAATGCACAAACAGTAATATCTCCACATTGCAAGGTGCAATTCTGAAATTTTTTGCTTTTTCCTGCTAATCCTAGCATGATAAAGAAGATTCAAAGAGAGTGAGATGCCAGCTCCTTTCATTCAGTCAGTAGCTTCAAACATTTCTGGACGGTTTTCAATGGCAAAAATCAATGAATATTGTAAATGCACAAACAGTAATATCTCCACATTGCAACGTGCAATTCTGAAATTTTTTGCTTTTTCCTGCTAATCCTGGCATGATAAAGAAGATTCAAAGAGAGTGAGATGCCAGCTCTTTTCATTCAGTCAGTAGCTTCAAACATTTCTGGTATATGAATAACATGGTTTTTCAATGGCAAAAATCAATGAATATTGTAAATGCACAAACAGTAATTTCTCCGCATTGCAAGGTGCAATTCTGAAATTTTTTGCTTTTTCCTGCTAATCCTAGCATGATAAAGAAGATTCAAAGAGAGTGAGATGCCAGCTCCTTTCATTCAGTCAGTAGCTTCAAACATTTCTGGACGTTTTTCAATGGCAAAAATCAATGAATATTGTAAATGCACAAACAGTAATATCTCCACATTGCAAGGTGCAATTCTGAAATTTTTTGCTTTTTCCTGCTCCTCTTAGCATGATAAAGAAGATTTAAAGAGAGTGAGATGCCAGCTCTTTTCATTCAGTCAGTAGCTTCAAACATTTCTGGTATATGAATAACATGATGTTTTTCAATGGCAAAAATCAATGTATATTGTAAATGCACAAACAGTAATTTCTCCGCATTGCAAGGTGCAATTCTGAAATTTTTTGCTTTTTCCTGCTAATCCTAGCATGATAAAGAAGATTCAAAGAGAGTGAGATGCCAGCTCCTTTCATTCAGTCAGTAGCTTCAAACATTTCTGGACGTTTTTCAATGGCAAAAATCAATGAATATTGTAAATGCACAAACAGTAATATCTCCACATTGCAACGTGCAATTCTGAAATTTTTTGCTTTTTCCTGCTCCTCTTAGCATGATAAAGAAGATTCAAAGAGAGTGAGATGCCAGCTCTTTTCATTCAGTCAGTAGCTTCAAACATTTCTGGTATATGAATAACATGATGTTTTTCAATGGCAAAAATCAATGAATATTGTAAATGCACAAACAGTAATTTCTCCGCATTGCAAGGTGCAATTCTGAAATTTTTTGCTTTTTCCTGCTAATCCTAGCATGATAAAGAAGATTCAAAGAGAGTGAGATGCCAGCTCCTTTCATTCAGTCAGTAGCTTCAAACATTTCTGGATGTTTTTCAATGGCAAAAATCAATAAATATTGTAAATGCACAAACAGTAATATCTCCACATTGCAACGTGCAATTCTGAAATTTTTTGCTTTTTCCTGCTCCTCTTAGCATGATAAAGAAGATTCAAAGAGAGTGAGATGCCAGCTCTTTTCATTCAGTCAGTAGCTTCAAACATTTCTGGTATATGAATAACATGATGTTTTTCAATGGCAAAAATCAATGAATATTGTAAATGCACAAACAGTAATTTCTCCGCATTGCAAGGTGCAATTCTGAAATTTTTTGCTTTTTCCTGCTAATCCTAGCATGATAAAGAAGATTCAAAGAGAGTGAGATGCCAGCTCCTTTCATTCAGTCAGTAGCTTTAAACATTTCTGGACGTTTTTCAATGGCAAAAATCAATGAATATTGTAAATGCACAAACAGTAATATCTCCACATTGCAAGGTGCAATTCTGAAATTTTTTGCTTTTTCCTGCTCCTCTTAGCATGATAAAGAAGATTCAAAGAGAGTGAGATGCCAGCTCTTTTCATTCAGTCAGTAGCTTCAAACATCTCTGGTATATGAATAACATGATGTTTTTCAATGGCAAAAATCAATGAATATTGTAAATGCACAAACAGTAATTTCTCCGCATTGCAAGGTGCAATTCTGAAATTTTTTGCTTTTTCCTGCTAATCCTAGCATGATAAAGAAGATTCAAAGAGATTGAGATGCCAGCTCCTTTCATTCAGTCAGTAGCTTCAAACATTTCTGGACGTTTTTCAATGGCAAAAATCAATGAATATTGTAAATGCACAAACAGTAATATCTCCACATTGCAAGGTGCAATTCTGAAATTTTTTGCTTCTTCCTGCTAATCCTAGCATGATAAAGAAGATTCAAAGAGAGTGAGATGCCAGCTCCTTTCATTCAGTCAGTAGCTTCAAACATTTCTGGACGGTTTTCAATGGCAAAAATCAATGAATATTGTAAATGCACAAACAGTAATATCTCCACATTGCAACGTGCAATTCTGAAATTTTTTGCTTTTTCCTGCTAATCCTGGCATGATAAAGAAGATTCAAAGAGAGTGAGATGCCAGCTCTTTTCATTCAGTCAGTAGCTTCAAACATTTCTGGTATATGAATAACATGGTTTTTCAATGGCAAAAATCAATGAATATTGTAAATGCACAAACAGTAATTTCTCCGCATTGCAAGGTGCAATTCTGAAATTTTTTGCTTTTTCCTGCTAATCCTAGCATGATAAAGAAGATTCAAAGAGAGTGAGATGCCAGCTCCTTTCATTCAGTCAGTAGCTTCAAACATTTCTGGACGTTTTTCAATGGCAAAAATCAATGAATATTGTAAATGCACAAACAGTAATATCTCCACATTGCAACGTGCAATTCTGAAATTTTTTGCTTTTTCCTGCTCCTCTTAGCATGATAAAGAAGATTCAAAGAGAGTGAGATGCCAGCTCTTTTCATTCAGTCAGTAGCTTCAAACATTTCTGGTATATGAATAACATGATGTTTTTCAATGGCAAAAATCAATGAATATTGTAAATGCACAAACAGTAATTTCTCCGCATTGCAAGGTGCAATTCTGAAATTTTTTGCTTTTTCCTGCTAATCCTAGCATGATAAAGAAGATTCAAAGAGAGTGAGATGCCAGCTCCTTTCATTCAGTCAGTAGCTTCAAACATTTCTGGACGTTTTTCAATGGCAAAAATCAATGAATATTGTAAATGCACAAACAGTAATATCTCCACATTGCAAGGTGCAATTCTGAAATTTTTTGCTTTTTCCTGCTAATCCTAGCATGATAAAGAAGATTCAAAGAGAGTGAGATGCCAGCTCCTTTCATTCAGTCAGTAGCTTCAAACATTTCTGGACGGTTTTCAATGGCAAAAATCAATGAATATTGTAAATGCACAAACAGTAATATCTCCACATTGCAACGTGCAATTCTGAAATTTTTTGCTTTTTCCTGCTAATCCTGGCATGATAAAGAAGATTCAAAGAGAGTGAGATGCCAGCTCTTTTCATTCAGTCAGTAGCTTCAAACATTTCTGGTATATGAATAACATGGTTTTTCAATGGCAAAAATCAATGAATATTGTAAATGCACAAACAGTAATTTCTCCGCATTGCAAGGTGCAATTCTGAAATTTTTTGCTTTTTCCTGCTAATCCTAGCATGATAAAGAAGATTCAAAGAGAGTGAGATGCCAGCTCCTTTCATTCAGTCAGTAGCTTCAAACATTTGGACGTTTTTCAATGGCAAAAATCAATGAATATTGTAAATGCACAAACAGTAATATCTCCACATTGCAAGGTGCAATTCTGAAATTTTTTGCTTTTTCCTGCTCCTCTTAGCATGATAAAGAAGATTCAAAGAGAGTGAGATGCCAGCTCTTTTCATTCAGTCAGTAGCTTCAAACATCTCTGGTATATGAATAACATGATGTTTTTCAATGGCAAAAATCAATGAATATTGTAAATGCACAAACAGTAATTTCTCCGCATTGCAAGGTGCAATTCTGAAATTGTTTGCTTTTTCCTGCTAATCCTAGCATGATAAAGAAGATTCAAAGAGAGTGAGATGCCAGCTCCTTTCGTTCAGTCAGTAGCTTCAAACATTTCTGGACGTTTTTCAATGGCAAAAATCAATGAATATTGTAAATGCACAAACAGTAATATCTCCACATTGCAAGGTGCAATTCTGAAATTTTTTGCTTTTTCCTGCTAATCCTGGCATGATAAAGAAGATTCAAAGAGAGTGAGATGCCAGCTCTTTTCATTCAGTCAGTAGCTTCAAACATTTCTGGTATATGAATAACATGATGTTTTTCAATGGCAAAAATCAATGAATATTGTAAATGCACAAACAGTAATTTCTCCGCATTGCAAGGTGCAATTCTGAAATTTTTTGCTTTTTCCTGCTAATCCTAGCATGATAAAGAAGATTCAAAGAGAGTGAGATGCCAGCTCCTTACATTCAGTCAGTAGCTTCAAACATTTCTGGACGTTTTTCAATGGCAAAAATCAATGAATATTGTAAATGCACAAACAGTAATATCTCCACATTGCAACGTGCAATTCTGAAATTTTTTGCTTTTTCCTGCTCCTCTTAGCATGATAAAGAAGATTCAAAGAGAGTGAGATGCCAGCTCTTTTCATTCAGTCAGTAGCTTCAAACATTTCTGGTATATGAATAACATGATATTTTTCAATGGCAAAAATCAATGAATATTGTAAATGCACAAACAGTAATTTCTCCGCATTGCAAGGTGCAATTCTGAAATTTTTTGCTTTTTCCTGCTAATCCTAGCATGATAAAGAAGATTCAAAGAGAGTGAGATGCCAGCTCCTTTCATTCAGTCAGTAGCTTCAAACATTTCTGGACGTTTTTCAATGGCAAAAATCAATGAATATTGTAAATGCACAAACAGTAATATCTCCACATTGCAAGGTGCAATTCTGAAATTTTTTGCTTTTTCCTGCTCCTCTTAGCATGATAAAGAAGATTCAAAGAGAGTGAGATGCCAGCTCTTTTCATTCAGTCAGTAGCTTCAAACATCTCTGGTATATGAATAACATGATGTTTTTCAATGGCAAAAATCAATGAATATTGTAAATGCACAAACAGTAATTTCTCCGCATTGCAAGGTGCAATTCTGAAATTTTTTGCTTTTTCCTGCTAATCCTAGCATGATAAAGAAGATTCAAAGAGATTGAGATGCCAGCTCCTTTCATTCAGTCAGTAGCTTCAAACATTTCTGGACGTTTTTCAATGGCAAAAATCAATGAATATTGTAAATGCACAAACAGTAATATCACCACATTGAAAGGTGCAATTCTGAAATTTTTTGCTTTTTCCTGCTAATCCTAGCATGATAAAGAAGATTCAAAGAGAGTGAGATGCCAGCTCCTTTCATTCAGTCAGTAGCTTCAAACATTTCTGGACGGTTTTCAATGGCAAAAATCAATGAATATTGTTAATGCACAAACAGTAATATCTCCACATTGCAACGTGCAATTCTGAAATTTTTTGCTTATTCCTGCTAATCCTGGCATGATAAAGAAGATTCAAAGAGAGTGAGATGCCAGCTCTTTTCATTCAGTCAGTAGCTTCAAACATTTCTGGTATATGAATAACATGGTTTTTCAATGACAAAGATCAATGAATATTGTAAATGCACAAACAGTAATTTCTCCGCATTGCAAGGTGCAATTCTGAAATTTTTTGCTTTTTCCTGCTAATCCTAGCATGACAAAGAAGATTCAAAGAGAGTGAGATGCCAGCTCCTTTCATTCAGTCAGTAGCTTCAAACATTTCTGGACGTTTTTCAATGGCAAAAATCAATGAATATTGTAAATGCACAAACAGTAATATCTCCACATTGCAAGGTGCAATTCTGAAATTTTTTGCTTTTTCCTGCTCCATTTAGCATGATAAAGAAGATTCAAAGAGAGTGAGATGCCAGCTCTTTTCATTCAGTCAGTAGCTTCAAACATTTCTGGTATATGAATAACATGATGTTTTTCAATGGCAAAAATCAATGAATATTGTAAATGCACAAACAGTAATTTCTCCGCATTGCAAGGTGCAATTCTGAAATTTTTTGCTTTTTCCTGCTAATCCTAGCATGATAAAGAAGATTCAAAGAGAGTGAGATGCCAGCTCCTTTCATTCAGTCAGTAGCTTCAAACATTTCTGGACGTTTTTCAATGGCAAAAATCAATGAATATTGTAAATGCACAAACAGTAATATCTCCACATTGCAACGTGCAATTCTGAAATTTTTTGCTTTTTCCTGCTCCTCTTAGCATGATAAAGAAGATTCAAAGAGAGTGAGATGCCAGCTCTTTTCATTCAGTCAGTAGCTTCAAACATTTCTGGTATATGAATAACATGATGTTTTTCAATGGCAAAAATCAATGAATATTGTAAATGCACAAACAGTAATTTCTCCGCATTGCAAGGTGCAATTCTGAAATTTTTTGCTTTTTCCTGCTAATCCTAGCATGATAAAGAAGATTCAAAGAGAGTGAGATGCCAGCTCCTTTCATTCAGTCAGTAGCTTTAAACATTTCTGGACGTTTTTCAATGGCAAAAATCAATGAATATTGTAAATGCACAAACAGTAATATCTCCACATTGCAAGGTGCAATTCTGAAATTTTTTGCTTTTTCCTGCTCCTCTTAGCATGATAAAGAAGATTCAAAGAGAGTGAGATGCCAGCTCTTTTCATTCAGTCAGTAGCTTCAAACATCTCTGGTATATGAATAACATGATGTTTTTCAATGGCAAAAATCAATGAATATTGTAAATGCACAAACAGTAATTTCTCCGCATTGCAAGGTGCAATTCTGAAATTTTTTGCTTTTTCCTGCTAATCCTAGCATGATAAAGAAGATTCAAAGAGATTGAGATGCCAGCTCCTTTCATTCAGTCAGTAGCTTCAAACATTTCTGGACGTTTTTCAATGGCAAAAATCAATGAATATTGTAAATGCACAAACAGTAATATCTCCACATTGCAAGGTGCAATTCTGAAATTTTTTGCTTTTTCCTGCTAATCCTAGCATGATAAAGAAGATTCAAAGAGAGTGAGATGCCAGCTCCTTTCATTCAGTCAGGAGCTTCAAACATTTCTGGACGGTTTTCAATGGCAAAAATCAATGAATATTGTAAATGCACAAACAGTAATATCTCCACATTGCAACGTGCAATTCTGAAATTTTTTGCTTTTTCCTGCTAATCCTGGCATGATAAAGAAGATTCAAAGAGAGATGCCAGCTCTTTTCATTCAGTCAGTAGCTTTAAACATTTCTGGTATATGAATAACATGATGTTTTTCAATGGAAAAATCAATGAATATTGTAAATGCACAAACAGTAATTTCTCCGCATTGCAAGGTGCAATTCTGAAATTTTTTGCTTTTTCCTGCTAATTCTAGCATAATAAAGAAGATTCAAAGAGAGTGAGATGCCAGCTCCTTTCATTCAGTCAGTAGCTTCAAACATTTCTGGACGTTTTTCAATGGCAAAAATCAATGAATATTGTAAATGCACAAACAGTAATATCTCCACATTGCAACGTGCAATTCTGAAATTTTTTGCTTTTTCCTGCTCCTCTTAGCATGATAAAGAAGATTCAAAGAGAGTGAGATGCCAGCTCTTTTCATTCAGTCAGTAGCTTCAAACATTTCTGGTATATGAATAACATGATGTTTTTCAATGGCAAAAATCAATGAATATTGTAAATGCACAAACAGTAATTTCTCCGCATTGCAAGGTGCAATTCTGAAATTTTTTGCTTTTTCCTGCTAGTCCTAGCATGATAAAGAAGATTCAAAGAGATTGAGATGCCAGCTCCTTTCATTCAGTCAGTAGCTTCAAACATTTCTGGACGTTTTTCAATGGAAAAATCAATGAATATTGTAAATGCACAAACAGTAATTTCTCCGCATTGCAAGGTGCAATTCTGAAATTTTTTGCTTTTTCCTGCTAATCCTAGCATGATAAAGAAGATTCAAAGAGAGTGAGATGCCAGCTCCTTTCATTCAGTCAGTAGCTTCAAACATTTCTGGACATTTTTCAATGGCAAAAATCAATGAATATTGTAAATGCACAAACAGTAATATCTCCACATTGCAACGTGCAATTCTGAAATTTTTTGCTTTTTCCTGCTCCTCTTAGCATGATAAAGAAGATTCAATGAGAGTGAGATGCCAGCTCTTTTCATTCAGTCAGTAGCTTCAAACATTTCTGGTATATGAATAACATGATGTTTTTCAATGGCAAAAATCAATGAATATTGTAAATGCACAAACAGTAATTTCTCCGCATTGCAAGGTGCAATTCTGAAATTTTTTGCTTTTTCCTGCTAATCCTAGCATGATAAAGAAGGTTCAAAGAGAGTGAGATGCCAGCTCCTTTCATTCAGTCAGTAGCTTCAAACATTTCTGGACGTTTTTCAATGGCAAAAATCAATGAATATTGTAAATGCACAAACAGTAATATCTCCACATTGCAACGTGCAATTCTGAAATTTTTTGCTTTTTCCTGCTCCTCTTAGCATGATAAAGAAGATTCAAAGAGAGTGAGATGCCAGCTCTTTTCATTCAGTCAGTAGCTTCAAACATTTCTGGTATATGAATAACATGATGTTTTTCAATGGCAAAAATCAATGAATATTGTAAATGCACAAACAGTAATTTCTCCGCATTGCAAGGTGCAATTCTGAAATTTTTTGCTTTTTCCTGCTAGTCCTAGCATGATAAAGAAGATTCAAAGAGATTGAGATGCCAGCTCCTTTCATTCAGTCAGTAGCTTCAAACATTTCTGGACGTTTTTCAATGGAAAAATCAATGAATATTGTAAATGCACAAACAGTAATTTCTCCGCATTGCAAGGTGCAATTCTGAAATTTTTTGCTTTTTCCTGCTAATCCTAGCATGATAAAGAAGATTCAAAGAGAGTGAGATGCCAGCTCCTTTCATTCAGTCAGTAGCTTCAAACATTTCTGGACATTTTTCAATGGCAAAAATCAATGAATATTGTAAATGCACAAACAGTAATATCTCCACATTGCAACGTGCAATTCTGAAATTTTTTGCTTTTTCCTGCTCCTCTTAGCATGATAAAGAAGATTCAATGAGAGTGAGATGCCAGCTCTTTTCATTCAGTCAGTAGCTTCAAACATTTCTGGTATATGAATAACATGATGTTTTTCAATGGCAAAAATCAATGAATATTGTAAATGCACAAACAGTAATTTCTCCGCATTGCAAGGTGCAATTCTGAAATTTTTTGCTTTTTCCTGCTAATCCTAGCATGATAAAGAAGGTTCAAAGAGAGTGAGATGCCAGCTCCTTTCATTCAGTCAGTAGCTTCAAACATTTCTGGACGTTTTTCAATGGCAAAAATCAATGAATATTGTAAATGCACAAACAGTAATATCTCCACATTGCAAGGTGCAATTCTGAAATTTTTTGCTTTTTCCTGCTAATCCTGGCATGATAAAGAAGATTCAAAGAGAGTGAGATGCCAGCTCTTTTCATTCAGTCAGTAGCTTCAAACATTTCTGGTATATGAATAACATGATGTTTTTCAATGGCAAAAATCAATGAATATTATAAATGCACAAACAGTAATTTCTCCGCATTGCAAGGTGCAATTCTGAAATTTTTTGCTTTTCCCTGCTAATCCTAGCATGATAAAGAAGTTTCAAAGAGTGAGATGCCAGCTCCTTTCATTCAGTCAGTAGCTTCAAACATTTCTGGACGTTTTTCAATGGCAAAAATCAATGAATATTGTAAATGCACAAACAGTAATATCTCCACATTGCAACGTGCAATTCTGAAATTTTTTGCTTTTTCCTGCTCCTCTTAGCATGATAAAGAAGATTCAAAGAGAGTGAGATGCCAGCTCTTTTCATTCAGTCAGTAGCTTCAAACATTTCTGGTATATGAATAACGATGTTTTTCAATGGCAAAAATCAATGAATATTGTAAATGCACAAACAGTAATTTCTCCGCATTGCAAGGTGCAATTCTGAAATTTTTTGCTTTTTCCTGCTAATCCTAGCATGATAAAGAAGATTCAAAGAGAGTGAGATGCCAGCTCCTTTCATTCAGTCAGTAGCTTCAAACATTTCTGGACGTTTTTCAATGGCAAAAATCAATGAATATTGTAAATGCACAAACAGTAATATCTCCACATTGCAAGGTGCAATTCTGAAATTTTTTGCTTTTTCCTGCTAATCCTGGCATGATAAAGAATATTCAAAGAGAGTGAGATGCCAGCTCTTTTCATTCAGTCAGTAGCTTCAAACATTTCTGGTATATGAATAACATGATGTTTTTCAATGGCAACAATCAATGAATATTGTAAATGCACAAACAGTAATTTCTCCGCATTGCAAGGTGCAATTCTGAAATTTTTTGCTTTTTCCTGCTAATCCTAGCATGATAAAGAAGATTCAAAGAGAGTGAGATGCCAGCTCCTTTCATTCAGTCAGTAGCTTCAAACATTTCTGGACGTTTTTCAATGGCAAAAATCAATGAATATTGTAAATGCACAAACAGTAATATCTCCACATTGCAACGTGCAATTCTGAAATTTTTTGCTTTTTCCTGCTCCTCTTAGCATGATCAAGAAGATTCAAAGAGAGTGAGATGCCAGCTCTTTTCATTCAGTCAGTAGCTTCAAACATTTCTGGTATATGAATAACATGATGTTTTTCAATGGCAAAAATCAATGAATATTGTAAATGCACAACAGTAATTTCTCCGCATTGCAAGGTGCAATTCTGAAATTTTTTGCTTTTTCCTGCTAATCCTAGCATGATAAAGAAGATTCAAAGAGAGTGAGATGCCAGCTCCTTTCATTCAGTCAGTAGCTTTAAACATTTCTGGACGTTTTTCAATGGCAAAAATCAATGAATATTGTAAATGCACAAACAGTAATATCTCCACATTGCAAGGTGCAATTCTGAAATTTTTTGCTTTTTCCTGCTCCTCTTAGCATGATAAAGAAGATTCAAAGAGAGTGAGATGCCAGCTCTTTTCATTCAGTCAGTAGCTTCAAACATCTCTGGTATATGAATAACATGATGTTTTTCAATGCCAAAAATCAATGAATATTGTAAATGCACAAACAGTAATTTCTCCGCATTGCAAGGTGCAATTCTGAAATTTTTTGCTTTTTCCTGCTAATCCTAGCATGATAAAGAAGATTCAAAGAGAGTGAGATGCCAGCTCCTTTCATTCAGTCAGTAGCTTCAAACATTTCTGGACGTTTTTCAATGGCAAAAATCAATGAATATTGTAAATGCACAAACAGTAATATCTCCACATTGCAAGGTGCAATTCTGAAATTTTTTGCTTTTTCCTGCTAATCCTGGTATGATAAAGAAGATTCAAAGAGAGTGAGATGCCAGCTCTTTTCATTCAGTCAGTAGCTTCAAACATTTCTGGTATATGAATAACATGGTTTTTCAATGGCAAAAATCAATGAATATTGTAAATGCACAAACAGTAATTTCTCCGCATTGCAAGGTGCAATTCTGAAATTTTTTGCTTTTTCCTGCTAATCCTAGCATGATAAAGAAGATTCAAAGAGAGTGAGATGCCAGCTCCTTTCATTCAGTCAGTAGCTTCAAACATTTCTGGACGTTTTTCAATGGCAAAAATCAATGAATATTGTAAATGCACAAACAGTAATATCTCCACATTGCAAGGTGCAATTCTGAAATTTTTTGCTTTTTCCTGCTCCTCTTAGCATGATAAAGAAGATTCAAAGAGAGTGAGCTGCCAGCTCTTTTCATTCAGTCAGTAGCTTCAAACATTTCTTGTATATGAATAACATGATGTTTTTCAATGGCAAAAATCAATGAATATTGTAAATGCACAAACTAATTTCTCCGCATTGCAAGGTGCAATTCTGAAATTTTTTGCTTTTTCCTGCTTATCCTAGCATGATAAAGAAGATTCAAAGAGAGTGAGATGCCAGCTCCTTTCATTCAGTCAGTAGCTTCAAACATTTCTGGACGTTTTTCAATGGCAAAAATCAATGAATATTGTAAATGCACAAACAGTAATATCTCCACATTGCAAGGTGCAATTCTGAAATTTTTTGCTTTTTCCTGCTAATCCTGGCATGATAAAGAAGATTCAAAGAGAGTGAGATGCCAGCTCTTTTCATTCAGTCAGTAGCTTCAAACATTTCTGGTATATGAATAACATGATGTTTTTCAATGGCAAAAATCAATGAATATTGAAAATGCACAAACAGTAATTTCTCCGCATTGCAAGGTGCAATTCTGAAATTTTTTGCTTTTTCCTGCTAATCCTAGCATGATAAAGAAGATTCAAAGAGAGTGAGATGCCAGCTCCTTTCATTCAGTCAGTAGCTTCAAACATTTCTGGACGTTTTTCAATGGCAAAAATCAATGAATATTGTAAATGCACAAACAGTAATATCTCAACATTGCAAGGTGCAATTCTGAAATTTTTTGCTTTTTCCTGCTAATCCTGGCATGATAAAGAAGATTCAAAGAGAGATGCCAGCTCTTTTCATTCAGTCAGTAGCTTCAAACATTTCTGGTATATGAATAACATGACGTTTTTCAATGGAAAAATCAATGAATATTGTAAATGCACAAACAGTAATTTCTCCGCATTGCAAGGTGCAATTCTGAATTTTTTTGCTTTTTCCTGCTAATCCTAGCATGATAAAGAAGATTCAAAGAGAGTGAGATGCCAGCTCCTTTCATTCAGTCAGTAGCTTCAAACATTTCTGGACGTTTTTCAATGGCAAAAATCAATGAATATTGTAAATGCACAAACAGTAATATCTCCACATTGCAACGTGCAATTCTGAAATTTTTTGCTTTTTCCTGCTCCTCTTAGCATGATAAAGAAGATTCAAAGAGAGTGAGATGCCAGCTCTTTTCATTCAGTCAGTAGCTTCAAACATTTCTGGTATATGAATAACATGATGTTTTTCAATGGCAAAAATCAATGAATATTGTAAATGCACAAACAGTAATTTCTCCGCATTGCAAGGTGCAATTCTGAAATTTTTTGCTTTTTCCTGCTAATCCTAGCATGATAAAGAAGATTCAAAGAGAGTGAGATGCCAGCTCCTTTCATTCAGTCAGTAGCTTCAAACATTTCTGGACGTTTTTCAATGGCAAAAATCAATGAATATTGTAAATGCACAAACAGTAATATCTCCACATTGCAAGGTGCAATTCTGAAATTTTTTGCTTTTTCCTGCTAATCCTGGCATGATAAAGAAGATTCAAAGAGAGTGAGATGCCAGCTCTTTTCATTCAGTCAGTAGCTTCAAACATTTCTGGTATATGAATAACATGATGTTTTTCAATGGCAAAAATCAATGAATATTATAAATGCACAAACAGTAATTTCTCCGCATTGCAAGGTGCAATTCTGAAATTTTTTGCTTTTTCCTGCTAATCCTAGCATGATAAAGAAGATTCAGAGAGTGAGATGCCAGCTCCTTTCATTCAGTCAGTAGCTTCAAACATTTCTGGACGTTTTTCAATGGCAAAAATCAATGAATATTGTAAATGCACAAACAGTAATATCTCCACATTGCAAGGTGCAATTCTGAAATTTTTTGCTTTTTCCTGCTAATTCTAGCATGATAAAGAAGATTCAAAGAGAGTGAGATGCCAGCTCCTTTCATTCAGTCAGTAGCTTCAAACATTTCTGGACGTTTTCAATGGCAAAAATCAATGAATATTGTAAATGCACAAACAGTAATATCTCCACATTGCAACGTGCAATTCTGAAATTTTTTGCTTTTTCCTGCTAATCCTGGCATGATAAAGAAGATTCAAAGAGAGTGAGATGCCAGCTCTTTTCATTCAGTCAGTAGCTTCAAACATTTCTGGTATATGAATAACATGATATTTTTCAATGGCAAAAATCAATGAATTTTGTAAATGCACAAACAGTAATTTCTCCGCATTGCAAGGTGCAATTCTGAAATTTTTTGCTTTTTCCTGCTAATCCTAGCATGATAAAGAAGATTTAAAGAGAGTGAGATGCCAACTCCTTTCATTCAGTCAGTAGCTTTAAACATTTCTGGACGTTTTTCAATGGCAAAAATCAATGAATATTGTAAATGCACAAACAGTAATATCTCCACATTGCAAGGTGCAATTCTGAAATTTTTTGCTTTTTCCTGCTCCTCTTAGCATGGTAAAGAAGATTCAAAGAGAGTGAGATGCCAGCTCTTTTCATTCAGTCAGTAGCTTCAAACATCTCTGGTATATGAATAACATGATGTTTTTCAATGGCAAAAATCAATGAATATTGTAAATGCACAAACAGTAATATCTCCACATTGCAACGTGCAATTCTGAAATTTTTTGCTTTTTCCTGCTAATCCTGGCATGATAAAGAAGATTCAAAGAGAGATGTCAGCTCTTTTCATTCAGTCAGTAGCTTCAAACATTTCTGGTATATGAATAACATGATGTTTTTCAATGGAAAAATCAATGAATATTGTAAATGCACAAACAGTAATTTCTCCGCATTGCAAGGTGCAATTCTGAAATTTTTTGCTTTTTCCTGCTAATCCTAGCATGATAAAGAAGATTCAAAGAGAGTGAGATGCCAGCTCCTTTCATTCAGTCAGTAGCTTCAAACATTTCTGGACGTTTTTCAATGGCAAAAATCAATGAATATTGTAAATGCACAAACAGTAATATCTCCACATTGCAAGGTGCAATTCTGAAATTTTTTGCTTTTTCCTGCTAATCCTGGCATGATAAAGAAGATTCAAAGAGAGTGAGATGCCAGCTCTTTTCATTCAGTCAGTAGCTTCAAACATTTCTGGTATATGAATAACATGATGTTTTTCAATGGCAAAAATCAATGAATATTATAAATGCACAAACAGTAATTTCTACGCATTGCAAGGTGCAATTCTGAAATTTTTTGCTTTTCCCTGCTAATCCTAGCATGATAAAGAAGATTCAAAGAGTGAGATGCCAGCTCCTTTCATTCAGTCAGTAGCTTCAAACATTTCTGGACGTTTTTCAATGGCAAAAATCAATGAATATTGTAAATGCACAAACAGTAATATCTCCACATTGCAACGTGCAATTCTGAAATTTTTTGCTTTTTCCTGCTCCTCTTAGCATGATAAAGAAGATTCAAAGAGAGTGAGATGCCAGCTCTTTTCATTCAGTCAGTAGCTTCAAACATTTCTGGTATATGAATAACATGATGTTTTTCAATGGCAAAAATCAATGAATATTGTAAATGCACAAACAGTAATTTCTCCGCATTGCAAGGTGCAATTCTGAAATTTTTTGCTTTTTCCTGCTAATCCTAGCATGATAAAGAAGATTCAAAGAGAGTGAGATGCCAGCTCCTTTCATTCAGTCAGTAGCTTTAAACATTTCTGGACGTTTTTCAATGGCAAAAATCAATGAATATTGTAAATGCACAAACAGTAATATCTCCACATTGCAAGGTGCAATTCTGAAATTTTTTGCTTTTTCCTGCTCCTCTTAGCATGATAAAGAAGATTCAAAGAGAGTGAGATGCCAGCTCTTTTCATTCAGTCAGTAGCTTCAAACATCTCTGGTATATGAATAACATGATGTTTTTCAATGGCAAAAATCAATGAATATTGTAAATGCACAAACAGTAATTTCTCCGCATTGCAAGGTGCAATTCTGAAATTTTTTGCTTTTTCCTGCTAATCCTAGCATGATAAAGAAGATTCAAAGAGATTGAGATGCCAGCTCCTTTCATTCAGTCAGTAGCTTCAAACATTTCTGGACGTTTTTCAATGGCAAAAATCAATGAATATTGTAAATGCACAAACAGTAATTTCTCCGCATTGCAAGGTGCAATTCTGAAATTTTTTGCTATTTCCTGCTAATCCTAGCATGATAAAGAAGATTCAAAGAGAGTGAGATGCCAGCTCCTTTCATTGTCAGTAGCTTTAAACATTTCTGGACGTTTTTCAATGGCAAAAATCAATGAATATTGTAAATGCACAAACAGTAATATCTCCACATTGCAAGGTGCAATTCTGAAATTTTTTGCTTTTTCCTGCTCCTCTTAGCATGGTAAAGAAGATTCAAAGAGAGTGAGATGCCAGCTCTTTTCATTCAGTCAGTAGCTTCAAACATCTCTGGTATATGAATAACATGATGTTTTTCAATGGCAAAAATCAATGAATATTGTAAATGCACAAACAGTAATTTCTCCGCATTACAAAGTGCAATTCTGAAATTTTTTGCTTTTTCCTGCTAATCCTAGCATGATAAAGAAGATTCAAAGAGATTGAGATGCCAGCTCCTTTCATTCAGTCAGTAGCTTCAAACATTTCTGGACGTTTTTCAATGGCAAAAATCAATGAATATTGTAAATGCACAAACAGTAATATCTCCACATTGCAAGGTGCAATTCTGAAATTTTTTGCTTTTTCCTGCTAATCCTAGCATGATAAAGAAGATTCAAAGAGAGTGAGATGCCAGCTCCTTTCATTCAGTCAGTAGCTTCAAACATTTCTGGACGGTTTTCAATGGCAAAAATCAATGAATATTGTAAATGCACAAACAGTAATATCTCCACATTGCAACGTGCAATTCTGAAATTTTTTGCTTTTTCCTGCTAATCCTGGCACGATAAAGAAGATTCAAAGAGAGATGCCAGCTCTTTTCATTCAGTCAGTAGCTTCAAACATTTCTGGTATATGAATAACATGATGTTTTTCAATGGAAAAATCAATGAATATTGTAAATGCACAAACAGTAATTTCTCCGCATTGCAAGGTGCAATTCTGAAATTTTTTGCTTTTTCCTGCTAATCCTAGCATGATAAAGAAGATTCAAAGAGAGTGAGATGCCAGCTCCTTTCATTCAGTCAGTAGCTTCAAACATTTCTGGACGTTTTTCAATGGCAAAAATCAATGAATATTGTAAATGCACAAACAGTAATATCTCCACATTGCAACGTGCAATTCTGAAATTTTTTGCTTTTTCCTGCTCCTCTTAGCATGATAAAGAAGATTCAAAGAGAGTGAGATGCCAGCTCTTTTCATTCAGTCAGTAGCTTCAAACATTTCTGGTATATGAATAACATGATGTTTTTCAATGGCAAAAATCAATGAATATTGTAAATGCACAAACAGTAATTTCTCCGCATTGCAAGGTGCAATTCTGAAATTTTTTGCTTTTTCCTGCTAATCCTAGCATGATAAAGAAGATTCAAAGAGAGTGAGATTCCAGCTCCTTTCATTCAGTCAGTAGCTTTAAACATTTCTGGACGTTTTTCAATGGCAAAAATCAATGAATATTGTAAATGCACAAACAGTAATATCTCCACATTGCAAGGTGCAATTCTGAAATTTTTTGCTTTTTCCTGCTCCTCTTAGCATGGTAAAGAAGATTCAAAGAGAGTGAGATGCCAGCTCTTTTCATTCAGTCAGTAGCTTCAAACATCTCTGGTATATGAATAACATGATGTTTTTCAATGGCAAAAATCAATGAATATTGTAAATGCACAAACAGTAATTTCTCCGCATTGCAAGGTGCAATTCTGAAATTTTTTGCTTTTTCCTGCTAATCCTAGCATGATAAAGAAGATTCAAAGAGATTGAGATGCCAGCTCCTTTCATTCAGTCAGTAGCTTCAAACATTTCTGGACGTTTTTCAATGGCAAAAATCAATGAATATTGTAAATGCACAAACAGTAATATCTCCACATTGCAACGTGCAATTCTGAAATTTTTTGCTTTTTCCTGCTCCTCTTAGCATGATAAAGAAGATTCAAAGAGAGTGAGATGCCAGCTCTTTTCATTCAGTCAGTAGCTTCAAACATTTCTGGTATATGAATAACATGATGTTTTTCAATGGCAAAAATCAATGAATATTGTAAATGCACAAACAGTAATTTCTCCGCATTGCAAGGTGCAATTCTGAAATTTTTTGCTTTTTCCTGCTAATCCTAGCATGATAAAGAAGATTCAAAGAGAGTGAGATGCCAGCTCCTTTCATTCAGTCAGTAGCTTCAAACATTTCTGGACGTTTTTCAATGGCAAAAATCAATGAATATTGTAAATGCACAAACAGTAATATCTCCACATTGCAAGGTGCAATTCTGAAATTTTTTGCTTTTTCCTGCTAATCCTAGCATGATAAAGAAGATTCAAAGAGAGTGAGATGCCAGCTCCTTTCATTCAGTCAGTAGCTTCAAACATTTCTGGACGGTTTTCAATGGCAAAAATCAATGAGTATTGTAAATGCACAAACAGTAATATCTCCACATTGCAACGTGCAATTCTGAAATTTTTTGCTTTTTCCTGCTAATCCTGGCATGATAAAGAAGATTCAAAGAGAGATGCCAGCTCTTTTCATTCAGTCAGTAGCTTCAAACATTTCTGGTATATGAATAACATGATGTTTTTCAATGGAAAAATCAATGAATATTGTAAATGCACAAACAGTAATATCTCCACATTGCAACGTGCAATTCTGAAATTTTTTGCTTTTTCCTGCTCCTCTTAGCATGATAAAGAAGATTCAAAGAGAGTGAGATGCCAGCTCTTTTCATTCAGTCAGTAGCTTCAAACATTTCTGGTATATGAATAACATGATGTTTTTCAATGGCAAAAATCAATGAATATTGTAAATGCACAAACAGTAATTTCTCCGCATTGCAAGGTGCAATTCTGAAATTTTTTGCTTTTTCCTGCTAATCCTAGCATGATAAAGAAGATTCAAAGAGAGTGAGATGCCAGCTCCTTTCATTCAGTCAGTAGCTTTAAACATTTCTGGACGTTTTTCAATGGCAAAAATCAATGAATATTGTAAATGCACAAACAGTAATATCTCCACATTGCAAGGTGCAATTCTGAAATTTTTTGCTTTTTCCTGCTCCTCTTAGCATGGTAAAGAAGATTCAAAGAGAGTGAGATGCCAGCTCTTTTCATTCAGTCAGTAGCTTCAAACATCTCTGGTATATGAATAACATGATGTTTTTCAATGGCAAAAATCAATGAATATTGTAAATGCACAAACAGTAATTTCTCCGCATTGCAAGGTGCAATTCTGAAATTTTTTGCTTTTTCCTGCTAATCCTAGCATGATAAAGAAGATTCAAAGAGATTGAGATGCCAGCTCCTTTCATTCAGTCAGTAGCTTCAAACATTTCTGGACGTTTTTCAATGGCAAAAATCAATGAATATTGTAAATGCACAAACAGTAATATCTCCACATTGCAACGTGCAATTCTGAAATTTTTTGCTTTTTCCTGCTAATCCTGGCATGATAAAGAAGATTCAAAGAGAGATGCCAGCTCTTTTCATTCAGTCAGTAGCTTCAAATATTTCTGGTATATGAATAACATGATGTTTTTCAATGGAAAAATCAATGAATATTGTAAATGCACAAACAGTAATATCTCCACATTGCAACGTGCAATTCTGAAATTTTTTGCTTTTTCCTGCTCCTCTTAGCATGATAAAGAAGATTCAAAGAGAGTGAGATGCCAGCTCTTTTCATTCAGTCAGTAGCTTCAAACATTTCTGGTATATGAATAACATGATGTTTTTCAATGGCAAAAATCAATGAATATTGTAAATGCACAAACAGTAATTTCTCCGCATTGCAAGGTGCAATTCTGAAATTTTTTGCTTTTTCCTGCTAATCCTAGCATGATAAAGAAGATTCAGAGAGAGTGAGATGCCAGCTCCTTTCATTCAGTCAGTAGCTTCAAACATTTCTGGACGTTTTTCAATGGCAAAAATCAATGAATATTGTAAATGCACAAACAGTAATATCTCCACATTGCAAGGTGCAATTCTGAAATTTTTTGCTTTTTCCTGCTAATCCTAGCATGATAAAGAAGATTCAAAGAGAGTGAGATGCCAGCTCCTTTCATTCAGTCAGTAGCTTCAAACATTTCTGGACGGTTTTCAATGGCAAAAATCAATGAATATTGTAAATGCACAAACAGTAATATCTCCACATTGCAACGTGCAATTCTGAAATTTTTTGCTTTTTCCTGCTAATCCTGGCATGATAAAGAAGATTCAAAGAGAGATGCCAGCTCTTTTCATTCAGTCAGTAGCTTCAAACATTTCTGGTATATGAATAACATGATGTTTTTCAATGGAAAAATCAATGAATATTGTAAATGCACAAACAGTAATATCTCCACATTGCAACGTGCAATTCTGAAATTTTTTGCTTTTTCCTGCTCCTCTTAGCATGATAAAGAAGATTCAAAGAGAGTGAGATGCCAGCTCTTTTCATTCAGTCAGTAGCTTCAAACATTTCTGGTATATGAATAACATGATGTTTTTCAATGGCAAAAATCAATGAATATTGTAAATGCACAAACAGTAATTTCTCCGCATTGCAAGGTGCAATTCTGAAATTTTTTGCTTTTTCCTGCTAATCCTAGCATGATAAAGAAGATTCAAAGAGAGTGAGATGCCAGCTCCTTTCATTCAGTCAGTAGCTTTAAACATTTCTGGACGTTTTTCAATGGCAAAAATCAATGAATATTGTAAATGCACAAACAGTAATATCTCCACATTGCAAGGTGCAATTCTGAAATTTTTTGCTTTTTCCTGCTCCTCTTAGCATGGTAAAGAAGATTCAAAGAGAGTGAGATGCCAGCTCTTTTCATTCAGTCAGTAGCTTCAAACATCTCTGGTATATGAATAACATGATGTTTTTCAATGGCAAAAATCAATGAATATTGTAAATGCACAAACAGTAATTTCTCCGCATTGCAAGGTGCAATTCTGAAATTTTTTGCTTTTTCCTGCTAATCCTAGTATGATAAAGAAGATTCAAAGAGATTGAGATGCCAGCTCCTTTCATTCAGTCAGTAGCTTCAAACATTTCTGGACGTTTTTCAATGGCAAAAATCAATGAATATTGTAAATGCACAAACAGTAATATCTCCACATTGCAAGGTGCAATTCTGAAATTTTTTGCTTTTTCCTGCTAATCCTAGCATGATAAAGAAGATTCAAAGAGAGTGAGATGCCAGCTCCTTTCATTCAGTCAGTAGCTTCAAACATTTCTGGATGGTTTTCAATGGCAAAAATCAATGAATATTGTAAATGCACAAACAGTAATATCTCCACATTGCAACGTGCAATTCTGAAATTTTTTGCTTTTTCCTGCTAATCCTGGCATTATAAAGAAGATTCAAAGAGAGATGCCAGCTCTTTTCATTCAGTCAGTAGCTTCAAACATTTCTGGTATATGAATAACATGATGTTTTTCAATTTAAAAATCAATGAATATTGTAAATGCACAAACAGTAATTTCTCCGCATTGCAAGGTGCAATTCTGAAATTTTTTGCTTTTTCCTGCTAATCCTAATATGATAAAGAAGATTCAAAGAGAGTGAGATGCCAGCTCCTTTCATTCAGTCAGTAGCTTCAAACATTTCTGGACGTTTTTCAATGGCAAAAATCAATGAATATTGTAAATGCACAAACAGTAATATCTCCACATTGCAACGTGCAATTCTGAAATTTTTTGCTTTTTCCTGCTCCTCTTAGCATGATAAAGAAGATTCAAAGAGAGTGAGATGCCAGCTCTTTTCATTCAGTCAGTAGCTTCAAACATTTCTGGTATATGAATAACATGATGTTTTTCAATGGCAAAAATCAATGAATATTGTAAATGCACAAACAGTAATTTCTCCGCATTGCAAGGTGCAATTCTGAAATTTTTTGCTTTTTCCTGCTAATCCTAGCATGATAAAGAAGATTCAAAGAGAGTGAGATGCCAGCTCCTTTCATTCAGTCAGTAGCTTCAAACATTTCTGGACGTTTGTCAATGGCAAAAATCAATGAATATTGTAAATGCACAAACAGTAATATCTCCACATTGCAACGTGCAATTCTGAAATTTTTTGCATTTTCCTGCTCCTCTTAGCATGATAAAGAAGATTCAAAGAGAGTGAGATGCCAGCTCTTTTCATTCAGTCAGTAGCTTCAAACATTTCTGGTATATGAATAACATGATGTTTTTCAATGGCAAAAATCAATGAATATTGTAAATGCACAAACAGTAATTTCTCCGCATTGCAAGGTGCAATTCTGAAATTTTTTGCTTTTTTCTGCTAATCCTAGCATGATAAAGAAGATTCAAAGAGAGTGAGATGCCAGCTCCTTTCATTCAGTCAGTAGCTTTAAACATTTCTGGACGTTTTTCAATGGCAAAAATCAATGAATATTGTAAATGCACAAACAGTAATATCTCCACATTGCAAGGTGCAATTCTGAAATTTTTTGCTTTTTCCTGCTCCTCTTAGCATGATAAAGAAGATTCAAAGAGAGTGAGATGCCAGCTCTTTTCATTCAGTCAGTAGCTTCAAACATCTCTGGTATATGAATAACATGATGTTTTTCAATGGCAAAAATCAATGAATATTTTAAATGCACAAACAGTAATTTCTCCGCATTGCAAGGTGCAATTCTGAAATTTTTTGCTTTTTCCTGCTAATCCTAGCATGATAAAGAAGATTCAAAGAGATTGAGATGCCAGCTCCTTTCATTCAGTCAGTAGCTTCAAACATTTCTGGACGTTTTTCAATGGCAAAAATCAATGAATATTGTAAATGCACAAACAGTAATATCTCCACATTGCAAGGTGCAATTCTGAAATTTTTTGCTTTTTCCTGCTAATCCTAGCATGATAAAGAAGATTCAAAGAGAGTGAGATGCCAGCTCCTTTCATTCAGTCATTAGCTTCAAACATTTCTGGACGTTTTTCAATGGCAAAAATCAATGAATATTGTAAATGCACAAACAGTAATATCTCCACATTGCAAGGTGCAATTCTGAAATTTTTTGCTTTTTCCTGCTCCTCTTAGCATGATAAAGAAGATTCAAAGAGAGTGAGATGCCAGCTCTTTTCATTCAGTCAGTAGCTTCAAACATTTCTGGTATATGAATAACATGATGTTTTTCAATGGCAAAAATCATTGAATATTGTAAATGCACAAACAGTAATTTCTCCGCATTGCAAGGTGCAATTCTGAAATTTTTTGCTTTTTCCTGCTAATCCTAGCATGATAAAGAAGATTCAAAGAGAGTGAGATGCCAGCTCCTTTCATTCAGTCAGTAGCTTCAAACATTTCTGGACGTTTTTCAATGGCAAAAATCAGTGAATATTGTAAATGCACAAACAGTAATATCTCCACATTGCAAGGTGCAATTCTGAAATTTTTTGCTTTTTCCTGCTAATCCTGGTATGATAAAGAAGATTCAAAGAGAGTGAGATGCCAACTCTTTTCATTCAGTCAGTAGCTTCAAACAGTTCTGGTATATGAATAACATGATGTTTTTCAATGGAAAAATCAATGAATATTGTAAATGCACAAACAGTAATTTCTCCGCATTGCAAGGTGCAATTCTGAAATTTTTTGCTTTTTCCTGCTAATACTAGCATGATAAAGAAGATTCAAAGAGAGTGAGATGCCAGCTCCTTTCATTCAGTCAGTAGCTTCAAACATTTCTGGACGTTTTTCAATGGCAAAAATCAATGAATATTGTAAATGCACAAACAGTAATATCTCCACATTGCAACGTGCAATTCTGAAATTTTTTGCTTTTTCCTGCTCCTCTTAGCATGATAAAGAAGATTCAAAGAGAGTGAGATGCCAGCTATTTTCATTCAGTCAGTAGCTTCAAACATTTCTGGTATATGAATAACATGATGTTTTTCAATGGCAAAAATCAATGAATATTGTAAATGCACAAACAGTAATTTCTCCGCATTGCAAGGTGCAATTCTGAAATTTTTTGCTTTTTCCTGCTAATCCTAGCATGATAAAGAAGATTCAAAGAGAGTGAGATGCCAGCTCCTTTCATTCAGTCAGTAGCTTCAAACATTTCTGGTATATGAATAACATGATGTTTTTCAATGGCAAAAATCAATGAATATTGTAAATGCACAAACAGTAATATCTCCACATTGCAAGGTGCAATTCTAAAATTTTTTGCTTTTTCCTGCTAATCCTGGCATGCTAAAGAAGATTCAAAGAGAGTGAGATGCCAGCTCTTTTCATTCAGTCAGTAGCTTCAAACATTTCTGGTATATGAATAACATGATGTTTTTCAATGGCAAAAATCAATGAATATTGTAAATGCACAAACAGTAATTTCTCCGCATTGCAAGGTGCAATTCTGAAATTTTTTGCTTTTTCCTGCTAATCCTAGCATGATAAAGAAGATTCAGAGTGAGATGCCAGCTCCTTTCATTCAGTCAGTAGCTTCAAACATTTCTGGACGTTTTTCAATGGCAAAAATCAATGAATATTGTAAATGCACAAACAGTAATATCTCCACATTGCAAGTTGCAATTCTGAAATTTTTTGCTTTTTCCTGCTAATCCTGGCATGATAAAGAAGATTCAAAGAGAGTGAGATGCCAGCTCCTTTCATTCAGTCAGTAGCTTCAAACATTTCTGGACGTTTTTCAATGGCAAAAATCAATGAATATTGTAAATGCACAAACAGTAATATCTCCACATTGCAAGGTGCAATTCTGAAATTTTTTGCTTTTTCCTGCTAATCCTGGCATGATAAAGAAGATTCAAAGAGAGTGAGATGCCAGCTCTTTTCATTCAGTCAGTAGCTTCAAACATTTCTGGTATATGAATAACATGATGTTTTTCAATGGAAAAATCAATGAATATTGTAAATGCACAAACAGTAATTTCTCCGCATTGCAAGGTGCAATTCTGAAATTTTTTGCTTTTTCCTGCTAATCCTAGCATGATAAAGAAGATTCAAAGAGAGTGAGATGCCAGCTCCTTTCATTCAGTCAGTAGCTTCAAACATTTCTGGACGTTTTTCAATGGCAAAAATCAATGAATATTGTAAATGCACAAACAGTAATATCTCCACATTGCAACGTGCAATTCTGAAATTTTTTGCTTTTTCCTGCTCCTCTTAGCATGATAAAGAAGATTCAAAGAGAGTGAGATGCCAGCTCTTTTCATTCAGTCAGTAGCTTCAAACATTTCTGGTATATGAATAACATGATGTTTTTCAATGGCAAAAATCAATGAATATTGTAAATGCACAAACAGTAATTTCTCCGCATTGCAAGGTGCAATTCTGAAATTTTTTGCTTTTTCCTGCTAATCCTAGCATGATAAAGAAGATTCAAAGAGAGTGAGATGCCAGCTCCTTTCATTCAGTCAGTAGCTTCAAACATTTCTGGACGTTTTTCAATGGCAAAAATCAATGAATATTGTAAATGCACAAACAGTAATATCTCCACATTGCAAGTTGCAATTCTGAAATTTTTTGCTTTTTCCTGCTAATCCTGGCATTATAAAGAAGATTCAAAGAGAGATGCCAGCTCTTTTCATTCAGTCAGTAGCTTCAAACATTTCTGGTATATGAATAACATGATGTTTTTCAATGGAAAAATCAATGAATATTGTAAATGCACAAACAGTAGTTTCTCCGCATTGCAAGGTGCAATTCTGAAATTTTTTGCTTTTTCCTGCTAATCCTAATATGATAAAGAAGATTCAAAGAGAGTGAGATGCCAGCTCCTTTCATTCAGTCAGTAGCTTCAAACATTTCTGGACGTTTTTCAATGGCAAAAATCAATGAATATTGTAAATGCACAAACAGTAATATCTCCACATTGCAACGTGCAATTCTGAAATTTTTTGCTTTTTCCTGCTCCTCTTAGCATGATAAAGAAGATTCAAAGAGAGTGAGATGCCAGCTCTTTTCATTCAGTCAGTAGCTTCAAACATTTCTGGTATATGAATAACATGATGTTTTTCAATGGCAAAAATCAATGAATATTGTAAATGCACAAACAGTAATTTCTCCGCATTGCAAGGTGCAATTCTGAAATTTTTTGCTTTTTCCTGCTAATCCTAGCATGATAAAGAAGATTCAAAGAGAGTGAGATGCCAGCTCCTTTCATTCAGTCAGTAGCTTCAAACATTTCTGGACGTTTTTCAATGGCAAAAATCAATGAATATTGTAAATGCACAAACAGTAATATCTCCACATTGCAACGTGCAATTCTGAAATTTTTTGCATTTTCCTGCTCCTCTTAGCATGATAAAGAAGATTCAAAGAGAGTGAGATGCCAGCTCTTTTCATTCAGTCAGTAGCTTCAAACATTTCTGGTATATGAATAACATGATGTTTTTCAATGGCAAAAATCAATGAATATTGTAAATGCACAAACAGTAATTTCTCCGCATTGCAAGGTGCAATTCTGAAATTTTTTGCTTTTTCCTGCTAATCCTAGCATGATAAAGAAGATTCAAAGAGAGTGAGATGCCAGCTCCTTTCATTCAGTCAGTAGCTTTAAACATTTCTGGACGTTTTTCAATGGCAAAAATCAATGAATATTGTAAATGCACAAACAGTAATATCTCCACATTGCAAGGTGCAATTCTGAAATTTTTTGCTTTTTCCTGCTCCTCTTAGCATGATAAAGAAGATTCAAAGAGAGTGAGATGCCAGCTCTTTTCATTCAGTCAGTAGCTTCAAACATCTCTGGTATATGAATAACATGATGTTTTTCAATGGCAAAAATCAATGAATATTTTAAATGCACAAACAGTAATTTCTCCGCATTGCAAGGTGCAATTCTGAAATTTTTTGCTTTTTCCTGCTAATCCTAGCATGATAAAGAAGATTCAAAGAGATTGAGATGCCAGCTCCTTTCATTCAGTCAGTAGCTTCAAACATTTCTGGACGTTTTTCAATGGCAAAAATCAATGAATATTGTAAATGCACAAACAGTAATATCTCCACATTGCAAGGTGCAATTCTGAAATTTTTTGCTTTTTCCTGCTAATCCTAGCATGATAAAGAAGATTCAAAGAGAGTGAGATGCCAGCTCCTTTCATTCAGTCATTAGCTTCAAACATTTCTGGACGTTTTTCAATGGCAAAAATCAATGAATATTGTAAATGCACAAACAGTAATATCTCCACATTGCAAGGTGCAATTCTGAAATTTTTTGCTTTTTCCTGCTCCTCTTAGCATGATAAAGAAGATTCAAAGAGAGTGAGATGCCAGCTCTTTTCATTCAGTCAGTAGCTTCAAACATTTCTGGTATATGAATAACATGATGTTTTTCAATGGCAAAAATCATTGAATATTGTAAATGCACAAACAGTAATTTCTCCGCATTGCAAGGTGCAATTCTGAAATTTTTTGCTTTTTCCTGCTAATCCTAGCATGATAAAGAAGATTCAAAGAGAGTGAGATTCCAGCTCCTTTCATTCAGTCAGTAGCTTCAAACATTTCTGGACGTTTTTCAATGGCAAAAATCAGTGAATATTGTAAATGCACAAACAGTAATATCTCCACATTGCAAGGTGCAATTCTGAAATTTTTTGCTTTTTCCTGCTAATCCTGGTATGATAAAGAAGATTCAAAGAGAGTGAGATGCCAACTCTTTTCATTCAGTCAGTAGCTTCAAACAGTTCTGGTATATGAATAACATGATGTTTTTCAATGGAAAAATCAATGAATATTGTAAATGCACAAACAGTAATTTCTCCGCATTGCAAGGTGCAATTCTGAAATTTTTTGCTTTTTCCTGCTAATACTAGCATGATAAAGAAGATTCAAAGAGAGTGAGATGCCAGCTCCTTTCATTCAGTCAGTAGCTTCAAACATTTCTGGACGTTTTTCAATGGCAAAAATCAATGAATATTGTAAATGCACAAACAGTAATATCTCCACATTGCAACGTGCAATTCTGAAATTTTTTGCTTTTTCCTGCTCCTCTTAGCATGATAAAGAAGATTCAAAGAGAGTGAGATGCCAGCTATTTTCATTCAGTCAGTAGCTTCAAACATTTCTGGTATATGAATAACATGATGTTTTTCAATGGCAAAAATCAATGAATATTGTAAATGCACAAACAGTAATTTCTCCGCATTGCAAGGTGCAATTCTGAAATTTTTTGCTTTTTCCTGCTAATCCTAGCATGATAAAGAAGATTCAAAGAGAGTGAGATGCCAGCTCCTTTCATTTAGTCAGTAGCTTCAAACATTTCTGGACGTTTTTCAATGGCAAAAATCAATGAATATTGTAAATGCACAAACAGTAATATCTCCACATTGCAAGTTGCAATTCTGAAATTTTTTGCTTTTTCCTGCTAATCCTGGCATGATAAAGAAGATTCAAAGAGAGTGAGATGCCAGCTCCTTTCATTCAGTCAGTAGCTTCAAACATTTCTGGACGTTTTTCAATGGCAAAAATCAATGAATATTGTAAATGCACAAACAGTAATATCTCCACATTGCAAGGTGCAATTCTGAAATTTTTTGCTTTTTCCTGCTAATCCTGGCATGATAAAGAAGATTCAAAGAGAGTGAGATGCCAGCTCTTTTCATTCAGTCAGTAGCTTCAAACATTTCTGGTATATGAATAACATGATGTTTTTCAATGGAAAAATCAATGAATATTGTAAATGCACAAACAGTAATTTCTCCGCATTGCAAGGTGCAATTCTGAAATTTTTTGCTTTTTCCTGCTAATCCTAGCATGACAAAGAAGATTCAAAGAGAGTGAGATGCCAGCTCCTTTCATTCAGTCAGTAGCTTAAAACATTTCTGGACGTTTTTCAATGGCAAAAATCAATGAATATTGTAAATGCACAAACAGTAATATCTCCACATTGCAACGTGCAATTCTGAAATTTTTTGCTTTTTCCTGCTCCTCTTAGCATGATAAAGAAGATTCAAAGAGAGTGAGATGCCAGCTCTTTTCATTCAGTCAGTAGCTTCAAACATTTCTGGTATATGAATAACATGATGTTTTTCAATGGCAAAAATCAATGAATATTGTAAATGCACAAACAGTAATATCTCCACATTGCAAGGTGCAATTCTAAAATTTTTTGCTTTTTCCTGCTAATCCTGGCATGCTAAAGAAGATTCAAAGAGAGTGAGATGCCAGCTCTTTTCATTCAGTCAGTAGCTTCAAACATTTCTGGTATATGAATAACATGATGTTTTTCAATGGCAAAAATCAATGAATATTGTAAATGCACAAACAGTAATTTCTCCGCATTGCAAGGTGCAATTCTGAAATTTTTTGCTTTTTCCTGCTAATCCTAGCATGATAAAGAAGATTCAGAGTGAGATGCCAGCTCCTTTCATTCAGTCAGTAGCTTCAAACATTTCTGGACGTTTTTCAATGGCAAAAATCAATGAATATTGTAAATGCACAAACAGTAATATCTCCACATTGCAAGTTGCAATTCTGAAATTTTTTGCTTTTTCCTGCTAATCCTGGCATGATAAAGAAGATTCAAAGAGAGTGAGATGCCAGCTCCTTTCATTCAGTCAGTAGCTTCAAACATTTCTGGACGTTTTTCAATGGCAAAAATCAATGAATATTGTAAATGCACAAACAGTAATATCTCCACATTGCAAGGTGCAATTCTGAAATTTTTTGCTTTTTCCTGCTAATCCTGGCATGATAAAGAAGATTCAAAGAGAGTGAGATGCCAGCTCTTTTCATTCAGTCAGTAGCTTCAAACATTTCTGGTATATGAATAACATGATGTTTTTCAATGGAAAAATCAATGAATATTGTAAATGCACAAACAGTAATTTCTCCGCATTGCAAGGTGCAATTCTGAAATTTTTTGCTTTTTCCTGCTAATCCTAGCATGATAAAGAAGATTCAAAGAGAGTGAGATGCCAGCTCCTTTCATTCAGTCAGTAGCTTCAAACATTTCTGGACGTTTTTCAATGGCAAAAATCAATGAATATTGTAAATGCACAAACAGTAATATCTCCACATTGCAACGTGCAATTCTGAAATTTTTTGCTTTTTCCTGCTCCTCTTAGCATGATAAAGAAGATTCAAAGAGAGTGAGATGCCAGCTCTTTTCATTCAGTCAGTAGCTTCAAACATTTCTGGTATATGAATAACATGATGTTTTTCAATGGCAAAAATCAATGAATATTGTAAATGCACAAACAGTAATTTCTCCGCATTGCAAGGTGCAATTCTGAAATTTTTTGCTTTTTCCTGCTAATCCTAGCATGATAAAGAAGATTCAAAGAGAGTGAGATGCCAGCTCCTTTCATTCAGTCAGTAGCTTCAAACATTTCTGGACGTTTTTCAATGGCAAAAATCAATGAATATTGTAAATGCACAAACAGTAATATCTCCACATTGCAAGTTGCAATTCTGAAATTTTTTGCTTTTTCCTGCTAATCCTGGCATGATAAAGAAGATTCAAAGAGAGTGAGATGCCAGCTCCTTTCATTCAGTCAGTAGCTTCAAACATTTCTGGACGTTTTTCAATGGCAAAAATCAATGAATATTGTAAATGCACAAACAGTAATATCTCCACATTGCAAGGTGCAATTCTGAAATTTTTTGCTTTTTCCTGCTAATCCTGGCATGATAAAGAAGATTCAAAGAGAGTGAGATGCCAGCTCTTTTCATTCAGTCAGTAGCTTCAAACATTTCTGGTATATGAATAACATGATGTTTTTCAATGGAAAAATCAATGAATATTGTAAATGCACAAACAGTAATTTCTCCGCATTGCAAGGTGCAATTCTGAAATTTTTTGCTTTTTCCTGCTAATCCTAGCATGACAAAGAAGATTCAAAGAGAGTGAGATGCCAGCTCCTTTCATTCAGTCAGTAGCTTAAAACATTTCTGGACGTTTTTCAATGGCAAAAATCAATGAATATTGTAAATGCACAAACAGTAATATCTCCACATTGCAACGTGCAATTCTGAAATTTTTTGCTTTTTCCTGCTCCTCTTAGCATGATAAAGAAGATTCAAAGAGAGTGAGATGCCAGCTCTTTTCATTCAGTCAGTAGCTTCAAACATTTCTGGTATATGAATAACATGATGTTTTTCAATGGCAAAAATCAATGAATATTGTAAATGCACAAACAGTAATATCTCCACATTGCAAGGTGCAATTCTAAAATTTTTTGCTTTTTCCTGCTAATCCTGGCATGCTAAAGAAGATTCAAAGAGAGTGAGATGCCAGCTCTTTTCATTCAGTCAGTAGCTTCAAACATTTCTGGTATATGAATAACATGATGTTTTTCAATGGCAAAAATCAATGAATATTGTAAATGCACAAACAGTAATTTCTCCGCATTGCAAGGTGCAATTCTGAAATTTTTTGCTTTTTCCTGCTAATCCTAGCATGATAAAGAAGATTCAGAGTGAGATGCCAGCTCCTTTCATTCAGTCAGTAGCTTCAAACATTTCTGGACGTTTTTCAATGGCAAAAATCAATGAATATTGTAAATGCACAAACAGTAATATCTCCACATTGCAAGTTGCAATTCTGAAATTTTTTGCTTTTTCCTGCTAATCCTGGCATGATAAAGAAGATTCAAAGAGAGTGAGATGCCAGCTCCTTTCATTCAGTCAGTAGCTTCAAACATTTCTGGACGTTTTTCAATGGCAAAAATCAATGAATATTGTAAATGCACAAACAGTAATATCTCCACATTGCAAGGTGCAATTCTGAAATTTTTTGCTTTTTCCTGCTAATCCTGGCATGATAAAGAAGATTCAAAGAGAGTGAGATGCCAGCTCTTTTCATTCAGTCAGTAGCTTCAAACATTTCTGGTATATGAATAACATGATGTTTTTCAATGGAAAAATCAATGAATATTGTAAATGCACAAACAGTAATTTCTCCGCATTGCAAGGTGCAATTCTGAAATTTTTTGCTTTTTCCTGCTAATCCTAGCATGATAAAGAAGATTCAAAGAGAGTGAGATGCCAGCTCCTTTCATTCAGTCAGTAGCTTCAAACATTTCTGGACGTTTTTCAATGGCAAAAATCAATGAATATTGTAAATGCACAAACAGTAATATCTCCACATTGCAACGTGCAATTCTGAAATTTTTTGCTTTTTCCTGCTCCTCTTAGCATGATAAAGAAGATTCAAAGAGAGTGAGATGCCAGCTCTTTTCATTCAGTCAGTAGCTTCAAACATTTCTGGTATATGAATAACATGATGTTTTTCAATGGCAAAAATCAATGAATATTGTAAATGCACAAACAGTAATTTCTCCGCATTGCAAGGTGCAATTCTGAAATTTTTTGCTTTTTCCTGCTAATCCTAGCATGATAAAGAAGATTCAAAGAGAGTGAGATGCCAGCTCCTTTCATTCAGTCAGTAGCTTCAAACATTTCTGGACGTTTTTCAATGGCAAAAATCAATGAATATTGTAAATGCACAAACAGTAATATCTCCACATTGCAAGTTGCAATTCTGAAATTTTTTGCTTTTTCCTGCTAATCCTGGCATTATAAAGAAGATTCAAAGAGAGATGCCAGCTCTTTTCATTCAGTCAGTAGCTTCAAACATTTCTGGTATATGAATAACATGATGTTTTTCAATGGAAAAATCAATGAATATTGTAAATGCACAAACAGTAGTTTCTCCGCATTGCAAGGTGCAATTCTGAAATTTTTTGCTTTTTCCTGCTAATCCTAATATGATAAAGAAGATTCAAAGAGAGTGAGATGCCAGCTCCTTTCATTCAGTCAGTAGCTTCAAACATTTCTGGACGTTTTTCAATGGCAAAAATCAATGAATATTGTAAATGCACAAACAGTAATATCTCCACATTGCAACGTGCAATTCTGAAATTTTTTGCTTTTTCCTGCTCCTCTTAGCATGATAAAGAAGATTCAAAGAGAGTGAGATGCCAGCTCTTTTCATTCAGTCAGTAGCTTCAAACATTTCTGGTATATGAATAACATGATGTTTTTCAATGGCAAAAATCAATGAATATTGTAAATGCACAAACAGTAATTTCTCCGCATTGCAAGGTGCAATTCTGAAATTTTTTGCTTTTTCCTGCTAATCCTAGCATGATAAAGAAGATTCAAAGAGAGTGAGATGCCAGCTCCTTTCATTCAGTCAGTAGCTTCAAACATTTCTGGACGTTTTTCAATGGCAAAAATCAATGAATATTGTAAATGCACAAACAGTAATATCTCCACATTGCAACGTGCAATTCTGAAATTTTTTGCATTTTCCTGCTCCTCTTAGCATGATAAAGAAGATTCAAAGAGAGTGAGATGCCAGCTCTTTTCATTCAGTCAGTAGCTTCAAACATTTCTGGTATATGAATAACATGATGTTTTTCAATGGCAAAAATCAATGAATATTGTAAATGCACAAACAGTAATTTCTCCGCATTGCAAGGTGCAATTCTGAAATTTTTTGCTTTTTCCTGCTAATCCTAGCATGATAAAGAAGATTCAAAGAGAGTGAGATGCCAGCTCCTTTCATTCAGTCAGTAGCTTTAAACATTTCTGGACGTTTTTCAATGGCAAAAATCAATGAATATTGTAAATGCACAAACAGTAATATCTCCACATTGCAAGGTGCAATTCTGAAATTTTTTGCTTTTTCCTGCTCCTCTTAGCATGATAAAGAAGATTCAAAGAGAGTGAGATGCCAGCTCTTTTCATTCAGTCAGTAGCTTCAAACATCTCTGGTATATGAATAACATGATGTTTTTCAATGGCAAAAATCAATGAATATTTTAAATGCACAAACAGTAATTTCTCCGCATTGCAAGGTGCAATTCTGAAATTTTTTGCTTTTTCCTGCTAATCCTAGCATGATAAAGAAGATTCAAAGAGATTGAGATGCCAGCTCCTTTCATTCAGTCAGTAGCTTCAAACATTTCTGGACGTTTTTCAATGGCAAAAATCAATGAATATTGTAAATGCACAAACAGTAATATCTCCACATTGCAAGGTGCAATTCTGAAATTTTTTGCTTTTTCCTGCTAATCCTAGCATGATAAAGAAGATTCAAAGAGAGTGAGATGCCAGCTCCTTTCATTCAGTCATTAGCTTCAAACATTTCTGGACGTTTTTCAATGGCAAAAATCAATGAATATTGTAAATGCACAAACAGTAATATCTCCACATTGCAAGGTGCAATTCTGAAATTTTTTGCTTTTTCCTGCTCCTCTTAGCATGATAAAGAAGATTCAAAGAGAGTGAGATGCCAGCTCTTTTCATTCAGTCAGTAGCTTCAAACATTTCTGGTATATGAATAACATGATGTTTTTCAATGGCAAAAATCATTGAATATTGTAAATGCACAAACAGTAATTTCTCCGCATTGCAAGGTGCAATTCTGAAATTTTTTGCTTTTTCCTGCTAATCCTAGCATGATAAAGAAGATTCAAAGAGAGTGAGATGCCAGCTCCTTTCATTCAGTCAGTAGCTTCAAACATTTCTGGACGTTTTTCAATGGCAAAAATCAGTGAATATTGTAAATGCACAAACAGTAATATCTCCACATTGCAAGGTGCAATTCTGAAATTTTTTGCTTTTTCCTGCTAATCCTGGTATGATAAAGAAGATTCAAAGAGAGTGAGATGCCAACTCTTTTCATTCAGTCAGTAGCTTCAAACAGTTCTGGTATATGAATAACATGGTTTTTCAATGGAAAAAATCAATGAATATTGTAAATGCACAAACAGTAATTTCTCCGCATTGCAAGGTGCAATTCTGAAATTTTTTGCTTTTTCCTGCTAATCCTAGCATGATAAAGAAGATTCAAAGAGAGTGAGATGCCAGCTCCTTTCATTCAGTCAGTAGCTTCAAACATTTCTGGACGTTTTTCAATGGCAAAAATCAATGAATATTGTAAATGCACAAACAGTAATATCTCCACATTGCAACGTGCAATTCTGAAATTTTTTGCTTTTTCCTGCTCCTCTTAGCATGATAAAGAAGATTCAAAGAGAGTGAGCTGCCAGCTCTTTTCATTCAGTCAGTAGCTTCAAACATTTCTGGTATATGAATAACATGATGTTTTTCAATGGCAAAAATCAATGAATATTGTAAATGCACAAACAGTAATTTCTCCGCATTGCAAGGTGCAATTCTGAAATTTTTTGCTTTTTCCTGCTAATCCTAGCATGATAAAGAAGATTCAAAGAGAGTGAGATGCCAGCTTCTTTCATTCAGTCAGTAGCTTCAAACATTTCTGGACGTTTTTCAATGGCAAAAATCAATGAATATTGTAAATGCACAAACAGTAATATCTCCACATTGCAAGTTGCAATTCTGAAATTTTTTGCTTTTTCCTGCTAATCCTGGCATGATAAAGAAGATTCAAAGAGAGTGAGATGCCAGCTCCTTTCATTCAGTCAGTAGCTTCAAACATTTCTGGACGTTTTTCAATGGCAAAAATCAATGAATATTGTAAATGCACAAACAGTAATATCTCCACATTGCAAGGTGCAATTCTGAAATTTTTTGCTTTTTCCTGCTAATCCTGGCATGATAAAGAAGATTCAAAGAGAGTGAGATGCCAGCTCTTTTCATTCAGTCAGTAGCTTCAAACATTTCTGGTATATGAATAACATGATGTTTTTCAATGGAAAAATCAATGAATATTGTAAATGCACAAACAGTAATTTCTCCGCATTGCAAGGTGCAATTCTGAAATTTTTTGCTTTTTCCTGCTAATCCTAGCATGACAAAGAAGATTCAAAGAGAGTGAGATGCCAGCTCCTTTCATTCAGTCAGTAGCTTAAAACATTTCTGGACGTTTTTCAATGGCAAAAATCAATGAATATTGTAAATGCACAAACAGTAATATCTCCACATTGCAACGTGCAATTCTGAAATTTTTTGCTTTTTCCTGCTCCTCTTAGCATGATAAAGAAGATTCAAAGAGAGTGAGATGCCAGCTCTTTTCATTCAGTCAGTAGCTTCAAACATTTCTGGTATATGAATAACATGATGTTTTTCAATGGCAAAAATCAATGAATATTGTAAATGCACAAACAGTAATTTCTCCGCATTGCAAGGTGCAATTCTGAAATGTTTTGCTTTTTCCTGCTAATCCTAGCATGATAAAGAAGATTCAAAGAGAGTGAGATGCCAGCTCCTTTCATTCAGTCAGTAGCTTCAAACATTTCTGGACGTTTTTCAATGGCAAAAATCAATGAATATTGTAAATGCACAAACAGTAATATCTCCACATTGCAAGTTGCAATTCTGAAATTTTTTGCTTTTTCCTGCTAATCCTGGCATGATAAAGAAGATTCAAAGAGAGTGAGATGCCAGCTCTTTTCATTCAGTCAGTAGCTTCAAACATTTCTGGTATATGAATAACATGATGTTTTTCAATGGCAAAAATCAATGAATATTATAAATGCACAAACCGTAATTTCTCCGCATTGCAAGGTGCAATTCTGAAATTTTTTGCTTTTTCCTGCTAATCCTAGCATGATAAAGAAGATTCAAAGAGTGAGATGCCAGCTCCTTTCATTCAGTCAGTAGCTTCAAACATTTCTGGACGTTTTTCAATGGCAAAAATCAATGAATATTGTAAATGCACAAACAGTAATATCTCCACATTGCAACGTGCAATTCTGAAATTTTTTGCTTTTTCCTGCTCCTCTTAGCATGATAAAGAAGATTCAAAGAGAGTGAGATGCCAGCTCTTTTCATTCAGTCAGTAGCTTCAAACATTTCTGGTATATGAATTACATGATGTTTTTCAATGGCAAAAATCAATGAATATTGTAAATGCACAAACAGTAATTTCTCCGCATTGCAAGGTGCAATTCTGAAATTTTTTGCTTTTTCCTGCTAATCCTAGCATGATAAAGAAGATTCAAAGAGAGTGAGATGCCAGCTCCTTTCATTCAGTCAGTAGCTTCAAACATTTCTGGACGTTTTTCAATGGCAACAATCAATGAATATTGTAAATGCACAAACAGTAATATCTCCACATTGCAAGGTGCAATTCTAAAATTTTTTGCTTTTTCCTGCTAATCCTGGCATGATAAAGAAGATTCAAAGAGAGTGAGATGCCAGCTCTTTTCATTCAGTCAGTAGCTTCAAACATTTCTGGTATATGAATAACATGATGTTTTTCAATGGCAAAAATCAATGAATATTGTAAATGCACAAACAGTAATTTCTCCGCATTGCAAGGTGCAATTCTGAAATTTTTTGCTTTTTCCTGCTAATCCTAGCATGATAAAGAAGATTCAGAGTGAGATGCCAGCTCCTTTCATTCAGTCAGTAGCTTCAAACATTTCTGGACGTTTTTCAATGGCAAAAATCAATGAATATTGTAAATGCACAAACAGTAATATCTCCACATTGCAAGTTGCAATTCTGAAATTTTTTGCTTTTTCCTGCTAATCCTGGCATGATAAAGAAGATTCAAAGAGAGTGAGATGCCAGCTCCTTTCATTCAGTCAGTAGCTTCAAACATTTCTGGACGTTTTTCAATGGCAAAAATCAATGAATATTGTAAATGCACAAACAGTAATATCTCCACATTGCAAGGTGCAATTCTGAAATTTTTTGCTTTTTCCTGCTAATCCTGGCATGATAAAGAAGATTCAAAGAGAGTGAGATGCCAGCTCTTTTCATTCAGTCAGTAGCTTCAAACATTTCTGGTATATGAATAACATGATGTTTTTCAATGGAAAAATCAATGAATATTGTAAATGCACAAACAGTAATTTCTCCGCATTGCAAGGTGCAATTCTGAAATTTTTTGCTTTTTCCTGCTAATCCTAGCATGATAAAGAAGATTCAAAGAGAGTGAGATGCCAGCTCCTTTCATTCAGTCAGTAGCTTCAAACATTTCTGGACGTTTTTCAATGGCAAAAATCAATGAATATTGTAAATGCACAAACAGTAATATCTCCACATTGCAACGTTCAATTCTGAAATTTTTTGCTTTTTCCTGCTCCTCTTAGCATGATAAAGAAGATTCAAAGAGAGTGAGATGCCAGCTCTTTTCATTCAGTCAGTAGCTTCAAACATTTCTGGTATATGAATAACATGATGTTTTTCAATGGCAAAAATCAATGAATATTGTAAATGCACAAACAGTAATTTCTCCGCATTGCAAGGTGCAATTCTGAAATTTTTTGCTTTTTCCTGCTAATCCTAGCATGATAAAGAAGATTCAAAGAGAGTGAGATGCCAGCTCCTTTCATTCAGTCAGTAGCTTCAAACATTTCTGGACGTTTTTCAATGGCAAAAATCAATGAATATTGTAAATGCACAAACAGTAATATCTCCACATTGCAAGTTGCAATTCTGAAATTTTTTGCTTTTTCCTGCTAATCCTGGCATGATAAAGAAGATTCAAAGAGAGTGAGATGCCAGCTCTTTTCATTCAGTCAGTAGCTTCAAACATTTCTGGTATATGAATAACATGATGTTTTTCAATGGCAAAAATCAATGAATATTATAAATGCACAAACAGTAATTTCTCCGCATTGCAAGGTGCAATTCTGAAATTTTTTGCTTTTTCCTGCTAATCCTAGCATTATAAAGAAGATTCAAAGAGTGAGATGCCAGCTCCTTTCATTCAGTCAGTAGCTTCAAACATTTCTGGACGTTTTTCAATGGCAAAAATCAATGAATATTGTAAATGCACAAACAGTAATATCTCCACATTGCAATGTGCAATTCTGAAATTTTTTGCTTTTTCCTGCTCCTCTTAGCATGATAAAGAAGATTCAAAGAGAGTGAGATGCCAGCTCTTTTCATTCAGTCAGTAGCTTCAAACATTTCTGGTATATGAATAACATGATGTTTTTCAATGGCAAAAATCAATGAATATTGTAAATGCACAAACAGTAATTTCTCCGCATTGCAAGGTGCAATTCTGAAATTTTTTGCTTTTTCCTGCTAATCCTAGCATGATAAAGAAGATTCAAAGAGAGAGAGATGCCAGCTCCTTTCATTCAGTCAGTAGCTTCAAACATTTCTGGACGTTTTTCAATGGCAACAATCAATGAATATTGTAAATGCACAAACAGTAATATCTCCACATTGCAAGGTGCAATTCTAAAATTTTTTGCTTTTTCCTGCTAATCCTGGCATGATAAAGAAGATTCAAAGAGAGTGAGATGCCAGCTCTTTTCATTCAGTCAGTAGCTTCAAACATTTCTGGTATATGAATAACATGATGTTTTTCAATGGCAAAAATCAATGAATATTGTAAATGCACAAACAGTAATTTCTCCGCATTGCAAGGTGCAATTCTGAAATTTTTTGCTTTTTCCTGCTAATCCTAGCATGATAAAGAAGATTCAGAGTGAGATGCCAGCTCCTTTCATTCAGTCAGTAGCTTCAAACATTTCTGGACGTTTTTCAATGGCAAAAATCAATGAATATTGTAAGTGCACAAACAGTAATATCTCCACATTGCAACGTGCAATTCTGAAATTTTTTGCTTTTTCCTGCTCCTCTTAGCATGATAAAGAAGATTCAAAGAGAGTGTGAAGCCAGCTCTTTTCATTCAGTCAGTAGCTTCAAACATTTCTGGTATATGAATAACATGATGTTTTTCAATGGCAAAAATCAATGAATATTGTAAATGCACAAACAGTAATTTCTCCGCATTGCAAGGTGCAATTCTGAAATTTTTTGCTTTTTCCTGCTAATCCTAGCATGATAAAGAAGATTCAAAGAGAGTGAGATGCCAGCTCCTTTCATTCAGTCAGTAGCTTCAAACATTTCTGGACGTTTTTCAATGGCAAAAATCAATGAATATTGTAAATGCACAAACAGTAATATCTCCACATTGCAAGGTGCAATTCTGAAATTTTTTGCTTTTTCCTGCTCCTCTTAGCATGATAAAGAAGATTCAAAGAGAGTGAGATGCCAGCTCTTTTCATTCAGTCAGTAGCTTCAAACATCTCTGGTATATGAATAACATGATGTTTTTCAATGGCAAAAATCAATGAATATTGTAAATGCACAAACAGTAATTTCTCCGCATTGCAAGGTGCAATTCTGAAATTTTTTGCTTTTTCCTGCTAATCCTAGCATGATAAAGAAGATTCAAAGAGATTGAGATGCCAGCTCCTTTCATTCAGTCAGTAGCTTCAAACATTTCTGGACGTTTTTCAATGGCAAAAATCAATGAATATTGTAAATGCACAAACAGTAATATCTCCACATTGCAAGGTGCAATTCTGAAATTTTTTGCTTTTTCCTGCTAATCCTAGCATGATAAAGAAGATTCAAAGAGAGTGAGATGCCAGCTCCTTTCATTCAGTCAGTAGCCTCAAACATTTCTGGACGGTTTTCAATGGCAAAAATCAATGAATATTGTAAATGCACAAACATTAATATCTCCACATTGCAACGTGCAATTCTGAAATTTTTTGCTTTTTCCTGCTAATCCTGGCATGATAAAGAAGATTCAAAGAGAGTGAGATGCCAGCTCTTTTCATTCAGTCAGTAGCTTCAAACATTTCTGGTATATGAATAACATGGTTTTTCAATGGCAAAAATCAATGAATATTGTAAATGCACAAACAGTAATTTCTCCGCATTGCAAGGTGCAATTCTGAAATTTTTTGCTTTTTCCTGCTAATCCTAGCATGATAAAGAAGATTCAAAGAGAGTGAGATGCCAGCTCCTTTCATTCAGTCAGTAGCTTCAAACATTTCTGGACGGTTTTCAATGGCAAAAATCAATGAATATTGTAAATGCACAAACAGTAATATCTCCACATTGCAAGGTGCAATTCTGAAATTTTTTGCTTTTTCCTGCTCCTCTTAGCATGATAAAGAAGATTCAAAGAGAGTGAGATGCCAGCTCTTTTCATTCAGTCAGTAGCTTCAAACATTTCTGGTATATGAATAACATGATGTTTTTCAATGGCAAAAATCAATGAATATTGTAAATGCACAAACAGTAATTTCTCCGCATTGCAAGGTGCAATTCTGAAATGTTTTGCTTTTTCCTGCTAATCCTAGCAAGATAAAGAAGATTCAAAGAGAGTGAGATGCCAGCTCCTTTCATTCAGTCAGTAGCTTCAAACATTTCTGGACGTTTTTCAATGGCAAAAATCAATGAATATTGTAAATGCACAAACAGTAATATCTCCACATTGCAAGGTGCAATTCTGAAATTTTTTGCTTTTTCCTGCTAATCCTGGCATGATAAAGAAGATTCAAAGAGAGTGAGATGCCAGCTCTTTTCATTCAGTCAGTAGCTTCAAACATTTCTGGTATATGAATAACATGATGTTTTTCAATGGCAAAAATCAATGAATATTATAAATGCACAAACAGTAATTTCTCCGCATTGCAAGGTGCAATTCTGAAATTTTTTGCTTTTTCCTGCTAATCCTAGCATGATAAAGAAGATTCAAAGAGTGAGATGCCAGCTCCTTTCATTCAGTCAGTAGCTTCAAACATTTCTGGACGTTTTTCAATGGCAAAAATCAATGAATATTGTAAATGCACAAACAGTAATATCTCCACATTGCAACGTGCAATTCTGAAATTTTTTGATTTTTCCTGCTCCTCTTAGCATGATAAAGAAGATTCAAAGAGAGTGAGATGCCAGCTCTGTTCATTCAGTCAGTAGCTTCAAACATTTCTGGTATATGAATAACATGATGTTTTTCAATGGCAAAAATCAATGAATATTGTAAATGCACAAACAGTAATTTCTCCGCATTGCAAGGTGCAATTCTGAAATTTTTTGCTTTTTCCTGCTAATCCTAGCATGATAAAGAAGATTCAAAGAGATTGAGATGCCAACTCCTTTCATTCAGTCAGTAGCTTCAAACATTTCTGGACGTTTTTCAATGGCAAAAATCAATGAATATTGTAAATGCACAAACAGTAATATCTCCACATTGCAAGGTGCAATTCTGAAATTTTTTGCTTTTTCCTGCTAATCCTAGCATGATAAAGAAGATTCAAAGAGAGTGAGATGCCAGCTCCTTTCATTCAGTCAGTAGCTTCAAACATTTCTGGACGGTTTTCAATGGCAAAAATCAATGAATATTGTAAATGCACAAACAGTAATATCTCCACATTGCAACGTGCAATTCTGAAATTTTTTGCTTTTTCCTGCTAATCCTGGCATGATAAAGAAGATTCAAAGAGAGTGAGATGCCAGCTCTTTTCATTCAGTCAGTAGCTTCAAACATTTCTGGTATATGAATAACATGGTTTTTCAATGGCAAAAATCAATGAATATTGTAAATGCACAAACAGTAATTTCTCCGCATTGCAAGGTGCAATTCTGAAATTTTTTGCTTTTTCCTGCTAATCCTAGCATGATAAAGAAGATTCAAAGAGAGTGAGATGCCAGCTCCTTTCATTCAGTCAGTAGCTTCAAACATTTCTGGACGTTTTTCAATGGCAAAAATCAATGAATATTGTAAATGCACAAACAGTAATATCTCCACATTGCAAGGTGCAATTCTGAAATTTTTTGCTTTTTCCTGCTCCTCTCAGCATGATAAAGAAGATTCAAAGAGAGTGAGATGACAGCTCTTTTCATTCAGTCAGTAGCTTCAAACATTTCTGGTATATGAATAACATGATGTTTTTCAATGGCAAAAATCAATGAATATTGTAAATGCACAAACAGTAATTTCTCCGCATTGCAAGGTGCAATTCTGAAATTTTTTGCTTTTTCCTGCTAATCCTAGCATGATAAAGAAGATTCAAAGAGAGAGAGATGCCAGCTCCTTTCATTCAGTCAGTAGCTTCAAACATTTCTGGACGTTTTTCAATGGCAACAATCAATGAATATTGTAAATGCACAAACAGTAATATCTCCACATTGCAAGGTGCAATTCTAAAATTTTTTGCTTTTTCCTGCTAATCCTGGCATGATAAAGAAGATTCAAAGAGAGTGAGATGCCAGCTCTTTTCATTCAGTCAGTAGCTTCAAACATTTCTGGTATATGAATAACATGATGTTTTTCAATGGCAAAAATCAATGAATATTATAAATGCACAAACAGTAATTTCTCCGCATTGCAAGGTGCAATTCTGAAATTTTTTGCTTTTTCCTGCTAATCCTAGCATTATAAAGAAGATTCAAAGAGTGAGATGCCAGCTCCTTTCATTCAGTCAGTAGCTTCAAACATTTCTGGACGTTTTTCAATGGCAAAAATCAATGAATATTGTAAATGCACAAACAGTAATATCTCCACATTGCAATGTGCAATTCTGAAATTTTTTGCTTTTTCCTGCTCCTCTTAGCATGATAAAGAAGATTCAAAGAGAGTGAGATGCCAGCTCTTTTCATTCAGTCAGTAGCTTCAAACATTTCTGGTATATGAATAACATGATGTTTTTCAATGGCAAAAATCAATGAATATTGTAAATGCACAAACAGTAATTTCTCCGCATTGCAAGGTGCAATTCTGAAATTTTTTGCTTTTTCCTGCTAATCCTAGCATGATAAAGAAGATTCAAAGAGAGAGAGATGCCAGCTCCTTTCATTCAGTCAGTAGCTTCAAACATTTCTGGACGTTTTTCAATGGCAACAATCAATGAATATTGTAAATGCACAAACAGTAATATCTCCACATTGCAGGGTGCAATTCTAAAATTTTTTGCTTTTTCCTGCTAATCCTGGCATGATAAAGAAGATTCAAAGAGAGTGAGATGCCAGCTCTTTTCATTCAGTCAGTAGCTTCAAACATTTCTGGTATATGAATAACATGATGTTTTTCAATGGCAAAAATCAATGAATATTGTAAATGCACAAACAGTAATTTCTCCGCATTGCAAGGTGCAATTCTGAAATTTTTTGCTTTTTCCTGCTAATCCTAGCATGATAAAGAAGATTCAGAGTGAGATGCCAGCTCCTTTCATTCAGTCAGTAGCTTCAAACATTTCTGGACGTTTTTCAATGGCAAAAATCAATGAATATTGTAAATGCACAAACAGTAATATCTCCACATTGCAACGTGCAATTCTGAAATTTTTTGCTTTTTCCTGCTCCTCTTAGCATGATAAAGAAGATTCAAAGAGAGTGTGAAGCCAGCTCTTTTCATTCAGTCAGTAGCTTCAAACATTTCTGGTATATTAATAACATGATGTTTTTCAATGGCAAAAATCAATGAATATTGTAAATGCACAAACAGTAATTTCTCCGCATTGCAAGGTGCAATTCTGAAATTTTTTGCTTTTTCCTGCTAATCCTAGCATGATAAAGAAGATTCAAAGAGAGTGAGATGCCAGCTCCTTTCATTCAGTCAGTAGCTTCAAACATTTCTGGACGTTTTTCAATGGCAAAAATCAATGAATATTGTAAATGCACAAACAGTAATATCTCCACATTGCAAGGTGCAATTCTGAAATTTTTTGCTTTTTCCTGCTCCTCTTAGCATGATAAAGAAGATTCAAAGAGAGTGAGATGCCAGCTCTTTTCATTCAGTCAGTAGCTTCAAACATCTCTGGTATATGAATAACATGATGTTTTTCAATGGCAAAAATCAATGAATATTGTAAATGCACAAACAGTAATTTCTCCGCATTGCAAGGTGCAATTCTGAAATTTTTTGCTTTTTCCTGCTAATCCTAGCATGATAAAGAAGATTCAAAGAGATTGAGATGCCAGCTCCTTTCATTCAGTCAGTAGCTTCAAACATTTCTGGACGTTTTTCAATGGCAAAAATCAATGAATATTGTAAATGCACAAACAGTAATATCTCCACATTGCAAGGTGCAATTCTGAAATTTTTTGCTTTTTCCTGCTAATCCTAGCATGATAAAGAAGATTCAAAGAGAGTGAGATGCCAGCTCCTTTCATTCAGTCAGTAGCCTCAAACATTTCTGGACGGTTTTCAATGGCAAAAATCAATGAATATTGTAAATGCACAAACATTAATATCTCCACATTGCAACGTGCAATTCTGAAATTTTTTGCTTTTTCCTGCTAATCCTGGCATGATAAAGAAGATTCAAAGAGAGTGAGATGCCAGCTCTTTTCATTCAGTCAGTAGCTTCAAACATTTCTGGTATATGAATAACATGGTTTTTCAATGGCAAAAATCAATGAATATTGTAAATGCACAAACAGTAATTTCTCCGCATTGCAAGGTGCAATTCTGAAATTTTTTGCTTTTTCCTGCTAATCCTAGCATGATAAAGAAGATTCAAAGAGAGTGAGATGCCAGCTCCTTTCATTCAGTCAGTAGCTTCAAACATTTCTGGACGGTTTTCAATGGCAAAAATCAATGAATATTGTAAATGCACAAACAGTAATATCTCCACATTGCAAGGTGCAATTCTGAAATTTTTTGCTTTTTCCTGCTCCTCTTAGCATGATAAAGAAGATTCAAAGAGAGTGAGATGCCAGCTCTTTTCATTCAGTCAGTAGCTTCAAACATTTCTGGTATATGAATAACATGATGTTTTTCAATGGCAAAAATCAATGAATATTGTAAATGCACAAACAGTAATTTCTCCGCATTGCAAGGTGCAATTCTGAAATGTTTTGCTTTTTCCTGCTAATCCTAGCAAGATAAAGAAGATTCAAAGAGAGTGAGATGCCAGCTCCTTTCATTCAGTCAGTAGCTTCAAACATTTCTGGACGTTTTTCAATGGCAAAAATCAATGAATATTGTAAATGCACAAACAGTAATATCTCCACATTGCAAGGTGCAATTCTGAAATTTTTTGCTTTTTCCTGCTAATCCTGGCATGATAAAGAAGATTCAAAGAGAGTGAGATGCCAGCTCTTTTCATTCAGTCAGTAGCTTCAAACATTTCTGGTATATGAATAACATGATGTTTTTCAATGGCAAAAATCAATGAATATTATAAATGCACAAACAGTAATTTCTCCGCATTGCAAGGTGCAATTCTGAAATTTTTTGCTTTTTCCTGCTAATCCTAGCATGATAAAGAAGATTCAAAGAGTGAGATGCCAGCTCCTTTCATTCAGTCAGTAGCTTCAAACATTTCTGGACGTTTTTCAATGGCAAAAATCAATGAATATTGTAAATGCACAAACAGTAATATCTCCACATTGCAACGTGCAATTCTGAAATTTTTTGATTTTTCCTGCTCCTCTTAGCATGATAAAGAAGATTCAAAGAGAGTGAGATGCCAGCTCTGTTCATTCAGTCAGTAGCTTCAAACATTTCTGGTATATGAATAACATGATGTTTTTCAATGGCAAAAATCAATGAATATTGTAAATGCACAAACAGTAATTTCTCCGCATTGCAAGGTGCAATTCTGAAATTTTTTGCTTTTTCCTGCTAATCCTAGCATGATAAAGAAGATTCAAAGAGATTGAGATGCCAACTCCTTTCATTCAGTCAGTAGCTTCAAACATTTCTGGACGTTTTTCAATGGCAAAAATCAATGAATATTGTAAATGCACAAACAGTAATATCTCCACATTGCAAGGTGCAATTCTGAAATTTTTTGCTTTTTCCTGCTAATCCTAGCATGATAAAGAAGATTCAAAGAGAGTGAGATGCCAGCTCCTTTCATTCAGTCAGTAGCTTCAAACATTTCTGGACGGTTTTCAATGGCAAAAATCAATGAATATTGTAAATGCACAAACAGTAATATCTCCACATTGCAACGTGCAATTCTGAAATTTTTTGCTTTTTCCTGCTAATCCTGGCATGATAAAGAAGATTCAAAGAGAGTGAGATGCCAGCTCTTTTCATTCAGTCAGTAGCTTCAAACATTTCTGGTATATGAATAACATGGTTTTTCAATGGCAAAAATCAATGAATATTGTAAATGCACAAACAGTAATTTCTCCGCATTGCAAGGTGCAATTCTGAAATTTTTTGCTTTTTCCTGCTAATCCTAGCATGATAAAGAAGATTCAAAGAGAGTGAGATGCCAGCTCCTTTCATTCAGTCAGTAGCTTCAAACATTTCTGGACGTTTTTCAATGGCAAAAATCAATGAATATTGTAAATGCACAAACAGTAATATCTCCACATTGCAAGGTGCAATTCTGAAATTTTTTGCTTTTTCCTGCTCCTCTCAGCATGATAAAGAAGATTCAAAGAGAGTGAGATGACAGCTCTTTTCATTCAGTCAGTAGCTTCAAACATTTCTGGTATATGAATAACATGATGTTTTTCAATGGCAAAAATCAATGAATATTGTAAATGCACAAACAGTAATTTCTCCGCATTGCAAGGTGCAATTCTGAAATTTTTTGCTTTTTCCTGCTAATCCTAGCATGATAAAGAAGATTCAAAGAGAGAGAGATGCCAGCTCCTTTCATTCAGTCAGTAGCTTCAAACATTTCTGGACGTTTTTCAATGGCAACAATCAATGAATATTGTAAATGCACAAACAGTAATATCTCCACATTGCAAGGTGCAATTCTAAAATTTTTTGCTTTTTCCTGCTAATCCTGGCATGATAAAGAAGATTCAAAGAGAGTGAGATGCCAGCTCTTTTCATTCAGTCAGTAGCTTCAAACATTTCTGGTATATGAATAACATGATGTTTTTCAATGGCAAAAATCAATGAATATTGTAAATGCACAAACAGTAATTTCTCCGCATTGCAAGGTGCAATTCTGAAATTTTTTGCTTTTTCCTGCTAATCCTAGCATGATAAAGAAGATTCAGAGTGAGATGCCAGCTCCTTTCATTCAGTCAGTAGCTTCAAACATTTCTGGACGTTTTTCAATGGCAAAAATCAATGAATATTGTAAATGCACAAACAGTAATATCTCCACATTGCAACGTGCAATTCTGAAATTTTTTGCTTTTTCCTGCTCCTCTTAGCATGATAAAGAAGATTCAAAGAGAGTGTGATGCCAGCTCTTTTCATTCAGTCAGTAGCTTCAAACATTTCTGGTATATGAATAACATGATGTTTTTCAATGGCAAAAATCAATGAATATTGTAAATGCACAAACAGTAATTTCTCCGCATTGCAAGGTGCAATTCTGAAATTTTTTGCTTTTTCCTGCTAATCCTAGCATGATAAAGAAGATTCAAAGAGAGTGAGATGCCAGCTCCTTTCATTCAGTCAGTAGCTTCAAACATTTCTGGACGTTTTTCAATGGCAAAAATCAATGAATATTGTAAATGCACAAACAGTAATATCTCCACATTGCAAGGTGCAATTCTGAAATTTTTTGCTTTTTCCTGCTCCTCTTAGCATGATAAAGAAGATTCAAAGAGAGTGAGATGCCAGCTCTTTTCATTCAGTCAGTAGCTTCAAACATCTCTGGTATATGAATAACATGATGTTTTTCAATGGCAAAAATCAATGAATATTGTAAATGCACAAACAGTAATTTCTCCGCATTGCAAGGTGCAATTCTGAAATTTTTTGCTTTTTCCTGCTAATCCTAGCATGATAAAGAAGATTCAAAGAGATTGAGATGCCAGCTCCTTTCATTCAGTCAGTAGCTTCAAACATTTCTGGACGTTTTTCAATGGCAAAAATCAATGAATATTGTAAATGCACAAACAGTAATATCTCCACATTGCAAGGTGCAATTCTGAAATTTTTTGCTTTTTCCTGCTAATCCTAGCATGATAAAGAAGATTCAAAGAGAGTGAGATGCCAGCTCCTTTCATTCAGTCAGTAGCCTCAAACATTTCTGGACGGTTTTCAATGGCAAAAATCAATGAATATTGTAAATGCACAAACATTAATATCTCCACATTGCAACGTGCAATTCTGAAATTTTTTGCTTTTTCCTGCTAATCCTGGCATGATAAAGAAGATTCAAAGAGAGTGAGATGCCTGCTCTTTTCATTCAGTCAGTAGCTTCAAACATTTCTGGTATATGAATAACATGGTTTTTCAATGGCAAAAATCAATGAATATTGTAAATGCACAAACAGTAATTTCTCCGCATTGCAAGGTGCAATTCTGAAATTTTTTGCTTTTTCCTGCTAATCCTAGCATGATAAAGAAGATTCAAAGTGAGTGAGATGCCAGCTCCTTTCATTCAGTCAGTAGCTTCAAACATTTCTGGACGGTTTTCAATGGCAAAAATCAATGAATATTGTAAATGCACAAACAGTAATATCTCCACATTGCAAGGTGCAATTCTGAAATTTTTTGCTTTTTCCTGCTCCTCTTAGCATGATAAAGAAGATTCAAAGAGAGTGAGATGCCAGCTCTTTTCATTCAGTCAGTAGCTTCAAACATTTCTGGTATATGAATAACATGATGTTTTTCAATGGCAAAAATCAATGAATATTGTAAATGCACAAACAGTAATTTCTCCGCATTGCAAGGTGCAATTCTGAAATGTTTTGCTTTTTCCTGCTAATCCTAGCAAGATAAAGAAGATTCAAAGAGAGTGAGATGCCAGCTCCTTTCATTCAGTCAGTAGCTTCAAACATTTCTGGACGTTTTTCAATGGCAAAAATCAATGAATATTGTAAATGCACAAACAGTAATATCTCCACATTGCAAGGTGCAATTCTGAAATTTTTTGCTTTTTCCTGCTAATCCTGGCATGATAAAGAAGATTCAAAGAGAGTGAGATGCCAGCTCTTTTCATTCAGTCAGTAGCTTCAAACATTTCTGGTATATGAATAACATGATGTTTTTCAATGGCAAAAATCAATGAATATTATAAATGCACAAACAGTAATTTCTCCGCATTGCAAGGTGCAATTCTGAAATTTTTTGCTTTTTCCTGCTAATCCTAGCATGATAAAGAAGATTCAAAGAGTGAGATGCCAGCTCCTTTCATTCAGTCAGTAGCTTCAAACATTTCTGGACGTTTTTCAATGGCAAAAATCAATGAATATTGTAAATGCACAAACAGTAATATCTCCACATTGCAACGTGCAATTCTGAAATTTTTTGATTTTTCCTGCTCCTCTTAGCATGATAAATAAGATTCAAAGAGAGTGAGATGCCAGCTCTGTTCATTCAGTCAGTAGCTTCAAACATTTCTGGTATATGAATAACATGATGTTTTTCAATGGCAAAAATCAATGAATATTGTAAATGCACAAACAGTAATTTCTCCGCATTGCAAGGTGCAATTCTGAAATTTTTTGCTTTTTCCTGCTAATCCTAGCATGATAAAGAAGATTCAAAGAGATTGAGATGCCAGCTCCTTTCATTCAGTCAGTAGCTTCAAACATTTCTGGACGTTTTTCAATGGCAAAAATCAATGAATATTGTAAATGCACAAACAGTAATATCTCCACATTGCAAGGTGCAATTCTGAAATTTTTTGCTTTTTCCTGCTAATCCTAGCATGATAAAGAAGATTCAAAGAGAGTGAGATGCCAGCTCCTTTCATTCAGTCAGTAGCTTCAAACATTTCTGGACGGTTTTCAATGGCAAAAATCAATGAATATTGTAAATGCACAAACAGTAATATCTCCACATTGCAACGTGCAATTCTGAAATTTTTTGCTTTTTCCTGCTAATCCTGGCATGATAAAGAAGATTCAAAGAGAGTGAGATGCCAGCTCTTTTCATTCAGTCAGTAGCTTCAAACATTTCTGGTATATGAATAACATGGTTTTTCAATGGCAAAAATCAATGAATATTGTAAATGCACAAACAGTAATTTCTCCGCATTGCAAGGTGCAATTCTGAAATTTTTTGCTTTTTCCTGCTAATCCTAGCATGATAAAGAAGATTCAAAGAGAGTGAGATGCCAGCTCCTTTCATTCAGTCAGTAGCTTCAAACATTTCTGGACGTTTTTCAATGGCAAAAATCAATGAATATTGTAAATGCACAAACAGTAATATCTCCACATTGCAAGGTGCAATTCTGAAATTTTTTGCTTTTTCCTGCTCCTCTTAGCATGATAAAGAAGATTCAAAGAGAGTGAGATGACAGCTCTTTTCATTCAGTCAGTAGCTTCAAACATTTCTGGTATATGAATAACATGATGTTTTTCAATGGCAAAAATCAATGAATATTGTAAATGCACAAACAGTAATTTCTCCGCATTGCAAGGTGCAATTCTGAAATTTTTTGCTTTTTCCTGCTAATCCTAGCATGATAAAGAAGATTCAAAGACAGTGAGATGCCAGCTCCTTTCATTCAGTCAGTAGCTTCAAACATTTCTGGACGTTTTTCAATGGCAAAAATCAATGAATATTGTAAATGCACAAACAGTAATATCTCCACATTGCAAGGTGCAATTCTGAAATTTTTTGCTTTTTCCTGCTAATCCTAGCATGATAAAGAAGATTCAAAGAGAGTGAGATGCCAGCTCTTTTCATTCAGTCAGTAGCTTCAAACATTTCTGGTATATGAATAACATGATGTTTTTCAATGGCAAAAATCAATGAATATTATAAATGCACAAACAGTAATTTCTCCGCATTGCAAGGTGCAATTCTGAAATTTTTTGCTTTTTCCTGCTAATCCTAGCATGATAAAGAAGATTCAAAGAGTGAGATGCCAGCTCCTTTCATTCAGTCAGTAGCTTCAAACATTTCTGGACGTTTTTCAATGGCAAAAATCAATGAATATTGTAAATGCACAAACAGTAATATCTCCACATTGCAACGTGCAATTCTGAAATTTTTTGCTTTTTCCTGCTCCTCTTAGCATGATAAAGAAGATTCAAAGAGAGTGAGATGCCAGCTCTTTTCATTCAGTCAGTAGCTTCAAACATTTCTGGTATATGAATAACATGATGTTTTTCAATGGCAAAAATCAATGAATATTGTAAATGCACAAAGAGTAATTTCTCCGCATTGCAAGGTGCAATTCTGAAATTTTTTGCTTTTTCCTGCTAATCCTAGCATGATAAAGAAGATTCAAAGAGAGTGAGATGCCAGCTCCTTTCATTCAGTCAGTAGCTTCAAACATTTCTGGACGTTTTTCAATGGCAAAAATCAATGAATATTGTAAATGCACAAACAGTAATATCTCCACATTGCAAGGTGCAATTCTAAAATTTTTTGCTTTTTCCTGCTAATCCTGGCATGATAAAGAAGATTCAAAGAGAGTGAGATGCCAGCTCTTTTCATTCAGTCAGTAGCTTCAAACATTTCTGGTATATGAATAACATGATGTTTTTCAATGGCAAAAATCAATGAATATTGTAAATGCACAAACAGTAATTTCTCCGCATTGCAAGGTGCAATTCTGAAATTTTTTGCTTTTTCCTGCTAATCCTAGCATGATAAAGAAGATTCAAAGAGAGTGAGATGCCAGCTCCTTTCATTCAATCAGTAGCTTCAAACATTTCTGGACGTTTTTCAATGGCAAAAATCAATGAATATTGTAAATGCACAAACAGTAATATCTCCACATTGCAACGTGCAATTCTGAAATTTTTTGCTTTTTCCTGCTCCTCTTAGCATGATAAAGAAGATTCAAAGAGAGTGAGATGCCAGCTCTTTTCATTCAGTCAGTAGCTTCAAACATTTCTGGTATATGAATAACATGATGTTTTTCAATGGCAAAAATCAATGAATATTGTAAATGCACAAACAGTAATTTCTCCGCATTGCAAGGTGCAATTCTGAAATTTTTTGCTTTTTCCTGCTAATCCTAGCATGATAAAGAAGATTCAAAGAGAGTGAGATGCCAGCTCCTTTCATTCAGTCAGTAGCTTTAAACATTTCTGGACGTTTTTCAATGGCAAAAATCAATGAATATTGTAAATGCACAAACAGTAATATCTCCACATTGCAAGGTGCAATTCTGAAATTGTTTGCTTTTTCCTGCTCCTCTTAGCATGATAAAGAAGATTCAAAGAGAGTGAGATGCCAGCTCTTTTCATTCAGTCAGTAGCTTCAAACATCTCTGGTATATGAATAACATGATGTTTTTCAATGGCAAAAATCAATGAATATTGTAAATGCACAAACAGTAATTTCTCCGCATTGCAAGGTGCAATTCTGAAATTTTTTGCTTTTTCCTGCTAATCCTAGCATGATAAAGAAGATTAAAAGAGAGTGAGATGCCAGCTCCTTTCATTCAGTCAGTAGCTTCAAACATTTCTGGACGTTTTTCAATGGCAAAAATCAATGAATATTGTAAATGCACAAACAGTAATATCTCCACATTGCAAGGTGCAATTCTGAAATTTTTTGCTTTTTCCTGCTAATCCTGGCATGATAAAGAAGATTCAAAGAGAGTGAGATGCCAGCTCTTTTCATTCAGTCAGTAGCTTCAAACATTTCTGGTATATGAATAACATGATGTTTTTCAATGGCAAAAATCAATGAATATTGTAAATGCACAAACAGTAATTTCTCCGCATTGCAAGGTGCAATTCTGAAATTTTTTGCTTTTTCCTGCTAATCCTAGCATGATAAAGAAGATTCAAAGAGAGTGAGATACCAGCTCCTTTCATTCAGTCAGTAGCTTCAAACATTTCTGGACGTTTTTCAATGGCAAAAATCAATGAATATTGTAAATGCACAAACAGTAATATCTCCACATTGCAAGGTGCAATTCTGAAATTTTTTGCTTTTTCCTGCTAATCCTGGCATGATAAAGAAGATTCAAAGAGAGATGCCAGCTCTTTTCATTCAGTCAGTAGCTTCAAACATTTCTGGTATATGAATAACATGATGTTTTTCAATGGAAAAATCAATGAATATTGTAAATGCACAAACAGTAATTTCTCCGCATTGCAAGGTGCAATTCTGAAATTTTTTGCTTTTTCCTGCTAATCCTAGCATGATAAAGAATATTCAAAGAGAGTGAGATGCCAGCTCCTTTCATTCAGTCAGTAGCTTCAAACATTTCTGGACGTTTTTCAATGGCAAAAATCAATGAATATTGTAAATGCACAAACAGTAATATCTCCACATTGCAACGTGCAATTCTGAAATTTTTTGCTTTTTCCTGCTCCTCTTAGCATGATAAAGAAGATTCAAAGAGAGTGAGATGCCAGCTCTTTTCATTGTCAGTAGCTTCAAACATTTCTGGTATATGAATAACATGATGTTTTTCAATGGCAAAAATCAATGAATATTGTAAATGCACAAACAGTAATTTCTCCGCATTGCAAGGTGCAATTCTGAAATTTTTTGCTTTTTCCTGCTAATCCTAGCATGATAAAGAAGATTCAAAGAGAGTGAGATGCCAGCTCCTTTCATTCAGTCAGTAGCTTCAAACATTTCTGGACGTTTTTCAATGGCAAAAATCAATGAATATTGTAAATGCACAAACAGTAATATCTCCACATTGCAAGGTGCAATTCTGAAATTTTTTGCTTTTTCCTGCTAATCCTGGCATGATAAAGAAGATTCAAAGAGAGTGAGATGCCAGCTCTTTTCATTCAGTCAGTAGCTTCAAACATTTCTGGTATATGAATAACATGATGTTTTTCAATGGCAAAAATCAATGAATATTATAAATGCACAAACAGTAATTTCTCCGCATTGCAAGGTGCAATTCTGAAATTTTTTGCTTTTTCCTGCTAATCCTAGCATGATAAAGAAGATTCAAAGAGAGTGAGATGCCAGCTGCTTTCATTCAGACAGTAGCTTCAAACATTTCTGGACGTTTTTCAATGGCAAAAATCAATGAATATTGTAAATGCACAAACAGTAATATCTCCACATTGCAAGGTGCAATTCTAAAATTTTTTGCTTTTTCCTGCTAATCCTGGCATGATAAAGAAGATTCAAAGAGAGTGAGATGCCAGCTCTTTTCATTCAGTCAGTAGCTTCAAACATTTCTGGTATATGAATAACATGATGTTTTTCAATGGCAAAAATCAATGAATATTGTAAATGCACAAACAGTAATTTCTCCGCATTGCAAGGTGCAATTCTGAAATTTTTTGCTTTTTCCTGCTAATCCTAGCATGATAAAGAAGATTCAAAGAGAGTGAGATGCCAGCTCCTTTCATTCAGTCAGTAGCTTCAAACATTTCTGGACGTTTTTCAATGGCAAAAATCAATGAATATTGTAAATGCACAAACAGTAATATCTCCACATTGCAACGTGCAATTCTGAAATTTTTTGCTTTTTCCTGCTCCTCTTAGCATGAAAAAGAAGATTCAAAGAGAGTGAGATGCCAGCTCTTTTCATTCAGTCAGTAGCTTCAAACATTTCTGGTATATGAATAACATGATGTTTTTCAATGGCAAAAATCAATGAATATTGTAAATGCTCAAAGAGTAATTTCTCCGCATTGCAAGGTGCAATTCTGAAATTTTTTGCTTTTTCCTGCTAATCCTAGCATGATAAAGAAGATTCAAAGAGAGTGAGATGCCAGCTCCTTTCATTCAGTCAGTAGCTTCAAACATTTCTGGACGTTTTTCAATGGCAAAAATCAATGAATATTGTAAATGCACAAACAGTAATATCTCCACATTGCAACGTGCAATTCTGAAATTTTTTGCTTTTTCCTGCTCCTCTTAGCATGATAAAGAAGATTCAAAGAGAGTGAGATGCCAGCTCTTTTCACTCAGTCAGTAGCTTCAAACATTTCTGGCATATGAATAACATGATGTTTTTCAATGGCAAAAATCAATGAATATTGTAAATGCACAAACAGTAATTTCTCCGCATTGCAAGGTGCAATTCTGAAATTTTTTGCTTTTTCCTGCTAATCCTAGCATGATAAAGAAGATTCAAAGAGAGTGAGATGCCAGCTCCTTTCATTCAGTCAGTAGCTTCAAACATTTCTGGACGTTTTTCAATGGCAAAAATCAATGAATATTGTAAATGCACAAACAGTAATATCTTCACATTGCAATGTGCAATTCTAAAATTTTTTGCTTTTTCCTGCTAATCCTGGCATGATAAAGAAGATTCAAAGAGAGTGAGATGCCAGCTCTTTTCATTCAGTCAGTAGCTTCAAACATTTCTGGTATATGAATAACATGATGTTTTTCAATGGCAAAAATCAATGAATATTGTAAATGCACAAACAGTAATTTCTCCGCATTGCAAGGTGCAATTCTGAAATTTTTTGCTTTTTCCTGCTAATCCTAGCATGATAAAGAAGATTCAAAGAGAGTGAGATGCCAGCTCCTTTCATTCAGTCAGTAGCTTCAAACATTTCTGGACGTTTTTCAATGGCAAAAATCAATGAATATTGTAAATGCACAAACAGTAATATCTCCACATTGCAACGTGCAATTCTGAAATTTTTTGCTTTTTCCTGCTCCTCTTAGCATGATAAAGAAGATTCAAAGAGAGTGAGATGCCAGCTCTTTTCATTCAGTCAGTAGCTTCAAACATTTCTGGTATATGAATAACATGATGTTTTTCAATGGCAAAAATCAATGAATATTGTAAATGCTCAAACAGTAATTTCTCCGCATTGCAAGGTGCAATTCTGAAATTTTTTGCTTTTTCCTGCTAATCCTAGCATGATAAAGAAGATTCAAAGAGAGTGAGATGCCAGCTCCTTTCATTCAGTCAGTAGCTTCAAACATTTCTGGACGTTTTTCAATGGCAAAAATCAATGAATATTGTAAATGCACAAACAGTAATATCTCCACATTGCAACGTGCAATTCTGAAATTTTTTGCTTTTTCCTGCTCCTCTTAGCATGATAAAGAAGATTCAAAGAGAGTGAGATGCCAGCTCTTTTCATTCAGTCAGTAGCTTCAAACATTTCTGGTATATGAATAACATGATGTTTTTCAATGGCAAAAATCAATGAATATTGTAAATGCACAAACAGTAATTTCTCCGCATTGCAAGGTGCAATTCTGAAATTTTTTGCTTTTTCCTGCTAATCCTAGCATGATAAAGAAGATTCAAAGAGAGTGAGATGCCAGCTCCTTTCATTCAGTCAGTAGCTTTAAACATTTCTGGACGTTTTTCAATGGCAAAAATCAATGAATATTGTAAATGCACAAACAGTAATATCTCCACATTGCAAGGTGCAATTCTGAAATTTTTTGCTTTTTCCTGCTCCTCTTAGCATGATAAAGAAGATTCAAAGAGAGTGAGATGCCAGCTCTTTTCATTCAGTCAGTAGCTTCAAACATCTCTGGTATATGAATAACATGATGTTTTTCAATGGCAAAAATCAATGAATATTGTAAATGCACAAACAGTAATTTCTCCGCATTGCAAGGTGCAATTCTGAAATTTTTTGCTTTTTCCTGCTAATCCTAGCATGATAAAGAAGATTCAAAGAGATTGAGATGCCAGCTCCTTTCATTCAGTCAGTAGCTTCAAACATTTCTGGACGTTTTTCAATGGCAAAAATCAATGAATATTGTAAATGCACAAACAGTAATATCTCCACATTGCAAGGTGCAATTCTGAAATTTTTTGCTTTTTCCTGCTAATCCTAGCATGATAAAGAAGATTCAAAGAGAGTGAGATGCCAGCTCCTTTCATTCAGTCAGTAGCTTCAAACATTTCTGGACGGTTTTCAATGGCAAAAATCAATGAATATTGTAAATGCACAAACAGTAATATCTCCACATTGCAACGTGCAATTCTGAAATTTTTTGCTTTTTCCTGCTAATCCTGGCATGATAAAGAAGATTCAAAGAGAGTGAGATGCCAGCTCTTTTCATTCAGTCAGTAGCTTCAAACATTTCTGGTATATGAATAACATGGTTTTTCAATGGCAAAAATCAATGAATATTGTAAATGCACAAACAGAAATTTCTCCGCATTGCAAGGTGCAATTCTGAAATTTTTTGCTTTTTCCTGCTAATCCTAGCATGATAAAGAAGATTCAAAGAGAGTGAGATGCCAGCTCCTTTCATTCAGTCAGTAGCTTCAAACATTTCTGGACGTTTTTCAATGGCAAAAATCAATGAATATTGTAAATGCACAAACAGTAATATCTCCACATTGCAAGGTGCAATTCTGAAATTTTTTGCTTTTTCCTGCTCCTCTTAGCATGATAAAGAAGATTCAGAGAGAGTGAGATGCCAGCTCTTTTCATTCAGTCAGTAGCTTCAAACATTTCTGGTATATGAATAACATGATGTTTTTCAATGGCAAAAATCAATGAATATTGTAAATGCACAAACAGTAATTTCTCCGCATTGCAAGGTGCAATTCTGAAATTTTTTGCTTTTTCCTGCTAATCCTAGCATGATAAAGAAGATTCAAAGAGAGTGAGATGCCAGCTCCTTTCATTCAGTCAGTAGCTTCAAACATTTCTGGACGTTTTTCAATGGCAAAAATCAATGAATATTGTAAATGCACAAACATTAATATCTCCACATTGCAAGGTGCAATTCTGAAATTTTTTGCTTTTTCCTGCTAATCCTGGCATGATAAAGAAGATTCAAAGAGAGTGAGATGCCAGCTCTTTTCATTCAGTCAGTAGCTTCAAACATTTCTGGTATATGAATAACATGATGTTTTTCAATGGCAAAAATCAATGAATATTGTAAATGCACAAACAGTAATTTCTCCGCATTGCAAGGTGCAATTCTGAAATTTTTTGCTTTTTCCTGCTAATCCTAGCATGATAAAGAAGATTCAAAGAGAGTGAGATGCCAGCTCCTTTCATTCAGTCAGTAGCTTCAAACATTTCTGGACGTTTTTCAATGGCAAAAATCAATGAATATTGTAAATGCACAAACAGTAATATCTCCACATTGCAACGTGCAATTCTGAAATTTTTTGCTTTTTCCTGCTCCTCTTAGCATGATAAAGAAGATTCAAAGAGAGTGAGATGCCAGCTCTTTTCATTCAGTCAGTAGCTTCAAACATTTCTGGTATATGAATAACATGATGTTTTTCAATGCCAAAAATCAATGAATATTGTAAATGCACAAACAGTAATTTCTCCGCATTGCAAGGTGCAATTCTGAAATTTTTTGCTTTTTCCTGCTAATCCTAGCATGATAAAGAAGATTCAAAGAGAGTGAGATTCCAGCTCCTTTCATTCACTCAGTAGCTTCAAACATTTCTGGACGTTTTTCAATGGCTAAAATCAATGAATATTGTAAATGCACAAACAGTAATATCTCCACATTGCAAGGTGCAATTCTGAAATTTTTAGCTTTTTCCTGCTAATCCTGGCATGATAAAGAAGATTCAAAGAGAGTGAGATGCCAGCTCTTTTCATTCAGTCAGTAGCTTCAAACATTTCTGGTATATGAATAACATGATGTTTTTCAATGGCAAAAATCAATAAATATTGTAAATGCACAAACAGTAATTTCTCCGCATTGCAAGGTGCAATTCTGAAATTTTTTGCTTTTTCCTGCTAATCCTAGCATGATAAAGAAGATTCAAAGAGAGTGAGATGCCAGCTCCTTTCATTCAGTCAGTAGCTTTAAACATTTCTGGACGTTTTTCAATGGCAAAAATCAATGAATATTGTAAATGCACAAACAGTAATATCTCCACATTGCAAGGTGCAATTCTGAAATTTTTTGCTTTTTCCTGCTAATCCTAGCATGATAAAGAAGATTCAAAGAGAGTGAGATGCCAGCTCCTTTCATTCAGTCAGTAGCTTCAAACATTTCTGGATGTTTTTCAATGGCAAAAATCAATGAATATTGTAAATGCACAAACAGTAATATCTCCACATTGCAAGGTGCAATTCTGAAATTTTTTGCTTTTTCCTGCTCCTCTTAGCATGATAAAGAAGATTCAAAGAGAGTGAGATGCCAGCACTTTTCATTCAGTCAGTAGCTTCAAACATTTCTGGTATATGAATAACATGATGTTTTTCAATGGCAAAAATCAATGAATATTGTAAATGCACAAACAGTAATTTCTCCGCATTGCAAGGTGCAATTCTGAAATTTTTTGCTTTTTCCTGCTAATCCTGGCATGATAAAGAAGATTCAAAGAGAGTGAGATGCCAGCTCTTTTCATTCAGTCAGTAGCTTCAAACATTTCTGGTATATGAATAACATGGTTTTAAAATGGCAAAAATCAATGAATATTGTAAATGCACAAACAGTAATTTCTCCGCATTGCAAGGTGCAATTCTGAAATTTTTTGCTTTTTCCTGCTAATCCTAGCATGATAAAGAAGATTCAAAGAGAGTGAGATGCCAGCTCCTTTCATTCAGTCAGTAGCTTCAAACATTTCTGGACGTTTTTCAATGGCAAAAAATCAATGAATATTGTAAATGCACAAACAGTAATATCTCCACATTGCAAGGTGCAATTCTGAAATTTTTTGCTTTTTCCTGCTAATCCTGGCATGATAAAGCAGATTCAAAGAGAGTGAGATGCCAGCTCTTTTCATTCAGTCAGTAGCTTCAAACATTTCTGGTATATGAATAACATGGTTTTTCAATGGCAAAAATCAATGAATATTGTAAATGCACAAACAGTAATTTCTCCGCATTGCAAGGTGCAATTCTGAAATTTTTTGCTTTTTCCTGCTAATCCTAGCATGATAAAGAAGATTCAAAGAGAGTGAGATGCCAGCTCCTTTCATTCAGTCAGTAGCTTCAAACATTTCTGGACGTTTTTCAATGGCAAAAATCAATGAATATTGTAAATGCACAAACAGTAATATCTCCACATTGCAAGGTGCAATTCTGAAATTTTTTGCTTTTTCCTGCTCCTCTTAGCATGATAAAGAAGATTCAAAGAGAGTGAGATGCCAGCTCTTTTCATTCAGTCAGTAGCTTCAAACATTTCTGGTATATGAATAACATGATGTTTTTCAATGGCAAAAATCAATGAATATTGTAAATGCACAAACAGTAATTTCTCCGCATTGCAAGGTGCAATTCTGAAATTTTTAGCTTTTTCCTGTTAATCCTAGCATGATAAAGAAGATTCAAAGAGAGTGAGATGCCAGCTCCTTTCATTCAGTCAGTAGCTTCAAACATTTCTGGACGTTTTTCAATGGCAAAAATCAATGAATATTGTAAATGCACAAACAGTAATATCTCCACATTGCAAGGTGCAATTCTGAAATTTTTTGCTTTTTCCTGCTCCTCTTATCATGATAAAGAAGATTCAAAGAGAGTGAGATGCCAGCTCTTTTCATTCAGTCAGTAGCTTCAAACATTTCTGGTATATGAATAACATGATGTTTTTCAATGGCAAAAATCATTGAATATTGTAAATGCACAAACAGTAATTTCTCCGCATTGCAAGGTGCAATTCTGAAATTTTTTGCTTTTTCCTGCTAATCCTAGCATGATAAAGAAGATTCAAAGAGAGTGAGATGCCAGCTCCTTTCATTCAGTCAGTAGCTTTAAACATTTCTGGACGTTTTTCAATGGCAAAAATCAATGAATATTGTAAATGCACAAACAGTAATATCTCCACATTGCAAGGTGCAATTCTGAAATTTTTTGCTTTTTCCTGCTCCTCTTAGCATGATAAAGAAGATTCAAAGAGAGTGAGATGCCAGCTCTTTTCATTCAGTCAGTAGCTTCAAACATCTCTGGTATATGAATAACATGATGTTTTTCAATGGCAAAAATCAATGAATATTGTAAATGCACAAACAGTAATTTCTCCGCATTGCAAGGTGCAATTCTGAAATTTTTTGCTTTTTCCTGCTAATCCTAGCATGATAAAGAAGATTCAAAGAGATTGAGATGCCAGCTCCTTTCATTCAGTCAGTAGCTTCAAACATTTCTGGACGTTTTTCAATGGCAAAAATCAATGAATATTGTAAATGCACAAACAGTAATATCTCCACATTGCAAGGTGCAATTCTGAAATTTTTTGCTTTTTCCTGCTAATCCTAGCATGATAAAGAAGATTCAAAGAGAGTGAGATGCCAGCTCCTTTCATTCAGTCAGTAGCTTCAAACATTTCTGGACGGTTTTCAATGGCAAAAATCAATGAATATTGTAAATGCACAAACAGTAATATCTCCACATTGCAACGTGCAATTCTGAAATTTTTTGCTTTTTCCTGCTAATCCTGGCATGATAAAGAAGATTCAAAGAGAGTGAGATGCCAGCTCTTTTCATTCAGTCAGTAGCTTCAAACATTTCTGGTATATGAATAACATGGTTTTTCAATGGCAAAAATCTATGAATATTGTAAATGCACAAACAGTAATTTCTCCGCATTGCAAGGTGCAATTCTGAAATTTTTTGCTTTTTCCTGCTAATCCTAGCATGATAAAGAAGATTCAAAGAGAGTGAGATGCCAGCTCCTTTCATTCAGTCAGTAGCTTCAAACATTTCTGGACGTTTTTCAATGGCAAAAATCAATGAATATTGTAAATGCACAAACAGTAATATCTCCACATTGCAAGGTGCAATTCTGAAATTTTTTGCTTTTTCCTGCTCCTCTTAGCATGATAAAGAAGATTCAAAGAGAGTGAGATGCCAGCTCTTTTCATTCAGTCAGTAGCTTCAAACATTTCTGGTATATGAATAACATGATGTTTTTCAATGGCAAAAATCAATGAATATTGTAAATGCACAAACAGTAATTTCTCCGCATTGCAAGGTGCAATTCTGAAATTTTTTGCTTTTTCCTGCTAATCTTAGCATGATAAAGAAGATTCAAAGAGAGTGAGATGCCAGCTCCTTTCATTCAGTCAGTAGCTTCAAACATTTCTGGTATATGAATAACATGATGTTTTTCAATGGCAAAAATCAATGAATATTGTAAATGCACAAACAGTAATTTCTCCGCATTGCAAGGTGCAATTCTGAAATTTTTTGCTTTTTCCTGCTAATCCTAGCATGATAAAGAAGATTCAAAGAGAGTGAGATGCCAGCTCCTTTCATTCAGTCAGTAGCTTCAAACATTTCTGGACGTTTTTCAATGGCAAAAATCAATGAATATTGTAAATGCACAAACAGTAATATCTCCACATTGCAACGTGCAATTCTGAAATTTTTTTGCTTTTTCCTGCTCCTCTTAGCATGATAAAGAAGATTCAAAGAGAGTGAGATGCCAGCTCTTTTCATTCAGTCAGTAGCTTCAAACATTTCTGGTATATGAATAACATGATGTTTTTCAATGGCAAAAATCAATGAATATTGTAAATGCACAAACAGTAATTTCTCCGCATTGCAAGGTGCAATTCTGAAATTTTTTGCTTTTTCCTGCTAATCCTAGCATGATAAAGAAGATTCAAAGAGAGTGAGATGCCAGCTCCTTTCATTCAGTCAGTAGCTTTAAACATTTCTGGACGTTTTTCAATGGCAAAAATCAATGAATATTGTAAATGCACAAACAGTAATATCTCCACATTGCAAGGTGCAATTCTGAAATTTTTTGCTTTTTCCTGCTCCTCTTAGCATGATAAAGAAGATTCAAAGAGAGTGAGATGCCAGCTCTTTTCATTCAGTCAGTAGCTTCAAACATCTCTGGTATATGAATAACATGATGTTTTTCAATGGCAAAAACCAATGAATATTGTAAATGCACAAACAGTAATTTCTCCGCATTGCAACGTGCAATTCTGAAATTTTTTGCTTTTTCCTGCTAATCCTAGCAGGATAAAGAAGATTCAAAGAGATTGAGATGCCAGCTCCTTTCATTCAGTCAGTAGCTTCAAACATTTCTGGTATATGAATAACATGATGTTTTTCAATGGCAAAAATCAATGAATATTGTAAATGCACAAACAGTAATTTCTCCGCATTGCAAGGTGCAATTCTGAAATTTTTTGCTTTTTCCTGCTAATCCTAGCATGATAAAGAAGATTCAAAGAGAGTGAGATGCCAACTACTTTCATTCAGTCAGTAGCTTCAAACATTTCTGGACGTTTTTCAATGGCAAAAATCAATGAATATTGTAAATGCACAAACAGTAATATCTCCACATTGCAAGGTGCAATTCTGAAATTTTTTGCTTTTTCCTGCTCCTCTTAGCATGATAAAGAAGATTCAAAGAGAGTGAGATGCCAGCTCTTTTCATTCAGTCAGTAGCTTCAAACATTTCTGGTATATGAATAACATGATGTTTTTCAATGGCAAAAATCAATGAATATTGTAAATGCACAAACAGTAATTTCTCCGCATTGCAAGGTGCAATTCTGAAATTTTTTGCTTTTTCCTGCTAATCCTAGCATGATAAAGAAGATTCAAAGAGAGTGAGATGCCAGCTCCTTTCATTCAGTCAGTAGCTTCAAACATTTCTGGACGTTTTTCAATGGCAAAAATCAATGAATATTGTAAATGCACAAACAGTAATATCTCCACATTGCAAGGTGCAATTCTGAAATTTTTTGCTTTTTCCTGCTAATCCTGGCATGATAAAGAAGATTCAAAGAGAGTGAGATGCCAGCTCTTTTCATTCAGTCAGTAGCTTCAAACATTTCTGGTATATGAATAACATGTTTTTCAATGGCAAAAATCAATGAATATTGTAAATGCACAAACAGTAATTTCTGCGCATTGCAAGGTGCAATTCCGAAATTTTTTGCTTTTTCCTGCTAATCCTAGCATGATAAAGAAGATTCAAAGAGAGTGAGATGCCAGCTCCTTTCATTCAGTCAGTAGCTTCAAACATTTCTGGACGTTTTTCAATGGGAAAAATCAATGAATATTGTAAATGCACAAACAGTAATATCTCCACATTGCAACGTGCAATTCTGAAATTTTTTGCTTTTTCCTGCTCCTCTTAGCATGATAAAGAAGATTCAAAGAGAGTGAGATGCCAGCTCTTTTCATTCAGTCAGTAGCTTCAAACATTTCTGGTATATGAATAACATGATGTTTTTCAATGGCAAAAATCAATGAATATTGTAAATGCACAAACAGTAATTTCTCCGCATTGCAAGGTGCAATTCTGAAATTTTTTGATTTTTCCTGCTAATCCTAGCATGATAAAGAAGATTCAAAGAGAGTGAGATGCCAGCTCCTTTCATTCAGTCAGTAGCTTCAAACATTTCTGGACGTTTTTCAATGGCAAAAATCAATGAATATTGTAAATGCACAAACAGTAATATCTCCACATTGCAAGGTGCAATTCTGAAATTTTTTGCTTTTTCCTGCTCCTCTTAGCATGATAAAGAAGATTCAAAGAGAGTGAGATGCCAGCTCTTTTCATTCAGTCAGTAGCTTCAAACATTTCTGGTATATGAATAACATGATGTTTTTCAATGGCAAAAAACAATGAATATTGTAAATGCACAAACAGTAATTTCTCCGCATTGCAAGGTGCAATTCTGAAATTTTTTGCTTTTTCCTGCTAATCCTGGCATGATAAAGAAGATTCAAAGAGAGTGAGATGCCAGCTCTTTTCATTCAGTCAGTAGCTTCAAACATTTCTGGACGTTTTTCAATGGCAAAAATCAATGAATATTGTAAATGCACAAACAGTAATATCTCCACATTGCAAGGTGCAATTCTGAAATTTTTTGCTTTTTCCTGCTAATCCTGGCATGATAAAGAAGATTCAAAGAGAGTGAGATGCCAGCTCTTTTCATTCAGTCAGTAGCTTCAAACATTTCTGGTATATGAATAACATGTTTTTCAATGGCAAAAATCAATGAATATTGTAAATGCACAAACAGTAATTTCTCCGCATTGCAAGGTGCAATTCCGAAATTTTTTGCTTTTTCCTGCTAATCCTAGCATGATAAAGAAGATTCAAAGAGAGTGAGATGCCAGCTCCTTTCATTCAGTCAGTAGCTTCAAACATTTCTGGACGTTTTTCAATGGCAAAAATCAATGAATATTGTAAATGCACAAACAGTAATATCTCCACATTGCAACGTGCAATTCTGAAATTTTTTGCTTTTTCCTGCTCCTCTTAGCATGATAAAGAAGATTCAAAGAGAGTGAGATGCCAGCTCTTTTCATTCAGTCAGTAGCTTCAAACATTTCTGGTATGTGAATAACATGATGTTTTTCAATGGCAAAAATCAATGAATATTGTAAATGCACAAACAGTAATTTCTCCGCATTGCAAGGTGCATGTAACATACCTGGCGGCGTCCTTGCATGGTGGTCCATCTCCCACTGTGCAAGAGGGCGCACTTGATCTCCTGTCCAGCCTGTCTCTCTGGTTTCCCTCCATGCTGTCTGTTTGTGTCTGTGTCTGTTTCTGCTGCTTAAGGGCGGCGCCCGATCACTTCCTGCCTTTTGTACCTGCTGTGGGTCACACCCCTTGTGCGTCCTCAGCCTATCGCTGTCTGTCTCTTGGTATATAGCTCAGCAGCTCCCTTCTATCCCTGCCTGAGCATAAGTGTTTCTTTCAGTGTGTGCTTGCACTCTGAAGGTGCCAGGTCCCGTTCTGTGTTCCCTGTCCGCCTTTCCTGGAGGCTGTATTTCCAGGCCTGTCTGAACTTAGTCCTGTATTTCTCCTGCCTTGCGGTGTCAGCTCCCGTGTCTGAACTTAGTCCTGTATGTCTCCTGCTTTACGGTATTAGTTCCCGTGTCTGAACTAAGTCCTGTATGTCTCCTGCTTTTCGGTATTAGTTCCCGTGTCTGAACTAAGTCCTGTATGTCTCCTGTTTTACGGTATTAGTTCCCGTGTCTGAGCTAAGTCCTGTATGTCTCCTGCTTTACGGTATTAGTTCCCGTGTCTGAACTAAGTCCTGTATGTCTCCTGCTTTACGGTATTAGTTCCCGTGTCTGAACTAAGTCCTGTATGTCTCCTGCTTTTCGGTATTAGTTCCCGAGTCTGTACTGAGTCCTTTCTGTGTTCTCTAGTCTGTCCTGTCTGAACTCGCTCCTTGCCTGTTCGTTCCGCCTCTCTGGGGGCAGTATTCCCAGACCCGCTCCTGTATCCCGCTGCAGTGTCGGTCTCCTCCGTACGCTCAGTTCCAGTCTGAACTCTCTCCTATCCTTTACCTGTTTTGCCTCTATGCCCTTTCCCTTCCTGTCTGTTCAGTGTGAACAGAGCCCTGTCCTCCCTGTTCAGTCTTCTGCACTCTAGCTGTGCTTACCTTTACCCGCCTGCCTGCATACCCGCCTGCCTGCATACCCGCCTGCCTGCATACCCGCCTGCCTGCATACCCGCCTGCCTGCATACCCGCCTGCCTGCATTCCAGTCTGCGTGCCAGTCTACCAGTCTGTTCCTGTATTCCCCTGTGTGGGTCAACAGCCGTGTCCGGGGTCTGTCCTGGAGTAGCACCTGGTCCCTCTGCTCGGTTCCTCCTTGGTGCTCTGGCGTCGTATGCCGTCGTGCCACCTTGGTCGGATCGGGCAGATACTTAGTTACGCCCCTCCAGGTATTCACTCTCCGGCACGGTCCAGTGGAATCACTACCAATCACACGCACACGCCGCTTAGCCCGGGCGTGTGCATAACAGCATGCTCAGGCCATGGTTCCCGTTGAGCCCCACGGCCTTCGCTCTTTGAGAAGTTTTCCAGCGAATACATGCATTAAAATAAATAAATATATATTTTTTTCCTTTAGCTGAGTTCCAGGCGAATTGCGCACTCGTCTAGATGGATCTATCAGCTCTCGTTCCTGCGGATCCGCCACGTTACTATGGGGATCCAAAACAGTGTCGTGCATTTGTGGAGCAATGCATGCTACACTTTAAGGCCTACCCTCTCTATTTTCCTTCCGATTGGGTTAAAGTGGCCTTTATTATGTCTTACCTGGCGGGGGATGCCTTGGAATGGATCAACCCCCTATATGAGACACAGGATCCGATCCTCCGGGACCTAATGGCCTTCCTGGTGGCCTTTCTAATGGTCTTCGATGATCCTAGCCCGGAGGTTCCTGCTGAAGCTTCACTTCCCAATATCCCGGAGCAGCCCCAATGGGTAATGTGTGTGGGTAGCGCAATAGTTCTCCAGCCCAATGAGACTACTGCCCACCCAGAATCCTCACAGGGTGACTACGCTTTCCGGAATATTTCTCCCAACCTCAAGAGGCAGTCCAGACGTGCTGGACTCAGAGGAAAGCAGTCACGCCTGGGTCTGTCCTCCCTGAGACCTCCTGAACCCTTCGGGGTGCTACCTGGTAGCGAAAGGACTGAGACTCTCCTATACTCTGTACCTGATACCTCGCTCGCTTCGTCTAGTGAGTCCAACCTGGTGTACTCCGAAGCAGAGGTTGCTCCCGAGTCTCTACACCCCTCCGACCAGGCGGAGGACCTCCAGTTGTGTTTAGAACCCTTCGGGGTGCCACCTGGTGGTGAATGGACAGAGACTTTCCTATATCCTGGACCTGATACCTCGCTCGCTTCGTCCAGTGAGTCCAACCTAGTGTACTCCGAAGCAGAGGTTACTCCCGAGTCTCTACACCCCTCCGACCAGGCGGAGGACCTCCAGTTGTGTTCAGAACCCTTCGGGGTGCCATCTGGTGGTGAATGGACTGAGACTTTCCTATTTCCTGTACCTGATACCTCGCCTGCTTCCTCCGGTGAGTCCGACCTAGTGTACTCCGAAGCAGAGGTTACTCCCGAGTCTCTACACCCCTCCGACCAGGCGGAGGACCTCCAGTTGTGTTTAGAACCCTTCGGGGTGCCACCTGGTGGTGAATGGACAGAGACTTTCCTATTTCCTGTACCTGATACCTCGCCTGCTTCCTCCAGTGAGTCCGACCTAGTGTACTCCGAAGCAGAGGTTACTCCCGAGTCTCTACACCCCTCCGACCAGGCGGAGGACCTCCAGTTGTGTTTAGAACCCTTCGGGGTGCCACCTGGTGGTGAATGGACAGAGACTTTCCTATTTCCTGTACCTGATACCTCGCCTGCCTCGTCCAGTGAGTCCGACCTAGTGTACTCTGAAGCAGATGTTTTCTCTGAGCCTCTGCACTCTTCTGACCCGGCGGAGGACCTCCAGTTGTTTCCTGAATCCTCCGGGGTACCACCAGATAACAAAGAGACAGTGACTTTTCCTCATTATGTACCTGATAACCCGTCTATTTCTTCCTGTGAGCTTGACAAGATGTACCTCGAAGCAGAGATTACCCTCAAGTCTCTGTCCCCCTCCAACCCAGTGAACGACTGGTCCTCGAATTCCCTGCGGAAGATTCTGGCAGGGATGAAGAAGAGGGGGCGTAAGGGGGGAGGTACTGTAACATACCTGGCGGCGTCCTTGCATGGTGGTCCATCTCCCACTGTGCAAGAGGGCGCACTTGATCTCCTGTCCAGCCTGTCTCTCTGGTTTCCCTCCATGCTGTCTGTTTGTGTCTGTGTCTGTTTCTGCTGCTTAAGGGCGGCGCCCGATCACTTCCTGCCTTTTGTACCTGCTGTGGGTCACACCCCTTGTGCGTCCTCAGCCTATCGCTGTCTGTCTCTTGGTATATAGCTCAGCAGCTCCCTTCTATCCCTGCCTGAGCATAAGTGTTTCTTTCAGTGTGTGCTTGCACTCTGAAGGTGCCAGGTCCCGTTCTGTGTTCCCTGTCCGCCTTTCCTGGAGGCTGTATTTCCAGGCCTGTCTGAACTTAGTCCTGTATTTCTCCTGCCTTGCGGTGTCAGCTCCCGTGTCTGAACTTAGTCCTGTATGTCTCCTGCTTTACGGTATTAGTTCCCGTGTCTGAACTAAGTCCTGTATGTCTCCTGCTTTTCGGTATTAGTTCCCGTGTCTGAACTAAGTCCTGTATGTCTCCTGTTTTACGGTATTAGTTCCCGTGTCTGAGCTAAGTCCTGTATGTCTCCTGCTTTACGGTATTAGTTCCCGTGTCTGAACTAAGTCCTGTATGTCTCCTGCTTTACGGTATTAGTTCCCGTGTCTGAACTAAGTCCTGTATGTCTCCTGCTTTTCGGTATTAGTTCCCGAGTCTGTACTGAGTCCTTTCTGTGTTCTCTAGTCTGTACTGTCTGAACTCGCTCCTTGCCTGTTCGTTCCGCCTCTCTGGGGGCAGTATTCCCAGACCCGCTCCTGTATCCCGCTGCAGTGTCGGTCTCCTCCGTACGCTCAGTTCCAGTCTGAACTCTCTCCTATCCTTTACCTGTTTTGCCTCTATGCCCTTTCCCTTCCTGTCTGTTCAGTGTGAACAGAGCCCTGTCCTCCCTGTTCAGTCTTCTGCACTCTAGCTGTGCTTACCTTTACCCGCCTGCCTGCATACCCGCCTGCCTGCATACCCGCCTGCCTGCATACCCGCCTGCCTGCATACCCGCCTGCCTGCATTCCCGCCTGCCTGCATTCCAGTCTGCGTGCCAGTCTACCAGTCTGTTCCTGTATTCCCCTGTGTGGGTCAACAGCCGTGTCCGGGGTCTGTCCTGGAGTAGCACCTGGTCCCTCTGCTCGGTTCCTCCTTGGTGCTCTGGCGTCGTATGCTGTCGTGCCACCTTGGTCGGATCGGGCAGATACTTAGTTACGCCCCTCCAGGTATTCACTCTCCGGCACGGTCCAGTGGAATCACTACCAATCACACGCACACGCCGCTTAGCCCGGGCGTGTGCATAACAGTGCAATTCTGAAATTTTTTGATTTTTCCTGCTAATCCTAGCATGATAAAGAAGATTCAAAGAGAGTGAGATGCCAGCTCCTTTCATTCAGTCAGTAGCTTCAAACATTTCTGGACGTTTTTCAATGGCAAAAATCAATGAATATTGTAAATGCACAAACAGTAATATCTCGACATTGCAAGGTGCAATTCTGAAATTTTTTGCTTTTTCCTGCTCCTCTTAGCATGATAAAGAAGATTCAAAGAGAGTGAGATGCCAGCTCTTTTCATTCAGTCAGTAGCTTCAAACATTTCTGGTATATGAATAACATGATGTTTTTCAATGGCAAAAATCAATGAATATTGTAAATGCACAAACAGTAATTTCTCCGCATTGCAAGGTGCAATTCTGAAATTTTTTGCTTTTTCCTGCTAATCCTAGCATGATAAAGAAGATTCAAAGAGAGTGAGATGCCAGCTCTTTTCATTCAGTCAGTAGCTTCAAACATTTCTGGTATATGAATAACATGGTTTTTCAATGGCAAAAATCAATGAATATTGTAAATGCACAAACAGTAATTTCTCCGCATTGCAAGGTGCAATTCTGAATTTTTTTGCTTTTTCCTGCTAATCCTAGCATGATAAAGAAGATTCAAAGAGAGTGAGATGCCAGCTCCTTTCATTCAGTCAGTAGCTTCAAACATTTCTGGACGTTTTTCAATGGCAAAAATCAATGAATATTGTAAATGCACAAACAGTAATATCTCCACATTGCAAGGTGCAATTCTGAAATTTTTTGCTTTTTCCTGCTCCTCTTAGCATGATAAAGAAGATTCAAAGAGAGTGAGATGCCAGCTCTTTTCATTCAGTCAGTAGCTTCAAACATTTCTGGTATATGATTAACATGATGTTTTTCAATGGCAAAAATCAATGAATATTGTAAATGCACAAACAGTAATTTCTCCGCATTGCAAGGTGCAATTCTGAAATTTTTTGCTTTTTCCTGCTAATCCTAGCATGATAAAGAAGATTCAAAGAGAGTGAGATGCCAGCTCCTTTCATTCAGTCAGTAGCTTCAAACATTTCTGGACGGTTTTCAATGGCAAAAATCAATGAATATTGTAAATGCACAAACAGTAATATCTCCACATTGCAAGGTACAATTCTGAAATTTTTTGCTTTTTCCTGCTAATCCTGGCATGATAAAGAAGATTCAAAGAGAGTGAGATGCCAGCTCTTTTCATTCAGTCAGTAGCTTCAAACATTTCTGGTATATGAATAACATGATGTTTTTCAATGGCAAAAATCAATGAATATTGTAAATGCACAAACAGTAATTTCTCCGCATTGCAAGGTGCAATTCTGAAATTTTTTGCTTTTTCCTGCTAATCCTAGCATGATAAAGAAGATTCAAAGAGAGTGAGATGCCAGCTCCTTTCATTCAGTCAGTAGCTTCAAACATTTCTGGACGTTTTTCAATGGCAAAAATCAATGAATATTGTAAATGCACAAACAGTAATATCTCCACATTGCAACGTGCAATTCTGAAATTTTTTGCTTTTTCCTGCTCCTCTTAGCATGATAAAGAAGATTCAAAGAGAGTGAGATGCCAGCTCTTTTCATTCAGTCAGTAGCTTCAAACATTTCTGGTATATGAATAACATGATGTTTTTCAATGGCAAAAATCAATGAATATTGTAAATGCACAAACAGTAATTTCTCCGCATTGCAAGGTGCAATTCTGAAATTTTTTGCTTTTTCCTGCTAATCCTAGCATGATAAAGAAGATTCAAAGAGAGTGAGATGCCAGCTCCTTTCATTCAGTCAGTAGCTTTAAACATTTCTGGACGTTTTTCAATGGCAAAAATCAATGAATATTGTAAATGCACAAACAGTAATATCTCCACATTGCAAGGTGCAATTCTGAAATTTTTTGCTTTTTCCTGCTCCTCTTAGCATGATAAAGAAGATTCAAAGAGAGTGAGATGCCAGCTCTTTTCATTCAGTCAGTAGCTTCAAACATCTCTGGTATATGAATAACATGATGTTTTTCAATGGCAAAAATCAATGAATATTGTAAATGCACAAACAGTAATTTCTCCGCATTGCAAGGTGCAATTCTGAAATTTTTTGCTTTTTCCTGCTAATCCTAGAATGATAAAGAAGATTCAAAGAGATTGAGATGCCAGCTCCCTTCATTCAGTCAGTAGCTTCAAACATTTCTGGACGTTTTTCAATGGCAAAAATCAATGAATATTGTAAATGCACAAACAGTAATATCTCCACATTGCAAGGTGCAATTCTGAAATTTTTTGCTTTTTCCTGCTAATCCTAGCATGATAAAGAAGATTCAAAGAGAGTGAGATGCCAGCTCCTTTCATTCAGTCAGTAGCTTCAAACATTTCTGGACGGTTTTCAATGGCAAAAATCAATGAATATTGTAAATGCACAAACAGTAATATCTCCACATTGCAACGTGCAATTCTGAAATTTTTTGCTTTTTCCTGCTAATCCTGGCATGATAAAGAAGATTCAAAGAGAGTGAGATGCCAGCTCTTTTCATTCAGTCAGTAGCTTCAAACATTTCTGGTATATGAATAACATGGTTTTTCAATGGCAAAAATCAATGAATATTGTAAATGCACAAACAGTAATTTCTCCGCATTGCAAGGTGCAATTCTGAAATTTTTTGCTTTTTCCTGCTAATCCTAGCATGATAAAGAAGATTCAAAGAGAGTGAGATGCCAGCTCCTTTCATTCAGTCAGTAGCTTCAAACATTTCTGGACGTTTTTCAATGGCAAAAATCAATGAATATTGTAAATGCACAAACAGTAATATCTCCACATTGCAAGGTGCAATTCTGAAATTTTTTGCTTTTTCCTGCTCCTCTTAGCATGATAAAGAAGATTCAAAGAGAGTGAGATGCCAGCTCTTTTCATTCAGTCAGTAGCTTCAAACATTTCTGGTATATGAATAACATGATGTTTTTCAATGGCAAAAATCAATGAATATTGTAAATGCACAAACAGTAATTTCTCCGCATTGCAAGGTGCAATTCTGAAATTTTTTGCTTTTTCCTGCTAATCCTAGCATGATAAAGAAGATTCAAAGAGAGTGAGATGCCAGCTCCTTTCATTCAGTCAGTAGCTTCAAACATTTCTGGACGTTTTTCAATGGCAAAAATCAATGAATATTGTAAATGCACAAACAGTAATATCTCCACATTGCAAGGTGCAATTCTGAAATTTTTTGCTTTTTCCTGCTAATCCTGGCATGATAAAGAAGATTCAAAGAGAGTGAGATGCCAGCTCTTTTCATTCAGTCAGTAGCTTCAAACATTTCTGGTATATGAATAACATGTTTTTCAATGGCAAAAATCAATGAATATTGTAAATGCACAAACAGTAATTTCTCCGCATTGCAAGGTGCAATTCTGAAATTTTTTGCTTTTTCCTGCTCCTCTTAGCATGATAAAGAAGATTCAAAGAGAGTGAGATGCCAGCTCTTTTCATTCAGTCAGTAGCTTCAAACATTTCTGGTATATGAATAACATGATGTTTTTCAATGGCAAAAATCAATGAATATTGTAAATGCACAAACAGTAATTTCTCCGCATTGCAAGGTGCAATTCTGAAATTTTTTGCTTTTTCCTGCTAATCCTAGCATGATAAAGAAGATTCAAAGAGAGTGAGATGCCAGCTCCTTTCATTCAGTCAGTAGCTTTAAACATTTCTGGACGTTTTTCAATGGCAAAAATCAATGAATATTGTAAATGCACAAACAGTAATATCTCCACATTGCAAGGTGCAATTCTGAAATTTTTTGCTTTTTCCTGCTCCTCTTAGCATGATAAAGAAGATTCAAAGAGAGTGAGATGCCAGCTCTTTTCATTCAGTCAGTAGCTTCAAACATTTCTGGTATATGAATAACATGATGTTTTTCAATGGCAAAAATCAATGAATATTGTAAATGCACAAACAGTAATTTCTCCGCATTGCAAGGTGCAATTCTGAAATTTTTTGCTTTTTCCTGCTAATCCTAGCATGATAAAGAAGATTCAAAGAGAGTGAGATGCCAGCTCCTTTCATTCAGTCAGTAGCTTCAAACATTTCTGGACGTTTTTCAATGGCAAAAATCAATGAATATTGTAAATGCACAAACAGTAATATCTCCACATTGCAAGGTGCAATTCTGAAATTTTTTGCTTTTTCCTGCTAATCCTGGCATGATAAAGAAGATTCAAAGAGAGTGAGATGCCAGCTCTTTTCATTCAGTCAGTAGCTTCAAACATTTCTGGTATATGAATAACATGTTTTTCAATGGCAAAAATCAATGAATATTGTAAATGCACAAACAGTAATTTCTCCGCATTGCAAGGTGCAATTCTGAAATTTTTTGCTTTTTCCTGCTAATCCTAGCATGATAAAGAAGATTCAAAGAGAGTGAGATGCCAGCTCCTTTCATTCAGTCAGTAGCTTCAAACATTTCTGGACGATTTTCAATGGCAAAAATCAATGAATATTGTAAATGCACAAACAGTAATATCTCCACATTGCAACGTGCAATTCTGAAATTTTTTGCTTTTTCCTGCTCCTCTTAGCATGATAAAGAAGATTCAAAGAGAGTGAGATGCCAGCTCTTTTCATTCAGTCAGTAGCTTCAAACATTTCTGATATATGATTAACATGATGTTTTTCAATGGCAAAAATCAATGAATATTGTAAATGCACAAACAGTAATTTCTCCGCATTGCAAGGTGCAATTCTGAAATTTTTTGATTTTTCCTGCTAATCCTAGCATGATAAAGAAGATTCAAAGAGAGTGAGATGCCAGCTCCTTTCATTCAGTCAGTAGCTTCAAACATTTCTGGACGTTTTTCAATGGCAAAAATCAATGAATATTGTAAATGCACAAACAGTAATATCTCCACATTGCAAGGTGCAATTCTGAAATTTTTTGCTTTTTCCTGCTCCTCTTAGCATGATAAAGAAGATTCAAAGAGAGTGAGATGCCAGCTCTTTTCATTCAGTCAGTAGCTTCAAACATTTCTGGTATATGAATAACATGATGTTTTTCAATGGCAAAAAACAATGAATATTGTAAATGCACAAACAGTAATTTCTCCGCATTGCAAGGTGCAATTCTGAAATTTTTTGCTTTTTCCTGCTAATCCTGGCATGATAAAGAAGATTCAAAGAGAGTGAGATGCCAGCTCTTTTCATTCAGTCAGTAGCTTCAAACATTTCTGGTATATGAATAACATGGTTTTTCAATGGCAAAAATCAATGAATATTGTAAATGCACAAACAGTAATTTCTCCGCATTGCAAGGTGCAATTCTGAAATTTTTTGCTTTTTCCTGCTAATCCTAGCATGATAAAGAAGATTCAAAGAGAGTGAGATGCCAGCTCCTTTCATTCAGTCAGTAGCTTCAAACATTTCTGGACGGTTTTCAATGGCAAAAATCAATGAATATTGTAAATGCACAAACAGTAATATCTCCACATTGCAAGGTGCAATTCTGAAATTTTTTGCTTTTTCCTGCTAATCCTGGCATGATAAAGAAGATTCAAAGAGAATGAGATGCCAGCTCTTTTCATTCAGTCAGTAGCTTCAAACGTTTCTGGTATATGAATAACATGATGTTTTTCAATGGCAAAAATCAATGAATATTGTAAATGCACAAACAGTAATTTCTCCGCATTGCAAGGTGCAATTCTGAAATTTTTTGCTTTTTCCTGCTAATCCTAGCATGATAAAGAAGATTCAAAGAGAGTGAGATGCCAGCTCCTTTCATTCAGTCAGTAGCTTCAAACATTTCTGGACGTTTTTCAATGGCAAAAATCAATGAATATTGTAAATGCACAAACAGTAATATCTCCACATTGCAACGTGCAATTCTGAAATTTTTTGCTTTTTCCTGCTCCTCTTAGCATGATAAAGAAGATTCAAAGAGAGTGAGATGCCAGCTCTTTTCATTCAGTCAGTAGCTTCAAACATTTCTGGTATATGAATAACATGATGTTTTTCAATGGCAAAAATCAATGAATATTGTAAATGCACAAACAGTAATTTCTCCGCATTGCAAGGTGCAATTCTGAAATCTTTTGCTTTTTCCTGCTAATCCTAGCATGATAAAGAAGATTCAAAGAGAGTGAGATGCCAGCTCCTTTCATTCAGTCAGTAGCTTTAAACATTTCTGGACGTTTTTCAATGGCAAAAATCAATGAATATTGTAAATGCACAAACAGTAATATCTCCACATTGCAAGGTGCAATTCTGAAATTTTTTGCTTTTTCCTGCTCCTCTTAGCATGATAAAGAAGATTCAAAGAGAGTGAGATGCCAGCTCTTTTCATTCAGTCAGTAGCTTCAAACATCTCTGGTATATGAATAACATGATGTTTTTCAATGGCAAAAATCAATGAATATTGTAAATGCACAAACAGTAATTTCTCCGCATTGCAAGGTGCAATTCTGAAATTTTTTGCTTTTTCCTGCTAATCCTAGCATGATAAAGAAGATTCAAAGAGATTGAGATGCCAGCTCCTTTCATTCAGTCAGTAGCTTCAAACATTTCTGGACGTTTTTCAATGGCAAAAATCAATGAATATTGTAAATGCACAAACAGTAATATCTCCACATTGCAAGGTGCAATTCTGAAATTTTTTGCTTTTTCCTGCTAATCCTAGCGTGATAAAGAAGATTCAAAGAGAGTGAGATGCCAGCTCCTTTCATTCAGTCAGTAGCTTCAAACATTTCTGGACGGTTTTCAATGGCAAAAATCAATGAATATTGTAAATGCACAAACAGTAATATCTCCACATTGCAACGTGCAATTCTGAAATTTTTTGCTTTTTCCTGCTAATCCTGGCATGATAAAGAAGATTCAAAGAGAGTGAGATGCCAGCTCTTTTCATTCAGTCAGTAGCTTCAAACATTTCTGGTATATGAATAACATGGTTTTTCAATGGCAAAAATCAATGAATATTGTAAATGCACAAACAGTAATTTCTCCGCATTGCAATGTGCAATTCTGAAATTTTTTGCTTTTTCCTGCTAATCCTAGCATGATAAAGAAGATTCAAAGAGAGTGAGATGCCAGCTCCTTTCATTCAGTCAGTAGCTTCAAACATTTCTGGACGTTTTTCAATGGCAAAAATCAATGAATATTGTAAATGCACAAACAGTAATATCTCCACATTGCAAGGTGCAATTCTGAAATTTTTTGCTTTTTCCTGCTCCTCTTAACATGATAAAGAAGATTCAAAGAGAGTGAGATGCCAGCTCTTTTCATTCAGTCAGTAGCTTCAAACATCTCTGGTATATGAACAACATGATGTTTTTCAATGGCAAAAATCAATGAATATTGTAAATGCACAAACAGTAATTTCTCCGCATTGCAAGGTGCAATTCTGAAATTTTTTGCTTTTTCCTGCTAATCCTAGCATGATAAAGAAGATTCAAAGAGATTGAGATGCCAGCTCCTTTCATTCAGTCAGTAGCTTCAAACATTTCTGGACGTTTTTCAATGGCAAAAATCAATGAATATTGTAAATGCACAAACAGTAATATCTCCACATTGCAAGGTGCAATTCTGAAATTTTTTGCTTTTTCCTGCTAATCCTAGCATGATAAAGAAGATTCAAAGAGAGTGAGATGCCAGCTCCTTTCATTCAGTCAGTAGCTTCAAACATTTCTGGACGGTTTTCAATGGCAAAAATCAATGAATATTGTAAATGCACAAACAGTAATATCTCCACATTGCAACGTGCAATTCTGAAATTTTTTGCTTTTTCCTGCTAATCCTGGCATGATAAAGAAGATTCAAAGAGAGTGAGATGCCAGCTCTTTTCATTCAGTCAGTAGCTTCAAACATTTCTGGTATATGAATAACATGGTTTTTCAATGGCAAAAATCAATGAATATTGTAAATGCACAAACAGTAATTTCTCCGCATTGCAAGGTGCAATTCTGAAATTTTTTGCTTTTTCCTGCTAATCCTAGCATGATAAAGAAGATTCAAAGAGAGTGAGATGCCAGCTCCTTTCATTCAGTCAGTAGCTTCAAACATTTCTGGACGTTTTTCAATGGCAAAAATCAATGAATATTGTAAATGCACAAACAGTAATATCTCCACATTGCAAGGTGCAATTCTGAAATTTTTTGCTTTTTCCTGCTCCTCTTAGCATGATAAAGAAGATTCAAAGAGAGTGAGATGCCAGCTCTTTTCATTCAGTCAGTAGCTTCAAACATTTCTGGTATATGAATAACATGATGTTTTTCAATGGCAAAAATCAATGAATATTGTAAATGCACAAACAGTAATTTCTCCGCATTGCAAGGTGCAATTCTGAAATTTTTTGCTTTTTCCTGCTAATCCTAGCATGATAAAGAAGATTCAAAGAGATTGAGATGCCAGCTCCTTTCATTGAGTCAGTAGCTTCAAACATTTCTGGACGTTTTTCAATGGCAAAAATCAATGAATATTGTAAATGCACAAACAGTAATATCTCCACATTGGAAGGTGCAATTCTGAAATTTTTTGCTTTTTCCTGCTCCTCTTAGCATGATAAAGAAGATTCAAAGAGAGTGGGATGCCAGCTCTTTTCATTCAGTCAGTAGCTTCAAACATCTCTGGTATATGAATAACATGATGTTTTTCAATGGCAAAAATCAATGAATATTGTAAATGCACAAACAGTAATTTCTCAGCATTGCAAGGTGCAATTCTGAAATTTTTTGCTTTTTCCTGCTAATCCTAGCATGATAAAGAAGATTCAAAGAGATTGAGATGCCAGCTCCTTTCATTCAGTCAGTAGCTTCAAACATTTCTGGACGTTTTTCAATGGCAAAAATCAATGAATATTGTAAATGCACAAACAGTAATATCTCCACATTGCAAGGTGCAATTCTGAAATTTTTTGCTTTTTCCTGCTAATCCTAGCATGATAAAGAAGATTCAAAGAGAGTGAGATGCCAGCTCCTTTCATTCAGTCAGTAGCTTCAAACATTTCTGGACGTTTTTCAATGGCAAAAATCAATGAATATTGTAAATGCACAAACAGTAATATCTCCACATTGCAACGTGCAATTCTGAAATTTTTTGCTTTTTCCTGCTAATCCTGGCATGATAAAGAAGATTCAAAGAGAGTGAGATGCCAGCTCTTTTCATTCAGTCAGTAGCTTCAAACATTTCTGGTATATGAATAACATGGTTTTTCAATGGCAAAAATCAATGAATATTGTAAATGCACAAACAGTAATTTCTCCGCATTGCAAGGTGCAATTCTGAAATTTTTTGCTTTTTCCTGCTAATCCTAGCATGATAAAGAAGATTCAAAGAGAGTGAGATGCCAGCTCCTTTCATTCAGTCAGTAGCCTCAAACATTTCTGGACGTTTTTCAATGGCAAAAATCAATGAATATTGTAAATGCACAAACAGTAATATCTCCACATTGCAAGGTGCAATTCTGAAATTTTTTGCTTTTTCCTGCTCCTCTTAGCATGATAAAGAAGATTAAAAGAGAGTGAGATGCCAGCTCTTTTCATTCAGTCAGTAGCTTCAAACATTTCTGGTATATGAATAACATGATGTTTTTCAATGGCAAAAATCAATGAATATTGTAAATGCACAAACAGTAATTTCTCCGCATTGCAAGGTGCAATTCTGAAATTTTTTGCTTTTTCCTGCTAATCCTAGCATGATAAAGAAGATTCAAAGAGAGTGAGATGCCAGCTCCTTTCATTCAGTCAGTAGCTTCAAACATTTCTGGACGTTTTTCAATGGCAAAAATCAATGAATATTGTAAATGCACAAACAGTAATATCTCCACATTGCAAGGTGCAATTCTGAAATTTTTTGCTTTTTCCTGCTAATCCTGGCATGATAAAGAAGATTCAAAGAGAGTGAGATGCCAGCTCTTTTCATTCAGTCAGTAGCTTCAAACATTTCTGGTATATGAATAACATGATGTTTTTCAATGGCAAAAATCAATGAATATTGTAAATGCACAAACAGTAATTTCTCCGCATTGCAAGGTGCAATTCTGAAATTTTTTGCTTTTTCCTGCTAATCCTAGCATGATAAAGAAGATTCAAAGAGAGTGAGATGCCAGCTCCTTTCATTCAGTCAGTAGCTTCAAACATTTCTGGACGGTTTTCAATGGAAAAATCAATGAATATTGTAAATGCACAAACAGTAATATCTCCACATTGCAACGTGCAATTCTGAAATTTTTTGCTTTTTCCTGCTCCTCTTAGCATGATAAAGAAGATTCAAAGAGAGTGAGATGCCAGCTCTTTTCATTCAGTCAGTAGCTTCAAACATTTCTGGTATATGAATAACATGATGTTTTTCAATGGCAAAAATCAATGAATATTGTAAATGCACAAACAGTAATTTCTCCGCATTGCAAGGTGCAATTCTGAAATTTTTTGCTTTTTCCTGCTAATCCTAGCATGATAAAGAAGATTCAAAGAGAGTGAGATGCCAGCTCCTTTCATTCAGTCAGTAGCTTCAAACATTTCTGGATGTTTTTCAATGGCAAAAATCAATGAATATTGTAAATGCACAAACAGTAATATCTCCACATTGCAACGTGCAATTCTGAAATTTTTTGCTTTTTCCTGCTCCTCTTAGCATGATAAAGAAGATTCAAAGAGAGTGAGATGCCAGCTCTTTTCATTCAGTCAGTAGCTTCAAACATTTCTGGTATATGAATAACATGATGTTTTTCAATGGCAAAAATCAATGAATATTGTAAATGCACAAACAGTAATTTCTCCGCATTGCAAGGTGCAATTCTGAAATTTTTTGCTTTTTCCTGCTAATCCTAGCATGATAAAGAAGATTCAAAGAGAGTGAGATGCCAGCTCCTTTCATTCAGTCAGTAGCTTAAAACATTTCTGGACGTTTTTCAATGGCAAAAATCAATGAATATTGTAAATGCACAAACAGTAATATCTCCACATTGCAAGGTGCAATTCTGAAATTTTTTGCTTTTTCCTGCTCCTCTTAACATGATAAAGAAGATTCAAAGAGAGTGAGATGCCAGCTCTTTTCATTCAGTCAGTAGCTTCAAACATCTCTGGTTTATGAATAACATGATGTTTTTCAATGGCAAAAATCAATGAATATTGTAAATGCACAAACAGTAATTTCTCCGCATTGCAAGGTGCAATTCTGAAATTTTTTGCTTTTTCCTGCTAATCCTAGCATGATAAAGAAGATTCAAAGAGATTGAGATGCCAGCTCCTTTCATTCAGTCAGTAGCTTCAAACATTTCTGGTTGTTTTTCAATGGCAAAAATCAATGAATATTGTAAATGCACAAACAGTAATATCTCCACATTGCAAGGTGCAATTCTGAAATTTTTTGCTTTTTCCTGCTAATCCTAGCATGATAAAGAAGATTCAAAGAGCGTGAGATGCCAGCTCCTTTCATTCAGTCAGTAGCTTCAAACATTTCTGGACGGTTTTCAATGGCAAAAATCAATGAATATTGTAAATGCACAAACAGTAATATCTCCACATTGCAACGTGCAATTCTGAAATTTTTTGCTTTTTCCTGCTAATCCTAGCATGATAAAGAAGATTCAAAGAGAGTGAGATGCCAGCTCTTTTCATTCAGTCAGTAGCTTCAAACATTTCTGGTATATGAATAACATGGTTTTTCAATGGCAAAAATCAATGAATATTGTAAATGCACAAACAGTAATTTCTCCGCATTGCAAGGTGCAATTCTGAAATTTTTTGCTTTTTCCTGCTAATCCTAGCATGATAAAGAAGATTCAAAGAGAGTGAGATGCCAGCTCCTTTCATTCAGTCAGTAGCTTCAAACATTTCTGGACGTTTTTCAATGGCAAAAATCAATGAATATTGTAAATGCACAAACAGTAATATCTCCACATTGCAAGGTGCAATTCTGAAATTTTTTCTTTTTCCTGCTCCTCTTAGCATGATAAAGAAGATTCAAAGAGAGTGAGATGCCAGCTCTTTTCATTCAGTCAGTAGCTTCAAACATCTCTGGTATATGAATAACATGATGTTTTTCAATGGCAAAAATCAATGAATATTGTAAATGCACAAACAGTAATTTCTCCGCATTGCAAGGCGCAATTCTGAAATTTTTTGCTTTTTCCTGCTAATCCTAGCATGATAAAGAAGATTCAAAGAGATTGAGATGCCAGCTCCTTTCATTCAGTCAGTAGCTTCAAACATTTCTGGACGTTTTTCAATGGCAAAAATCAATGAATACTGTAAGTGCACAAACAGTAATATCTCCACATTGCAAGGTGCAATTCTGAAATTTTTTGCTTTTTCCTGCTAATCCTAGCATGATAAAGAAGATTCAAAGAGAGTGAGATGCCAGCTCCTTTCATTCAGTCAGTAGCTTCAAACAGTTCTGGACGTTTTTCAATGGCAAAAATCAATGAATATTGTAAATGCACAAACAGTAATATCTCCACATTGCAAGGTGCAATTCTGAAATTTTTTACTTTTTCCTGCTAATCCTGGCATGATAAAGAAGATTCAAAGAGAGTGAGATGCCAGCTCTTTTCATTCAGTCAGTAGCTTCAAACATTTCTGGTATATGAATAACATGGTTTTTCAATGGCAAAAATCAATGAATATTGTAAATGCACAAACAGTAATTTCTCCGCATTGCAAGGTGCAATTCTGAAATTTTTTGCTTTTTCCTGCTAATCCTAGCATGATAAAGAAGATTCAAAGAGAGTGAGATGCCAGCTCCTTTCATTCAGTCAGTAGCTTCAAACATTTCTGGACGTTTTTCAATGGCAAAAATCAATGAATATTGTAAATGCACAAACAGTAATATCTCCACATTGCAAGGTGCAATTCTGAAATTTTTTGCTTTTTCCTGCTCCTCTTAGCATGATAAAGAAGATTCAAAGAGAGTGAGATGCCAGCTCTTTTCATTCAGTCAGTAGCTTCAAACATTTCTGGTATATGAATAACATGATGTTTTTCAATGGCCAAAATCAATGAATATTGTAAATGCACAAACAGTAATTTCTCCGCATTGCAAGGTGCAATTCTGAAGTTTTTTGCTTTTTCCTGCTAATCCTAGCATGATAAAGAAGATTCAAAGAGAGTGAGATGCCAGCTCCTTTCATTCAGTCAGTAGCTTCAAACATTTCTGGACGTTTTTCAATGGCAAAAATCAATGAATATTGTAAATGCACAAACAGTAATATCTCCACATTGCAACGTGCAATTCTGAAATTTTTTGCTTTTTCCTGCTCCTCTTAGCATGATAAAGAAGATTCAAAGAGAGTGAGATGCCAGCTCTTTTCATTCAGTCAGTAGCTTCAAACATTTCTGGTATATGAATAACATGATGTTTTTCAATGGCAAAAATCAATGAATATTGTAAATGCACAAACAGTAATTTCTCCGCATTGCAAGGTGCAATTCTGAAATTTTTTGCTTTTTCCTGCTAATCCTAGCATGATAAAGAAGATTCAAAGAGATTGAGATGCCAGCTCCTTTCATTCAGTCAGTAGCTTCAAACATTTCTGGACGTTTTTCAATGGCAAAAATCAATGAATATTGTAAATGCACAATCAGTAATATCTCCACATTGCAAGGTGCAATTCTGAAATTTTTTGCTTTTTCCTGCTCCTCTTAGCATGATAAAGAAGATTCAAAGAGAGTGAGATGCCAGCTCTTTTCATTCAGTCAGTAGCTTCAAACATTTCTGGTATATGAATAACATGATGTTTTTCAATGGCAAAAATCAATGAATATTGTAAATGCACAAACAGTAATTTCTCCGCATTGCAAGGTGCAATTCTGAAATTTTTTGCTTTTTCCTGCTAATCCTAGCATGATAAAGAAGATTCAAAGAGATTGAGATGCCAGCTCCTTTCATTGAGTCAGTAGCTTCAAACATTTCTGGACGTTTTTCAATGGCAAAAATCAATGAATATTGTAAATGCACAAACAGTAATATCTCCACATTGCAAGGTGCAATTCTGAAATTTTTTGCTTTTTCCTGCTAATCCTAGCATGATAAAGAAGATTCAAAGAGAGTGAGATGCCAGCTCTTTTCATTCAGTCAGTAGCTTCAAACATTTCTGGTATATGAATAACATGGTTTTTCAATGGCAAAAATCAATGAATATTGTAAATGCACAAACAGTAATATCTCCACATTGCAACGTGCAATTCTGAAATTTTTTGCTTTTTCCTGCTCCTCTTAGCATGATAAAGAAGATTCAAAGAGAGTGAGATGCCAGCTCTTTTCATTCAGTCAGTAGCTTCAAACATTTCTCGTATATGAATAACATGATGTTTTTCAATGGCAAAAATCAATGAATATTGTAAATGCACAAACAGTAATTTCTCCGCATTGCAAGGTGCAATTCTGAAATTTTTTGCTTTTTCCTGCTAATCCTAGCATGATAAAGAAGATTCAAAGAGAGTGAGATGCCAGCTCCTTTCATTCAGTCAGTAGCTTCAAACATTTCTGGACGTTTTTCAATGGCAAAAATCAATGAATATTGTAAATGCACAAACAGTAATATCTCCACATTGCAAGGTGCAATTCTGAAATTTTTTGCTTTATCCTGCTAATTCTAGCATGATAAAGAAGATTCAAAGAGAGTGAGATGCCAGCTCTTTTCATTCAGTCAGTAGCTTCAAACATTTCTGGTATATGAATAACATGGTTTTTCAATGGCAAAAATCAATGAATATTGTAAATGCACAAACAGTAATATCTCCACATTGCAACGTGCAATTCTGAAATTTTTTGCTTTTTCCTGCTCCTCTTAGCATGATAAAGAAGATTCAAAGAGAGTGAGATGCCAGCTCTTTTCATTCAGTCAGTAGCTTCAAACATTTCTGGTATATGAATAACATGATGTTTTTCAATGGCAAAAATCAATGAATATTGTAAATGCACAAACAGTAATTTCTCCGCATTGCAAGGTGCAATTCTGAAATTTTTTGCTTTTTCCTGCTAATCCTAGCATGATAAAGAAGATTCAAAGAGAGTGAGATGCCAGCTCCTTTCATTCAGTCAGTAGCTTCAAACATTTCTGGACGTTTTTCAATGGCAAAAATCAATGAATATTGTAAATGCACAAACAGTAATATCTCCACATTGCAAGGTGCAATTCTGAAATTTTTTGCTTTTTCCTGCTAATCCTGGCATGATAAAGAAGATTCAGAGAGTGAGATGCCAGCTCTTTTCATTCAGTCAGTAGCTTCAAACATTTCTGGTATATGAATAACATGATGTTTTTCAATGGCAAAAATCAATGAATATTGTAAATGCACAAACAGTAATTTCTCCGCATTGCAAGGTGCAATTCTGAAATTTTTTGCTTTTTCCTGCTAATCCTAGCATGATAAAGAAGATTCAAAGAGAGTGAGATGCCAGCTCCTTTCATTCAGTCAGTAGCTTCAAACATTTCTGGACGTTTTTCAAGGGCAAAAATCAATGAATATTGTAAATGCACAAACAGTAATATCTCCACATTGCAAGGTGCAATTCTGAAATTTTTTGCTTTTTCCTGCTCCTCTTAGCATGATAAAGAAGATTCAAAGAGAGTGAGATGCCAGCTCTTTTCATTCAGTCAGTAGCTTCAAACATCTCTGGTATATGAATAACATGATGTTTTTCAATGGCAAAAATCAATGAATATTGTAAATGCACAAACAGTAATTTCTCCGCATTGCAAGGTGCAATTCTGAAATTTTTTGCTTTTTCCTCCTAATCCTAGCATGATAAAGAAGATTCAAAGAGATTGAGATGCCAGCTCCTTTCATTCAGTCAGTAGCTTCAAACATTTCTGGACGTTTTTCAATGGCAAAAATCAATGAATATTGTAAATGCACAAACAGTAATATCTCCACATTGCAAGGTGCAATTCTGAAATTTTTTGCTTTTTCCTGCTAATCCTAGCATGATAAAGAAGATTCAAAGAGAGTGAGATGCCAGCTCCTTTCATTCAGTCAGTAGCGTCAAACATTTCTGGACGGTTTTCAATGGCAAAAATCAATGAATATTGTAAATGCACAAACAGTAATATCTCCACATTGCAACGTGCAATTCTGAAATTTTTTGCTTTTTCCTGCTAATCCTGGCATGATAAAGAAGATTCAAAGAGAGTGAGATGCCAGCTCTTTTCATTCAGTCAGTAGCTTCAAACATTTCTGGTATATGAATAACATGGTTTTTCAACGGCAAAAATCAATGAATATTGTAAATGCACAAACAGTAATTTCTCCGAATTGCAAGGTGCAATTCTGAAATTTTTTGCTTTTTCCTGCTAATCCTAGCATGATAAAGAAGATTCAAAGAGAGTGAGATGCCAGCTCCTTTCATTCAGTCAGTAGCTTCAAACATTTCTGGACGTTTTTCAATGGCAAAAATCAATGAATATTGTAAATGCACAAACAGTAATATCTCCACATTGCAAGGTGCAATTCTGAAATTTTTGGCTTTTTCCTGCTCCTCTTAGCATGATAAAGAAGATTCAAAGAGAGTGAGATGCCAGCTCTTTTCATTCAGTCAGTAGCTTCAAACATCTCTGGTATATGAATAACATGTTTTTCAATGGCAAAAATCAATGAATATTGTAAATGCACAAACAGTAATTTCTCCGCATTGCAAGGTGCAATTCTGAAATTTTTTGCTTATTCCTGCTAATCCTAGCATGATAAAGAAGATTCAAAGAGATTGAGATGCCAGCTCCTTTCATTCAGTCAGTAGCTTCAAACATTTCTGGACGTTTTTCAATGGCAAAAATCAATGAATATTGTAAATGCACAAACAGTAATATCTCCACATTGCAACGTGCAATTCTGAAATTTTTTGCTTTTTCCTGCTCCTCTTAGCATGATAAAGAAGATTCAAAGAGAGTGAGATGCCAGCTCTTTTCATTCAGTCAGTAGCTTCAAACATTTCTCGTATATGAATAACATGATGTTTTTCAATGGCAAAAATCAATGAATATTGTAAATGCACAAACAGTAATTTCTCCGCATTGCAAGGTGCAATTCTGAAATTTTTTGCTTTTTCCTGCTAATCCTAGCATGATAAAGAAGATTCAAAGAGAGTGAGATGCCAGCTCCTTTCATTCAGTCAGTAGCTTCAAACATTTCTGGACGTTTTTCAATGGCAAAAATCAATGAATATTGTAAATGCACAAACAGTAATATCTCCACATTGCAAGGTGCAATTCTGAAATTTTTTGCTTTTTCCTGCTAATTCTAGCATGATAAAGAAGATTCAAAGAGAGTGAGATGCCAGCTCTTTTCATTCAGTCAGTAGCTTCAAACATTTCTGGTATATGAATAACATGGTTTTTCAATGGCAAAAATCAATGAATATTGTAAATGCACAAACAGTAATATCTCCACATTGCAACGTGCAATTCTGAAATTTTTTGCTTTTTCCTGCTCCTCTTAGCATGATAAAGAAGATTCAAAGAGAGTGAGATGCCAGCTCTTTTCATTCAGTCAGTAGCTTCAAACATTTCTGGTATATGAATAACATGATGTTTTTCAATGGCAAAAATCAATGAATATTGTAAATGCACAAACAGTAATTTCTCCGCATTGCAAGGTGCAATTCTGAAATTTTTTGCTTTTTCCTGCTAATCCTAGCATGATAAAGAAGATTCAAAGAGAGTGAGATGCCAGCTCCTTTCATTCAGTCAGTAGCTTCAAACATTTCTGGACGTTTTTCAATGGCAAAAATCAATGAATATTGTAAATGCACAAACAGTAATATCTCCACATTGCAAGGTGCAATTCTGAAATTTTTTGCTTTTTCCTGCTAATCCTGGCATGATAAAGAAGATTCAGAGAGTGAGATGCCAGCTCTTTTCATTCAGTCAGTAGCTTCAAACATTTCTGGTATATGGATAACATGATGTTTTTCAATGGCAAAAATCAATGAATATTGTAAATGCACAAACAGTAATTTCTCCGCATTGCAAGGTGCAATTCTGAAATTTTTTGCTTTTTCCTGCTAATCCTAGCATGATAAAGAAGATTCAAAGAGAGTGAGATGCCAGCTCCTTTCATTCAGTCAGTAGCTTCAAACATTTCTGGACGTTTTTCAAAGGCAAAAATCAATGAATATTGTAAATGCACAAACAGTAATATCTCCACATTGCAAGGTGCAATTCTGAAATTTTTTGCTTTTTCCTGCTCCTCTTAGCATGATAAAGAAGATTCAAAGAGAGTGAGATGCCAGCTCTTTTCATTCAGTCAGTAGCTTCAAACATCTCTGGTATATGAATAACATGATGTTTTTCAATGGCAAAAATCAATGAATATTGTAAATGCACAAACAGTAATTTCTCCGCATTGCAAGGTGCAATTCTGAAATTTTTTGCTTTTTCCTCCTAATCCTAGCATGATAAAGAAGATTCAAAGAGATTGAGATGCCAGCTCCTTTCATTCAGTCAGTAGCTTCAAACATTTCTGGACGTTTTTCAATGGCAAAAATCAATGAATATTGTAAATGCACAAACAGTAATATCTCCACATTGCAAGGTGCAATTCTGAAATTTTTTGCTTTTTCCTGCTAATCCTAGCATGATAAAGAAGATTCAAAGAGAGTGAGATGCCAGCTCCTTTCATTCAGTCAGTAGCGTCAAACATTTCTGGATGGTTTTCAATGGCAAAAATCAATGAATATTGTAAATGCACAAACAGTAATATCTCCACATTGCAACGTGCAATTCTGAAATTTTTTGCTTTTTCCTGCTAATCCTGGCATGATAAAGAAGATTCAAAGAGAGTGAGATGCCAGCTCTTTTCATTCAGTCAGTAGCTTCAAACATTTCTGGTATATGAATAACATGGTTTTTCAATGGCAAAAATCAATGAATATTGTAAATGCACAAACAGTAATTTCTCCGAATTGCAAGGTGCAATTCTGAAATTTTTTGCTTTTTCCTGCTAATCCTAGCATGATAAAGAAGATTCAAAGAGAGTGAGATGCCAGCTCCTTTCATTCAGTCAGTAGCTTCAAACATTTCTGGACGTTTTTCAATGGCAAAAATCAATGAATATTGTAAATGCACAAACAGTAATATCTCCACATTGAAAGGTGCAATTCTGAAATTTTTGGCTTTTTCCTGCTCCTCTTAGCATGATAAAGAAGATTCAAAGAGAGTGAGATGCCAGCTCTTTTCATTCAGTCAGTAGCTTCAAACATCTCTGGTATATGAATAACATGTTTTTCAATGGCAAAAATCAATGAATATTGTAAATGCACAAACAGTAATTTCTCCGCATTGCAAGGTGCAATTCTGAAATTTTTTGCTTATTCCTGCTAATCCTAGCATGATAAAGAAGATTCAAAGAGATTGAGATGCCAGCTCCTTTCATTCAGTCAGTAGCTTCAAACATTTCTGGACGTTTTTCAATGGCAAAAATCAATGAATATTGTAAATGCACAAACAGTAATATCTCCACATTGCAAGGTGCAATTCTGAAATTTTTTGCTTTTTCCTGCTAATCCTAGCATGATAAAGAAGATTCAAAGAGAGTGAGATGCCAGCTCCTTTCATTCAGTCAGTAGCTTCAAACATTTCTGGACGGTTTTCAATGGCAAAAATCAATGAATATTGTAAATGCACAAACAGTAATATCTCCACATTGCAAGGTGCAATTCTGAATTTTTTTGCTTTTTCCTGCTCCTCTTAGCATGATAAAGAGGATTCAAAGAGAGTGAGATGCCAGCTCTTTTCATTCAGTCAGTAGCTTCAAACATTTCTGGTATATGAATAAAATGATGTTTTTCAATGGCAAAAATCAATGAATATTGTAAATGCACAAACAGTAATTTCTCCGCATTGCAAGGTGCAATTCTGAAATTTTTTGCTTTTTCCTGCTAATCCTAGCATGATAAAGAAGATTCAAAGAGAGTGAGATGCCAGCTCCTTTCATTCAGTCAGTAGCTTCAAACATTTCTGGACGTTTTTCAATGGCAAAAATCAATGAATATTGTAAATGCACAAACAGTAATATCTCCACATTGCAAGGTGCAATTCTGAAATTTTTTGCTTTTTCCTGCTAATCCTGGCATGATAAAGATTCAAAGAGAGTGAGATGCCAGCTCTTTTCATTCAGTCAGTAGCTTCAAACATTTCTGGTATATGAATAACATGATGTTTTTCAATGGCAAAAATCAATGAATATTGTAAATGCACAAACAGTAATTTCTCCGCATTGCAAGGTGCAATTCTGAAATTTTTTGCTTTTTCCTGCTAATCCTAGCATGATAAAGAAGATTCAAAGAGAGTGAGATGCCAGCTCCTTTCATTCAGTCAGTAGCTTCAAACATTTCTGGACGTTTTTCAATGGCAAAAATCAATGAATATTGTAAATGCACAAACAGTAATATCTCCACATTGCAACGTGCAATTCTGAAATTTTTTGCTTTTTCCTGCTCCTCTTAGCATGATAAAGAAGATTCAAAGAGAGTGAGATGCCAGCTCTTTTCATTCAGTCAGTAGCTTCAAACATTTCTGGTATATGAATAACATGATGTTTTTCAATGGCAAAAATCAATGATTATTGTAAATGCACAAACAGTAATTTCTCCGCATTGCAAGGTGCAATTCTGAAATTTTTTGCTTTTTCCTGCTAATCCTAGCATGATAAAGAAGATTCAAAGAGAGTGAGATGCCAGCTCCTTTGATTCAGTCAGTAGCTTCAAACATTTCTGGACGTTTTTCAATGGCAAAAATCAATGAATATTGTAAATGCACAAACAGTAATATCTCCACATTGCAAGGTGCACTTCTGAAATTTTTTGCTTTTTCCTGCTAATCCTGGCATGATAAAGAAGATTCAGAGAGTGAGATGCCAGCTCTTTTCATTCAGTCAGTAGCTTCAAACATTTCTGGTATATGAATAACATGATGTTTTTCAATGGCAAAAATCAATGAATATTGTAAATGCACAAACAGTAATTTCTCCGCATTGCAAGGTGCAATTCTGAAATTTTTTGCTTTTTCCTGCTAATCCTAGCATGATAAAGAAGATTCAAAGAGAGTGAGATGCCAGCTCCTTTCATTCAGTCAGTAGCTTCAAACATTTCTGGACGTTTTTCAATGGCAAAAATCAATGAATATTGTAAATGCACAAACAGTAATATCTCCACATTGCAAGGTGCAATTCTGAAATTTTTTGCTTTTTCCTGCTCCTCTTAGCATGATAAAGAAGATTCAAAGAGAGTGAGATGCCAGCTCTTTTCATTCAGTCAGTAGCTTCAAACATCTCTGGTATATGAATAACATGATGTTTTTCAATGGCAAAAATCAATGAATATTGTAAATGCACAAACAGTAATTTCTCCGCATTGCAAGGTGCAATTCTGAAATTTTTTGCTTTTTCCTGCTAATCCTAGCATGATAAAGAAGATTCAAAGAGATTGAGATGCCAGCTCCTTTCATTCAGTCAGTAGCTTCAAACATTTCTGGACGTTTTTCAATGGCAAAAATCAATGAATATTGTAAATGCACAAACAGTAATATCTCCACATTGCAAGGTGCAATTCTGAAATTTTTTGCTTTTTCCTGCTAATCCTAGCATGATAAAGAAGATTCAAAGAGAGTGAGATGACAGCTCCTTTCATTCAGTCAGTAGCTTCAAACATTTCTGGACGGTTTTCAATGGCAAAAATCAATGAATATTGTAAATGCACAAACAGTAATATCTCCACATTGCAACGTGCAATTCTGAAATTTTTTGCTTTTTCCTGCTAATCCTGGCATGATAAAGAAGATTCAAAGAGAGTGAGATGCCAGCTCTTTTCATTCAGTCAGTAGCTTCAAACATTTCTGGTATATGAATAACATGGTTTTTCAATGGCAAAAATCAATGAATATTGTAAATGCACAAACAGTAATTTCTCCGCATTGCAAGGTGCAATTCTGAAATTTTTTGCTTTTTCCTGCTAATCCTAGCATGATAAAGAAGATTCAAAGAGAGTGAGATGCCAGCTCCTTTCATTCAGTCAGTAGCTTCAAACATTTCTGGACGTTTTTCAATGGCAAAAATCAATGAATATTGTAAATGCACAAACAGTAATATCTCCACATTGCAAGGTGCAATTCTGAAATTTTTTGCTTTTTCCTGCTCCTCTTAGCATGATAAAGAAGATTCAAAGAGAGTGAGATGCCAGCTCTTTTCATTCAGTCAGTAGCTTCAAACATCTCTGGTATATGAATAACATGTTTTTCAATGGCAAAAATCAATGAATATTGTAAATGCACAAACAGTAATTTCTCCGCATTGCAAGGTGCAATTCTGAAATTTTTTGCTTTTTCCTGCTAATCCTAGAATGATAAAGAAGATTCAAAGAGAGTGAGATGCCAGCTCCTTTCATTCAGTCAGTAGCTTCAAACATTTCTGGACGTTTTTCAATGGCAAAAATCAATGAATATTGTAAATGCACAAACAGTAATATCTCCACATTGCAATGTGCAATTCTGAAATTTTTTGCTTTTTCCTGCTAATCCTAGCATGATAAAGAAGATTCAAAGAGAGTGAGATGCCAGCTCCTTTCATTCAGTCAGTAGCTTCAAACATTTCTGGACGGTTTTCAATGGCAAAAATCAATGAATATTGTAAATGCACAAACAGTAATATCTCCACATTGCAACGTGCAATTCTGAAATTTTTTGCTTTTTCCTGCTAATCCTGGCATGATAAAGAAGATTCAAAGAGAGTGAGATGCCAGCTCTGTTCATTCAGTCAGTAGCTTCAAACATTTCTGGTATATGAATAACATGGTTTTTCAATGGCAAAAATCAATGAATATTGTAAATGCACAAACAGTAATTTCTCCGCATTGCAAGGTGCAATTCTGAAATTTTTTGCTTTTTCCTGCTAATCCTAGCATGATAAAGAAGATTCAAAGAGAGTGAGATGCCAGCTCCTTTCATTCAGTCAGTAGCTTCAAACATTTCTGGACGTTTTTCAATGGCAAAAATCAATGAATATTGTAAATGCACAAACAGTAATATCTCCACATTGCAAGGTGCAATTCTGAAATTTTTTGCTTTTTCCTGCTCCTCTTAGCATGATAAAGAAGATTCAAAGAGAGTGAGATGCCAGCTCTTTTCATTCAGTCAGTAGCTTCAAACATCTCTGGTATATGAATAACATGTTTTTCAATGGCAAAAATCAATGAATATTGTAAATGCACAAACAGTAATTTCTCCGCATTGCAAGGTGCAATTCTGAAATTTTTTGCTTTTTCCTGCTAATCCTAGCATGATAAAGAAGATTCAAAGAGATTGAGATGCCAGCTCCTTTCATTCAGTCAGTAGCTTCAAACATTTCTGGACGTTTTTCAATGGCAAAAATCAATGAATATTGTAAATGCACAAACAGTAATATCTCCACATTGCAAGGTGCAATTCTGAAATTTTTTGCTTTTTCCTGCTAATCCTAGCATGATAAAGAAGATTCAAAGAGAGTGAGATGCCAGCTCCTTTCATTCAGTCAGTAGCTTCAAACATTTCTGGACGGTTTTCAATGGCAAAAATCAATGAATATTGTAAATGCACAAACAGTAATATCTCCACATTGCAACGTGCAATTCTGAAATTTTTTGCTTTTTCCTGCTAATCCTGGCATGATAAAGAAGATTCAAAGAGAGTGAGATGCAAGCTCTTTTCATTCAGTCAGTAGCTTCAAACATTTCTGGTATATGAATAACATGGTTTTTCAATGGCAAAAATCAATGAATATTGTAAATGCACAAACAGTAATTTCTCCGCATTGCAAGGTGAAATTCTGAAATTTTTTGCTTTTTCCTGCTAATCCTAGCATGATAAAGAAGATTCAAAGAGAGTGAGATGCCAGCTCCTTTCATTCAGTCAGTAGCTTCAAACATTTCTGGACGTTTTTCAATGGCAAAAATCAATGAATATTGTAAATGCACAAACAGTAATATCTCCACATTGCAAGGTGCAATTCTGAAATTTTTTGCTTTCTCCTGCTCCTCTTAGCATGATAAAGAAGATTCAAAGAGAGTGAGATGCCAGCTCTTTTCATTCAGTCAGTAGCTTCAAACATTTCTGGTATATGAATAACATGATGTTTTTCAATGGCAAAAATCAATGAATATTGTAAATGCACAAACAGTAATTTCTCCGCATTGCAAGGTGCAATTCTGAAATTTTTTGCTTTTTCCTGCTAATCCTAGCATGATAAAGAAGATTCAAAGAGAGTGAGATGCCAGCTCCTTTCATTCAGTCAGTAGCTTCAAACATTTCTGGACGTTTTTCAATGGCAAAAATCAATGAATATTGTAAATGCACAAACAGTAATATCTCCACATTGCAAGGTGCAATTCTGAAATTTTTTGCTTTTTCCTGCTAATCCTGGCATGATAAAGATTCAAAGAGAGTGAGATGCCAGCTCTTTTCATTCAGTCAGTAGCTTCAAACATTTCTGGTATATGAATAACATGATGTTTTTCAATGGCAAAAATCAATGAATATTGTAAATGCACAAACAGTAATTTCTCCGCATTGCAAGGTGCAATTCTGAAATTTTTTGCTTTTTCCTGCTAATCCTAGCATGATAAAGAAGATTCAAAGAGAGTGAGATGCCAGCTCCTTTCATTCAGTCAGTAGCTTCAAACATTTCTGGACGTTTTTCAATGGCAAAAATCAATGAATATTGTAAATGCACAAACAGTAATATCTCCACATTGCAACGTGCAATTCTGAAATTTTTTGCTTTTTCCTGCTCCTCTTAGCATGATAAAGAAGATTCAAAGAGAGTGAGATGCCAGCTCTTTTCATTCAGTCAGTAGCTTCAAACATTTCTGGTATATGAATAACATGATGTTTTTCAATGGCAAAAATCAATGAATATTGTAAATGCACAAACAGTAATTTCTCCGCATTGCAAGGTGCAATTCTGAAATTTTTTGCTTTTTCCTGCTAATCCTAGCATGATAAAGAAGATTCAAAGAGAGTGAGATGCCAGCTCCTTTCATTCAGTCAGTAGCTTCAAACATTTCTGGACATTTTTCAATGGCAAAAATCAATGAATATTGTAAATGCACAAACAGTAATATCTCCACATTGCAAGGTGCAATTCTGAAATTTTTTGCTTTTTCCTGCTAATCCTGGCATGATAAAGAAGATTCAGAGAGTGAGATGCCAGCTCTTTTCATTCAGTCAGTAGCTTCAAACATTTCTGGTATATGAATAACATGATGTTTTTCAATGGCAAAAATCAATGAATATTGTAAATGCACAAACAGTAATTTCTCCGCATTGCAAGGTGCAATTCTGAAATTTTTTGCTTTTTCCTGCTAATCCTAGCATGATAAAGAAGATTCAAAGAGAGTGAGATGCCAGCTCCTTTCATTCAGTCAGTAGCTTCAAACATTTCTGGACGTTTTTCAATGGCAAAAATCAATGAATATTGTAAATGCACAAACAGTAATATCTCCACATTGCAAGGTGCAATTCTGAAATTTTTTGCTTTTTCCTGCTCCTCTTAGCATGATAAAGAAGATTCAAAGAGAGTGAGATGCCAGCTCTTTTCATTCAGTCAGTAGCTTCAAACATCTCTGGTATATGAATAACATGATGTTTTTCAATGGCAAAAATCAATGAATATTGTAAATGCACAAACAGTAATTTCTCCGCATTGCAAGGTGCAATTCTGAAATTTTTTGCTTTTTCCTGCTAATCCTAGCATGATAAAGAAGATTCAAAGAGATTGAGATGCCAGCTCCTTTCATTCAGTCAGTAGCTTCAAACATTTCTGGACGTTTTTCAATGGCAAAAATCAATGAATATTGTAAATGCACAAACAGTAATATCTCCACATTGCAAGGTGCAATTCTGAAATTTTTTGCTTTTTCCTGCTAATCCTAGCATGATAAAGAAGATTCAAAGAGAGTGAGATGCCAGCTCCTTTCATTCAGTCAGTAGCTTCAAACATTTCTGGACGGTTTTCAATGGCAAAAATGAATGAATATTGTAAATGCACAAACAGTAATATCTCCACATTGCAACGTGCAATTCTGAAATTTTTTGCTTTTTCCTGCTAATCCTGGCATGATAAAGAAGATTCAAAGAGAGTGAGATGCCAGCTCTTTTCATTCAGTCAGTAGCTTCAAACATTTCTGGTATATGAATAACATGGTTTTTCAATGGCAAAAATCAATGAATATTGTAAATGCACAAACAGTAATTTCTCCGCATTGCAAGGTGCAATTCTGAAATTTTTTGCTTTTTCCTGCTAATCCTAGCATGATAAAGAAGATTCAAAGAGAGTGAGATGCCAGCTCCTTTCATTCAGTCAGTAGCTTCAAACATTTCTGGACGTTTTTCAATGGCAAAAATCAATGAATATTGTAAATGCACAAACAGTAATATCTCCACATTGCAAGGTGCAATTCTGAAATTTTTTGCTTTTTCCTGCTCCTCTTAGCATGATAAAGCAGATTCAAAGAGAGTGAGATGCCAGCTCTTTTCATTCAGTCAGTAGCTTCAAACATCTCTGGTATATGAATAACATGATGTTTTTCAATGGCAAAAATCAATGAATATTGTAAATGCACAAACAGTAATTTCTCCGCATTGCAAGGTGCAATTCTGAAATTTTTTGCTTTTTCCTGCTAATCCTAGCATGATAAAGTAGATTCAAAGAGAGTGAGATGCCAGCTCCTTTCATTCAGTCAGTAGCTTCAAACATTTCTGGACGTTTTTCAATGGCAAAAATCAATGAATATTGTAAATGCACAAACAGTAATATCTCCACATTGCAAGGTGCAATTCTGAAATTTTTTGCTTTTTCCTGCTCCTCTTAGCATGATAAAGAAGATTCAAAGAGAGTGAGATGCCAGCTCTTTTCATTCAGTCAGTAGCTTCAAACATCTCTGGTATATGAATAACATGTTTTTCAATGGCAAAAATCAATGAATATTGTAAATGCACAAACAGTAATTTCTCCGCATTGCAAGGTGCAATTCTGAAATTTTTTGCTTTTTCCTGCTAATCCTAGCATGATAAAGAAGATTCAAAGAGATTGAGATGCCAGCTCCTTTCATTCAGTCAGTAGCTTCAAACATTTCTGGACGTTTTTCAATGGCAAAAATCAATGAATATTGTAAATGCACAAACAGTAATATCTCCACATTGCAAGGTGCAATTCTGAAATTTTTTGCTTTTTCCTGCTAATCCTAGCATGATAAAGAAGATTCAAAGAGATTGAGATGCCAGCTCCTTTCATTCAGTCAGTAGCTTCAAACATTTCTGGACGTTTTTCAATGGCAAAAATCAATGAATATTGTAAATGCACAAACAGTAATATCTCCACATTGCAAGGTGCAATTCTGAAATTTTTTGCTTTTTCCTGCTAATCCTAGCATGATAAAGAAGATTCAAAGAGAGTGAGATGCCAGCTCCTTTCATTCAGTCAGTAGCTTCACACATTTCTGGACGGTTTTCAATGGCAAAAATCAATGAATATTGTAAATGCACAAACAGTAATATCTCCACATTGCAACGTGCAATTCTGAAATTTTTTGCTTTTTCCTGCTAATCCTGGCATGATAAAGAAGATTCAAAGAGAGTGAGATGCAAGCTCTTTTCATTCAGTCAGTAGCTTCAAACATTTCTGGTATATGAATAACATGGTTTTTCAATGGCAAAAATCAATGAATATTGTAAATGCACAAACAGTAATTTCTCCGCATTGCAAGGTGCAATTCTGAAATTTTTTGCTTTTTCCTGCTAATCCTAGCATGATAAAGAAGATTCAAAGAGAGTGAGATGCCAGCTCCTTTCATTCAGTCAGTAGCTTCAAACATTTCTGGACGGTTTTCAATGGCAAAAATCAATGAATATTGTAAATGCACAAACAGTAATATCTCCACATTGCAACGTGCAATTCTGAAATTTTTTGCTTTTTCCTGCTCCTCTTAGCATGATAAAGAAGATTCAAAGAGAGTGAGATGCCAGCTCTTTTCATTCAGTCAGTAGCTTCAAACATTTCTGGTATATGAATAACATGATGTTTTTCAATGGCAAAAATCAATGAATATTGTAAATGCACAAACAGTAATTTCTCCGCATTGCAAGGTGCAATTCTGAAATTTTTTGCTTTTTCCTGCTAATCCTAGCATGATAAAGAAGATTCAAAGAGAGTGAGATGCCAGCTCCTTTCATTCAGTCAGTAGCTTCAAACATTTCTGGACGTTTTTCAATGGCAAAAATCAATGAATATTGTAAATGCACAAACAGTAATATCTCCACATTGCAAGGTGCAATTCTGAAATTTTTTGCTTTTTCCTGCTAATCCTGGCATGATAAAGATTCAAAGAGAGTGAGATGCCAGCTCTTTTCATTCAGTCAGTAGCTTCAAACATTTCTGGTATATGAATAACATGATGTTTTTCAATGGCAAAAATCAATGAATATTGTAAATCCACAAACAGTAATTTCTCCGCATTGCAAGGTGCAATTCTGAAATTTTTTGCTTTTTCCTGCTAATCCTAGCATGATAAAGAAGATTCAAAGAGAGTGAGATGCCAGCTCCTTTCATTCAGTCAGTAGCTTCAAACATTTCTGGACGTTTTTCAATGGCAAAAATCAATGAATATTGTAAATGCACAAACAGTAATATCTCCACATTGCAACGTGCAATTCTGAAATTTTTTGCTTTTTCCTGCTCCTCTTAGCATGATAAAGAAGATTCAAAGAGAGTGAGATGCCAGCTCTTTTCATTCAGTCAGTAGCTTCAAACATTTCTGGTATATGAATAACATGATGTTTTTCAATGGCAAAAATCAATGAATATTGTAAATGCACAAACAGTAATTTCTCCGCATTGCAAGGTGCAATTCTGAAATTTTTTGCTTTTTCCTGCTAATCCTAGCATGATAAAGAAGATTCAAAGAGAGTGAGATGCCAGCTCCTTTCATTCAGTCAGTAGCTTCAAACATTTCTGGACGTTTTTCAATGGCAAAAATCAATGAATATTGTAAATGCACAAACAGTAATATCTCCACATTGCAACGTGCAATTCTGAAATTTTTTGCTTTTTCCTGCTAATCCTGGCATGATAAAGAAGATTCAAAGAGAGTGAGATGCCAGCTCTTTTCATTCAGTCAGTAGCTTCAAACATTTCTGGTATATGAATAACATGGTTTTTCAATGGCAAAAATCAATGAATATTGTAAATGCACAAACAGTAATTTCTCCGCATTGCAAGGTGCAATTCTGAAATTTTTTGCTTTTTCCTGCTAATCCTAGCATGATAAAGAAGATTCAAAGAGAGTGAGATGCCAGCTCCTTTCATTCAGTCAGTAGCTTCAAACATTTCTGGACGTTTTTCAATGGCAAAAATCAATGAATATTGTAAATGCACAAACAGTAATATCTCCACATTGCAAGGTGCAATTCTGAAATTTTTTGCTTTTTCCTGCTCCTCTTAGCATGATAAAGCAGATTCAAAGAGAGTGAGATGCCAGCTCTTTTCATTCAGTCAGTAGCTTCAAACATCTCTGGTATATGAATAACATGATGTTTTTCAATGGCAAAAATCAATGAATATTGTAAATGCACAAACAGTAATTTCTCCGCATTGCAAGGTGCAATTCTGAAATTTTTTGCTTTTTCCTGCTAATCCTAGCATGATAAAGTAGATTCAAAGAGAGTGAGATGCCAGCTCCTTTCATTCAGTCAGTAGCTTCAAACATTTCTGGACGTTTTTCAATGGCAAAAATCAATGAATATTGTAAATGCACAAACAGTAATATCTCCACATTGCAAGGTGCAATTCTGAAATTTTTTGCTTTTTCCTGCTAATCCTAGCATGATAAAGAAGATTCAAAGAGATTGAGATGCCAGCTCCTTTCATTCAGTCAGTAGCTTCAAACATTTCTGGACGTTTTTCAATGGCAAAAATCAATGAATATTGTAAATGCACAAACAGTAATATCTCCACATTGCAAGGTGCAATTCTGAAATTTTTTGCTTTTTCCTGCTAATCCTAGCATTATAAAGAAGATTCAAAGAGAGTGAGATGCCAGCTCCTTTCATTCAGTCAGTAGCTTCACACATTTCTGGACGGTTTTCAATGGCAAAAATCAATGAATATTGTAAATGCACAAACAGTAATATCTCCACATTGCAACGTGCAATTCTGAAATTTTTTGCTTTTTCCTGCTAATCCTGGCATGATAAAGAAGATTCAAAGAGAGTGAGATGCAAGCTCTTTTCATTCAGTCAGTAGCTTCAAACATTTCTGGTATATGAATAACATGGTTTTTCAATGGCAAAAATCAATGAATATTGTAAATGCACAAACAGTAATTTCTCCGCATTGCAAGGTGCAATTCTGAAATTTTTTGCTTTTTCCTGCTAATCCTAGCATGATAAAGAAGATTCAAAGAGAGTGAGATGCCAGCTCCTTTCATTCAGTCAGTAGCTTCAAACATTTCTGGACGGTTTTCAATGGCAAAAATCAATGAATATTGTAAATGCACAAACAGTAATATCTCCACATTGCAACGTGCAATTCTGAAATTTTTTGCTTTTTCCTGCTCCTCTTAGCATGATAAAGAAGATTCAAAGAGAGTGAGATGCCAGCTCTTTTCATTCAGTCAGTAGCTTCAAACATTTCTGGTATATGAATAACATGATGTTTTTCAATGGCAAAAATCAATGAATATTGTAAATGCACAAACAGTAATTTCTCCGCATTGCAAGGTGCAATTCTGAAATTTTTTGCTTTTTCCTGCTAATCCTAGCATGATAAAGAAGATTCAAAGAGAGTGAGATGCCAGCTCCTTTCATTCAGTCAGTAGCTTCAAACATTTCTGGACGTTTTTCAATGGCAAAAATCAATGAATATTGTAAATGCACAAACAGTAATATCTCCACATTGCAAGGTGCAATTCTGAAATTTTTTGCTTTTTCCTGCTCCTCTTAGCATGATAAAGAAGATTCAAAGAGAGTGAGATGCCAGCTCTTTTCATTCAGTCAGTAGCTTCAAACATCTCTGGTATATGAATAACATGTTTTTCAATGGCAAAAATCAATGAATATTGTAAATGCACAAACAGTAATTTCTCCGCATTGCAAGGTGCAATTCTGAAATTTTTTGCTTTTTCCTGCTAATCCTAGCATGATAAAGAAGATTCAAAGAGAGTGAGATGCCAGCTCCTTTCATTCAGTCAGTAGCTTCAAACATTTCTGGACGTTTTTCAATGGCAAAAATCAATGAATATTGTAAATGCACAAACAGTAATATCTCCACATTGCAAGGTGCAATTATGAAATTTTTTGCTTTTTCCTGCTAATCCTAGCATGATAAAGAAGATTCAAAGAGAGTGAGATGCCAGCTCCTTTCATTCAGTCAGTAGCTTCAAACATTTCTGGACGGTTTTCAATGGCAAAAATCAATGAATATTGTAAATGCACAAACAGTAATATCTCCACATTGCAACGTGCAATTCTGAAATTTTTTGCTTTTTCCTGCTAATCCTGGCATGATAAAGAAGATTCAAAGAGAGTGAGATGCCAGCTCTGTTCATTCAGTCAGTAGCTTCAAACATTTCTGGTATATGAATAACATGGTTTTTCAATGGCAAAAATCAATGAATATTGTAAATGCACAAACAGTAATTTCTCCGCATTGCAAGGTGCAATTCTGAAATTTTTTGCTTTTTCCTGCTAATCCTAGCATGATAAAGAAGATTCAAAGAGAGTGAGATGCCAGCTCCTTTCATTCAGTCAGTAGCTTCAAACATTTCTGGACGTTTTTCAATGGCAAAAATCAATGAATATTGTAAATGCACAAACAGTAATATCTCCACATTGCAAGGTGCAATTCTGAAATTTTTTGCTTTTTCCTGCTCCTCTTAGCATGATAAAGAAGATTCAAAGAGAGTGAGATGCCAGCTCTTTTCATTCAGTCAGTAGCTTCAAACATCTCTGGTATATGAATAACATGTTTTTCAATGGCAAAAATCAATGAATATTGTAAATGCACAAACAGTAATTTCTCCGCATTGCAAGGTGCAATTCTGAAATTTTTTGCTTTTTCCTGCTAATCCTAGCATGATAAAGAAGATTCAAAGAGATTGAGATGCCAGCTCCTTTCATTCAGTCAGTAGCTTCAAACATTTCTGGACGTTTTTCAATGGCAAAAATCAATGAATATTGTAAATGCACAAACAGTAATATCTCCACATTGCAAGGTGCAATTCTGAAATTTTTTGCTTTTTCCTGCTAATCCTAGCATGATAAAGAAGATTCAAAGAGAGTGAGATGCCAGCTCCTTTCATTCAGTCAGTAGCTTCAAACATTTCTGGACGGTTTTCAATGGCAAAAATCAATGAATATTGTAAATGCACAAACAGTAATATCTCCACATTGCAACGTGCAATTCTGAAATTTTTTGCTTTTTCCTGCTAATTCTGGCATGATAAAGAAGATTCAAAGAGAGTGAGATGCAAGCTCTTTTCATTCAGTCAGTAGCTTCAAACATTTCTGGTATATGAATAACATGGTTTTTCAATGGCAAAAATCAATGAATATTGTAAATGCACAAACAGTAATTTCTCCGCATTGCAAGGTGAAATTCTGAAATTTTTTGCTTTTTCCTGCTAATCCTAGCATGATAAAGAAGATTCAAAGAGAGTGAGATGCCAGCTCCTTTCATTCAGTCAGTAGCTTCAAACATTTCTGGACGTTTTTCAATGGCAAAAATCAATGAATATTGTAAATGCACAAACAGTAATATCTCCACATTGCAAGGTGCAATTCTGAAATTTTTTGCTTTCTCCTGCTCCTCTTAGCATGATAAAGAAGATTCAAAGAGAGTGAGATGCCAGCTCTTTTCATTCAGTCAGTAGCTTCAAACATTTCTGGTATATGAATAACATGATGTTTTTCAATGGCAAAAATCAATGAATATTGTAAATGCACAAACAGTAATTTCTCCGCATTGCAAGGTGCAATTCTGAAATTTTTTGCTTTTTCCTGCTAATCCTAGCATGATAAAGAAGATTCAAAGAGAGTGAGATGCCAGCTCCTTTCATTCAGTCAGTAGCTTCAAACATTTCTGGACGTTTTTCAATGGCAAAAATCAATGAATATTGTAAATGCACAAACAGTAATATCTCCACATTGCAAGGTGCAATTCTGAAATTTTTTGCTTTTTCCTGCTAATCCTGGCATGATAAAGATTCAAAGAGAGTGAGATGCCAGCTCTTTTCATTCAGTCAGTAGCTTCAAACATTTCTGGTATATGAATAACATGATGTTTTTCAATGGCAAAAATCAATGAATATTGTAAATGCACAAACAGTAATTTCTCCGCATTGCAAGGTGCAATTCTGAAATTTTTTGCTTTTTCCTGCTAATCCTAGCATGATAAAGAAGATTCAAAGAGAGTGAGATGCCAGCTCCTTTCATTCAGTCAGTAGCTTCAAACATTTCTGGACGTTTTTCAATGGCAAAAATCAATGAATATTGTAAATGCACAAACAGTAATATCTCCACATTGCAACATGCAATTCTGAAATTTTTTGCTTTTTCCTGCTCCTCTTAGCATGATAAAGAAGATTCAAAGAGAGTGAGATGCCAGCTCTTTTCATTCAGTCAGTAGCTTCAAACATTTCTGGTATATGAATAACATGATGTTTTTCAATGGCAAAAATCAATGAATATTGTAAATGCACAAACAGTAATTTCTCCGCATTGCAAGGTGCAATTCTGAAATTTTTTGCTTTTTCCTGCTAATCCTAGCATGATAAATAAGATTCAAAGAGAGTGAGATGCCAGCTCCTTTCATTCAGTCAGTAGCTTCAAACATTTCTGGACGTTTTTCAATGGCAAAAATCAATGAATATTGTAAATGCACAAACAGTAATATCTCCACATTGCAAGGTGCAATTCTGAAATTTTTTGCTTTTTCCTGCTAATCCTGGCATGATAAAGAAGATTCAGAGAGTGAGATGCCAGCTCTTTTCATTCAGTCAGTAGCTTCAAACATTTCTGGTATATGAATAACATGATGTTTTTCAATGGCAAAAATCAATGAATATTGTAAATGCACAAACAGTAATTTCTCCGCATTGCAAGGTGCAATTCTGAAATTTTTTGCTTTTTCCTGCTAATCCTAGCATGATAAAGAAGATTCAAAGAGAGTGAGATGCCAGCTCCTTTCATTCAGTCAGTAGCTTCAAACATTTCTGGACGTTTTTCAATGGCAAAAATCAATGAATATTGTAAATGCACAAACAGTAATATCTCCACATTGCAAGGTGCAATTCTGAAATTTTTTGCTTTTTCCTGCTCCTCTTAGCATGATAAAGAAGATTCAAAGAGAGTGAGATGCCAGCTCTTTTCATTCAGTCAGTAGCTTCAAACATCTCTGGTATATGAATAACATGATGTTTTTCAATGGCAAAAATCAATGAATATTGTAAATGCACAAACAGTAATTTCTCCGCATTGCAAGGTGCAATTCTGAAATTTTTTGCTTTTTCCTGCTAATCCTAGCATGATAAAGAAGATTCAAAGAGATTGAGATGCCAGCTCCTTTCATTCAGTCAGTAGCTTCAAACATTTCTGGACGTTTTTCAATGGCAAAAATCAATGAATATTGTAAATGCACAAACAGTAATATCTCCACATTGCAAGGTGCAATTCTGAAATTTTTTGCTTTTTCCTGCTAATCCTAGCATGATAAAGAAGATTCAAAGAGAGTGAGATGCCAGCTCCTTTCATTCAGTCAGTAGCTTCACACATTTCTGGACGGTTTTCAATGGCAAAAATCAATGAATATTGTAAATGCACAAACAGTAATATCTCCACATTGCAACGTGCAATTCTGAAATTTTTTGCTTTTTCCTGCTAATCCTGGCATGATAAAGAAGATTCAAAGAGAGTGAGATGCAAGCTCTTTTCATTCAGTCAGTAGCTTCAAACATTTCTGGTATATGAATAACATGGTTTTTCAATGGCAAAAATCAATGAATATTGTAAATGCACAAACAGTAATTTCTCCGCATTGCAAGGTGCAATTCTGAAATTTTTTGCTTTTTCCTGCTAATCCTAGCATGATAAAGAAGATTCAAAGAGAGTGAGATGCCAGCTCCTTTCATTCAGTCAGTAGCTTCAAACATTTCTGGACGGTTTTCAATGGCAAAAATCAATGAATATTGTAAATGCACAAACAGTAATATCTCCACATTGCAACGTGCAATTCTGAAATTTTTTGCTTTTTCCTGCTCCTCTTAGCATGATAAAGAAGATTCAAAGAGAGTGAGATGCCAGCTCTTTTCATTCAGTCAGTAGCTTCAAACATTTCTGGTATATGAATAACATGATGTTTTTCAATGGCAAAAATCAATGAATATTGTAAATGCACAAACAGTAATTTCTCCGCATTGCAAGGTGCAATTCTGAAATTTTTTGCTTTTTCCTGCTAATCCTAGCATGATAAAGAAGATTCAAAGAGAGTGAGATGCCAGCTCCTTTCATTCAGTCAGTAGCTTCAAACATTTCTGGACGTTTTTCAATGGCAAAAATCAATGAATATTGTAAATGCACAAACAGTAATATCTCCACATTGCAAGGTGCAATTCTGAAATTTTTTGCTTTTTCCTGCTAATCCTGGCATGATAAAGATTCAAAGAGAGTGAGATGCCAGCTCTTTTCATTCAGTCAGTAGCTTCAAACATTTCTGGTATATGAATAACATGATGTTTTTCAATGGCAAAAATCAATGAATATTGTAAATCCACAAACAGTAATTTCTCCGCATTGCAAGGTGCAATTCTGAAATTTTTTGCTTTTTCCTGCTAATCCTAGCATGATAAAGAAGATTCAAAGAGAGTGAGATGCCAGCTCCTTTCATTCAGTCAGTAGCTTCAAACATTTCTGGACGTTTTTCAATGGCAAAAATCAATGAATATTGTAAATGCACAAACAGTAATATCTCCACATTGCAACGTGCAATTCTGAAATTTTTTGCTTTTTCCTGCTCCTCTTAGCATGATAAAGAAGATTCAAAGAGAGTGAGATGCCAGCTCTTTTCATTCAGTCAGTAGCTTCAAACATTTCTGGTATATGAATAACATGATGTTTTTCAATGGCAAAAATCAATGAATATTGTAAATGCCCAAACAGTAATTTCTCCGCATTGCAAGGTGCAATTCTGAAATTTTTTGCTTTTTCCTGCTAATCCTAGCATGATAAAGAAGATTCAAAGAGAGTGAGATGCCAGCTCCTTTCATTCAGTCAGTAGCTTCAAACATTTCTGGACGTTTTTCAATGGCAAAAATCAATGAATATTGTAAATGCACAAACAGTAATATCTCCACATTGCAAGGTGCAATTCTGAAATTTTTTGCTTTTTCCTGCTAATCCTAGCATGATAAAGAAGATTCAAAGATAGTGAGATGCCAGCTCCTTTCATTCAGTCAGTAGCTTCAAACATTTCTGGACGGTTTTCAATGGCAAAAATGAATGAATATTGTAAATGCACAAACAGTAATATCTCCACATTGCAACGTGCAATTCTGAAATTTTTTGCTTTTTCCTGCTAATCCTGGCATGATAAAGAAGATTCAAAGAGAGTGAGATGCCAGCTCTTTTCATTCAGTCAGTAGCTTCAAACATTTCTGGTATATGAATAACATGGTTTTTCAATGGCAAAAATCAATGAATATTGTAAATGCACAAACAGTAATTTCTCCGCATTGCAAGGTGCAATTCTGAAATTTTTTGCTTTTTCCTGCTAATCCTAGCATGATAAAGAAGATTCAAAGAGAGTGAGATGCCAGCTCCTTTCATTCAGTCAGTAGCTTCAAACATTTCTGGACGTTTTTCAATGGCAAAAATCAATGAATATTGTAAATGCACAAACAGTAATATCTCCACATTGCAAGGTGCAATTCTGAAATTTTTTGCTTTTTCCTGCTCCTCTTAGCATGATAAAGCAGATTCAAAGAGAGTGAGATGCCAGCTCTTTTCATTCAGTCAGTAGCTTCAAACATCTCTGGTATATGAATAACATGATGTTTTTCAATGGCAAAAATCAATGAATATTGTAAATGCACAAACAGTAATTTCTCCGCATTGCAAGGTGCAATTCTGAAATTTTTTGCTTTTTCCTGCTAATCCTAGCATGATAAAGTAGATTCAAAGAGAGTGAGATGCCAGCTCCTTTCATTCAGTCAGTAGCTTCAAACATTTCTGGACGTTTTTCAATGGCAAAAATCAATGAATATTGTAAATGCACAAACAGTAATATCTCTACATTGCAAGGTGCAATTCTGAAATTTTTTGCTTTTTCCTGCTCCTCTTAGCATGATAAAGAAGATTCAAAGAGAGTGAGATGCCAGCTCTTTTCATTCAGTCAGTAGCTTCAAACATCTCTGGTATATGAATAACATGTTTTTCAATGGCAAAAATCAATGAATATTGTAAATGCACAAACAGTAATTTCTCCGCATTGCAAGGTGCAATTCTGAAATTTTTTGCTTTTTCCTGCTAATCCTAGCATGATAAAGAAGATTCAAAGAGATTGAGATGCCAGCTCCTTTCATTCAGTCAGTAGCTTCAAACATTTCTGGACGTTTTTCAATGGCAAAAATCAATGAATATTGTAAATGCACAAACAGTAATATCTCCACATTGCAAGGTGCAATTCTGAAATTTTTTGCTTTTTCCTGCTAATCCTAGCATGATAAAGAAGATTCAAAGAGATTGAGATGCCAGCTCCTTTCATTCAGTCAGTAGCTTCAAACATTTCTGGACGTTTTTCAATGGCAAAAATCAATGAATATTGTAAATGCACAAACAGTAATATCTCCACATTGCAAGGTGCAATTCTGAAATTTTTTGCTTTTTCCTGCTAATCCTAGCATTATAAAGAAGATTCAAAGAGAGTGAGATGCCAGCTCCTTTCATTCAGTCAGTAGCTTCACACATTTCTGGACGGTTTTCAATGGCAAAAATCAATGAATATTGTAAATGCACAAACAGTAATATCTCCACATTGCAACGTGCAATTCTGAAATTTTTTGCTTTTTCCTGCTAATCCTGGCATGATAAAGAAGATTCAAAGAGAGTGAGATGCAAGCTCTTTTCATTCAGTCAGTAGCTTCAAACATTTCTGGTATATGAATAACATGGTTTTTCAATGGCAAAAATCAATGAATATTGTAAATGCACAAACAGTAATTTCTCCGCATTGCAAGGTGCAATTCTGAAATTTTTTGCTTTTTCCTGCTAATCCTAGCATGATAAAGAAGATTCAAAGAGAGTGAGATGCCAGCTCCTTTCATTCAGTCAGTAGCTTCAAACATTTCTGGACGGTTTTCAATGGCAAAAATCAATGAATATTGTAAATGCACAAACAGTAATATCTCCACATTGCAACGTGCAATTCTGAAATTTTTTGCTTTTTCCTGCTCCTCTTAGCATGATAAAGAAGATTCAAAGAGAGTGAGATGCCAGCTCTTTTCATTCAGTCAGTAGCTTCAAACATTTCTGGTATATGAATAACATGATGTTTTTCAATGGCAAAAATCAATGAATATTGTAAATGCACAAACAGTAATTTCTCCGCATTGCAAGGTGCAATTCTGAAATTTTTTGCTTTTTCCTGCTAATCCTAGCATGATAAAGAAGATTCAAAGAGAGTGAGATGCCAGCTCCTTTCATTCAGTCAGTAGCTTCAAACATTTCTGGACGTTTTTCAATGGCAAAAATCAATGAATATTGTAAATGCACAAACAGTAATATCTCCACATTGCAAGGTGCAATTCTGAAATTTTTTGCTTTTTCCTGCTAATCCTGGCATGATAAAGATTCAAAGAGAGTGAGATGCCAGCTCTTTTCATTCAGTCAGTAGCTTCAAACATTTCTGGTATATGAATAACATGATGTTTTTCAATGGCAAAAATCAATGAATATTGTAAATCCACAAACAGTAATTTCTCCGCATTGCAAGGTGCAATTCTGAAATTTTTTGCTTTTTCCTGCTAATCCTAGCATGATAAAGAAGATTCAAAGAGAGTGAGATGCCAGCTCCTTTCATTCAGTCAGTAGCTTCAAACATTTCTGGACGTTTTTCAATGGCAAAAATCAATGAATATTGTAAATGCACAAACAGTAATATCTCCACATTGCAACGTGCAATTCTGAAATTTTTTGCTTTTTCCTGCTCCTCTTAGCATGATAAAGAAGATTCAAAGAGAGTGAGATGCCAGCTCTTTTCATTCAGTCAGTAGCTTCAAACTTTTCTGGTATATGAATAACATGATGTTTTTCAATGGCAAAAATCAATGAATATTGTAAATGCACAAACAGTAATTTCTCCGCATTGCAAGGTGCAATTCTGAAATTTTTTGCTTTTTCCTGCTAATCCTAGCATGATAAAGAAGATTCAAAGAGAGTGAGATGCCAGCTCCTTTCATTCAGTCAGTAGCTTCAAACATTTCTGGACGTTTTTCAATGGCAAAAATCAATGAATATTGTAAATGCACAAACAGTAATATCTCCACATTGCAAGGTGCAATTCTGAAATTTTTTGCTTTTTCCTGCTAATCCTGGCATGATAAAGAAGATTCAGAGAGTGAGATGCCAGCTCTTTTCATTCAGTCAGTAGCTTCAAACATTTCTGGTATATGAATAACATGATGTTTTTCAATGGCAAAAATCAATGAATATTGTAAATGCACAAACAGTAATTTCTCCGCATTGCAAGGTGCAATTCTGAAATTTTTTGCTTTTTCCTGCTAATCCTAGCATGATAAAGAAGATTCAAAGAGAGTGAGATGCCAGCTCCTTTCATTCAGTCAGTAGCTTCAAACATTTCTGGACGTTTTTCAATGACAAAAATCAATGAATATTGTAAATGCACAAACAGTAATATCTCCACATTGCAAGGTGCAATTCTGAAATTTTTTGCTTTTTCCTGCTCCTCTTAGCATGATAAAGAAGATTCAAAGAGAGTGAGATGCCAGCTCTTTTCATTCAGTCAGTAGCTTCAAACATCTCTGGTATATGAATAACATGATGTTTTTCAATGGCAAAAATCAATGAATATTGTAAATGCACAAACAGTAATTTCTCCGCATTGCAAGGTGCAATTCTGAAATTTTTTGCTTTTTCCTGCTAATCCTAGCATGATAAAGAAGATTCAAAGAGATTGAGATGCCAGCTCCTTTCATTCAGTCAGTAGCTTCAAACATTTCTGGACGTTTTTCAATGGCAAAAATCAATGAATATTGTAAATGCACAAACAGTAATATCTCCACATTGCAAGGTGCAATTCTGAAATTTTTTGCTTTTTCCTGCTAATCCTAGCATGATAAAGAAGATTCAAAGAGAGTGAGATGCCAGCTCCTTTCATTCAGTCAGTAGCTTCAAACATTTCTGGACGGTTTTCAATGGCAAAAATCAATGAATATTGTAAATGCACAAACAGTAATATCTCCACATTGCAACGTGCAATTCTGAAATTTTTTGCTTTTTCCTGCTAATCCTGGCATGATAAAGAAGATTCAAAGAGAGTGAGATGCCAGCTCTTTTCATTCAGTCAGTAGCTTCAAACATTTCTGGTATATGAATAACATGGTTTTTCAATGGCAAAAATCAATGAATATTGTAAATGCACAAACAGTAATTTCTCCGCATTGCAAGGTGCAATTCTGAAATTTTTTGCTTTTTCCTGCTAATCCTAGCATGATAAAGAAGATTCAAAGAGAGTGAGATGCCAGCTCCTTTCATTCAGTCAGTAGCTTCAAACATTTCTGGACGTTTTTCAATGGCAAAAATCAATGAATATTGTAAATGCACAAACAGTAATATCTCCACATTGCAAGGTGCAATTCTGAAATTTTTTGCTTTTTCCTGCTCCTCTTAGCATGATAAAGAAGATTCAAAGAGAGTGAGATGCCAGCTCTTTTCATTCAGTCAGTAGCTTCAAACATCTCTGGTATATGAATAACATGTTTTTCAATGGCAAAAATCAATGAATATTGTAAATGCACAAACAGTAATTTCTCCGCATTGCAAGGTGCAATTCTGAAATTTTTTGCTTTTTCCTGCTAATCCTAGCATGATAACGAAGATTCAAAGAGATTGAGATGCCAGCTCCTTTCATTCAGTCAGTAGCTTCAAACATTTCTGGACGTTTTTCAATGGCAAAAATCAATGAATATTGTAAATGCACAAACAGTAATATCTCCACATTGCAAGGTGCAATTCTGAAATTTTTTGCTTTTTCCTGCTCCTCTTAGCATGATAAAGAAGATTCAAAGAGAGTGAGATGCCAGCTCTTTTCATTCAGTCAGTAGCTTCAAACATTTCTGGTATATGAATAACATGATGTTTTTCAATGGCAAAAATCAATGAATATTGTAAATGCACAAACAGTAATTTCTCCGCATTGCAAGGTGCAATTCTGAAATTTTTTGCTTTTTCCTGCTAATCCTAGCATGATAAAGAAGATTCAAAGAGAGTGAGATGCCAGCTCCTTTCATTCAGTCAGTAGCTTCAAACATTTCTGGACGTTTTTCAATGGCAAAAATCAATGAATATTGTAAATGCACAAACAGTAATATCTCCACATTGCAAGGTGCAATTCTGAAATTTTTTGCATTTTCCTGCTAATCCTGGCATGATAAAGATTCAAAGAGAGTGAGATGCCAGCTCTTTTCATTCAGTCAGTAGCTTCAAACATTTCTGGTATATGAATAACATGATGTTTTTCAATGGCAAAAATCAATGAATATTGTAAATGCACAAACAGTAATTTCTCCGCATTGCAAGGTGCAATTCTGAAATTTTTTGCTTTTTCCTGCTAATCCTAGCATGATAAAGAAGATTCAAAGAGAGTGAGATGCCAGCTCCTTTCATTCAGTCAGTAGCTTCAAACATTTCTGGACGTTTTTCAATGGCAAAAATCAATGAATATTGTAAATGCACAAACAGTAATATCTCCACATTGCAGCGTGCAATTCTGAAATTTTTTGCTTTTTCCTGCTCCTCTTAGCATGATAAAGAAGATTCAAAGAGAGTGAGATGCCAGCTCTTTTCATTCAGTCAGTAGCTTCAAACATTTCTGGTATATGAATAACATGATGTTTTTCAATGGCAAAAATCAATGAATATTGTAAATGCACAAACAGTAATTTCTCCGCATTGCAAGGTGCAATTCTGAAATTTTTTGCTTTTTCCTGCTAATCCTAGCATGATAAAGAAGATTCAAAGAGAGTGAGATGCCAGCTCCTTTCATTCAGTCAGTAGCTTTAAACATTTCTGGACGTTTTTCAATGGCAAAAATCAATGAATATTGTAAATGCACAAACAGTAATATCTCCACATTGCAAGGTGCAATTCTGAAATTTTTTGCTTTTTCCTGCTCCTCTTAGCATGATAAAGAAGATTCAAAGAGAGTGAGATGCCAGCTCTTTTCATTCAGTCAGTAGCTTCAAACATCTCTGGTATATGAATAACATGATGTTTTTCAATGGCAAAAATCAATGAATATTGTAAATGCACAAACAGTAATTTCTCCGCATTGCAAGGTGCAATTCTGAAATTTTTTGCTTTTTCCTGCTAATCCTAGCATGATAAAGAAGATTCAAAGAGATTGAGATGCCAGCTCCTTTCATTCAATCAGTAGCTTCAAACATTTCTGGACGTTTTTCAATGGCAAAAATCAATGAATATTGTAAATGCACAAACAGTAATATCTCCACATTGCAAGGTGCAATTCTGAAATTTTTTGCTTTTTCCTGCTAATCCTAGCATGATAAAGAAGATTCAAAGAGAGTGAGATGCCAGCTCCTTTCATTCAGTCAGTAGCTTCAAACATTTCTGGACGGTTTTCAATGGCAAAAATCAATGAATATTGTACATGCACAAACAGTAATATCTCCACATTGCAACGTGCAATTCTGAAATGTTGCTTTTTCCTGCTAATCCTAGCATGATAAAGAAGATTCAAAGAGAGTGAGATGCCAGCTCTTTTCATTCAGTCAGTAGCTTCAAACATTTCTGGTATATGAATTACATGGTTTTTCAATGGCAAAAATCAATGAATATTGTAAATGCACAAACAGTAATTTCTCCGCATTGCAAGGTGCAATTCTGAAATTTTTTGCTTTTTCCTGCTAATCCTAGCATGATAAAGAAGATTCAAAGAGAGTGAGATGCCAGCTCCTTTCATTCAGTCAGTAGCTTCAAACATTTCTGGACGTTTTTCAATGGCAAAAATCAATGAATATTGTAAATGCACAAACAGTAATATCTCCACATTGCAAGGTGCAATTCTGAAATTTTTTCTTTTTCCTGCTCCTCTTAGCATGATAAAGAAGATTCAAAGAGAGTGAGATGCCAGCTCTTTTCATTCAGTCAGTAGCTTCAAACATCTCTGGTATATGAATAACATGATGTTTTTCAATGGCAAAAATCAATGAATATTGTAAATGCACAAACAGTAATTTCTCCGCATTGCAAGGTGCAATTCTGAAATTTTTTGCTTTTTCCTGCTAATCCTAGCATGATAAAGAAGATTCAAAGAGATTGAGATGCCAGCTCCTTTCATTCAGTCAGTAGCTTCAAACATTTCTGGACGTTTTTCAATGGCAAAAATCAATGAATATTGTAAATGCACAAACAGTAATATCTCCACATTGCAAGGTGCAATTCTGAAATTTTTTGCTTTTTCCTGCTAATCCTAGCATGATAAAGAAGATTCAAAGAGAGTGAGATGCCAGCTCCTTTCATTCAGTCAGTAGCTTCAAACATTTCTGGACGGTTTTCAATGGCAAAAATCAATGAATATTGTAAATGCACAAACAGTAATATCTCCACATTGCAACGTGCAATTCTGAAATTTTTTGCTTTTTCCTGCTAATCCTGGCATGATAAAGAAGATTCAAAGAGAGTGAGATGCCAGCTCTTTTCATTCAGTCAGTAGCTTCAAACATTTCTGGTATATGAATAACATGGTTTTTCAATGGCAAAAATCAATGAATATTGTAAATGCACAAACAGTAATTTCTCCGCATTGCAAGGTGCAATTCTGAAATTTTTTGCTTTTTCCTGCTAATCCTAGCATGATAAAGAAGATTCAAAGAGAGTGAGATGCCAGCTCCTTTCATTCAGTCAGTAGCTTCAAACATTTCTGGACGTTTTTCAATGGCAAAAATCAATGAATATTGTAAATGCACAAACAGTAATATCTCCACATTGCAAGGTGCAATTCTGAAATTTTTTGCTTTTTCCTGCTCATCTTAGCATGATAAAGAAGATTCAAAGAGAGTGAGATGCCAGCTCTTATCATTCAGTCAGTAGCTTCAAACATTTCTGGTATATGAATAACATGATGTTTTTCAATGGCAAAAATCAATGAATATTGTAAATGCACAAACAGTAATTTCTCCGCATTGCAAGGTGCAATTCTGAAATTTTTTGCTTTTTCCTGCTAATCCTAGCATGATAAAGAAGATTCAAAGAGAGTGAGATGCCAGCTCCTTTCATTCAGTCAGTAGCTTCAAACATTTCTGGACGTTTTTCAATGGCAAAAATCAATGAATATTGTAAATGCACAAACAGTAATATCTCCACATTGCAAGGTGCAATTCTGAAATTTTTTGCTTTTTCCTGCTCCTCTTAGCATGATAAAGAAGATTCAAAGAGAGTGAGATGCCAGCTCTTTTCATTCAGTCAGTAGCTTCAAACATCTCTGGTATATGAATAACATGATGTTTTTCAATGGCAAAAATCAATGAATATTGTAAATGCACAAACAGTAATTTCTCCGCATTGCAAGGTGCAATTCTGAAATTTTTTGCTTTTTCCTGCTAATCCTAGCATGATAAAGAAGATTCAAAGAGATTGAGATGCCAGCTCCTTTCATTCAGTCAGTAGCTTCAAACATTTCTGGACGTTTTTCAATGGCAAAAATCAATGAATATTGTAAATGCACAATCAGTAATATCTCCACATTGCAAGGTGCAATTCTGAAATTTTTTGCTTTTTCCTGCTAATCCTAGCATGATAAAGAAGATTCAAAGAGAGTGAGATGCCAGCTCCTTTCATTCAGTCAGTAGCTTCAAACATTTCTGGTATATGAAAAAAATGTTTTTCAATGGCAAAAATCAATGAATATTGTAAATGCACAAACAGTAATATCTCCACATTGCAAGGTGCAATTCTGAAATTTTTTGCTTTTTCCTGTTAATCCTAGCATGATAAAGAAGATTCAAAGAGAGTGAGATGCCAGCTCCTTTCATTCAGTCAGTAGCTTCAAACATTTCTGGTATATGAAAAACATGTTTTTCAATGGCAAAAATCAATGAATATTGTAAATGCACAAACAGTAATATCTCCACATTGCAAGGTGCAATTCTGAAATTTTTTGCTTTTTCCTGCTAATCCTAGCATGATAAAGAAGATTCAAAGAGAGTGAGATGCCAGCTCCTTTCATTCAGTCAGTAGCTTCAAACATTTCTGGTATATGAAAAACATGTTTTTCAATGGCAAAAATCAATGAATATTGTAAATGCACAAACAGTAATATCTCCACATTGCACGGTGCAATTCTGAAATTTTTAGCTTTTTCCTGTTAATCCTAGCATGATAAAGAAGATTCAGAGTGAGATGCCAGCTCCTTTCATTCAGTCAGTAGCTTCAAACATTTCTGGTATATGAAAAACATGTTTTTCAATGGCAAAAATCAATGAATATTGTAAATGCACAAACAGTAATATCTCCACATTGCAAGGTGCAATTCTGAAATTTTTTGCTTTTTCCTGCTAATCCTAGCATGATAAAGAAGATTCAAAGAGAGTGAGATGCCAGCTCCTTTCATTCAGTCAGTAGCTTCAAACATTTCTGGTATATGAAAAACATGTTTTTCAATGGCAAAAATCAATGAATATTGTAAATGCACAAACAGTAATATCTCCACATTGCAAGGTGCAATTCTGAAATTTTTTGCTTTTTCCTGTTAATCCTAGCATGATAAAGAAGATTCAAAGAGAGTGAGATGCCAGCTCCTTTCATTCAGTCAGTAGCTTCAAACATTTCTGGTATATGAAAAACATGTTTTTCAATGGCAAAAATCAATGAATATTGTAAATGCACAAACAGTAATATCTCCACATTGCAAGGTGCAATTCTGAAATTTTTTGCTTTTTCCTGCTAATCCTAGCATGATAAAGAAGATTCAAAGAGAGTGAGATGCCAGCTCCTTTCATTCAGTCAGTAGCTTCAAACATTTCTGGTATATGAAAAACATGTTTTTCAATGGCAAAAATCAATGAATATTGTAAATGCACAAACAGTAATATCTCCACATTGCAAGGTGCAATTCTGAAATTTTTTGCTTTTTCCTGCTAATCCTAGCATGATAAAGAAGATTCAAAGAGAGTAAGATGCCAGCTCCTTTCATTCAGTCAGTAGCTTCAAACATTTCTGGTATATGAAAAACATGTTTTTCAATGGCAAAAATCAATGAATATTGTAAATGCACAAACAGTAATATCTCCACATTGCACGGTGCAATTCTGAAATTTTTAGCTTTGTCCTGTTAATCCTAGCATGATAAAGAAGATTCAAAGAGAGTGAGATGCCAGCTCCTTTCATTCAGTCAGTAGCTTCAAACATTTCTGGACGTTTTTCAATAGCAAAAATCAATGAATATTGTAAATGCACAAACAGTAATATCTCCACATTGCAAGGTGCAATTCTGAAATTTTTTGCTTTTTCCTGCTAATCCTAGCATGATAAAGAAGATTCAAAGAGAGTGAGATGCCAGCTCTTTTCATTCAGTCAGTAGCTTCAAACATTTCTGGTATATGAATAACATGGTTTTTCAATGGCAAAAATCAATGAATATTGTAAATGCACAAACAGTAATATCTCCACATTGCAACGTGCAATTCTGAAATTTTTTGCTTTTTCCTGCTAATCCTAGCATGATAAAGAAGATTCAAAGAGATTGAGATGCCAGCTCCTTTCATTCAGTCAGTAGCTTCAAACATTTCTGGACGTTTTTCAATGGCAAAAATCAATGAATATTGTAAATGCACAATCAGTAATATCTCCACATTGCAAGGTGCAATTCTGAAATTTTTTGCTTTTTCCTGCTCCTCTTAGCATGATAAAGAAGATTCAAAGAGAGTGAGATGCCAGCTCTTTTCATTCAGTCAGTAGCTTCAAACATTTCTGGTATATGAATAACATGATGTTTTTCAATGGCAAAAATCAATGAATATTGTAAATGCACAAACAGTAATTTCTCCACATTGCAAGGTGCAATTCTGAAATTTTTTGCTTTTTCCTGCTAATCCTAGCATGATAAAGATTCAAAGAGATTGAGATGCCAGCTCCTTTCATTCAGTCAGTAGCTTCAAACATTTCTGGACGTTTTTCAATGGCAAAAATCAATGAATATTGTAAATGCACAAACAGTAATATCTCCACATTGCAAGGTGCAATTCTGAAATTTTTTGCTTTTTCCTGCTAATCCTAGCATGATAAAGAAGATTCAAAGAGAGTGAGATGCCAGCTCTTTTCATTCAGACAGTAGCTTCAAACATTTCTGGTATATGAATAACATGATGTTTTTCAATGTCAAAAATCAATGAAAATTGTAAATGCACAAACAGTAATTTCTCCGCATTGCAAGGTGCAATTCTGAAATTTTTTGCTTTTTCCTGCTCCTCTTAGCATGATAAAGAAGATTCAAAGAGAGTGAGATGCCAGCTCTTTTCATTCAGTCAGTAGCTTCAAACATCTCTGGTATATGAATAACATGATGTTTTTCAATGGCAAAAATCAATGAATATTGTATATGCACAAACAGTAATTTCTCCGCATTGCAAGGTGCAATTCTGAAATTTTTTGCTTTTTCCTGCTAATCCTAGCATGATAAAGAAGATTCAAAGAGAGTGAGATTCCAGCTCCTTTCATTCAGTCAGTAGCTTCAAACATTTCTGGACGTTTTTCAATGGCAAAAATCAATGAATATTGTAAATGCACAAACAGTAATATCTCCACATTGCAAGGTGCAATTCTGAAATTTTTTGCTTTTTCCTGCTAATCCTGGCATGATAAAGAAGATTCAAAGAGAGTGAGATGCCAGCTCTTTTCATTCAGTCAGTAGCTTCAAACATTTCTGGTATATGAATAACATGTTTTTCAATGGCAAAAATCAATGAATATTGTAAATGCACAAACAGTAATTTCTCCGCATTGCAAGGTGCAATTCTGAAATTTTTTGCTTTTTCCTGCTAATCCTAGCATGATAAAGAAGATTCAAAGAGAGTGAGATGCCAGCTGCTTTCATTCAGTCAGCAGCTTCAAACATTTCTGGACGTTTTTCAATGGCAAAAATCAATGAATATTGTAAATTCACAAACAGTAATATCTCCACATTGCTACGTGCAATTCTGAAATTTTTTGCTTTTTCCTGCTCCTCTTAGCATGATAAAGAAGATTCAAAGAGAGTGAGATGCCAGCTCTTTTCATTCAGTCAGTAGCTTCAAACATTTCTGGTATATGAATAACATGATGTTTTTCAATGGCAAAAATCAATGAATATTGTAAATGCACAAACAGTAATTTCTCCGCATTGCAAGGTGCAATTCTGAAATTTTTTGATTTTTCCTGCTAATCCTAGCATGATAAAGAAGATTCAAAGAGAGTGAGATGCCAGCTCCTTTCATTCAGTCAGTAGCTTCAAACATTTCTGGACGTTTTTCAATGGCAAAAATCAATGAATATTGTAAATGCACAAACAGTAATATCTCCACATTGCAACGTGCAATTCTGAAATTTTTTGCTTTTTCCTGCTCCTCTTAACATGATAAAGAAGATTCAAAGAGAGTGAGATGCCAGCTCTTTTCATTCAGTCAGTAGCTTCAAACATTTCTGGTATATGAATAACATGATGTTTTTCAATGGCAAAAATCAATGAATATTGTAAATGCACAAACAGTAATTTCTCCGCATTGCAAGGTGCAATTCTGAAATTTTTTGCTTTTTCCTGCTAATCCTAGCATGATAAAGAAGATTCAAAGAGATTGAGATGCCAGCTCCTTTCATTCAGTCAGTAGCTTCAAACATTTCTGGACGTTTTTCAATGGCAAAAATCAATGAATATTGTAAATGCACAATCAGTAATATCTCCACATTGCAAGGTGCAATTCTGAAATTTTTTGCTTTTTCCTGCTCCACTTAGCCTGATAAAGAAGATTCAAAGAGAGTGAGATGCCAGCTCTTTTCATTCAGTCAGTAGCTTCAAACATTTCTGGTATATGAATAACATGATGTTTTTCAATGGCAAAAATCAATGAATATTGTAAATGCACAAACAGTAATATCTCCGCATTGCAAGGTGCAATTCTGAAATTTTTTGCTTTTTCCTGCTAATCCTAGCATGATAAAGAAGATTCAAAGAGATTGAGATGCCAGCTCCTTTCATTCAGTCAGTAGCTTCAAACATTTCTGGACGTTTTTCAATGGCAAAAATCAATGAATATTGTAAATGCACAAACAGTAATATCTCCACATTGCAAGGTGCAATTCTGAAATTTTTTGCTTTTTCCTGCTAATCCTAGCATGATAAAGAAGATTCAAAGAGAATGAGATGCCAGCTCCTTTCATTCAGTCAGTAGCTTCAAACATTTCTGGACGGTTTTCAATGGCAAAAATCAATGAATATTGTAAATGCACAAACAGTAATATCTCCACATTGCAACGTGCAATTCTGAAATTTTTTGCTTTTTCCTGCTAATCCTGGCATGATAAAGAAGATTCAAAGATAGTGAGATGCCAGCTCTTTTCATTCAGTCAGTAGCTTCAAACATTTCTGGTATATGAATAACATGGTTTTTCAATGGCAAAAATCAATGAATATTGTAAATGCACAAAGAGTAATTTCTCCGCATTGCAAGGTGCAATTCTGAAATTTTTTGCTTTTTCCTGCTAATCCTAGCATGATAAAGAAGATTCAAAGAGATTGAGATGCCAGCTCCTTTCATTCAGTCAGTAGCTTCAAACATTTCTGGACGTTTTTCAATGGCAAAAATCAATGAATATTGTAAATGCACAAACAGTAATATCTCCACATTGCAAGGTGCAATTCTGAAATTTTTTGCTCTTTCCTGCTCCTCTTAGCATGATAAAGAAGTTTCAAAGAGAGTGAGATGCCAGCTCTTTTCATTCAGTCAGTAGCTTCAAACATTTCTGGTATATGAATAACATGATGTTTTTCAATGGCAAAAATCAATGAATATTGTAAATGCACAAACAGTAATTTCTCCGCATTGCAAGGTGCAATTCTGAAATTTTTTGCTTTTTCCTGCTAATCCTGGCATGATAAAGAAGATTCAAAGAGAGTGAGATGCCAGCTCCTTTCATTCAGTCAGTATCTTCAAACATTTCTGGACGTTTTTCAATGGCAAAAATCAATGAATATTGTAAATGCACAAACAGTAATATCTCCACATTGCAAGGTGCAATTCTGAAATTTTTTGCTTTTTCCTGCTAATCCTGGCATGATAAAGAAGATTCAAAGAGAGTGAGATGCCAGCTCTTTTCATTCAGTCAGTAGCTTCAAACATTTCTGGTATATGAATAACATGATGTTTTTCAATGGCAAAAATCAATGAATATTGTAAATGCACAAACAGTAATTTCTCCGCATTGCAAGGTGCAATTCTGAAATTTTTTGCTTTTTCCTGCTAATCCTAGCATGATAAAGAACATTCAAAGAGAGTGAGATGCCAGCTCCTTTCATTCAGTCAGTAGCTTCAAACATTTCTGGACATTTTTCAATGGCAAAAATCAATGAATATTGTAAATGCACAAACAGTAATATCTCCACATTGCAAGGTGCAATTCTGAAATTTTTTGCTTTTTCCTGCTCCTCTTAGCATGATAAAGAAGATTCAAAGAGAGTGAGATGCCAGCTCTTTTCATTCAGTCAGTAGCTTCAAACATCTCTGGTATATGAATAACATGATGTTTTTCAATGGCAAAAATCAATGAATATTGTAAATGCACAAACAGTAATTTCTCCGCATTGCAAGGTGCAATTCTGAAATTTTTTGCTTTTTCCTGCTAATGCTAGCATGATAAAGAAGATTCAAAGAGATTGAGATGCCAGCTCCTTTCATTCAGTCAGTAGCTTCAAACATTTCTGGATGTTTTTCAATTGCAAAAATCAATGAATATTGTAAATGCACAAACAGTAATATCTCCACATTGCAAGGTGCAATTCTGAAATTTTTTGCTTTTTCCTGCTAATCCTAGCATGATAAAGAAGATTCAAAGAGAGTGAGATGCCAGCTCCTTTCATTCAGTCAGTAGCTTCAAACATTTCTGGACGGTTTTCAATGGCAAAAATCAATGAATATTGTAAATGCACAAACAGTAATATCTCCACATTGCAACGTGCAATTCTGAAATTTTTTGCTTTTTCCTGCTCCTCTTAGCATGATAAAGAAGATTCAAAGAGAGTGAGATGCCAGCTCTTTTCATTCAGTCAGTAGCTTCAAACAATTCTGGTATATGAATAACATGATGTTTTTCAATGGCAAAAATCAATGAATATTGTAAATGAACAAACAGTAATTTCTCCGCATTGCAAGGTGCAATTCTGAAATTTTTTGCTTTTTCCTGCTAATCCTAGCATGATAAAGAAGATTCAAAGAGAGTGAGATGCCAGCTCCTTTCATTCAGTCAGTAGCTTTAAACATTTCTGGACGTTTTTCAATGGCAAAAATCAATGAATATTGTAAATGCACAAACAGTAATATCTCCACATTGCAAGGTGCAATTCTGAAATTTTTTGCTTTTTCCTGCTCCTCTTAGCATGATAAAGAAGATTCAAAGAGAGTGAGATGCCAGTTCTTTTCATTCAGTCAGTAGCTTCAAACATCTCTGGTATATGAATAACATGATGTTTTTCAATGGCAAAAATCAATGAATATTGTAAATGCACAAACAGTAATATCTCCACATTGCAAGGTGCAATTCTGAAATTTTTTGCTTTTTCCTGCTAATCCTGGCATGATAAAGAAGATTCAAAGAGAGTGAGATGCCAGCTCTTTTCATTCAGTCAGTAGCTTCAAACATTTCTGGTATATGAATAACATGTTTTTCAATGGCAAAAATCAATGAATATTGTAAATGCACAAACAGTAATTTCTCCGCATTGCAAGGTGCAATTCTGAAATTTTTTGCTTTTTCCTGCTAATCCTAGCATGATAAAGAAGATTCAAAGAGAGTGAGATGCCAGCTGCTTTCATTCAGTCAGTAGCTTCAAACATTTCTGGACGTTTTTCAATGGCAAAAATCAATGAATATTGTAAATGCACAAACAGTAATATCTCCACATTGCAACATGCAATTCTGAAATTTTTTGCTTTTTCCTGCTCCTCTTAGCATGATAAAGAAGATTCAAAGAGAATGAGATGCCAGCTCTTTTCATTCAGTCAGTAGCTTCAAACATTTCTGGTATATGAATAACATGATGTTTTTCAATGGCAAAAATCAATGAATATTGTAAATGCACAAACAGTAATTTCTCCGCATTGCAAGGTGCAATTCTGAAATTTTTTGATTTTTCCTGCTAATCCTAGCATGATAAAGAAGATTCAAAGAGAGTGAGATGCCAGCTCCTTTCATTCAGTCAGTAGCTTCAAACATTTCTGGACGTTTTTCAATGGCAAAAATCATTGAATATTGTAAATGCACAAACAGTAATATCTCCACATTGCAAGGTGCAATTCTGAAATTTTTTGCTTTTTCCTGCTCCTCTTAGCATGATAAAGAAGATTCAAAGAGAGTGAGATGCCAGCTCTTTTCATTCAGTCAGTAGCTTCAAACATTTCTGGTATATGAATAACATGATGTTTTTCAATGGCAAAAATCAATGAATATTGTAAATGCACAAACAGTAATTTCTCCGCATTGCAAGGTGCAATTCTGAAATTTTTTGCTTTTTCCTGCTAATCCTAGCATGATAAAGAAGATTCAAAGAGATTGAGATGCCAGCTCCTTTCATTCAGTCAGTAGCTTCAAACATTTCTGGACGTTTTTCAATGGCAAAAATCAATGAATATTGTAAATGCACAATCAGTAATATCTCCACATTGCAAGGTGCAATTCTGAAATTTTTTGCTTTTTCCTGCTCCTCTTAGCCTGATAAAGAAGATTCAAAGAGAGTGAGATGCCAGCTCTTTTCATTCAGTTAGTAGCTTCAAACATTTCTGGTATATGAATAACATGATGTTTTTCAATGGCAAAAATCAATGAATATTGTAAATGCACAAACAGTAATATCTCCGCATTGCAAGGTGCAATTCTGAAATTTTTTGCTTTTTCCAGCTAATCCTAGCATGATAAAGAAGATTCAAAGAGATTGAGATGCCAGCTCCTTTCATTCAGTCAGTAGCTTCAAACATTTCTGGACGTTTTTCAATGGCAAAAATCAATGAATATTGTAAATGCACAAACAGTAATATCTCCACATTGCAAGGTGCAATTCTGAAATTTTTTGCTTTTTCCTGCTAATCCTAGCATGATAAAGAAGATTCAAAGAGAATGAGATGCCAGCTCCTTTCATTCAGTCAGTAGCTTCAAACATTTCTGGACGGTTTTCAATGGCAAAAATCAATGAATATTGTAAATGCACAAACAGTAATATCTCCACATTGCAACGTGCAATTCTGAAATTTTTTGCTTTTTCCTGCTAATCCTGGCATGATAAAGAAGATTCAAAGATAGTGAGATGCCAGCTCTTTTCATTCAGTCAGTAGCTTCAAACATTTCTGGTATATGAATAACATGGTTTTTCAATGGCAAAAATCAATGAATATTGTAAATGCACAAAGAGTAATTTCTCCGCATTGCAAGGTGCAATTCTGAAATTTTTTGCTTTTTCCTGCTAATCCTAGCATGATAAAGAAGATTCAAAGAGATTGAGATGCCAGCTCCTTTCATTCAGTCAGTAGCTTCAAACATTTCTGGACGTTTTTCAATGGCAAAAATCAATGAATATTGTAAATGCACAAACAGTAATATCTCCACATTGCAAGGTGCAATTCTGAAATTTTTTGTTCTTTCCTGCTCCTCTTAGCATGATAAAGAAGATTCAAAGAGAGTGAGATGCCAGCTCTTTTCATTCAGTCAGTAGCTTCAAACATTTCTGGTATATGAATAACATGATGTTTTTCAATGGCAAAAATCAATGAATATTGTAAATGCACAAACAGTAATTTCTCCGCATTGCAAGGTGCAATTCTGAAATTTTTTGCTTTTTCCTGCTAATCCTGGCATGATAAAGAAGATTCAAAGAGAGTGAGATGCCAGCTCCTTTCATTCAGTCAGTATCTTCAAACATTTCTGGACGTTTTTCAATGGCAAAAATCAATGAATATTGTAAATGCACAAACAGTAATATCTCCACATTGCAAGGTGCAATTCTGAAATTTTTTGCTTTTTCCTGCTAATCCTGGCATGATAAAGAAGATTCAAAGAGAGTGAGATGCCAGCTCTTTTCATTCAGTCAGTAGCTTCAAACATTTCTGGTATATGAATAACATGATGTTTTTCAATGGCAAAAATCAATGAATATTGTAAATGCACAAACAGTAATTTCTCCGCATTGCAAGGTGCAATTCTGAAATTTTTTGCTTTTTCCTGCTAATCCTAGCATGATAAAGAACATTCAAAGAGAGTGAGATGCCAGCTCCTTTCATTCAGTCAGTAGCTTCAAACATTTCTGGACGTTTTTCAATGGCAAAAATCAATGAATATTGTAAATGCACAAACAGTAATATCTCCACATTGCAAGGTGCAATTCTGAAATTTTTTGCTTTTTCCTGCTAATCCTAGCATGATAAAGAAGATTCAAAGAGATTGAGATGCCAGCTCCTTTCATTCAGTCAGTAGCTTCAAACATTTCTGGACGTTTTTCAATGGCAAAAATCAATGAATATTGTAAATGCACAATCAGTAATATCTCCACATTGCAAGGTGCAATTCTGAAATTTTTTGCTTTTTCCTGCTCCTCTTAGCCTGATAAAGAAGATTCAAAGAGAGTGAGATGCCAGCTCTTTTCATTCAGTTAGTAGCTTCAAACATTTCTGGTATATGAATAACATGATGTTTTTCAATGGCAAAAATCAATGAATATTGTAAATGCACAAACAGTAATATCTCCGCATTGCAAGGTGCAATTCTGAAATTTTTTGCTTTTTCCAGCTAATCCTAGCATGATAAAGAAGATTCAAAGAGATTGAGATGCCAGCTCCTTTCATTCAGTCAGTAGCTTCAAACATTTCTGGACGTTTTTCAATGGCAAAAATCAATGAATATTGTAAATGCACAAACAGTAATATCTCCACATTGCAAGGTGCAATTCTGAAATTTTTTGCTTTTTCCTGCTAATCCTAGCATGATAAAGAAGATTCAAAGAGAATGAGATGCCAGCTCCTTTCATTCAGTCAGTAGCTTCAAACATTTCTGGACGGTTTTCAATGGCAAAAATCAATGAATATTGTAAATGCACAAACAGTAATATCTCCACATTGCAACGTGCAATTCTGAAATTTTTTGCTTTTTCCTGCTAATCCTGGCATGATAAAGAAGATTCAAAGATAGTGAGATGCCAGCTCTTTTCATTCAGTCAGTAGCTTCAAACATTTCTGGTATATGAATAACATGGTTTTTCAATGGCAAAAATCAATGAATATTGTAAATGCACAAAGAGTAATTTCTCCGCATTGCAAGGTGCAATTCTGAAATTTTTTGCTTTTTCCTGCTAATCCTAGCATGATAAAGAAGATTCAAAGAGATTGAGATGCCAGCTCCTTTCATTCAGTCAGTAGCTTCAAACATTTCTGGACGTTTTTCAATGGCAAAAATCAATGAATATTGTAAATGCACAAACAGTAATATCTCCACATTGCAAGGTGCAATTCTGAAATTTTTTGTTCTTTCCTGCTCCTCTTAGCATGATAAAGAAGATTCAAAGAGAGTGAGATGCCAGCTCTTTTCATTCAGTCAGTAGCTTCAAACATTTCTGGTATATGAATAACATGATGTTTTTCAATGGCAAAAATCAATGAATATTGTAAATGCACAAACAGTAATTTCTCCGCATTGCAAGGTGCAATTCTGAAATTTTTTGCTTTTTCCTGCTAATCCTGGCATGATAAAGAAGATTCAAAGAGAGTGAGATGCCAGCTCCTTTCATTCAGTCAGTATCTTCAAACATTTCTGGACGTTTTTCAATGGCAAAAATCAATGAATATTGTAAATGCACAAACAGTAATATCTCCACATTGCAAGGTGCAATTCTGAAATTTTTTGCTTTTTCCTGCTAATCCTGGCATGATAAAGAAGATTCAAAGAGAGTGAGATGCCAGCTCTTTTCATTCAGTCAGTAGCTTCAAACATTTCTGGTATATGAATAACATGATGTTTTTCAATGGCAAAAATCAATGAATATTGTAAATGCACAAACAGTAATTTCTCCGCATTGCAAGGTGCAATTCTGAAATTTTTTGCTTTTTCCTGCTAATCCTAGCATGATAAAGAACATTCAAAGAGAGTGAGATGCCAGCTCCTTTCATTCAGTCAGTAGCTTCAAACATTTCTGGACGTTTTTCAATGGCAAAAATCAATGAATATTGTAAATGCACAAACAGTAATATCTCCACATTGCAAGGTGCAATTCTGAAATTTTTTGCTTTTTCCTGCTCCTCTTAGCATGATAAAGAAGATTCAAAGAGAGTGAGATGCCAGCTCTTTTCATTCAGTCAGTAGCTTCAAACATCTCTGGTATATGAATAACATGATGTTTTTCAATGGCAAAAATCAATGAATATTGTAAATGCACAAACAGTAATTTCTCCGCATTGCAAGGTGCAATTCTGAAATTTTTTGCTTTTTCCTGCTAATGCTAGCATGATAAAGAAGATTCAAAGAGATTGAGATGCCAGCTCCTTTCATTCAGTCAGTAGCTTCAAACATTTCTGGATGTTTTTCAATGGCAAAAATCAATGAATATTGTAAATGCACAAACAGTAATATCTCCACATTGCAAGGTGCAATTCTGAAATTTTTTGCTTTTTCCTGCTAATCCTAGCATGATAAAGAAGATTCAAAGAGAGTGAGATGCCAGCTCCTTTCATTCAGTCAGTAGCTTCAAACATTTCTGGACGGTTTTCAATGGCAAAAATCAATGAATATTGTAAATGCACAAACAGTAATATCTCCACATTACAACGTGCAATTCTGAAATTTTTTGCTTTTTCCTGCTCCTCTTAGCATGATAAAGAAGATTCAAAGAGAGTGAGATGCCAGCTCTTTTCATTCAGTCAGTAGCTTCAAACAATTCTGGTATATGAATAACATGATGTTTTTCAATGGCAAAAATCAATGAATATTGTAAATGAACAAACAGTAATTTCTCCGCATTGCAAGGTGCAATTCTGAAATTTTTTGCTTTTTCCTGCTAATCCTAGCATGATAAAGAAGATTCAAAGAGAGTGAGATGCCAGCTCCTTTCATTCAGTCAGTAGCTTTAAACATTTCTGGACGTTTTTCAATGGCAAAAATCAATGAATATTGTAAATGCACAAACAGTAATTTCTCCGCATTGCAAGGTGCAATTCTGAAATTTTTTGCTTTTTCCTGCTAATCCTAGCATGATAAAGAAGATTCAAAGAGATTGAGATGCCAGCTCCTTTCATTCAGTCAGTAGCTTCAAACATTTCTGGACGTTTTTCAATGGCAAAAATCAATGAATATTGTAAATGCACAATCAGTAATATCTCCACATTGCAAGGTGCAATTCTGAAATTTTTTGCTTTTTCCTGCTCCTCTTAGCCTGATAAAGAAGATTCAAAGAGAGTGAGATGCCAGCTCTTTTCATTCAGTTAGTAGCTTCAAACATTTCTGGTATATGAATAACATGATGTTTTTCAATGGCAAAAATCAATGAATATTGTAAATGCACAAACAGTAATATCTCCGCATTGCAAGGTGCAATTCTGAAATTTTTTGCTTTTTCCTGCTCCTCTTAGCCTGATAAAGAAGATTCAAAGAGAGTGAGATGCCAGCTCTTTTCATTCAGTTAGTAGCTTCAAACATTTCTGGTATATGAATAACATGATGTTTTTCAATGGCAAAAATCAATGAATATTGTAAATGCACAAACAGTAATATCTCCGCATTGCAAGGTGCAATTCTGAAATTTTTTGCTTTTTCCAGCTAATCCTAGCATGATAAAGAAGATTCAAAGAGATTGAGATGCCAGCTCCTTTCATTCAGTCAGTAGCTTCAAACATTTCTGGACGTTTTTCAATGGCAAAAATCAATGAATATTGTAAATGTACAAACAGTAATATCTCCACATTGCAAGGTGCAATTCTGAAATTTTTTGCTTTTTCCTGCTAATCCTAGCATGATAAAGAAGATTCAAAGAGAATGAGATGCCAGCTCCTTTCATTCAGTCAGTAGCTTCAAACATTTCTGGACGGTTTTCAATGGCAAAAATCAATGAATATTGTAAATGCACAAACAGTAATATCTCCACATTGCAACGTGCAATTCTGAAATTTTTTGCTTTTTCCTGCTAATCCTGGCATGATAAAGAAGATTCAAAGATAGTGAGATGCCAGCTCTTTTCATTCAGTCAGTAGCTTCAAACATTTCTGGTATATGAATAACATGGTTTTTCAATGGCAAAAATCAATGAATATTGTAAATGCACAAACAGTAATTTCTCCGCATTGCAAGGTGCAATTCTGAAATTTTTTGCTTTTTCCTGCTAATCCTAGCATGATAAAGAAGATTCAAAGAGATTGAGATGCCAGCTCCTTTCATTCAGTCAGTAGCTTCAAACATTTCTGGACGTTTTTCAATGGCAAAAATCAATGAATATTGTAAATGCACAAACAGTAATATCTCCACATTGCAAGGTGCAATTCTGAAATTTTTTGCTCTTTCCTGCTCCTCTTAGCATGATAAAGAAGATTCAAAGAGAGTGAGATGCCAGCTCTTTTCATTCAGTCAGTAGCTTCAAACATTTCTGGTATATGAATAACATGATGTTTTTCAATGGCAAAAATCAATGAATATTGTAAATGCACAAACAGTAATTTCTCCGCATTGCAAGGTGCAATTCTGAAATTTTTTGCTTTTTCCTGCTAATCCTGGCATGATAAAGAAGATTCAAAGAGAGTGAGATGCCAGCTCCTTTCATTCAGTCAGTATCTTCAAACATTTCTGGACGTTTTTCAATGGCAAAAATCAATGAATATTGTAAATGCACAAACAGTAATATCTCCACATTGCAAGGTGCAATTCTGAAATTTTTTGCTTTTTCCTGCTAATCCTGGCATGATAAAGAAGATTCAAAGAGAGTGAGATGCCAGCTCTTTTCATTCAGTCAGTAGCTTCAAACATTTCTGGTATATGAATAACATGATGTTTTTCAATGGCAAAAATCAATGAATATTGTAAATGCACAAACAGTAATTTCTCCGCATTGCAAGGTGCAATTCTGAAATTTTTTGCTTTTTCCTGCTAATCCTAGCATGATAAAGAACATTCAAAGAGAGTGAGATGCCAGCTCCTTTCATTCAGTCAGTAGCTTCAAACATTTCTGGACGTTTTTCAATGGCAAAAATCAATGAATATTGTAAATGCACAAACAGTAATATCTCCACATTGCAAGGTGCAATTCTGAAATTTTTTGCTTTTTCCTGCTCCTCTTAGCATGATAAAGAAGATTCAAAGAGAGTGAGATGCCAGCTCTTTTCATTCAGTCAGTAGCTTCAAACATCTCTGGTATATGAATAACATGATGTTTTTCAATGGCAAAAATCAATGAATATTGTAAATGCACAAACAGTAATTTCTCCGCATTGCAAGGTGCAATTCTGAAATTTTTTGCTTTTTCCTGCTAATGCTAGCATGATAAAGAAGATTCAAAGAGATTGAGATGCCAGCTCCTTTCATTCAGTCAGTAGCTTCAAACATTTCTGGATGTTTTTCAATGGCAAAAATCAATGAATATTGTAAATGCACAAACAGTAATATCTCCACATTGCAAGGTGCAATTCTGAAATTTTTTGCTTTTTCCTGCTAATCCTAGCATGATAAAGAACATTCAAAGAGAGTGAGATGCCAGCTCCTTTCATTCAGTCAGTAGCTTCAAACATTTCTGGACGGTTTTCAATGGCAAAAATCAATGAATATTGTAAATGCACAAACAGTAATATCTCCACATTGCAACGTGCAATTCTGAAATTTTTTGCTTTTTCCTGCTCCTCTTAGCATGATAAAGAAGATTCAAAGAGAGTGAGATGCCAGCTCTTTTCATTCAGTCAGTAGCTTCAAACAATTCTGGTATATGAATAACATGATGTTTTTCAATGGCAAAAATCAATGAATATTGTAAATGAACAAACAGTAATTTCTCCGCATTGCAAGGTGCAATTCTGAAATTTTTTGCTTTTTCCTGCTAATCCTAGCATGATAAAGAAGATTCAAAGAGAGTGAGATGCCAGCTCCTTTCATTCAGTCAGTAGCTTTAAACATTTCTGGACGTTTTTCAATGGCAAAAATCAATGAATATTGTAAATGCACAAACAGTAATATCTCCACATTGCAAGGTGCAATTCTGAAATTTTTTGCTTTTTCCTGCTCCTCTTAGCATGATAAAGAAGATTCAAAGAGAGTGAGATGCCAGTTCTTTTCATTCAGTCAGTAGCTTCAAACATCTCTGGTATATGAATAACATGATGTTTTTCAATGGCAAAAATCAATGAATATTGTAAATGCACAAACAGTAATATCTCCACATTGCAAGGTGCAATTCTGAAATTTTTTGCTTTTTCCTGCTAATCCTGGCATGATAAAGAAGATTCAAAGAGAGTGAGATGCCAGCTCTTTTCATTCAGTCAGTAGCTTCAAACATTTCTGGTATATGAATAACATGTTTTTCAATGGCAAAAATCAATGAATATTGTAAATGCACAAACAGTAATTTCTCCGCATTGCAAGGTGCAATTCTGAAATTTTTTGCTTTTTCCTGCTAATCCTAGCATGATAAAGAAGATTCAAAGAGAGTGAGATGCCAGCTGCTTTCATTCAGTCAGTAGCTTCAAACATTTCTGGACGTTTTTCAATGGCAAAAATCAATGAATATTGTAAATGCACAAACAGTAATATCTCCACATTGCAACGTGCAATTCTGAAATTTTTTGCTTTTTCCTGCTCCTCTTAGCATGATAAAGAAGATTCAAAGAGAGTGAGATGCCAGCTCTTTTCATTCAGTCAGTAGCTTCAAACATTTCTGGTATATGAATAACATGATGTTTTTCAATGGCAAAAATCAATGAATATTGTAAATGCACAAACAGTAATTTCTCCGCATTGCAAGGTGCAATTCTGAAATTTTTTGATTTTTCCTGCTAATCCTAGCATGATAAAGAAGATTCAAAGAGAGTGAGATGCCAGCTCCTTTCATTCAGTCAGTAGCTTCAAACATTTCTGGACGTTTTTCAATGGCAAAAATCATTGAATATTGTAAATGCACAAACAGTAATATCTCCACATTGCAAGGTGCAATTCTGAAATTTTTTGCTTTTTCCTGCTCCTCTTAGCATGATAAAGAAGATTCAAAGAGAGTGAGATGCCAGCTCTTTTCATTCAGTCAGTAGCTTCAAACATTTCTGGTATATGAATAACATGATGTTTTTCAATGGCAAAAATCAATGAATATTGTAAATGCACAAACAGTAATTTCTCCGCATTGCAAGGTGCAATTCTGAAATTTTTTGCTTTTTCCTGCTAATCCTAGCATGATAAAGAAGATTCAAAGAGATTGAGATGCCAGCTCCTTTCATTCAGTCAGTAGCTTCAAACATTTCTGGACGTTTTTCAATGGCAAAAATCAATGAATATTGTAAATGCACAATCAGTAATATCTCCACATTGCAAGGTGCAATTCTGAAATTTTTGGCTTTTTCCTGCTCCTCTTAGCATGATAAAGAAGATTCAAAGAGAGTGAGATGCCAGCTCTTTTCATTCAGTCAGTAGCTTCAAACATTTCTGGTATATGAATAACATGATGTTTTTCAATGGCAAAAATCAATGAATATTGTAAATGCACAAACAGTAATATCTCCGCATTGCAAGGTGCAATTCTGAAATTTTTTGCTTTTTCCTGCTAATCCTAGCATGATAAAGAAGATTCAAAGAGAGTGAGATGCCAGCTCTTTTCATTCAGTCAGTAGCTTCAAACATTTCTGGTATATGAATAACATAATGTTTTTCAATGGCAAAAATCAATGAATATTGTAAATGCACAAACAGTAATATCTCCACATTGCAAGGTGCAATTCTGAAATTTTTTGCTTTTTCCTGCTAATCCTAGCATGATAAAGAAGATTCAAAGAGAGTGAGATGCCAGCTCCTTTCATTCAGTCAGTAGCTTCAAACATTTCTGGACGGTTTTCAATGGCAAAAATCAATGAATATTGTAAATGCACAAACAGTAATATCTCCACATTGCAACGTGCAATTCTGAAATTTTTTGCTTTTTCCTGCTAATCCTGGCATGATAAAGAAGATTCAAAGAGAGTGAGATGCCAGCTCTTTTCATTCAGTCAGTAGCTTCAAACATTTCTGGTATATGAATAACATGGTTTTTCAATGGCAAAAATCAATGAATATTGTAAATGCACAAAGAGTAATTTCTCCGCATTGCAAGGTGCAATTCTGAAATTTTTTGCTTTTTCCTGCTAATCCTAGCATGATAAAGAAGATTCAAAGAGAGTGAGATGCCAGCTCCTTTCATTCAGTCAGTAGCTTCAAACATTTCTGGACGTTTTTCAATGGCAAAAATCAATGAATATTGTAAATGCACAAACAGTAATATCTCCACATTGCAATGTGCAATTCTGAAATTTTTTGCTTTTTCCTGCTCCTCTTAGCATGATAAAGAAGATTCAAAGAGAGTGAGATGCCAGCTCTTTTCATTCAGTCAGTAGCTTCAAACATCTCTGGTATATGAATAACATGATGTTTTTCAATGGCAAAAATCAATGAATATTGTAAATGCACAAACAGTAATTTCTCCGCATTGCAAGGTGCAATTCTGAAATTTTTTGCTTTTTCCTGCTAATCCTAGCATGATAAAGAAGATTCAAAGAGAGTGAGATGCCAGCTCCTTTCATTCAGTCAGTAGCTTCAAACATTTCTGGACGTTTTTCAATGGCAAAAATCAATGAATATTGTAAATGCACAAACAGTAATATCTCCACATTGCAAGGTGCAATTCTGAAATTTTTTGCTTTTTCCTGCTCCTCTTAGCATGATAAAGAAGATTCAAAGAGAGTGAGATGCCAGCTCTTTTCATTCAGTCAGTAGCTTCAAACATCTCTGGTATATGAATAACATGATGTTTTTCAATGGCAAAAATCAATGAATATTGTAAATGCACAAACAGTAATTTCTCCGCATTGCAAGGTGCAATTCTGAAATTTTTTGCTTTTTCCTGCTAATCCTAGCATGATAAAGAAGATTCAAAGAGATTGAGATGCCAGCTCCTTTCATTCAGTCAGTAGCTTCAAACATTTCTGGACGTTTTTCAATGGCAAAAATCAATGAATATTGTAAATGCACAATCAGTAATATCTCCACATTGCAAGGTGCAATTCTGAAATTTTTTGCTTTTTCCTGCTCCTCTTAGCATGATAAAGAAGATTCAAAGAGAGTGAGATGCCAGCTCTTTTCATTCAGTCAGTAGCTTCAAACATTTCTGGTATATGAATAACATGATGTTTTTCAATGGCAAAAATCAATGAATATTGTAAATGCACAAACAGTAATTTCTCCGCATTGCAAGGTGCAATTCTGAAATTTTTTGCTTTTTCCTGCTAATCCTAGCATGATAAAGATTCAAAGAGATTGAGATGCCAGCTCCTTTCATTCAGTCAGTAGCTTCAAACATTTCTGGACGTTTTTCAATGGCAAAAATCAATGAATATTGTAAATGCACAAACAGTAATATCTCCACATTGCAAGGTGCAATTCTGAAATTTTTTGCTTTTTCCTGCTAATCCTAGCATGATAAAGAAGATTCAAAGAGAGTGAGATGCCAGCTCTTTTCATTCAGTCAGTAGCTTCAAACATTTCTGGTATATGAATAACATGGTTTTTCAATGGCAAAAATCAATGAATATTGTAAATGCACAAACAGTAATATCTCCACATTGCAACGTGCAATTCTGAAATTTTTTGCTTTTTCCTGCTCCTCTTAGCATGATAAAGAAGATTCAAAGAGAGTGAGATGCCAGCTCTTTTCATTCAGTCAGTAGCTTCAAACATTTCTGGTATATGAATAACATGATGTTTTTCAATGGCAAAAATCAATGAATATTGTAAATGCACAAACAGTAATTTCTCCGCATTGCAAGGTGCAATTCTGAAATTTTTTGCTTTTTCCTGCTAATCCTAGCATGATAAAGAAGATTCAAAGAGAGTGAGATGCCAGCTCCTTTCATTCAGTCAGTAGCTTTAAACATTTCTGGACGTTTTTCAATGGCAAAAATCAATGAATATTGTAAATGCACAAACAGTAATATCTCCACATTGCAAGGTGCAATTCTGAAATTTTTTGCTTTTTCCTGCTCCTCTTAGCATGATAAAGAAGATTCAAAGAGAGTGGGATGCCAGCTCTTTTCATTCAGTCAGTAGCTTCAAACATCTCTGGTATATGAATAACATGATGTTTTTCAATGGCAAAAATCAATGAATATTGTATATGCACAAACAGTAATTTCTCCGCATTGCAAGGTGCAATTCTGAAATTTTTTGCTTTTTCCTGCTAATCCTAGCATGATAAAGAAGATTCAAAGAGAGTGAGATGCCAGCTCCTTTCATTCAGTCAGTAGCTTCAAACATTTCTGGACGTTTTTCAATGGCAAAAATCAATGAATATTGTAAATGCACAAACAGTAATATCTCCACATTGCAAGGTGCAATTCTGAAATTTTTTGCTTTTTCCTGCTAATCCTGGCATGATAAAGAAGATTCAAAGAGAGTGAGATGCCAGCTCTTTTCATTCAGTCAGTAGCTTCAAACATTTCTGGTATATGAATAACATGTTTTTCAATGGCAAAAATCAATGAATATTGTAAATGCACAAACAGTAATTTCTTCGCATTGCAAGGTGCAATTCTGAAATTTTTTGCTTTTTCCTGCTAATCCTAGCATGATAAAGAAGATTCAAAGAGAGTGAGATGCCAGCTGCTTTCATTCAGTCAGTAGCTTCAAACATTTCTGGACGTTTTTCAATGGCAAAAATCAATGAATATTGTAAATGCACAAACAGTAATATCTCCACATTGCAACGTGCAATTCTGAAATTTTTTGCTTTTTCCTGCTCCTCTTAGCATGATAAAGAAGATTCAAAGAGAGTGAGATGCCAGCTCTTTTCATTCAGTCAGTAGCTTCAAACATTTCTGGTATATGAATAACATGATGTTTTTCAATGGCAAAAATCAATGAATATTGTAAATGCACAAACAGTAATTTCTCCGCATTGCAAGGTGCAATTCTGAAATTTTTTGATTTTTCCTGCTAATCCTAGCATGATAAAGAAGATTCAAAGAGAGTGAGATGCCAGCTACTTTCATTCAGTCAGTAGCTTCAAACATTTCTGGACGTTTTTCAATGGCAAAAATCAATGAATATTGTAAATGCACAAACAGTAATATCTCCACATTGCAACGTGCAATTCTGAAATTTTTTGCTTTTTCCTGCACGTCTTAGCATGATAAAGAAGATTCAAAGAGAGTGAGATGCCAGCTCTTTTCATTCAGTCAGTAGCTTCAAACATTTCTGGTATATGAATAACATGATGTTTTTCAATGGCAAAAATCAATGAATATTGTAAATGCACAAACAGTAATTTCTCCGCATTGCAAGGTGCAATTCTGAAATTTTTTGCTTTTTCCTGCTAATCCTAGCATGATAAAGAAGATTCAAAGAGATTGAGATGCCAGCTCCTTTCATTCAGTCAGTAGCTTCAAACATTTCTGGACGTTTTTCAATGGCAAAAATCAATGAATATTGTAAATGCACAATCAGTAATATCTCCACATTGCAAGGTGCAATTCTGAAATTTTTTGCTTTTTCCTGCTCCTCTTAGCATGATAAAGAAGATTCAAAGAGAGTGAGATGCCAGCTCTTTTCATTCAGTCAGTAGCTTCAAACATTTCTGGTATATGAATAACATGATGTTTTTCAATGGCAAAAATCAATGAATATTGTAAATGCACAAACAGTAATTTCTCCGCATTGCAAGGTGCAATTCTGAAATTTTTTGCTTTTTCCTGCTAATCCTAGCATGATAAAGAAGATTCAAAGAGATTGAGATGCCAGCTCCTTTCATTCAGTCAGTAGCTTCAAACATTTCTGGACGTTTTTCAATGGCAAAAATCAATGAATATTGTAAATGCACAAACAGTAATATCTCCACATTGCAAGGTGCAATTCTGAAATTTTTTGCTTTTTCCTGCTAATCCTAGCATGATAAAGAAGATTCAAAGAGATTGAGATGCCAGCTCCTTTCATTCAGTCAGTAGCTTCAAACATTTCTGGACGTTTTTCAATGGCAAAAATCAATGAATATTGTAAATGCACAATCAGTAATATCTCCACATTGCAAGGTGCAATTCTGAAATTTTTTGCTTTTTCCTGCTCCTCTTAGCATGATAAAGAAGATTCAAAGAGAGTGAGATGCCAGCTCTTTTCATTCAGTCAGTAGCTTCAAACATTTCTGGTATATGAATAACATGATGTTTTTCAATGGCAAAAATCAATGAATATTGTAAATGCACAAACAGTAATTTCTCCGCATTGCAAGGTGCAATTCTGAAATTTTTTGCTTTTTCCTGCTAATCCTAGCATGATAAAGAAGATTCAAAGAGATTGAGATGCCAGCTCCTTTCATTCAGTCAGCAGCTTCAAACATTTCTGGACGTTTTTCAATGGCAAAAATCAATGAATATTGTAAATGCACAAACAGTAATATCTCCACATTGCAAGGTGCAATTCTGAAATTTTTTGCTTTTTCCTGCTAATCCTAGCATGATAAAGAAGATTCAAAGAGAGTGAGATGCCAGCTCCTTTCATTCAGTCAGTAGCTTCAAACATTTCTGGACGGTTTTCAATGGCAAAAATCAATGAATATTGTAAATGCACAAACAGTAATATCTCCACATTGCAACGTGCAATTCTGAAATTTTTTACTTTTTCCTGCTAATCCTGGCATGATAAAGAAGATTCAAAGAGAGTGAGATGCCAGCTCTTTTCATTCAGTCAGTAGCTTCAAACATTTCTGGTATATGAATAACATGGTTTTTCAATGGCAAAAATCAATGAATATTGTAAATGCACAAAGAGTAATTTCTCCGCATTGCAAGGTGCAATTCTGAAATTTTTTGCTTTTTCCTGCTAATCCTAGCATGATAAAGAAGATTCAAAGAGATTGAGATGCCAGCTCCTTTCATTCAGTCAGTAGCTTCAAACATTTCTGGACGTTTTTCAATGGCAAAAATCAATGAATATTGTAAATGCACAAACAGTAATATCTCCACATTGCAAGGTGCAATTCTGAAATTTTTTGCTTTTTCCTGCTCCTCTTAGCATGATAAAGAAGATTCAAAGAGAGTGAGATGCTGCTCTTTTCATTCAGTCAGTAGCTTCAAACATTTCTGGTATATGAATAACATGATGTTTTTCAATGGCAAAAATCAATGAATATTGTAAATGCACAAACAGTAATTTCTCCGCATTGCAAGGTGCAATTCTGAAATTTTTTGCTTTTTCCTGCTAATCCTAGCATGATAAAGAAGATTCAAAGAGAGTGAGATGCCAGCTCCTTTCATTCAGTCAGTATCTTCAAACATTTCTGGACGTTTTTCAATGGCAAAAATCAATGAATATTGTAAATGCACAAACAGTAATATCTCCACATTGCAAGGTGCAATTCTGAAATTTTTTGCTTTTTCCTGCTAATCCTGGCATGATAAAGAAGATTCAAAGAGAGTGAGATGCCAGCTCTTTTCATTCAGTCAGTAGCTTCAAACATTTCTGGTATATGAATAACATGATGTTTTTCAATGGCAAAAATCAATGAATATTGTAAATGCACAAACAGTAATTTCTCCGCATTGCAAGGTGCAATTCTGAAATTTTTTGCTTTTTCCTGCTAATCCTAGCATGATAAAGAACATTCAAAGAGAGTGAGATGCCAGCTCCTTTCATTCAGTCAGTAGCTTCAAACATTTCTGGACGTTTTTCAATGGCAAAAATCAATGAATATTGTAAATGCACAAACAGTAATATCTCCACATTGCAAGGTGCAATTCTGAAATTTTTTGCTTTTTCCTGCTCCTCTTAGCATGATAAAGAAGATTCAAAGAGAGTGAGATGCCAGCTCTTTTCATTCAGTCAGTAGCTTCAAACATCTCTGGTATATGAATAACATGATGTTTTTCAATGGCAAAAATCAATGAATATTGTAAATGCACAAACAGTAATTTCTCCGCATTGCAAGGTGCAATTCTGAAATTTTTTGCTTTTTCCTGCTAATGCTAGCATGATAAAGAAGATTCAAAGAGATTGAGATGCCAGCTCCTTTCATTCATTCAGTAGCTTCAAACATTTCTGGACGTTTTTCAATGGCAAAAATCAATGAATATTGTAAATGCACAAACAGTAATATCTCCACATTGCAAGGTGCAATTCTGAAATTTTTTGCTTTTTCCTGCTAATCCTAGCATGATAAAGAAGATTCAAAGAGAGTGAGATGCCAGCTCCTTTCATTCAGTCAGTAGCTTCAAACATTTCTGGACGGTTTTCAATGGCAAAAATCAATGAATATTGTAAATGCACAAACAGTAATATCTCCACATTGCAACGTGCAATTCTGAAATTTTTTGCTTTTTCCTGCTCCTCTTAGCATGATAAAGAAGATTCAAAGAGAGTGAGATGCCAGCTCTTTTCATTCAGTCAGTAGCTTCAAACATTTCTGGTATATGAATAACATGATGTTTTTCAATGGCAAAAATCAATGAATATTGTAAATGCACAAACAGTAATTTCTCCGCATTGCAAGGTGCAATTCTGAAATTTTTTGCTTTTTCCTGCTAATCCTAGCATGATAAAGAAGATTCAAAGAGATTGAGATGCCAGCTCCTTTCATTCAGTCAGTAGCTTCAAACATTTCTGGACGTTTTTCAATGGCAAAAATCAATGAATATTGTAAATGCACAAACAGTAATATCTCCACATTGCAAGGTGCAATTCTGAAATTTTTTGCTTTTTCCTGCTCCTCTTAGCATGATAAAGAAGATTCAAAGAGAGTGAGATGCCAGCTCTTTTCATTCAGTCAGTAGCTTCAAACATTTCTGGTATATGAATAACATGATGTTTTTCAATGGCAAAAATCAATGAATATTGTAAATGCACAAACAGTAATTTCTCCGCATTGCAAGGTGCAATTCTGAAATTTTTTGCTTTTTCCTGCTAATCCTAGCATGATAAAGAAGATTCAAAGAGAGTGAGATGCCAGCTCCTTTCATTCAGTCAGTATCTTCAAACATTTCTGGACGTTTTTCAATGGCAAAAATCAATGAATATTGTAAATGCACAAACAGTAATATCTCCACATTGCAACGTGCAATTCTGAAATTTTTTGCTTTTTCCTGCTAATCCTGGCATGATAAAGAAGATTCAAAGAGAGTGAGATGCCAGCTCTTTTCATTCAGTCAGTAGCTTCAAACATTTCTGGTATATGAATAACATGATGTTTTTCAATGGCAAAAATCAATGAATATTGTAAATGCACAAACAGTAATTTCTCCGCATTGCAAGGTGCAATTCTGAAATTTTTTGCTTTTTCCTGCTAATCCTAGCATGATAAAGAACATTCAAAGAGAGTGAGATGCCAGCTCCTTTCATTCAGTCAGTAGCTTCAAACATTTCTGGACGTTTTTCAATGGCAAAAATCAATGAATATTGTAAATGCACAAACAGTAATATCTCCACATTGCAAGGTGCAATTCTGAAATTTTTTGCTTTTTCCTGCTCCTCTTAGCATGATAAAGAAGATTCAAAGAGAGTGAGATGCCAGCTCTTTTCATTCAGTCAGTAGCTTCAAACATCTCTGGTATATGAATAACATGATGTTTTTCAATGGCAAAAATCAATGAATATTGTAAATGCACAAACAGTAATTTCTCCGCATTGCAAGGTGCAATTCTGAAATTTTTTGCTTTTTCCTGCTAATGCTAGCATGATAAAGAAGATTCAAAGAGATTGAGATGCCAGCTCCTTTCATTCATTCAGTAGCTTCAAACATTTCTGGACGTTTTTCAATGGCAAAAATCAATGAATATTGTAAATGCACAAACAGTAATATCTCCACATTGCAAGGTGCAATTCTGAAATTTTTTGCTTTTTCCTGCTAATCCTAGCATGATAAAGAAGATTCAAAGAGAGTGAGATGCCAGCTCCTTTCATTCAGTCAGTAGCTTCAAACATTTCTGGACGGTTTTCAATGGCAAAAATCAATGAATATTGTAAATGCACAAACAGTAATATCTCCACATTGCAACGTGCAATTCTGAAATTTTTTGCTTTTTCCTGCTCCTCTTAGCATGATAAAGAAGATTCAAAGAGAGTGAGATGCCAGCTCTTTTCATTCAGTCAGTAGCTTCAAACATTTCTGGTATATGAATAACATGATGTTTTTCAATGGCAAAAATCAATGAATATTGTAAATGCACAAACAGTAATTTCTCCGCATTGCAAGGTGCAATTCTGAAATTTTTTGCTTTTTCCTGCTAATCCTAGCATGATAAAGAAGATTCAAAGAGAGTGAGATGCCAGCTCCTTTCATTCAGTCAGTAGCTTTAAACATTTCTGGACGTTTTTCAATGGCAAAAATCAATGAATATTGTAAATGCACAAATAGTAATATCTCCACATTGCAAGGTGCAATTCTGAAATGTTTTGCTTTTTCCTGCTCCTCTTAGCATGATAAAGAAGATTCAAAGAGAGTGAGATGCCAGCTCTTTTCATTCAGTCAGTAGCTTCAAACATCTCTGGTATATGAATAACATGATGTTTTTCAATGGCAAAAATCAATGAATATTGTAAATGCACAAACAGTAATTTCTCCGCATTGCAAGGTGCAATTCTGAAATTTTTTGCTTTTTCCTGCTAATCCTAGCATGATAAAGAAGATTCAAAGAGAGTGAGATGCCAGCTCCTTTCATTCAGTCAGTAGCTTCAAACATTTCTGGACGTTTTTCAATGGCAAAAATCAATGAATATTGTAAATGACCAACAGTAATATCTCCACATTGCAAGGTGCAATTCTGAAATTTTTTGCTTTTTCCTGCTAATCCTGGCATGATAAAGAAGATTCAAAGAGAGTGAGATGCCAGCTCTTTTCATTCAGTCAGTAGCTTCAAACATTTCTGGTATATGAATAACATGTTTTTCAATGGCAAAAATCAATGAATATTGTAAATGCACAAACAGTAATTTCTCCGCATTGCAAGGTGCAATTCTGAAATTTTTTGCTTTTTCCTGCTAATCCTAGCATGATAAAGAATTATCAAAGAGAGTGAGATGCCAGCTGCTTTCATTCAGTCAGTAGCTTCAAACATTTCTGGACGTTTTTCAATGGCAAAAATCAATGAATATTGTAAATGCACAAACAGTAATATCTCCACATTGCAAGGTGCAATTCTGAAATTTTTTGCTTTTTCCTGCTAATCCTGGCATGATAAAGAAGATTCAAAGAGAGTGAGATGCCAGCTCTTTTCATTCAGTCAGTAGCTTCAAACATTTCTGGTATATGAATAACATGATGTTTTTCAATGGCAAAAATCAATGAATATTGTAAATGCACAAACAGTAATTTCTCCGCATTGCAAGGTGCAATTCTGAAATTTTTTGCTTTTTCCTGCTAATCCTAGCATGATAAAGAACATTCAAAGAGAGTGAGATGCCATCTCCTTTCATTCAGTCAGTAGCTTCAAACATTTCTGGACGTTTTTCAATGGCAAAAATCAATGAATATTGTAAATGCACAAACAGTAATATCTCCACATTGCAAGGTGCAATTCTGAAATTTTTTGCTTTTTCCTGCTCCTCTTAGCATGATAAAGAAGATTCAAAGAGAGTGAGATGCCAGCTCTTTTCATTCAGTCAGTAGCTTCAAACATCTCTGGTATATGAATAACATGATGTTTTTCAATGGCAAAAATCAATGAATATTGTAAATGCACAAACAGTAATTTCTCCGCATTGCAAGGTGCAATTCTGAAATTTTTTGCTTTTTCCTGCTAATGCTAGCATGATAAAGAAGATTCAAAGAGATTGAGATGCCAGCTCCTTTCATTCATTCAGTAGCTTCAAACATTTCTGGACGTTTTTCAATGGCAAAAATCAATGAATATTGTAAATGCACAAACAGTAATATCTCCACATTGCAAGGTGCAATTCTGAAATTTTTTGCTTTTTCCTGCTAATCCTAGCATGATAAAGAAGATTCAAAGAGAGTGAGATGCCAGCTCCTTTCATTCAGTCAGTAGCTTCAAACATTTCTGGACGGTTTTCAATGGCAAAAATCAATGAATATTGTAAATGCACAAACAGTAATATCTCCACATTGCAACGTGCAATTCTGAAATTTTTTGCTTTTTCCTGCTCCTCTTAGCATGATAAAGAAGATTCAAAGAGAGTGAGATGCCAGCTCTTTTCATTCAGTCAGTAGCTTCAAACATCTCTGGTATATGAATAACATGATGTTTTTCAATGGCAAAAATCAATGAATATTGTAAATGCACAAACAGTAATTTCTCCGCATTGCAAGGTGCAATTCTGAAATTTTTTGCTTTTTCCTGCTAATCCTAGCATGATAAAGAAGATTCAAAGAGAGTGAGATGCCAGCTCCTTTCATTCAGTCAGTAGCTTCAAACATTTCTGGACGTTTTTCAATGGCAAAAATCAATGAATATTGTAAATGCACAAACAGTAATATCTCCACATTGCAAGGTGCAATTCTGAAATTTTTTGCTTTTTCCTGCTAATCCTGGCATGATAAAGAAGATTCAAAGAGAGTGAGATGCCAGCTCTTTTCATTCAGTCAGTAGCTTCAAACATTTCTGGTATATGAATAACATGTTTTTCAATGGCAAAAATCAATGAATATTGTAAATGCACAAACAGTAATTTCTCTGCATTGCAAGGTGCAATTCTGAAATTTTTTGCTTTTTCCTGCTAATCCTAGCATGATAAAGAAGTATCAAAGAGAGTGAGATGCCAGCTGCTTTCATTCAGTCAGTAGCTTCAAACATTTCTGGACGTTTTTCAATGGCAAAAATCAATGAATATTGTAAATGCACAAACAGTAATATCTCCACATTGCAATGTGCAATTCTGAAATTTTTTGCTTTTTCCTGCTCCTCTTAGCATGATAAAGAAGATTCAAAGAGAGTGAGATGCCAGCTCTTTTCATTCAGTCAGTAGCTTCAAACATTTCTGGTATATGAATAACATGATGTTTTTCAATGGCAAAAATCAATGAATATTGTAAATGCACAAACAGTAATTTCTCCGCATTGCAAGGTGCAATTCTGAAATTTTTTGCTTTTTCCTGCTAATCCTAGCATGATAAAGAAGATTCAAAGAGATTGAGATGCCAGCTCCTTTCATTCAGTCAGTAGCTTCAAACATTTCTGGACGTTTTTCAATGGCAAAAATCAATGAATATTGTAAATGCACAATCAGTAATATCTCCACATTGCAAGGTGCAATTCTGAAATTTTTTGCTTTTTCCTGCTCCTCTTAGCATGATAAAGAAGATTCAAAGAGAGTGAGATGCCAGCTCTTTTCATTCAGTCAGTAGCTTCAAACATTTCTGGTATATGAATAACATGATGTTTTTCAATGGCAAAAATCAATGAATATTGTAAATGCACAAACAGTAATTTCTCCGCTTTGCAAGGTGCAATTCTGAAATTTTTTGCTTTTTCCTGCTAATCCTAGCATGATAAAGAAGATTCAAAGAGATTGAGATGCCAGCTCCTTTCATTCAGTCAGTAGCTTCAAACATTTCTGGACGTTTTTCAATGGCAAAAATCAATGAATATTGTAAATGCACAAACAGTAATATCTCCACATTGCAAGGTGCAATTCTGAAATTTTTTGCTTTTTCCTGCTAATCCTAGCATGATAAAGAAGATTCAAAGAGAGTTAGATGCCAGCTCCTTTCATTCAGTCAGTAGCTTCAAACATTTCTGGTATATGAATAACATGATGTTTTTCAATGGCAAAAATCAATGAATATTGTAAATGCACAAACAGTAATTTCTCCGCATTGCAAGGTGCAATTCTGAAATTTTTTGCTTTTTCCTGCTAATCCTAGCATGATAAAGAAGATTCAAAGAGAGTGAGATGCCAGCTCCTTTCATTCAGTCAGTAGCTTTAAACATTTCTGGACGTTTTTCAATGGCAAAAATCAATGAATATTGTAAATGCACAAATAGTAATATCTCCACATTGCAAGGTGCAATTCTGAAATTTTTTGCTTTTTCCTGCTCCTCTTAGCATGATAAAGAAGATTCAAAGAGAGTGAGATGCCAGCTCTTTTCATTCAGTCAGTAGCTTCAAACATCTCTGGTATATGAATAACATGATGTTTTTCAATGGCAAAAATCAATGAATATTGTAAATGCACAAACAGTAATTTCTCCGCATTGCAAGGTGCAATTCTGAAATTTTTTGCTTTTTCCTGCTAATCCTAGCATGATAAAGAAGATTCAAAGAGAGTGAGATGCCAGCTCCTTTCATTCAGTCAGTAGCTTCAAACATTTCTGGACGTTTTTCAATGGCAAAAATCAATGAATATTGTAAATGACCAACAGTAATATCTCCACATTGCAAGGTGCAATTCTGAAATTTTTTGCTTTTTCCTGCTAATCCTGGCATGATAAAGAAGATTCAAAGAGAGTGAGATGCCAGCTCTTTTCATTCAGTCAGTAGCTTCAAACATTTCTGGTATATGAATAACATGTTTTTCAATGGCAAAAATCAATGAATATTGTAAATGCACAAACAGTAATTTCTCCGCATTGCAAGGTGCAATTCTGAAATTTTTTGCTTTTTCCTGCTAATCCTAGCATGATAAAGAATTATCAAAGAGAGTGAGATGCCAGCTGCTTTCATTCAGTCAGTAGCTTCAAACATTTCTGGACGTTTTTCAATGGCAAAAATCAATGAATATTGTAAATGCACAAACAGTAATATCTCCACATTGCAAGGTGCAATTCTGAAATTTTTTGCTTTTTCCTGCTAATCCTGGCATGATAAAGAAGATTCAAAGAGAGTGAGATGCCAGCTCTTTTCATTCAGTCAGTAGCTTCAAACATTTCTGGTATATGAATAACATGATGTTTTTCAATGGCAAAAATCAATGAATATTGTAAATGCACAAACAGTAATTTCTCCGCATTGCAAGGTGCAATTCTGAAATTTTTTGCTTTTTCCTGCTAATCCTAGCATGATAAAGAACATTCAAAGAGAGTGAGATGCCATCTCCTTTCATTCAGTCAGTAGCTTCAAACATTTCTGGACGTTTTTCAATGGCAAAAATCAATGAATATTGTAAATGCACAAACAGTAATATCTCCACATTGCAAGGTGCAATTCTGAAATTTTTTGCTTTTTCCTGCTCCTCTTAGCATGATAAAGAAGATTCAAAGAGAGTGAGATTCCAGCTCTTTTCACTCAGTCAGTAGCTTCAAACATCTCTGGTATATGAATAACATGATGTTTTTCAATGGCAAAAATCAATGAATATTGTAAATGCACAAACAGTAATTTCTCCGCATTGCAAGGTGCAATTCTGAAATTTTTTGCTTTTTCCTGCTAATGCTAGCATGATAAAGAAGATTCAAAGAGATTGAGATGCCAGCTCCTTTCATTCATTCAGTAGCTTCAAACATTTCTGGACGTTTTTCAATGGCAAAAATCAATGAATATTGTAAATGCACAAACAGTAATATCTCCACATTGCAAGGTGCAATTCTGAAATTTTTTGCTTTTTCCTGCTAATCCTAGCATGATAAAGAAGATTCAAAGAGAGTGAGATGCCAGCTCCTTTCATTCAGTCAGTAGCTTCAAACATTTCTGGACGGTTTTCAATGGCAAAAATCAATGAATATTGTAAATGCACAAACAGTAATATCTCCACATTGCAACGTGCAATTCTGAAATTTTTTGCTTTTTCCTGCTCCTCTTAGCATGATAAAGAAGATTCAAAGAGAGTGAGATGCCAGCTCTTTTCATTCAGTCAGTAGCTTCAAACTTTTCTGGTATATGAATAACATGATGTTTTTCAATGGCAAAAATCAATGAATATTGTAAATGCACAAACAGTAATTTCTCCGCATTGCAAGGTGCAATTCTGAAATTTTTTGCTTTTTCCTGCTAATCCTAGCATGATAAAGAAGATTCAAAGAGAGTGAGATGCCAGCTCCTTTCATTCAGTCAGTAGCTTCAAACATTTCTGGACGTTTTTCAATGGCAAAAATCAATGAATATTGTAAATGCACAAACAGTAATATCTCCACATTGCAAGGTGCAATTCTGAAATTTTTTGCTTTTTCCTGCTAATCCTGGCATGATAAAGAAGATTCAAAGAGAGTGAGATGCCAGCTCTTTTCATTCAGTCAGTAGCTTCAAACATTTCTGGTATATGAATAACATGTTTTTCAATGGCAAAAATCAATGAATATTGTAAATGCACAAACAGTAATTTCTCTGCATTGCAAGGTGCAATTCTGAAATTTTTTGCTTTTTCCTGCTAATCCTAGCATGATAAAGAAGTATCAAAGAGAGTGAGATGCCAGCTGCTTTCATTCAGTCAGTAGCTTCAAACATTTCTGGACGTTTTTCAATGGCAAAAATCAATGAATATTGTAAATGCACAAACAGTAATATCTCCACATTGCAACGTGCAATTCTGAAATTTTTTGCTTTTTCCTGCTCCTCTTAGCATGATAAAGAAGATTCAAAGAGAGTGAGATGCCAGCTCTTTTCATTCAGTCAGTAGCTTCAAACATTTCTGGTATATGAATAACATGATGTTTTTCAATGGCAAAAATCAATGAATATTGTAAATGCACAAACAGTAATTTCTCCGCATTGCAAGGTGCAATTCTGAAATTTTTTGCTTTTTCCTGCTAATCCTAGCATGATAAAGAAGATTCAAAGAGATTGAGATGCCAGCTCCTTTCATTCAGTCAGTAGCTTCAAACATTTCTGGACGTTTTTCAATGGCAAAAATCAATGAATATTGTAAATGCACAATCAGTAATATCTCCACATTGCAAGGTGCAATTCTGAAATTTTTTGCTTTTTCCTGCTCCTCTTAGCATGATAAAGAAGATTCAAAGAGAGTGAGATGCCAGCTCTTTTCATTCAGTCAGTAGCTTCAAACATTTCTGGTATATGAATAACATGATGTTTTTCAATGGCAAAAATCAATGAATATTGTAAATGCACAAACAGTAATTTCTCCGCATTGCAAGGTGCAATTCTGAAATTTTTTGCTTTTTCCTGCTAATCCTAGCATGATAAAGAAGATTCAAAGAGAGTGAGATGCCAGCTCCTTTCATTCAGTCAGTAGCTTCAAACATTTCTGGACGTTTTTCAATGGCAAAAATCAATGAATATTGTAAATGCACAAACAGTAATATCTCCACATTGCAAGGTGCAATTCTGAAATTTTTTGCTTTTTCCTGCTCCTCTTAGCATGATAAAGAAGATTCAAAGAGAGTGAGATGCCAGCTCTTTTCATTCAGTCAGTAGCTTCAAACATTTCTGGTATATGAATAACATGATGTTTTTCAATGGCAAAAATCAATGAATATTGTAAATGCACAAACAGTAATTTCTCCGCATTGCAAGGTGCAATTCTGAAATTTTTTGCTTTTTCCTGCTAATCCTAGCATGATAAAGAAGATTCAAAGAGAGTGAGATGCCAGCTCCTTTCATTCAGTCAGTAGCTTCAAACATTTCTGGACGTTTTTCAATGGCAAAAATCAATGAATATTGTAAATGCACAAACAGTAATATCTCCACATTGCAAGGTGCAATTCTGAAATTTTTTACTTTTTCCTGCTAATCCTGGCATGATAAAGAAGATTCAAAGAGAGTGAGATGCCAGCTCTTTTCATTCAGTCAGTAGCTTCAAACATTTCTGGTATATGAATAACATGATGTTTTTCAATGGCAAAAATCAATGAATATTGTAAATGCACAAACAGTAATTTCTCTGCATTGCAAGGTGCAATTCTGAAATTTTTTGCTTTTTCCTGCTAATCCTAGCATGATAAAGAAGATTCAAAGAGAGTGAGATGCCAGCTCCTTTCATTCAGTCAGTAGCTTCAAACATTTCTGGACGTTTTTCAATGGCAAAAATCAATGAATATTGTAAATGCACAAACAGTAATATCTCCACATTGCAAGATGCAATTCTGAAATTTTTTGCTTTTTCCTGCTCCTCTTAGCATGATAAAGAAGATTCAAAGAGAGTGAGATGCCAGCTCTTTTCATTCAGTCAGTAGCTTCAAACATTTCTGGTATATGAATAACATGATGTTTTTCAATGGCAAAAATCAATGAATATTGTAAATGCACAAACAGTAATTTCTCCGCATTGCAAGGTGCAATTCTGAAATTTTTTGCTTTTTCCTGCTAATCCTAGCATGATAAAGAAGATTCAAAGAGAGTGAGATGCCAGCTCCTTTCATTCAGTCAGTAGCTTCAAACATTTCTGGACGTTTTTCAATGGCAAAAATCAATGAATATTGTAAATGCACAAACAGTAATATCTCCACATTGCAAGGTGCAATTCTGAAATTTTTTGCTTTTTCCTGCTAATCCTGGCATGATAAAGAAGATTCAAAGAGAGTGAGATGCCAGCTCTTTTCATTCAGTCAGTAGCTTCAAACATTTCTGGTATATGAATAACATGATGTTTTTCAATGGCAAAAATCAATGAATATTGTAAATGCACAAACAGTAATTTCTCCGCATTGCAAGGTGCAATTCTGAATTTTTTTGCTTTTTCCTGCTCCTCTTAGCATGATAAAGAAGATTCAAAGAGAGTGAGATGCCAGCTCTTTTCATTCAGTCAGTAGCTTCAAACATTTCTGGTATATGAATAACATGATGTTTTTCAATGGCAAAAATCAATGAATATTGTAAATGCACAAACAGTAATTTCTCCGCATTGCAAGGTGCAATTCTGAAATTTTTTGCTTTTTCCTGCTAATCCTAGCATGATAAAGAAGATTCAAAGAGAGTGAGATGCCAGCTCCTTTCATTCAGTCAGTAGCTTCAAACATTTCTGGACGTTTTTCAATGGCAAAAATCAATGAATATTGTAAATGCACAAACAGTAATATCTCCACATTGCAAGGTGCAATTCTGAAATTTTTTACTTTTTCCTGCTAATCCTGGCATGATAAAGAAGATTCAAAGAGAGTGAGATGCCAGCTCTTTTCATTCAGTCAGTAGCTTCAAACATTTCTGGTATATGAATAACATGATGTTTTTCAATGGCAAAAATCAATGAATATTGTAAATGCACAAACAGTAATTTCTCCGCATTGCAAGGTTCAATTCTGAAATTTTTTGCTTTTTCCTGCTAATCCTAGCATGATAAAGAAGATTCAAAGAGAGTGAGATGCCAGCTCCTTTCATTCAGTCAGTAGCTTCAAACATTTCTGGACGTTTTTCAATGGCAAAAATCAATGAATATTGTAAATGCACAAACAGTAATATCTCCACATTGCAAGGTGCAATTCTGAAATTTTTTGCTTTTTCCTGCTCCTCTTAGCATGATAAAGAAGATTCAAAGAGAGTGAGATGCCAGCTCTTTTCATTCAGTCAGTAGCTTCAAACATTTCTGGTATATGAATAACATGATGTTTTTCAATGGCAAAAATCAATGAATATTGTAAATGCACAAACAGTAATTTCTCCGCATTGCAAGGTGCAATTCTGAAATTTTTTGCTTTTTCCTGCTAATCCTAGCATGATAAAGAAGATTCAAAGAGAGTGAGATGCCAGCTCCTTTCATTCAGTCAGTAGCTTCAAACATTTCTGGACGTTTTTCAATGGCAAAAATCAATGAATATTGTAAATGCACAAACAGTAATATCTCCACATTGCAACGTGCAATTCTGAAATTTTTTGCTTTTTCCTGCTCCTCTTAGCATGATAAAGAAGATTCAAAGAGAGTGAGATGCCAGCTCTTTTAATTCAGTCAGTAGCTTCAAACATCTCTGGTATATGAATAACATGATGTTTTTCAATGGCAAAAATCAATGAATATTGTAAATGCACAAACAGTAATTTCTCCGCATTGCAAGGTGCGATTATGAAATTTTTTGCTTTTTCCTGCTAATCCTAGCATGATAAAGAAGATTCAAAGAGATTGAGATGCCAGCTCCTTTCATTCAGTCAGTAGCTTCAAACATTTCTGGACGTTTTTCAATGGCAAAAATCAATGAATATTGTAAATGCACAAACAGTAATATCTGCACATTGCAAGGTGCAATTCTGAAATTTTTTGCTTTTTCCTGCTAATCCTAGCAAGATAAAGAAGATTCAAAGATAGTGAGATGCCAGCTCCTTTCATTCAGTCAGTAGCTTCAAACATTTCTGGACGGTTTTCAATGGCAAAAATCAATGAATATTGTAAATGCACAAACAGTAATATCTCCACATTGCAACGTGCAATTCTGAAATTTTTTGCTTTTTCCTGCTAATCCTGGCATGATAAAGAAGATTCAAAGAGAGTGAGATGCCAGCTCTTTTCATTCAGTCAGTAGCTTCAAACATTTCTGGTATATGAATAACATGGTTTTTCAATGGCAAAAATCAATGAATATTGTAAATGCACAAACAGTAATTTCTCCGCATTGCAAGGTGCAATTCTGAAATTTTTTGCTTTTTCCTGCTAATCCTAGCATGATAAAGAAGATTCAAAGAGAGTGAGATGCCAGCTCCTTTCATTCAGTCAGTAGCTTCAAACATTTCTGGACGTTTTTCAATGGCAAAAATCAATGAATATTGTAAATGCACAAACAGTAATATCTCCACATTGCAAGGTGCAATTCTGAATTTTTTTGCTTTTTCCTGCTCCTCTTAGCATGATAAAGAAGATTCAAAGAGAGTGAGAGGCCAGCTCTTTTCATTCAGTCAGTAGCTTCAAACATTTCTGGTATATGAATAACATGATGTTTTTCAATGGCAAAAATCAATGAATATTGTAAATGCACAAACAGTAATTTCTCCGCATTGCAAGGTGCAATTCTGAAATTTTTTGCTTTTTCCTGCTAATCCTAGCATGATAAAGAAGATTCAAAGAGAGTGAGATGCCAGCTCCTTTCATTCAGTCAGTAGCTTCAAACATTTCTGGACGTTTTTCAATGGCAAAAATCAATGAATATTGTAAATGCACAAACAGTAATATCTCCACATTGCAAGGTGCAATTCTGAAATTTTTTGCTTTTTCCTGCTAATCCTGGCATGATAAAGAAGATTCAAAGAGAGTGAGATGCCAGCTCTTTTCATTCAGTCAGTAGCTTCAAACATTTCTGGTATATTAATAACATGATGTTTTTCAATGGCAAAAATCAATGAATATTGTAAATGCACAAACAGTAATTTCTCCGCATTGCAAGGTGCAATTCTGAAATTTTTTGCTTTCTTCTGCTAATCCTAGCATGATAAAGAAGATTCAAAGAGAGTGAGATGCCAGCTCCTTTCATTCAGTCAGTAGCTTCAAACATTTCTGGACGTTTTTCAATGGCAAAAATCAATGAATATTGTAAATGCACAAACAGTAATATCTCCACATTGCAAGGTGTAATTCTGAAATTTTTTGCTTTTTCCTGCTCCTCTTAGCATGATAAAGAAGATTCAAAGAGAGTGAGATGCCAGCTCTTTTCATTCAGTCAGTAGCTTCAAACATCTCTGGTATATGAATAACATGATGTTTTTCAATGGCAAAAATCAATGAATATTGTAAATGCACAAACAGTAATTTCTCCGCATTGCAAGGTGCAATTCTGAAATTTTTTGATTTTTCCTGCTAATCCTAGCATGATAAAGAAGATTCAAAGAGATTGAGATGCCAGCTCCTTTCATTCAGTCAGTAGCTTCAAACATTTCTGGACGTTTTTCAATGGCAAAAATCAATGAATATTGTAAATGCACAAACAGTAATATCTCCACATTGCAAGGTGCAATTCTGAAATTTTTTGCTTTTTCCTGCTCCTCTTAGCATGATAAAGAAGATTCAAAGAGAGTGAGATGCCAGCTCTTTTCATTCAGTCAGTAGCTTCAAACATCTCTGGTATATGAATAACATGATGTTTTTCAATGGCAAAAATCAATGAATATTGTAAATGCACAAACAGTAATTTCTCCGCATTGCAAGGTGCAATTCTGAAATTTTTTGCTTTTTCCTGCTAATCCTAGCATGATAAAGAAGATTCAAAGAGATTGAGATGCCAGCTCCTTTCATTCAGTCAGTAGCTTCAAACATTTCTGGACGTTTTTCAATGGCAAAAATCAATGAATATTGTAAATGCACAAACAGTAATATCTCCACATTGCAAGGTGCAATTCTGAAATTTTTTGCTTTTTCCTGCTAATCCTAGCATGATAAAGAAGATTCAAAGAGAGTGAGATGCCAGCTCCTTTCATTCAGTCAGTAGCTTCAAACATTTCTGGACGGTTTTCAATGGCAAAAATCAATGAATATTGTAAATGCACAAACAGTAATATCTCCACATTGCAACGTGCAATTCTGAAATGTTTTGCTTTTTCCTGCTAATCCTGGCATGATAAAGAAGATTCAAAGAGAGTGAGATGCCAGCTCTTTTCATTCAGTCAGTAGCTTCAAACATTTCTGGTATATGAATAACATGGTTTTTCAATGGCAAAAATCAATGAATATTGTAAATGCACAAACAGTAATTTCTCCGCATTGCAAGGTGCAATTCTGAAATTTTTTGCTTTTTCCTGCTAATCCTAGCATGATAAAGAAGATTCAAAGAGAGTGAGATGCCAGCTCCTTTCATTCAGTCAGTAGCTTCAAACATTTCTGGACGTTTTTCAATGGCAAAAATCAATGAATATTGTAAATGCACAAACAGTAATATCTCCACATTGCAAGGTGCAATTCTGAAATTTTTTGCCTTTTCCTGCTCCTCTTAGCATGATAAAGAAGATTCAAAGAGAGTGAGATGCCAGCTCTTTTCATTCAGTCAGTAGCTTCAAACATTTCTGGTATATGAATAACATGATGTTTTTCAATGGCAAAAATCAATGAATATTGTAAATGCACAAACAGTAATTTCTCCGCATTGCAAGGTGCAATTCTGAAATTTTTTGCTTTTTCCTGCTAATCCTAGCATGATAAAGAAGATTCAAAGAGAGTGAGAGGCCAGCTCCTTTCATTCAGTCAGTAGCTTCAAACATTTCTGGACGTTTTTCAATGGCAAAAATCAATGAATATTGTAAATGCACAAACAGTAATATCTCCACATTGCAAGGTGCAATTCTGAAATTTTTTGCTTTTTCCTGCTAATCCTGGCATGATAAAGAAGATTCAAAGAGAGTGAGATGCCAGCTCTTTTCATTCAGTCAGTAGCTTCAAACATTTCTGGTATATGAATAACATGATGTTTTTCAATGGCAAAAATCAATGAATATTGTAAATGCACAAACAGTAATTTCTCCGCATTGCAAGGTGCAATTCTGAAATTTTTTGCTTTTTCCTGCTAATCCTAGCATGATAAAGAAGATTCAAAGAGAGTGAGATGCCAGCTCCTTTCATTCAGTCAGTAGCTTCAAACATTTCTGGACGTTTTTCAATGGCAAAAATCAATGAATATTGTAAATGCACAATCAGTAATATCTCCACATTGCAACGTGCAATTCTGAAATTTTTTGCTTTTTCCTGCTCCTCTTAGCATGATAAAGAAGATTCAAAGAGAGTGAGATGCCAGCTCTTTTCATTCAGTCAGTAGCTTCAAACATTTCTGGTATATGAATAACATGATGTTTTTCAATGGCAAAAATCAATGAATATTGTAAATGCACAAACAATAATTTCTCCGCATTGCAAGGTGCAATTCTGAAATTTTTTGCTTTTTCCTGCTAATCCTAGCATGATAAAGAAGATTCAAAGAGAGTGAGATGCCAGCTCCTTTCATTCAGTCAGTAGCTTTAAACATTTCTGGACGTTTTTCAATGGCAAAAATCAATGAATATTGTAAATGCACAAACAGTAATATCTCCACATTGCAAGGTGCAATTCTGAAATTTTTTGCTTTTTCCTGCTCCTCTTAGCATGATAAAGAAGATTCAAAGAGAGTGAGATGCCAGCTCTTTTCATTCAGTCAGTAGCTTCAAACATCTCTGGTATATGAATAACATGATGTTTTTCAATGGCAAAAATCAATGAATATTGTAAATGCACAAACAGTAATTTCTCCGCATTGCAAGGTGCAATTCTGAAATTTTTTGCTTTTTCCTGCTAATCATAGCATGATAAAGAAGATTCAAAGAGAGTGAGATGCCAGCTCCTTTCATTCAGTCAGTAGCTTCAAACATTTCTGGACGTTTTTCAATGGCAAAAATCAATGAATATTGTAAATGCACAATCAGTAATATCTCCACATTGCAAGGTGCAATTCTGAAATTTTTTGCTTTTTCCTGCTCCTCTTAGCATGATAAAGAAGATTCAAAGAGAGTGAGATGCCAGCTCTTTTCATTCAGTCAGTAGCTTCAAACATTTCTGGTATATGAATAACATGATGTTTTTCAATGGCAAAAATCAATGAATATTGTAAATGCACAAACAGTAATTTCTCCGCATTGCAAGGTGCAATTCTGAAATTTTTTGCTTTTTCCTGCTAATCCTAGCATGATAAAGAAGATTCAAAGAGATTGAGATGCCAGCTCCTTTCATTCAGTCAGTAGCTTCAAACATTTCTGGACGTTTTTCAATGGCAAAAATCAATGAATATTGTAAATGCACAAACAGTAATATCTCCACATTGCAAGGTGCAATTCTGAAATTTTTATCTTTTTCCTGCTAATCCTAGCATGATAAAGAAGATTCAAAGAGATTGAGATGCCAGCTCCTTTCATTCAGTCAGTAGCTTCAAACATCTCTGGTATATGAATAACATGGTTTTTCAATGGCAAAAATCAATGAATATTGTAAATGCACAAACAGTAATTTCTCCGCATTGCAAGGTGCAATTCTGAAATTTTTTTCTTTTTCCTGCTAATCCTAGCATGATAAAGAAGATTCAAAGAGAGTGAGATGCCAACTCCTTTCATTCAGTCAGTAGCTTCAAACATTTCTGGACGTTTTTCAATGGCAAAAATCAATGAATATTGTAAATGCACAAACAGTAATATCTCCACATTGCAAGGTGCAATTCTGAAATTTTTTGCTTTTCCCTGCTCCTCTTAGCATGATAAAGAAGATTCAAAGACAGTGAGATGCCAGCTCTTTTCATTCAGTCAGTAGCTTCAAACATTTCTGGTATATGAATAACATGATGTTTTTCAATGGCAAAAATCAATGAATATTGTAAATGCACAAACAGTAATTTCTCCGCATTGCAAGGTGCAATTCTGAAATTTTTGCTTTTTCCTGCTAATCCTAGCATGATAAAGAAGATTCAAAGAGAGTGAGATGCCAGCTCCTTTCATTCAGTCAGTAGCTTCAAACATTTCTGGACGTTTTTCAATGGCAAAAATCAATGAATATTGTAAATGCACAAACAGTAATATCTCCACATTGCAAGGTGCAATTCTGAAATTTTTTGCTTTTTCCTGCTCCTCTTAGCATGATAAAGAAGATTCAAAGAGAGTGAGATGCCAGCTGTTTTCATTCATTCAGTAGCTTCAAACATTTCTGGTATATGAATAACATGATGTTTTTCAATGGCAAAAATCAATGAATATTGTAAAGGCACAAACAGTAATTTCTCCGCATTGCAAGGTGCAATTCTGAAATTTTTTGCTTTTTCCTGCTAATCCTAGCATGATAAAGAAGATTCAAAGAGAGTGAGATGCCAGCTCCTTTCATTCAGTCAGTAGCTTCAAACATTTCTGGACGTTTTTCAATGGCAAAAATCAATGAATATTGTAAATGCACAAACAGTAATATCTCCACATTGCAACGTGCAATTCTGAAATTTTTTGCTTTTTCCTGCTCCTCTTAGCATGATAAAGAAGATTCAAAGAGAGTGAGATGCCAGCTCTTTTCATTCAGTCAGTAGCTTCAAACATTTCTGGTATATGAATAACATGATGTTTTTCAATGGCAAAAATCAATGAATATTGTAAATGCACAAACAGTAATTTCTCCGCATTTCAAGGTGCAATTCTGAAAATTTTTGCTTTTTCCTGCTAATCCTAGCATGATAAAGAAGATTCAAAGAGAGTGAGATGCCAGCTCCTTTCATTCAGTCAGTAGCTTCAAACATTTCTGGACGTTTTTCAATGGCAAAAATCAATGAATATTGTAAATGCACAAACAGTAATGTCTCCACATTGCAAGGTGCAATTCTGAAATTTTTTGCTTTTTCCTGCTCCTCTTAGCATGATAAAGAAGATTCAAAGAGAGTGAGATGCCAGCTCTTTTCATTCAGTCAGTAGCTTCAAACATTTCTGGTATATGAATAACATGATGTTTTTCAATGGCAAAAATCAATGAATATTGTAAATGCACAAACAGTAATTTCTCCGCATTGCAAGGTGCAATTCTGAAATTTTTTGCTTTTTCCTGCTAATCCTAGCATGATAAAGAAGATTCAAAGAGAGTGAGATGCCAGCTCCTTTCATTCAGTCAGTAGCTTCAAACATTTCTGGACGGTTTTCAATGGCAAAAATCAATGAATATTGTAAATGCACAAACAGTAATATCTCCACATTGCAAGGTGCAATTCTGAAATTTTTTGCTTTTTCCTGCTAATCCTGGCATGATAAAGAAGATTCAAAGAGAGTGAGATGCCAGCTCTTTTCATTCAGTCAGTAGCTTCAAACATTTCTGGTATATGAATAACATGATGTTTTTCAATGGCAAAAATCAATGAATATTGTAAATGCACAAACAGTAATTTCTCCGCATTGCAAGGTGCAATTCTGAAATTTTTTGCTTTTTCCTGCTAATCCTAGCATGATAAAGAAGATTCAAAGAGAGTGAGATGCCAGCTCTTTTCATTCAGTCAGTAGCTTTAAACATTTCTGGACGTTTTTCAATGGCAAAAATCAATGAATATTGTAAATGCACAAACAGTAATATCTCCACATTGCAAGGTGCAATTCTGAAATTTTTTGCTTTTTCCTGCTCCTCTTAGCATGATAAAGAAGATTCAAAGAGAGTGAGATGCCAGCTCTTTTCATTCAGTCAGTAGCTTCAAACATCTCTGGTATATGAATAACATGATGTTTTTCAATGGCAAAAATCAATGAATATTGTAAATGCACAAACAGTAATTTCTCCGCATTGCAAGGTGCAATTCTGAAATTTTTTGCTTTTTCCTGCTAACCCTAGCATGATAAAGAAGATTCAAAGAGATTGAGATGCCAGCTCCTTTCATTCAGTCAGTAGCTTCAAACATTTCTGGACGTTTTTCAATGGCAAAAATCAATGAATATTGTAAATGCACAAACAGTAATATCTCCACATTGCAAGGTGCAATTCTGAAATTTTTTGCTTTTTCCTGCTAATCCTAGCATGATAAAGAAGATTCAAAGAGAGTGAGATGCCAGCTCCTTTCATTCAGTCAGTAGCTTCAAACATTTCTGGACGGTTTTCAATGGCAAAAATCAATGAATATTGTAAATGCACAAACAGTAATATCTCCACATTGCAACGTGCAATTCTGAAATTTTTTGCTTTTTCCTGCTAATCCTGGCATGATAAAGAAGATTCAAAGAGAGTGAGATGCCAGCTCTTTTCATTCAGTCAGTAGCTTCAAACATTTCTGGTATATGAATAACATGATGTTTTTCAATGGCAAAAATCAATGAATATTGTAAATGCACAAACAGTAATTTCTCCGCATTGCAAGGTGCAATTCTGAAATTTTTTGCTTTTTCCTGCTAATCCTAGCATGATAAACAAGATTCAAAGAGAGTGAGATGCCAGCTCCTTTCATTCAGTCAGTAGCTTCAAACATTTCTGGACGTTTTTCAATGGCAAAAATCAATGAATATTGTAAATGCACAAACAGTAATATCTACACATTGCAAGGTGCAATTCTGAAATTTTTTGCTTTTTCCTGCTCCTCTTAGCATGATAAAGAAGATTCAAAGAGAGTGAGATGCCAGCTCTTTTCATTCAGTCAGTAGCTTCAAACATTTCTGGTATATGAATAACATGATGTTTTTCAATGGCAAAAATCAATGAATATTGTAAATGCACAAACAGTAATTTCTCCGCATTGCAAGGTGCAATTCTGAAATTTTTTGCTTTTTCCTGCTAATCCTAGCATGATAAAGAAGATTCAAAGAGAGTGAGATGCCAGCTCCTTTCATTCAGTCAGTAGCTTCAAACATTTCTGGACGGTTTTCAATGGCAAAAATCAATGAATATTGTAAATGCACAAACAGTAATATCTCCACATTGCAAGGTGCAATTCTGAAATTTTTTGCTTTTTCCTGCTCCTCTTAGCATGATAAAGAAGATTCAAAGAAAGTGAGATGCCAGCTCTTTTCATTCAGTCAGTAGCTTCAAACATTTCTGGTATATGAATAACATGATGTTTTCAATGGCAAAAATCAATGAATATTGTAAATGCACAAACAGTAATTTCTCCGCATTGCAAGGTGCAATTCTGAAATTTTTTGATTTTTCCTGCTAATCCTAGCATGATAAAGAAGATTCAAAGAGAGTGAGATGCCAGCTCCTTTCATTCAGTCAGTAGCTTCAAACATTTCTGGACGTTTTTCAATGGCAAAAATCAATGAATATTGTAAATGCACAAACAGTAATATCTCCACATTGCAACGTGCAATTCTGAAATTTTTTGCTTTTTCCTGCTCCTCTTAGCATGATAAAGAAGATTCAAAGAGAGTGAGATGCCAGCTCTTTTCATTCAGTCAGTAGCTTCAAACATTTCTGGTATATGAATAACATGATGTTTTTCAATGGCAAAAATCAATGAATATTGTAAATGCACAAACAGTAATTTCTCCGCATTGCAAGGTGCAATTCTGAAATTTTTTGCTTTTTCCTGCTAATCCTAGCATGATAAAGAAGATTCAAAGAGATTGAGATGCCAGCTCCTTTCATTCAGTCAGTAGCTTTAAACATTTCTGGACGTTTTTCAATGGCAAAAATCAATGAATATTGTAAATGCACAAACAGTAATATCTCCACATTGCAAGGTGCAATTCTGAAATTTTTTGCTTTTTCCTGCTAATCCTAGCATGATAAAGAAGATTCAAAGAGAGTGAGATGCCAGCTCCTTTCATTCAGTCAGTAGCTTCAAACATTTCTGGACGGTTTTCAATGGCAAAAATCAATGAATATTGTAAATGCACAAACAGTAATATCTCCACATTGCAACGTGCAATTCTGAAATTTTTTGCTTTTTCCTGCTAATCCTGGCATGATAAAGAAGATCCAAAGAGAGTGAGATGCCAGCTCTTTTCATTCAGTCAGTAGCTTCAAACATTTCTGGTATATGAATAACATGGTTTTTCAATGGCAAAAATCAATGAATATTGTAAATGCACAAACAGTAATTTCTCCGCATTGCAAGGTGCAATTCTGAAATTTTTTGCTTTTTCCTGCTAATCCTAGCATGATAAAGAAGATTCAAAGAGAGTGAGATGCCAGCTCCTTTCATTCAGTCAGTAGCTTCAAACATTTCTGGACGTTTTTCAATGGCAAAAATCAATGAATATTGTAAATGCACAAACAGTAATATCTCCACATTGCAAGGTGCAATTCTGAAATTTTTTGCTTTTTCCTGCTCCTCTTAGCATGATAAAGAAGATTCAAAGAGAGTGAGATGCCAGCTCTTTTCATTCAGTCAGTAGCTTCAAACATCTCTGGTATATGAATAACATGATGTTTTTCAATGGCAAAAATCAATGAATATTGTAAATGCACAAACAGTAATTTCTCCGCATTGCAAGGTGCAATTCTGAAATTTTTTGCTTTTTCCTGCTAATCCTAGCATGATAAAGAAGATTCAAAGAGATTGAGATGCCAGCTCCTTTCATTCAGTCAGTAGCTTCAAACATTTCTGGACGTTTTTCAATGGCAAAAATCAATCAATATTGTAAATGCACAAACAGTAATATCTCCACATTGCAAGGTGCAATTCTGAAATTTTTTGCTTTTTCCTGCTAATCCTAGCATGATAAAGAAGATTCAAAGAGAGTGAGATGCCAGCTCCTTTCATTCAGTCAGTAGCTTCAAACATTTCTGGACGGTTTTCAATGGCAAAAATCAATGAATATTGTAAATGCACAAACAGTAATATCTCCACATTGCAACGTGCAATTCTGAATTTTTTGCTTTTTCCTGCTAATCCTGGCATGATAAAGAAGATTCAAAGAGAGTGAGATGCCAGCTCTTTTCATTCAGTCAGTAGCTTCAAACATTTCTGGTATATGAATAACATGGTTTTTCAATGGCAAAAATCAATGAATATTGTAAATGCACAAACAGTAATTTCTCCGCATTGCAAGGTGCAATTCTGAAATTTTTTGCTTTTTCCTGCTAATCCTAGCATGATAAAGAAGATTCAAAGAGAGTGAGATGCCAGCTCCTTTCATTCAGTCAGTAGCTTCAAACATTTCTGGACGTTTTTCAATGGCAAAAATCAATGAATATTGTAAATGCACAAACAGTAATATCTCCACATTGCAAGGTGCAATTCTGAAATTTTTTGCTTTTTCCTGCTCCTCTTAGAATGAGAAAGAAGATTCAAAGAGAGTGAGATGCCAGCTCTTTTCATTCAGTTAGTAGCTTCAAACATTTCTGGTATATGAATAACATGATGTTTTTCAATGGCAAAAATCAATGAATATTGTAAATGCACAAACAGTAATTTCTCCGCATTGCAAGGTGCAATTCTGAAATTTTTTGCTTTTTCCTGCTAATCCTAGCATGATAAAGAAGATTCAAATAGAGTGAGATGCCAGCTCCTTTCATTCAGTCAGTAGCTTCAAACATTTCTGGATGTTTTTCAATGGCAAAAATCAATGAATATTGTAAATGCACAAACAGTAATATCTCCACATTGCAAGGTGCAATTCTGAAATTTTTTGCTTTTTCCTGCTAATCCTGGAATGATAAAGAAGATTCAAAGAGAGTGAGATGCCAGCTCTTTTCATTCAGTCAGTAGCTTCAAACATTTCTGGTATATGAATAACATGATGTTTTTCAATGGCAAAAATCAATGAATATTGTAAATGCACAAACAGTAATTTCTCCGCATTGCAAGGTGCAATTCTGAAATTTTTTGCTATTTCCTGCTAATCCTAGCATGATAAAGAAGATTCAAAGAGAGTGAGATGCCAGCTCCTTTCATTCAGTCAGTAGCTTCAAACATTTCTGGACGTTTTTCAATGGCAAAAATCAATGAATATTGTAAATGCACAAACAGTAATATCTCCACATTGCAACGTGCAATTCTGAAATTTTTTGCTTTTTCCTGCTCCTCTTAGCATGATAAAGAAGATTCAAAGAGAGTGAGATGCCAGCTCTTTTCATTCAGTCAGTAGCTTCAAACATTTCTGGTATATGAATAACATGATGTTTTTCAATGGCAAAAATCAATGAATATTGTAAATGCACAAACAGTAATTTCTCCGCATTGCAAGGTGCAATTCTGAAATTTTTTGCTTTTTCCTGCTAATCCTAGCATGATAAAGAAGATTCAAAGAGAGTGAGATGCCAGCTCCTTTCATTCAGTCAGTAGCTTTAAACATTTCTGGACGTTTTGCAATGGCAAAAATCAATGAATATTGTAAATGCACAAACAGCAATATCTCCACATTGCAAGGTGCAATTCTGAAATTTTTTGCTTTTTCCTGCTCCTCTTAGCATGATAAAGAAGATTCAAAGAGAGTGAGATGCCAGCTCTTTTCATTCAGTCAGTAGCTTCAAACATCTCTGGTATATGAATAACATGATGTTTTTCAATGGCAAAAATCAATGAATATTGTAAATGCACAAACAGTAATTTCTCCGCATTGCAAGGTGCAATTCTGAAATTTTTTGCTTTTTCCTGCTAATCCTAGCATGATAAAGAAGATTCATAGAGAGTGAGATGCCAGCTCCTTTCATTCAGTCAGTAGCTTCAAACATTTCTGGACGTTTTTCAATGGCAAAAATCAATGAATATTGTAAATGCACAAACAGTAATATCTCCACATTGCAAGGTGCAATTCTGAAATTTTTTGCTTTTTCCTGCTAATCCTGGCATGATAAAGAAGATTCAAAGAGAGTGAGATGCCAGCTCTTTTCATTCAGTCAGTAGCTTCAAACATTTCTGGTATATGAATAACATGATGTTTTTCAATGGCAAAAATCAATGAATATTGTAAATGCACAAACAGTAATTTCTCCGCATTGCAAGGTGCAATTCTGAAATTTTTTGCTTTTTCCTGCTAATCCTAGCATGATAAAGAAGATTCAAAGAGAGTGAGATGCCAGCTCCTTTCATTCAGTCAGTAGCTTCAAACATTTCTGGACGTTTTTCAATGGCAAAAATCAATGAATATTGTAAATGCACAAACAGTAATATCTCCACATTGCAACGTGCAATTCTGAAATTTTTTGCTTTTTCCTGCTCCTCTTAGCATGATAAAGATCATTCAAAGAGAGTGAGATGCCAGCTCTTTTCATTCAGTCAGTAGCTTCAAACATTTCTGGTATATGAATAACATGATGTTTTTCAATGGCAAAAATCAATGAATATTGTAAATGCACAAACAGTAATTTCTCCGCATTGCAAGGTGCAATTCTGAAATTTTTTGCTTTTTACTGCTAATCCTAGCATGATAAAGAAGATTCAAAGAGAGAGAGATGCCAGCTCCTTTCATTCAGTCAGTAGCTTCAAACATTTCTGGACGTTTTTCAATGGCAAAAATCAATGAATATTGTAAATGCACAAACAGTAATATCTCCACATTGCAAGGTGCAATTCTGAAATTTTTTGCTTTTTCCTGCTCCTCTTAGCATGATAAAGAAGATTCAAAGAGAGTGAGATGCCAGCTCTTTTCATTCAGTCAGTAGCTTCAAACATTTCTGGTATATGAATAACATGATGTTTTTCAATGGCAAAAATCAATGAATATTGTAAATGCACAAACAGTAATTTCTCCGCATTGCAAGGTGCAATTCTGAAATTTTTTGCTTTTTCCTGCTAATCCTAGCATGATAAAGAAGATTCAAAGAGAGTGAGATGCCAGCTCCTTTCATTCAGTCAGTAGCTTTAAACATTTCTGGACGTTTTTCAATGGCAAAAATCAATGAATATTGTAAATGCACAAACAGTAATATCTCCACATTGCAAGGTGCAATTCTGAAATTTTTTGCTTTTTCCTGCTCCTCTTAGCATGATAAAGAAGATTCAAAGAGAGTGAGATGCCAGCTCTTTTCATTCAGTCAGTAGCTTCAAACATCTCTGGTATATGAATAACATGATGTTTTTCAATGGCAAAAATCAATGAATATTGTAAATGCACAAACAGTAATTTCTCCGCATTGCAAGGTGCAATTCTGAAATTTTTTGCTTTTTCCTGCTAATCCTAGCATGATAAAGAAGATTCAAAGAGAGTGAGATGCCAGCTCCTTTCATTCAGTCAGTAGCTTCAAACATTTCTGGACGTTTTTCAATGGCAAAAATCAATGAATATTGTAAATGCACAAACAGTAATATCTCCACATTGCAAGGTGCAATTCTGAAATTTTTTGCTTTTTCCTGCTAATCCTGGCATGATAAAGAAGATTCAAAGAGAGTGAGATGCCAGCTCTTTTCATTCAGTCAGTAGCTTCAAACATTTCTGGTATATGAATAACATGATGTTTTTCAATGGCAAAAATCAATGAATATTGTAAATGCACAAACAGTAATTTCTCCGCATTGCAAGGTGCAATTCTGAAATTTTTTGCTTTTTCCTGCTAATCCTAGCATGATAAAGAAGATTCAAAGAGAGTGAGATGCCAGCTCCTTTCATTCAGTCAGTAGCTTCAAACATTTCTGGACGTTTTTCAATGGCAAAAATCAATGAATATTGTAAATGCACAAACAGTAATATCTCCACATTGCAACGTGCAATTCTGAAATTTTTTGCTTTTTCCTGCTCCTCTTAGCATGATAAAGAAGATTCAAAGAGAGTGAGATGCCAGCTCTTTTCATTCAGTCAGTAGCTTCAAACATTTCTGGTATATGAATAACATGTTTTTTCAATGGCAAAAATCAATGAATATTGTAAATGCACAAACAGTAATTTCTCCGCATTGCAAGGTGCAATTCTGAAATTTTTTGCTTTTTCCTGCTAATCCTAGCATGATAAAGAAGATTCAAAGAGAGTGAGATGCCAGCTCCTTTCATTCAGTCAGTAGCTTTAAACATTTCTGGACGTTTTTCAATGGCAAAAATCAATGAATATTGTAAATGCACAAACAGTAATATCTCCACATTGCAAGGTGCAATTCTGAAATTTTTTGCTTTTTCCTGCTCCTCTTAGCATGATAAAGAAGATTCAAAGAGAGTGAGATGCCAGCTCTTTTCATTCAGTCAGTAGCTTCAAACATCTCTGGTATATGAATAACATGATGTTTTTCAATGGCAAAAATCAATGAATATTGTAAATGCACAAACAGTAATTTCTCCGCATTGCAAGGTGCAATTCTGAAATTTTTTGCTTTTTCCTGCTAATCCTAGCATGATAATGAAGATTCAAAGATATTGAGATGCCAGCTCCTTTCATTCAGTCAGTAGCTTCAAACATTTCTGGACGTTTTTCAATGGCAAAAATCAATGAATATTGTAAATGCACAAACAGTAATATCTCCACATTGCAAGGTGCAATTCTGAAATTTTTTGCTTTCTCCTGCTAATCCTAGCATGATAAAGAAGATTCAAAGAGAGTGAGATGCCAGCTCCTTTCATTCAGTCAGTAGCTTCAAACATTTCTGGACGGTTTTCAATGGCAAAAATCAATGAATATTGTAAATGCACAAACAGTAATATCTCCACATTGCAACGTGCAATTCTGAAATTTTTTGCTTTTTCCTGCTAATCCTGGCATGATAAAGAAGATTCAAAGAGAGTGAGATGCCAGCTCTTTTCATTCAGTCAGTAGCTTCAAACATTTCTGGTATATGAATAACATGATGTTTTTCAATGGCAAAAATCAATGAATATTGTAAATGCACAAACAGTAATTTCTCCGCATTGCAAGGTGCAATTCTGAAATTTTTTGCTTTTTCCTGCTAATCCTAGCATGATAAAGAAGATTCAAAGAGAGTGAGATGCCAGCTCCTTTCATTCAGTCAGTAGCTTCAAACATTTCTGGACGTTTTTCAATGGCAAAAATCAATGAATATTGTAAATGCACAAACAGTAATATCTCCACATTGCAAGGTGCAATTCTGAAATTTTTTGCTTTTTCCTGCTCCTCTTAGCATGATAAAGAAGATTCAAAGAGAGTGAGATGCCAGCTCTTTTCATTCAGTCAGTAGCTTCAAACATTTCTGGTATATGAATAACATGATGTTTTTCAATGGCAAAAATCAATGAATATTGTAAATGCACAAACAGTAATTTCTCCGCATTGCAAGGTGCAATTCTGAAATTTTTTGCTTTTTCCTGCTAATCCTAGCATGATAAAGAAGATTCAAAGAGAGTGAGATGCCAGCTCCTTTCATTCAGTCAGTAGCTTCAAACATTTCTGGACGGTTTTCAATGGCAATAATCAATGAATATTGTCAATGCACAAACAGTAATATCTCCACATTGCAAGGTGCAATTCTGAAATTTTTTGCTTTTTCCTGCTAATCCTGGCATGATAAAGAAGATTCAAAGAGAGTGAGATGCCAGCTCTTTTCATTCAGTCAGTAGCTTCAAACATTTCTGGTATATGAATAACATGATGTTTTTCAATGGCAAAAATCAATGAATATTGTAAATGCACAAACAGTAATTTCTCCGCATTGCAAGGTGCAATTCTGAAATTTTTTGCTTTTTCCTGCTTATCCTAGCATGATAAAGAAGATTCAAAGAGAGTGAGATGCCAGCTCCTTTCATTCAGTCAGTAGCTTCAAACATTTCTGGACGTTTTTCAATGGCAAAAATCAATGAATATTGTAAATGCACAAACAGTAATATCTCCACATTGCAAGGTGCAATTCTGAAATTTTTTGCTTTTTCCTGCTAATCCTGGCATGATAAAGAAGATTCAAAGAGAGTGAGATGCCAGCTCTTTTCATTCAGTCAGTAGCTTCAAACATTTCTGGTATATGAAAAACATGGTTTTTCAATGGCAAAAATCAATGAATATTGTAAATGCACAAACAGTAATTTCTCCGCATTGCAAGGTGCAATTCTGAAATTTTTTGCTTTTTCCTGCTAATCCTAGCATGATAAAGAAGATTCAAAGAGAGTGAGATGCCAGCTCCTTTCATTCAGTCAGTAGCTTCAAACATTTCTGGACGTTTTTCAATGGCAAAAATCAATGAATATTGTAAATGCACAAACAGTAATATCTCCACATTGCAAGGTGCAATTCTGAAATTTTTTGCTTTTTCCTGCTCCTCTTAGAATGATAAAGAAGATTCAAAGAGAGTGAGATGCCAGCTCTTTTTATTCAGTCAGTAGCTTCAAACATTTCTGGTATATGAATAACATGATGTTTTTCAATGGCAAAAATCAATGAATATTGTAAATGCACAAACAGTAATTTCTCCGCATTGCAAGGTGCAATTCTGAAATGTTTTGCTTTTTCCTGCTAATCCTAGCATGATAAAGAAGATTCAAAGAGAGTGAGATGCCAGCTCCTTTCATTCAGTCAGTAGCTTCAAACATTTCTGGATGTTTTTCAATGGCAAAAATCAATGAATATTGTAAATGCACAAACAGTAATATCTCCACATTGCAAGGTGCAATTCTGAAATTTTTTGCTTTTTCCTGCTAATCCTGGAATGATAAAGAAGATTCAAAGAGAGTGAGATGCCAGCTCTTTTCATTCAGTCAGTAGCTTCAAACATTTCTGGTATATGAATAACATGATGTTTTTCAATGGCAAAAATCAATGAATATTGTAAATGCACAAACAGTAATTTCTCCGCATTGCAAGGTGCAATTCTGAAATTTTTTGCTTTTTCCTGCTAATCCTAGCATGATAAAGAAGATTCAAAGAGAGTGAGATGCCAGCTCCTTTCATTCAGTCAGTAGCTTCAAACATTTCTGGACGTTTTTCAATGGCAAAAATCAATGAATATTGTAAATGCACAAACAGTAATATCTCCACATTGCAACGTGCAATTCTGAAATTTTTTGCTTTTTCCTGCTCCTCTTAGCATGATAAAGAATATTCAAAGAGAGTGAGATGCCAGCTCTTTTCATTCAGTCAGTAGCTTCAAACATTTCTGGTATATGAATAACATGATGTTTTTCAATGGCAAAAATCAATGAATATTGTAAATGCACAAACAGTAATTTCTCCGCATTGCAAGGTGCAATTCTGAAATTTTTTGCTTTTTACTGCTAATCCTAGCATGATAAAGAAGATTCAAAGAGAGTGAGATGCCAGCTCCTTTCATTCAGTCAGTAGCTTCAAACATTTCTGGACGTTTTTCAATGGCAAAAATCAATGAATATTGTAAATGCACAAACAGTAATATCTCCACATTGCAACGTGCAATTCTGAAATTTTTTGCTTTTTCCTGCTCCTCTTAGCATGATAAAGAAGATTCAAAGAGAGTGAGATGCCAGCTCTTTTCATTCAGTCAGTAGCTTCAAACATTTCTGGTATATGAATAACATGATGTTTTTTAATGGCAAAAATCAATGAATATTGTAAATGCACAAACAGTAATTTCTCCGCATTGCAAGGTCCAATTCTGAAATTTTTTGCTTTTTCCTGCTAATCTTAGCATGATAAAGAAGATTCAAAGAGAGTGAGATGCCAGCTCCTTTCATTCAGTCAGTAGCTTTAAACATTTCTGGACGTTTTTCAATGGCAAAAATCAATGAATATTGTAAATGCACAAACAGTAATATCTCCACATTGCAAGGTGCAATTCTGAAATTTTTAGCTTTTTCCTGCTCCTCTTAGCATGATAAAGAAGATTCAAAGAGAGTGAGATGCCAGCTCTTTTCATTCAGTCAGTAGCTTCAAACATCTCTGGTATATGAATAACATGATGTTTTTCAATGGCAAAAATCAATGAATATTGTAAATGCACAAACAGTAATTTCTCCGCATTGCAAGGTGCAATTCTGAAATTTTTTGCTTTTTCCTGCTAATCCTAGCATGATAAAGAAGATTCAAAGAGAGTGAGATGCCAGCTCCTTTCATTCAGTCAGTAGCTTCAAACATTTCTGGACGTTTTTCAATGGCAAAAATCAATGAATATTGTAAATGCACAAACAGTAATATCTCCACATTGCAAGGTGCAATTCTGAAATTTTTTGCTTTTTCCTGCTAATCCTGGCATGATAAAGAAGATTCAAAGAGAGTGAGATGCCAGCTCTTTTCATTCAGTCAGTAGCTTCAAACATTTCTGGTATATGAATAACATGATGTTTTTCAATGGCAAAAATCAATGAATATTGTAAATGCACAAACAGTAATTTCTCCGCATTGCAAGGTGCAATTCTGAAATTTTTTGCTTTTTCCTGCTAATCCTGGCATGATAAAGAAGATTCAAAGAGAGTGAGATGCCAGCTCCTTTCATTCAGTCAGTAGCTTCAAACATTTCTGGACGTTTTTCAATGGCAAAAATCAATGAATATTGTAAATGCACAAACAGTAATATCTCCACATTGCAACGTGCAATTCTGAAATTTTTTGCTTTTTCCTGCTCCTCTTAGCATGATAAAGAAGATTCAAAGAGAGTGAGATGCCAGCTCTTTTCATTCAGTCAGTAGCTTCAAACATTTCTGGTATATGAATAACATGATGTTTTTCAATGGCAAAAATCAATGAATATTGTAAATGCACAAACAGTAATTTCTCCGCATTGCAAGGTGCAATTCTGAAATTTTTTGCTTTTTCCTGCTAATCCTGGCATGATAAAGAAGATTCAAAGAGAGTGAGATGCCAGCTCCTTTCATTCAGTCAGTAGCTTTAAACATTTCTGGACGTTTTTCAATGGCAAAAATCAATGAATATTGTAAATGCACAAACAGTAATATCTCCACATTGCAAGGTGCAATTCTGAAATTTTTTGCTTTTTCCTGCTCCTCTTAGCATGATAAAGAAGATTCAAAGAGAGTGAGATGCCAGCTCTTTTCATTCAGTCAGTAGCTTCAAACATCTCTGGTATATGAATAACATGATGTTTTTCAATGGCAAAAATCAATGAATATTGTAAATGCACAAACAGTAATTTCTCCGCATTGCAAGGTGCAATTCTGAAATTTTTTGCTTTTTCCTGCTAATCCTAGCATGATAAAGAAGATTCAAAGAGAGTGAGATGCCAGCTCCTTTCATTCAGTCAGTAGCTTCAAACATTTCTGGACGTTTTTCAATGCCAAAAATCAATGAATATTGTAAATGCACAAACAGTAATATCTCCACATTGCAAGGTGCAATTCTGAAATTTTTTGCTTTTTCCTGCTCCTCTTAGCATGATAAAGAAGATTCAAAGAGAGTGAGATGCCAGCTCTTTTCATTCAGTCAGTAGCTTCAAACATTTCTGGTATATGAATAACATGATGTTTTTCAATGGCAAAAATCAATGAATATTGTAAATGCACAAACAGTAATTTCTCCGCATTGCAAGGTGCAATTCTGAAATTTTTTGCTTTTTCCTGCTAATCCTAGCATGATAAAGAAGATTCAAAGAGATTGAGATGCCAGCTCCTTTCATTCAGTCAGTAGCTTCAAACATTTCTGGACGTTTTTCAATGGCAAAAATCAATGAATATTGTAAATGCACAAACAGTAATATCTCCACATTGCAAGGTGCAATTCTGAAATTTTTTGCTTTCTCCTGCTAATCCTAGCATGATAAAGAAGATTCAAAGAGAGTGAGATGCCAGCTCCTTTCATTCAGTCAGTAGCTTCAAACATTTCTGGACGGTTTTCAATGGCAAAAATCAATGAATATTGTAAATGCACAAACAGTAATATCTCCACATTGCAACGTGCAATTCTGAAATTTTTTGCTTTTTCCTGCTAATCCTGGCATGATAAAGAAGATTCAAAGAGAGTGAGATGCCAGCTCTTTTCATTCAGTCAGTAGCTTCAAACATTTCTGGTATATGAAGAACATGATTTTTTTCAATGGCAAAAATCAATGAATATTGTAAATGCACAAACAGTAATTTCTCCGCATTGCAAGGTGCAATTCTGAAATTTTTTGCTTTTTCCTGCTAATCCTAGCATGATAAAGAAGATTCAAAGAGAGTGAGATGCCAGCTCCTTTCATTCAGTCAGTAGCTTCAAACATTTCTGGACGTTTTTCAATGGCAAAAATCAATGAATATTGTAAATGCACAAACAGTAATATCTCCACATTGCAAGGTGCAATTCTGAAATTTTTTGCTTTTTCCTGCTCCTCTTAGCATGATAAAGAAGATTCAAAGAGAGTGAGATGCCAGCTCTTTTCATTCAGTCAGTAGCTTCAAACATTTCTGGTATATGAATAACATGATGTTTTTCAATGGCAAAAATCAATGAATATTGTAAATGCACAAACAGTAATTTCTCCGCATTGCAAGGTGCAATTCTGAAATTTTTTGCTTTTTCCTGCTAATCCTAGCATGATAAAGAAGATTCAAAGAGAGTGAGATGCCAGCTCCTTTCATTCAGTCAGTAGCTTCAAACATTTCTGGACGGTTTTCAATGGCAATAATCAATGAATATTGTCAATGCACAAACAGTAATATCTCCACATTGCAAGGTGCAATTCTGAAATTTTTTGCTTTTTCCTGCTAATCCTGGCATGATAAAGAAGATTCAAAGAGAGTGAGATGCCAGCTCTTTTCATTCAGTCAGTAGCTTCAAACATTTCTGGTATATGAATAACATGATGTTTTTCAATCGCAAAAATCAATGAATATTGTAAATGCACAAACAGTAATTTCTCCGCATTGCAAGGTGCAATTCTGAAATTTTTTGCTTTTTCCTGCTTATCCTAGCATGATAAAGAAGATTCAAAGAGAGTGAGATGCCAGCTCCTTTCATTCAGTCAGTAGCTTCAAACATTTCTGGACGTTTTTCAATGGCAAAAATCAATGAATATTGTAAATGCACAAACAGTAATATCTCCACATTGCAACGTGCAATTCTGAAATTTTTTGCTTTTTCCTGCTCCTCTTAGCATGATAAAGAAGATTCAAAGAGAGTGAGATGCCAGCTCTTTTCATTCAGTCAGTAGCTTCAAACATTTCTGGTATATGAATAACATGATGTTTTTCAATGGCAAAAATCAATGAATATTGTAAATGCACAAACAGTAATTTCTCCGCATTGCAAGGTGCAATTCTGAAATTTTTTGCTTTTTCCTGCTAATCCTAGCATGATAAAGAAGATTCAAAGAGAGTGAGATGCCGGCTCTTTTCATTCAGTCAGTAGCTTCAAACATTTCTGGTATATGAATAACATGATGTTTTTCAATGGCAAAAATCAATGAATATTGTAAATGCACAAACAGTAATTTCTCCGCATTGCAAGGTGCAATTCTGAAATTTTTTGCTTTTTCCTGCTAATCCTAGCATGATAAAGAAGATTCAAAGAGAGTGAGATGCCAGCTCCTTTCATTCAGTCAGTAGCTTCAAACATTTCTGGACGTTTTTCAATGGCAAAAATCAATGAATATTGTAAATGCACAAACAGTAATATCTCCACATTGCAACGTGCAATTCTGAAATTTTTTGCTTTTTCCTGCTAATCCTGGCATGATAAAGAAGATTCAAAGAGAGTGAGATGCCAGCTCTTTTCATTCAGTCAGTATCTTCAAACATTTCTGGTATATGAATAACATGATGTTTTTCAATGGCAAAAATCAATGAATATTGTAAATGCACAAACAGTAATTTCTCCGCATTGCAAGGTGCAATTCTGAAATTTTTTGCTTTTTCCTGCTAATCCTAGCATGATAAAGAAGATTCAAAGAGAGTGAGATGCCAGCTCCTTTCATTCAGTCAGTAGCTTCAAACATTTCTGGACGTTTTTCAATGGCAAAAATCAATGAATATTGTAAATGCACAAACAGTAATATCTCCACATTGCAAGGTTAAATTCTGAAATTTTTTGCTTTTTCCTGCTCCTCTTAGCATGATAAAGAAGATTCAAAGAGAGTGAGATGCCAGCTCTTTTCATTCACTCAGTAGCTTCAAACATTTCTGGTATATGAATAACATGATGTTTTTCAATGGCAAAAATCAATGAATATTGTAAATGCACAAACAGTAATTTCTCCGCATTGCAAGGTGCAATTCTGAAATTTTTTGCTTTTTCCTGCTAATCCTAGCATGATAAAGAAGATTCAAAGAGAGTGAGATGCCAGCTCCTTTCATTCAGTCAGTAGCTTCAAACATTTCTGGACGGTTTTCAATGGCAAAAATCAATGAATATTGTCAATGCACAAACAGTAATATCTCGACATTGCAAGGTGCAATTCTGAAATTTTTTGCTTTTTCCTGCTAATCCTGGCATGATAAAGAAGATTCAAAGAGAGTGAGATGCCAGCTCTTTTCATTCAGTCAGTAGCTTCAAACATTTCTGGTATATGAATAACATGATGTTTTTCAATGGCAAAAATCAATGAATATTGTAAATGCACAAACAGTAATTTCTCCGCATTGCAAGGTGCAATTCTGAAATTTTTTGCTTTTTCCTGCTTATCCTAGCATGATAAAGAAGTTTCAAAGAGAGTGAGATGCCAGCTCCTTTCATTCAGTCAGTAGCTTCAAACATTTCTGGACGTTTTTCAATGGCAAAAATCAATGAATATTGTAAATGCACAAACAGTAATATCTCCACATTGCAACGTGCAATTCTGAAATTTTTTGCTTTTTCCTGCTCCTCTTAGCATGATAAAGAAGATTCAAAGAGAGTGAGATGCCAGCTCTTTTCATTCAGTCAGTAGCTTCAAACATCTCTGGTATATGAATAACATGATGTTTTTCAATGGCAAAAATCAATGAATATTGTAAATGCACAAACAGTAATTTCTCCACATTGCAAGGTGCAATTCTGAAATTTTTTGCTTTTTCCTGCTAATCCTAGCATGATAAAGAAGATTCAAAGAGAGTGAGATGCCAGCTCCTTTCATTCAGTCAGTAGCTTCAAACATTTCTGGACGGTTTTCAATGGCAAAAATCAATGAATATTGTCAATGCACAAACAGTAATATCTCCACATTGCAAGGTGCAATTCTGAAATTTTTTGCTTTTTCCTGCTAATCCTGGCATGATAAAGAAGATTCAAAGAGAGTGAGATGCCAGCTCTTTTCATTCAGTCAGTAGCTTCAAACATTTCTGGTATATGAATAACATGATGTTTTTCAATGGAAAAATCAATGAATATTGTAAATGCACAAACAGTAATTTCTCCGCATTGCAAGGTGCAATTCTGAAATTTTTTGCTTTTTCCTGCTAATCCTAGCATGATAAAGAAGATTCAAAGAGAGTGAGATGCCAGCTCTTTTTATTCAGTCAGTAGCTTCAAACATTTCTGGTATATGAATAACATGATGTTTTTCAATGGCAAAAATCAATGAATATTGTAAATGCACAAACAGTAATTTCTCCGCATTGCAAGGTGCAATTCTGAAATTTTTTGCTTTTTCCTGCTTATCCTAGCATGATAAAGAAGATTCAAAGAGAGTGAGATGCCAGCTCCTTTCATTCAGTCAGTAGCTTCAAACATTTCTGGACGTTTTTCAATGGCAAAAATCAATGAATATTGTAAATGCACAAACAGTAATATCTCCACATTGCAACGTGCAATTCTGAAATTTTTTGCTTTTTCCTGCTCCTCTTAGCATGATAAAGAAGATTCAAAGAGAGTGAGATGCCAGCTCTTTTCATTCAGTCAGTAGCTTCAAACATTTCTGGTATATGAATAACATGATGTTTTTCATTGGCAAAAATCAATGAATATTGTAAATGCACAAACAGTAATTTCTCCGCATTGCAAGGTGCAATTCTGAAATTTTTTGCTTTTTCCTGCTAATCCTAGCATGATAAAGAAGATTCAAAGAGAGTGAGATGCCAGCTCTTTTTATTCAGTCAGTAGCTTCAAACATTTCTGGTATATGAATAACATGATGTTTTTCAATGGCAAAAATCAATGAATATTGTAAATGCACAAACAGTAATTTCTCCGCATTGCAAGGTGCAATTCTGAAATTTTTTGCTTTTTCCTGCTTATCCTAGCATGATAAAGAAGATTCAAAGAGAGTGAGATGCCAGCTCCTTTCATTCAGTCAGTAGCTTCAAACATTTCTGGACGTTTTTCAATGGCAAAAATCAATGAATATTGTAAATGCACAAACAGTAATATCTCCACATTGCAACGTGCAATTCTGAAATTTTTTGCTTTTTCCTGCTCCTCTTAGCATGATAAAGAAGATTCAAAGAGAGTGAGATGCCAGCTCTTTTCATTCAGTCAGTAGCTTCAAACATTTCTGGTATATGAATAACATGATGTTTTTCAATGGCAAAAATCAATGAATATTGTAAATGCACAAACAGTAATTTCTCCGCATTGCAAGGTGCAATTCTGAAATTTTTTGCTTTTTCCTGCTAATCCTAGCATGATAAAGAAGATTCAAAGAGAGTGAGATGCCAGCTCTTTTCATTCAGTCAGTAGCTTCAAACATTTCTGGTATATGAATAACATGATGTTTTTCAATGGCAAAAATCAATGAATATTGTAAATGCACAAACAGTAATTTTTCCGCATTGCAAGGTGCAATTCTGAAATTTTTTGCTTTTTCCTGCTAATCCTAGCATGATAAAGAAGATTCAAAGAGAGTGAGATGCCAGCTCCTTTCATTCAGTCAGTAGCTTCAAACATTTCTGGATGTTTTTCAATGGCAAAAATCAATGAATATTGTAAATGCACAAACAGTAATATCTCCACATTGCAACGTGCAATTCTGAAATTTTTTGCTTTTTCCTGATCCTCTTAGCATGATAAAGAAGATTCAAAGAGAGTGAGATGCCAGCTCTTTTCATTCAGTCAGTAGCTTCAAACATTTCTGGTATATGAATAACATGATGTTTTTCAATGGCAAAAATCAATGAATATTGTAAATGCACAAACAGTAATTTCTCCGCATTGCAAGGTGCAATTCTGAAATTTTTTGCTTTTTTCTGCTAATCCTAGCATGATAAAGAAGATTCAAAGAGAGTGAGATGCCAATTCCTTTCATTCAGTCAGTAGCTTTAAACATTTCTGGACGTTTTTCAATGGCAAAAATCAATGAATATTGTAAATGCACAAACAGTAATATCTCCACATTGCAAGGTGCAATTCTGAAATTTTTTGCTTTTTCCTGCTCCTCTTAGCATGATAAAGAAGATTTAAAGAGAGTGAGATGCCAGCTCTTTTCATTCAGTCAGTAGCTTCAAACATCTCTGGTATATGAATAACATGATGTTTTTCAATGGCAAAAATCAATGAATATTGTAAATGCACAAACAGTAATTTCTCCGCATTGCAAGGTGCAATTCTGAAAATTTTTGCTTTTTCCTGCTAATCCTAGCATGATAAAGAAGATTCAAAGAGATTGAGATGCCAGCTCCTTTCATTCAGTCAGTAGCTTCAAACATTTCTGGACGTTTTTCAATGGCAAAAATCAATGAATATTGTAAATGCACAAACAGTAATATCTCCACATTGCAAGGTGCAATTCTGAAATTTTTTGCTTTCTCCTGCTAATCCTAGCATGATAAAGAAGATTCAAAGAGAGTGAGATGCCAGCTACTTTCATTCAGTCAGTAGCTTCAAACATTTCTGGACGGTTTTCAATGGCAAAAATCAATGAATATTGTAAATGCACAAACAGTAATATCTCCACATTGCAACGTGCAATTCTGAAATTTTTTGCTTTTTCCTGCTAATCCTGGCATGATAAAGAAGATTCAAAGAGAGTGAGATGCCAGCTCTTTTCATTCAGTCAGTAGCTTCAAAAATTTCTGGTATATGAATAACATGATGTTTTTCAATGGCAAAAATCAATGAATATTGTAAATGCACAAACAGTAATTTCTCCGCATTGCAAGGTGCAATTCTGAAATTTTTTGCTTTTTCCTGCTAATCCTAGCATGATAAAGAAGATTCAAAGAGAGTGAGATGCCAGCTCCTTTCATTCAGTTGGTAGCTTCAAACATTTCTGGACGTTTTTCAATGGCAAAAATCAATGAATATTGTAAATGCACAAACAGTAATATCTCCACATTGCAAGGTGCAATTCTGAAATTTTTTGCTTTTTCCTGCTCCTCTTAGCATGATAAAGAAGATTCAAAGAGAGTGAGATGCCAGCTCTTTTCATTCAGTCAGTAGCTTCAAACATTTCTGGTATATGAATAACATGATGTTTTTCAATGGCAAAAATCAATGAATATTGTAAATGCACAAACAGAAATTTCTCCGCATTGCAAGGTGCAATTCTGAAATTTTTTGCTTTTTCCTGCTAATCCTAGCATGATAAAGAAGATTCAAAGAGAGTGAGATGCCAGCTCCTTTCATTCAGTCAGTAGCTTCAAACATTTCTGGATGGTTTTCAATGGCAAAAATCAATGAATATTGTCAATGCACAAACAGTAATATCTCCACATTGCAAGGTGCAATTCTGAAATTTTTTGCTTTTTCCTGCTAATCCTGGCATGATAAAGAAGATTCAAAGAGAGTGAGATGCCAGCTCTTTTCATTCAGTCAGTAGATTCAAACATTTCTGGTATATGAATAACATGATGTTTTTCAATGGCAAAAATCAATGAATATTGTAAATGCACAAACAGTAATTTCTCCGCATTGCAAGGTGCAATTCTGAAATTTTTTGCTTTTTCCTGCTTATCCTAGCATGATAAAGAAGATTCAAAGAGAGTGAGATGCCAGCTCCTTTCATTCAGTCAGTAGCTTCAAACATTTCTGGACATTTTTCAATGGCAAAAATCAATGAATATTGTAAATGCACAAACAGTAATATCTCCACATTGCAACGTGCAATTCTGAAATTTTTTGCTTTTTCCTGCTCCTCTTAGCATGATAAAGAAGATTCAAAGAGAGTGAGATGCCAGCTCTTTTCATTCAGTCAGTAGCTTCAAACATTTCTGGTATATGAATAACATGATGTTTTTCAATGGCAAAAATCAATGAATATTGTAAATGCACAAACAGTAATTTCTCCGCATTGCAAGGTGCAATTCTGAAATTTTTTGCTTTTTCCTGCTAATCCTAGCATGATAAAGAAAATTCAAAGAGAGTGAGATGCCAGCTCTTTTTATTCAGTCAGTAGCTTCAAACATTTCTGGTATATGAATAACATGATGTTTTTCAATGGCAAAAATCAATGAATATTGTAAATGCACAAACAGTAATTTCTCCGCATTGCAAGGTGCAATTCTGAAATTTTTTGCTTTTTCCTGCTAATCCTAGCATGATAAAGAAGATTCAAAGAGAGTGAGATGCCAGCTCCTTTCATTCAGTCAGTATCTTCAAACATTTCTGGACGTTTTTCAATGGCAAAAATCAATGAATATTGTAAATGCACAAACAGTAATATCTCCACATTGCAACGTGCAATTCTGAAATTTTTTGCTTTTTCCTGCTCCTCTTAGCATGATAAAGAAGATTCAAAGAGAGTGAGATGCCAGCTCTTTTCATTCAGTCAGTAGCTTCAAACATTTCTGGTATATGAATAACATGATGTTTTTCAATGGCAAAAATCAATGAATATTGTAAATGCACAAAGAGTAATTTCTCCGCATTGCAAGGTGCAATTCTGAAATTTTTTGCTTTTTCCTGCTAATCCTAGCATGATAAAGAAGATTCAAAGAGAGTGAGATGCCAGCTCCTTTCATTCAGTCAGTAGCTTTAAACATTTCTGGACGTTTTTCAATGGCAAAAATCAATGAATATTGTAAATGCACAAACAGTAATATCAACACATTGCAAGGTGCAATTCTGAAATTTTTTGCTTTTTTCTGCTCCTCTTAGCATGAAGAAGAAGATTCAAAGAGAGTGAGATGCCAGCTCTTTTCATTCAGTCAGTAGCTTCAAACATCTCTGGTATATCAATAACATGATGTTTTTCAATGGCAAAAATCAATGAATATTGTAAATGCACAAACAGTAATTTCTCCGCATTGCAAGGTGCAATTCTGAAATTTTTTGCTTTTTCCTGCTAATCCTAGCATGATAAAGAAGATTCAAAGAGAGTGAGATGCCAGCTCCTTTCATTCAGTCAGTAGCTTCAAACATTTCTGGACGTTTTTCAATGGCAAAAATCAATGAATATTGTAAATGCACAAACAGTAATATCTCCACATTGCAAGGTGCAATTCTGAAATTTTTTGCTTTTTCCTGCTAATCCTGGCATGATAAAGAAGATTCAAAGAGAGTGAGATGCCAGCTCTTTTCATTCAGTCAGTAGCTTCAAACATTTCTGGTATATGAATAACATGATGTTTTTCAATGGCAAAAATCAATGAATATTGTAAATGCACAAACAGTAATTTCTCCGCATTGCAAGGTGCAATTCTGAAATTTTTTGCTTTTTCCTGCTAATCCTAGCATGATAAAGAAGATTCAAAGAGAGTGAGATGCCAGCTCCTTTCATTCAGTCAGTAGCTTCAAACATTTCTGGATGTTTTTCAATGGCAAAAATCAATGAATATTGTAAATGCACAAACAGTAATATCTCCACATTGCAACGTGCAATTCTGAAATTTTTTGCTTTTTCCTGCTCCTCTTAGCATGATAAAGAAGATTCAAAGAGAGTGAGATGCCAGCTCTTTTCATTCAGTCAGTAGCTTCAAACATTTCTGGTATATGAATAACATGATGTTTTTCAATGGCAAAAATCAATGAATATTGTAAATGCACAAACAGTAATTTCTCCGCATTGCAAGGTGCAATTCTGAAATTTTTTGCTTTTTCCTGCTAATCCTAGCATGATAAAGAAGATTCAAAGAGATTGAGATGCCAGCTCCTTTCATTCAGTCAGTAGCTTCAAACATTTCTGGACGGTTTTCAATGGCAAAAATCAATGAATATTGTCAATGCACAAACAGTAATATCTCCACATTGCAAGGTGCAATTCTGAAATTTTTTGCTTTTTCCTGCTAATCCTGGCATGATAAAGAAGATTCAAAGAGAGTGAGATGCCAGCTCTTTTCATTCAGTCAGTAGCTTCAAACATTTCTGGTATATGAATAACATGATGTTTTTCAATGGCAAAAATCAATGAATATTGTAAATGCACAAACAGTAATTTCTCCGCATTGCAAGGTGCAATTCTGAAATTTTTTGCTTTTTCCTGCTTATCCTAGCATGATAAAGAAGATTCAAAGAGAGTGAGATGCCAGCTCCTTTCATTCAGTCAGTAGCTTCAAACATTTCTGGACGTTTTTCAATGGCAAAAATCAATGAATATTGTAAATGCACAAACAGTAATATCTCCACATTGCAACGTGCAATTCTGAAATTTTTTGCTTTTTCCTGCTCCTCTTAGCATGATAAAGAAGATTCAAAGAGAGTGAGATGCCAGCTCTTTTCATTCAGTCAGTAGCTTCAAACATTTCTGGTATATGAATAACATGATGTTTTTCAATGGCAAAAATCAATGAATATTGTAAATGCACAAACAGTAATTTCTCCGCATTGCAAGGTGCAATTCTGAAATTTTTTGCTTTTTCCTGCTAATCCTAGCATGATAAAGAAGATTCAAAGAGAGTGAGATGCCAGCTCTTTTTATTCAGTCAGTAGCTTCAAACATTTCTGGTATATGAATAACATGATGTTTTTCAATGGCAAAAATCAATGAATATTGTAAATGCACAAACAGTAATTTCTCCGCATTGCAAGGTGCAATTCTGAAATTTTTTGCTTTTTCCTGCTAATCCTAGCATGATAAAGAAGATTCAAAGAGAGTGAGATGCCAGCTCCTTTCATTCAGTCAGTATCTTCAAACATTTCTGGACGTTTTTCAATGGCAAAAATCAATGAATATTGTAAATGCACAAACAGTAATATCTCCACATTGCAACGTGCAATTCTGAAATTTTTTGCTTTTTCCTGCTCCTCTTAGCATGATAAAGAAGATTCAAAGAGAGTGAGATGCCAGCTTTTTTCATTCAGTCAGTAGCTTCAAACATTTCTGGTATATGAATAACATGATGTTTTTCAATGGCAAAAATCAATGAATATTGTAAATGCACAAACAGTAATTTCTCCGCATTGCAAGGTGCAATTCTGAAATTTTTTGCTTTTTCCTGCTAATCCTAGCATGATAAAGAAGATTCAAAGAGAGTGAGATGCCAGCTCCTTTCATTCAGTCAGTAGCTTTAAACATTTCTGGACGTTTTTCAATGGCAAAAATCAATGAATATTGTAAATGCACAAACAGTAATATCTCCACATTGCAAGGTGCAATTCTGAAATTTTTTGCTTTTTCCTGCTCCTCTTAGCATGATAAAGAAGATTCAAAGAGAGTGAGATGCCAGCTCTTTTCATTCAGTCAGTAGCTTCAAACATCTCTGGTATATCAATAACATGATGTTTTTCAATGGCAAAAATCAATGAATATTGTAAATGCACAAACAGTAATTTCTCCGCATTGCAAGGTGCAATTCTGAAATTTTTTGCTTTTTCCTGCTAATCCTAGCATGATAAAGAAGATTCAAAGAGAGTGAGATGCCAGCTCCTTTCATTCAGTCAGTAGCTTCAAACATTTCTGGACGTTTTTCAATGGCAAAAATCAATGAATATTGTAAATGCACAAACAGTAATATCTCCACATTGCAAGGTGCAATTCTGAAATTTTTTGCTTTTTCCTGCTAATCCTGGCATGATAAAGAAGATTCAAAGAGAGTGAGATGCCAGCTCTTTTCATTCAGTCAGTAGCTTCAAACATTTCTGGTATATGAATAACATGATGTTTTTCAATGGCAAAAATCAATGAATATTGTAAATGCACAAACAGTAATTTCTCCGCATTGCAAGGTGCAATTCTGAAATTTTTTGCTTTTTCCTGCTAATCCTAGCATGATAAAGAAGATTCAAAGAGAGTGAGATGCCAGCTCCTTTCATTCAGTCAGTAGCTTCAAACATTTCTGGATGTTTTTCAATGGCAAAAATCAATGAATATTGTAAATGCACAAACAGTAATATCTCCACATTGCAACGTGCAATTCTGAAATTTTTTGCTTTTTCCTGCTCCTCTTAGCATGATAAAGAAGATTCAAAGAGAGTGAGATGCCAGCTCTTTTCATTCAGTCAGTAGCTTCAAACATTTCTGGTATATGAATAACATGATGTTTTTCAATGGCAAAAATCAATGAATATTGTAAATGCACAAACAGTAATTTCTCCGCATTGCAAGGTGCAATTCTGAAATTTTTTGCTTTTTCCTGCTAATCCTAGCATGATAAAGAAGATTCAAAGAGAGTGAGATGCCAGCTCCTTTCATTCAGTCAGTAGCTTCAAACATTTCTGGACGTTTTTCAATGGCAAAAATCAATGAATATTGTAAATGCACAAACAGTAATATCTCCACATTGCAACGTGCAATTCTGAAATTTTTTGCTTTTTCCTGCTCCTCTTAGCATGATAAAGAAGATTCAAAGAGAGTGAGATGCCAGCTCTTTTCATTCAGTCAGTAGCTTCAAACATTTCTGGTATATGAATAACATGATGTTTTTCAATGGCAAAAATCAATGAATATTGTAAATGCACAAACAGTAATTTCTCCGCATTGCAAGGTGCAATTCTGAAATTTTTTGCTTTTTCCTGCTAATCCTAGCATGATAAAGAAGATTCAAAGAGAGTGAGATGCCAGCTCCTTTCATTCAGTCAGTAGCTTTAAACATTTCTGGACGTTTTTCAATGGCAAAAATCAATGAATATTGTAAATGCACAAACAGTAATATCTCCACATTGCAAGGTGCAATTCTGAAATTTTTTGCTTTTTCCTGCTCCTCTTAGCATGATAAAGAAGATTCAAAGAGAGTGAGATGCCAGCTCTTTTCATTCAGTCAGTAGCTTCAAACATCTCTGGTATATGAATAACATGATGTTTTTCAATGGCAAAAATCAATGAATATTGTAAATGCACAAACAGTAATATCTCCACATTGCAACGTGCAATTCTGAAATTTTTTGCTTTTTCCTGCTCCTCTTAGCATGATAAAGAAGATTCAAAGAGAGTGAGATGCCAGCTCTTTTCATTCAGTCAGTAGCTTCAAACATCTCTGGTATATGAATAACATGATGTTTTTCAATGGCAAAAATCAATGAATATTGTAAATGCACAAACAGTAATATCTCCACATTGCAACGTGCAATTCTGAAATTTTTTGCTTTTTCCTGCTCCTCTTAGCATGATAAAGAAGATTCAAAGAGAGTGAGATGCCAGCTCTTTTCATTCAGTCAGTAGCTTCAAACATTTCTGGTATATGAATAACATGATGTTTTTCAATGGCAAAAATCAATGAATATTGTAAATGCACAAACAGTAATTTCTCCGCATTGCAAGGTGCAATTCTGAAATTTTTTGCTTTTTCCTGCTAATCCTAGCATGATAAAGAAGATTCAAAGAGAGTGAGATGCCAGCTCCTTTCATTCAGTCAGTAGCTTCAAACATTTCTGGACGTTTTTCAATGGCAAAAATCAATGAATATTGTAAATGCACAAACAGTAATATCTCCACATTGCAACGTGCAATTCTGAAATTTTTTGCTTTTTCCTGCTCCTCTTAGCATGATAAAGAAGATTCAAAGAGAGTGAGATGCCAGCTCTTTTCATTCAGTCAGTAGCTTCAAACATTTCTGGTATATGAATAACATGATGTTTTTCAATGGCAAAAATCAATGAATATTGTAAATGCACAAACAGTAATTTCTCCGCATTGCAAGGTGCAATTCTGAAATTTTTTGCTTTTTCCTGCTAATCCTAGCATGATAAAGAAGATTCAAAGAGAGTGAGATGCCAGCTCCTTTCATTCAGTCAGTAGCTTCAAACATTTCTGGACGTTTTTCAATGGCAAAAATCAATGAATATTGTAAATGCACAAACAGTAATATCTCCACATTGCAACGTGCAATTCTGAAATTTTTTGCTTTTTCCTGCTCCTCTTAGCATGATAAAGAAGATTCAAAGAGAGTGAGATGCCAGCTCTTTTCATTCAGTCAGTAGCTTCAAACATTTCTGGTATATGAATAACATGATGTTTTTCAATGGCAAAAATCAATGAATATTGTAAATGCACAAACAGTAATTTCTCCGCATTGCAAGGTGCAATTCTGAAATTTTTTGCTTTTTCCTGCTAATCCTAGCATGATAAAGAAGATTCAAAGAGAGTGAGATGCCAGCTCCTTTCATTCAGTCAGTAGCTTTAAACATTTCTGGACGTTTTTCAATGGCAAAAATCAATGAATATTGTAAATGCACAAACAGTAATATCTCCACATTGCAAGGTGCAATTCTGAAATTTTTTGCTTTTTCCTGCTCCTCTTAGCATGATAAAGAAGATTCAAAGAGAGTGAGATGCCAGCTCTTTTCATTCAGTCAGTAGCTTCAAACATCTCTGGTATATGAATAACATGATGTTTTTCAATGGCAAAAATCAATGAATATTGTAAATGCACAAACAGTAATATCTCCACATTGCAACGTGCAATTCTGAAATTTTTTGCTTTTTCCTGCTCCTCTTAGCATGATAAAGAAGATTCAAAGAGAGTGAGATGCCAGCTCTTTTCATTCAGTCAGTAGCTTCAAACATCTCTGGTATATGAATAACATGATGTTTTTCAATGGCAAAAATCAATGAATATTGTAAATGCACAAACAGTAATATCTCCACATTGCAACGTGCAATTCTGAAATTTTTTGCTTTTTCCTGCTCCTCTTAGCATGATAAAGAAGATTCAAAGAGAGTGAGATGCCAGCTCTTTTCATTCAGTCAGTAGCTTCAAACATTTCTGGTATATGAATAACATGATGTTTTTCAATGGCAAAAATCAATGAATATTGTAAATGCACAAACAGTAATTTCTCCGCATTGCAAGGTGCAATTCTGAAATTTTTTGCTTTTTCCTGCTAATCCTAGCATGATAAAGAAGATTCAAAGAGAGTGAGATGCCAGCTCCTTTCATTCAGTCAGTAGCTTCAAACATTTCTGGACGTTTTTCAATGGCAAAAATCAATGAATATTGTAAATGCACAAACAGTAATATCTCCACATTGCAACGTGCAATTCTGAAATTTTTTGCTTTTTCCTGCTCCTCTTAGCATGATAAAGAAGATTCAAAGAGAGTGAGATGCCAGCTCTTTTCATTCAGTCAGTAGCTTCAAACATTTCTGGTATATGAATAACATGATGTTTTTCAATGGCAAAAATCAATGAATATTGTAAATGCACAAACAGTAATTTCTCCGCATTGCAAGGTGCAATTCTGAAATTTTTTGCTTTTTCCTGCTAATCCTAGCATGATAAAGAAGATTCAAAGAGAGTGAGATGCCAGCTCCTTTCATTCAGTCAGTAGCTTTAAACATTTCTGGACGTTTTTCAATGGCAAAAATCAATGAATATTGTAAATGCACAAACAGTAATATCTCCACATTGCAAGGTGCAATTCTGAAATTTTTTGCTTTTTCCTGCTCCTCTTAGCATGATAAAGAAGATTCAAAGAGAGTGAGATGCCAGCTCTTTTCATTCAGTCAGTAGCTTCAAACATCTCTGGTATATGAATAACATGATGTTTTTCAATGGCAAAAATCAATGAATATTGTAAATGCACAAACAGTAATTTCTCCGCATTGCAAGGTGCAATTCTGAAATTTTTTGCTTTTTCCTGCTAATCCTAGCATGATAAAGAAGATTCAAAGAGATTGAGATGCCAGCTCCTTTCATTCAGTCAGTAGCTTCAAACATTTCTGGACGTTTTTCAATGGCAAAAATCAATGAATATTGTAAATGCACAAACAGTAATATCTCCACATTGCAAGGTGCAATTCTGAAATTTTTTGCTTTTTCCTGCTAATCCTAGCATGATAAAGAAGATTCAAAGAGAGTGAGATGCCAGCTCCTTTCATTCAGTCAGTAGCTTCAAACATTTCTGGACGGTTTTCAATGGCAAAAATCAATGAATATTGTGAATGCACAAACAGTAATATCTCCACATTGCAACGTGCAATTCTGAAATTTTTTGCTATTTCCTGCTAATCCTGGCATGATAAAGAAGATTCAAAGAGAGTGAGATGCCAGCTCTTTTCATTCAGTCAGTAGCTTCAAACATTTCTGGTATATGAATAACATGATGTTTTTCAATGGCAAAAATCAATGAATATTGTAAATGCACAAACAGTAATTTCTCCGCATTGCAAGGTGCAATTCTGAAATTTTTTGCTTTTTCCTGCTAATCCTAGCATGATAAAGAAGATTCAAAGAGAGTGAGATGCCAGCTCCTTTCATTCAGTCAGTAGCTTCAAACATTTCTGGACGTTTTTCAATGGCAAAAATCAATGAATATTGTAAATGCACAAACAGTAATATCTCCACATTGCAAGGTGCAATTCTGAAATTTTTTGCTTTTTCCTGCTCCTCTTAGCATGATAAAGAAGATTCAAAGAGAGTGAGATGCCAGCTCTTTTCATTCAGTCAGTAGCTTCAAACATTTCTGGTATATGAATAACATGATGTTTTTCAATGGCAAAAATCAATGAATATTGTAAATGCACAAACAGTAATTTCTCCGCATTGCAAGGTGCAATTCTGAAATTTTTTGCTTTTTCCTCCTAATCCTAGCATGATAAAGAAGATTCAAAGAGAGTGAGATGCCAGCTCCTTTCATTCAGTCAGTAGCTTCAAACATTTCTGGACGGTTTTCAATGGCAAAAATCAATGAATATTGTCAATGCACAAACAGTAATATCTCCACATTGCAAGGTGCAATTCTGAAATTTTTTGCTTTTTCCTGCTAATCCTGGCATGATAAAGAAGATTCAAAGAGAGTGAGATGCCAGCTCTTTTCATTCAGTCAGTAGCTTCAAACATTTCTGGTATATGAATAACATGATGTTTTTCAATGGCAAAAATCAATGAATATTGTAAATGCACAAACAGTAATTTCTCCGCATTGCAAGGTGCAATTCTGAAATTTTTTGCATTTTCCTGCTAATCCTAGCATGATAAAGAAGATTCAAAGAGAGTGAGATGCCAGCTCCTTTCATTCAGTCAGTAGCTTTAAACATTTCTGGACGTTTTTCAATGGCAAAAATCAATGAATATTGTAAATGCACAAACAGTAATATCTCCACATTGCAAGGTGCAATTCTGAAATTTTTTGCTTTTTCCTGCTAATCCTAGCATGATAAAGAAGATTCAAAGAGATTGAGATGCCAGCTCCTTTCATTCAGTCAGTAGCTTCAAACATTTCTGGACGTTTTTCAATGGCAAAAATCAATGAATATTGTAAATGCACAAACAGTAATATCTCCACATTGCAAGGTGCAATTCTGAAATTTTTTGCTTTTTCCTGCTAATCCTAGCATGATAAAGAAGATTCAAAGAGAGTGAGATGCCAGCTCCTTTCATTCAGTCAGTAGCTTCAAACATTTCTGGACGGTTTTCAATGGCAAAAATCAATGAATATTGTGAATGCACAAACAGTAATATCTCCACATTGCAACGTGCAATTCTGAAAGTTTTTGCTATTTCCTGCTAATCCTGGCATGATAAAGAAGATTCAAAGAGAGTGAGATGCCAGCTCTTTTCATTCAGTCAGTAGCTTCAAACATTTCTGGTATATGAATAACATGATGTTTTTCAATGGCAAAAATCAATGAATATTGTAAATGCACAAACAGTAATTTCTCCGCATTGCAAGGTGCAATTCTGAAATTTTTTGCTTTTTCCTGCTAATCCTAGCATGATAAAGAAGATTCAAAGAGAGTGAGATGCCAGCTCCTTTCATTCAGTCAGTAGCTTCAAACATTTCTGGACGTTTTTCAATGGCAAAAATCAATGAATATTGTAAATGCACAAACAGCAATATCTCCACATTGCAAGGTGCAATTCTGAAATTTTTTGCTTTTTCCTGCTCCTCTTAGCATGATAAAGAAGATTCAAAGAGAGTGAGATGCCAGCTCTTTTCATTCAGTCAGTAGCTTCAAACATTTCTGGTATATGAATAACATGATGTTTTTCAATGGCAAAAATCAATGAATATTGTAAATGCACAAACAGTAATTTCTCCGCATTGCAAGGTGCAATTCTGAAATTTTTTGCTTTTTCCTCCTAATCCTAGCATGATAAAGAAGATTCAAAGAGAGTGAGATGCCAGCTCCTTTCATTCAGTCAGTAGCTTCAAACATTTCTGGACGGTTTTCAATGGCAAAAATCAATGAATATTGTCAATGCACAAACAGTAATATCTCCACATTGCAAGGTGCAATTCTGAAATTTTTTGCTTTTTCCTGCTAATCCTGGCATGATAAAGAAGATTCAAAGAGAGTGAGATGCCAGCTCTTTTCATTCAGTCAGTAGATTCAAACATTTCTGGTATATGAATAACATGATGTTTTTCAATGGCAAAAATCAATGAATATTGTAAATGCACAAACAGTAATTTCTCCGCATTGCAAGGTGCAATTCTGAAATTTTTTGCTTTTTCCTGCTTATCCTAGCATGATAAAGAAGATTCAAAGAGAGTGAGATGCCAGCTCCTTTCATTCAGTCAGTAGCTTCAAACATTTCTGGACGTTTTTCAATGGCAAAAATCAATGAATATTGTAAATGCACAAACAGTAATATCTCCACATTGCAACGTGCAATTCTGAAATTTTTTGCTTTTTCCTGCTCCTCTTAGCATGATAAAGAAGATTCAAAGAGAGTGAGATGCCAGCTCTTTTCATTCAGTCAGTAGCTTCAAACATTTCTGGTATATGAATAACATGATGTTTTTCAATGGCAAAAATCAATGAATATTGTAAATGCACAAACAGTAATTTCTCCGCATTGCAAGGTGCAATTCTGAAATTTTTTGCTTTTTCCTGCTAATCCTAGCATGATAAAGAAGATTCAAAGAGAGTGAGATGCCAGCTCCTTTCATTCAGTCAGTAGCTTCAAACATTTCTGGACGTTTTTCAATGGCAAAAATCAATGAATATTGTAAATGCACAAACAGTAATATCTCCACATTGCAACGTGCAATTCTGAAATTTTTTGCTTTTTCCTGCTCCTCTTAGCATGATAAAGAAGATTCAAAGAGAGTGAGATGCCAGCTCTTTTCATTCAGTCAGTAGCTTCAAACATTTCTGGTATATGAATAACATGATGTTTTTCAATGGCAAAAATCAATGAATATTGTAAATGCACAAACAGTAATTTCTAGGCATTGCAAGGTGCAATTCTGAAATTTTTTGCTTTTTCCTGCTAATCCTAGCATGATAAAGAAGATTCAAAGAGAGTGAGATGCCAGCTCCTTTCATTCAGTCAGTAGCTTTAAACATTTCTGGACGTTTTTCAATGGCAAAAATCAATGAATATTGTAAATGCACAAACAGTAATATCTCCACATTGCAAGGTGCAATTCTGAAATTTTTTGCTTTTTCCTGCTCCTCTTAGCATGATAAAGAAGATTCAAAGAGAGTGAGATGCCAGCTCTTTTCATTCAGTCAGTAGCTTCAAACATCTCTGGTATATGAATAACATGACGTTTTTCAATGGCAAAAATCAATGAATATTGTAAATGCACAAACAGTAATTTCTCCGCATTGCAAGGTGCAATTCTGAAATTTTTTGCTTTTTCCTGCTAATCCTAGCATGATAAAGAAGATTCAAAGAGATTGAGATGCCAGCTCCTTTCATTCAGTCAGTAGCTTCAAACATTTCTGGACGTTTTTCAATGGCAAAAATCAATGAATATTGTAAATGCACAAACAGTAATATCTCCACATTGCAAGGTGCAATTCTGAAATTTTTTGCTTTTTCCTGCTAATCCTAGCATGATAAAGAAGATTCAAAGAGAGTGAGATGCCAGCTCCTTTCATTCAGTCAGTAGCTTCAAACATTTCTGGACGTTTTTCAATGGCAAAAATCAATGAATATTGTAAATGCACAAACAGTAATATCTCCACATTGCAACGTGCAATTCTGAAATTTTTTGCTTTTTCCTGCTCCTCTTAGCATGATAAAGAAGATTCAAAGAGAGTGAGATGCCAGCTCTTTTCATTCAGTCAGTAGCTTCAAACATTTCTGGTATATGAATAACATGATGTTTTTCAATGGCAAAAATCAATGAATATTGTAAATGCACAAACAGTAATTTCTCCGCATTGCAAGGTGCAATTCTGAAATTTTTTGCTTTTTCCTGCTAATCCTAGCATGATAAAGAAGATTCAAAGAGAGTGAGATGCCAGCTCCTTTCATTCAGTCAGTAGCTTCAAACATTTCTGGACGTTTTTCAATGGCAAAAATCAATGAATATTGTAAATGCACAAACAGTAATATCTTCACATTGCAACGTGCAATTCTGAAATTTTTTGCTTTTTCCTGCTCCTCTTAGCATGATAAAGAAGATTCAAAGAGAGTGAGATGCCAGCTCTTTTCATTCAGTCAGTAGCTTCAAACATTTCTGGTATATGAATAACATGATGTTTTTCAATGGCAAAAATCAATGAATATTGTAAATGCACAAACAGTAATTTCTCCGCATTGCAAGGTGCAATTCTGAAATTTTTTGCTTTTTCCTGCTAATCCTAGCATGATAAAGAAGATTCAAAGAGAGTGAGATGCCAGCTCCTTTCATTCAGTCAGTAGCTTTAAACATTTCTGGACGTTTTTCAATGGCAAAAATCAATGAATATTGTAAATGCACAAACAGTAATATCTCCACATTGCAAGGTGCAATTCTGAAATTTTTTGCTTTTTCCTGCTCCTCTTAGCATGATAAAGAAGATTCAAAGAGAGTGAGATGCCAGCTCTTTTCATTCAGTCAGTAGCTTCAAACATCTCTGGTATATGAATAACATGATGTTTTTCAATGGCAAAAATCAATGAATATTGTAAATGCACAAACAGTAATTTCTCCGCATTGCAAGGTGCAATTCTGAAATTTTTTGCTTTTTCCTGCTAATCCTAGCATGATAAAGAAGATTCAAAGAGATTGAGATGCCAGCTCCTTTCATTCAGTCAGTAGCTTCAAACATTTCTGGACGTTTTTCAATGGCAAAAATCAATGAATATTGTAAATGCACAAACAGTAATATCTCCACATTGCAAGGTGCAATTCTGAAATTGTTTGCTTTTTCCTGCTAATCCTGGCATGATAAAGAAGATTCAAAGAGAGTGAGATGCCAGCTCTTTTCATTCAGTCAGTAGCTTCAAACATTTCTGGTATATGAATAACATGGTTTTTCAATGGCAAAAATCAATGAATATTGTAAATGCACAAACAGTAATTTCTCCGCATTGCAAGGTTCAATTCTGAAATTTTTTGCTTTTTCCTGCTAATCCTAGCATGATAAAGAAGATTCAAAGAGAGTGAGATGCCAGCTCCTTTCATTCAGTCAGTAGCTTCAAACATTTCTGGACGTTTTTCAATGGCAAAAATCAATGAATATTGTAAATGCACAAACAGTAATATCTCCACATTGCAAGGTGCAATTCTGAAATTTTTTGCTTTTTCCTGCTATTCCTAGCATGATAAAGAAGATTCAAAGAGAGTGAGATGCCAGCTCCTTTCATTCAGTCAGTAGCTTCAAACATTTCTGGACGGTTTTCAATGGCAAAAATCAATGAATATTGTAAATGCACAAACAGTAATATCTCCACATTGCAACGTGCAATTCTGAAATTTTTTGCTTTTTCCTGCTAATCCTGGCATGATAAAGAAGATTCAAAGAGAGTGAGATGCCAGCTCTTTTCATTCAGTCAGTAGCTTCAAACATTTCTGGTATATGAATAACATGTTTTTCAATGGCAAAAATCAATGAATATTGTAAATGCACAAACAGTAATTTCTCCGCATTGCAAGGTGCAATTCTGAAATTTTTTGCTTTTTCCTGCTAATCCTAGCATGATAAAGAAGATTCAAAGAGAATGAGATGCCAGCTCCTTTCATTCAGTCAGTAGCTTCAAACATTTCTGGACGTTTTTCAATGGCAAAAATCAATGAATATTGTAAATGCACAAACAGTAATATCTCCACATTGCAACGTGCAATTCTGAAATTTTTTGCTTTTTCCTGCTAATCCTGGCATGATAAAGAAGATTCAAAGAGAGTGAGATGCCAGCTCTTTTCATTCAGTCAGTAGCTTCAAACATTTCTGGTATATGAATAACATGATGTTTTTCAATGGCAAAAATCAATGAATATTGTAAATGCACAAACAGTAATTTCTCCGCATTGCAAGGTGCAATTCTGAAATTTTTTACTTTTTCCTGCTAATCCTAGCATGATAAAGAAGATTTAAAGAGAGTGAGATGCCAGCTCCTTTCATTCAGTCAGTAGCTTCAAACATTTCTGGACGTTTTTCAATGGCAAAAATCAATGAATATTGTAAATGCACAAACAGTAATATCTCCACATTGCAACGTGCAATTCTGAAATTTTTTGCTTTTTCCTGCTCCTCTTAGCATGATAAAGAAGATTCAAAGAGAGTGAGCTGCCAGCTCTTTTCATTCAGTCAGTAGCTTCAAACATTTCTGGTATATGAATAACATGATGTTTTTCAATGGCAAAAATCAATGAATATTGTAAATGCACAAACAGTAATTTCTCCGCATTGCAAGGTGCAATTCTGAAATTTTTTGCTTTTTCCTGCTAATCCTAGCATGATAAAGAAGATTCAAAGAGAGTGAGATGCCAGCTCCTTTCATTCAGTCAGTAGCTTCAAACATTTCTGGACGTTTTTCAATGGCAAAAATCAATGAATATTGTAAATGCACAAACAGTAATATCTCCACATTGCAAGGTGCAATTCTGAAATTTTTTGCTTTTTCCTGCTAATCCTGGCATGATAAAGAAGATTCAAAGAGAGTGAGATGCCAGCTCTTTTCATTCAGTCAGTAGCTACAAACATTTCTGGTATATGAATAACATGATGTTTTTCAATGGCAAAAATCAATGAATATTGTAAATGCACAAACAGTAATTTCTCCGCATTGCAAGGTGCAATTCTGAAATTTTTTGCTTTTTCCTGCTAATCCTAGCATGATAAAGAAGATTCAAAGAGAGTGAGATGCCAGCTACTTTCATTCAGTCAGTAGCTTCAAACATTTCTGGACGTTTTTCAATGGCAAAAATCAATGAATATTGTAAATGCACAAACAGTAATATCTCCACATTGCAAGGTGCAATTCTGAAATTTTTTGCTTTTTCCTGCTCCTCTTAGCATGATAAAGAAGATTCAAAGAGAGTGAGATGCCAGCTCTTTTCATTCAGTCAGTAGCTTCAAACATCTCTGGTATATGAATAACATGATGTTTTTCAATGGCAAAAATCAATGAATATTGTAAATGCACAAACAGTAATTTCTCCGCATTGCAAGGTGCAATTCTGAAATTTTTTGCTTTTTCCTGCTAATCCTAGCATGATAAAGAAGATTCAAAGAGATTGAGATGCCAGCTCCTTTCATTCAGTCAGTAGCTTCAAACATTTCTGGACGTTTTTCAATGGCAAAAATCAATGAATATTGTAAATGCACAAACAGTAATATCTCCACATTGCAAGATGCAATTCTGAAATTTTTTGCTTTTTCCTGCTAATCCTGGCATGATAAAGAAGATTCAAAGAGAGTGAGATGCCAGCTCTTTTCATTCAGTCAGTAGCTACAAACATTTCTGGTATATGAATAACATGATGTTTTTCAATGTCAAAAATCAATGAATATTGTAAATGCACAAACAGTAATTTCTCCGCATTGCAAGGTGCAATTCTGAAATTTTTTGCTTTTTCCTGCTAATCCTAGCATGATAAAGAAGATTCAAAGAGAGTGAGATGCCAGCTACTTTCATTCAGTCAGTAGCTTCAAACATTTCTGGACGTTTTTCAATGGCAAAAATCAATGAATATTGTAAATGCACAAACAGTAATATCTCCACATTGCAAGGTGCAATTCTGAAATTTTTTGCTTTTTCCTGCTCCTCTTAGCATGATAAAGAAGATTCAAAGAGAGTGAGATGCCAGCTCTTTTCATTCAGTCAGTAGCTTCAAACATCTCTGGTATATGAATAACATGATGTTTTTCAATGGCAAAAATCAATGAATATTGTAAATGCACAAACAGTAATTTCTCCGCATTGCAAGGTGCAATTCTGAAATTTTTTGCTTTTTCCTGCTAATCCTAGCATGATAAAGAAGATTCAAAGAGATTGAGATGCCAGCTCCTTTCATTCAGTCAGTAGCTTCAAACATTTCTGGACGTTTTTCAATGGCAAAAATCAATGAATATTGTAAATGCACAAACAGTAATATCTCCACATTGCAAGGTGCAATTCTGAAATTTTTTGCTTTTTCCTGCTAATCCTAGCATGATAAAGAAGATTCAAAGAGAGTGAGATGCCAGCTCCTTTCATTCAGTCAGTAGCTTCAAACATTTCTGGACGGTTTTCAATGGCAAAAATCAATGAATATTGTAAATGCACAAACAGTAATATCTCCACATTGCAACGTGCAATTCTGAAATTTTTTGCTTTTTCCTGCTAATCCTGGCATGATAAAGAAGATTCAAAGAGAGTGAGATGCCAGCTCTTTTCATTCAGTCAGTAGCTTCAAACATTTCTGGTATATGAATAACATGGTTTTTCAATGGCAAAAATCAATGAATATTGTAAATGCACAAACAGTAATTTCTCCGCATTGCAAGGTGCAATTCTGAAATTTTTTGCTTTTTCCTGCTAATCCTAGCATGATAAAGAAGATTCAAAGAGAGTGAGATGCCAGCTCCTTTCATTCAGTCAGTAGCTTCAAACATTTCTGGACGTTTTTCAATGGCAAAAATCAATGAATATTGTAAATGCACAAACAGTAATATCTCCACATTGCAACGTGCAATTCTGAAATTTTTTGCTTTTTCCTGCTCCTCTTAGCATGATAAAGAAGATTCAAAGAGAGTGAGCTGCCAGCTCTTTTCATTCAGTCAGTAGCTTCAAACATTTCTGGTATATGAATAACATGATGTTTTTCAATGGCAAAAATCAATGAATATTGTAAATGCACAAACAGTAATTTCTCTGCATTGCAAGGTGCAATTCTGAAATTTTTTGCTTTTTCCTGCTAATCCTAGCATGATAAAGAAGATTCAAAGAGAGTGAGATGCCAGCTCCTTTCATTCAGTCAGTAGCTTCAAAGATTTCTGGTATATGAATAACATGATGTTTTTCAATGGCAAAAATCAATGAATATTGTAAATGCACAAACAGTAATATCTCCACATTGCAAGGTGCAATTCTGAAATTTTTTGCTTTTTCCTGCTAATCCTGGCATGATAAAGAAAATTCAAAGAGAGTGAGATGCCAGCTCTTTTCATTCAGTCAGTAGCTTCAAACATTTCTGGTATATGAATAACATGATGTTTTTCAATGGCAAAAATCAATGAATATTGTAAATGCACAAACAGTAATTTCTCCGCATTGCAAGGTGCAATTCTGAAATTTTTTGCTTTTTCCTGCTAATCCTAGCATGATAAAGAAGATTCAAAGAGAGTGAGATGCCAGCTCCTTTCATTCAGTCAGTAGCTTCAAACATTTCTGGACGTTTTTCAATGGCAAAAATCAATGAATATTGTAAATGCACAAACAGTAATATCTCCACATTGCAACGTGCAATTCTGAAATTTTTTGCTTTTTCCTGCTCCTCTTAGCATGATAAAGAAGATTCAAAGAGAGTGAGATGCCAGCTCTTTTCATTCAGTCAGTAGCTTCAAACATTTCTGGTATATGAATAACATGATGTTTTTCAATGGCAAAAATCAATGAATATTGTAAATGCACAAACAGTAATTTCTCCGCATTGCAAGGTGCAATTCTGAAATTTTTTGCTTTTTCCTGCTAATCCTAGCATGATAAAGAAGATTCAAAGAGAGTGAGATGCCAGCTCCTTTCATTCAGTCAGTAGCTTCAAACATTTCTGGACGTTTTTCAATGGCAAAAATCAATGAATATTGTAAATGCACAAACAGTAATATCTCCACATTGCAAGGTGCAATTCTGAAATTTTTTGCTTTTTCCTGCTAATCCTGGCATGATAAAGAAGATTCAAAGAGAGTGAGATGCCAGCTCTTTTCATTCAGTCAGTAGCTTCAAACATTTCTGGTATATGAATAACATGATGTTTTTCAATGGCAAAAATCAATGAATATTGTAAATGCACAAACAGTAATTTCTCCGCATTGCAAGGTGCAATTCTGAAATTTTTTGCTTTTTCCTGCTAATCCTAGCATGATAAAGAAGATTCAAAGAGAGTGAGATGCCAGCTCCTTTCATTCAGTCAGTAGCTTCAAACATTTCTGGACGTTTTTCAATGGCAAAAATCAATGAATATTGTAAATGCACAAACAGTAATATCTCCACATTGCAACGTGCAATTCTGAAATTTTTTGCTTTTTCCTGCTCCTCTTAGCATGATAAAGAAGATTCAAAGAGAGTGAGATGCCAGCTCTTTTCATTCAGTCAGTAGCTTCAAACATTTCTGGTATATGAATAACATGATGTTTTTCAATGGCAAAAATCAATGAATATTGTAAATGCACAAACAGTAATTTCTCCGCATTGCAAGGTGCAATTCTGAAATTTTTTGCTTTTTCCTGCTAATCCTAGCATGATAAAGAAGATTCAAAGAGAGTGAGATGCCAGCTCCTTTCATTCAGTCAGTAGCTTCAAACATTTCTGGACGTTTTTCAATGGCAAAAATCAATGAATATTGTAAATGCACAAACAGTAATATCTCCACATTGCAAGGTGCAATTCTGAAATTTTTTGCTTTTTCCTGCTAATCCTGGCATGATAAAGAAGATTCAAAGAGAGTGAGATGCCAGCTCTTTTCATTCAGTCAGTAGCTTCAAACATTTCTGGTATATGAATAACATGGTTTTTCAATGGCAAAAATCAATGAATATTGTAAATGCACAAACAGTAATTTCTCCGCATTGCAAGGTGCAATTCTGAAATTTTTTGCTTTTTCCTGCTAATCCTAGCATGATAAAGAAGATTCAAAGAGGGTGAGATGCCAGCTCCTTTCATTCAGTCAGTAGCTTCAAACATTTCTGGACGTTTTTCCATGGCAAAAATCAATGAATATTGTAAATGCACAAACAATAATATCTCCACATTGCAACGTGCAATTCTGAAATTTTTTGCTTTTTCCTGCTCCTCTTAGCATGATAAAGAAGATTCAAAGAGAGTGAGCTGCCAGCTCTTTTCATTCAGTCAGTAGCTTCAAACATTTCTGTTATATGAATAACATGATGTTTTTCAATGGCAAAAATCAATGAATATTGTAAATGCACAAACAGTAATTTCTCCGCATTGCAAGGTGCAATTCTGAAATTTTTTGCTTTTTCCTGCTAATCCTAGCATGATAAAGAAGATTCAAAGAGAGTGAGATGCCAGCTCCTTTCATTCAGTCAGTAGCTTCAAACATTTCTGGACGTTTTTCCATGGCAAAAATCAATGAATATTGTAAATGCACAAACAATAATATCTCCACATTGCAACGTGCAATTCTGAAATTTTTTGCTTTTTCCTGCTCCTCTTAGCATGATAAAGAAGATTCAAAGAGAGTGAGCTGCCAGCTCTTTTCATTCAGTCAGTAGCTTCAAACATTTCTGTTATATGAATAACATGATGTTTTTCAATGGCAAAAATCAATGAATATTGTAAATGCACAAACAGTAATTTCTCCGCATTGCAAGGTGCAATTCTGAAATTTTTTGCTTTTTCCTGCTAATCCTAGCATGATGAAGAAGATTCAAAGAGAGTGAGATGCCAGCTCCTTTCATTCAGTCAGTAGCTTCAAACATTTCTGGACGTTTTTCAATGGCAAAAATCAATGAATATTGTAAATGCACAAACAGTAATATCTCCACATTGCAAGGTGCAATTCTGAAATTTTTTGCTTTTTCCTGCTAATCCTGGCATGATAAAGAAGATTCAAAGAGAGTGAGATGCCAGCTCCTTTCATTCAGTCAGTAGCTTCAAACATTTCTGGTATATGAATAACATGATGTTTTTCAATGGCAAAAATCAATGAATATTGTAAATGCACAAACAGTAATTTCTCCGCATTGCCAGGTGCAATTCTGAAATTTTTTGCTTTTTCCTGCTAATCCTAGCATGATAAAGAAGATTCAAAGAGAGTGAGATGCCAGCTCCTTTCATTCAGTCAGTAGCTTCAAACATTTCTGGACGTTTTTCAATGGCAAAAATCAATGAATATTGTAAGTGCACAAACAGTAATATCTCCACATTGCAAGGTGCAATTCTGAAATTTTTTGCTTTTTCCTGCTAATCCTGGCATGATAAAGAAGATTCAAAGAGAGTGAGATGCCAGCTCTTTTCATTCAGTCAGTAGCTTCAAACATTTCTGGTATATGAATAACATGATGTTTTTCAATGGCAAAAATCAATGAATATTGTAAATGCACAAACAGTAATTTCTCCGCATTGCAAGGTGCAATTCTGAAATTTTTTGCTTTTTCCTGCTAATCCTAGCATGATAAAGAAGATTCAAAGAGAGTGAGATGCCAGCTCCTTTCATTCAGTCAGTAGCTTCAAACATTTCTGGACGTTTTTCAATGGCAAAAATCAATGAATATTGTAAATGCACAAACAGTAATATCTCCACATTGCAACGTGCAATTCTGAAATTTTTTGGTTTTTCCTGCTCCTCTTAGCATGATAAAGAAGATTCAAAGAGAGTGAGATGCCAGCTCTTTTCATTCAGTCAGTAGCTTCAAACATTTCTGGTATATGAATAACATGAGGTTTTTCAATGGCAAAAATCAATGAATATTGTAAATGCACAAACAGTAATTTCTCCGCATTGCAAGGTGCAATTCTGAAATTTTTTGCTTTTTCCTGCTAATCCTAGAATGATAAAGAAGATTCAAAGAGAGTGAGATGCCAGCTCCTTTCATTCAGTCAGTAGCTTCAAACATTTCTGGACGTTTTTCAATGGCAAAAATCAATGAATATTGTAAATGCACAAACAGTAATATCTCCACATTGCAAGGTGCAATTCTGAAATTTTTTGCTTTTTCTTGCTAATCCTGGCATGATAAAGAAGATTCAAAGAGAGTGAGATGCCAGCTCTTTTCATTCAGTCAGTAGCTTCAAACATTTCTGGTATATGAATAACATGATGTTTTTCAAAGGCAAAAATCAATGAATATTGTAAATACACAAACAGTAATTTCTCCGCATTGCAAGGTGCAATTCTGAAATTTTTTGCTTTTTCCTGCTAATCCTAGCATGATAAAGAAGATTCAAAGAGATTGAGATGCCAGCTCCTTTCATTCAGTCAGTAGCTTCAAACATTTCTGGACGTTTTTCAATGGCAAAAATCAATGAATATTGTAAATGCACAAACAGTAATATCTCCACATTGCAAGGTGCAATTCTGAAATTTTTTGCTTTTTCCTGCTAATCCTAGCATGATAAAGAAGATTCAAAGAGAGTGAGATGCCAGCTCCTTTCATTCAGTCAGTAGCTTCAAACATTTCTGGACGGTTTTCAATGGCAAAAATCAATGAATATTGTAAATGCACAAACAGTAATATCTCCACATTGCAACGTGCAATTCTGAAATTTTTTGCTTTTTCCTGCTAATCCTGGCATGATAAAGAAGATTCAAAGAGAGTGAGATGCCAGCTCTTTTCATTCAGTCAGTAGCTTCAAACATTTCTGGTATATGAATAACATGGTTTTTCAATGGCAAAAATCAATGAATATTGTAAATGCACAAACAGTAATTTCTCCGCATTGCAAGGTGCAATTCTGAAATTTTTTGCTTTTTCCTGCTAATCCTAGCATAATAAAGAAGATTCAAAGAGAGTGAGATGCCAGCTCCTTTCATTCAGTCAGTAGCTTCAAACATTTCTGGTATATGAATAACATGGTTTTTCAATGGCAAAAATCAATGAATATTGTAAATGCACAAACAGTAATATCTCCACATTGCAACGTGCAATTCTGAAATTTTTTGCTTTTTCCTGCTAATCCTAGCATGATAAAGAAGATTCAAAGAGAGTGAGATGCCAGCTCCTTTCATTCAGTCAGTAGCTTCAAACATTTCTGGTATATGAATAACATGGTTTTTCAATGGCAAAAATCAATGAATATTGTAAATGCACAAACAGTAATATCTCCACATTGCAACGTGCAATTCTGAAATTTTTTGCTTTTTCCTGCTCCTCTAAGCATGATAAAGAAGATTCAAAGAGAGTGAGCTGCCAGCTCTTTTCATTCAGTCAGTAGCTTCAAACATTTCTGGTATATGAATAACATGATGTTTTTCAATGGCAAAAATCAATGAATATTGTAAATGCACAAACAGTAATTTCTCCGCATTGCAAGGTGCAATTCTGAAATTTTTTGCTTTTTCCTGCTAATCCTAGCATGATAAAGAAGATTCAAAGAGAGTGAGATGCCAGCTCCTTTCATTCAGTCAGTAGCTTCAAACATTTCTGGACGTTTTTCAATGGCAAAAATCAATGAATATTGTAAATGCACAAACAGTAATATCTCCACATTGCAAGATGCAATTCTGAAATTTTTTTCTTTTTCCTGCTAATCCTGGCATGATAAAGAAGATTCAAAGAGAGTGAGATGCCAGATCTTTTCATTCAGTCAGTAGCTTCAAACATTTCTGGTATATGAATAACATGATGTTTTTCAATGACAAAAATCAATGAATATTGTAAATGCACAAACTAATTTCTCCGCATTGCAAGGTGCAATTCTGAAATTTTTTGCTTTTTCCTGCTAATCCTAGCATGATAAAGAAGATTCAAAGAGAGTGAGATGCCAGCTCCTTTCATTCAGTCAGTAGCTTCAAACATTTCTGGACGTTTTTCAATGGCAAAAATCAATGAATATTGTAAATGCACAAACAGTAATATCTCCACATTGCAACGTGCAATTCTGAAATTTTTTGCTTTTTCCTGCTCCTCTTAGCATGATAAAGAAGATTCAAAGAGAGTGAGCTGCCAGCTCTTTTCATTCAGTCAGTAGCTTCAAACATTTCTGGTATATGAATAACATGATGTTTTTCAATGGCAAAAATCAATGAATATTGTAAATGCACAAACAGTAATTTCTCCGCATTGCAAGGTGCAATTCTGAAATATTTTGCTTTTTCCTGCTAATCCTAGCATGATAAAGAAGATTCAAAGAGAGTGAGATGCCAGCTCCTTTCATTCAGTCAGTAGCTTCAAACATTTCTGGACGTTTTTCAATGGCAAAAATCAATGAATATTGTAAATGCACAAACAGTAATATCTCCACATTGCAAGGTGCAATTTGAAATTTTTTGCTTTTTCCTGCTAATCCTGGCATGATAAAGAAGATTCAAAGAGAGTGAGATGCCAGCTCTTTTCATTCAGTCAGTAGCTTCAAACATTTCTGGTATATGAATAACATGATGTTTTTCAATGGCAAAAATCAATGAATATTGTAAATGCACAAACAGTAATTTCTCCGCATTGCAAGGTGCAATTCTGAAATTTTTTGCTTTTTCCTGCTAATCCTAGCATGATAAAGAAGATTCAAAGAGAGTGAGATGCCAGCTCCTTTCATTCAGTCAGTAGCTTCAAACATTTCTGGATGTTTTTCAATGGCAAAAATCAATGAATATTGTAAATGCACAAACAGTAATATCTCCACATTGCAAGGTGCAATTCTGAAATTTTTTGCTTTTTCCTGCTCCTCTTAGCATGATAAAGAAGATTCAAAGAGAGTGAGATGCCAGCTCTTTTCATTCAGTCAGTAGCTTCAAACATCTCTGGTATATGAATAACATGATGTTTTTCAATGGCAAAAATCAATGAATATTGTAAATGCACAAACAGTAATTTCTCCGCATTGCAAGGTGCAATTCTGAAATTTTTTGCTTTTTCCTGCTAATCCTAGCATGATAAAGAAGATTCAAAGAGATTGAGATGCCAGCTCCTTTCATTCAGTCAGTAGCTTCAAACATTTCTGGACGTTTTTCAATGGCAAAAATCAATGAATATTGTAAATGCACAAACAGTAATATCTCCACATTGCAAGGTGCAATTCTGAAAGTTTTTGCTTTTTCCTGCTAATCCTAGCATGATAAAGAAGATTCAAAGAGAGTGAGATGCCAGCTCCTTTCATTCAGTCAGTAGCTTCAAACATTTCTAGACGGTTTTCAATGGCAAAATTCAATGAATATTGTAAATGCACAAACAGTAATATCTCCACATTGCAACGTGCAATTCTGAAATTTTTTGCTTTTTCCTGCTAATCCTGGCATGATAAAGAAGATTCAAAGAGAGTGAGATGCCAGCTCTTTTCATTCAGTCAGTAGCTTCAAACATTTCTGGTATATGAATAACATGGTTTTTCAATGGCAAAAATCAATGAATATTGTAAATGCACAAACAGTAATTTCTCCGCATTGCAAGGTGCAATTCTGAAATTTTTTGCTTTTTCCTGCTAATCCTAGCATGATAAAGAAGATTCAAAGAGAGTGAGATGCCAGCTCCTTTCATTCAGTCAGTAGCTTCAAACATTTCTGGACGTTTTTCAATGGCAAAAATCAATGAATATTGTAAATGCACAAACAGTAATATCTCCACATTGCAACGTGCAATTCTGAAATTTTTTGCTTTTTCCTGCTCCTCTTAGCATGATAAAGAAGATTCAAAGAGAGTGAACTGCCAGCTCTTTTCATTCAGTCAGTAGCTTCAAACATTTCTGGTATATGAATAACATGATGTTTTTCAATGGCAAAAATCAATGAATATTGTAAATGCACAAACAGTAATTTCTCCGCATTGCAAGGTGCAATTCTGAAATTTTTTGCTTTTTCCTGCTAATCCTAGCATGATAAAGAAGATTCAAAGAGAGTGAGATGCCAGCTCCTTTCATTCAGTCAGTAGCTTCAAACATTTCTGGACGTTTTTCAATGGCAAAAATCAATGAATATTGTAAATGCACAAACAGTAATATCTCCACATTGCAAGGTGCAATTCTGAAATTTTTTGCTTTTTCCTGCTAATCCTGGCATGATAAAGAAGATTCAAAGAGAGTGAGATGCCAGCTCTTTTCATTCAGTCAGTAGCTTCAAACATTTCTGGTATATGAATAACATGGTTTTTCAATGGCAAAAATCAATGAATATTGTAAATGCACAAACAGTAATTTCTCCGCATTGCAAGGTGCAATTCTGAAATTTTTTGCTTTTTCCTGCTAATCCTAGCATGATAAAGAAGATTCAAAGAGAGTGAGATGCCAGCTCCTTTCATTCAGTCAGTAGCTTCAAACATTTCTGGACGTTTTTCAATGGCAAAAATCAATGAATATTGTAAATGCACAAACAGTAATATCTCCACATTGCAAGGTGCAATTCTGAAATTTTTTGCTTTTTCCTGCTAATCCTGGCATGATAAAGAAGATTCAAAGAGAGTGAGATGCCAGCTCTTTTCATTCAGTCAGTAGCTTCAAACATTTCTGGTATATGAATAACATGATGTTTTTCAATGGCAAAAATCAATGAATATTGTAAATGCACAAACAGTAATTTCTCCGCAGTGCAAGGTGCAATTCTGAAATTTTTTGCTTTTTCCTGCTAATCCTAGCATGATAAAGAAGATTCAAAGAAAGTGAGAAGCCAGCTCCTTTCATTCAGTCAGTAGCTTTAAACATTTCTGGATGTTTTTCAATGGCAAAAATCAATGAATATTGTAAATACACAAACAGTAATATCTCCACATTGCAAGGTGCAATTCTGAAATGTTTTGCTTTTTCCTGCTCCTCTTAGCATGATAAAGAAGATTCAAAGAGAGTGAGATGCCAGCTCTTTTCATTCAGTCAGTAGCTTCAAACATCTCTGGTATATGAATAACATGATGTTTTTCAATGGCAAAAATCAATGAATATTGTAAATGCACAAACAGTAATTTCTCCGCATTGCAAGGTGCAATTTGAAATTTTTTGCTTTTTCCTGCTAATCCTGGCATGATAAAGAAGATTCAAAGAGAGTGAGATGCCAGCTCTTTTCATTCAGTCAGTAGCTTCAAACATTTCTGGTATATGAATAACATGATGTTTTTCAATGGCAAAAATCAATGAATATTGTAAATGCACAAACAGTAATTTCTCCGCATTGCAAGGTGCAATTCTGAAATTTTTTGCTTTTTCCTGCTAATCCTAGCATGATAAAGAAGATTCAAAGAGAGTGAGATGCCAGCTCCTTTCATTCAGTCAGTAGCTTCAAACATTTCTGGATGTTTTTCAATGGCAAAAATCAATGAATATTGTAAATGCACAAACAGTAATATCTCCACATTGCAAGGTGCAATTCTGAAATTTTTTGCTTTTTCCTGCTCCTCTTAGCATGATAAAGAAGATTCAAAGAGAGTGAGATGCCAGCTCTTTTCATTCAGTCAGTAGCTTCAAACATCTCTGGTATATGAATAACATGATGTTTTTCAATGGCAAAAATCAATGAATATTGTAAATGCACAAACAGTAATTTCTCCGCATTGCAAGGTGCAATTCTGAAATTTTTTGCTTTTTCCTGCTAATCCTAGCATGATAAAGAAGATTCAAAGAGATTGAGATGCCAGCTCCTTTCATTCAGTCAGTAGCTTCAAACATTTCTGGACGTTTTTCAATGGCAAAAATCAATGAATATTGTAAATGCACAAACAGTAATATCTCCACATTGCAAGGTGCAATTCTGAAAGTTTTTGCTTTTTCCTGCTAATCCTAGCATGATAAAGAAGATTCAAAGAGAGTGAGATGCCAGCTCCTTTCATTCAGTCAGTAGCTTCAAACATTTCTAGACGGTTTTCAATGGCAAAATTCAATGAATATTGTAAATGCACAAACAGTAATATCTCCACATTGCAACGTGCAATTCTGAAATTTTTTGCTTTTTCCTGCTAATCCTGGCATGATAAAGAAGATTCAAAGAGAGTGAGATGCCAGCTCTTTTCATTCAGTCAGTAGCTTCAAACATTTCTGGTATATGAATAACATGGTTTTTCAATGGCAAAAATCAATGAATATTGTAAATGCACAAACAGTAATTTCTCCGCATTGCAAGGTGCAATTCTGAAATTTTTTGCTTTTTCCTGCTAATCCTAGCATGATAAAGAAGATTCAAAGAGAGTGAGATGCCAGCTCCTTTCATTCAGTCAGTAGCTTCAAACATTTCTGGACGTTTTTCAATGGCAAAAATCAATGAATATTGTAAATGCACAAACAGTAATATCTCCACATTGCAACGTGCAATTCTGAAATTTTTTGCTTTTTCCTGCTCCTCTTAGCATGATAAAGAAGATTCAAAGAGAGTGAACTGCCAGCTCTTTTCATTCAGTCAGTAGCTTCAAACATTTCTGGTATATGAATAACATGATGTTTTTCAATGGCAAAAATCAATGAATATTGTAAATGCACAAACAGTAATTTCTCCGCATTGCAAGGTGCAATTCTGAAATTTTTTGCTTTTTCCTGCTAATCCTAGCATGATAAAGAAGATTCAAAGAGAGTGAGATGCCAGCTCCTTTCATTCAGTCAGTAGCTTCAAACATTTCTGGACGTTTTTCAATGGCAAAAATCAATGAATATTGTAAATGCACAAACAGTAATATCTCCACATTGCAAGGTGCAATTCTGAAATTTTTTGCTTTTTCCTGCTAATCCTGGCATGATAAAGAAGATTCAAAGAGAGTGAGATGCCAGCTCTTTTCATTCAGTCAGTAGCTTCAAACATTTCTGGTATATGAATAACATGGTTTTTCAATGGCAAAAATCAATGAATATTGTAAATGCACAAACAGTAATTTCTCCGCATTGCAAGGTGCAATTCTGAAATTTTTTGCTTTTTCCTGCTAATCCTAGCATGATAAAGAAGATTCAAAGAGAGTGAGATGCCAGCTCCTTTCATTCAGTCAGTAGCTTCAAACATTTCTGGACGTTTTTCAATGGCAAAAATCAATGAATATTGTAAATGCACAAACAGTAATATCTCCACATTGCAAGGTGCAATTCTGAAATTTTTTGCTTTTTCCTGCTAATCCTGGCATGATAAAGAAGATTCAAAGAGAGTGAGATGCCAGCTCTTTTCATTCAGTCAGTAGCTTCAAACATTTCTGGTATATGAATAACATGATGTTTTTCAATGGCAAAAATCAATGAATATTGTAAATGCACAAACAGTAATTTCTCCGCAGTGCAAGGTGCAATTCTGAAATTTTTTGCTTTTTCCTGCTAATCCTAGCATGATAAAGAAGATTCAAAGAGAGTGAGAAGCCAGCTCCTTTCATTCAGTCAGTAGCTTTAAACATTTCTGGATGTTTTTCAATGGCAAAAATCAATGAATATTGTAAATACACAAACAGTAATATCTCCACATTGCAAGGTGCAATTCTGAAATGTTTTGCTTTTTCCTGCTCCTCTTAGCATGATAAAGAAGATTCAAAGAGAGTGAGATGCCAGCTCTTTTCATTCAGTCAGTAGCTTCAAACATCTCTGGTATATGAATAACATGATGTTTTTCAATGGCAAAAATCAATGAATATTGTAAATGCACAAACAGTAATTTCTCCGCATTGCAAGGTGCAATTCTGAAATTTTTTGCTTTTTCCTGCTAATCCTAGCATGATAAAGAAGATTCAAAGAGATTGAGATGCCAGCTCCTTTCATTCAGTCAGTAGCTTCAAACATTTCTGGACGTTTTTCAATGGCAAAAATCAATGAATATTGTAAATGCACAAACAGTAATATCTCCACATTGCAAGGTGCAATTCTGAAATTTTTTGCTTTTTCCTGCTTACCCTAGCATGATAAAGAAGATTCAAAGAGAGTGAGATGCCAGCTCCTTTCATTCAGTCAGTAGCTTCAAACATTTCTGGACGGTTTTCAATGGCAAAAATCAATGAATATTGTAAATGCACAAACAGTAATATCTCCACATTGCAACGTGCAATTCTGAAATTTTTTGCTTTTTCCTGCTAATCCTGGCATGATAAAGAAGATTCAAAGAGAGTGAGATGCCAGCTCTTTTCATTCAGTCAGTAGCTTCAAACATTTCTGGTATATGAATAACATGATTTTTCAATGGCAAAAATCAATGAATATTGTAAATGCACAAACAGTAATTTCTCCGTATTGCAAGGTGCAATTCTGAAATTTTTTGCTTTTTCCTGCTAATCCTAGCATGATAAAGAAGATTCAAAGAGAGTGAGATGCCAGCTCCTTTCATTCAGTCAGTAGCTTCAAACATTTCTGGACGTTTTTCAATGGCAAAAATCAATGAATATTGTAAATGCACAAACAGTAATATCTCCACATTGCAACGTGCAATTCTGAAATTTTTTGCTTTTTCCTGCTCCTCTTAGCATGATAAAGAAGATTCAAAGAGAGTGAGCTGCCAGCTCTTTTCATTCAGTCAGTAGCTTCAAACATTTCTGGTATATGAATAACATGATGTTTTTCAATGGCAAAAATCAATGAATATTGTAAATGCACAAACAGTAATTTCTCCGCATTGCAAGGTGCAATTCAGAAATTTTTTGCTTTTTCCTGCTAATCCTAGCATGTTAAAGAAGATTCAAAGAGAGTGAGATGCCAGCTCCTTTCATTCAGTCAGTAGCTTCAAACATTTCTGGATGTTTTTCAATGGCAAAAATCAATGAATATTGTAAATGCACAGACAGTAATATCTCCACATTGCAAGGTGCAATTCTGAAATTTTTTGCTTTTTCCTGCTCCTCTTAGCATGATAAAGAAGATTCAAAGAGAGTGAGATGCCAGCTCTTTTCATTCAGTCAGTAGCTTCAAACATTTCTGGTATATGAATAACATGATGTTTTTCAATGGCAAAAATCAATGAATATTGTAAATGCACAAACAGTAATTTCTCCGCATTGCAAGGTGCAATTCTGAAATTTTTTGCTTTTTCCTGCTAATCCTAGCATGATAAAGAAGATTCAAAGAGAGTGAGATGACAGCTCCTTTCATTCAGTCAGTAGCTTCAAACATTTCTGGACGTTTTTCAATGGCAAAAATCAATGAATATTGTAAATGCACAAACAGTAATATCTCCACATTGCAAGGTGAAATTCTGAAATTTTTTGCTTTTTCCTGCTAATCCTGGCATGATAAAGAAGATTCAAAGAGAGTGAGATGCCAGCTCTTTTCATTCAGTCAGTAGCTTCAAACATTTCTGGTATATGAATAACATGATGTTTTTCAATGGCAAATATCAATGAATATTGTAAATGCACAAACAGTAATTTCTCCGCATTGCAAGGTGCAATTCTGAAATTTTTTGCTTTTTCCTGCTAATCCTAGCATGATAAAGAAGATTCAAAGAGAGTGAGATGCCAGCTCCTTTCATTCAGTCAGTAGCTTCAAACATTTCTGGACGTTTTTCAATGGCAAAAATCAATGAATATTGTAAATGCACAAACAGTAATATCTCCACATTGCAACGTGCAATTCTGAAATTTTTTGCTTTTTCCTGCTCCTCTTAGCATGATAAAGAAGATTCAAAGAGATTGAGATGCCAGCTCCTTTCATTCAGTCAGTAGCTTCAAACATTTCTGGACGTTTTTCAATGGCAAAAATCAATGAATATTGTAAATGCACAAACAGTAATATCTCCACATTGCAAGGTGCAATTCTGAAATGTTTTGCTTTTTCCTGCTTACCCTAGCATGATAAAGAAGATTCAAAGAGAGTGAGATGCCAGCTCCTTTCATTCAGTCAGTAGCTTCAAACATTTCTGGACGGTTTTCAATGGCAAAAATCAATGAATATTGTAAATGCACAAACAGTAATATCTCCACATTGCAACGTGCAATTCTGAAATTTTTTGCTTTTTCCTGCTAATCCTGGCATGATAAAGAAGATTCAAAGAGAGTGAGATGCCAGCTCTTTTCATTCAGTCAGTAGCTTCAAACATTTCTGGTATATGAATAACATGGTTTTTCAATGGCAAAAATCAATGAATATTGTAAATGCACAAACAGTAATTTCTCCGCATTGCAAGGTGCAATTCAGAAATTTTTTGCTTTTTCCTGCTAATCCTAGCATGATAAAGAAGATTCAAAGAGAGTGAGATGCCAGCTCCTTTCATTCAGTCAGTAGCTTCAAACATTTCTGGACGTTTTTCAATGGCAAAAATCAATGAATATTGTAAATGCACAAACAGTAATATCTCCACATTGCAACGTGCAATTCTGAAATTTTTTGCTTTTTCCTGCTCCTCTTAGCATGATAAAGAAGATTCAAAGAGAGTGAGCTGCCAGCTCTTTTCATTCAGTCAGTAGCTTCAAACATTTCTGCCATATGAATAACATGATGTTTTTCAATGGCAAAAATCAATGAATATTGTAAATGCACAAACAGTAATTTCTCCGCATTGCAAGGTGCAATTCTGAAATTTTTTGCTTTTTCCTGCTAATCCTAGCATGATAAAGAAGATTCAAAGAGAGTGAGATGCCAGCTCCTTTCATTCAGTCAGTAGCTTCAAACATTTCTGGACGTTTTTCAATGGCAAAAATCAATGAATATTGTAAATGCACAAACAGTAATATCTCCACATTGCAACGTGCAATTCTGAAATTTTTTGCTTTTTCCTGCTCCTCTTAGCATGATAAAGAAGATTCAAAGAGAGTGAGCTGCCAGCTCTTTTCATTCAGTCAGTAGCTTCAAACATTTCTGGTATATGAATAACATGATGTTTTTCAATGGCAAAAATCAATGAATATTGTAAATGCACAAACAGTAATTTCTCCGCATTGCAAGGTGCAATTCTGAAATTTTTTGCTTTTTCCTGCTAATCCTAGCATGATAAAGAAGATTCAAAGAGAGTGAGATGCCAGCTCCTTTCATTCAGTCAGTAGCTTCAAACATTTCTGGACGTTTTTCAATGGCAAAAATCAATGAATATTGTAAATGCACAAACAGTAATATCTCCACATTGCAAGGTGCAATTCTGAAATTTTTTGCTTTTTCCTGCTAATCCTGGCATGATAAAGAAGATTCAAAGAGAGTGAGATGCCAGCTCTTTTCATTCAGTCAGTAGCTTCAAACATCTCTGGTATATGAATAACATGATGTTTTTCAATGGCAAAAATCAATGAATATTGTAAATGCACAAACAGTAATTTCTCCGCATTGCAAGGTGCAATTCTGAAATTTTTTGCTTTTTCCTGCTAATCCTAGCATGATAAAGAAGATTCAAAGAGATTGAGATGCCAGCTCCTTTCATTCAGTCAGTAGCATCAAACATTTCTGGACGTTTTTCAATGGCAAAAATCAATGAATATTGTAAATGCACAAACAGTAATATCTCCACATTGCAAGGTGCAATTCTGAAATTTTTTGCTTTTTCCTGCTTACCCTAGCATGATAAAGAAGATTCAAAGAGAGTGAGATGCCAGCTCCTTTCATTCAGTCAGTAGCTTCAAACATTTCTGGACGGTTTTCAATGGCAAAAATCAATGAATATTGTAAATGCACAAACAGTAATATCTCCACATTGCAACGTGCAATTCTGAAATTTTTTGCTTTTTCCTGCTAATCCTGGCATGATAAAGAAGATTCAAAGAGAGTGAGATGCCAGCTCTTTTCATTCAGTCAGTAGCTTCAAACATTTCTGGTATATGAATAACATGGTTTTTCAATGGCAAAAATCAATGAATATTGTAAATGCACAAACAGTAATTTCTCCGTATTGCAAGGTGCAATTCTGAAATTTTTTGCTTTTTCCTGCTAATCCTAGCATGATAAAGAAGATTCAAAGAGAGTGAGATGCCAGCTCCTTTCATTCAGTCAGTAGCTTCAAACATTTCTGGACGTTTTTCAATGGCAAAAATCAATGAATATTGTAAATGCACAAACAGTAATATCTCCACATTGCAACGTGCAATTCTGAAATTTTTTGCTTTTTCCTGCTCCTCTTAGCATGATAAAGAAGATTCAAAGAGAGTGAGCTGCCAGCTCTTTTCATTCAGTCAGTAGCTTCAAACATTTCTGGTATATGAATAACATGATGTTTTTCAATGGCAAAAATCAATGAATATTGTAAATGCACAAACAGTAATTTCTCCGCATTGCAAGGTGCAATTCAGAAATTTTTTGCTTTTTCCTGCTAATCCTAGCATGATAAAGAAGATTCAAAGAGAGTGAGATGCCAGCTCCTTTCATTCAGTCAGTAGCTTCAAACATTTCTGGATGTTTTTCAATGGCAAAAATCAATGAATATTGTAAATGCACAAACAGTAATATCTCCACATTGCAAGGTGCAATTCTGAAATTTTTTGCTTTTTCCTGCTAATCCTGGCATGATAAAGAAGATTCAAAGAGAGTGAGATGCCAGCTCTTTTCATTCAGTCAGTAGCTTCAAACATTTCTGGTATATGAATAACATGATGTTTTTCAATGGCAAAAATCAATGAATATTGTAAATGCACAAACAGTAATTTCTCCGCATTGCAAGGTGCAATTCTGAAATTTTTTGCTTTTTCCTGCTAATCCTAGCATGATAAAGAAGATTCAAAGAGAGTGAGATGCCAGCTCCTTTCATTCAGTCAGTAGCTTCAAACATTTCTGGACGTTTTTCAATGGCAAAAATCAATGAATATTGTAAATGCACAAACAGTAATATCTCCACATTGCAAGGTGCAATTCTGAAATTTTTTGCTTTTTCCTGCTAATCCTGGCATGATAAAGAAGATTCAAAGAGAGTGAGATGCCAGCTCTTTTCATTCAGTCAGTAGCTTCAAACATTTCTGGTATATGAATAACATGATGTTTTTCAATGGCAAATATCAATGAATATTGTAAATGCACAAACAGTAATTTCTCCGCATTGCAAGGTGCAATTCTGAAATTTTTTGCTTTTTCCTGCTAATCCTAGCATGATAAAGAAGATTCAAAGAGAGTGAGATGCCAGCTCCTTTCATTCAGTCAGTAGCTTCAAACATTTCTGGACGTTTTTCAATGGCAAAAATCAATGAATATTGTAAATGCACAAACAGTAATATCTCCACATTGCAACGTGCAAATCTGAAATTTTTTGCTTTTTCCTGCTCCTCTTAGCATGATAAAGAAGATTCAAAGAGAGTGAACTGCCAGCTCTTTTCATTCAGTCAGTAGCTTCAAACATTTCTGGTATATGAATAACATGATGTTTTTCAATGGCAAAAATCAATGAATATTGTAAATGCACAAACAGTAATTTCTCCGCATTGCAAGGTGCAATTCTGAAATTTTTTGCTTTTTCCTGCTAATCCTAGCATGATAAAGAAGATTCAAAGAGAGTGAGATGCCAGCTCCTTTCATTCAGTCAGTAGCTTCAAACATTTCTGGACGTTTTTCAATGGCAAAAATCAATGAATATTGTAAATGCACAAACAGTAATATCTCCACATTGCAAGGTGCAATTCTGAAATTTTTTGCTTTTTCCTGCTAATCCTGGCATGATAAAGAAGATTCAAAGAGAGTGAGATGCCAGCTCTTTTCATTCAGTCAGTACCTTCAAACATTTCTGGTATATGAATAACATGGTTTTTCAATGGCAAAAATCAATGAATATTGTAAATGCACAAACAGTAATTTCTCCGCATTGCAAGGTGCAATTCTGAAATTTTTTGCTTTTTCCTGCTAATCCTAGCATGATAAAGAAGATTCAAAGAGAGTGAGATGCCAGCTCCTTTCATTCAGTCAGTAGCTTCAAACATTTCTGGACGTTTTTCAATGGCAAAAATCAATGAATATTGTAAATGCACAAACAGTAATATCTCCACATTGCAAGGTGCAATTCTGAAATTTTTTGCTTTTTCCTGCTAATCCTGGCATGATAAAGAAGATTCAAAGAGAGTGAGATGCCAGCTCTTTTCATTCAGTCAGTAGCTTCAAACATTTCTGGTATATGAATAACATGATGTTTTTCAATGGCAAAAATCAATGAATATTGTAAATGCACAAACAGTAATTTCTCCGCATTGCAAGGTGCAATTCTGAAATTTTTTGCTTTTTCCTGCTAATCCTAGCATGATAAAGAAGATTCAAAGAGAGTGAGATGCCAGCTCCTTTCATTCAGTCAGTAGCTTCAAACATTTCTGGACGTTTTTCAATGGCAAAAATCAATGAATATTGTAAATGCACAAACAGTAATATCTCCACATTGCAACGTGCAATTCTGAAATTTTTTGCTTTTTCCTGCTCCTCTTAGCATGATAAAGAAGATTCAAAGAGAGTGAGCTGCCAGCTCTTTTCATTCAGTCAGTAGCTTCAAACATTTCTGGTATATGAATAACATGATGTTTTTCAATGGCAAAAATCAATGAATATTGTAAATGCACAAACAGTAATTTCTCCGCATTGCAAGGTGCAATTCTGAAATTTTTTGCTTTTTCCTGCTAATCCTAGCATGATAAAGAAGATTCAAAGAGAGTGAGATGCCAGCTCCTTTCATTCAGTCAGTAGCTTCAAACATTTCTGGACGTTTTTCAATGGCAAAAATCAATGAATATTGTAAATGCACAAACAGTAATATCTCCACATTGCAAGGTGCAATTCTGAAATTTTTTGCTTTTTCCTGCTAATCCTGGCATGATAAAGAAGATTCAAAGAGAGTGAGATGCCAGCTCTTTTCATTCAGTCAGTAGCTTCAAACATTTCTGGTATATGAATAACATGATGTTTTTCAATGGCAAAAATCAATGAATATTGTAAATGCACAAACAGTAATTTCTCCGCATTGCAAGGTGCAATTCTGAAATTTTTTGCTTTTTCCTGCTAATCCTAGCATGATAAAGAAGATTCAAAGAGAGTGAGATGCCAGCTCCTTTCATTCAGTCAGTAGCTTCAAACATTTCTGGATGTTTTTCAATGGCAAAAATCAATGAATATTGTAAATACACAAACAGTAATATCTCCACATTGCAAGGTGCAATTCTGAAATTTTTTGCTTTTTCCTGCTCCTCTTAGCATGATAAAGAAGATTCAAAGAGAGTGAGATGCCAGCTCTTTTCATTCAGTCAGTAGCTTCAAACATCTCTGGTATATGAATAACATGATGTTTTTCAATGGCAAAAATCAATGAATATTGTAAATGCACAAACAGTAATTTCTCCGCATTGCAAGGTGCAATTCTGAAATTTTTTGCTTTTTCCTGCTAATCCTAGCATGATAAAGAAGATTCAAAGAGATTGAGATGCCAGCTCCTTTCATTCAGTCAGTAGCATCAAACATTTCTGGACGTTTTTCAATGGCAAAAATCAATGAATATTGTAAATGCACAAACAGTAATATCTCCACATTGCAAGGTGCAATTCTGAAATTTTTTGCTTTTTCCTGCTTACCCTAGCATGATAAAGAAGATTCAAAGAGATTGAGATGCCAGCTCCTTTCATTCAGTCAGTAGCTTCAAACATTTCTGGACGGTTTTCAATGGCAAAAATCAATGAATATTGTAACTGCACAAACAGTAATATCTCCACATTGCAACGTGCAATTCTGAAATTTTTTGCTTTTTCCTGCTAATCCTGGCATGATAAAGAAGATTCAAAGAGAGTGAGATGCCAGCTCTTTTCATTCAGTCAGTAGCTTCAAACATTTCTGGTATATGAATAACATGGTTTTTCAATGGCAAAAATCAATGAATATTGTAAATGCACAAACAGTAATTTCTCCGTATTGCAAGGTGCAATTCTGAAATTTTTTGCTTTTTCCTGCTAATCCTAGCATGATAAAGAAGATTCAAAGAGAGTGAGATGCCAGCTCCTTTCATTCAGTCAGTAGCTTCAAACATTTCTGGACGTTTTTCAATGGCAAAAATCAATGAATATTGTAAATGCACAAACAGTAATATCTCCACATTGCAACGTGCAATTCTGAAATTTTTTGCTTTTTCCTGCTCCTCTTAGCATGATAAAGAAGATTCAAAGAGAGTGAGCTGCCAGCTCTTTTCATTCAGTCAGTAGCTTCAAACATTTCTGGTATATGAATAACATGATGTTTTTCAATGGCAAAAATCAATGAATATTGTAAATGCACAAACAGTAATTTCTCCGCATTGCAAGGTGCAATTCTGAAATTTTTTGCTTTTTCCTGCTAATCCTAGCATGATAAAGAAGATTCAAAGAGAGTGAGATGCCAGCTCCTTTCATTCAGTCAGTAGCTTCAAACATTTCTGGACGTTTTTCAATGGCAAAAATCAATGAATATTGTAAATGCACAAACAGTAATATCTCCACATTGCAAGGTGCAATTCTGAAATTTTTTGCTTTTTCCTGCTAATCCTGGCATGATAAAGAAGATTCAAAGAGAGTGAGATGCCAGCTCTTTTCATTCAGTCAGTAGCTTCAAACATTTCTGGTATATGAATAACATGATGTTTTTCAATGGCAAATATCAATGAATATTGTAAATGCACAAACAGTAATTTCTCCGCATTGCAAGGTGCAATTCTGAAATTTTTTGCTTTTTCCTGCTAATCCTAGCATGATAAAGAAGATTCAAAGAGAGTGAGATGCCAGCTCCTTTCATTCAGTCAGTAGCTTCAAACATTTCTGGACGTTTTTCAATGGCAAAAATCAATGAATATTGTAAATGCACAAACAGTAATATCTCCACATTGCAACGTGCAAATCTGAAATTTTTTGCTTTTTCCTGCTCCTCTTAGCATGATAAAGAAGATTCAAAGAGAGTGAACTGCCAGCTCTTTTCATTCAGTCAGTAGCTTCAAACATTTCTGGTATATGAATAACATGATGTTTTTCAATGGCAAAAATCAATGAATATTGTAAATGCACAAACAGTAATTTCTCCGCATTGCAAGGTGCAATTCTGAAATTTTTTGCTTTTTCCTGCTAATCCTAGCATGATAAAGAAGATTCAAAGAGAGTGAGATGCCAGCTCCTTTCATTCAGTCAGTAGCTTCAAACATTTCTGGACGTTTTTCAATGGCAAAAATCAATGAATATTGTAAATGCACAAACAGTAATATCTCCACATTGCAAGGTGCAATTCTGAAATTTTTTGCTTTTTCCTGCTAATCCTGGCATGATAAAGAAGATTCAAAGAGAGTGAGATGCCAGCTCTTTTCATTCAGTCAGTACCTTCAAACATTTCTGGTATATGAATAACATGGTTTTTCAATGGCAAAAATCAATGAATATTGTAAATGCACAAACAGTAATTTCTCCGCATTGCAAGGTGCAATTCTGAAATTTTTTGCTTTTTCCTGCTAATCCTAGCATGATAAAGAAGATTCAAAGAGAGTGAGATGCCAGCTCCTTTCATTCAGTCAGTAGCTTCAAACATTTCTGGACGTTTTTCAATGGCAAAAATCAATGAATATTGTAAATGCACAAACAGTAATATCTCCACATTGCAAGGTGCAATTCTGAAATTTTTTGCTTTTTCCTGCTAATCCTGGCATGATAAAGAAGATTCAAAGAGAGTGAGATGCCAGCTCTTTTCATTCAGTCAGTAGCTTCAAACATTTCTGGTATATGAATAACATGATGTTTTTCAATGGCAAAAATCAATGAATATTGTAAATGCACAAACAGTAATTTCTCCGCATTGCAAGGTGCAATTCTGAAATTTTTTGCTTTTTCCTGCTAATCCTAGCATGATAAAGAAGATTCAAAGAGAGTGAGATGCCAGCTCCTTTCATTCAGTCAGTAGCTTCAAACATTTCTGGACGTTTTTCAATGGCAAAAATCAATGAATATTGTAAATGCACAAACAGTAATATCTCCACATTGCAACGTGCAATTCTGAAATTTTTTGCTTTTTCCTGCTCCTCTTAGCATGATAAAGAAGATTCAAAGAGAGTGAGCTGCCAGCTCTTTTCATTCAGTCAGTAGCTTCAAACATTTCTGGTATATGAATAACATGATGTTTTTCAATGGCAAAAATCAATGAATATTGTAAATGCACAAACAGTAATTTCTCCGCATTGCAAGGTGCAATTCTGAAATTTTTTGCTTTTTCCTGCTAATCCTAGCATGATAAAGAAGATTCAAAGAGAGTGAGATGCCAGCTCCTTTCATTCAGTCAGTAGCTTCAAACATTTCTGGACGTTTTTCAATGGCAAAAATCAATGAATATTGTAAATGCACAAACAGTAATATCTCCACATTGCAAGGTGCAATTCTGAAATTTTTTGCTTTTTCCTGCTAATCCTGGCATGATAAAGAAGATTCAAAGAGAGTGAGATGCCAGCTCTTTTCATTCAGTCAGTAGCTTCAAACATTTCTGGTATATGAATAACATGATGTTTTTCAATGGCAAAAATCAATGAATATTGTAAATGCACAAACAGTAATTTCTCCGCATTGCAAGGTGCAATTCTGAAATTTTTTGCTTTTTCCTGCTAATCCTAGCATGATAAAGAAGATTCAAAGAGAGTGAGATGCCAGCTCCTTTCATTCAGTCAGTAGCTTCAAACATTTCTGGATGTTTTTCAATGGCAAAAATCAATGAATATTGTAAATACACAAACAGTAATATCTCCACATTGCAAGGTGCAATTCTGAAATTTTTTGCTTTTTCCTGCTCCTCTTAGCATGATAAAGAAGATTCAAAGAGAGTGAGATGCCAGCTCTTTTCATTCAGTCAGTAGCTTCAAACATCTCTGGTATATGAATAACATGATGTTTTTCAATGGCAAAAATCAATGAATATTGTAAATGCACAAACAGTAATTTCTCCGCATTGCAAGGTGCAATTCTGAAATTTTTTGCTTTTTCCTGCTAATCCTAGCATGATAAAGAAGATTCAAAGAGATTGAGATGCCAGCTCCTTTCATTCAGTCAGTAGCATCAAACATTTCTGGACGTTTTTCAATGGCAAAAATCAATGAATATTGTAAATGCACAAACAGTAATATCTCCACATTGCAAGGTGCAATTCTGAAATTTTTTGCTTTTTCCTGCTTACCCTAGCATGATAAAGAAGATTCAAAGAGATTGAGATGCCAGCTCCTTTCATTCAGTCAGTAGCTTCAAACATTTCTGGACGGTTTTCAATGGCAAAAATCAATGAATATTGTAACTGCACAAACAGTAATATCTCCACATTGCAACGTGCAATTCTGAAATTTTTTGCTTTTTCCTGCTAATCCTGGCATGATAAAGAAGATTCAAAGAGAGTGAGATGCCAGCTCTTTTCATTCAGTCAGTAGCTTCAAACATTTCTGGTATATGAATAACATGGTTTTTCAATGGCAAAAATCAATGAATATTGTAAATGCACAAACAGTAATTTCTCCGTATTGCAAGGTGCAATTCTGAAATTTTTTGCTTTTTCCTGCTAATCCTAGCATGATAAAGAAGATTCAAAGAGAGTGAGATGCCAGCTCCTTTCATTCAGTCAGTAGCTTCAAACATTTCTGGACGTTTTTCAATGGCAAAAATCAATGAATATTGTAAATGCACAAACAGTAATATCTCCACATTGCAACGTGCAATTCTGAAATTTTTTGCTTTTTCCTGCTCCTCTTAGCATGATAAAGAAGATTCAAAGAGAGTGAGCTGCCAGCTCTTTTCATTCAGTCAGTAGCTTCAAACATTTCTGGTATATGAATAACATGATGTTTTTCAATGGCAAAAATCAATGAATATTGTAAATGCACAAACAGTAATTTCTCCGCATTGCAAGGTGCAATTCAGAAATTTTTTGCTTTTTCCTGCTAATCCTAGCATGATAAAGAAGATTCAAAGAGAGTGAGATGCCAGCTCCTTTCATTCAGTCAGTAGCTTCAAACATTTCTGGATGTTTTTCAATGGCAAAAATCAATGAATATTGTAAATGCACAAACAGTAATATCTCCACATTGCAAGGTGCAATTCTGAAATTTTTTGCTTTTTCCTGCTAATCCTGGCATGATAAAGAAGATTCAAAGAGAGTGAGATGCCAGCTCTTTTCATTCAGTCAGTAGCTTCAAACATTTCTGGTATATGAATAACATGATGTTTTTCAATGGCAAAAATCAATGAATATTGTAAATGCACAAACAGTAATTTCTCCGCATTGCAAGGTGCAATTCTGAAATTTTTTGCTTTTTCCTGCTAATCCTAGCATGATAAAGAAGATTCAAAGAGAGTGAGATGCCAGCTCCTTTCATTCAGTCAGTAGCTTCAAACATTTCTGGACGTTTTTCAATGGCAAAAATCAATGAATATTGTAAATGCACAAACAGTAATATCTCCACATTGCAAGGTGCAATTCTGAAATTTTTTGCTTTTTCCTGCTAATCCTGGCATGATAAAGAAGATTCAAAGAGATTGAGATGCCAGCTCTTTTCATTCAGTCAGTAGCTTCAAACATTTCTGGTATATGAATAACATGATGTTTTTCAATGGCAAATATCAATGAATATTGTAAATGCACAAACAGTAATTTCTCCGCATTGCAAGGTGCAATTCTGAAATTTTTTGCTTTTTCCTGCTAATCCTAGCATGATAAAGAAGATTCAAAGAGAGTGAGATGCCAGCTCCTTTCATTCAGTCAGTAGCTTCAAACATTTCTGGACGTTTTTCAATGGCAAAAATCAATGAATATTGTAAATGCACAAACAGTAATATCTCCACATTGCAACGTGCAATTCTGAAATTTTTTGCTTTTTCCTGCTCCTCTTAGCATGATAAAGAAGATTCAAAGAGATTGAGATGCCAGCTCCTTTCATTCAGTCAGTAGCTTCAAACATTTCTGGACGTTTTTCAATGGCAAAAATCAATGAATATTGTAAATGCACAAACAGTAATATCTCCACATTGCAAGGTGCAATTCTGAAATGTTTTGCTTTTTCCTGCTTACCCTAGCATGATAAAGAAGATTCAAAGAGAGTGAGATGCCAGCTCCTTTCATTCAGTCAGTAGCTTCAAACATTTCTGGACGGTTTTCAATGGCAAAAATCAATGAATATTGTAAATGCACAAACAGTAATATCTCCACATTGCAACGTGCAATTCTGAAATTTTTTGCTTTTTCCTGCTAATCCTGGCATGATAAAGAAGATTCAAAGAGAGTGAGATGCCAGCTCTTTTCATTCAGTCAGTAGCTTCAAACATTTCTGGTATATGAATAACATGGTTTTTCAATGGCAAAAATCAATGAATATTGTAAATGCACAAACAGTAATTTCTCCGCATTGCAATGTGCAATTCTGAAATTTTTTGCTTTTTCCTGCTAATCCTAGCATGATAAAGAAGATTCAAAGAGAGTGAGATGCCAGCTCCTTTCATTCAGTCAGTAGCTTCAAACATTTCTGGACGTTTTTCAATGGCAAAAATCAATGAATATTGTAAATGCACAAACAGTAATATCTCCACATTGCAACGTGCAATTCTGAAATTTTTTGCTTTTTCCTGCTCCTCTTAGCATGATAAAGAAGATTCAAAGAGAGTGAGCTGCCAGCTCTTTTCATTCAGTCAGTAGCTTCAAACATTTCTGGTATATGAATAACATGATGTTTTTCAATGGCAAAAATCAATGAATATTGTAAATGCACAAACAGTAATTTCTCCGCATTGCAAGGTGCAATTCTGAAATTTTTTGCTTTTTCCTGCTAATCCTAGCATGATAAAGAAGATTCAAAGAGAGTGAGATGCCAGCTCCTTTCATTCAGTCAGTAGCTTCAAACATTTCTGGACGTTTTTCAATGGCAAAAATCAATGAATATTGTAAATACACAAACAGTAATATCTCCACATTGCAAGGTGCAATTCTGAAATTTTTTGCTTTTTCCTGCTAATCCTGGCATGATAAAGAAGATTCAAAGAGAGTGAGATGCCAGCTCTTTTCATTCAGTCAGTAGCTTCAAACATTTCTGGTATATGAATAACATGATGTTTTTCAATGGCAAAAATCAATGAATATTGTAAATGCACAAACAGTAATTTCTCCGCATTGCAAGGTGCAATTCAGAAATTTTTTGCTTTTTCCTGCTAATCCTAGCATGATAAAGAAGATTCAAAGAGAGTGAGATGCCAGCTCCTTTCATTCAGTCAGTAGCTTCAAACATTTCTGGACGTTTTTCAATGGCAAAAATCAATGAATATTGTAAATGCACAAACAGTAATATCTCCACATTGCAAGGTGCAATTCTGAAATTGTTTGCTTTTTCCTGCTAATCCTGGCATGATAAAGAAGATTCAAAGAGAGTGAGATGCCAGATCCTTTCATTCAGTCAGTAGCTTCAAACATTTCTGGACGTTTTTCAATGGCAAAAATCAATGAATATTGTAAATGCACAAACAGTAATATCTCCACATTGCAAGGTGCAATTCTGAAATTTTTTGCATTTTCCTGCTAATCCTGGCATGATAAAGAAGATTCAAAGAGAGTGAGATGCCAGCTCTTTTCATTCAGTCAGTAGCTTCAAACATTTCTGGTATATGAATAACATGATGTTTTTCAATGTCAAATATCAATGAATATTGTAAATGCACAAACAGTAATTTCTCCGCATTGCAAGGTGCAATTCTGAAATTTTTTGCTTTTTCCTGCTAATCCTAGCATGATAAAGAAGATTCAAAGAGAGTGAGATGCCAGCTCCTTTCATTCAGTCAGTAGCTTCAAACATTTCTGGACGTTTTTCAATGGCAAAAATCAATGAATATTGTAAATGCACAAACAGTAATATCTCCACATTGCAACGTGCAATTCTGAAATTTTTTGCTTTTTCCTGCTCCTCTTAGCATGATAAAGAAGATTCAAAGAGAGTGAGATGCCAGCTCTTTTCATTCAGTCAGTAGCTTCAAACATTTCTGGTATATGAATAACATGATGTTTTTCAATGGCAAAAATCAATGAATATTGTAAATGCACAAACAGTAATTTCTCCGCATTGCAAGGTGCAATTCTGAAATTTTTTGCTTTTTCCTGCTAATCCTAGCATGATAAAGAAGATTCAAAGAGAGTGAGATGCCAGCTCCTTTCATTCAGTCAGTAGCTTCAAACATTTCTGGACGTTTTTCAATGGCAAAAATCAATGAATATTGTAAATGCACAAACAGTAATATCTCCACATTGCAAGGTGCAATTCTGAAATTTTTTGCTTTTTCCTGCTAATCCTGGCATGATAAAGAAGATGCAAAGAGAGTGAGATGCCAGCTCTTTTCATTCAGTCAGTAGCTTCAAACATTTCTGGTATATGAATAACATGATGTTTTTCAATGGCAAAAATCAATGAATATTGTAAATGCACAAACTGTAATTTCTCCGCATTGCAAGGTGCAATTCTGAAATTTTTTGCATTTTCCTGCTAATCCTAGCATGATAAAGAAGATTCAAAGAGAGTGAGATGCCAGCTCCTTTCATTCAGTCAGTAGCTTCAAACATTTCTGGACGTTTTTCAATGGCAAAAATCAATGAATATTGTAAATGCACAAACAGTAATATCTCCACATTGCAACGTGCAATTCTGAAATTTTTTGCTTTTTCCTGCTCCTCTTAGCATGATAAAGAAGATTCAAAGAGAGTGAGCTGCCAGCTCTTTTCATTCAGTCAGTAGCTTCAAACATTTCTGGTATATGAATAACATGATGTTTTTCAATGGCAAAAATCAATGAATATTGTAAATGCACAAACAGTAATTTCTCCGCATTGCAAGGTACAATTCTGAAATTTTTTGCTTTTTCCTGCTAATCCTAGCATGATAAAGAAGATTCAAAGAGAGTGAGATGCCAGCTCCTTTCATTCAGTCAGTAGCTTCAAACATTTCTGGACGTTTTTCAATGGCAAAAATCAATGAATATTGTAAATGCCCAAACAGTAATATCTCCACATTGCAAGGTGCAATTCTGAAATTTTTTGCTTTTTCCTGCTAATCCTGGCATGATAAAGAAGATTCAAAGAGAGTGAGATGCCAGCTCTTTTCATTCAGTCAGTAGCTTCAAACATTTCTGGTATATGAATAACATGATGTTTTTCAATGGCAAAAATCAATGAATATTGTAAATGCACAAACAGTAATTTCTCCGCATTGCAAGGTGCAATTCTGAAATTTTTTGCTTTTTCCTGCTAATCCTAGCATGATAAAGAAGATTCAAAGAGAGTGAGATGCCAGCTCCTTTCATTCAGTCAGTAGCTTCAAACATTTCTGGACGTTTTTCAATGGCAAAAATCAATGAATATTGTAAATGCACAAACAGTAATATCTCCACATTGCAAGGTGCAATTCTGAAATTTTTTGTTTTTTCCTGCTAATCCTGGCATGATAAAGAAGATTCAAAGAGAGTGAGATGCCAGCTCTTTTCATTCAGTCAGTAGCTTCAAACATTTCTGGTATATGAATAACATGATGTTTTTCAATGGCAAAAATCAATGAATATTGTAAATGCACAAACAGTAATTTCTCCGCATTGCAAGGTGCAATTCTGAAATTTTTTGCTTTTTCCTGCTAATCCTAGCATGATAAAGAAGATTCAAAGAGAGTGAGATGCCAGCTCCTTTCATTCAGTCAGTAGCTTCAAACATTTCTGGACGTTTTTCAATGGCAAAAATCAATGAATATTGTAAATGCACAAACAGTAATATCTCCACATTGCAAGGTGCAATTCTGAAATTTTTTGCTTTTTCCTGCTAATCCTGGCATGATAAAGAAGATTCAAAGAGAGTGAGATGCCAGCTCTTTTCATTCAGTCAGTAGCTTCAAACATTTCTGGTATATGAATAACATGATGTTTTTCAATGGCAAAAATCAATGAATATTGTAAATGCACAAACAGTAATTTCTCCGCATTGCAAGGTGCAATTCTGAAATTTTTTGCTTATTCCTGCTAATCCTAGCATGATAAAGAAGATTCAAAGAGAGTGAGATGCCAGCTCCTTTCATTCAGTCAGTAGCTTCAAACATTTCTGGACGTTTTTCAATGGCAAAAATCAATGAATATTGTAAATGCACAAACAGTAATATCTCCACATTGCAAGGTGCAATTCTGAAATTTTTTGTTTTTTCCTGCTAATCCTGGCATGATAAAGAAGATTCAAAGAGAGTGAGATGCCAGCTCTTTTCATTCAGTCAGTAGCTTCAAACATTTCTGGTATATGAATAACATGATGTTTTTGAATGGCAAATATCAATGAATATTGTAAATGCACAAACAGTAATTTCTCCGCATTGCAAGGTGCAATTCTGAAATTTTTTGCTTTTTCCTGCTAATCCTAGCATGATAAAGAAGATTCAAAGAGAGTGAGATGCCAGCTCCTTTCATTCAGTCAGTAGCTTCAAACATTTCTGGACGTTTTTCAATGGCAAAAATCAATGAATATTGTAAATGCACAAACAGTAATATCTCCACATTGCAACGTGCAATTCTGAAATTTTTTGCTTTTTCCTGCTCCTCTTAGCATGATAAAGAAGATTCAAAGAGAGTGAGATGCCAGATCTTTTCATTTAGTCAGTAGCTTCAAACATTTGTGGTATATGAATAACATGATGTTTTTCAATGGCAAAAATCAATGAATATTGTAAATGCACAAACAGTAATTTCTCCGCATTGCAAGGTGCAATTCTGAAATTTTTTGCTTTTTCCTGCTAATCCTAGCATGATAAAGAAGATTCAAAGAGAGTGAGATGCCAGCTCCTTTCATTCAGTCAGTAGCTTCAAACATTTCTGGACGTTTTTCAATGGCAAAAATCAATGAATATTGTAAATGCACAAACAGTAATATCTCCACATTGCAAGGTGTAATTCTGAAATTTTTTGCTTTTTCCTGCTAATCCTGGCATGATAAAGAAGATTCAAAGAGAGTGAGATGCCAGCTCTTTTCATTCAGTCAGTAGCTTCAAACATTTCTGGTATATGAATAACATGATGTTTTTCAATGGCAAAAATCAATGAATATTGTAAATGCACAAACAGTAATTTCTCCGCATTGCAAGGTGCAATTCTGAAATTTTTTGCTTTTTCCTGCTAATCCTAGCATGATAAAGAAGATTCAAAGAAAGTGAGATGCCAGCTCCTTTCATTCAGTCAGTAGCTTCAAACATTTCTGGACGTTTTTCAATGGCAAAAATCAATGAATATTGTAAATGCACAAACAGTAATATCTCCACATTGCAAGGTGCAATTCTGAAATTTTTTGCTTTTTCCTGGTAATCCTGGCATGATAAAGAAGATTCAAAGAGAGTGAGATGCCAGCTCTTTTCATTCAGTCAGTAGCTTCAAACATTTCTGGTATATGAATAACATGGTTTTTCAATGGCAAAAATCAATGAATATTGTAAATGCACAAACAGTAATTTCTCCGCATTGCTAGGTGCAATTCTGAAATTTTTTGCTTTTTCCTGCTAATCCTAGCATGATAAAGAAGATTCAAAGAGAGTGAGATGCCAGCTCCTTTCATTCAGTCAGTAGCTTCAAACATTTCTGGACGTTTTTCAATGGCAAAAATCAATGAATATTGTAAATGCACAAACAGTAATATCTCCACATTGCAACGTGCAATTCTGAAATTTTTTGCTTTTTCCTGCTCCTCTTAGCATGATAAAGAAGGTTCAAAGAGAGTGAGCTGCCAGCTCTTTTCATTCAGTCAGTAGCTTCAAACATTTCTGGTATATGAATAACATGATGTTTTTCAATGGCAAAAATCAATGAATATTGTAAATGCACAAACAGTAATTTCTCCGCATTGCAAGGTGCAATTCTGAAATTTTTTGCTTTTTCCTGCTAATCCTAGCATGATAAAGAAGATTCAAAGAGAGTGAGATGCCAGCTCCTTTCATTCAGTCAGTAGCTTCAAACATTTCTGGACGTTTTTCAATGGCAAAAATCAATGAATATTGTAAATGCACAAACAGTAATATCTCCACATTGCAAGGTGCAATTCTGAAATTTTTTGCTTTTTCCTGCTAATCCTGGCATGATAAAGAAGATTCAAAGAGAGTGAGCTGTCAGCTCTTTTCATTCAGTCAGTAGCTTCAAACATTTCTGGTATATGAATAACATGATGTTTTTCAATGGCAAAAATCAATGAATATTGTAAATGCACAAACAGTAATTTCTCCGCATTGCAAGGTGCAATTCTGAAATTTTTTGCTTTTTCCTGCTAATCCTAGCTTGATAAAGAAGATTCAAAGAGAGTGAGATGCCAGCTCCTTTCATTCAGTCAGTAGCTTCAAACATTTCTGGACGTTTTTCAATGGCAAAAATCAATGAATATTGTAAATGCACAAACAGTAATATCTCCATATTGCAAGGTGCAATTCTGAAATTTTTTGCTTTTTCCTGCTAATCCTGGCATGATAAAGAAGATTCAAAGAGAGTGAGATGCCAGCTCTTTTCATTCAGTCAGTAGCTTCAAACATTTCTGGTATATGAATAACATGATGTTTTTCAATGGCAAAAATCAATGAATTTTGTAAATGCACAAACAGTAATTTCTCCGCATTGCAAGGTGCAATTCTGAAATTTTTTGCTTTTTCCTGCTAATCCTAGCATGATAAAGAAGATTCAAAGAGAGTGAGATGCCAGCTCCTTTCATTCAGTCAGTAGCTTCAAACATTTCTGGACGTTTTTCAATGGCAAAAATCAATGAATATTGTAAATGCACAAACAGTAATATCTCCACATTGCAACGTGCAATTCTGAAATTTTTTGCTTTTTCCTGCTCCTCTTAGCATGATAAAGAAGATTCAAAGAGAGTGAGATGCCAGCTCTTTTCATTCAGTCAGTAGCTTCAAACATTTCTGGTATATGAATAACATGATGTTTTTCAATGGCAAAAATCAATGAATATTGTAAATGCACAAACAGTAATTTCTCCGCATTGCAAGGTGCAATTCTGAAATTTTTTCTTTTTCCTGCTAATCCTAGCATGATAAAGAAGATTCAAAGAGAGTGAGATGCCAGCTCCTTTCATTCAGTCAGTAGCTTCAAACATTTCTGGACGTTTTTCAATGGCAAAAATCAATGAATATTGTAAGTGCACAAACAGTAATATCTCCACATTGCAAGGTGCAATTCTGAAATTTTTTGCTTTTTCCTGCTAATCCTGGCATGATAAAGAAGATTCAAAGAGAGTGAGATGCCAGCTCTTTTCATTCAGTCAGTAGCTTCAAACATTTCTGGTATATGAATAACATGATGTTTTTCAATGGCAAAAATCAATGAATATTGTAAATGCACAAACAGTAATTTCTCCGCATTGCAAGGTGCAATTCTGAAATTTTTTGCTTTTTCCTGCTAATCCTAGCATGATAAAGAAGATTCAAAGAGAGTGAGATGCCAGCTCCTTTCATCCAGTCAGTAGCTTCAAACATTTCTGGACGTTTTTCAATGGCAAAAATCAATGAATATTGTAAATGCACAAACAGTAATATCTCCACATTGCAACGTGCAATTCTGAAATTTTTTGCTTTTTCCTGCTCCTCTTAGCATGATAAAGAAGATTCAAAGAGAGTGAGATGCCAGCTCTTTTCATTCAGTCAGTAGCTTCAAACATTTCTGGTATATGAATAACATGAGGTTTTTCAATGGCAAAAATCAATGAATATTGTAAATGCACAAACAGTAATTTCTCCGCATTGCAAGGTGCAATTCTGAAATTTTTTGCTTTTTCCTGATAATCCTAGCATGATAAAGAAGTTTCAAAGAGAGTGAGATGCCAGCTCCTTTCATTCAGTCAGTAGCTTCAAACATTTCTGGACGTTTTTCAATGGCAAAAATCAATGAATATTGTAAATGCACAAACAGTAATATCTCCACATTGCAAGGTGCAATTCTGAAATGTTTTGCTTTTTCCTGCTAATCCTGGCATGATAAAGAAGATTCAAAGAGAGTGAGATGCCAGCTCTTTTCATTCAGTCAGTAGCTTCAAACATTTCTGGTATATGAATAACATGATGTTTTTCAATGGCAAAAATCAATGAATATTGTAAATGCACAAACAGTAATTTCTCCGCATTGCAAGGTGCAATTCTGAAATTTTTTGCTTTTTCCTGCTAATCCTAGCATGATAAAGAAGATTCAAAGAGAGTGAGATGCCAGCTCCTTTCATTCAGTCAGTAGCTTCAAACATTTCTGGACGTTTTTCAATGGCAAAAATCAATGAATATTGTAAATGCACAAACAGTAATATCTCCACATTGCAACGTGCAATTCTGAAATTTTTTGCTTTTTCCTGCTCCTCTTAGCATGATAAAGAAGATTCAAAGAGAGTGAGATGCCAGCTCATTTCATTCAGTCAGTAGCTTCAAACATTTCTGGTATATGAATAACATGATGTTTTTCAATGGCAAAAATCAATGAATATTGTAAATGCACAAACTAATTTCTCCGCATTGCAAGGTGCAATTCTGAAATTTTTTGCTTTTTCCTGCTAATCCTAGCATGATAAAGAAGATTCAAAGAGAGTGAGATGCCAGCTCCTTTCATTCAGTCAGTAGCTTTAAACATTTCTGGACGTTTTTCAATGGCAAAAATCAATGAATATTGTAAATGCACAAACAGTAATATCTCCACATTGCAAGGTGCAATTCTGAAATTTTCTGCTTTTTCCTGCTCCTCTTAGCATGATAAAGAAGATTCAAAGAGAGTGAGATGCCAGCTCTTTTCATTCAGTCAGTAGCTTCAAACATCTCTGGTAAATGAATAACATGATGTTTTTCAATGGCAAAAATCAATGAATATTGTAAATGCACAAACAGTAATTTCTCTGCATTGCAAGGTGCAATTCTGAAATTTTTTGCTTTTTCCTGCTAATCCTAGCATGATAAAGAAGATTCCAAGAGATTGAGATGCCAGCTACTTTCATTCAGTCAGTAGCTTCAAACATTTCTGGACGTTTTTCAATGGCAAAAATCAATGAATATTGTAAATGCACAAACAGTAATATCTCCACATTGCAACGTGCAATTCTGAAATTTTTTGCTTTTTCCTGCTCCTCTTAGCATGATAAAGAAGATTCAAAGAGAGTGAGATGCCAGCTCTTTTCATTCAGTCAGTAGCTTCAAACATTTCTGGTATATGAATAACATGATGTTTTTCAATGGCAAAAATCAATGAATATTGTAAATGCACAAACAGTAATTTCTCCGCATTGCAAGGTGCAATTCTGAAATTTTTTGCTTTTTCCTGCTAATCCTAGCATGATAAAGAAGATTCAAAGAGAGTGAGATGCCAGCTCCTTTCATTCAGTCAGTAGCTTCAAACATTTCTGGACGTTTTTCAATGGCAAAAATCAATGAATATTGTAAATGCACAAACAGTAATATCTCCACATTGCAAGGTGCAATTCTGAAATTTTTTGCTTTTTCCTGCTCCTCTTAGCATGATAAAGAAGATTCAAAGAGAGTGAGCTGCCAGCTCTTTTCATTCAGTCAGTAGCTTCAAACATTTCTGGTATATGAATAACATGATGTTTTTCAATGGCAAAAATCAATGAATATTGTAAATGCACAAACAGTAATTTCTCCGCATTGCAAGGTGCAATTCTGAAATTTTTTGCTTTTTCCTGCTAATCCTAGCATGATAAAGAAGATTCAAAGAGAGTGAGATGCCAGCGCCTTTCATTCAGTCAGTAGCTTCAAACATTTCTGGACGTTTTTCAATGGCAAAAATCAATGAATATTGTAAATGCACAAACAGTAATATCTCCACATTGCAAGGTGCAATTCTGAAATTTTTTGCTTTTTCCTGCTAATCCTGGCATGATAAAGAAGATTCAAAGAGAGTGAGATGCCAGCTCTTTTCATTCAGTCAGTAGCTTCAAACATTTCTGGTATATGAATAACATGATGTTTTTCAATGGCAAAAATCAATGAATATTGTAAATGCACAAACAGTAATTTCTCCGCATTGCAAGGTGCAATTCTGAAATTTTTTGCTTTTTCCTGCTAATCCTAGCATGATAAAGAAGATTCAAAGAGAGTGAGATGCCAGCTCCTTTCATTCAGTCAGTAGCTTCAAACATTTCTGGACGTTTTTCAATGGCAAAAATCAATGAATATTGTAAATGCACAAACAGTAATATCTCCACATGGCAAGGTGCAATTCTGAAATTTTTTGCTTTTTCCTGCTCCTCTTAGCATGATAAAGAAGATTCAAAGAGAGTGAGATGCCAGCTCTTTTCATTCAGTCAGTAGCTTCAAACATCTCTGGTGTATGAATAACATGTTTTTCAATGGCAAAAATCAATGAATATTGTAAATGCACAAACAGTAATTTCTCCGCATTGCAAGGTGCAATTCTGAAATTTTTTGCTTTTTCCTGCTAATCCTAGCATGATAAAGAAGATTCAAAGAGATTGAGATGCCAGCTCCTTTCATTCAGTCAGTAGCTTCAAACATTTCTGGACGTTTTTCAATGGCAAAAATCAATGAATATTGTAAATGCACAAACAGTAATATCTCCACATTGCAAGGTGCAATTCTGAAATTTTTTGCTTTTTCCTGCTAATCCTAGCATGATAAAGAAGATTCAAAGAGAGTGAGATGCCAGCTCCTTTCATTCAGTCAGTAGCTTCAAACATTTCTGGACGGTTTTCAATGGCAAAAATCAATGAATATTGTAAATGCACAAACAGTAATATCTCCACATTGCAAGGTGCAATTCTGAAATTTTTTGCTTTTTCCTGCTAATCCTGGCATGATAAAGAAGATTCAAAGAGAGTGAGATGCCAGCTCTTTTCATTCAGTCAGTAGCTTCAAACATTTCTGGTATATGAATAACATGGTTTTTCAATGGCAAAAATCAATGAATATTGTAAATGCACAAACAGTAATTTCTCCGCATTGCAAGGTGCAATTCTGAAATTTTTTGCTTTTTCCTGCTAATCCTAGCATGATAAAGAAGATTCAAAGAGAGTGAGATGCCAGCTCCTTTCATTCAGTCAGTAGCTTCAAACATTTCTGGACGTTTTTCAATGGCAAAAATCAATGAATATTGTAAATGCACAAACAGTAATATCTCCACATTGCAACGTGCAATTCTGAAATTTTTTGCTTTTTCCTGCTCCTCTTAGCATGATAAAGAAGATTCAAAGAGAGTGAGCTGCCAGCTCTTTTCATTCAGTCAGTAGCTTCAAACATTTCTGGTATATGAATAACATGATGTTCTTCAATGGCAAAAATCAATGAATATTGTAAATGCACAAACAGTAATTTCTCCGCATTGCAAGGTGCAATTCTGAAATTTTTTGCTTTTTCCTGCTAATCCTAGCATGATAAAGAAGATTCAAAGAGAGTGAGATGCCAGCTCCTTTCATTCAGTCAGTAGCTTCAAACATTTCTGGACGTTTTTCAATGGCAAAAATCAATGAATATTGTAAATGCACAAACAGTAATATCTCCACATTGCAAGGTGCAATTCTGAAATGTTTTGCTTTTTCCTGCTAATCCTGGCATGATAAAGAAGATTCAAAGAGAGTGAGATGCCAGCTCTTTTCATTCAGTCAGTAGCTTCAAACATTTCTGGTATATGAATAACATGATGTTTTTCAATGGCAAAAATCAATGAATATTGTAAATGCACAAACAGTAATTTCTCCGCATTGCAAGGTGCAATTCGGAAATTTTTTGCTTTTTCCTGCTAATCCTAGCATGATAAAGAAGATTCAAAGAGAGTGAGATGCCAGCTCCTTTCATTCAGTCAGTAGCTTCAAACATTTCTGGACGTTTTTCAATGGCAAAAATCAATGAATATTGTAAATGCACAAACAGTAATATCTCCACATTGCAAGGTGCAATTCTGAAATTTTTTGCTTTTTCCTGCTAATCCTGGCATGATAAAGAAGATTCAAAGAGAGTGAGATGCCAGCTCTTTTCATTCAGTCAGTAGCTTCAAACATTTCTGGTATATGAATAACATGATGTTTTTCAATGGCAAATATCAATGAATATTGTAAATGCACAAACAGTAATTTCTCCGCATTGCAAGGTGCAATTCTGAAATTTTTTGCTTTTTCCTGCTAATCCTAGCATGATAAAGAACATTCAAAGAGAGTGAGATGCCAGCTCCTTTCATTCAGTCAGTAGCTTCAAACATTTCTGGACGTTTTTCAATGGCAAAAATCAATGAATATTGTAAATGCACAAACAGTAATATCTCCACATTGCAACGTGCAATTCTGAAATTTTTTGCTTTTTCCTGCTCCTCTTAGCATGATAAAGAAGATTCAAAGAGAGTGAGATGCCAGCTCTTTTCATTCAGTCAGTAGCTTCAAACATTTCTGGTATATGAATAACATGATGTTTTTCAATGGCAAAAATCAATGAATATTGTAAATGCACAAACAGTAATTTCTCCGCATTGCAAGGTGCAATTCTGAAATTTTTTGCTTTTTCCTGCTAATCCTAGCATGATAAAGAAGATTCAAAGAGAGTGAGATGCCAGCTCCTTTCATTCAGTCAGTAGCTTCAAACATTTCTGGACGTTTTTCAATGGCAAAAATCAATGAATATTGTAAATGCACAAACAGTAATATCTCCACATTGCAAGGTGCAATTCTGAAATTTTTTGCTTTTTCCTGCTAATCCTGGCATGATAAAGAAGATTCAAAGAGAGTGAGATGCCAGCTCTTTTCATTCAGTCAGTAGCTTCAAACATTTCTGGTATATGAATAACATGATGTTTTTCAATGGCAAAAATCAATGAATATTGTAAATGCACAAACAGTAATTTCTCCGCATTGCAAGGTGCAATTCTGAAATTTTTTGCTTTTTCCTGCTAATCCTAGCATGATAAAGGAGATTCAAAGAGAGTGAGATGCCAGCTCCTTTTATTCAGTCAGTAGCTTCAAACATTTCTGGACGTTTTTCAATGGCAAAAATCAATGAATATTGTAAATGCACAAACAGTAATATCTCCACATTGCAAGGTGCAATTCTGAAATTTTTTGCTTTTTCCTGCTAATCCTGGCATGATAAAGAAGATTCAAAGAGAGTGATATGCCAGCTCTTTTCATTCAGTCAGTAGCTTCAAACATTTCTGGTATATGAATAACATGGTTTTTCAATGGCAAAAATCAATGAATATTGTAAATGCACAAACAGTAATTTCTCCGCATTGCAAGGTGCAATTCTGAATTTTTTTGCTTTTTCCTGCTAATCCTAGCATGATAAAAAAGATTCAAAGAGAGTGAGATGCCAGCTCCTTTCATTCAGTCAGTAGCTTCAAACATTTCTGGACGTTTTTCAATGGCAAAAATCAATGAATATTGTAAATGCACAAACAGTAATATCTCCACATTGCAAGGTGCAATTCTGAAATTTTTTGCTTTTTCCTGCTAATCCTGGCATGATAAAGAAGATTCAAAGAGAGTGAGAAGCCAGCTCTTTTCATTCAGTCAGTAGCTTCAAACATTTCTGGTATATGAATAACATGATGTTTTTCAATGGCAAAAATCAATGAATATTGTAAATGCACAAACAGTAATTTCTCCGCATTGCAAGGTGCAATTCTGAAATTTTTTGCTTTTTCCTGCTAATCCTAGCATGATAAAGAAGATTCAAAGAGAGTGAGATGCCAGCTCCTTTCATTCAGTCAGTAGCTTCAAACATTTCTGGACGTTTTTCAATGGCAAAAATCAATGAATATTGTAAATGCACAAACAGTAATATCTCCACATTGCAACGTGCAATTCTGAAATTTTTTGCTTTTTCCTGCTCCTCTTAGCATGATAAAGAAGATTCAAAGAGAGTGAGATGCCAGCTCTTTTCATTCAGTCAGTAGCTTCAAACATTTCTGGTATATGAATAACATGATGTTTTTCAATGGCAAAAATCAATGAATATTGTAAATGCACAAACAGTAATTTCTCCGCATTGCAAGGTGCAATTCTGAAATTTTTTGCTTTTTCCTGCTAATCCTAGCATGATAAAGAAGATTCAAAGAGAGTGAGATGCCAGCTCCTTTCATTCAGTCAGTAGCTTCAAACATTTCTGGACATTTTTCAATGGCAAAAATCAATGAATATTGTAAGTAGTGTTGAGCCACCCCCGTAGTGTTCGGGTTCGGTTCGGTTCGTCGAACACCGGGATGTTCGAGGAACTGTTCGTCGAACTGTTCGTCGAACACCTTAGAACACCGTCGAACACCGTTAAAACCAATGGCAGGCAAACAAAAACACATAGAAACACATAGAAAACACCTTCAAAGGTGTCCAAAAGCTGACAAACTGCTCAGAAGACGCTTTCTTTAAAAAAGCCGGCCGGCAATTCAGCAGCGGCATACACCGGTACCCGACAATTTAGACAAGAAGGAATAGAGCCTCACACATAGATTAGATAGATAGAAACATGTCAGTCACATATATATGAAGTACAGTGACAGTGTTGCTTACTGTACTTGTCATTTAGTGTAAAGGATTTATTAAAAAATATAATAGTGTTTTCATGCACTGTCTCTTTAAAAAAGCCGGCCGGCAATTCAGCAACTGTACCCGACAATTTATAACAGACAGAATAGAGCTTCACACATAGATTAGATAGATAGAAACATGTCAGTCACATATATATGAAGTGCAGTGATAGTGTTGGTTACTGTACTTGTCATTTAGTATTAAAATAAAAGATTTATTATTAAAAAAAATTGGCGTGGGGTTCCCCTTAATTTTAGTCTCTAGCGGAGGTTAAGCAGACAGCTGGGGCAGATGTTTGAAGCCTGGGAAGGGGGTAATACCCACGGAGCTTCCCAGGCTACTAATATGAGCCCCCAGCTGAATATATAGCCTTTACTAGCTATTAAAATGGGGGACCCCCCCAAAAAAATGACGTGGGGTCCCCCCTAATTTAATAGCTAGCAAAGGCTAGGCAGACAGCTGGGGGCTGATATTAATAGCCCAGGAAGGGAGCCATGAATATTGGCCCCCTCCCAGGCTAGAAACACCAGCCGTCAGCCGCCCCAGAAATGGCGCATTCATAGGATGCGCCAATTCTGGCACTTAGCCTCGCTCTTCCACGCTGCCCTGGTGCGGTGGCAGGGGGTAATAGGGCTGGGGTTGATGTCAGCTTATAATGCCAGCTGACATCAAGCCCAGGTTAGTAATGGAGAGGCGTCTATAAGACACCCCCATTACTAACCCCATAGTCAAAGTTAAAAGAAAACACAAACACCCAGAATAAAGTCCTTTAATTGAAATAAAGACACAATCCTTTATTGTTCTAAATTAAACCATACTTACCATCACGCCCATTCCAGCTGAAGCCAACGATCTCCTGCAATAAAAGAAAAATAATAAAGCAACCTCATCCTTACCTTTCCATGGTTCCCACGACAGCTTCAGCTCTGCTACATCGAGATGACAGGCTGGACCGCAGCAGAAAGCTGCCATCCAGCCTGTCATCCCGCAGACACTGAGAAGCGCAGGCTTGCTTGCGCTCTGCAGTGTCTGGCTGTGACGGCATAAAGATGAGACGAGTTCATGTCCAATGAACTCGGCGCACCTCATGCACGTCACTGACAGCGTGGGAAAATTCTCATGCTGAAGCGCTGAGTGCAGGAGAATTCTCCCACGCTGTCAGTGACGTGCATAAGGTGAGCTCATGTCCAATGAACTCAGCTCACCTCCTGCACGTCACTGACAGCGTAGGAGAATTCTCCTGCACTCAGCGCTTCAGCGTGAGAATTCTCCCACGCTGAAGTGCTGAGTGCAGGAGAATTTTCCCACGCTGTCAGTGACGTGCATAAGGTGAGCTCATGTCCAATGAACTCAGCTCACCTCCTGCACGTCACTGACAGCGTGGGAGAATTCTCCTGCACTCAGCGCTTCAGTGTAAGAATTCTCCTACGCTGAAGCGCTGAGTGCAGGAGAATTTTCCCACGCTGTCAGTGACGTGCATGAGGTGAGCCGAGTTCATTGGACATTAACTCGGCTCATCTGGATGCCCTCACAGATAGACACTGTGGAGCGCAAGCAAGCCTGCGCTTCTCAGTGTCTGCGGGATGACAGGCTGAATGGCAGCGTTCTGCTGCGGTCCAGCCTGTCATCTCGATGTAGCAGAGCTGAAGCTGTCATGGGAACCATGGAAAGGTAAGGATGATGTTGCTTTATTATTTTTCTTTTATTTCAGGAGATCGTTGGCTTCAGCTGGAATGGGTGTGATGGTAAGTATGGTTTAATTTAGAACAATAAAGAATTGTGTGTTTATTTCAATTAAAGGACTTTTTTCTGGGTGTTGTGTTTTTTTTAAATACTTTACTAGAAATTCATGGTGGTCATGTCTAATATTGGCGTGACCCCATGAATTTTGGGCTTAGGGCCAGCTGATAATGCCAAGCTGGCCCTAACCCCTTTATTACCCAGTGAGCCACCGCATCAGGGCCCTGGATGAGTTGGGTACAGCGCCAGAAGATGGCGCTTCTATGAACGCGCCATTTTCCGGGGTGGCTGCGGACTGCAATTTGCAGCGGGGGTGGCCCAGAAAGCTTGGGCCTCCCTGCGCTGCGGATTCCAGCCCCCAGCTGCATAGTTGTACCTGGCTGGACACAAAAGCAGGGCGAAGCCCCACGTCAATTTTCTTTAAATTATTTCATGAAATAATTAAGAAAAAAAGGGCTTCCCTATATTGTTGTGTCCGGCCAGGTACAAATAGGCAGCTGGTGGTTGGGGGCAGCCCGTTCCTGCCTGCTGCACCTGACTGGACACAAATATAGTGCGAAGCCCCACGTCAATTTTTTTTAAATTATTTCATGAATTTCCTGAAATAATTAAAAAAAATTGAAGTGGGGCTTCGCACTATATTTGTGTCCAGTCAAGTACAGCAGGCAGGAATGGGCTGCCCCCAACCACCAGCTGCCTATTTGTACCTGGCCGGACACAACAATATAGGGAAGGCCTTTTTTTCTTAATTATTTCATGAAATAATTAAAAAAAAATTGAAATGGGGCTTCGCACTATATTTGTGTCCAGCCAGGTACAGCAGGCAGGAACGGGCTGCCCCCAACCACCAGCTGCCTATTTGTACCTGGCCGGACACAACAATATAGGGAAGGCCTTTTTTTCTTAATTATTTCATGAATTTCATGAAATAATTAAAAAAAAAATACGTGGGGCTTCGCCCTATTTTTGTGTCCAGCCAGGTACAACTAGGCAGCTGGGGGCTGGAATCTGCAGCGCAGGGAGGCCCAAGCTTTCTGGGCCCCCCCCGCTGCAAATTGCAGTCCGCAGCCACCCCGGAAAATGGCGCGTTCATAGAAGCGCCATCTTCTGGCGCTGTACCCAACTCATCCAGGGCCCTGGTGCGGTGGCTCACTGGGTAATAAAGGGGTTAGGGCCAGCTTGGTATTATCAGCTGGCCCCAAGCCCAAAATTCATGGGGTCACGCCAGTATTAGACATGACCGCCATGAATTTCTAGTAAAGAATTTAAAAAAAACACAAACACCCAGAAAAAAGTCCTTTAATTGAAATAAACACACAATTCTTTATTGTTCTAAATTAAACCATACTTACCATCACGCCCATTCCAGCTGAAGCCAACGATCTCCTGAAATAAAAGAAAAATAATAAAGCAACCTCATCCTTACCTTTCCATGGTTCCCACGACAGCTTCAGCTCTGCTACATCGAGATGACAGGCTGGACCGCAGCAGAACGCTGCCATCCAGCCTGTCATCCCGCGGACACTGAGAAGCGCAGGCTTTCTTGCGCTCCTCACTGTCTCGCTGTGACGGCATCCAGATGAGCCGAGGTCATGTCCAATGAACTCGGCTCACCTCATGCACGTCACTGACAGCGTGGGAAAATTCTCACGCTGAAGTGCTGAGTGCAGGAGAATTCTCCCACGCTGTCAGTGACGTGCATGAGGTGAGCTCATGTCCAATGAACTCAGCTCACCTCATGCACCTCACTGACAGCGTGGGAAAATTCTCCTGCACTCAGCGCTTCAGCGTGAGAATTCTCCCACGCTGTCAGTGACGTGCATGAGGTGAGCCGAGTTCATTGGACATGACCTCGGCTCATCTGGATGCCGTCACAGAGAGACACTGAGGAGCGCAAGCATGCCTGCGCTTCTCAGTGTCTGCGGGATGACAGGCTGGATGGCGGCGTTCTGCTGCGGTCCAGCCTGTCATCTCGATGTAGCAGAGCTGAAGCTGTCGTGGGAACCATGGAAAGGTAAGGATGAGGTTGCTTTATTATTTTATTTTTATTACAGGAGATCGTTGGCTTCAGCTGGAATGGGTGTGATGGTAAGTATGGTTTAATTTAGAACAATAAAGAATTGTGTCTTTATTTCAATTAAAGGACTTTATTCTGGGTGTTTGTGTTTTTTTTAACTTTGACTATGGGGTTAGTAATGGGGGTGTCTTATAGACGCCTCTCCATTACTAACCTGGGCTTGATGTCAGCTGGCATTATAAGCTGACATCAACCCCAGCCCTATTACCCCCTGCCACCGCACCAGGGCAGCGTGGAAGAGCGAGGCTAAGTGCCAGAATTGGCGCATCCTATGAATGCGCCATTTCTGGGGCGGCTGACGGCTGGTGTTTCTAGCCTGGGAGGGGGCCAATATTCATGGCTCCCTTCCTGGGCTATTAATATCAGCCCCCAGCTGTCTGCCTAGCCTTTGCTAGCTATTAAATTAGGGGGGACCCCACGTCATTTTTTTGGGGGGGTCCCCCATTTTAATAGCTAGTAAAGGCTATGTATTCAGCTGGGGGCTGATATTAGTAGCCTGGGAAGCTCCGTGGGTATTACCCCCTTCCCAGGCTTCAAACATCTGCCCCAGCTGTCTGCTTAACCTCCGCTAGAGCCTAAAATTAAGGGGAACCCCACGCCAATTTTTTTAATAATAAATCCTTTATTTTAATACTAAATGACAAGTACAGTAACCAACACTATCACTGTACTTCATATATATGTGACTGACATGTTTCTATCTATCTAATCTATGTGTGAAGCTCTATTCTGTCTGTTATAAATTGTCGGGTACAGATGCTGAATTGCCGGCCGGCTTTCTTAAAGAGACGGTGCACGAAAACACTAATATTTTTTTTGATAAATCCTTTACACTAAATGACAAGTACAGTAACCAACACTATCACTGTACTTCATATATATGTGACTGACATGTTTCTATCTATCTAATCTATGTGTGAAGCTCTATTCTGTCTGTTATAAATTGTCGGGTACAGATGCTGAATTGCCGGCCGGCTTTTTTAAAGAGACGGTGCATGAAAACACTAATATTTTTTTTGATAAATCCTTTACGCTAAATGACAAGTACAGTAAGCAACACTGTCACTGTACTTCGTATATATGTGGCTGACATGTTTATATCTATCTAATCTATGTGTGAAGCTCTATTCTTTCGGTTCTAAATTGTCGGGTACCGGTGTATGCCGCTGCTGAATTGCCGGCTTTTCATGTTTCACTGTTGGCACTGTTCCCATCGATTTGGGCAATCACTGTAATGCCACAACCACCATGGCTGTGGTATTACAGTGAGTGGCAGACAATCCCTGCATGATTGGTGCTCTAAATAGCGCCAGACATGCAGGACACGCTTTTGGTGCACGAACAGTTATCGAACATAACCTCGAACAGCCGAATTTTTTGCAAATCGTTCGGGTTCGTCGAACAACTCGAACACCGCCCAAAACAGCTCGAATTTGAGATTGGCGAACAGTTCTAGTCGAACAACGCTCATCTCTAATTGTAAGTGCACAAACAGTAATATCTCCACATTGCAAGGTGCAATTCTGAAATTTTTTGCTTTTTCCTGCTAATCCTGGCATGATAAAGAAGATTCAAAGAGAGTGAGATGCCAGCTCTTTTCATTCAGTCAGTAGCTTCAAACATTTCTGGTATATGAATAACATGATGTTTTTCAATGGCAAAAATCAATGAATATTGTAAATGCACAAACAGTAATTTCTCCGCATTGCAAGGTGCAATTCTGAAATTTTTTGCTTTTTCCTGCTAATCCTAGCATGATAAAGAAGATTCAAAGAGAGTGAGATGCCAGCTCTTTTCATTCAGTCAGTAGCTTCAAACATTTCTGGACGTTTTTCAATGGCAAAAATCAATGAATATTGTAAATGCACAAACAGTAATATCTCCACATTGCAACGTGCAATTCTGAAATTTTTTGCTTTTTCCTGCTCCTCTTAGCATGATAAAGAAGATTCAAAGAGAGTGAGATGCCAGCTCTTTTCATTCAGTCAGTAGCTTCAAACATTTCTGGTATATGAATAACATGATGTTTTTCAATGGCAAAAATCAATGAATATTGTAAATGCACAAACAGTAATTTCTCCGCATTGCAAGGTGCAATTCTGAAATTTTTTGCATTTTCCTGCTAATCCTAGCATGATAAAGAAGATTCAAAGAGAGTGAGATGCCAGCTCCTTTCATTCAGTCAGTAGCTTCAAACATTTCTGGACGTTTTTCAATGGCAAAAATCAATGAATATTGTAAATGCACAAACAGTAATATCTCCACATTGCAACGTGGAATTCTGAAATTTTTTGCTTTTTCCTGCTCCTCTTAGCATGATAAAGAAGATTCAAAGAGAGTGAGATGCCAGCTCTTTTCATTCAGTCAGTAGCTTCAAACATTTCTGGTATATGAATAACATGATGTTTTTCAATGGCAAAAACCAATGAATATTGTAAATGCACAAACAGTAATTTCTCCGCATTGCAAGGTGCAATTCTGAAATTTTTTGCATTTTCCTGCTAATCCTAGCATGATAAAGAAGATTCAAAGAGAGTGAGATGCCAGCTCCTTTCATTCAGTCAGTAGCTTCAAACATTTCTGGACGTTTTTCAATGGCAAAAATCAATGAATATTGTAAGTGCACAAACAGTAATATCTTCACATTGCAAGGTGCAATTCTGAAATTTTTTGCTTTTTCCTGCTAATCCTGGCATGATAAAGAAGATTCAAAGAGAGTGAGATGCCAGCTCTTTTCATTCAGTCAGTAGCTTCAAACATTTCTGGTATATGAATAACATGATGTTTTTCAATGGCAAAAATCAATGAATATTGTAAATGCACAAACAGTAATTTCTCCGCATTGCAAGGTGCAATTCTGAAATTTTTTGCTTTTTCCTGCTAATCCTAGCATGATAAAGAAGATTCAAAGAGAGTGAGATGCCAGCTACTTTCATTCAGTCAGTAGCTTCAAACATTTCTGGACGTTTTTCAATGGCAAAAATCAATGAATATTGTAAATGCACAAACAGTAATATCTCCACATTGCAACGTGCAATTCTGAAATTTTTTGCTTTTTCCTGCTCCTCTTAGCATGATAAAGAAGATTCAAAGAGAGTGAGATGCCAGCTCTTTTCATTCAGTCAGTAGCTTCAAACATTTCTGGTATATGAATAACATGAGGTTTTTCAATGGCAAAAATCAATGAATATTGTAAATGCACAAACAGTAATTTCTCCGCATTGCAAGGTGCAATTCTGAAATTTTTTGCTTTTTCCTGCTAATCCTAGCATGATAAAGAAGATTCAAAGAGAGTGAGATGCCAGCTCCTTTCATTCAGTCAGTAGCTTCAAACATTTCTGGACGTTTTTCAATGGCAAAAATCAATGAATATTGTAAATGCACAAACAGTAATATCTCCACATTGCAAGGTGCAATTCTGAAATTTTTTGCTTTTTCCTGCTAATCCTGGCATGATAAAAAAGATTCAAAGAGAGTGAGATGCCAGCTCTTTTCATTCAGTCAGTAGCTTCAAACATTTCTGGTATATGAATAACATGATGTTTTTCAATGGCAAAAATCAATGAACATTGTAAATGCACAAACAGTAATTTCTCCGCATTGCAAGGTGCAATTCTGAAATTTTTTGCTTTTTCCTGCTAATCCTAGCATGATAAAGAAGATTCAAAGAGAGTGAGATGCCAGCTCCTTTCATTCAGTCAGTAGCTTCAAACATTTCTGGACGTTTTTCAATGGCAAAAATCAATGAATATTGTAAATGCACAAACAGTAATATCTCCACATTGCAACGTGCAATTCTGAAATTTTTTGCTTTTTCCTGCTCCTCTTAGCATGATAAAGAAGATTCAAAGAGAGTGAGATGCCAGCTCTTTTCATTCAGTCAGTAGCTTCAAACATTTCTGGTATATGAATAACATGATGTTTTACAATGGCAAAAATCAATGAATATTGTAAATGCACAAACTAATTTCTCCGCATTGCAAGGTGCAATTCTGAAATTTTTTGCTTTTTCCTGCTAATCCTAGCATGATAAAGAAGATTCAAAGAGAGTGAGATGCCAGCTCCTTTCATTCAGTCAGTAGCTTTAAACATTTCTGGACGTTTTTCAATGGCAAAAATCAATGAATATTGTAAATGCACAAACAGTAATATCTCCACATTGCAAGGTGCAATTCTGAAATTTTTTGCTTTTTCCTGCTCCTCTTAGCATGATAAAGAAGATTCAAATAGAGTGAGATTCCAGCTCTTTTCATTCAGTCAGTAGCTTCAAACATCTCTGGTATATGAATAACATGATGTTTTTCAATGGCAAAAATCAATGAATATTGTAAATGCACAAACAGTAATTTCTCCGCATTGCAAGGTGCAATTCTGAAATTTTTTGCTTTTTCCTGCTAATCCTAGCATGATAAAGAAGATTCAAAGAGATTGAGATGCCAGCTCCTTTCATTCAGTCAGTAGCTTCAAACATTTCTGGACGTTTTTCAATGGCAAAAATCAATGAATATTGTAAAAGCACAAACAGTAATATCTCCACATTGCAACGTGCAATTCTGAAATTTTTTGCTTTTTCCTGCTCCTCTTAGCATGATAAAGAAGATTCAAAGAGAGTGAGATGCCAGCTCTTTTCATTCAGTCAGTAGCTTCAAACATTTCTGGACGTTTTTCAATGGCAAAAATCAATGAATATTGTAAATGCACAAACAGTAATATCTCCACATTGCAAGGTGCAATTCTGAAATTTCTTGCTTTTTCCTGCTAATCCTGGTATGATAAAGAAGATTCAAAGAGAGTGAGATGCCAGCTCTTTTCATTCAGTCAGTAGCTTCAAACATTTCTGGTATATGAATAACATGGTTTTTCAATGGCAAAAATCAATGAATATTGTAAATGCACAAACAGTAATTTCTCCGCATTGCAAGGTGCAATTCTGAAATTTTTTGCTTTTTCCTGCTAATCCTAGCATGATAAAGAAGATTCAAAGAGAGTGAGATCCCAGCTCCTTTCATTCAGTCAGTAGCTTCAAACATTTCTGGACGTTTTTCAATGGCAAAAATCAATGAATATTGTAAATGCACAAACAGTAATATCTCCACATTGCAACGTGCAATTCTGAAATTTTTTGCTTTTTCCTGCTCCTCTTAGCATGATAAAGAAGATTCAAAGAGAGTGAGCTGCCAGCTCTTTTCATTCAGTCAGTAGCTTCAAACATTTCTGGTATATGAATAACATGATGTTTTTCAATGGCAAAAATCAATGAATATTGTAAATGCACAAACAGTAATTTCTCCGCATTGCAAGGTGCAATTCTGAAATTTTTTGCTTTTTCCTGCTAATCCTAGCATGATAAAGAAGATTCAAAGAGAGTGAGATGCCAGCTCCTTTCATTCAGTCAGTAGCTTCAAACATTTCTGGACGTTTTTCAATGGCAAAAATCAATGAATATTGTAAATGCACAAACAGTAATATCTCCACATTGCAAGGTGCAATTCTGAAATTTTTTGCTTTTTCCTGCTAATCCTGGCATGATAAAGAAGATTCAAAGATAGTGAGATGCCAGCTCTTTTCATTCAGTCAGTAGCTTCAAACATTTCTGGTATATGAATAACATGATGTTTTTCAATGGCAAAAATCAATGAATATTGTAAATGCACAAACAGTAATTTCTCCGCATTGCAAGGTGCAATTCTGAAATTTTTTGCTTTTTCCTGCTAATCCTAGCATGATAAAGAAGATTCAAAGAGAGTGAGATGCCAGCTCCTTTCATTCAGTCAGTAGCTTCAAACATTTCTGGACGTTTTTCAATGGCAAAAATCAATGAATATTGTAAATGCACAAACAGTAATATCTCCACATGGCAAGGTGCAATTCTGAAATTTTTTGCTTTTTCCTGCTCCTCTTAGCATGATAAAGAAGATTCAAAGAGAGTGAGATGCCAGCTCTTTTCATTCAGTCAGTAGCTTCAAACATCTCTGGTATATGAATAACATGTTTTTCAATGGCAAAAATCAATGAATATTGTAAATGCACAAACAGTAATTTCTCCGCATTGCAAGGTGCAATTCTGAAATAAATTTTTTGCTTTTTCCTGCTAATCCTAGCATGATAAAGAAGATTCAAAGAGATTGAGATGCCAGCTCCTTTCATTCAGTCAGTAGCTTCAAACATTTCTGGACGTTTTTCAATGGCAAAAATCAATGAATATTGTAAATGCACAAACAGTAATATCTCCACATTGCAAGGTGCAATTCTGAAATTTTTTGCTTTTTCCTGCTAATCCTAGCATGATAAAGAAGATTCAAAGAGAGTGAGATGCCAGCTCCTTTCATTCAGTCAGTAGCTTCAAACATTTCTGGACGGTTTTCAATGGCAAAAATCAATGAATATTGTAAATGCACAAACAGTAATATCTCCACATTGCAAGGTGCAATTCTGAAATTTTTTGCTTTTTCCTGCTAATCCTGGCATGATAAAGAAGATTCAAAGAGATTGAGATGCCAGCTCCTTTCATTCAGTCAGTAGCTTCAAACATTTCTGGATGTTTTTCAATGGCAAAAATCAATGAATATTGTAAATGCACAAACAGTAATATCTCCACATTGCAAGGTGCAATTCTGAAATTTTTTGCTTTTTCCTGCTAATCCTAGCATGATAAAGAAGATTCAAAGAGAGTGAGATGCCAGCTCCTTTCATTCAGTCAGTAGCTTCAAACATTTCTGGACGGTTTTCAATGGCAAAAATCAATGAATATTGTAAATGCACAAACAGTAATATCTCCACATTGCAAGGTGCAATTCTGAAATTTTTTGCTTTTTCCTGCTAATCCTGGCATGATAAAGAAGATTCAAAGAGAGTGAGATGCCAGCTCTTTTCATTCAGTCAGTAGCTTCAAACATTTCTGGTATATGAATAACATGGTTTTTCAATGGCAAAAATCAATGAATATTGTAAATGCACAAACAGTAATTTCTCCGCATTGCAAGGTGCAATTCTGAAATTTTTTGCTTTTTCCTGCTAATCCTAGCATGATAAAGAAGATTCACAGAGAGTGAGATGCCAGCTCTTTTCATTCAGTCAGTAGCTTCAAACATTTCTGGACGTTTTTCAATGGCAAAAATCAATGAATATTGTAAATGCACAAACAGTAATATCTCCACATTGCAACGTGCAATTCTGAAATTTTTTGCTTTTTCCTGCTCCTCTTAGCATGATAAAGAAGATTCAAAGAGAGTGAGCTGCCAGCTCTTTTCATTCAGTCAGTAGCTTCAAACATTTCTGGTATATGAATAACATGATGTTTTTCAATGGCAAAAATCAATGAATATTGTTAATGCACAAACAGTAATTTCTCCGCATTGCAAGGTGCAATTCTGAAATTTTTTGCTTTTTCCTGCTAATCCTAGCATGATAAAGAAGATTCAAAGAGAGTGAGATGCCAGCTCCTTTCATTCAGTCAGTAGCTTCAAACATTTCTGGACGTTTTTCAATGGCAAAAATCAATGAATATTGTAAATGCACAAACAGTAATATCTCCACATTGCAAGGTGCAATTCTGAAATTTTTTGCTTTTTCCTGCTAATCCTGGCATGATAAAGAAGATTCAAAGAGAGTGAGATGCCAGCTCTTTTCATTCAGTCAGTAGCTTCAAACATTTCTGGTATATGAATAACATGATGTTTTTCAATGGCAAAAATCAATGAATATTGTAAAAGCACAAACAGTAATTTCTCCGCATTGCAAGGTGCAATTCTGAAATTTTTTGCTTTTTCCTGCTAATCCTAGCATGATAAAGAAGATTCGAAGAGAGTGGGATGCCAGCTCCTTTCATTCAGTCAGTAGCTTCAAACATTTCTGGACGTTTTTCAATGGCAAAAATCAATGAATATTGTAAATGCACAAACAGTAATATCTCCACATTGTAACGTGCAATTCTGAAATTTTTTGCTTTTTCCTGCTCCTCTTAGCATGATAAAGAAGATTCAAAGAGAGTGAGCTGCCAGCTCTTTTCATTCAGTCAGTAGCTTCAAACATTTCTGGTATATGAATAACATGATGTTTTTCATTGGCAAAAATCAATGAATATTGTAAATGCACAAACAGTAATTTCTCCGTATTGCAAGGTGCAATTCTGAAATTTTTTGCTTTTTCCTGCTAATCCTAGCATGATAAAGAAGATTCAAAGAGAGTGAGATGCCAGCTCCTTTCATTCAGTCAGTAGCTTCAAACATTTCTTGACGTTTTTCAATGGCAAAAATCAATGAATATTGTAAATGCACAAACAGTAATATCTCCACATTGCAAGGTGCAATTCTGAAATTTTTTGCTTTTTCCTGCTAATCCTGGCATGATAAAGAAGATTCAAAGAGAGTGAGATGCCAGCTCTTTTCATTCAGTCAGTAGCTTCAAACATTTCTGGTATATGAATAACATGATGTTTTTCAATGGCAAAAATCAATGAATATTGTAAATGCACAAACAGTAATTTCTCCGCATTGCAAGGTGCAATTCTGAAATTTTTTGCTTTTTCCTGCTAATCCTAGCATGATAAAGAAGATTCAAAGAGAGTGAGAAGCCAGCTCCTTTCATTCAGTCAGTAGCTTCAAACATTTCTGGACGTTTTTCAATGGCAAAAATCAATGAATATTGTAAATGCACAAACAGTAATATCTCCACATTGCAACGTGCAATTCTGAAATTTTTTGCTTTTTCCTGCTCCTCTTAGCATGATAAAGAAGATTCAAAGAGAGTGAGATGCCAGCTCTTTTCATTCAGTCAGTAGCTTCAGACATTTCTGGTGTATGAATAACATGATGTTTTTCAATGGCAAAAATCAATGAATATTGTAAATGCACAAACAGTAATTTCTCCGCATTGCAAGGTGTAATTCTGAAATTTTTTGCTTTTTCCTGCTAATCCTAGCATGATAAAGAAGATTCAAAGAGAGTGAGATGCCAGCTCCTTTCATTCAGTCAGTAGCTTCAAACATTTCTGGACGTTTTTCAATGGCAAAAATCAATGAATATTGTAAATGCACAAACAGTAATATCTCCACATTGCAAGGTGCAATTCTGAAATTTTTTGCTTTTTCCTGCTAATCCTGGCATGATAAAGAAGATTCAAAGAGAGTGAGATGCCAGCTCTTTTCATTCAGTCAGTAGCTTCAAACATTTCTGGTATATGAATAACATGGTTTTTCAATGGCAAAAATCAATGAATATTGTAAATGCACAAACAGTAATTTCTCCGCATTGCAAGGTGCAATTCTGAAATTTTTTGCTTTTTCCTGCTAATCCTAGCATGATAAAGAAGATTCAAAGAGGGTGAGATGCCAGCTCCTTTCATTCAGTCAGTAGCTTCAAACATTTCTGGACGTTTTTCCATGGCAAAAATCAATGAATATTGTAAATGCACAAACAATAATATCTCCACATTGCAAAGTGCAATTCTGATATTTTTTGCTTTTTCCTGCTCCTCTTAGCATGATAAAGAAGATTCAAAGAGAGTGAGATGCCAGCTCTTTTCATTCAGTCAGTAGCTTCAAACATTTCTGGTATATGAATAACATGATGTTTTTCAATGGCAAAAATCAATGAATATTGTAAATGCACAAACAGTAATTTCTCCGCATTGCAAGGTGCAATTCTGAAATTTTTTGCTTTTTCCTGCTAATCCTAGCATGACAAAGAAGATTCAAAGAGAGTGAGATGCCAGCTCCTTTCATTCAGTCAGTAGCTTCAAACATTTCTGGACGTTTTTCAATGGCAAAAATCAATGAATATTGTAAATGCACAAACAGTAATATCTCCACATTGCAAGGTGCAATTCTGAAATTTTTTGCTTTTTCCTGCTAATCCTGGCATGATAAAGAAGATTCAAAGAGAGTGAGATCCCAGCTCTTTTCATTCAGTCAGTAGCTTCAAACATTTCTGGTATATGAATAACATGATGTTTTTCAATGGCAAAAATCAATGAATATTGTAAATGCACAAACAGTAATTTCTCCGCATTGCAAGGTGCAATTCTGAAATTTTTTGCTTTTTCCTGCTAATCCTAGCATGATAAAGAAGATTCAAAGAGAGTGAGATGCCAGCTCCTTTCATTCAGTCAGTAGCTTCAAACATTTCTGGATGTTTTACAATGGCAAAAATCAATGAATATTGTAAATGCACAAACAGTAATATCTCCACATTGCAACGTGCAATTCTGAAATTTTTTGCTTTTTCCTGCTCCTCTTAGCATGATAAAGAAGATTCAAAGAGAGTGAGATGCCAGCTCTTTTCATTCAGTCAGTAGCTTCAAACATTTCTGGTATATGAATAACATGATGTTTTTCAATGGCAAAAATCAATGAATATTGTAAATGCACAAACAGTAATTTCTCCGCATTGCAAGGTGCAATTCTGAAATTTTTTGCTTTTTCCTGCTAATCCTAGCATGACAAAGAAGATTCAAAGAGAGTGAGATGCCAGCTCCTTTCATTCAGTCAGTAGCTTCAAACATTTCTGGACGTTTTTCAATGGCAAAAATCAATGAATATTGTAAATGCACAAACAGTAATATCTCCACATTGCAAGGTGCAATTCTGAAATTTTTTGCTTTTTCCTGCTAATCCTGGCATGATAAAGAAGATTCAAAGAGAGTGAGATGCCAGCTCTTTTCATTCAGTCAGTAGCTTCAAACATTTCTGGTATATGAATAACATGATGTTTTTCAATGGCAAAAATCAATGAATATTGTAAATGCACAAACAGTAATTTCTCCGCATTGCAAGGTGCAATTCTATAATTTTTTGCTTTTTCCTGCTAATCCTAGCATGATAAAGAAGATTCAAAGAGAGTGAGATGCCAGCTCCTTTCATTCAGTCAGTAGCTTCAAACATTTCTGGACGTTTTTCAATGGCAAAAATCAATGAATATTGTAAATGCACAAACAGTAATATCTCCACATTGCAAGGTGCAATTCTGAAATTTTTTGCTTTTTCCTGCTAATCCTAACATGATAAAGAAGATTCAAAGAGAGTGAGATGCCAGCTCCTTTCATTCAGTCAGTAGCTTCAAACATTTCTGGACGGTTTTCAATGGCAAAAATCAATGAATATTGTAAATGCACAAACAGTAATATCTCCACATTGCAAGGTGCAATTCTGAAATTTTTTGCTTTTTCCTGCTAATCCTGGCATGATAAAGAAGATTCAAAGAGAGTGAGATGCCAGCTCTTTTCATTCAGTCAGTAGCTTCAAACATTTCTGGTATATGAATAACATGATGTTTTTCAATGGCAAAAATCAATGAATATTGTAAATGCACAAACAGTAATTTCTCCGCATTGCAAGGTGCAATTCTGAAATTTTTTGCTTTTTCCTGCTAATCCTAGCATGATAAAGAAGATTCAAAGAGAGTGAGATGCCAGCTCCTTTCATTCAGTCAGTAGCTTCAAACATTTCTGGACGTTTTTCAATGGCAAAAATCAATGATTATTGTAAATGCACAAACAGTAATATCTCCACATTGCAAGGTGCAATTCTGAAATTTTTTGCTTTTTCCTGCTAATCCTGGCATGATAAAGAAGATTCAAAGAGAGTGAGATGCCAGCTCTTTTCATTCAGTCAGTAGCTTCAAATATTTCTGGTATATGAATAACATGATGTTTTTCAATGGCAAAAATCAATGAATATTGTAAATGCACAAACAGTAATTTCTCCGCATTGCAAGGAGCAATTCTGAAATTTTTTGCTTTTTCCTGCTAATCCTAGCATGATAAAGAAGATTCAAAGAGAGTGAGATGCCAGCTCCTTTCATTCAGTCAGTAGCTTCAAACATTTCTGGACGTTTTTCAATGGCAAAAATCAATGAATATTGTAAGTGCACAAACAGTAATATCTCCACATTGCAACGTGCAATTCTGAAATTTTTTGCTTTTTCCTGCTCCTCTTAGCATGATAAAGAAGATTCAAAGAGAGTGAGCTGCCAGCTCTTTTCATTCAGTCAGTAGCTTCAAACATTTCTGGTATATGAATAACATGATGTTTTTCAATGGCAAAAATCAATGAATATTGTAAATGCACAAACAGTAATTTCTCCGCATTGCAAGGTGCAATTCTGAAATTTTTTGCTTTTTCCTGCTAATCCTAGCATGATAAAGAAGATTCAAAGAGAGTGAGATGCCAGCTCCTTTCATTCAGTCAGTAGCTTCAAACATTTCTGGACGTTTTTCAATGGCAAAAATCAATGAATATTGTAAATGCACAAACAGTAATATCTCCACATTGCAAGGTGCAATTCTGAAATTTTTTGCTTTTTCCTGCTAATCCTGGCATGATAAAGAAGATTCAAAGAGAGTGAGATGCCAGCTCTTTTCATTCAGTCAGTAGCTTCAAACATTTCTGGTATATGAATAACATGATATTTTTCAATGGCAAAAATCAATGAATATTGTAAATGCACAAACAGTAATTTCACCGCATTGCAAGGTGCAATTCTGAAATTTTTTGCTTTTTCCTGCTAATCCTAGCATGATAAAGAAGATTCAAAGAGAGTGAGATGCCAGCTCCTTTCATTCAGTCAGTAGCTTCAAACATTTCTGGACGTTTTTCAATGGCAAAAATCAATGAATATTGTAAATGCACAAACAGTAATATCTCCACATTGCAACGTGCAATTCTGAAATTTTTTGCTTTTTCCTGCTCCTCTTAGCATGATAAAGAAGATTCAAAGAGAGTGAGATGCCAGCTCTTTTCATTCAGTCAGTAGCTTCAAACATTTCTGGTATATGAATAACATGATGTTTTTCAATGGCAAAAATCAATGAATATTGTAAATGCACAAACAGTAATTTCTCCGCATTGCAAGGTGCAATTCTGAAATTTTTTGCTTTTTCCTGCTAATCCTAGCATGATAAAGAAGATTCAAAGAGAGTGAGATGCCAGCTCCTTTCATTCAGTCAGTAGCTTCAAACATTTCTGGACGTTTTTCAATGGCAAAAATCAATGAATATTGTAAATGCACAAACAGTAATATCTCCACATTGCAAGGTGCAATTCTGAAATTTTTTGCTTTTTCCTGCTAATCCTGGCATGATAAAGAAGATTCAAAGAGAGTGAGATGCCAGCTCTTTTCATTCAGTCAGTAGCTTCAAACATTTCTGGTATATGAATAACATGGTTTTTCAATGGCAAAAATCAATGAATATTGTAAATGCACAAACAGTAATTTCTCCGCATTGCAAGGTGCAATTCTGAAATTTTTTGCTTTTTCCTGCTAATCCTAGCATGATAAAGAAGATTCAAAGAGGGTGAGATGCCAGCTCCTTTCATTCAGTCAGTAGCTTCAAACATTTCTGGACGTTTTTCAATGGCAAAAATCAATGAATATTGTAAATGCACAAACAATAATATCTCCACATTGCAACGTGCAATTCTGAAATTTTTTGCTTTTTCCTGCTCCTCTTAGCATGATAAAGAAGATTCAAAGAGAGTGAGCTGCCAGCTCTTTTCATTCAGTCAGTAGCTTCAAACTTTTCTGGTATATGAATAACATGATGTTTTTCAATGGCAAAAATCAATGAATATTGTAAATGCACAAACAGTAATTTCTCCGCATTGCAAGGTGCAATTCTGAAATTTTTTGCTTTTTCCTGCTAATCCTGGCATGATAAAGAAGATTCAAAGAGAGTGAGATGCCAGCTCTTTTCATTCAGTCAGTAGCTTCAAACATTTATGGTATATGAATAACATGATGTTTTTCAATGGCAAAAATCAATGAATATTGTAAATGCACAACCAGTAATTTCTCCGCATTGCAAGGTGCAATTCTGAAATTTTTTGCTTTTTCCTGCTAATCCTAGCATGATAAAGAAGATTCAAAGAGAGTGAGATGCCAGCTCCTTTCATTCAGTCAGTAGCTTCAAACATTTCTGGACGTTTTTCAATGGCAAAAATCAATGAATATTGTAAATGCACAAACAGTAATATCTCCACATTGCAAGGTGCAATTCTGAAATTTTTTGCTTTTTCCTGCTAATCCTGGCATGATAAAGAAGATTCAAAGAGAGTGAGATTCCAGCTCTTTTCATTCAGTCAGTAGCTTCAAACATTTCTGGTATATGAATAACATGATGTTTTTCAATGGCAAAAATCAATGAATATTGTAAATGCACAAACAGTAATTTCTCCGCATTGCAAGGTGCAATTCTGAAATTTTTTGCTTTTTCCTGCTAATCCTAGCATGATAAAGAAGATTCAAAGAGAGTTAGATGCCAGCTCCTTTCATTCAGTCAGTAGCTTCAAACATTTCTGGACGTTTTTCAATGGCAAAAATCAATGAATATTGTAAATGCACAAACAGTAATATCTCCACATTGCAACGTGCAATTCTGAAATTTTTTGCTTTTTCCTGCTCCTCTTAGCATGATAAAGAAGATTCAAAGAGAGTGAGCTGCCAGCTCTTTTCATTCAGTCAGTAGCTTCAAACATTTCTGGTATATGAATAACATGATGTTTTTCAATGGCAAAAATCAATGAATATTGTAAATGCACAAACAGTAATTTCTCCGCATTGCAAGGTGCAATTCTGAAATTTTTTGCTTTTTCCTGCTAATCCTAGCATGATAAAGAAGATTCAAAGAGAGTGAGATGCCAGCTCCTTTCATTCAGTCAGTAGCTTCAAACATTTCTGGACGTTTTTCAATGGCAAAAATCAATGAATATTGTAAATGCACAAACAGTAATATCTCCACATTGCAAGGTGCAATTCTGAAATTTTTTGCTTTTTCCTGCTAATCCTGGCATGATAAAGAAGATTCAAAGAGAGTGAGATGCCAGCTCTTTTCATTCAGTCAGTAGCTTCAAACATTTCTGGTATATGAATAACATGATATTTTTCAATGGCAAAAATCAATGAATATTGTAAATGCACAAACAGTAATTTCTCCGCATTGCAAGGTGCAATTCTGAAACTTTTTGCTTTTTCCTGCTAATCCTAGCATGATAAAGAAGATTCAAAGAGAGTGAGATGCCAGCTCCTTTCATTCAGTCAGTAGCTTCAAACATTTCTGGACGTTTTTCAATGGCAAAAATCAATGAATATTGTAAATGCACAAACAGTAATATCTCCACATTGCAACATGCAATTCTGAAATTTTTTGCTTTTTCCTGCTCCTCTTAGCATGATAAAGAAGATTCAAAGAGAGTGAGATGCCAGCTCTTTTCATTCAGTCAGTAGCTTCAAACATTTCTGGTATATGAATAACATGATGTTTTTCAATGGCAAAAATCAATGAATATTGTAAATGCACAAACAGTAATTTCTCCGCATTGCAAGGTGCAATTCTGAAATTTTTTGCTTTTTCCTGCTAATCCTAGCACGATAAAGAAGATTCAAAGAGAGTGAGATGCCAGCTCCTTTCATTCAGTCAGTAGCTTCAAACATTTCTGGACGTTTTTCAATGGCAAAAATCAATGAATATTGTAAATGCACAAACAGTAATATCTCCACATTGCAAGGTGCAATTCTGAAATTTTTTGCTTTTTCCTGCTAATCCTGGCATGATAAAGAAGATTCAAAGAGAGTGAGATGCCAGCTCTTTTCATTCAGTCAGTAGCTTCAAACATTTCTGGTATATGAATAACATGATATTTTTCAATGGCAAAAATCAATGAATATTGTAAATGCACAAACAGTAATTTCACCGCATTGCAAGGTGCAATTCTGAAATTTTTTGCTTTTTCCTGCTAATCCTAGCATGATAAAGAAGATTCAAAGAGAGTGAGATGCCAGCTCCTTTCATTCAGTCAGTAGCTTCAAACATTTCTGGACGTTTTTCAATGGCAAAAATCAATGAATATTGTAAATGCACAAACAGTAATATCTCCACATTGCAACGTGCAATTCTGAAATTTTTTGCTTTTTCCTGCTCCTCTTAGCATGATAAAGAAGATTCAAAGAGAGTGAGATGCCAGCTCTTTTCATTCAGTCAGTAGCTTCAAACATTTCTGGTATATGAATAACATGATGTTTTTCAATGGCAAAAATCAATGAATATTGTAAATGCACAAACAGTAATTTCTCCGCATTGCAAGGTGCAATTCTGAAATTTTTAGCTTTTTCCTGCTAATCCTAGCATGATAAAGAAGATTCAAAGAGAGTGAGATGCCAGCTCCTTTCATTCAGTCAGTAGCTTCAAACATTTCTGGACGTTTTTCAATGGCAAAAATCAATGAATATTGTAAATGCACAAACAGTAATATCTCCACATTGCAAGGTGCAATTCTGAAATTTTTTGCTTTTTCCTGCTAATCCTGGCATGATAAAGAAGATTCAAAGAGAGTGAGATGCCAGCTCTTTTCATTCAGTCAGTAGCTTCAAACATTTCTGGTATATGAATAACATGGTTTTTCAATGGCAAAAATCAATGAATATTGTAAATGCACAAACAGTAATTTCTCCGCATTGCAAGGTGCAATTCTGAAATTTTTTGCTTTTTCCTGCTAATCCTAGCATGATAAAGAAGATTCAAAGAGGGTGAGATGCCAGCTCCTTTCATTCAGTCAGTAGCTTCAAACATTTCTGGACGTTTTTCAATGGCAAAAATCAATGAATATTGTAAATGCACAAACAATAATATCTCCACATTGCAACGTGCAATTCTGAAATTTTTTGCTTTTTCCTGCTCCTCTTAGCATGATAAAGAAGATTCAAAGAGAGTGAGCTGCCAGCTCTTTTCATTCAGTCAGTAGCTTCAAACTTTTCTGGTATATGAATAACATGATGTTTTTCAATGGCAAAAATCAATGAATATTGTAAATGCACAAACAGTAATTTCTCCGCATTGCAAGGTGCAATTCTGAATTTTTTTGCTTTTTCCTGCTAATCCTGGCATGATAAAGAAGATTCAAAGAGAGTGAGATGCCAGCTCTTTTCATTCAGTCAGTAGCTTCAAACATTTCTGGTATATGAATAACATGATGTTTTTCAATGGCAAAAATCAATGAATATTGTAAATGCACAACCAGTAATTTCTCCGCATTGCAAGGTGCAATTCTGAAATTTTTTGCTTTTTCCTGCTAATCCTAGCATGATAAAGAAGATTCAAAGAGAGTGAGATGCCAGCTCCTTTCATTCAGTCAGTAGCTTCAAACATTTCTGGACGTTTTTCAATGGCAAAAATCAATGAATATTGTAAATGCACAAACAGTAATATCTCCACATTGCAAGGTGCAATTCTGAAATTTTTTGCTTTTTCCTGCTAATCCTGGCATGATAAAGAAGATTCAAAGAGAGTGAGATTCCAGCTCTTTTCATTCAGTCAGTAGCTTCAAACATTTCTGGTATATGAATAACATGATGTTTTTCAATGGCAAAAATCAATGAATATTGTAAATGCACAAACAGTAATTTCTCCGCATTGCAAGGTGCAATTCTGAAATTTTTTGCTTTTTCCTGCTAATCCTAGCATGATAAAGAAGATTCAAAGAGAGTTAGATGCCAGCTCCTTTCATTCAGTCAGTAGCTTCAAACATTTCTGGACGTTTTTCAATGGCAAAAATCAATGAATATTGTAAATGCACAAACAGTAATATCTCCACATTGCAACGTGCAATTCTGAAATTTTTTGCTTTTTCCTGCTCCTCTTAGCATGATAAAGAAGATTCAAAGAGAGTGAGCTGCCAGCTCTTTTCATTCAGTCAGTAGCTTCAAACATTTCTGGTATATGAATAACATGATGTTTTTCAATGGCAAAAATCAATGAATATTGTAAATGCACAAACAGTAATTTCTCCGCATTGCAAGGTGCAATTCTGAAATTTTTTGCTTTTTCCTGCTAATCCTAGCATGATAAAGAAGATTCAAAGAGAGTGAGATGCCAGCTCCTTTCATTCAGTCAGTAGCTTCAAACATTTCTGGACGTTTTTCAATGGCAAAAATCAATGAATATTGTAAATGCACAAACAGTAATATCTCCACATTGCAAGGTGCAATTCTGAAATTTTTTGCTTTTTCCTGCTAATCCTGGCATGATAAAGAAGATTCAAAGAGAGTGAGATGCCAGCTCTTTTCATTCAGTCAGTAGCTTCAAACATTTCTGGTATATGAATAACATGATATTTTTCAATGGCAAAAATCAATGAATATTGTAAATGCACAAACAGTAATTTCTCCGCATTGCAAGGTGCAATTCTGAAACTTTTTGCTTTTTCCTGCTAATCCTAGCATGATAAAGAAGATTCAAAGAGAGTGAGATGCCAGCTCCTTTCATTCAGTCAGTAGCTTCAAACATTTCTGGACGTTTTTCAATGGCAAAAATCAATGAATATTGTAAATGCACAAACAGTAATATCTCCACATTGCAACATGCAATTCTGAAATTTTTTGCTTTTTCCTGCTCCTCTTAGCATGATAAAGAAGATTCAAAGAGAGTGAGATGCCAGCTCTTTTCATTCAGTCAGTAGCTTCAAACATTTCTGGTATATGAATAACATGATGTTTTTCAATGGCAAAAATCAATGAATATTGTAAATGCACAAACAGTAATTTCTCCGCATTGCAAGGTGCAATTCTGAAATTTTTTGCTTTTTCCTGCTAATCCTAGCATGATAAAGAAGATTCAAAGAGAGTGAGATGCCAGCTCCTTTCATTCCGTCAGTAGCTTCAAACATTTCTGGACGTTTTTCAATGGCAAAAATCAATGAATATTGTAAATGCACAAACAGTAATATCTCCACATTGCAAGGAGCAATTCTGAAATTTTTTGCTTTTTCCTGCTAATCCTGGCATGATAAAGAAGATTCAAAGAGAGTGAGATGCCAGCTCTTTTCATTCAGTCAGTAGCTTCAAACATTTCTGGTATATGAATAACATGGTTTTTCAAAGGCAAAAATCAATGAATATTGTAAATGCACAAACAGTAATTTCTCCGCATTGCAAGGTGCAATTCTGAAATTTTTTGCTTTTTCCTGCTAATCCTAGCATGATAAAGAAGATTCAAAGAGGGTGAGATGCCAGCTCCTTTCATTCAGTCAGTAGCTTCAAACATTTCTGGACGTTTTTCAATGGCAAAAATCAATGAATATTGTAAATGCACAAACAGTAATATCTCCACATTGCAACGTGCAATTCTGAAATTTTTTGCTTTTTCCTGCTCCTCTTAGGATGATAAAGAAGATTCAAAGAGAGTGAGCTGCCAGCTCTTTTCATTCAGTCAGTAGCTTCAAACATTTCTGGTATATGAATAACATGATGTTTTTCAATGGCAAAAATCAATGAATATTGTAAATGCACAAACAGTAATTTCTCCGCATTGCAAGGTGCAATTCTGAAATTTTTTGCTTTTTCCTGCTAATCCTAGCATGATAAAGAAGATTCAAAGAGAGTGAGATGCCAGCTCCTTTCATTCAGTCAGTAGCTTCAAACATTTCTGGACGTTTTTCAAAGGCAAAAATCAATGAATATTGTAAATGCACAAACAGTAATATCTCCACATTGCAAGGTGCAATTCTGAAATTTTTTGCTTTTTCCTGCTAATCCTGGCATGATAAAGAAGATTCAAAGAGAGTGAGATGCCAGCTCTTTTCATTCAGTCAGTAGCTTCAAACATTTCTGGTATATGAAAAACATGATGTTTTTCAATGGCAAAAATCAATGAATATTGTAAATGCACAAACAGTAATTTCTCCGCATTGCAAGGTGCAATTCTGAAATTTTTTGCTTTTTCCTGCTAATCCTAGCATGATAAAGAAGATTCAAAGAGAGTGAGATGCCAGCTCCTTTCATTCAGTCAGTAGCTTCAAACATTTCTGGATGTTTTTCAATGGCAAAAATCAATGAATATTGTAAATGCACAAACAGTAATATCTCCACATTGCAAGGTGCAATTCTGAAATTTTTTGCTTTTTCCTGCTCCTCTTAGCATGATAAAGAAGATTCAAAGAGAGTGAGATGCCAGCTCTTTTCATTCAGTCAGTAGCTTCAAACATCTCTGGTATATGAATAACATGATGTTTTTCAATGGCAAAAATCAATGAATATTGTAAATGCACAAACAGTAATTTCTCCGCATTGCAAGGTGCAATTCTGAAATTTTTTGCTTTTTCCTGCTATTCCTAGCATGATAAAGAAGATTCAAAGAGATTGAGATGCCAGCTCCTTTCATTCAGTCAGTAGCTTCAAACATTTCTGGACGTTTTTCAATGGCAAAAATCAATGAATATTGTAAATGCACAAACAGTAATATCTCCACATTGCAAGGTGCAATTCTGAAATTTTTTGCTTTTTCCTGCTAATCCTTGCATGATAAAGAAGATTCAAAGAGAGTGAGATGCCAGCTCCTTTCATTCAGTCAGTAGCTTCAAACATTTCTGGACGGTTTTCAATGGCAAAAATCAATGAATATTGTAAATGCACAAACAGTAATATCTCCACATTGCAACGTGCAATTCTGAAATTTTTTGCTTTTTCCTGCTAATCCTGGCATGATAAAGAAGATTCAAAGAGAGTGAGATGCCAGCTCTTTTCATTCAGTCAGTAGCTTCAAACATTTCTGGTATATGAATAACATGGTTTTTCAATGGCAAAAATCAATGAATATTGTAAAAGCACAAATAGTAATTTCTCCGCATTGCAAGGTGCAATTCTGAAATTTTTTGCTTTTTCCTGCTAATCCTAGCATGATAAAGAAGATTCATAGAGAGTGAGATGCCAGCTCCTTTCATTCAGTCAGTAGCTTCAAACATTTCTGGACGTTTTTCAATGGCAAAAATCAATGAATATTGTAAATGCACAAACAGTAATATCTCCACATTGCAACGTGCAATTCTGAAATTTTTTGCTTTTTCCTGCTCTTCTTAGCATGATAAAGAAGATTCAAAGAGAGTGAGCTGCCAGCTCTTTTCATTCAGTCAGTAGCTTCAAACATTTCTGGTATATGAATAACATGATGTTTTTCAATGGCAAAAATCAATGAATATTGTAAATGCACAAACAGTAATTTCTCCGCATTGCAAGGTGCAATTCTGAAATTTTTTGCTTTTTCCTGCTAATCCTAGCATGATAAAGAAGATTCAAAGAGAGTGAGATGCCAGCTCCTTTCATTCAGTCAGTAGCTTCAAACATTTCTGGACGTTTTTCAATGGCAAAAATCAATGAATATTGTAAATGCACAAACAGTAATATCTCCACATTGCAAGGTGCAATTCTGAAATTTTTTGCTTTTTCCTGCTAATCCTGGCATGATAAAGAAGATTCAAAGAGAGTGAGATGCCAGCTCTTTTCATTCAGTCAGTAGCTTCAAACATTTCTGGTATATGAATAACATGATGTTTTTCAATGGCAAAAATCAATGAATATTGTAAATGCACAAACAGTAATTTCTCCGCATTGCAAGGTGCAATTCTGAAATTTTTTGCTTTTTCCTGCTAATCCTAGCATGATAAAGAAGATTCAAAGAGAGTGAGATGCCAGCTCCTTTCATTCAGTCAGTAGCTTCAAACATTTCTGGACGTTTTTCAATGGCAAAAATCAATGAATATTGTAAATGCACAAACAGTAATATCTCCACATTGCAACGTGCAATTCTGAAATTTTTTGCTTTTTCCTGCTCCTCTTAGCATGATAAAGAAGATTCAAAGAGAGTGAGCTGCCAGCTCTTTTCATTCAGTCAGTAGCTTCAAACATTTCTGGTATATGAATAACATGATGTTTTTCAATGGCAAAAATCAATGAATATTGTAAATGCACAAACAGTAATTTCTCCGCATTGCAAGGTGCAATTCTGAAATTTTTTGCTTTTTCCTGCTCCTCTTAGCATGATAAAGAAGATTCAAAGAGAGTGAGATGCCAGCTCTTTTCATTCAGTCAGTAGCTTCAAACATCTCTGGTATCTGAATAACATGATGTTTTTCAATGGCAAAAATCAATGAATATTGTAAATGCACAAACAGTAATTTCTCCGCATTGCAAGGTGCAATTCTGAAATTTTTTGCTTTTTCCTGCTAATCCTAGCATGATAAAGAAGATTCAAAGAGAGTGAGATGCCAGCTCCTTTCATTCAGTCAGTAGCTTCAAACATTTCTGGATGTTTTTCAATGGCAAAAATCAATGAATATTGTAAATGCACAAACAGTAATATCTCCACATTGCAAGGTGCAATTCTGAAATTTTTTGCTTTTTCCTGCTCCTCTTAGCATGATAAAGAAGATTCAAAGAGAGTGAGATGCCAGCTCTTTTCATTCATTCAGTAGCTTCAAACATCTCTGGTATATGAATAACATGATGTTTTTCAATGGCAAAAATCAATGAATATTGTAAATGCACAAACAGTAATTTCTCCGCATTGCAAGGTGCAATTCTGAAATTTTTTGCTTTTTCCTGCTAATCCTAGCATGATAAAGAAGATTCAAAGAGAGTGAGATGCCAGCTCCTTTCATTCAGTCAGTAGCTTCAAACATTTCTGGACGTTTTTCAATGGCAAAAATCAATGAATATTGTAAATGCACAAACAGTAATATCTCCACATTGCAACGTGCAATTCTGAAATTTTTGCTTTTTCCTGCTCCTCTTAGCATGATAAAGAAGATTCAAAGAGAGTGAGATGCCAGCTCTTTTCATTCAGTCAGTAGCTTCAAACATTTCTGGTATATGAATAACATGATGTTTTTCAATGGCAAAAATCAATGAATATTGTAAATGCACAAACAGTAATTTCTCCGCATTGCAAGGTGCAATTCTGAAATTTTTTGCTTTTTCCTGCTAATCCTAGCATGATAAAGAAGATTCAAAGAGAGTGAGATGCCAGCTCCTTTCATTGTCAGTAGCTTCAAACATTTCTGGACGTTTTTCAATGGCAAAAATCAATGAATATTGTAAGTGCACAAACAGTAATATCTCCACATTGCAAGGTGCAATTCTGAAATTTTTTGATTTTTCCTGCTAATCCTGGCATGATAAAGAAGATTCAAAGAGAGTGAGATGCCAGCTCTTTTCATTCAGTCAGTAGCTTCAAACATTTCTGGTATATGAATAACATGATGTTTTTCAATGGCAAAAATCAATGAATATTGTAAATGCACAAACAGTAATTTCTCCGCATTGCAAGGTGCAATTCTGAAATTTTTTGCTTTTTCCTGCTAATCCTAGCATGATAAAGAAGATTCAAAGAGAGTGAGATGCCAGCTCCTTTCATTCAGTCAGTAGCTTCAAACATTTCTGGACGTTTTTCAATGGCAAAAATCAATGAATATTGTAAATGCACAAACAGTAATATCTCCACATTGCAAGGTGCAATTCTGAAATTTTTTGCTTTTTCCTGCTCCTCTTAGCATGATAAAGAAGATTCAAAGAGAGTGAGATGCCAGCTCTTTTCAATCAGTCAGTAGCTTCAAACATTTCTGGTATATGAATAACATGAGGTTTTTCAATGGCAAAAATCAATGAATATTGTAAATGCACAAACAGTAATTTCTCCGCATTGCAAGGTGCAATTCTGAAATTTTTTGCTCTTTCCTGCTAATCCTAGCATGATAAAGAAGATTCAAAGAGAGTGAGATGCCAGCTCCTTTCATTCAGTCAGTAGCTTCAAACATTTCTGGACGGTTTTCAATGGCAAAAATCAATGAATATTGTAAATGCACAAACAGTAATATCTCCACATTGCAAGGTGCAATTCTGAAATTTTTTGCTTTTTCCTGCTAATCCTGGCATGATAAAGAAGATTCAAAGAGAGTGAGATGCCAGCTCTTTTCATTCAGTCAGTAGCTTCAAACATTTCTGGTATATGAATAACATGATGTTTTTCAATGGCAAAAATCAATGAATATTGTAAATGCACAAACAGTAATTTCTCCGCATTGCAAGGTGCAATTCTGAAATTTTTTGCTTTTTCCTGCTAATCCTAGCATGATAAAGAACATTCAAAGAGATTGAGATGCCAGCTCCTTTCATTCAGTCAGTAGCTTCAAACATTTCTTTACGTTTTTCAATGGCAAAAATCAATGAATATTGTAAATGCACAAACAGTAATATCTCCACATTGCAAGGTGCAATTCTGAAATTTTTTGCTTTTTCCTGCTAATCCTAGCATGATAAAGAAGATTCAAAGAGAGTGAGATGCCAGCTCCTTTCATTCAGTCAGTAGCTTCAAACATTTCTGGACGGTTTTCAATGGCAAAAATCAATGAATATTGTAAATGCACAAACAGTAATATCTCCACATTGCAACGTGCAATTCTGAAATTTTTTGCTTTTTCCTGCTAATCCTGACATGATAAAGAAGATTCAAAGAGAGTGAGATGCCAGCTCTTTTCATTCAGTCAGTAGCTTCAAACATTTCTGGTATATGAATAACATGGTTTTTCAATGGCAAAAATCAATGAATATTGTAAATGCACAAACAGTAATTTCTCCGCATTGCAAGGTGCAATTCTGAAATTTTTTGCTTTTTCCTGCTAATCCTAGCATGATAAAGAAGATTCAAAGAGAGTGAGATTCCAGCTCCTTTCATTCAGTCAGTAGCTTCAAACATTTCTGGACGTTTTTCACTGGCAAAAATCAATGAATATTGTAAATGCACAAACAGTAATATCTCCACATTGCAACGTGCAATTCTGAAATTTTTTGCTTTTTCCTGCTCCTCTTAGCATGATAAAGAAGATTCAAAGAGAGTGAGCTGCCAGCTCTTTTCATTCAGTCAGTAGCTTCAAACATTTCTGGTATATGAATAACATGATGTTTTTCAATGGCAAAAATCAATGAATATTGTAAATGCACAAACAGTAATTTCTCCGCATTGCAAGGTGCAATTCTGAAATTTTTTGCTCTTTCCTGCTAATCCTAGCATGATAAAGAAGATTCAAAGAGAGTGAGATGCCAGCTCCTTTCATTCAGTCAGTAGCTTCAAACATTTCTGGACGTTTTTCAATGGCAAAAATCAATGAATATTGTAAATGCACAAACAGTAATATCTCCACATTGCAAGGTGCAATTCTGAAATTTTTTGCTTTTTCCTGCTAATCCTGGCATGATAAAGAAGATTCAAAGAGAGTGAGATGCCAGCTCTTTTCATTCAGTCAGTAGCTTCAAACATTTCTGGTATATGAATAACATGATGTTTTTCAATGGCAAAAATCAATGAATATTGTAAATGCACAAACAGTAATTTCTCCGCATTGCAAGGTGCAATTCTGAAATTTTTTGCTTTTTCCTGCTAATCCTAGCATGATAAAGAAGATTCAAAGAGATTGAGATGCCAGCTCCTTTCATTCAGTCAGTAGCTTCAAACATTTCTTTACGTTTTTCAATGGCAAAAATCAATGAATATTGTAAATGCACAAACAGTAATATCTCCACATTGCAAGGTGCAATTCTGAAATTTTTTGCTTTTTCCTGCTAATCCTAGCATGATAAAGAAGATTCAAAGAGAGTGAGATGCCAGCTCCTTTCATTCAGTCAGTAGCTTCAAACATTTCTGGACGGTTTTCAATGGCAAAAATCAATGAATATTGTAAATGCACAAACAGTAATATCTCCACATTGCAACGTGCAATTCTGAAATTTTTTGCTTTTTCCTGCTAATCCTGGCATGATAAAGAAGATTCAAAGAGAGTGAGATGCCAGCTCTTTTCATTCAGTCAGTAGCTTCAAACATTTCTGGTATATGAATAACATGATGTTTTTCAATGGCAAAAATCAATGAATATTGTAAATGCACAACCAGTAATTTCTCCGCATTGCAAGGTGCAATTCTGAAATTTTTTGCTTTTTCCTGCTAATCCTAGCATGATAAAGAAGATTCAAAGAGAGTGAGATGCCAGCTCCTTTCATTCAGTCAGTAGCTTCAAACATTTCTGGACGTTTTTCAATGGCAAAAATCAATGAATATTGTAAATGCACAAACAGTAATATCTCCACATTGCAAGGTGCAATTCTGAAATTTTTTGCTTTTTCCTGCTAATCCTGGCATGATAAAGAAGATTCAAAGAGAGTGAGATTCCAGCTCTTTTCATTCAGTCAGTAGCTTCAAACATTTCTGGTATATGAATAACATGATGTTTTTCAATGGCAAAAATCAATGAATATTGTAAATGCACAAACAGTAATTTCTCCGCATTGCAAGGTGCAATTCTGAAATTTTTTGCTTTTTCCTGCTAATCCTAGCATGATAAAGAAGATTCAAAGAGAGTGAGATGCCAGCTGCTTTCATTCAGTCAGTAGCTTCAAACATTTCTGGACGTTTTTCAATGGCAAAAATCAATGAATATTGTAAATGCACAAACAGTAATATCTCCACATTGCAACGTGCAATTCTGAAATTTTTTGCTTTTTCCTGCTCCTCTTAGCATGATAAAGAAGATTCAAAGAGAGTGAGCTGCCAGCTCTTTTCATTCAGTCAGTAGCTTCAAACATTTCTGGTATATGAATAACATGATGTTTTTCAATGGCAAAAATCAATGAATATTGTAAATGCACAAACAGTAATTTCTCCGCATTGCAAGGTGCAATTCTGAAATTTTTTGCTTTTTCCTGCTAATCCTAGCATGATAAAGAAGATTCAAAGAGAGTGAGATGCCAGCTCCTTTCATTCAGTCAGTAGCTTCAAACATTTCTGGACGTTTTTCAATGGCAAAAATCAATGAATATTGTAAATGCACAAACAGTAATATCTCCACATTGCAAGGTGCAATTCTGAAATTTTTTGCTTTTTCCTGCTAATCCTGGCATGATAAAGAAGATTCAAAGAGAGTGAGATGCCAGCTCTTTTCATTCAGTCAGTAGCTTCAAACATTTCTGGTATATGAATAACATGATATTTTTCAATGGCAAAAATCAATGAATATTGTAAATGCACAAACAGTAATTTCTCCGCATTGCAAGGTGCAATTCTGAAACTTTTTGCTTTTTCCTGCTAATCCTAGCATGATAAAGAAGATTCAAAGAGAGTGAGATGCCAGCTCCTTTCATTCAGTCAGTAGCTTCAAACATTTCTGGACGTTTTTCAATGGCAAAAATCAATGAATATTGTAAATGCACAAACAGTAATATCTCCACATTGCAAGGTGCAATTCTGAAATTTTTTGCTTTTTCCTGCTAATCCTGGCATGATAAAGAAGATTCAAAGAGAGTGAGATGCCAGCTCTTTTCATTCAGTCAGTAGCTTCAAACATTTCTGGTATATGAATAACATGATGTTTTTCAATGGCAAAAATCAATGAATATTGTAAATGCACAAACAGTAATTTCTCCGCATTGCAAGGTGCAATTCTGAAATTTTTTGCTTTTTCCTGCTAATCCTAGCATGATAAAGAAGATTCAAAGAGAGTGAGATGCCAGCTCCTTTCATTCAGTCAGTAGCTTCAAACATTTCTGGACGTTTTTCAATGGCAAAAATCAATGAATATTGTAAATGCACAAACAGTAATATCTCCACATTGCAACGTGCAATTCTGAAATTTTTTGCTTTTTCCTGCTCCTCTTAGCATGATAAAGAAGATTCAAAGAGAGTGAGCTGCCAGCTCTTTTCATTCAGTCAGTAGCTTCAAACATTTCTGGTATATGAATAACATGATGTTTTTCAATGGCAAAAATCAATGAATATTGTAAATGCACAAACAGTAATTTCTCCGCATTGCAAGGTGCAATTCTGAAATTTTTTGCTTTTTCCTGCTCCTCTTAGCATGATAAAGAAGATTCAAAGAGAGTGAGATGCCAGCTCTTTTCATTCAGTCAGTAGCTTCAAACATCTCTGGTATCTGAATAACATGATGTTTTTCAATGGCAAAAATCAATGAATATTGTAAATGCACAAACAGTAATTTCTCCGCATTGCAAGGTGCAATTCTGAAATTTTTTGCTTTTTCCTGCTAATCCTAGCATGATAAAGAAGATTCAAAGAGAGTGAGATGCCAGCTCCTTTCATTCAGTCAGTAGCTTCAAACATTTCTGGATGTTTTTCAATGGCAAAAATCAATGAATATTGTAAATGCACAAACAGTAATATCTCCACATTGCAAGGTGCAATTCTGAAATTTTTTGCTTTTTCCTGCTCCTCTTAGCATGATAAAGAAGATTCAAAGAGAGTGAGATGCCAGCTCTTTTCATTCATTCAGTAGCTTCAAACATCTCTGGTATATGAATAACATGATGTTTTTCAATGGCAAAAATCAATGAATATTGTAAATGCACAAACAGTAATTTCTCCGCATTGCAAGGTGCAATTCTGAAATTTTTTGCTTTTTCCTGCTAATCCTAGCATGATAAAGAAGATTCAAAGAGAGTGAGATGCCAGCTCCTTTCATTCAGTCAGTAGCTTCAAACATTTCTGGACGTTTTTCAATGGCAAAAATCAATGAATATTGTAAATGCACAAACAGTAATATCTCCACATTGCAACGTGCAATTCTGAAATTTTTTGCTTTTTCCTGCTCCTCTTAGCATGATAAAGAAGATTCAAAGAGAGTGAGCTGCCAGCTCTTTTCATTCAGTCAGTAGCTTCAAACATTTCTGGTATATGAATAACATGATGTTTTTCAATGGCAAAAATCAATGAATATTGTAAATGCACAAACAGTAATTTCTCCGCATTGCAAGGTGCAATTCTGAAATTTTTTGCTTTTTCCTGCTCCTCTTAGCATGATAAAGAAGATTCAAAGAGAGTGAGATGCCAGCTCTTTTCATTCAGTCAGTAGCTTCAAACATCTCTGGTATCTGAATAACATGATGTTTTTCAATGGCAAAAATCAATGAATATTGTAAATGCACAAACAGTAATTTCTCCGCATTGCAAGGTGCAATTCTGAAATTTTTTGCTTTTTCCTGCTAATCCTAGCATGATAAAGAAGATTCAAAGAGAGTGAGATGCCAGCTCCTTTCATTCAGTCAGTAGCTTCAAACATTTCTGGATGTTTTTCAATGGCAAAAATCAATGAATATTGTAAATGCACAAACAGTAATATCTCCACATTGCAAGGTGCAATTCTGAAATTTTTTGCTTTTTCCTGCTCCTCTTAGCATGATAAAGAAGATTCAAAGAGAGTGAGATGCCAGCTCTTTTCATTCATTCAGTAGCTTCAAACATCTCTGGTATATGAATAACATGATGTTTTTCAATGGCAAAAATCAATGAATATTGTAAATGCACAAACAGTAATTTCTCCGCATTGCAAGGTGCAATTCTGAAATTTTTTGCTTTTTCCTGCTAATCCTAGCATGATAAAGAAGATTCAAAGAGAGTGAGATGCCAGCTCCTTTCATTCAGTCAGTAGCTTCAAACATTTCTGGACGTTTTTCAATGGCAAAAATCAATGAATATTGTAAATGCACAAACAGTAATATCTCCACATTGCAACGTGCAATTCTGAAATTTTTGCTTTTTCCTGCTCCTCTTAGCATGATAAAGAAGATTCAAAGAGAGTGAGATGCCAGCTCTTTTCATTCAGTCAGTAGCTTCAAACATTTCTGGTATATGAATAACATGATGTTTTTCAATGGCAAAAATCAATGAATATTGTAAATGCACAAACAGTAATTTCTCCGCATTGCAAGGTGCAATTCTGAAATTTTTTGCTTTTTCCTGCTAATCCTAGCATGATAAAGAAGATTCAAAGAGAGTGAGATGCCAGCTCCTTTCATTGTCAGTAGCTTCAAACATTTCTGGACGTTTTTCAATGGCAAAAATCAATGAATAATGTAAGTGCACAAACAGTAATATCTCCACATTGCAAGGTGCAATTCTGAAATTTTTTGATTTTTCCTGCTAATCCTGGCATGATAAAGAAGATTCAAAGAGAGTGAGATGCCAGCTCTTTTCATTCAGTCAGTAGCTTCAAACATTTCTGGTATATGAATAACATGATGTTTTTCAATGGCAAAAATCAATGAATATTGTAAATGCACAAACAGTAATTTCTCCGCATTGCAAGGTGCAATTCTGAAATTTTTTGCTTTTTCCTGCTAATCCTAGCATGATAAAGAAGATTCAAAGAGAGTGAGATGCCAGCTCCTTTCATTCAGTCAGTAGCTTCAAACATTTCTGGACGTTTTTCAATGGCAAAAATCAATGAATATTGTAAATGCACAAACAGTAATATCTCCACATTGCAAGGTGCAATTCTGAAATTTTTTGCTTTTTCCTGCTCCTCTTAGCATGATAAAGAAGATTCAAAGAGAGTGAGATGCCAGCTCTTTTCATTCAGTCAGTAGCTTCAAACATTTCTGGTATATGAATAACATGAGGTTTTTCAATGGCAAAAATCAATGAATATTGTAAATGCACAAACAGTAATTTCTCCGCATTGCAAGGTTCAATTCTGAAATTTTTTGCTCTTTCCTGCTAATCCTAGCATGATAAAGAAGATTCAAAGAGAGTGAGATGCCAGCTCCTTTCATTCAGTCAGTAGCTTCAAACATTTCTGGACGGTTTTCAATGGCAAAAATCAATGAATATTGTAAATGCACAAACAGTAATATCTCCACATTGCAAGGTGCAATTCTGAAATTTTTTGCTTTTTCCTGCTAATCCTGGCATGATAAAGAAGATTCAAAGAGAGTGAGATGCCAGCTCTTTTCATTCAGTCAGTAGCTTCAAACATTTCTGGTATATGAATAACATGATGTTTTTCAATGGCAAAAATCAATGAATATTGTAAATGCACAAACAGTAATTTCTCCGCATTGCAAGGTGCAATTCTGAAATTTTTTGCTTTTTCCTGCTAATCCTAGCATGATAAAGAACATTCAAAGAGATTGAGATGCCAGCTCCTTTCATTCAGTCAGTAGCTTCAAACATTTCTTTACGTTTTTCAATGGCAAAAATCAATGAATATTGTAAATGCACAAACAGTAATATCTCCACATTGCAAGGTGCAATTCTGAAATTTTTTGCTTTTTCCTGCTAATCCTAGCATGATAAAGAAGATTCAAAGAGAGTGAGATGCCAGCTCCTTTCATTCAGTCAGTAGCTTCAAACATTTCTGGACGGTTTTCAATGGCAAAAATCAATGAATATTGTAAATGCACAAACAGTAATATCTCCACATTGCAACGTGCAATTCTGAAATTTTTTGCTTTTTCCTGCTAATCCTGACATGATAAAGAAGATTCAAAGAGAGTGAGATGCCAGCTCTTTTCATTCAGTCAGTAGCTTCAAACATTTCTGGTATATGAATAACATGGTTTTTCAATGGCAAAAATCAATGAATATTGTAAATGCACAAACAGTAATTTCTCCGCATTGCAAGGTGCAATTCTGAAATTTTTTGCTTTTTCCTGCTAATCCTAGCATGATAAAGAAGATTCAAAGAGAGTGAGATTCCAGCTCCTTTCATTCAGTCAGTAGCTTCAAACATTTCTGGACGTTTTTCACTGGCAAAAATCAATGAATATTGTAAATGCACAAACAGTAATATCTCCACATTGCAACGTGCAATTCTGAAATTTTTTGCTTTTTCCTGCTCCTCTTAGCATGATAAAGAAGATTCAAAGAGAGTGAGCTGCCAGCTCTTTTCATTCAGTCAGTAGCTTCAAACATTTCTGGTATATGAATAACATGATGTTTTTCAATGGCAAAAATCAATGAATATTGTAAATGCACAAACAGTAATTTCTCCGCATTGCAAGGTGCAATTCTGAAATTTTTTGCTCTTTCCTGCTAATCCTAGCATGATAAAGAAGATTCAAAGAGAGTGAGATGCCAGCTCCTTTCATTCAGTCAGTAGCTTCAAACATTTCTGGACGTTTTTCAATGGCAAAAATCAATGAATATTGTAAATGCACAAACAGTAATATCTCCACATTGCAAGGTGCAATTCTGAAATTTTTTGCTTTTTCCTGCTAATCCTGGCATGATAAAGAAGATTCAAAGAGAGTGAGATGCCAGCTCTTTTCATTCAGTCAGTAGCTTCAAACATTTCTGGTATATGAATAACATGATGTTTTTCAATGGCAAAAATCAATGAATATTGTAAATGCACAAACAGTAATTTCTCCGCATTGCAAGGTGCAATTCTGAAATTTTTTGCTTTTTCCTGCTAATCCTAGCATGATAAAGAAGATTCAAAGAGATTGAGATGCCAGCTCCTTTCATTCAGTCAGTAGCTTCAAACATTTCTTTACGTTTTTCAATGGCAAAAATCAATGAATATTGTAAATGCACAAACAGTAATATCTCCACATTGCAAGGTGCAATTCTGAAATTTTTTGCTTTTTCCTGCTAATCCTAGCATGATAAAGAAGATTCAAAGAGAGTGAGATGCCAGCTCCTTTCATTCAGTCAGTAGCTTCAAACATTTCTGGACGGTTTTCAATGGCAAAAATCAATGAATATTGTAAATGCACAAACAGTAATATCTCCACATTGCAACGTGCAATTCTGAAATTTTTTGCTTTTTCCTGCTAATCCTGGCATGATAAAGAAGATTCAAAGAGAGTGAGATGCCAGCTCTTTTCATTCAGTCAGTAGCTTCAAACATTTCTGGTATATGAATAACATGATGTTTTTCAATGGCAAAAATCAATGAATATTGTAAATGCACAACCAGTAATTTCTCCGCATTGCAAGGTGCAATTCTGAAATTTTTTGCTTTTTCCTGCTAATCCTAGCATGATAAAGAAGATTCAAAGAGAGTGAGATGCCAGCTCCTTTCATTCAGTCAGTAGCTTCAAACATTTCTGGACGTTTTTCAATGGCAAAAATCAATGAATATTGTAAATGCACAAACAGTAATATCTCCACATTGCAAGGTGCAATTCTGAAATTTTTTGCTTTTTCCTGCTAATCCTGGCATGATAAAGAAGATTCAAAGAGAGTGAGATTCCAGCTCTTTTCATTCAGTCAGTAGCTTCAAACATTTCTGGTATATGAATAACATGATGTTTTTCAATGGCAAAAATCAATGAATATTGTAAATGCACAAACAGTAATTTCTCCGCATTGCAAGGTGCAATTCTGAAATTTTTTGCTTTTTCCTGCTAATCCTAGCATGATAAAGAAGATTCAAAGAGAGTGAGATGCCAGCTGCTTTCATTCAGTCAGTAGCTTCAAACATTTCTGGACGTTTTTCAATGGCAAAAATCAATGAATATTGTAAATGCACAAACAGTAATATCTCCACATTGCAACGTGCAATTCTGAAATTTTTTGCTTTTTCCTGCTCCTCTTAGCATGATAAAGAAGATTCAAAGAGAGTGAGCTGCCAGCTCTTTTCATTCAGTCAGTAGCTTCAAACATTTCTGGTATATGAATAACATGATGTTTTTCAATGGCAAAAATCAATGAATATTGTAAATGCACAAACAGTAATTTCTCCGCATTGCAAGGTGCAATTCTGAAATTTTTTGCTTTTTCCTGCTAATCCTAGCATGATAAAGAAGATTCAAAGAGAGTGAGATGCCAGCTCCTTTCATTCAGTCAGTAGCTTCAAACATTTCTGGACGTTTTTCAATGGCAAAAATCAATGAATATTGTAAATGCACAAACAGTAATATCTCCACATTGCAAGGTGCAATTCTGAAATTTTTTGCTTTTTCCTGCTAATCCTGGCATGATAAAGAAGATTCAAAGAGAGTGAGATGCCAGCTCTTTTCATTCAGTCAGTAGCTTCAAACATTTCTGGTATATGAATAACATGATATTTTTCAATGGCAAAAATCAATGAATATTGTAAATGCACAAACAGTAATTTCTCCGCATTGCAAGGTGCAATTCTGAAACTTTTTGCTTTTTCCTGCTAATCCTAGCATGATAAAGAAGATTCAAAGAGAGTGAGATGCCAGCTCCTTTCATTCAGTCAGTAGCTTCAAACATTTCTGGACGTTTTTCAATGGCAAAAATCAATGAATATTGTAAATGCACAAACAGTAATATCTCCACATTGCAAGGTGCAATTCTGAAATTTTTTGCTTTTTCCTGCTAATCCTGGCATGATAAAGAAGATTCAAAGAGAGTGAGATGCCAGCTCTTTTCATTCAGTCAGTAGCTTCAAACATTTCTGGTATATGAATAACATGATGTTTTTCAATGGCAAAAATCAATGAATATTGTAAATGCACAAACAGTAATTTCTCCGCATTGCAAGGTGCAATTCTGAAATTTTTTGCTTTTTCCTGCTAATCCTAGCATGATAAAGAAGATTCAAAGAGAGTGAGATGCCAGCTCCTTTCATTCAGTCAGTAGCTTCAAACATTTCTGGACGTTTTTCAATGGCAAAAATCAATGAATATTGTAAATGCACAAACAGTAATATCTCCACATTGCAACGTGCAATTCTGAAATTTTTTGCTTTTTCCTGCTCCTCTTAGCATGATAAAGAAGATTCAAAGAGAGTGAGCTGCCAGCTCTTTTCATTCAGTCAGTAGCTTCAAACATTTCTGGTATATGAATAACATGATGTTTTTCAATGGCAAAAATCAATGAATATTGTAAATGCACAAACAGTAATTTCTCCGCATTGCAAGGTGCAATTCTGAAATTTTTTGCTTTTTCCTGCTCCTCTTAGCATGATAAAGAAGATTCAAAGAGAGTGAGATGCCAGCTCTTTTCATTCAGTCAGTAGCTTCAAACATCTCTGGTATCTGAATAACATGATGTTTTTCAATGGCAAAAATCAATGAATATTGTAAATGCACAAACAGTAATTTCTCCGCATTGCAAGGTGCAATTCTGAAATTTTTTCCTTTTTCCTGCTAATCCTAGCATGATAAAGAAGATTCAAAGAGAGTGAGATGCCAGCTCCTTTCATTCAGTCAGTAGCTTCAAACATTTCTGGATGTTTTTCAATGGCAAAAATCAATGAATATTGTAAATGCACAAACAGAAATATCTCCACATTGCAAGGTGCAATTCTGAAATTTTTTGCTTTTTCCTGCTCCTCTTAGCATGATAAAGAAGATTCAAAGAGAGTGAGATGCCAGCTCTTTTCATTCATTCAGTAGCTTCAAACATCTCTGGTATATGAATAACATGATGTTTTTCAATGGCAAAAATCAATGAATATTGTAAATGCACAAACAGTAATTTCTCCGCATTGCAAGGTGCAATTCTGAAATTTTTTGCTTTTTCCTGCTAATCCTAGCATGATAAAGAAGATTCAAAGAGAGTGAGATGCCAGCTCCTTTCATTCAGTCAGTAGCTTCAAACATTTCTGGACATTTTTCAATGGCAAAAATCAATGAATATTGTAAATGCACAAACAGTAATATCTCCACATTGCAACGTGCAATTCTGAAATTTTTGCTTTTTCCTGCTCCTCTTAGCATGATAAAGAAGATTCAAAGAGAGTGAGATGCCAGCTCTTTTCATTCAGTCAGTAGCTTCAAACATTTCTGGTATATGAATAACATGATGTTTTTCAATGGCAAAAATCAATGAATATTGTAAATGCACAAACAGTAATTTCTCCGCATTGCAAGGTGCAATTCTGAAATTTTTTGCTTTTTCCTGCTAATCCTAGCATGATAAAGAAGATTCAAAGAGAGTGAGATGCCAGCTCCTTTCATTGTCAGTAGCTTCAAACATTTCTGGACGTTTTTCAATGGCAAAAATCAATGAATATTGTAAGTGCACAAACAGTAATATCTCCACATTGCAAGGTGCAATTCTGAAATTTTTTGATTTTTCCTGCTAATCCTGGCATGATAAAGAAGATTCAAAGAGAGTGAGATGCCAGCTCTTTTCATTCAGTCAGTAGCTTCAAACATTTCTGGTATATGAATAACATGATGTTTTTCAATGGCAAAAATCAATGAATATTGTAAATGCACAAACAGTAATTTCTCCGCATTGCAAGGTGCAATTCTGAAATTTTTTGCTTTTTCCTGCTAATCCTAGCATGATAAAGAAGATTCAAAGAGAGTGAGATGCCAGCTCCTTTCATTCAGTCAGTAGCTTCAAACATTTCTGGACGTTTTTCAATGGCAAAAATCAATGAATATTGTAAATGCACAAACAGTAATATCTCCACATTGCAAGGTGCAATTCTGAAATTTTTTGCTTTTTCCTGCTCCTCTTAGCATGATAAAGAAGATTCAAAGAGAGTGAGATGCCAGCTCTTTTCATTCAGTCAGTAGCTTCAAACATTTCTGGTATATGAATAACATGAGGTTTTTCAATGGCAAAAATCAATGAATATTGTAAATGCACAAACAGTAATTTCTCCGCATTGCAAGGTGCAATTCTGAAATTTTTTGCTCTTTCCTGCTAATCCTAGCATGATAAAGAAGATTCAAAGAGAGTGAGATGCCAGCTCCTTTCATTCAGTCAGTAGCTTCAAACATTTCTGGACGGTTTTCAATGGCAAAAATCAATGAATATTGTAAATGCACAAACAGTAATATCTCCACATTGCAAGGTGCAATTCTGAAATTTTTTGCTTTTTCCTGCTAATCCTGGCATGATAAAGAAGATTCAAAGAGAGTGAGATGCCAGCTCTTTTCATTCAGTCAGTAGCTTCAAACATTTCTGGTATATGAATAACATGATGTTTTTCAATGGCAAAAATCAATGAATATTGTAAATGCACAAACAGTAATTTCTCCGCATTGCAAGGTGCAATTCTGAAATTTTTTGCTTTTTCCTGCTAATCCTAGCATGATAAAGAACATTCAAAGAGATTGAGATGCCAGCTCCTTTCATTCAGTCAGTAGCTTCAAACATTTCTTTACGTTTTTCAATGGCAAAAATCAATGAATATTGTAAATGCACAAACAGTAATATCTCCACATTGCAAGGTGCAATTCTGAAATTTTTTGCTTTTTCCTGCTAATCCTAGCATGATAAAGAAGATTCAAAGAGAGTGAGATGCCAGCTCCTTTCATTCAGTCAGTAGCTTCAAACATTTCTGGACGGTTTTCAATGGCAAAAATCAATGAATATTGTAAATGCACAAACAGTAATATCTCCACATTGCAACGTGCAATTCTGAAATTTTTTGCTTTTTCCTGCTAATCCTGACATGATAAAGAAGATTCAAAGAGAGTGAGATGCCAGCTCTTTTCATTCAGTCAGTAGCTTCAAACATTTCTGGTATATGAATAACATGGTTTTTCAATGGCAAAAATCAATGAATATTGTAAATGCACAAACAGTAATTTCTCCGCATTGCAAGGTGCAATTCTGAAATTTTTTGCTTTTTCCTGCTAATCCTAGCATGATAAAGAAGATTCAAAGAGAGTGAGATTCCAGCTCCTTTCATTCAGTCAGTAGCTTCAAACATTTCTGGACGTTTTTCACTGGCAAAAATCAATGAATATTGTAAATGCACAAACAGTAATATCTCCACATTGCAACGTGCAATTCTGAAATTTTTTGCTTTTTCCTGCTCCTCTTAGCATGATAAAGAAGATTCAAAGAGAGTGAGCTGCCAGCTCTTTTCATTCAGTCAGTAGCTTCAAACATTTCTGGTATATGAATAACATGATGTTTTTCAATGGCAAAAATCAATGAATATTGTAAATGCACAAACAGTAATTTCTCCGCATTGCAAGGTGCAATTCTGAAATTTTTTGCTCTTTCCTGCTAATCCTAGCATGATAAAGAAGATTCAAAGAGAGTGAGATGCCAGCTCCTTTCATTCAGTCAGTAGCTTCAAACATTTCTGGACGTTTTTCAATGGCAAAAATCAATGAATATTGTAAATGCACAAACAGTAATATCTCCACATTGCAAGGTGCAATTCTGAAATTTTTTGCTTTTTCCTGCTAATCCTGGCATGATAAAGAAGATTCAAAGAGAGTGAGATGCCAGCTCTTTTCATTCAGTCAGTAGCTTCAAACATTTCTGGTATATGAATAACATGATGTTTTTCAATGGCAAAAATCAATGAATATTGTAAATGCACAAACAGTAATTTCTCCGCATTGCAAGGTGCAATTCTGAAATTTTTTGCTTTTTCCTGCTAATCCTAGCATGATAAAGAAGATTCAAAGAGATTGAGATGCCAGCTCCTTTCATTCAGTCAGTAGCTTCAAACATTTCTTTACGTTTTTCAATGGCAAAAATCAATGAATATTGTAAATGCACAAACAGTAATATCTCCACATTGCAAGGTGCAATTCTGAAATTTTTTGCTTTTTCCTGCTAATCCTAGCATGATAAAGAAGATTCAAAGAGAGTGAGATGCCAGCTCCTTTCATTCAGTCAGTAGCTTCAAACATTTCTGGACGGTTTTCAATGGCAAAAATCAATGAATATTGTAAATGCACAAACAGTAATATCTCCACATTGCAACGTGCAATTCTGAAATTTTTTGCTTTTTCCTGCTAATCCTGGCATGATAAAGAAGATTCAAAGAGAGTGAGATGCCAGCTCTTTTCATTCAGTCAGTAGCTTCAAACATTTCTGGTATATGAATAACATGATGTTTTTCAATGGCAAAAATCAATGAATATTGTAAATGCACAACCAGTAATTTCTCCGCATTGCAAGGTGCAATTCTGAAATTTTTTGCTTTTTCCTGCTAATCCTAGCATGATAAAGAAGATTCAAAGAGAGTGAGATGCCAGCTCCTTTCATTCAGTCAGTAGCTTCAAACATTTCTGGACGTTTTTCAATGGCAAAAATCAATGAATATTGTAAATGCACAAACAGTAATATCTCCACATTGCAAGGTGCAATTCTGAAATTTTTTGCTTTTTCCTGCTAATCCTGGCATGATAAAGAAGATTCAAAGAGAGTGAGATTCCAGCTCTTTTCATTCAGTCAGTAGCTTCAAACATTTCTGGTATATGAATAACATGATGTTTTTCAATGGCAAAAATCAATGAATATTGTAAATGCACAAACAGTAATTTCTCCGCATTGCAAGGTGCAATTCTGAAATTTTTTGCTTTTTCCTGCTAATCCTAGCATGATAAAGAAGATTCAAAGAGAGTGAGATGCCAACTGCTTTCATTCAGTCAGTAGCTTCAAACATTTCTGGACGTTTTTCAATGGCAAAAATCAATGAATATTGTAAATGCACAAACAGTAATATCTCCACATTGCAACGTGCAATTCTGAAATTTTTTGCTTTTTCCTGCTCCTCTTAGCATGATAAAGAAGATTCAAAGAGAGTGAGCTGCCAGATCTTTTCATTCAGTCAGTAGCTTCAAACATTTCTGGTATATGAATAACATGATGTTTTTCAATGGCAAAAATCAATGAATATTGTAAATGCACAAACAGTAATTTCTCCGCATTGCAAGGTGCAATTCTGAAATTTTTTGCTTTTTCCTGCTAATCCTAGCATGATAAAGAAGATTCAAAGAGAGTGAGATGCCAGCTCCTTTCATTCAGTCAGTAGCTTCAAACATTTCTGGACGTTTTTCAATGGCAAAAATCAATGAATATTGTAAATGCACAAACAGTAATATCTCCACATTGCAAGGTGCAATTCTGAAATTTTTTGCTTTTTCCTGCTAATCCTGGCATGATAAAGAAGATTCAAAGAGAGTGAGATGCCAGCTCTTTTCATTCAGTCAGTAGCTTCAAACATTTCTGGTATATGAATAACATGATATTTTTCAATGGCAAAAATCAATGAATATTGTAAATGCACAAACAGTAATTTCTCCGCATTGCAAGGTGCAATTCTGAAATTTTTTGCTTTTTCCTGCTAATCCTAGCATGATAAAGAAGATTCAAAGAGAGTGAGATGCCAGCTCCTTTCATTCAGTCAGTAGCTTCAAACATTTCTGGACGTTTTTCAATGGCAAAAATCAATGAATATTGTAAATGCACAAACAGTAATATCTCCACATTGCAAGGTGCAATTCTGAAATTTTTTGCTTTTTCCTGCTCCTCTTAGCATGATAAAGAAGATTCAAAGAGAGTGAGATGCCAGCTCTTTTCATTCAGTCAGTAGCTTCAAACATTTCTGGTATATGAATAACATGAGGTTTTTCAATGGCAAAAATCAATGAATATTGTAAATGCACAAACAGTAATTTCTCCGCATTGCAAGGTGCAATTCTGAAATTTTTTGCTCTTTCCTGCTAATCCTAGCATGATAAAGAAGATTCAAAGAGAGTGAGATGCCAGCTCCTTTCATTCAGTCAGTAGCTTCAAACATTTCTGGACGGTTTTCAATGGCAAAAATCAATGAATATTGTAAATGCACAAACAGTAATATCTCCACATTGCAAGGTGCAATTCTGAAATTTTTTGCTTTTTCCTGCTAATCCTGGCATGATAAAGAAGATTCAAAGAGAGTGAGATGCCAGCTCTTTTCATTCAGTCAGTAGCTTCAAACATTTCTGGTATATGAATAACATGATGTTTTTCAATGGCAAAAATCAATGAATATTGTAAATGCACAAACAGTAATTTCTCCGCATTGCAAGGTGCAATTCTGAAATTTTTTGCTTTTTCCTGCTAATCCTAGCATGATAAAGAACATTCAAAGAGATTGAGATGCCAGCTCCTTTCATTCAGTCAGTAGCTTCAAACATTTCTTTACTTTTTCAATGGCAAAAATCAATGAATATTGTAAATGCACAAACAGTAATATCTCCACATTGCAAGGTGCAATTCTGAAATTTTTTGCTTTTTCCTGCTAATCCTAGCATGATAAAGAAGATTCAAAGAGAGTGAGATGCCAGCTCCTTTCATTCAGTCAGTAGCTTCAAACATTTCTGGACGGTTTTCAATGGCAAAAATCAATGAATATTGTAAATGCACAAACAGTAATATCTCCACATTGCAACGTGCAATTCTGAAATTTTTTGCTTTTTCCTGCTAATCCTGGCATGATAAAGAAGATTCAAAGAGAGTGAGATGCCAGCTCTTTTCATTCAGTCAGTAGCTTCAAACATTTCTGGTATATGAATAACATGGTTTTTCAATGGCAAAAATCAATGAATATTGTAAATGCACAAACAGTAATTTCTCCGCATTGCAAGGTGCAATTCTGAAATTTTTTGCTTTTTCCTGCTAATCCTAGCATGATAAAGAAGATTCAAAGAGAGTGAGATTCCAGCTCCTTTCATTCAGTCAGTAGCTTCAAACATTTCTGGACGTTTTTCACTGGCAAAAATCAATGAATATTGTAAATGCACAAACAGTAATATCTCCACATTGCAACGTGCAATTCTGAAATTTTTTGCTTTTTCCTGCTCCTCTTAGCATGATAAAGAAGATTCAAAGAGAGTGAGCTGCCAGCTCTTTTCATTCAGTCAGTAGCTTCAAACATTTCTGGTATATGAATAACATGATGTTTTTCAATGGCAAAAATCAATGAATATTGTAAATGCACAAACAGTAATTTCTCCGCATTGCAAGGTGCAATTCTGAAATTTTTTGCTCTTTCCTGCTAATCCTAGCATGATAAAGAAGATTCAAAGAGAGTGAGATGCCAGCTCCTTTCATTCAGTCAGTAGCTTCAAACATTTCTGGACGTTTTTCAATGGCAAAAATCAATGAATATTGTAAATGCACAAACAGTAATATCTCCACATTGCAAGCTGCAATTCTGAAATTTTTTGCTTTTTCCTGCTAATCCTGGCATGATAAAGAAGATTCAAAGAGAGTGAGATGCCAGCTCTTTTCATTCAGTCAGTAGCTTCAAACATTTCTGGTATATGAATAACATGATGTTTTTCAATGGCAAAAATCAATGAATATTGTAAATGCACAAACAGTAATTTCTCCGCATTGCAAGGTGCAATTCTGAAATTTTTTGCTTTTTCCGGCTAATCCTAGCATGATAAAGAAGATTCAAAGAGATTGAGATGCCAGCTCCTTTCATTCAGTCAGTAGCTTCAAACATTTCTTTACGTTTTTCAATGGCAAAAATCAATGAATATTGTAAATGCACAAACAGTAATATCTCCACATTGCAAGGTGCAATTCTGAAATTTTTTGCTTTTTCCTGCTAATCCTAGCATGATAAAGAAGATTCAAAGAGAGTGAGATGCCAGCTCCTTTCATTCAGTCAGTAGCTTCAAACATTTCTGGACGGTTTTCAATGGCAAAAATCAATGAATATTGTAAATGCACAAACAGTAATATCTCCACATTGCAACGTGCAATTCTGAAATTTTTTGCTTTTTCCTGCTAATCCTGGCATGATAAAGAAGATTCAAAGAGAGTGAGATGCCAGCTCTTTTCATTCAGTCAGTAGCTTCAAACATTTCTGGTATATGAATAACATGATGTTTTTCAATGGCAAAAATCAATGAATATTGTAAATGCACAAACAGTAATTTCTCCGCATTGCAAGGTGCAATTCTGAAATTTTTTGCTTTTTCCTGCTAATCCTAGCATGATAAAGAAGATTCAAAGAGAGTGAGATGCCAGCTCCTTTCATTCAGTCAGTAGCTTCAAACATTTCTGGACGTTTTTCAATGGCAAAAATCAATGAATATTGTAAATGCACAAACAGTAATATCTCCACATTGCAAGGTGCAATTCTGAAATTTTTTGCTTTTTCCTGCTAATCCTAGCATGATAAAGAAGATTCAAAGAGAGTGAGATGCCAGCTCCTTTCATTCAGTCAGTAGCTTCAAACATTTCTGGTATATGAATAACATGATGTTTTTCAATGGCAAAAATCAATGAATATTGTAAATGCACAAACAGTAATTTCTCCGCATTGCAAGGTGCAATTCTGAAATTTTTTGCTTTTTCCTGCTAATCATAGCATGATAAAGAACATTCAAAGAGATTGAGATGCCAGCTCCTTTCATTCAGTCAGTAGCTTCAAACATTTCTTTACGTTTTTCAATGGCAAAAATCAATGAATATTGTAAATGCACAAACAGTAATATCTCCACATTGCAAGGTGCAATTCTGAAATTTTTTGCTTTTTCCTGCTAATCCTAGCATGATAAAGAAGATTCAAAGAGAGTGAGATGCCAGCTCCTTTCATTCAGTCAGTAGCTTCAAACATTTCTGGACGGTTTTCAATGGCAAAAATCAATGAATATTGTAAATGCACAAACAGTAATATCTCCACATTGCAACGTGCAATTCTGAAATTTTTTGCTTTTTCCTGCTAATCCTGGCATGATAAAGAAGATTCAAAGAGAGTGAGATGCCAGCTCTTTTCATTCAGTCAGTAGCTTCAAACATTTCTGGTATATGAATAACATGGTTTTTCAATGGCAAAAATCAATGAATATTGTAAATGCACAAACAGTAATTTCTCCGCATTGCAAGGTGCAATTCTGAAATTTTTTGCTTTTTCCTGCTAATCCTAGCATGATAAAGAAGATTCAAAGAGAGTGAGATTCCAGCTCCTTTCATTCAGTCAGTAGCTTCAAACATTTCTGGACGTTTTTCACTGGCAAAAATCAATGAATATTGTAAATGCACAAACAGTAATATCTCCACATTGCAACGTGCAATTCTGAAATTTTTTGCTTTTTCCTGCTCCTCTTAGCATGATAAAGAAGATTCAAAGAGAGTGAGCTGCCAGATCTTTTCATTCAGTCAGTAGCTTCAAACATTTCTGGTATATGAATAACATGATGTTTTTCAATGGCAAAAATCAATGAATATTGTAAATGCACAAACAGTAATTTCTCCGCATTGCAAGGTGCAATTCTGAAATTTTTTGCTCTTTCCTGCTAATCCTAGCATGATAAAGAAGATTCAAAGAGAGTGAGATGCCAGCTCCTTTCATTCAGTCAGTAGCTTCAAACATTTCTGGACGTTTTTCAATGGCAAAAATCAATGAATATTGTAAATGCACAAACAGTAATATCTCCACATTGCAAGGTGCAATTCTGAAATTTTTTGCTTTTTCCTGCTAATCCTGGCATGATAAAGAAGATTCAAAGAGAGTGAGATGCCAGCTCTTTTCATTCAGTCAGTAGCTTCAAACATTTCTGGTATATGAATAACATGATGTTTTTCAATGGCAAAAATCAATGAATATTGTAAATGCACAAACAGTAATTTCTCCGCATTGCAAGGTGCAATTCTGAAATTTTTTGCTTTTTCCTGCTAATCCTAGCATGATAAAGAAGATTCAAAGAGATTGAGATGCCAGCTCCTTTCATTCAGTCAGTAGCTTCAAACATTTCTTTACGTTTTTCAATGGCAAAAATCAATGAATATTGTAAATGCACAAACAGTAATATCTCCACATTGCAAGGTGCAATTCTGAAATTTTTTGCTTTTTCCTGCTAATCCTAGCATGATAAAGAAGATTCAAAGAGAGTGAGATGCCAGCTCCTTTCATTCAGTCAGTAGCTTCAAACATTTCTGGACGGTTTTCAATGGCAAAAATCAATGAATATTGTAAATGCACAAACAGTAATATCTCCACATTGCAACGTGCAATTCTGAAATTTTTTGCTTTTTCCTGCTAATCCTGGCATGATAAAGAAGATTCAAAGAGAGTGAGATGCCAGCTCTTTTCATTCAGTCAGTAGCTTCAAACATTTCTGGTATATGAATAACATGATGTTTTTCAATGGCAAAAATCAATGAATATTGTAAATGCACAAACAGTAATTTCTCCGCATTGCAAGGTGCAATTCTGAAATTTTTTGCTTTTTCCTGCTAATCCTAGCATGATAAAGAAGATTCAAAGAGAGTGAGATGCCAGCTCCTTTCATTCAGTCAGTAGCTTCAAACATTTCTGGACGTTTTTCAATGGCAAAAATCAATGAATATTGTAAATGCACAAACAGTAATATCTCCACATTGCAACGTGCAATTCTGAAATTTTTTGCTTTTTCCTGCTCCTCTTAGCATGATAAAGAAGATTCAAAGAGAGTGAGCTGCCAGCTCTTTTCATTCAGTCAGTAGCTTCAAACATTTCTGGTATATGAATAACATGATGTTTTTCAATGGCAAAAATCAATGAATATTGTAAATGCACAAACAGTAATTTCTCCGCATTGCAAGGTGCAATTCTGAAATTTTTTGCTTTTTCCTGCTAATCCTAGCATGATAAAGAAGATTCAAAGAGAGTGAGATGCCAGCTCCTTTCATTCAGTCAGTAGCTTCAAACATTTCTGGACGTTTTTCAATGGCAAAAATCAATGAATATTGTAAATGCACAAACAGTAATATCTCCACATTGCAAGGTGCAATTCTGAAATTTTTTGCTTTTTCCTGCTAATCCTGGCATGATAAAGAAGATTCAAAGAGAGTGAGCTGCCAGCTCTTTTCATTCAGTCAGTAGCTTCAAACATTTCTGGTATATGAATAACATGATATTTTTCAATGGCAAAAATCAATGAATATTGTAAATGCACAAACAGTAATTTCTCCGCATTGCAAGGTGCAATTCTGAAACTTTTTGCTTTTTCCTGCTAATCCTAGCATGATAAAGAAGATTCAAAGAGAGTGAGATGCCAGCTCCTTTCATTCAGTCAGTAGCTTCAAACATTTCTGGACGTTTTTCAATGGCAAAAATCAATGAATATTGTAAATGCACAAACAGTAATATCTCCACATTGCAACGTGCAATTCTGAAATTTTTTGCTTCTTCCTGCTCCTCTTAGCATGATAAAGAAGATTCAAAGAGAGTGAGATGCCAGCTCTTTTCATTCAGTCAGTAGCTTCAAACATTTCTGGTATATGAATAACATGATGTTTTTCAATGGCAAAAATCAATGAATATTGTAAATGCACAAACAGTAATTTCTCCGCATTGCAAGGTGCAATTCTGAAATTTTTTGCTTTTTCCTGCTAATCCTAGCATGATAAAGAAGATTCAAAGAGAGTGAGATGCCAGCTCCTTTCATTCAGTCAGTAGCTTCAAACATTTCTGGACGTTTTTCAATGGCAAAAATCAATGAATATTGTAAATGCACAAACAGTAATATCTCCACATTGCAAGGTGCAATTCTGAAATTTTTTGCTTTTTCCTGCTAATCCTGGCATGATAAAGAAGATTCAAAGAGAGTGAGATGCCAGCTCTTTTCATTCAGTCAGTAGCTTCAAACATTTCTGGTATATGAATAACATGATGTTTTTCAATGGCAAAAATCAATGAATATTGTAAATGCACAAACAGTAATTTCTCCGCATTGCAAGGTGCAATTCTGAAATTTTTTGCTTTTTCCGGCTAATCCTAGCATGGTAAAGAAGATTCAAAGAGATTGAGATGCCAGCTCCGTTCATTCAGTCAGTAGCTTCAAACATTTCTTTACGTTTTTCAATGGCAAAAATCAATGAATATTGTAAATGCACAAACAGTAATATCTCCACATTGCAAGGTGCAATTCTGAAATTTTTTGCTTTTTCCTGCTAATCCTAGCATGATAAAGAAGATTCAAAGAGAGTGAGATGCCAGCTCCTTTCATTCAGTCAGTAGCTTCAAACATTTCTGGACGGTTTTCAATGGCAAAAATCAATGAATATTGTAAATGCACAAACAGTAATATCTCCACATTGCAACGTGCAATTCTGAAATTTTTTGCTTTTTCCTGCTAATCCTGGCATGATAAAGAAGATTCAAAGAGAGTGAGATGCCAGCTCTTTTCATTCAGTCAGTAGCTTCAAACATTTCTGGTATATGAATAACATGATGTTTTTCAATGGCAAAAATCAATGAATATTGTAAATGCACAAACAGTAATTTCTCCGCATTGCAAGGTGCAATTCTGAAATTTTTTGCTTTTTCCTGCTAATCCTAGCATGATAAAGAAGATTCAAAGAGAGTGAGATGCCAGCTCCTTTCATTCAGTCAGTAGCTTCAAACATTTCTGGACGTTTTTCAATGGCAAAAATCAATGAATATTGTAAATGCACAAACAGTAATTTCTCCGCATTGCAAGGTGCAATTCTGAAATTTTTTGCTTTTTCCTGCTAATCCTAGCATGATAAAGAACATTCAAAGAGATTGAGATGCCAGCTCCTTTCATTCAGTCAGTAGCTTCAAACATTTCTTTACGTTTTTCAATGGCAAAAATCAATGAATATTGTAAATGCACAAACAGTAATATCTCCGCATTGCAAGGTGCAATTCTGAAATTTTTTGCTTTTTCCTGCTAATCCTAGCATGATAAAGAAGATTCAAAGAGAGTGAGATGCCAGCTCCTTTCATTCAGTCAGTAGCTTCAAACATTTCTGGACGGTTTTCAATGGCAAAAATCAATGAATATTGTAAATGCACAAACAGTAATATCTCCACATTGCAACGTGCAATTCTGAAATTTTTTGCTTTTTCCTGCTAATCCTGGCATGATAAAGAAGATTCAAAGAGAGTGAGATGCCAGCTCTTTTCATTCAGTCAGTAGCTTCAAACATTTCTGGTATATGAATAACATGGTTTTTCAATGGCAAAAATCAATGAATATTGTAAATGCACAAACAGTAATTTCTCCGCATTGCAAGGTGCAATTCTGAAATTTTTTGCTTTTTCCTGCTAATCCTAGCATGATAAAGAAGATTCAAAGAGAGTGAGATTCCAGCTCCTTTCATTCAGTCAGTAGCTTCAAACATTTCTGGACGTTTTTCACTGGCAAAAATCAATGAATATTGTAAATGCACAAACAGTAATATCTCCACATTGCAACGTGCAATTCTGAAATTTTTTGCTTTTTCCTGCTCCTCTTAGCATGATAAAGAAGATTCAAAGAGAGTGAGCTGCCAGATCTTTTCATTCAGTCAGTAGCTTCAAACATTTCTGGTATATGAATAACATGATGTTTTTCAATGGCAAAAATCAATGAATATTGTAAATGCACAAACAGTAATTTCTCCGCATTGCAAGGTGCAATTCTGAAATTTTTTGCTCTTTCCTGCTAATCCTAGCATGATAAAGAAGATTCAAAGAGAGTGAGATGCCAGCTCCTTTCATTCAGTCAGTAGCTTCAAACATTTCTGGACATTTTTCAATGGCAAAAATCAATGAATATTGTAAATGCACAAACAGTAATATCTCCACATTGCAAGGTGCAATTCTGAAATTTTTTGCTTTTTCCTGCTAATCCTGGCATGATAAAGAAGATTCAAAGAGAGTGAGATGCCAGCTCTTTTCATTCAGTCAGTAGCTTCAAACATTTCTGGTATATGAATAACATGATGTTTTTCAATGGCAAAAATCAATGAATATTGTAAATGCACAAACAGTAATTTCTCCGCATTGCAAGGTGCAATTCTGAAATTTTTTGCTTTTTCCTGCTAATCCTAGCATGATAAAGAAGATTCAAAGAGATTGAGATGCCAGCTCCTTTCATTCAGTCAGTAGCTTCAAACATTTCTTTACGTTTTTCAATGGCAAAAATCAATGAATATTGTAAATGCACAAACAGTAATATCTCCACATTGCAAGGTGCAATTCTGAAATTTTTTGCTTTTTCCTGCTAATCCTAGCATGATAAAGAAGATTCAAAGAGAGTGAGATGCCAGCTCCTTTCATTCAGTCAGTAGCTTCAAACATTTCTGGACGGTTTTCAATGGCAAAAATCAATGAATATTGTAAATGCACAAACAGTAATATCTCCACATTGCAACGTGCAATTCTGAAATTTTTTGCTTTTTCCTGCTAATCCTGGCATGATAAAGAAGATTCAAAGAGAGTGAGATGCCAGCTCTTTTCATTCAGTCAGTAGCTTCAAACATTTCTGGTATATGAATAACATGATGTTTTTCAATGGCAAAAATCAATGAATATTGTAAATGCACAAACAGTAATTTCTCCGCATTGCAAGGTGCAATTCTGAAATTTTTTGCTTTTTCCTGCTAATCCTAGCATGATAAAGAAGATTCAAAGAGAGTGAGATGCCAGCTCCTTTCATTCAGTCAGTAGCTTCAAACATTTCTGGACGTTTTTCAATGGCAAAAATCAATGAATATTGTAAATGCACAAACAGTAATATCTCCACATTGCAACGTGCAATTCTGAAATTTTTTGCTTTTTCCTGCTCCTCTTAGCATGATAAAGAAGATTCAAAGAGAGTGAGCTGCCAGCTCTTTTCATTCAGTCAGTAGCTTCAAACATTTCTGGTATATGAATAACATGATGTTTTTCAATGGCAAAAATCAATGAATATTGTAAATGCACAAACAGTAATTTCTCCGCATTGCAAGGTGCAATTCTGAAATTTTTTGCTTTTTCCTGCTAATCCTAGCATGATAAAGAAGATTCAAAGAGAGTGAGATGCCAGCTCCTTTCATTCAGTCAGTAGCTTCAAACATTTCTGGACGTTTTTCAATGGCAAAAATCAATGAATATTGTAAATGCACAAACAGTAATATCTCCACATTGCAAGGTGCAATTCTGAAATTTTTTGCTTTTTCCTGCTAATCCTGGCATGATAAAGAAGATTCAAAGAGAGTGAGATGCCAGCTCTTTTCATTCAGTCAGTAGCTTCAAACATTTCTGGTATATGAATAACATGATATTTTTCAATGGCAAAAATCAATGAATATTGTAAATGCACAAACAGTAATTTCTCCGCATTGCAAGGTGCAATTCTGAAACTTTTTGCTTTTTCCTGCTAATCCTAGCATGATAAAGAAGATTCAAAGAGAGTGAGATGCCAGCTCCTTTCATTCAGTCAGTAGCTTCAAACATTTCTGGACGTTTTTCAATGGCAAAAATCAATGAATATTGTAAATGCACAAACAGTAATATCTCCACATTGCAACGTGCAATTCTGAAATTTTTTGCTTTTTCCTGCTCCTCTTAGCATGATAAAGAAGATTCAAAGAGAGTGAGATGCCAGCTCTTTTCATTCAGTCAGTAGCTTCAAACATTTCTGGTATATGAATAACATGATGTTTTTCAATGGCAAAAATCAATGAATATTGTAAATGCACAAACAGTAATTTCTCCGCATTGCAAGGTGCAATTCTGAAATTTTTTGCTTTTTCCTGCTAATCCTAGCATGATAAAGAAGATTCAAAGAGAGTGAGATGCCAGCTCCTTTCATTCAGTCAGTAGCTTCAAACATTTCTGGACGGTTTTCAATGGCAAAAATCAATGAATATTGTAAATGCACAAACAGTAATATCTCCACATTGCAACGTGCAATTCTGAAATTTTTTGCTTTTTCCTGCTAATCCTGGCATGATAAAGAAGATTCAAAGAGAGTGAGATGCCAGCTCTTTTCATTCAGTCAGTAGCTTCAAACATTTCTGGTATATGAATAACATGATGTTTTTCAATGGCAAAAATCAATGAATATTGTAAATGCACAAACAGTAATTTCTCCGCATTGCAAGGTGCAATTCTGAAATTTTTTGCTTTTTCCTGCTAATCCTAGCATGATAAAGAAGATTCAAAGAGAGTGAGATGCCAGCTCCTTTCATTCAGTCAGTAGCTTCAAACATTTCTGGACGTTTTTCAATGGCAAAAATCAATGAATATTGTAAATGCACAAACAGTAATATCTCCACATTGCAACGTGCAATTCTGAAATTTTTTGCTTTTTCCTGCTCCTCTTAGCATGATAAAGAAGATTCAAAGAGAGTGAGCTGCCAGCTCTTTTCATTCAGTCAGTAGCTTCAAACATTTCTGGTATATGAATAACATGATGTTTTTCAATGGCAAAAATCAATGAATATTGTAAATGCACAAACAGTAATTTCTCCGCATTGCAAGGTGCAATTCTGAAATTTTTTGCTTTTTCCTGCTAATCCTAGCATGATAAAGAAGATTCAAAGAGAGTGAGATGCCAGCTCCTTTCATTCAGTCAGTAGCTTCAAACATTTCTGGACGTTTTTCAATGGCAAAAATCAATGAATATTGTAAATGCACAAACAGTAATATCTCCACATTGCAAGGTGCAATTCTGAAATTTTTTGCTTTTTCCTGCTAATCCTGGCATGATAAAGAAGATTCAAAGAGAGTGAGATGCCAGCTCTTTTCATTCAGTCAGTAGCTTCAAACATTTCTGGTATATGAATAACATGATATTTTTCAATGGCAAAAATCAATGAATATTGTAAATGCACAAACAGTAATTTCTCCGCATTGCAAGGTGCAATTCTGAAACTTTTTGCTTTTTCCTGCTAATCCTAGCATGATAAAGAAGATTCAAAGAGAGTGAGATGCCAGCTCCTTTCATTCAGTCAGTAGCTTCAAACATTTCTGGACGTTTTTCAATGGCAAAAATCAATGAATATTGTAAATGCACAAACAGTAATATCTCCACATTGCAACGTGCAATTCTGAAATTTTTTGCTTTTTCCTGCTCCTCTTAGCATGATAAAGAAGATTCAAAGAGAGTGAGATGCCAGCTCTTTTCATTCAGTCAGTAGCTTCAAACATTTCTGGTATATGAATAACATGATGTTTTTCAATGGCAAAAATCAATGAATATTGTAAATGCACAAACAGTAATTTCTCCGCATTGCAAGGTGCAATTCTGAAATTTTTTGCTTTTTCCTGCTAATCCTAGCATGATAAAGAAGATTCAAAGAGAGTGAGATGCCAGCTCCTTTCATTCAGTCAGTAGCTTCAAACATTTCTGGACGTTTTTCAATGGCAAAAATCAATGAATATTGTAAATGCACAAACAGTAATATCTCCACATTGCAAGGTGCAATTCTGAAATTTTTTGCTTTTTCCTGCTAATCCTGGCATGATAAAGAAGATTCAAAGAGAGTGAGATTCCAGCTCTTTTCATTCAGTCAGTAGCTTCAAACATTTCTGGTATATGAATAACATGATGTTTTTCAATGGCAAAAATCAATGAATATTGTAAATGCACAAACAGTAATTTCTCTGCATTGCAAGGTGCAATTCTGAAATTTTTTGCTTTTTCCTGCTAATCCTAGCATGTTAAAGAAGATTCAAAGAGAGTGAGATGCCAGCTCCTTTCATTCAGTCAGTAGCTTCAAACATTTCTGGACGTTTTTCAATGGCAAAAATCAATGAATATTGTAAATGCACAAACAGTAATATCTCCACATTGCAACGTGCAATTCTGAAATTTTTTGCTTTTTCCTGCTCCTCTTAGCATGATAAAGAAGATTCAAAGAGAGTGAGCTGCCAGCTCTTTTCATTCAGTCAGTAGCTTCAAACATTTCTGGTATATGAATAACATGATGTTTTTCAATGGCAAAAATCAATGAATATTGTAAATGCACAAACAGTAATTTCTCCGCATTGCAAGGTGCAATTCTGAAATTTTTTGCTTTTTCCTGCTAATCCTAGCATGATAAAGAAGATTCAAAGAGAGTGAGATGCCAGCTCCTTTCATTCAGTCAGTAGCTTCAAACATTTCTGGACGTTTTTCAATGGCAAAAATCAATGAATATTGTAAATGCACAAACAGTAATATCTCCACATTGCAAGGTGCAATTCTGAAATTTTTTGCTTTTTCCTGCTAATCCTGGCATGATAAAGAAGATTCAAAGAGAGTGAGCTGCCAGCTCTTTTCATTCAGTCAGTAGCTTCAAACATTTCTGGTATATGAATAACATGATATTTTTCAATGGCAAAAATCAATGAATATTGTAAATGCACAAACAGTAATTTCTCCGCATTGCAAGGTGCAATTCTGAAACTTTTTGCTTTTTCCTGCTAATCCTAGCATGATAAAGAAGATTCAAAGAGAGTGAGATGCCAGCTCCTTTCATTCAGTCAGTAGCTTCAAACATTTCTGGACGTTTTTCAATGGCAAAAATCAATGAATATTGTAAATGCACAAACAGTAATATCTCCACATTGCAACGTGCAATTCTGAAATTTTTTGCTTCTTCCTGCTCCTCTTAGCATGATAAAGAAGATTCAAAGAGAGTGAGATGCCAGCTCTTTTCATTCAGTCAGTAGCTTCAAACATTTCTGGTATATGAATAACATGATGTTTTTCAATGGCAAAAATCAATGAATATTGTAAATGCACAAACAGTAATTTCTCCGCATTGCAAGGTGCAATTCTGAAATTTTTTGCTTTTTCCTGCTAATCCTAGCATGATAAAGAAGATTCAAAGAGAGTGAGATGCCAGCTCCTTTCATTCAGTCAGTAGCTTCAAACATTTCTGGACGTTTTTCAATGGCAAAAATCAATGAATATTGTAAAGGCACAAACAGTAATATCTCCACATTGCAAGGTGCAATTCTGAAATTTTTTGCTTTTTCCTGCTAATCCTGGCATGATAAAGAAGATTCAAAGAGAGTGAGATGCCAGCTCTTTTCATTCAGTCAGTAGCTTCAAACATTTCTGGTATATGAATAACATGGTTTTTCAAAGGCAAAAATCAATGAATATTGTAAATGCACAAACAGTAATTTCTCCGCATTGCAAGGTGCAATTCTGAAATTTTTTGCTTTTTCCTGCTAATCCTAGCATGATAAAGAAGATTCAAAGAGGGTGAGATGCCAGCTCCTTTCATTCAGTCAGTAGCTTCAAACATTTCTGGACGTTTTTCAATGGCAAAAATCAATGAATATTGTAAATGCACAAACAATAATATCTCCACATTGCAACGTGCAATTCTGAAATTTTTTGCTTTTTCCTGCTCCTCTTAGCATGATAAAGAAGATTCAAAGAGAGTGAGCTGCCAGCTCTTTTCATTCAGTCAGTAGCTTCAAACTTTTCTGGTATATGAATAACATGATGTTTTTCAATGGCAAAAATCAATGAATATTGTAAATGCACAAACAGTAATTTCTCCGCATTGCAAGGTGCAATTCTGAAATTTTTTGCTTTTTCCTGCTAATCCTAGCATGATAAAGAAGATTCAAAGAGAGTGAGATGCCAGCTCCTTTCATTCAGTCAGTAGCTTCAAACATTTCTGGATGTTTTTCAATGGCAAAAATCAATGAATATTGTAAATGCACAAACAGTAATATCTCCACATTGCAAGGTGCAATTCTGAAATTTTTTGCTTTTTCCTGCTAATCCTGGCATGATAAAGAAGATTCAAAGAGAGTGAGATGCCAGCTCTTTTCATTCAGTCAGTAGCTTCAAACATTTCTGGTATATGAATAACATGATGTTTTTCAATGGCAAAAATCAATGAATATTGTAAATGCACAACCAGTAATTTCTCCGCATTGCAAGGTGCAATTCTGAAATTTTTTGCTTTTTCCTGCTAATCCTAGCATGATAAAGAAGATTCAAAGAGAGTGAGATGCCAGCTCCTTTCATTCAGTCAGTAGCTTCAAACATTTCTGGACGTTTTTCAATGGCAAAAATCAATGAATATTGTAAATGCACAAACAGTAATATCTCCACATTGCAAGGTGCAATTCTGAAATTTTTTGCTTTTTCCTGCTAATCCTGGCATGATAAAGAAGATTCAAAGAGAGTGAGATTCCAGCTCTTTTCATTCAGTCAGTAGCTTCAAACATTTCTGGTATATGAATAACATGATGTTTTTCAATGGCAAAAATCAATGAATATTGTAAATGCACAAACAGTAATTTCTCCGCATTGCAAGGTGCAATTCTGAAATTTTTTGCTTTTTCCTGCTCCTCTTAGCATGATAAAGAAGATTCAAAGAGAGTGAGATGCCAGCTCTTTTCATTCAGTCAGTAGCTTCAAACATTTCTGGTATATGAATAACATGAGGTTTTTCAATGGCAAAAATCAATGAATATTGTAAATGCACAAACAGTAATTTCTCCGCATTGCAAGGTGCAATTCTGAAATTTTTTGCTTTTTCCTGCTAATCCTAGCATGATAAAGAAGATTCAAAGAGAGTGAGATGCCAGCTCCTTTCATTCAGTCAGTAGCTTCAAACATTTCTGGTATATGAATAACATGAGGTTTTTCAATGGCAAAAATCAATGAATATTGTAAATGCACAAACAGTAATATCTCCACATTGCAAGGTGCAATTCTGAAATTTTTTGCTTTTTCCTGCTAATCCTGGCATGATAAAGAAGATTCAAAGAGAGTGAGATGCCAGCTCTTTTCATTCAGTCAGTAGCTTCAAACATTTCTGGTATATGAATAACATGATGTTTTTCAATGGCAAAAATCAATGAATATTGTAAATGCACAAACAGTAATTTCTCCGCATTGCAAGGTGCAATTCTGAAATTTTTTGCTTTTTCCTGCTAATCCTAGCATGATAAAGAAGATTCAAAGAGATTGAGATGCCAGCTCCTTTCATTCAGTCAGTAGCTTCAAACATTTCTGGACGTTTTTCAATGGCAAAAATCAATGAATATTGTAAATGCACAAACAGTAATATCTCCACATTGCAAGGTGCAATTCTGAATTTTTTTGCTTTTTCCTGCTAATCCTAGCATGATAAAGAAGATTCAAAGAGAGTGAGATGCCAGCTCCTTTCATTCAGTCAGTAGCTTCAAACATTTCTGGACGGTTTTCAATGGCAAAAATCAATGAATATTGTAAATGCACAAACAGTAATATCTCCACATTGCAACGTGCAATTCTGAAATTTTTTGCTTTTTCCTGCTAATCCTGGCATGATAAAGAAGATTCAAAGAGAGTGAGATGCCAGCTCTTTTCATTCAGTCAGTAGCTTCAAACATTTCTGGTATATGAATAACATGGTTTTTCAATGGCAAAAATCAATGAATATTGTAAATGCACAAACAGTAATTTCTCCGCATTGCAAGGTGCAATTCTGAAATTTTTTGCTTTTTCCTGCTAATCCTAGCATGATAAAGAAGATTCAAAGAGAGTGAGATGCCAGCTCCTTTCATTCAGTCAGTAGCTTCAAACATTTCTGGACGTTTTTCAATGGCAAAAATCAATGAATATTGTAAATGCACAAACAGTAATATCTCCACATTGCAACGTGCAATTCTGAAATTTTTTGCTTTTTCCTGCTCCTCTTAGCATGATAAAGAAGATTCAAAGAGAGTGAGCTGCCAGCTCTTTTCATTCAGTCAGTAGCTTGAAACATTTCTGGTATATGAATAAAATGATGTTTTTCAATGGCAAAAATCAATGAATATTGTAAATGCACAAACAGTAATTTCTCCGCATTGCAAGGTGCAATTCTGAAATTTTTTGCTTTTTCCTGCTAATCCTAGCATGATAAAGAAGATTCAAAGAGAGTGAGATGCCAGCTCCTTTCATTCAGTCAGTAGCTTCAAACATTTCTGGACGTTTTTCAATGGCAAAAATCAATGAATATTGTAAATGCACAAACAGTAATATCTCCACATTGCAAGGTGCAATTCTGAAATTTTTTGCTTTTTCCTGCTAATCCTGGCATGATAAAGAAGATTCAAAGAGAGTGAGATGCCAGCTCTTTTCATTCAGTCAGTAGCTTCAAACATTTCTGGTATATGAATAACATGATGTTTTTCAATGGCAAAAATCAATGAATATTGTAAATGCACAAACAGTAATTTCTCCGCATTGCAAGGTGCAATTCTGAAATTTTTTGCTTTTTCCTGCTAATCCTAGCATGATAAAGAAGATTCAAAGAGAGTGAGATGCCAGCTCCTTTCATTCAGTCAGTAGCTTCAAACATTTCTGGACGTTTTTCAATGGCAAAAATCAATGAATATTGTAAATGCACAAACAGTAATATCTCCACATTGCAACGTGCAATTCTGAAATTTTTTGCTTTTTCCTGCTCCTCTTAGGATGATAAAGAAGATTCAAAGAGAGTGAGCTGCCAGCTCTTTTCATTCAGTCAGTAGCTTCAAACATTTCTGGTATATGAATAACATGATGTTTTTCAATGGCAAAAATCAATGAATATTGTAAATGCACAAACAGTAATTTCTCCGCATTGCAAGGTGCAATTCTGAAATTTTTTGCTTTTTCCTGCTAATCCTAGCATGATAAAGAAGATTCAAAGAGAGTGAGATGCCAGCTCCTTTCATTCAGTCAGTAGCTTCAAACATTTCTGGACGTTTTTCATAGGCAAAAATCAATGAATATTGTAAATGCACAAACAGTAATATCTCCACATTGCAAGGTGCAATTCTGAAATTTTTTGCTTTTTCCTGCTAATCCTGGCATGATAAAGAAGATTCAAAGAGAGTGAGATGCCAGCTCCTTTCATTCAGTCAGTAGCTTCAAACATTTCTGGATGTTTTTCAATGGCAAAAATCAATGAATATTGTAAATGCACAAACAGTAATATCTCCACATTGAAAGGTGCAATTCTGAAATTTTTTGCTTTTTCCTGCTCCTCTTAGCAAGATAAAGAAGATTCAAAGAGAGTGAGATGCCAGCTCTTTTCATTCAGTCAGTAGCTTCAAACATCTCTGGTATATGAATAACATGATGTTTTTCAATGGCAAAAATCAATGAATATTGTAAATGCACAAACAGTAATTTCTCCGCATTGTAAGGTGCAATTCTGAAATTTTTTGCTTTTTCCTGCTAATCCTAGCATGATAAAGAAGATTCAAAGAGAGTGAGATGCCAGCTCCTTTCATTCAGTCAGTAGCTTCAAACATTTCTGGACGTTTTTCAATGGCAAAAATCAATGAATATTGTAAATGCACAAACAGTAATATCTCCACATTGCAAGGTGCAATTCTGAAATTTTTTGCTTTTTCCTGCTTCTCTTAGCATGATAAAGAAGATTCAAAGAGAGTGAGATGCCAGCTCTTTTCATTCAGTCAGTAGCTTCAAACATTTCTGGTATATGAATAACATGAGGTTTTTCAATGGCAAAAATCAATGAATATTGTAAATGCACAAACAGTAATTTCTCCGCATTGCAAGGTGCAATTCTGAAATTTTTTGCTCTTTCCTGCTAATCCTAGCATGATAAAGAAGATTCAAAGAGAGTGAGATGCCAGCTCCTTTCATTCAGTCAGTAGCTTCAAACATTTCTGGACGGTTTTCAATGGCAAAAATCAATGAATATTGTAAATGCACAAACAGTAATATCTCCACATTGCAAGGTGCAATTCTGAAATTTTTTGCTTTTTCCTGCTAATCCTGGCATGATAAAGAAGATTCAAAGAGAGTGAGATGCCAGCTCTTTTCATTCAGTCAGTAGCTTCAAACATTTCTGGTATATGAATAACATGATGTTTTTCAATGGCAAAAATCAATGAATATTGTAAATGCACAAACAGTAATTTCTCCGCATTGCAAGGTGCAATTCTGAAATTTTTTGCTTTTTCCTGCTAATCCTAGCATGATAAAGAACATTCAAAGAGATTGAGATGCCAGCTCCTTTCATTCAGTCAGTAGCTTCAAACATTTCTTTACGTTTTTCAATGGCAAAAATCAATGAATATTGTAAATGCACAAACAGTAATATCTCCACATTGCAAGGTGCAATTCTGAAATTTTTTGCTTTTTCCTGCTAATCCTAGCATGATAAAGAAGATTCAAAGAGAGTGAGATGCCAGCTCCTTTCATTCAGTCAGTAGCTTCAAACATTTCTGGACGGTTTTCAATGGCAAAAATCAATGAATATTGTAAATGCACAAACAGTAATATCTCCACATTGCAACGTGCAATTCTGAAATTTTTTGCTTTTTCCTGCTAATCCTGGCATGATAAAGAAGATTCAAAGAGAGTGAGATGCCAGCTCTTTTCATTCAGTCAGTAGCTTCAAACATTTCTGGTATATGAATAACATGGTTTTTCAATGGCAAAAATCAATGAATATTGTAAATGCACAAACAGTAATTTCTCCGCATTGCAAGGTGCAATTCTGAAATTTTTTGCTTTTTCCTGCTAATCCTAGCATGATAAAGAAGATTCAAAGAGAGTGAGATTCCAGCTCCTTTCATTCAGTCAGTAGCTTCAAACATTTCTGGACGTTTTTCACTGGCAAAAATCAATGAATATTGTAAATGCACAAACAGTAATATCTCCACATTGCAACGTGCAATTCTGAAATTTTTTGCTTTTTCCTGCTCCTCTTAGCATGATAAAGAAGATTCAAAGAGAGTGAGATGCCAGCTCCTTTCATTCAGTCAGTAGCTTCAAACATTTCTGGACGGTTTTCAATGGCAAAAATCAATGAATATTGTAAATGCACAAACAGTAATTTCTCCGCATTGCAAGGTGCAATTCTGAAATTTTTTGCTTTTTCCTGCTAATCCTAGCATGATAAAGAAGATTCAAAGAGAGTGAGATGCCAGCTCCTTTCATTCAGTCAGTAGCTTCAAACATTTCTGGACGTTTTTCAATGGCAAAAATCAATGAATATTGTAAATGCACAAACAGTAATATCTCCACATTGCAACGTGCAATTCTGAAATTTTTTGCTTTTTCCTGCTCCTCTTAGCATGATAAAGAAGATTCAAAGAGAGTGAGCTGCCAGCTCTTTTCATTCAGTCAGTAGCTTCAAACATTTCTGGTATATGAATAACATGATGTTTTTCAATGGCAAAAATCAATGAATATTGTAAATGCACAAACAGTAATTTCTCCGCATTGCAAGGTGCAATTCTGAAATTTTTTGCTTTTTCCTGCTCCTCTTAGCATGATAAAGAAGATTCAAAGAGAGTGAGATGCCAGCTCTTTTCATTCAGTCAGTAGCTTCAAACATCTCTGGTATCTGAATAACATGATGTTTTTCAATGGCAAAAATCAATGAATATTGTAAATGCACAAACAGTAATTTCTCCGCATTGCAAGGTGCAATTCTGAAATTTTTTGCTTTTTCCTGCTAATCCTAGCATGATAAAGAAGATTCAAAGAGAGTGAGATGCCAGCTCCTTTCATTCAGTCAGTAGCTTCAAACATTTCTGGATGTTTTTCAATGGCAAAAATCAATGAATATTGTAAATGCACAAACAGTAATATCTCCACATTGCAAGGTGCAATTCTGAAATTTTTTGCTTTTTCCTGCTCCTCTTAGCATGATAAAGAAGATTCAAAGAGAGTGAGATGCCAGCTCTTTTCATTCAGTCAGTAGCTTCAAACATCTCTGGTATATGAATAACATGATGTTTTTCAATGGCAAAAATCAATGAATATTGTAAATGCACAAACAGTAATTTCTCCGCATTGCAAGGTGCAATTCTGAAATTTTTTGCTTTTTCCTGCTAATCCTAGCATGATAAAGAAGATTCAAAGAGAGTGAGATGCCAGCTCCTTTCATTCAGTCAGTAGCTTCAAACATTTCTGGACGTTTTTCAATGGCAAAAATCAATGAATATTGTAAATGCACAAACAGTAATATCTCCACATTGCAACGTGCAATTCTGAAATTTTTTGCTTTTTCCTGCTCCTCTTAGCATGATAAAGAAGATTCAAAGAGAGTGAGATGCCAGCTCTTTTCATTCAGTCAGTAGCTTCAAACATTTCTGGTATATGAATAACATGATGTTTTTCAATGGCAAAAATCAATGAATATTGTAAATGCACAAACAGTAATTTCTCCGCATTGCAAGGTGCAATTCTGAAATTTTTTGCTTTTTCCTGCTAATCCTAGCATGATAAAGAAGATTCAAAGAGAGTGAGATGCCAGCTCCTTTCATTCAGTCAGTAGCTTCAAACATTTCTGGACGGTTTTCAATGGCAAAAATCAATGAATATTGTAAATGCACAAACAGTAATATCTCCACATTGCAAGGTGCAATTCTGAAATTTTTTGCTTTTTCCTGCTAATCCTGGCATGATAAAGAAGATTCAAAGAGAGTGAGATGCCAGCTCTTTTCATTCAGTCAGTAGCTTCAAACATTTCTGGTATATGAATAACATGATGTTTTTCAATGGCAAAAATCAATGAATATTGTAAATGCACAAACAGTAATTTCTCCGCATTGCAAGGTGCAATTCTGAAATTTTTTGCTTTTTCCTGCTAATCCTAGCATGATAAAGAAGATTCAAAGAGATTGAGATGCCAGCTCCTTTCATTCAGTCAGTAGCTTCAAACATTTCTTTACGTTTTTCAATGGCAAAAATCAATGAATATTGTAAATGCACAAACAGTAATATCTCCACATTGCAAGGTGCAATTCTGAAATTTTTAGCTTTTTCCTGCTAATCCTAGCATGATAAAGAAGATTCAAAGAGAGTGAGATGCCAGCTCCTTTCATTCAGTCAGTAGCTTCAAACATTTCTGGACGGTTTTCAATGGCAAAAATCAATGAATATTGTAAATGCACAAACAGTAATATCTCCACATTGCAAGGTGCAATTCTGAAATTTTTTGCTTTTTCCTGCTAATCCTGGCATGATAAAGAAGATTCAAAGAGAGTGAGATGCCAGCTCTTTTCATTCAGTCAGTAGCTTCAAACATTTCTGGTATATGAATAACATGATGTTTTTCAATGGCAAAAATCAATGAATATTGTAAATGCACAAACAGTAATTTCTCCGCATTGCAAGGTGCAATTCTGAAATTTTTTGCTTTTTCCTGCTAATCCTAGCATGATAAAGAACATTCAAAGAGATTGAGATGCCAGCTCCTTTCATTCAGTCAGTAGCTTCAAACATTTCTTTACGTTTTTCAATGGCAAAAATCAATGAATATTGTAAATGCACAAACAGTAATATCTCCACATTGCAAGGTGCAATTCTGAAATTTTTTGCTTTTTCCTGCTAATCCTAGCATGATAAAGAAGATTCAAAGAGAGTGAGATGCCAGCTCCTTTCATTCAGTCAGTAGCTTCAAACATTTCTGGACGGTTTTCAATGGCAAAAATCAATGAATATTGTAAATGCACAAACAGTAATATCTCCACATTGCAACGTGCAATTCTGAAATTTTTTGCTTTTTCCTGCTAATCCTGGCATGATAAAGAAGATTCAAAGAGAGTGAGATGCCAGCTCTTTTCATTCAGTCAGTAGCTTCAAACATTTCTGGTATATGAATAACATGGTTTTTCAATGGCAAAAATCAATGAATATTGTAAATGCACAAACAGTAATTTCTCCGCATTGCAAGGTGCAATTCTGAAATTTTTTGCTTTTTCCTGCTAATCCTAGCATGATAAAGAAGATTCAAAGAGAGTGAGATTCCAGCTCCTTTCATTCAGTCAGTAGCTTCAAACATTTCTGGACGTTTTTCACTGGCAAAAATCAATGAATATTGTAAATGCACAAACAGTAATATCTCCACATTGCAACGTGCAATTCTGAAATTTTTTGCTTTTTCCTGCTCCTCTTAGCATGATAAAGAAGATTCAAAGAGAGTGAGCTGCCAGCTCTTTTCATTCAGTCAGTAGCTTCAAACATTTCTGGTATATGAATAACATGATGTTTTTCAATGGCAAAAATCAATGAATATTGTAAATGCACAAACAGTAATTTCTCCGCATTGCAAGGTGCAATTCTGAAATTTTTTGCTCTTTCCTGCTAATCCTAGCATGATAAAGAAGATTCAAAGAGAGTGAGATGCCAGCTCCTTTCATTCAGTCAGTAGCTTCAAACATTTCTGGACGTTTTTCAATGGCAAAAATCAATGAATATTGTAAATGCACAAACAGTAATATCTCCACATTGCAAGGTGCAATTCTGAAATTTTTTGCTTTTTCCTGCTAATCCTAGCATGATAAAGAAGATTCAAAGAGAGTGAGATGCCAGCTCCTTTCATTCAGTCAGTAGCTTCAAACATTTCTGGACGGTTTTCAATGGCAAAAATCAATGAATATTGTAAATGCACAAACAGTAATATCTCCACATTGCAACGTGCAATTCTGAAATTTTTTGCTTTTTCCTGCTAATCCTGGCATGATAAAGAAGATTCAAAGAGAGTGAGATGCCAGCTCTTTTCATTCAGTCAGTAGCTTCAAACATTTCTGGTATATGAATAACATGGTTTTTCAATGGCAAAAATCAATGAATATTGTAAATGCACAAACAGTAATTTCTCCGCATTGCAAGGTGCAATTCTGAAATTTTTTGCTTTTTCCTGCTAATCCTAGCATGATAAAGAAGATTCAAAGAGAGTGAGATTCCAGCTCCTTTCATTCAGTCAGTAGCTTCAAACATTTCTGGACGTTTTTCACTGGCAAAAATCAATGAATATTGTAAATGCACAAACAGTAATATCTCCACATTGCAACGTGCAATTCTGAAATTTTTTGCTTTTTCCTGCTCCTCTTAGCATGATAAAGAAGATTCAAAGAGAGTGAGCTGCCAGCTCTTTTCATTCAGTCAGTAGCTTCAAACATTTCTGGTATATGAATAACATGATGTTTTTCAATGGCAAAAATCAATGAATATTATAAATGCACAAACAGTAATTTCTCCGCATTGCAAGGTGCAATTCTGAAATTTTTTGCTCTTTCCTGCTAATCCTAGCATGATAAAGAAGATTCAAAGAGAGTGAGATGCCAGCTCCTTTCATTCAGTCAGTAGCTTCAAACATTTCTGGACGTTTTTCAATGGCAAAAATCAATGAATATTGTAAATGCACAAACAGTAATATCTCCACATTGCAAGGTGCAATTCTGAAATTTTTTGCTTTTTCCTGCTAATCCTGGCATGATAAAGAAGATTCAAAGAGAGTGAGATGCCAGCTCTTTTCATTCAGTCAGTAGCTTCAACCATTTCTGGTATATGAATAACATGATGTTTTTCAATGGCAAAAATCAATGAATATTGTAAATGCACAAACAGTAATTTCTCCGCATTGCAAGGTGCAATTCTGAAATTTTTTGCTTTTTCCTGCTAATCCTAGCATGATAAAGAAGATTCAAAGAGATTGAGATGCCAGCTCCTTTCATTCAGTCAGTAGCTTCAAACATTTCTTTACGTTTTTCAATGGCAAAAATCAATGAATATTGTAAATGCACAAACAGTAATATCTCCACATTGCAAGGTGCAATTCTGAAATTTTTTGCTTTTTCCTGCTAATCCTAGCATGATAAAGAAGATTCAAAGAGAGTGAGATGCCAGCTCCTTTCATTCAGTCAGTAGCTTCAAACATTTCTGGACGGTTTTCAATGGCAAAAATCAATGAATATTGTAAATGCACAAACAGTAATATCTCCACATTGCAACGTGCAATTCTGAAATTTTTTGCTTTTTCCTGCTAATCCTGGCATGATAAAGAAGATTCAAAGAGAGTGAGATGCCAGCTCTTTTCATTCAGTCAGTAGCTTCAAACATTTCTGATATATGAATAACATGGTTTTTCAATGGCAAAAATCAATGAATATTGTAAATGCACAAACAGTAATTTCTCCGCATTGCAAGGTGCAATTCTGAAATTTTTTGCTTTTTCCTGCTAATCCTAGCATGATAAAGAAGATTCAAAGAGAGTGAGATGCCAGCTCCTTTCATTCAGTCAGTAGCTTCAAACATTTCTGGACGTTTTTCAATGGCAAAAATCAATGAATATTGTAAATGCACAAACAGTAATATCTCCACATTGCAACGTGCAATTCTGAAATTTTTTGCTTTTTCCTGCTCCTCTTAGCATGATAAAGAAGATTCAAAGAGAGTGAGCTGCCAGCTCTTTTCATTCAGTCAGTAGCTTCAAACATTTCTGGTATATGAATAACATGATGTTTTTCAATGGCAAAAATCAATGAATATTATAAATGCACAAACAGTAATTTCTCCGCATTGCAAGGTGCAATTCTGAAATTTTTTGCTCTTTCCTGCTAATCCTAGCATGATAAAGAAGATTCAAAGAGAGTGAGATGCCAGCTCCTTTCATTCAGTCAGTAGCTTCAAACATTTCTGGACGTTTTTCAATGGCAAAAATCAATGAATATTGTAAATGCACAAACAGTAATATCTCCACATTGCAAGGTGCAATTCTGAAATTTTTTGCTTTTTCCTGCTAATCCTGGCATGATAAAGAAGATTCAAAGAGAGTGAGATGCCAGCTCTTTTCATTCAGTCAGTAGCTTCAACCATTTCTGGTATATGAATAACATGATGTTTTTCAATGGCAAAAATCAATGAATATTGTAAATGCACAAACAGTAATTTCTCCGCATTGCAAGGTGCAATTCTGAAATTTTTTGCTTTTTCCTGCTAATCCTAGCATGATAAAGAAGATTCAAAGAGATTGAGATGCCAGCTCCTTTCATTCAGTCAGTAGCTTCAAACATTTCTTTACGTTTTTCAATGGCAAAAATCAATGAATATTGTAAATGCACAAACAGTAATATCTCCACATTGCAAGGTGCAATTCTGAAATTTTTTGCTTTTTCCTGCTAATCCTAGCATGATAAAGAAGATTCAAAGAGAGTGAGATGCCAGCTCCTTTCATTCAGTCAGTAGCTTCAAACATTTCTGGACGGTTTTCAATGGCAAAAATCAATGAATATTGTAAATGCACAAACAGTAATATCTCCACATTGCAACGTGCAATTCTGAAATTTTTTGCTTTTTCCTGCTAATCCTGGCATGATAAAGAAGATTCAAAGAGAGTGAGATGCCAGCTCTTTTCATTCAGTCAGTAGCTTCAAACATTTCTGATATATGAATAACATGGTTTTTCAATGGCAAAAATCAATGAATATTGTAAATGCACAAACAGTAATTTCTCCGCATTGCAAGGTGCAATTCTGAAATTTTTTGCTTTTTCCTGCTAATCCTAGCATGATAAAGAAGATTCAAAGAGAGTGAGATGCCAGCTCCTTTCATTCAGTCAGTAGCTTCAAACATTTCTGGACGTTTTTCAATGGCAAAAATCAATGAATATTGTAAATGCACAAACAGTAATATCTCCACATTGCAACGTGCAATTCTGAAATTTTTTGCTTTTTCCTGCTCCTCTTAGCATGATAAAGAAGATTCAAAGAGAGTGAGCTGCCAGCTCTTTTCATTCAGTCAGTAGCTTCAAACATTTCTGGTATATGAATAACATGATGTTTTTCAATGGCAAAAATCAATGAATATTGTAAATGCACAAACAGTAATTTCTCCGCATTGCAAGGTGCAATTCTGAAATTTTTTGCTCTTTCCTGCTAATCCTAGCATGATAAAGAAGATTCAAAGAGAGTGAGATGCCACCTCCTTTCATTCAGTCAGTAGCTTCAAACATTTCTGGACGTTTTTCAATGGCAAAAATCAATGAATATTGTAAATGCACAAACAGTAATATCTCCACATTGCAAGTTGCAATTCTGAAATTTTTTGCTTTTTCCTGCTAATCCTGGCATGATAAAGAAGATTCAAAGAGAGTGAGATGCCAGCTCTTTTCATTCAGTCAGTAGCTTCAAACATTTCTGGTATATGAATAACATGATGTTTTTCAATGGCAAAAATCAATGAATATTGTAAATGCACAAACAGTAATTTCTCCGCATTGCAAGGTGCAATTCTGAAATTTTTTGCTTTTTCCTGCTAATCCTAGCATGATAAAGAAGATTCAAAGAGATTGAGATGCCAGCTCCTTTCATTCAGTCAGTAGCTTCAAACATTTCTTTACGTTTTTCAATGGCAAAAATCAATGAATATTGTAAATGCACAAACAGTAATATCTCCACATTGCAAGGTGCAATTCTGAAATTTTTTGCTTTTTCCTGCTAATCCTAGCATGATAAAGAAGATTCAAAGAGAGTGAGATGCCAGATCCTTTCATTCAGTCAGTAGCTTCAAACATTTCTGGACGGTTTTCAATGGCAAAAATCAATGAATATTGTAAATGCACAAACAGTAATATCTCCACATTGCAACGTGCAATTCTGAAATTTTTTGCTTTTTCCTGCTAATCCTGGCATGATAAAGAAGATTCAAAGAGAGTGAGATGCCAGCTCTTTTCATTCAGTCAGTAGCTTCAAACATTTCTGGTATATGAATAACATGGTTTTTCAATGGCAAAAATCAATGAATATTGTAAATGCACAAACAGTAATTTCTCCGCATTGCAAGGTGCAATTCTGAAATTTTTTGCTTTTTCCTGCTAATCCTAGCATGATAAAGAAGATTCAAAGAGAGTGAGATGCCAGCTCCTTTCATTCAGTCAGTAGCTTCAAACATTTCTGGACGTTTTTCAATGGCAAAAATCAATGAATATTGTAAATGCACAAACAGTAATATCTCCACATTGCAACATGCAATTCTGAAATTTTTTGCTTTTTCCTGCTCCTCTTAGCATGATAAAGAAGATTCAAAGAGAGTGAGCTGCCAGCTCTTTTCATTCAGTCAGTAGCTTCAAACATTTCTGGTATATGAATAACATGATGTTTTTCAATGGCAAAAATCAATGAATATTGTAAATGCACAAACAGTAATTTCTCCGCATTGCAAGGTGCAATTCTGAAATTTTTTGCTTTTTCCTGCTAATCCTAGCATGATAAAGAAGATTCAAAGAGAGTGAGATGCCAGCTCCTTTCATTCAGTCAGTAGCTTCAAACATTTCTGGACGTTTTTCAATGGCAAAAATCAATGAATATTGTAAATGCACAAACAGTAATTTCTCCGCATTGCAAGGTGCAATTCTGAAATTTTTTGCTTTTTCCTGCTAATCCTAGCATGATAAAGAAGATTCAAAGAGAGTGAGATGCCAGCTCCTTTCATTCAGTCAGTAGCTTCAAACATTTCTGGACGTTTTTCAATGGCAAAAATCAATGAATATTGTAAATGCACAAACAGTAATATCTCCACATTGCAACGTGCAATTCTGAAATTTTTTGCTTTTTCCTGCTCCTCGTAGCATGATAAAGAAGATTCAAAGAGAGTGAGCTGCCAGCTCTTTTCATTCAGTCAGTAGCTTCAAACATTTCTGGTATATGAATAACATGATGTTTTTCAATGGCAAAAATCAATGAATATTGTAAATGCACAAACAGTAATTTCTCCGCATTGCAAGGTGCAATTCTGAAATTTTTTGCTTTTTCCTGCTAATCCTAGCATGATAAAGAAGATTCAAAGAGAGTGAGATGCCAGCTCCTTTCATTCAGTCAGTAGCTTCAAACATTTCTGGACGTTTTTCAATGGCAAAAATCAATGAATATTGTAAATGCACAAACAGTAATATCTCCACATTGCAACGTGCAATTCTGAAATTTTTTGCTTTTTCCTGCTCCTCTTAGCATGATAAAGAAGATTCAAAGAGAGTGAGATGCCAGCTCTTTTCATTCAGTCAGTAGCTTCAAACATTTCTGGTATATGAATAACATGAGGTTTTTCAATGGCAAAAATCAATGAATATTGTAAATGCACAAACAGTAATTTCTCCGCATTGCAAGGTGCAATTCTGAAATTTTTTGCTCTTTCCTGCTAATCCTAGCATGATAAAGAAGATTCAAAGAGAGTGAGATGCCAGCTCCTTTCATTCAGTCAGTAGCTTCAAACATTTCTGGACGTTTTTCAATGGCAAAAACTAATGAATATTGTAAATGCAAAAACAGTAATATCTCCACATTGCAAGGTGCAATTCTGAAATTTTTTGCTTTTTCCTGCTAATCCTGGCATGATAAAGAAGATTCAAAGAGAGTGAGATGCCAGCTCTTTTCATTCAGTCAGTAGCTTCAAACATTTCTGGTATATGAATAACATGATGTTTTTCAATGGCAAAAATCAATGAATATTGTAAATGCACAAACAGTAATTTCTCCGCATTGCAAGGTGCAATTCTGAAATTTTTTGCTTTTTCCTGCTAATCCTAGCATGATAAAGAAGATTCAAAGAGAGTGAGATGCCAGCTCCTTTCATTCAGTCAGTAGCTTCAAACATTTCTGGACGTTTTTCAATGGCAAAAATCAATGAATATTGTAAATGCACAAACAGTAATATCTCCACATTGCAACGTGCAATTCTGAAATTTTTTGCTTTTTCCTGCTCCTCTTAGCATGATAAAGAAGATTCAAAGAGAGTGAGCTGCCAGCTCTTTTCATTCAGTCAGTAGCTTCAAACATTTCTGGTATATGAATAACATGATGTTTTTCAATGGCAAAAATCAATGAATATTGTAAATGCACAAACAGTAATTTCTCCGCATTGCAAGGTGCAATTCTGAAATTTTTTGCTTTTTCCTGCTAATCCTAGCATGATAAAGAAGATTCAAAGAGAGTGAAATGCCAGCTCCTTTCATTCAGTCAGTAGCTTCAAACATTTCTGGACGTTTATCAATGGCAAAAATCAATGAATATTGTAAATGCACCAACAGTAATAACTCCACATTGCAACGTGCAATTCTGAAATTTTTTGCTTTTTCCTGCTCCTCTTAGCATGATAAAGAAGATTCAAAGAGAGTGAGATGCCAGCTCTTTTCATTCAGTCAGTAGCTTCAAACATTTCTGGTATATGAATAACATGAGGATTTTCAATGGCAAAAATCAATGAATATTGTAAATGCACAAACAGTAATTTCTCCGCATTGCAAGGTGCAATTCTGAAATTTTTTGCTCTTTCCTGCTAATCCTAGCATGATAAAGAAGATTCAAAGAGAGTGAGATGCCAGCTCCTTTCATTCAGTCAGTAGCTTCAAACATTTCTGGACGTTTTTCAATGGCAAAAATCAATGAATATTGTAAATGCACAAACAGTAATATCTCCACATTGCAAGGTGCAATTCTGAAATTTTTTGCTTTTTCCTGTTAATCCTGGCATGATAAAGAAGTTTCAAAGAGAGTGAGATGCCAGCTCTTTTCATTCAGTCAGTAGCTTCAAACATTTCTGGTATATGAATAACATGATGTTTTTCAATGGCAAAAATCAATGAATATTGTAAATGCACAAACAGTAATTTCTCCGCATTGCAAGGTGCAACTCTGAAATTTTTTGCTTTTTCCTGCTAATCCTAGCATGTAAAAAAGATTCAAAGAGAGTGAGATGCCAGCTCCTTTCATTCAGTCAGTAGCTTCAAACATTTCTGGACGTTTTTCAATGGCAAAAATCAATGAATATTGTAAATGCACAAACAGTAATATCTCCACATTGCAACGTGCAATTCTGAAATTTTTTGCTTTTTCCTGCTCCTCTTAGCATGATAAAGAAGATTCAAAGAGAGTGAGCTGCCAGCTCTTTTCATTCAGTCAGTAGCTTCAAACATTTCTGGTATATGAATAACATGATGTTTTTCAATGGCAAAAATCAATGAATATTGTAAATGCACAAACAGTAATTTCTCCGCATTGCAAGGTGCAATTCTGAAATTTTTTGCTTTTTCCTGCTAATCCTAGCATGATAAAGAAGATTCAAAGAGAGTGAGATGCCAGCTCCTTTCATTCAGTCAGTAGCTTCAAACATTTCTGGATGTTTTTCAATGGCAAAAATCAATGAATATTGTAAATGCACAAACAGTAATATCTCCACATTGCAACGTGCAATTCTGAAATTTTTTGCTTTTTCCTGCTCCTCTTAGCATGATAAAGAAGATTCAAAGAGAGTGAGCTGCCTGCTCTTTTCATTCAGTCAGTAGCTTCAAACATTTCTGGTATATGAATAACATGATGTTTTTCAATGGCAAAAATCAATGAATATTGTAAATGCACAAACAGTAATTTCTCCGCATTGCAAGGTGCAATTCTGAAATTTTTTGCTTTTTCCTGCTAATCCTAGCATGATAAAGAAGATTCAAAGAGAGTGAGATGCCAGCTCGTTTCATTCAGTCAGTAGCTTCAAACATTTCTGGACGTTTTTCAATGGCAAAAATCAATGAATATTGTAAATGCACAAACAGTAATATCTCCACATTGCAAGGTGCAATTCTGAAATTTTTTGCTTTTTCCTGCTCCTCTTAGCATGATAAAGAAGATTCAAAGAGAGTGAGATGCCAGCTCTTTTCATTCAGTCAGTAGCTTCAAACATTTCTGGTATATGAATAACATGAGGTTTTTCAATGGCAAAAATCAATGAATATTGTAAATGCACAAACAGTAATTTCTCCGCATTGCAAGGTGCAATTCTGAAATTTTTTGCTCTTTCCTGCTAATCCTAGCATGATAAAGAAGATTCAAAGAGAGTGAGATGCCAGCTCCTTTCATTCAGTCAGTAGCTTCAAACATTTCTGGACGTTTTCAATGGCAAAAATCAATGAATATTGTAAATGCACAAACAGTAATATCTCCACATTGCAAGGTGCAATTCTGAAATTTTTTGCTTTTTCCTGCTAATCCTGGCATGATAAAGAAGATTCAAAGAGAGTGAGATGCCAGCTCTTTTCATTCAGTCAGTAGCTTCAAACATTTCTGGTATATGAATAACATGATGTTTTTCAATGGCAAAAATCAATGAATATTGTAAATGCACAAACAGTAATTTCTCCGCATTGCAAGGTGCAATTCTGAAATTTTTTGCTTTTTCCTGCTAATCCTAGCATGATAAAGAAGATTCAAAGAGAGTGAGATGCCAGCTCCTTTCATTCAGTCAGTAGCTTCAAACATTTCTGGACGTTTTTCAATGGCAAAAATCAATGAATATTGTAAATGCACAAACAGTAATATCTCCACATTGCAACGTGCAATTCTGAAATTTTTTGCTTTTTCCTGCTCCTCTTAGCATGATAAAGAAGATTCAAAGAGAGTGAGATGCCAGCTCTTTTCATTCAGTCAGTAGCTTCAAACATTTCTGGTATATGAATAACATGAGGTTTTTCAATGGCAAAAATCAATGAATATTGTAAATGCACAAACAGTAATTTCTCCGCATTGCAAGGTGCAATTCTGAAATTTTTTGCTCTTTCCTGCTAATCCTAGCATGATAAAGAAGATTCAAAGAGAGTGAGATGCCAGCTCCTTTCATTCAGTCAGTAGCTTCAAACATTTCTGGACGTTTTTCAATGGCAAAAATCAATGAATATTGTAAATGCACAAACAGTAATATCTCCACATTGCAAGGTGCAATTCTGAAATTTTTTGCTTTTTCCTGTTAATCCTGGCATGATAAAGAAGTTTCAAAGAGAGTGAGATGCCAGCTCTTTTCATTCAGTCAGTAGCTTCAAACATTTCTGGTATATGAATAACATGATGTTTTTCAATGGCAAAAATCAATGAATATTGTAAATGCACAAACAGTAATTTCTCCGCATTGCAAGGTGCAATTCTGAAATTTTTTGCTTTTTCCTGCTAATCCTAGCATGATAAAGAAGATTCAAAGAGAGTGAGATGCCAGCTCCTTTCATTCAGTCAGTAGCTTCAAACATTTCTGGACGTTTTTCAATGGCAAAAATCAATGAATATTGTAAATGCACAAACAGTAATATCTCCACATTGCAACGTGCAATTCTGAAATTTTTTGCTTTTTCCTGCTCCTCTTAGCATGATAAAGAAGATTCAAAGAGAGTGAGCTGCCAGCTCTTTTCATTCAGTCAGTAGCTTCAAACATTTCTGGTATATGAATAACATGATGTTTTTCAATGGCAAAAATCAATGAATATTGTAAATGCACAAACAGTAATTTCTCCGCATTGCAAGGTGCAATTCTGAAATTTTTTGCTTTTTCCTGCTAATCCTAGCATGATAAAGAAGATTCAAAGAGAGTGAGATGCCAGCTCCTTTCATTCAGTCAGTAGCTTCAAACATTTCTGGATGTTTTTCAATGGCAAAAATCAATGAATATTGTAAATGCACAAACAGTAATATCTCCACATTGCAACGTGCAATTCTGAAATTTTTTGCTTTTTCCTGCTCCTCTTAGCATGATAAAGAAGATTCAAAGAGAGTGAGCTGCCAGCTCTTTTCATTCAGTCAGTAGCTTCAAACATTTCTGGTATATGAATAACATGCTGTTTTTCAATGGCAAAAATCAATGAATATTGTAAATGCACAAACAGTAATTTCTCCGCATTGCAAGGTGAAATTCTGAATTTTTTTGCTTTTTCCTGCTAATCCTAGCATGATAAAGAAGATTCAAAGAGAGTGAGATGCCAGCTCCTTTCATTCAGTCAGTAGCTTCAAACATTTCTGGACGTTTTTCAATGGCAAAAATCAATGAATATTGTAAATGCACAAACAGTAATATCTCCACATTGCAACGTGCAATTCTGAAATTTTTTGCTTTTTCCTGCTCCTCTTAGCATGATAAAGAAGATTCAAAGAGAGTGAGCTGCCAGCTCTTTTCATTCAGTCAGTAGCTTCAAACATTTCTGGTATATGAATAACATGATGTTTTTCAATGGCAAAAATCAATGAATATTGTAAATGCACAAACAGTAATTTCTCCGCATTGCAAGGTGCAATTCTGAAATTTTTTGCTTTTTCCTGCTAATCCTAGCATGATAAAGAAGATTCAAAGAGAGTGAGATGCCAGCTCGTTTCATTCAGTCAGTAGCTTCAAACATTTCTGGACGTTTTTCAATGGCAAAAATCAATGAATATTGTAAATGCACAAACAGTAATATCTCCACATTGCAAGGTGCAATTCTGAAATTTTTTGCTTTTTCCTGCTCCTCTTAGCATGATAAAGAAGATTCAAAGAGAGTGAGATGCCAGCTCTTTTCATTCAGTCAGTAGCTTCAAACATTTCTGGTATATGAATAACATGAGGTTTTTCAATGGCAAAAATCAATGAATATTGTAAATGCACAAACAGTAATTTCTCCGCATTGCAAGGTGCAATTCTGAAATTTTTTGCTCTTTCCTGCTAATCCTAGCATGATAAAGAAGATTCAAAGAGAGTGAGATGCCAGCTCCTTTCATTCAGTCAGTAGCTTCAAACATTTCTGGACGTTTTTCAATGGCAAAAATCAATGAATATTGTAAATGCACAAACAGTAATATCTCCACATTGCAAGGTGCAATTCTGAAATTTTTTGCTTTTTCCTGCTAATCCTGGCATGATAAAGAAGATTCAAAGAGAGTGAGATGCCAGCTCTTTTCATTCAGTCAGTAGCTTCAAACATTTCTGGTATATGAATAACATGATGTTTTTCAATGGCAAAAATCAATGAATATTGTAAATGCACAAACAGTAATTTCTCCGCATTGCAAGGTGCAATTCTGAAATTTTTTGCTTTTTCCTGCTAATCCTAGCATGATAAAGAAGATTCAAAGAGATTGAGATGCCAGCTCCTTTCATTCAGTCAGTAGCTTCAAACATTTCTTTACGTTTTTCAATGGCAAAAATCAATGAATATTGTAAATGCACAAACAGTAATATCTCCACATTGCAAGGTGCAATTCTGAAATTTTTTGCTTTTTCCTGCTAATCCTAGCATGATAAAGAAGATTCAAAGAGAGTGAGATGCCAGCTCCTTTCATTCAGTCAGTAGCTTCAAACATTTCTGGATGGTTTTCAATGGCAAAAATCAATGAATATTGTAAATGCACAAACAGTAATATCTCCACATTGCAACGTGCAATTCTGAAATTTTTTGCTTTTTCCTGCTAATCCTAGCATGATAAAGAAGATTCAAAGAGAGTGAGATGCCAGCTCTTTTCATTCAGTCAGTAGCTTCAAACATTTCTGGTATATGAATAACATGGTTTTTCAATGGCAAAAATCAATGAATATTGTAAATGCACAAACAGTAATTTCTCCGCATTGCAAGGTGCAATTCTGAAATTTTTTGCTTTTTCCTGCTAATCCTAGCATGATAAAGAAGATTCAAAGAGAGTGAGATGCCAGCTCCTTTCATTCAGTCAGTAGCTTCAAACATTTCTGGACGTTTTTCAATGGCAAAAATCAATGAATATTGTAAATGCACAAACAGTAATATCTCCACATTGCAACGTGCAATTCTGAAATTTTTTGCTTTTTCCTGCTCCTCTTAGCATGATAAAGAAGATTCAAAGAGAGTGAGCTGCCAGCTCTTTTCATTCAGTCAGTAGCTTCAAACATTTCTGGTATATGAATAACATGATGTTTTTCAATGGCAAAAATCAATGAATATTGTAAATGCACAAACAGTAATTTCTCCGCATTGCAAGGTGCAATTCTGAAATTTTTTTCTTTTTCCTGCTAATCCTAGCATGATAAAGAAGATTCAAAGAGAGTGAGATGCCAGCTCCTTTCATTCAGTCAGTAGCTTCAAACATTTCTGGACGTTTTTCAATGGCAACAATCAATGAATATTGTAAATGCACAAACAGTAATATCTCCACATTGCAAGGTGCAATTCTGAAATTTTTTGCTTTTTCCTGCTAATCCTGGCATGATAAAGAAGATTCAAAGAGAGTGAGATGCCAGCTCTTTTCATTCAGTCAGTAGCTTCAAACATTTCTGGTATATGAATAACATGATGTTTTTCAATGGCAAAAATCAATGAATATTGTAAATGCACAAACAGTAATTTCTCCGCATTGCAAGGTGCAATTCTGAAATTTTTTGCTTTTTCCTGCTAATCCTAGCATGATAAAGAAGATTCAAAGAGAGTGAGATGCCAGCTCCTTTCATTCAGTCAGTAGCTTCAAACATTTCTGGACGTTTTTCAATGGCAAAAATCAATGAATATTGTAAATGCACAAACAGTAATATCTCCACATTGCAACGTTCAATTCTGAAATTTTTTGCTTTTTCCTGCTCCTCTTAGCATGATAAAGAAGATTCAAAGAGAGTGAGCTGCCAGCTCTTTTCATTCAGTCAGTAGCTTCAAACATTTCTGGTATATGAATAACATGATGTTTTTCAATGGCAAAAATCAATGAATATTGTAAATGCACAAACAGTAATTTCTCCGCATTGCAAGGTGCAATTCTGAAATTTTTTGCTTTTTCCTGCTAATCCTAGCATGATAAAGAAGATTCAAAGAGAGTGAGATGCCAGCTCGTTTCATTCAGTCAGTAGCTTCAAACATTTCTGGACGTTTTTCAATGGCAAAAATCAATGAATATTGTAAATGCACAAACAGTAATATCTCCACATTGCAAGGTGCAATTCTGAAATTTTTTGCTTTTTCCTGCTCCTCTTAGCATGATAAAGAAGATTCAAAGAGAGTGAGATGCCAGCTCTTTTCATTCAGTCAGTAGCTTCAAACATTTCTGGTATATGAATAACATGAGGTTTTTCAATGGCAAAAATCAATGAATATTGTAAATGCACAAACAGTAATTTCTCCGCATTGCAAGGTGCATTTCTGAAATTTTTTGCTCTTTCCTGCTAATCCTAGCATGATAAAGAAGATTCAAAGAGAGTGAGATGCCAGCTCCTTTCATTCAGTCAGTAGCTTCAAACATTTCTTTACGTTTTTCAATGGCAAAAATCAATGAATATTGTAAATGCACAAACAGTAATATCTCCACATTGCAAGGTGCAATTCTGAAATTTTTTGCTTTTTCCTGCTAATCCTAGCATGATAAAGAAGATTCAAAGAGAGTGAGATGCCAGCTCCTTTCATTCAGTCAGTAGCTTCAAACATTTCTGGACGGTTTTCAATGGCAAAAATCAATGAATATTGTAAATGCACAAACAGTAATATCTCCACATTGCAACGTGCAATTCTGAAATTTTTTGCTTTTTCCTGCTAATCCTGGCATGATAAAGAAGATTCAAAGAGAGTGAGATGCCAGCTCTTTTCATTCAGTCAGTAGCTTCAAACATTTCTGGTATATGAATAACATGGTTTTTCAATGGCAAAAATCAATGAATATTGTAAATGCACAAACAGTAATTTCTCCGCATTGCAAGGTGCAATTCTGAAATTTTTTGCTTTTTCCTGCTAATCCTAGCATGATAAAGAAGATTCAAAGAGAGTGAGATGCCAGCTCCTTTCATTCAGTCAGTAGCTTCAAACATTTCTGGACGTTTTTCAATGGCAAAAATCAATGAATATTGTAAATGCACAAACAGTAATATCTCCACATTGCAACGTGCAATTCTGAAATTTTTTGCTTTTTCCTGCTCCTCTTAGCATGATAAAGAAGATTCAAAGAGAGTGAGCTGCCAGCTCTTTTCATTCAGTCAGTAGCTTCAAACATTTCTGGTATATGAATAACATGATGTTTTTCAATGGCAAAAATCAATGAATATTGTAAATGCACAAACAGTAATTTCTCCGCATTGCAAGGTGCAATTCTGAAATTTTTTGCTTTTTCCTGCTAATCCTAGCATGATAAAGAAGATTCAAAGAGAGTGAGATGCCAGCTCCTTTCATTCAGTCAGTAGCTTCAAACATTTCTGGACGTTTTTCAATGGCAAAAATCAATGAATATTGTAAATGCACAAACAGTAATATCTCCACATTGCAAGGTGCAATTCTGAAATTTTTTGCTTTTTCCTGCTAATCCTGGCATGATAAAGAAGATTCAAAGAGAGTGAGATGCCAGCTCTTTTCATTCAGTCAGTAGCTTCAAACATTTATGGTATATGAATAACATGATGTTTTTCAATGGCAAAAATCAATGAATATTGTAAATGCACAAACAGTAATTTCTCCGCATTGCAAGGTGCAATTCTGAAATTTTTTGCTTTTTCCTGCTAATCCTAGCATGATAAAGAAGATTCAAAGAGAGTGAGATGCCAGCTCCTTTCATTCAGTCAGTAGCTTCAAACATTTCTGGACGTTTTTCAATGGCAAAAATCAATGAATATTGTAAATGCACAAACAGTAATATCTCCACATTGCAACGTGCAATTCTGAAATTTTTTGCTTTTTCCTGCTCCTCTTAGCATGATAAAGAAGATTCAAAGAGAGTGAGCTGCCAGCTCTTTTCATTCAGTCAGTAGCTTCAAACATTTCTGGTATATGAATAACATGATGTTTTTCAATGGCAAAAATCAATGAATATTGTAAATGCACAAACAGTAATTTCTCCGCATTGCAAGGTGCAATTCTGAAATTTTTTGCTTTTTCCTGCTAATCCTAGCATGATAAAGAAGATTCAAAGAGAGTGAGATGCCAGCTCCTTTCATTCAGTCAGTAGCTTCAAACATTTCTGGACGTTTTTCAATGGCAAAAATCAATGAATATTGTAAATGCACAAACAGTAATATCTCCACATTGCAACGTGCAATTCTGAAATTTTTTGCTTTTTCCTGCTAATCCTGGCATGATAAAGAAGATTCAAAGAGAGTGAGATGCCAGCTCTTTTCATTCAGTCAGTAGCTTCAAACATTTCTGGTATATGAATAACATGATGTTTTTCAATGGCAAAAATCAATGAATATTGTAAATGCACAAACAGTAATTTCTCCGCATTGCAAGGTGCAATTCTGAAATTTTTTGCTTTTTCCTGCTAATCCTAGCATGATAAAGAAGATTCAAAGAGAGTGAGATGCCAGCTCCTTTCATTCAGTCAGTAGCTTCAAACATTTCTGGATGTTTTTCAATGGCAAAAATCAATGAATATTGTAAATGCACAAACAGTAATATCTCCACATTGCAAGGTGCAATTCTGAAATTTTTTACTTTTTCCTGCTCCTCTTAGCATGATAAAGAAGATTCAAAGAGAGTGAGATGCCAGCTCTTTTCATTCAGTCAGTAGCTTCAAACATCTCTGGTATATGAATAACATGATGTTTTTCAATGGCAAAAATCAATGAATATTGTAAATGCACAAACAGTAATTTCTCCGCATTGCAAGGTGCAATTCTGAAATTTTTTGCTTTTTCCTGCTAATCCTAGCATGATAAAGAAGATTCAAAGAGATTGAAATGCCAGCTCCTTTCATTCAGTCAGTAGCTTCAAACATTTCTGGACGTTTTTCAATGGCAAAAATCAATGAATATTGTAAATGCACAAACAGTAATATCTCCACATTGCAAGGTGCAATTCTGAAATTTTTTGCTTTTTCCTGCTAATCCTAGCATGATAAAGAAGATTCAAAGAGAGTGAGATGCCAGCTCCTTTCATTCAGTCAGTAGCTTCAAACATTTCTGGACGGTTTTCAATGGCAAAAATCAATGAATATTGTAAATGCACAAACAGTAATATCTCCACATTGCAACGTGCAATTCTGAAATTTTTTGCTTTTTCCTGCTAATCCTGGCATGATAAAGAAGATTCAAAGAGAGTGAGATGCCAGCTCTTTTCATTCAGTCAGTAGCTTCAAACATTTCTGGTATATGAATAACATGGTTTTTCAATGGCAAAAATCAATGAATATTGTAAATGCACAAACAGTAATTTCTCCGCATTGCAAGGTGCAATTCTGAAATTTTTTGCTTTTTCCTGCTAATCCTAGCATGATAAAGAAGATTCAAAGAGAGTGAGATGCCAGCTCCTTTCATTCAGTCAGTAGCTTCAAACATTTCTGGACGTTTTACAATGGCAAAAATCAATGAATATTGTAAATGCACAAACAGTAATATCTCCACATTGCAACGTGCAATTCTGAAATTTTTTGCTTTTTCCTGCTCCTCTTAGCATGATAAAGAAGATTCAAAGAGAGTGAGCTGCCAGCTCTTTTCATTCAGTCAGTAGCTTCAAACATTTCTGGTATATGAATAACATGATGTTTTTCAATGGCAAAAATCAATGAATATTGTAAATGCACAAACAGTAATTTCTCCGCATTGCAAGGTGCAATTCTGAAATTTTTTGCTTTTTCCTGCTAATCCTAGCATGATAAAGAAGATTCAAAGAGAGTGAGATGCCAGCTCCTTTCATTCAGTCAGTAGCTTCAAACATTTCTGGTTGTTTTTCAATGGCAAAAATCAATGAATATTGTAAATGCATAAACAGTAATATCTCCACATTGCAAGGTGCAATTCTGAAATTTTTTGCTTTTTCCTGCTAATCCTGGCATGATAAAGAAGATTCAAAGAGAGTGAGATGCCAGCTCTTTTCATTCAGTCAGTAGCTTCAAACATTTCTGGTATATGAATAACATGATGTTTTTCAATGGCAAAAATCAATGAATATTGTAAATGCACAAACAGTAATTTCTCCGCATTGCAAGGTGCAATTCTGAAATTTTTTGCTTTTTCCTGCTAATCCTAGCATGATAAAGAAGATTCAAAGAGAGTGAGATGCCAGCTCCTTTCATTCAGTCAGTAGCTTCAAACATTTCTGGACGTTTTTCAATGGCAAAAATCAATGAATATTGTAAATGCACAAACAGTAATATCTCCACATTGCAAGGTGCAATTCTGAAATTTTTTGCTTTTTCCTGCTAATCCTGGCATGATAAAGAAGATTCAAAGAGAGTGAGATGCCAGCTCTTTTCATTCAGTCAGTAGCTTCAAACATTTCTGGTATATGAATAACATGGTTTTTCAATGGCAAAAATCAATGAATATTGTAAATGCACAAACAGTAATTTCTCCGCATTGCAAGGTGCAATTCTGAAATTTTTTGCTTTTTCCTGCTAATCCTAGCATGATAAAGAAGATTCAAAGAGAGTGAGATGCCAGCTCCTTTCATTCAGTCAGTAGCTTCAAACATTTCTGGACGTTTTTCAATGGCAAAAATCAATGAATATTGTAAGTGCACAAACAGTAATATCTCCACATTGCAACGTGCAATTCTGAAATGTTTTGCTTTTTCCTGCTCCTCTTAGCATGATAAAGAAGATTCAAAGAGAGTGAGCTGCCAGCTCTTTTCATTCAGTCAGTAGCTTCAAACATTTCTGGTATATGAATAACATGATGTTTTTCAATGGCAAAAATCAATGAATATTGTAAATGCACAAACAGTAATTTCTCCGCATTGCAAGGTGCAATTCTGAAATTTTTTGCTTTTTCCTGCTAATCCTAGCATGATAAAGAAGATTCAAAGAGAGTGAGATGCCAGCTCCTTTCATTCAGTCAGTAGCTTCAAACATTTCTGGACGTTTTTCAATGGCAAAAATCAATGAATATTGTAAATGCACAAACAGTAATATCTCCACATTGCAAGGTGCAATTCTGAAATTTTTTGCTTTTTCCTGCTAATCCTGGCATGATAAAGAAGATTCAAAGAGAGTGAGATGCCAGCTCTTTTCATTCAGTCAGTAGCTTCAAACATTTCTGGTATATGAATAACATGATGTTTTTCAATGGCAAAAATCAATGAATATTGTAAATGCACAAACAGTAATTTCTCTGCATTGCAAGGTGCAATTCTGAAATTTTTTGCTTTTTCCTGCTAATCCTAGCATGATAAAGAAGATTCAAAGAGAGTGAGATGCCAGCTCCTTTCATTCAGTCAGTAGCTTCAAACATTTCTGGACGGTTTTCAATGGCAAAAATCAATGAATATTGTAAATGCACAAACAGTAATATCTCCACATTGCAAGGTGCAATTCTGAAATTTTTTGCTTTTTCCTGCTAATCCTGGCATGGTAAAGAAGATTCAAAGAGAGTGAGATGCCAGCTCTTTTCATTCAGTCAGTAGCTTCAAACATTTCTGGTATATGAATAACATGATGTTTTTCAATGGCAAAAATCAATGAATATTGTAAATGCACAAACAGTAATTTCTCCGCATTGCAAGGTGCAATTCTGAAATTTTTTGCTTTTTCCTGCTAATCCTAGCATGATAAAGAAGATTCAAAAAGAGTGAGATGCCAGCTCCTTTCATTCAGTCAGTAGCTTCAAACATTTCTGGATGTTTTTCAATGGCAAAAATCAATGAATATTGTAAATGCACAAACAGTAATATCTCCACATTGCAAGGTGCAATTCTGAAATTTTTTGCTTTTTCCTGCTAATCCTGGCATGGTAAAGAAGATTCAAAGAGAGTGAGATGCCAGCTCTTTTCATTCAGTCAGTAGCTTCAAACATTTCTGGTATATGAATAACATGATGTTTTTCAATGGCAAAAATCAATGAATATTGTAAATGCACAAACAGTAATTTCTCCGCATTGCAAGGTGCAATTCTGAAATTTTTTGCTTTTTCCTGCTAATCCTAGCATGATAAAGAAGATTCAAAGAGAGTGAGATGCCAGCTCCTTTCATTCAGTCAGTAGCTTCAAACATTTCTGGACGTTTTTCAATGGCAAAAATCAATGAATATTGTAAATGCACAAACAGTAATATCTCCACATTGCAAGGTGCAATTCTGAAATTTTTTGGTTTTTCCTGCTAATCCTGGCATGATAAAGAAGATTCAAAGAGAGTGAGATGCCAGCTCTTTTCATTCAGTCAGTAGCTTCAAACATTTCTGGTATATGAATAACATGGTTTTTCAATGGCAAAAATCATTGAATATTGTAAATGCACAAACAGTAATTTCTCCGCATTGCAAGGTGCAATTCTGAAATTTTTTGCTTTTTCCTGCTAATCCTAGCATGATAAAGAAGATTCAAAGAGAGTGAGATGCCAGCTCCTTTCATTCAGTCAGTAGCTTCAAACATTTCTGGACGTTTTTCAATGGCAAAAATCAATGAATATTGTAAATGCACAAACAGTAATTTCTCCGCATTGCAAGGTGCAATTCTGAAATTTTTTGCTTTTTCCTGCTAATCCTAGCATGATAAAGAAGATTCAAGGAGAGTGAGATGCCAGCTCCTTTCATTCAGTCAGTAGCTTCAAACATTTCTGGACGTTTTTCAATGGCAAAAATCAATGAATATTGTAAATGCACAAACAGTAATATCTCCACATTGCAACGTGCAATTCTGAAATTATTTGCTTTTTCCTGCTCCTCTTAGCATGATAAAGAAGATTCAAAGAGAGTGAGCTGCCAGCTCTTTTCATTCAGTCAGTAGCTTCAAACATTTCTGGTATATGAATAACATGATGTTTTTCAATGGCAAAAATCAATGAATATTGTAAATGCACAAACAGTAATTTCTCCGCATTGCAAGGTGCAATTCTGAAATTTTTTGCATTTTCCTGCTAATCCTAGCATGATAAAGAAGATTCAAAGAGAGTGAGATGCCAGCTCCTTTCATTCAGTCAGTAGCTTCAAACATTTCTGGATGTTTTTCAATGGCAAAAATCAATGAATATTGTAAATGCACAAACAGTAATATCTCCACATTGCAAGGTGCAATTCTGAAATTTTTTGCTTTTTCCTGCTCCTCTTAGCATGATAAAGAAGATTCAAAGAGAGTGAGATGCCAGCTCTTTTCATTCAGTCAGTAGCTTCAAACATCTCTGGTATATGAATAACATGATGTTTTTCAATGGCAAAAATCAATGAATATTGTAAATGCACAAACAGTAATTTCTCCGCATTGCAAGGTGCAATTCTGAAATTTTTTGCTTTTTCCTGCTAATCCTAGCATGATAAAGAAGATTCAAAGAGATTGAGATGCCAGCTCCTTTCATTCAGTCAGTAGCTTCAAACATTTCTGGACGTTTTTCAATGGCAAAAATCAATGAATATTGTAAATGCACAAACAGTAATATCTCCACATTGCAAGGTGCAATTCTGAAATTTTTTGCTTTTTCCTGCTTACCCTAGCATGATAAAGAAGATTCAAAGAGAGTGAGATGCCAGCTCCTTTCATTCAGTCAGTAGCTTCAAACATTTCTGGACGGTTTTCAATGGCAAAAATCAATGAATATTGTAAATGCACAAACAGTAATATCTCCACATTGCAAGGTGCAATTCTGAAATTTTTTGCTTTTTCCTGCTTACCCTAGCATGATAAAGAAGATTCAAAGAGAGTGAGATGCCAGCTCTTTTCATTCAGTCAGTAGCTTCAAACATTTCTGGACGGTTTTCAATGGCAAAAATCAATGAATATTGTAAATGCACAAACAGTAATATCTCCGCATTGCAACGTGCAATTCTGAAATTTTTTGCTTTTTCCTGCTAATCCTGGCATGATAAAGAAGATTCAAAGAGAGTGAGATGCCAGCTCTTTTCATTCAGTCAGTAGCTTCAAACATTTCTGGTATATGAATAACATGGTTTTTCAATGGCAAAAATCAATGAATATTGTAAATGCACAAACAGTAATTTCTCCGCATTGCAAGGTGCAATTCTGAAATTTTTTGCTTTTTCCTGCTAATCCTAGCATGATAAAGAAGATTCAAAGAGAGTGAGATGCCAGCTCCTTTCAGTCAGTCAGTAGCTTCAAACATTTCTGGACGTTTTTCAATGGCAAAAATCAATGAATATTGTAAGTGCACAAACAGTAATATCTCCACATTGCAACGTGCAATTCTGAATTTTTTTGCTTTTTCCTGCTCCTCTTAGCATGATAAAGAAGATTCAAAGAGAGTGAGCTGCCAGCTCTTTTCATTCAGTCAGTAGCTTCAAACATTTCTGGTATATGAATAACATGATGTTTTTCAATGGCAAAAATCAATGAATATTGTAAATGCACAAACAGTAATTTCTCCGCATTGCAAGGTGCAATTCTGAAATTTTTTGCTTTTTCCTGCTAATCCTAGCATGATAAAGAAGATTCAAAGAGAGTGAGATGCCAGCTCCTTTTATTCAGTCAGTAGATTCAAACATTTCTGGACGTTTTTCAATGGCAAAAATCAATGAATATTGTAAATGCACAAACAGTAATATCTCCACATTGCAAGGTGCAATTCTGAAATTTTTTGCTTTTTCCTGCTAATCCTGGCATGATAAAGAAGATTCAAAGAGAGTGAGATGCCAGCTCTTTTCATTCAGTCAGTAGCTTCAAACATTTCTGGTATATGAATAACATGATGTTTTTCAATGGCAAAAATCAATGAATATTGTAAATGCACAAACAGTAATTTCTCTGCATTGCAAGGTGCAATTCTGAAATTTTTTGCTTTTTCCTGCTAATCCTAGCATGATAAAGAAGATTCAAAGAGAGTGAGATGCCAGCTCGTTTCATTCAGTCAGTAGCTTCAAACATTTCTGGACGTTTTTCAATGGCAAAAATCAATGAATATTGTAAATGCACAAACAGTAATATCTCCACATTGCAAGGTGCAATTCTGAAATTTTTTGCTTTTTCCTGCTAATCCTGGCATGGTAAAGAAGATTCAAAGAGAGTGAGATGCCAGCTCTTTTCATTCAGTCAGTAGCTTCAAACATTTCTGGTATATGAATAACATGATGTTTTTCAATGGCAAATATCAATGAATATTGTAAATGCACAAACAGTAATTTCTCCGCATTGCAAGGTGCAATTCTGAAATTTTTTGCTTTTTCCTGCTAATCCTAGCATGTTAAAGAAGATTCAAAGAGAGTGAGATGCCAGCTCCTTTCATTCAGTCAGTAGCTTCAAACATTTCTGGACGTTTTTCAATGGCAAAAATCAATGAATATTGTAAATGCACAAACAGTAATATCTCCACATTGCAACGTGCAATTCTGAAATTTTTTGCTTTTTCCTGCTCCTCTTAGCATGATAAAGAAGATTCAAAGAGAGTGAGCTGCCAGCTCTTTTCATTCAGTCAGTAGCTTCAAACATTTCTGGTATGTGAATAACATGATGTTTTTCAATGGCAAAAATCAATGAATATTGTAAATGCACAAACAGTAATTTCTCCGCATTGCAAGGTGCAATTCTGAAATTTTTTGCTTTTTCCTGCTAATCCTAGCATGATAAAGAAGATTCAAAGAGAGTAAGATGCCAGCTCCTTTCATTCAGTCAGTAGCTTTAAACATTTCTGGACGTTTTTCAATGGCAAAAATCAATGAATATTGTAAATGCACAAACAATAATATCTCCACATTGCAAGGTGCAATTCTGAAATTTTTTGCTTTTTCCTGCTAATCCTGGCATGATAAAGAAGATTCAAAGAGAGTGAGATGCCAGCTCTTTTCATTCAGTCAGTAGCTTCAAACATTTCTGGTATATGAATAACATGATGTTTTTCAATGGCAAAAATCAATGAATATTGTAAATGCACAAACAGTAATTTCTCCGCATTGCAAGGTGCAATTCTGAAATTTTTTGCTTTTTCCTGCTAATCCTAGCATGATAAAGAAGATTCAAAGAGAGTGAGATGCCAGCTCCTTTCATTCAGTCAGTAGCTTCAAACATTTCTGGACGTTTTTCAATGGCAAAAATCAATGAATATTGTAAATGCACAAACAGTAATATCTCCACATTGCAACGTGCAATTCTGAAATTTTTTGCTTTTTCCTGCTCCTCTTAGCATGATAAAGAAGATTCAAAGAGAGTGAGATGCCAGCTCTTTTCATTCAGTCAGTAGCTTCAAACATTTCTGGTATATGAATAACATGATGTTTTTCAATGGCAAAAATCAATGAATATTGTAAATGCACAAACAGTAATTTCTCCGCATTGCAAGGTGCAATTCTGAAATTTTTTGCTTTTTCCTGCTAATCCTAGCATGATAAAGAAGATTCAAAGAGAGTGAGATGCCAGCTCCTTTCATTCAGTCAGTAGCTTCAAACATTTCTGGACGTTTTTCAATGGCAAAAATCAATGAATATTGTAAATGCACAAACAGTAATATCTCCACATTGCAACGTGCAATTCTGAAATTTTTTGCTTTTTCCTGCTCCTCTTAGCATGATAAAGAAGATTCAAAGAGAGTGAGATGCCAGCTCTTTTCATTCAGTCAGTAGCTTCAAACATTTCTGGTATATGAATAACATGAGGTTTTTCAATGGCAAAAATCAATGAATATTGTAAATGCACAAACAGTAATTTCTCCGCATTGCAAGGTGCAATTCTGAAATTTTTTGCTTTTTCCTGATAATCCTAGCATGATAAAGAAGATTCAAAGAGATTGAGATGCCAGCTCCTTTCATTCAGTCAGTAGCTTCAAACATTTCTGAACGTTTTTCAATGGCAAAAATCAATGAATATTGTAAATGCACAAACAGTAATATCTCCACATTGCAAGGTGCAATTCTGAAATTTTTTGCTTTTTCCTGCTAATCCTGGCATGATAAAGAAGATTCAAAGAGAGTGAGATGCCAGCTCTTTTCATTCAGTCAGTAGCTTCAAACATTTCTGGTATATGAATAACATGATGTTTTTCAATGGCAAAAATCAATGAATATTGTAAATGCACAAACAGTAATTTCTCCGCATTGCAAGGTGCAATTCTGAAATTTTTTGCTTTTTACTGCTAATCCTAGCATGATAAAGAAGATTCAAAGAGAGTGAGATGCCAGCTCCTTTCATTCAGTCAGTAGCTTCAAACATTTCTGGACGTTTTTCAATGGCAAAAATCAATGAATATTGTAAATGCACAAACAGTAATATCTCCACATTGCAACGTGCAATTCTGAAATTTTTTGCTTTTTCCTGCTCCTCTTAGCATGATAAAGAAGATTCAAAGAGAGTGAGATGCCAGCTCTTTTCATTCAGTCAGTAGCTTCAAACATTTCTGGTATATGAATAACATGATGTTTTTCAATGGCAAAAATCAATGAATATTGTAAATGCACAAACTAATTTCTCCGCATTGCAAGGTGCAATTCTGAAATTTTTTGCTTTTTCCTGCTAATCCTAGCATGATAAAGAAGATTCAAAGAGAGTGAGATGCCAGCTCCTTTCATTCAGTCAGTAGCTTTAAACATTTCTGGACGTTTTTCAATGGCAAAAATCAATGAATATTGTAAATGCACAAACAGTAATATCTCCACATTGCAAGGTGCAATTCTGAAATTTTTTGCTTTTTCCTGCTCCTCTTAGCATGATAAAGAAGATTCAAAGAGAGTGAGATGCCAGCTCCTTTCATTCAGTCAGTAGCTTCAATCATTTCTGGTATATGAATAACATGATGTTTTTCAATCGCAAAAATCAATGAATATTGTAAATGCACAAACAGTAATATCTCCACATTGCAAGGTGCAATTCTGAAATTTTTTGCTTTTTCCTGCTAATCCTGGCATGATAAAGAAGATTCAAAGAGAGTGAGATGCCAGCTCTTTTCATTCAGTCAGTAGCTTCAAACATCTCTGGTATATGAATAACATGATGTTTTTCAATGGCAAAAATCAATGAATATTGTAAATGCACAAACAGTAATTTCTCCGCATTGCAAGGTGCAATTCTGAAATTTTTTGCTTTTTCCTTCTAATCCTAGCATGATAAAGAAGATTCAAAGAGATTGAGATGCCAGCTCCTTTCATTCAGTCAGTAGCTTCAAACATTTCTGGACGTTTTTCAATGGCAAAAATCAATGAATATTGTAAATGCACAAACAGTAATATCTCCACATTGCAACGTGCAATTCTGAAATTTTTTGCTTTTTCCTGCTCCTCTTAGCATGATAAAGAAGATTCAAAGAGAGTGAGATGCCAGCTCTTTTCATTCAGTCAGTGGCTTCAAACATTTCTGGTATATGAATAACATGATGTTTTTCAATGGCAAAAATCAATGAATATTGTAAATGCACAAACAGTAATTTCTCCGCATTGCAAGGTGCAATTCTGAAATTTTTTGCTTTTTCCTGCTAATCCTAGCATGATAAAGAAGATTCAAAGAGAGTGAGATGCCAGCTCCTTTCATTCAGTCAGTAGCTTCAAACATTTCTGGACGGTTTTCAATGGCAAAAATCAATGAATATTGTAAATGCACAAACAGTAATATCTCCACATTGCAAGGTGCAATTCTGAAATTTTTTGCTTTTTCCTGCTAATCCTGGCATGATAAAGAAGATTCAAAGAGAGTGAGATGCCAGCTCTTTTCATTCAGTCAGTAGCTTCAAACATTTCTGGTATATGAATAACATGGTTTTTCAATGGCAAAAATCAATGAATATTGTAAATGCACAAACAGTAATTTCTCCGCATTGCAAGGTGCAATTCTGAAATTTTTTGCTTTTTCCTGCTAATCCTAGCATGATAAAGAAGATTCAAAGAGAGTGAGATGCCAGCTCCTTTCATTCAGTCAGTAGCTTCAAACATTTCTGGACGTTTTTCAATGGCAAAAATCAATGAATATTGTAAATGCACAAACAGTAATATCTCCACATTGCAAGGTGCAATTCTGAAATTTTTTGCTTTTTCCTGCTCCTCTTAGCATGATAAAGAAGATTCAAAGAGAGTGAGATGCCAGCTCTTTTCATTCAGTCAGTAGCTTCAAACATTTCTGGTATATGAATAACATGATGTTTTTCAATGGCAAAAATCAATGAATATTGTAAATGCACAAACAGTAATTTCTCCGCATTGCAAGGTGCAATTCTGAAATTTTTTGCTTTTTCCTGCTAATCCTAGCATGATAAAGAAGATTCAAAGAGAGTGAGATGCCAGCTCCTTTCATTCAGTCAGTAGCTTCAAACATTTCTGGACGTTTTTCAATGGCAAAAATCAATGAATATTGTAAATGCACAAACAGTAATATCTCCACATTGCAAGGTGCAATTCTGAAATTTTTTGCTTTTTCCTGCTAATCCTAGCATGATAAAGAAGATTCAAAGAGAGTGAGATGCCAGCTCCTTTCATTCAGTCAGTAGCTTCAAACATTTCTGGACGGTTTTCAATGGCAAAAATCAATGAATATTGTAAATGCACAAACAGTAATATCTCCACATTGCAACGTGCAATTCTGAAATTTTTTGCTTTTTCCTGCTAATCCTGGCATGATAAAGACGATTCAAAGAGAGTGAGATGCCAGCTCTTTTCATTCAGTCAGTAGCTTCAAACATTTCTGGTATATGAATAACATGGTTTTTCAATGGCAAAAATCAATGAATATTGTAAATGCACAAACAGTTATTTCTCCGCATTGCAAGGTGCAATTCTGAAATTTTTTGCTTTTTCCTGCTAATCCTAGCATGATAAAGAAGATTCAAAGAGAGTGAGATGCCAGCTCCTTTCATTCAGTCAGTAGCTTCAAACATTTCTGGACGTTTTTCAATGGCAAAAATCAATGAATATTGTAAATGCACAAACAGTAATATCTCCACATTGCAAGGTGCAATTCTGAAATTTTTTGCTTTTTCCTGCTCCTCTTAGCATGATAAAGAAGATTCAAAGAGAGTGAGATGCCAGCTCTTTTCATTCAGTCAGTAGCTTCAAACATTTCTGGTATATGAATAACATGATGTTTTTCAATGGCAAAAATCAATGAATATTGTAAATGCACAAACAGTAATTTCTCCGCATTGCAAGGTGCAATTCTGAAATTTTTTGCTTTTTCCTGCTAATCCTAGCATGATAAAGAAGATTCAAAGAGATTGAGATGCCAGCTCCTTTCATTCAGTCAGTAGCTTCAAACATTTCTGGACGTTTTTCAATGGCAAAAATCAATGAATATTGTAAATGCACAAACAGTAATATCTCCACATTGCAAGGTGCAATTCTGAAATTTTTTGCTTTTTCCTGCTAATCCTAGCATGATAAAGAAGATTCAAAGAGAGTGAGATGCCAGCTCCTTTCATTCAGTCAGTAGCTTCAAACATTTCTGGACGGTTTTCAATGGCAAAAATCAATGAATATTGTAAATGCACAAACAGTAATATCTCCACATCGCAACGTGCAATTCTGAAATTTTTTGCTTTTTCCTGCTAATCCTGGCATGATAAAGACGATTCAAAGAGAGTGAGATGCCAGCTCTTTTCATTCAGTCAGTAGCTTCAAACATTTCTGGTATATGAATAACATGGTTTTTCAATGGCAAAAATCAATGAATATTGTAAATGCACAAACAGTAATTTCTCCGCATTGCAAGGTGCAATTCTGAAATTTTTTGCTTTTTCCTGCTAATCCTAGCATGATAAAGAAGATTCAAAGAGAGTGAGATGCCAGCTCCTTTCATTCAGTCAGTAGCTTCAAACATTTCTGGACGTTTTTCAATGGCAAAAATCAATGAATATTGTAAATGCACAAACAGTAATATCTCCACATTGCAAGGTGCAATTCTGAAATTTTTTGCTTTTTCCTGCTCCTCTCAGCATGATAAAGAAGATTCAAAGAGAGTGAGATGCCAGCTCTTTTCATTCAGTCAGTAGCTTCAAACATTTCTGGTATATGAATAACATGATGTTTTTCAATGGCAAAAATCAATGAATATTGTAAATGCACAAACAGTAATTTCTCCGCATTGCAAGGTGCAATTCTGAAATTTTTTGCTTTTTCCTGCTAATCCTAGCATGATAAAGAAGATTCAAAGAGAGTGAGATGCCGGCTCCTTTCATTCAGTCAGTAGCTTCAAACATTTCTGGACGTTTTTCAATGGCAAAAATCAATGAATATTGTAAATGCACAAACAGTAATATCTCCACATTGCAAGGTGCAATTCTGAAATTTTTTGCTTTTTCCTGCTCCTCTTAGCATGATAAAGAAGATTCAAAGAGAGTGAGATGCCAGCTCTTTTCATTCAGTCAGTAGCTTCAAACATTTCTGGTATATGAATAACATGATGTTTTTCAATGGCAAAAATCAATGAATATTGTAAATGCACAAACAGTAATTTCTCCGCATTGCAAGGTGCAATTCTGAAATTTTTTGCTTTTTCCTGCTAATCCTAGCATGATAAAGAAGATTCAAAGAGAGTGAGATGCCAGCTCCTTTCATTCAGTCAGTAGCTTCAAACATTTCTGGACGTTTTTCAATGGCAAAAATCAATGAATATTGTAAATGCACAAACAGTAATATCTCCACATTGCAACGTGCAATTCTGAAATTTTTTGCTTTTTCCTGCTCCTCTTAGCATGATAAAGAAGATTCAAAGAGAGTGAGATGCCAGCTCTTTTCATTCAGTCAGTAGCTTCAAACATTTCTGGTATATGAATAACATGATGTTTTTCAATGGCAAAAATCAATGAATATTGTAAATGCACAAACAGTAATTTCTCCGCATTGCAAGGTGCAATTCTGAAATTTTTTGCTTTTTCCTGCTAATCCTAGCATGATAAAGAAGATTCAAAGAGAGTGAGATGCCAGCTCCTTTCATTCAGTCAGTAGCTTCAAACATTTCTGGACGTTTTTCAATGGCAAAAATCAATGAATATTGTGAATGCACAAACAGTAATATCTCCACATTGCAACGTGCAATTCTGAAATTTTTTGCTTTTTCCTGCTAATCCTGGCATGATAAAGAAGATTCAAAGAGAGTGAGATGCCAGCTCTTTTCATTCAGTCAGTAGCTTCAAACATTTCTGGTATATGAATAACATGATGTTTTTCAATGGCAAAAATCAATGAATATTGTAAATGCACAAACAGTAATTTCTCCGCATTGCAAGGTGCAATTCTGAAATTTTTTGCTTTTTCCTGCTAATCCTAGCATGATAAAGAAGATTCAAAGAGAGTGAGATGCCAGCTCCTTTCATTCAGTCAGTAGCTTCATACATTTCTGGACGTTTTTCAATGGCAAAAATCAATGAATATTGTAAATTCACAAACAGTAATATCTCCACATTGCAACGTGCAATTCTGAAATTTTTTGCTTTTTCCTGCTCCTCTTAGCATGATAAAGAAGATTCAAAGAGAGTGAGATGCCAGCTCTTTTCATTCAGTCAGTAGCTTCAAACATTTCTGGTAAATGAATAACGATGTTTTTCAATGGCAAAAATCAATGAATATTGTAAATGCACAAACAGTAATTTCTCCGCATTGCAAGGTGCAATTCTGAAATTTTTTGCTTTTTCCTGCTAATCCTAGCATGATAAAGAAGATTCAAAGAGAGTGAGATGCCAGCTCCTTTCATTCAGTCAGGAGCTTTAAACATTTCTGGACGTTTTTCAATGGCAAAAATCAATGAATATTGTAAATTCACAAACAGTAATATCTCCACATTGCAAGGTGCAATTCTGAAATTTTTTGCTTTTTCCTGCTCCTCTTAGCATGATAAAGAAGATTCAAAGAGAGTGAGATGCCAGCTCTTTTCATTCAGTCAGTAGCTTCAAACATCTCTGGTATATGAATAACATGATGTTTTTCAATGGCAAAAATCAATGAATATTGTAAATGCACAAACAGTAATTTCTCCGCATTGCAAGGTGCAATTCTGAAATTTTTTGCTTTTTCCTGCTAATCCTAGCATGATAAAGAAGATTCAAAGAGATTGAGATGCCATCTCCTTTCATTCAGTCAGTAGCTTCAAACATTTCTGGACGTTTTTCAATGGCAAAAATCAATGAATATTGTAAATGCACAAACAGTAATATCTCCACATTGCAACGTGCAATTCTGAAATTTTTTGCTTTTTCCTGCTCCTCTTAGCATGATAAAGAAGATTCAAAGAGAGTGAGATGCCAGCTCTTTTCATTCAGTCAGTAGCTTCAAACATTTCTGGTATATGAATAACATGATGTTTTTCAATGGCAAAAATCAATGAATATTGTAAATGCACAAACAGTAATTTCTCCGCATTGCAAGGTGCAATTCTGAAATTTTTTGCTTTTTCCTGCTAATCCTAGCATGATAAAGAAGATTCAAAGAGAGTGAGATGCCAGCTCCTTTCATTCATTCAGTAGCTTCAAACATTTCTGGACGTTTTTCAATGGCAAAAATCAATGAATATTGTAAATGCACAAACAGTAATATCTCCACATTGCAAGGTGCAATTCTGAAATTTTTTGCTTTTTCCTGCTAATCCTGGCATGATAAAGAAGATTCAAAGAGAGTGAGATGCCAGCTCTTTTCATTCAGTCAGTAGCTTCAAACATTTCTGGTATATGAATAACATGATGTTTTTCAATAGCAAAAATCAATGAATATTGTAAATGCACAAACAGTAATTTCTCCGCATTGCAAGGTTCAATTCTGAAATGTTTTGCTTTTTCCTGCTAATCCTAGCATGATAAAGAAGATTCAACGAGAGTGAGATGCCAGCTCCTTTCATTCAGTCAGTAGCTTCAAACATTTCTGGACGTTTTTCAATGGGAAAAATCAATGAATATTGTAAATGCACAAACAGTAATATCTCCACATTGCAACGTGCAATTCTGAAATTTTTTGCTTTTTCCTGCTCCTCTTAGCATGATAAAGAAGATTTAAAGAGAGTGAGATGCCAGCTCTTTTCATTCAGTCAGTAGCTTCAAACATTTCTGGTATATGAATAACATGATGTTTTTCAATGGCAAAAATCAATGAATATTGTAAATGCACAAACAGTAATTTCTCCGCATTGCAAGGTGCAATTCTGAAATTTTTTGCTTTTTCCTGCTAATCCTAGCATGATAAAGAAGATTCAAAGAGAGTGAGATGCCAGCTCCTTTCATTCAGTCAGTAGCTTCAAACATTTCTGGACGTTTTTCAATGGCAAAAATCAATGAATATTGTAAATGCACAAACAGTAATATCTCCACATTGCAAGGTGCAATTCTGAAATTTTTTGCTTTTTCCTGCTAATCCTGGCATGATAAAGAAGATTCAAAGAGAGTGAGAAGCCAGCTCTTTTCATTCAGTTAGTAGCTTCAAACATTTCTGGTATATGAATAACATGGTTTTTCAATGGCAAAAATCAATGAATATTGTAAATGCACAAACAGTAATTTCTCCGCATCGCAAGGTGCAATTCTGAAATTTTTTGCTTTTTCCTGCTAATCCTAGCATGATAAAGAAGATTCAAAGAGAGTGAGATGCCAGCTCCTTTCATTCAGTCAGTAGCTTCAAACATTTCTGGACGTTTTTCAATGGCAAAAATCAATGAATATTGTAAATGCACAAACAGTAATATCTCCACATTGCAACGTGCAATTCTGAAATTTTTTGCTTTTTCCTGCTCCTCTTAGCATGATAAAGAAGATTCAAAGAGAGTGAGCTGCCAACTCTTTTCATTCAGTCAGTAGCTTCAAATATTTCTGGTATATGAATAACATGATGTTTTTCAATGGCAAAAATCAATGAATATTGTAAATGCACAAACAGTAATTTCTCCGCATTGCAAGGTGCAATTCTGAAATTTTTTGCTTTTTCCTGCTAATCCTAGCATGATAAAGATTCAAAGAGAGTGAGATGCCAGCTCCTTTCATTCAGTCAGTAGCTTCAAACATTTCTGGACGTTTTTCAATGGCAAAAATCAATGAATATTGTAAATGCACAAACAGTAATATCTCCACATTGCAAGGTGCAATTCTGAAATTTTTTGCTTTTTCCTGCTAATCCTGGCATGATAAAGAAGATTCAAAGAGAGTGAGATGCCAGCTCTTTTCATTCAGTCAGTAGCTTCAAACATTTCTGGTATATGAATAACATGATGTTTTTCAATGGCAAAAATCAATGAATATTGTAAATGCACAAACAGTAATTTCTCCGCATTGCAAGGTGCAATTCTGAAATTTTTTGCTTTTTCCTGCTAATCCTAGCATGATAAAGAAGATTCAAAGAGAGTGAGATGCCAGCTCCTTTCATTCAGTCAGTAGCTTCAAACATTTCTGGACGTTTTTCAATGGCAAAAATCAATGAATATTGTAAATGCACAAACAGTAATATCTCCACATTGCAACGTGCAATTCTGAAATTTTTTGCTTTTTCCTGCTCCTCTTAGCATGATAAAGAAGATTCAAAGAGAGTGAGATGCCAGCTCCTTTCATTCAGTCAGTAGCTTCAAACATTTCTGGACGTTTTTCAATGGCAAAAATCAATGAATATTGTAAATGCACAAACAGTAATATCTCCACATTGCAACGTGCAATTCTGAAATTTTTTGCTTTTTCCTGCTCCTCTTAGCATGATAAAGAAGATTCAAAGAGAGTGAGCTGCCAACTCTTTTCATTCAGTCAGTAGCTTCAAACATTTCTGGTATATGAATAACATGATGTTTTTCAATGGCAAAAATCAATGAATATTGTAAATGCACAAACAGTAATTTCTCCGCATTGCAAGGTGCAATTCTGAAATTTTTTGCTTTTTCCTGCTAATCCTAGCATGATAAAGATTCAAAGAGAGTGAGATGCCAGCTCCTTTCATTCAGTCAGTAGCTTCAAACATTTCTGGACGTTTTTCAATGGCAAAAATCAATGAATATTGTAAATGCACAAACAGTAATATCTCCACATTGCAAGGTGCAATTCTGAAATTTTTTGCTTTTTCCTGCTAATCCTGGCATGATAAAGAAGATTCAAAGAGAGTGAGATGCCAGCTCTTTTCATTCAGTCAGTAGCTTCAAACATTTCTGGTATATGAATAACATGATGTTTTTCAATGGCAAAAATCAATGAATATTGTAAATGCACAAACAGTAATTTCTCCGCATTGCAAGGTGCAATTCTGAAATTTTTTGCTTTTTCCTGCTAATCCTAGCATGATAAAGAAGATTCAAAGAGAGTGAGATGCCAGCTCCTTTCATTCAGTCAGTAGCTTCAAACATTTCTGGACGTTTTTCAATGGCAAAAATCAATGAATATTGTAAATGCACAAACAGTAATATCTCCACATTGCAACGTGCAATTCTGAAATTTTTTGCTTTTTCCTGCTCCTCTTAGCATGATAAAGAAGATTCAAAGAGAATGAGATGCCAGCTCTTTTCATTCAGTCAGTAGCTTCAAACATTTCTGGTATATGAATAACATGATGTTTTTCAATGGCAAAAATCAATGAATATTGTAAATGCACAAACAGTAATTTCTCCGCATTGCAAGGTGCAATTCTGAAATTTTTTGCTTTTTCCTGCTAATCCTAGCATGATAAAGAAGATTCAAAGAGAGTGAGATGCCAGCTCCTTTCATTCAGTCAGTAGCTTCAAACATTTCTGGACGTTTTTCAATGGCAAAAATCAATGAATATTGTAAATGCACAAACAGTAATATCTCCACATTGCAAGGTGCAATTCTGAAATTTTTTGCTTTTTCCTGCTAATACTGGCATGATAAAGAAGATTCAAAGAGAGTGAGATGCCAGCTCTTTTCATTCAGTCAGTAGCTTCAAACATTTCTGGTATATGAATAACATGATGTTTTTCAATGGCAAAAATCAATGAATATTGTAAATGCACAAACAGTAATTTCTCCGCATTGCAAGGTGCAATTCTGAAATTTTTTGCTTTTTCCTGCTAATCCTAGCATGATAAAGAAGATTCAAAGAGAGTGAGATGCCAGCTCCTTTCATTCAGTCAGTAGCTTCAAACATTTCTGGACGTTTTTCAATGGCAAAAATCAATGAATATTGTAAATGCACAAACAGTAATATCTCCACATTGCAAGGTGCAATTCTGAAATTTTTTGCTCTTTCCTGCTAATCCTGGCATGATAAAGAAGATTCAAAGAGAGTGAGATGCCAGCTCTTTTCATTCAGTCAGTAGCTTCAAACATTTCTGGTATATGAATAACATGATGTTTTTCAATGGCAAAAATCAATGAATATTGTAAATGCACAAACAGTAATTTCTCCGCATTGCAAGGTGCAATTCTGAAATTTTTTGCTTTTTCCTGCTAATCCTAGCATGATAAAGAAGATTCAAAGAGAGTGAGATGCCAGCTCCTTTCATTCAGTCAGTAGCTTCAAACATTTCTGGACGTTTTTCAATGGCAAAAATCAATGAATATTGTAAATGCACAAACAGTAATATCTCCACATTGCAACGTGCAATTCTGAATTTTTTTGCTTTTTCCTGCTCCTCTTAGCATGATAAAGAAGATTCAAAGAGAGTGAGATGCCAGCTCTTTTCATTCAGTCAGTAGCTTCAAACATTTCTGGTATATGAATAACATGATGTTTTTCAATGGCAAAAATCAATGAATATTGTAAATGCACAAACAGTAATTTCTCCGCATTGCAAGGTGCAATTCTGAAATTTTTTGCTTTTTCCTGCTAATCCTAGCATGATAAAGAAGATTCAAAGAGAGTGAGATGCCAGCTCCTTTCATTCAGTCAGTAGCTTCAAACATTTCTGGACGTTTTTCAATGGCAAAAATCAATGAATATTGTAAATGCACAAACAGTAATATCTCCACATTGCAAGGTGCAATTCTGAAATTTTTTGCTTTTTCCTGCTAATCCTGGCATGATAAAGAAGATTCAAAGAGAGTGAGATGCCAGCTCTTTTCATTCAGTCAGTAGCTTCAAACATTTCTGGTATATGAATAACATGATGTTTTTCAATGGCAAAAATCAATGAATATTGTAAATGCACAAACAGTAATTTCTCCGCATTGCAAGGTGCAATTCTGAAATTTTTTGCTTTTTCCTGCTAATCCTAGCATGATAAAGAAGATTCAAAGAGAGTGAGATGCCAGCTCCTTTCATTCAGTCAGTAGCTTCAAACATTTCTGGACGTTTTTCAATGGCAAAAATCAATGAATATTGTAAATGCACAAACAGTAATATCTCCACATTGCAATGTGCAATTCTGACATTTTTTGCTTTTTCCTGCTCCTCTTAGCATGACAAAGAAGATTCAAAGAGAGTGAGATGCCAGCTCTTTTCATTCAGTCAGTAGCTTCAAACATTTCTGGTATATGAATAACATGATGTTTTTCAATGGCAAAAATCAATGAATATTGTAAATACACAAACAGTAATTTCTCCGCATTGCAAGGTGCAATTCTGAATTTTTTTGCTTTTTCCTGCTAATCCTAGCATGATAAAGAAGATTCAAAGAGAGTGAGATGCCAGCTCCTTTCATTCAGTCAGTAGCTTTAAACATTTCTGGACGTTTTTCAATGGCAAAAATCAATGAATATTGTAAATGCACAAACAGTAATATCTCCACATTGCAAGGTGCAATTCTGAAATTTTTTGCTTTTTCCTGCTCCTCTTGGCATGATAAAGAAGATTCAAAGAGAGTGAGATGCCAGCTCTTTTCATTCAGTCAGTAGCTTCAAACATCTCTGGTATATGAATAACATGATGTTTTTCAATGGCAAAAATCAATGAATATTGTAAATGCACAAACAGTAATTTCTCCGCATTGCAAGGTGCAATTCTGAAATTTTTTGCTTTTTGCTGCTAATCCTAGCATGATAAAGAAGATTCAAAGAGAGTGAGATGCCAGCTCCTTTCATTCAGTCAGTAGCTTCAAACATTTCTGGACGTTTTTCAATGGCAAAAATCAATGAATATTGTAAATGCACAAACAGTAATATCTCCACATTGCAACGTGCAATTCTGAAATTTTTTGCTTTTTCCTGCTCCTCTTAGCATGATAAAGAAGATTCAAAGAGAGTGAGATGCCAGCTCTTTTCATTCAGTCAGTAGCTTCAAACATTTCTGGTATATGAATAACATGATGTTTTTCAATGGCAAAAATCAATGAATATTGTAAATGCACAAACAGTAATTTCTCCGCATTGCAAGGTGCAATTCTGAAATTTTTTGCTTTTTCCTGCTAATCCTAGCATGATAAAGAAGATTCAAAGAGAGTGAGATGCCAGCTCCTTTCATTCAGTCAGTAGCTTTAAACATTTCTGGACGTTTTTCAATGGCAAAAATCAATGAATATTGTAAATGCACAAACAGTAATATCTCCACATTGCAAGGTGCAATTCTGAAATTTTTTGCTTTTTCCTGCTCCTCTTAGCATGATAAAGAAGATTCAAAGAGAGTGAGATGCCAGCTCTTTTCATTCAGTCAGTAGCTTCAAATATCTCTGGTATATGAATAACATGATGTTTTTCAATGGCAAAAATCAATGAATATTGTAAATGCACAAACAGTAATTTCTCCGCACTGCAAGGTGCAATTCTGAAATTTTTTGCTTTTTCCTGCTAATCCTAGCATGATAAAGAAGATTCAAAGAGATTGAGATGCCAGCTCCTTTCATTCAGTCAGTAGCTTCAAACATTTCTGGAGGTTTTTCAATGGCAAAAATCAATGAATATTGTAAATGCACAAACAGTAATATCTCCACATTGCAAGGTGCAATTCTGAAATTTTTTGCTTTTTCCTGCTCCTCTTAGCATGATAAAGAAGATTCAAAGAGAGTGAGATGCCAGCTCTTTTCATTCAGTCAGTAGCTTCAAACATTTCTGGTATATGAATAACATGATGTTTTTCAATGGCAAAAATCAATGAATATTGTAAATGCACAAACAGTAATTTCTCCGCATTGCAAGGTGCAATTCTGAAATTTTTTGCTTTTTCCTGCTAATCCTAGCATGATAAAGAAGATTCAAAGAGAGTGAGATGCCAGCTCCTTTCATTCAGTCAGTAGCTTCAAACATTTCTGGATGGTTTTCAATGGCAAAAATCAATGAATATTGTAAATGCACAAACAGTAATATCTCCACATTGCAACGTGCAATTCTGAAATTTTTTGCTTTTTCCTGCTAATCCTGGCATGATAAAGAAGATTCAAAGAGAGTGAGATGCCAGCTCTTTTCATTCAGTCAGTAGCTTCAAACATTTCTGGTATATGAATAACATGGTTTTTCAATGGCAAAAATCAATGAATATTGTAAATGCACAAACAGTAATTTGTCCGCATTGCAAGGTGCAATTCTGAATTTTTTTGCTTTTTCCTGCTAATCCTAGCATGATAAAGAAGATTCAAAGAGAGTGAGATGCCAGCTGCTTTCATTCAGTCAGTAGCTTCAAACATTTCTGGACATTTTTCAATGGCAAAAATCAATGAATATTGTAAATGCACAAACAGTAATATCTCCACATTGCAAGGTGCAATTCTGAAATTTTTTGCTTTTTCCTGCTCCTCTTAGCATGATAAAGAAGATTCAAAGAGAGTGAGATGCCAGCTCTTTTCATTCAGTCAGTAGCTTCAAACATTTCTGGTATATGAATAACATGATGTTTTTCAATGGCAAAAATCAATGAATATTGTAAATGCACAAACAGTAATATCTCCGCATTGCAAGGTGCAATTCTGAAATTTTTTGCTTTTTCCTGCTAATCCTAGCATGATAAAGAAGATTCAAAGAGAGTGAGATGCCAGCTCCTTTCATTCAGTCAGTAGCTTCAAACATTTCTGGACGTTTTTCAATGGCAAAAATCAATGAATATTGTAAATGCACAAACAGTAATATCTCCACATTGCAAGGTGCAATTTTGAAATTTTTTTGCTTTTTCCTGCTAATCCTGGCATGATAAAGAAGATTCAAAGAGAGTGAGATGCCAGCTCTTTTCATTCAGTCAGTAGCTTCAAACATTTCTGGTATATGAATAACATGATGTTTTTCAATGGCAAAAATCAATGAATATTGTAAATGCACAAACAGTAATTTCTCCGCATTGCAAGGTGCAATTCTGAAATTTTTTGCTTTTTCCTGCTAATCCTAGCATGATAAAGAAGATTCAAAGAGAGTGAGATGCCAGCTCCTTTCATTCAGTCAGTAGCTTCAAACATTTCTGGACGTTTTTCAATGGCAAAAATCAATGAATATTGTAAATACACAAACAGTAATATCTCCACATTGCAACGTGCAATTCTGAAATTTTTTGCTTTTTCCTGCTCCTCTTAGCATGATAAAGAAGATTCAAAGAGAGTGAGATGCCAGCTCTTTTCATTCAGTCAGTAGCTTCAAACATTTCTGGTATATGAATAACATGATGTTTTTCAATGGCAAAAATCAATGAATATTGTAAATGCACAAACAGTAATTTCTCCGCATTGCAAGGTGCAATTCTGAAATTTTTTGCTTTTTCCTGCTAATCCTAGCATGATAAAGAAGATTCAAAGAGAGTGAGATGCCAGCTCCTTTCATTCAGTCAGTAGCTTCAAACATTTCTGGACGTTTTTCAATGGCAAAAATCAATGAATATTGTAAATGCACAAACAGTAATATCTCCACATTGCAAGGTGCAATTCTGAAATTTTTTGCTTTTTCCTGCTAATCCTGGCAGGATAAAGAAGATTCAAAGAGAGTGGGATGCAAGCTCTTTTCATTCAGTCAGTAGGTTCAAACATTTCTGGTATATGAATAACATGATGTTTTTCAATGGCAAAAATCAATGAATATTGTAAATGCACAAACAGTAATTTCTCCGCATTGCAAGGTGCAATTCTGAAATTTTTTGCTTTTTCCTGCTAATCCTAGCATGATAAAGAAGATTCAAAGAGAGTGAGATGCCAGCTCCTTTCATTCAGTCAGTAGCTTCAAACATTTCTGGTATATGAATAACGATGTTTTTCAATGGCAAAAATCAATGAATATTGTAAATGCACAAACAGTAATTTCTCCGCATTGCAAGGTGCAATTCTGAAATTTTTTGCTTTTTCCTGCTAATCCTAGCATGATAAAGAAGATTCAAAGAGAGTGAGATGCCAGCTCCTTTCAATCAGTCAGTAGCTTCAAACATTTCTGGACGGTTTTCAATGGCAAAAATCAATGAATATTGTAAATGCACAAACAGTAATTTCTCCGCATTGCAAGGTGCAATTCTGAAATTTTTTGCTTTTTCCTGCTAATCCTAGCATGATAAAGAAGATTCAAATAGAGTGAGATGCCAGCTCCTTTCATTCAGTCAGTAGCTTCAAACATTTCTGGACGGTTTTCAATGGCAAAAATCAATGAATATTGTAAATGAACAAACAGTAATATCTCCACATTGCAACGTGCAATTCTGAAATTTTTTGCTTTTTCCTGCTAATCCTGGCATGATAAAGAAGATTCAAAGAGAGTGAGATGCCATCTCTTTTCATTCAGTCAGTAGCTTCAAACATTTCTGGTATATGAATAACATGGTTTTTCAATGGCAAAAATCAATGAATATTGTAAATGCACAAACAGTAATTTCTCCGCATTGCAAGGTGCAATTCTGAATTTTTTTGCTTTTTCCTGCTAATCCTAGCATGATAAAGAAGATTCAAAGAGAGTGAGATGCCAGCTGCTTTCATTCAGTCAGTAGCTTCAAACATTTCTGGACATTTTTCAATGGCAAAAATCAATGAATATTGTAAATGCACAAACAGTAATATCTCCACATTGCAAGGTGCAATTCTGAAATTTTTTGCTTTTTCCTGCTCCTCTTAGCATGATAAAGAAGATTCAAAGAGAGTGAGATGCCAGCTCTTTTCATTCAGTCAGTAGCTTCAAACATTTCTGGTATATGAATAACATGATGTTTTTCAATGGCAAAAATCAATGAATATTGTAAATGCACAAACAGTAATTTCTCCGCATTGCAAGGTGCAATTCTGAAATTTTTTGCTTTTTCCTGCTAATCCTAGCATGATAAAGAAGATTCAAAGAGAGTGAGATGCCAGCTCCTTTCATTCAGTCAGTAGCTTCAAACATTTCTGGACGTTTTTCAATGGCAAAAATCAATGAATATTGTAAATGCACAAACAGTAATATCTCCACATTGCAGGGTGCAATTTTGAAATTTTTTTGCTTTTTCCTGCTAATCCTGGCATGATAAAGAAGATTCAAAGAGAGTGAGATGCCAGCTCTTTTCATTCAGTCAGTAGCTTCAAACATTTCTGGTATATGAATAACATGATGTTTTTCAATGGCAAAAATCAATGAATATTGTAAATGCACAAACAGTAATTTCTCCGCATTGCAAGGTGCAATTCTGAAATTTTTTGCTTTTTCCTGCTAATCCTAGCATGATAAAGAAGATTCAAAGAGAGTGAGATGCCAGCTCCTTTCATTCAGTCAGTAGCTTCAAACATTTCTGGACGTTTTTCAATGGCAAAAATCAATGAATATTGTAAATACACAAACAGTAATATCTCCACATTGCAACGTGCAATTCTGAAATTTTTTGCTTTTTCCTGCTCCTCTTAGCATGATAAAGAAGATTCAAAGAGAGTGAGATGCCAGCTCTTTTCATTCAGTCAGTAGCTTCAAACATTTCTGGTATATGAATAACATGATGTTTTTCAATGGCAAAAATCAATGAATATTGTAAATGCACAAACAGTAATTTCTCCGCATTGCAAGGTGCAATTCTGAAATTTTTTGCTTTTTCCTGCTAATCCTAGCATGATAAAGAAGATTCAAAGAGAGTGAGATTCCAGCTTCTTTCATTCAGTCAGTAGCTTCAAACATTTCTGGACGTTTTTCAATGGCAAAAATCAATGAATATTGTAAATGCACAAACAGTAATATCTCCACATTGCAAGGTGCAATTCTGAAATTTTTTGCTTTTTCCTGCTAATCCTGGCATGATAAAGAAGATTCAAAGAGAGTGGGATGCCAGCTCTTTTCATTCAGTCAGTAGGTTCAAACATTTCTGGTATATGAATAACATGATGTTTTTCAATGGCAAAAATCAATGAATATTGTAAATGCACAAACAGTAATTTCTCCGCATTGCAAGGTGCAATTCTGAAATTTTTTGCTTTTTCCTGCTAATCCTAGCATGATAAAGAAGATTCAAAGAGAGTGAGATGCCAGCTCCTTTCATTCAGTCAGTAGCTTCAAACATTTCTGGTATATGAATAACGATGTTTTTCAATGGCAAAAATCAATGAATATTGTAAATGCACAAACAGTAATTTCTCCGCATTGCAAGGTGCAATTCTGAAATTTTTTGCTTTTTCCTGCTAATCCTAGCATGATAAAGAAGATTCAAAGAGAGTGAGATGCCAGCTCCTTTCATTCAGTCAGTAGCTTCAAACATTTCTGGACGGTTTTCAATGGCAAAAATCAATGAATATTGTAAATGCACAAACAGTAATTTCTCCGCATTGCAAGGTGCAATTCTGAAATTTTTTGCTTTTTCCTGCTAATCCTAGCATGATAAAGAAGATTCAAAGATAGTGAGATGCCAGCTCCTTTCATTCAGTCAGTAGCTTCAAACATTTCTGGACGGTTTTCAATGGCAAAAATCAATGAATATTGTAAATGCACAAACAGTAATATCTCCACATTGCAACGTGCAATTCTGAAATTTTTTGCTTTTTCCTGCTAATCCTGGCATGATAAAGAAGATTCAGAGAGTGAGATGCCAGCTCTTTTCATTCAGTCAGTAGCTTCAAACATTTCTGGTATATGAATAACATGGTTTTTCAATGGCAAAAATCAATGAATATTGTAAATGCACAAACAGTACTTTCTCGGCATTGCAAGGTGCAATTCTGAAATTTTTTGCTTTTTCCTGCTAATCCTAGCATGATAAAGAAGATTCAAAGAGAGTGAGATGCCAGCTGCTTTCATTCAGTCAGTAGCTTCAAACATTTCTGGACGTTTTTCAATGGCAAAAATCAATGAATATTGTAAATGCACAAACAGTAATATCTCCACATTGCAAGGTGCAATTCTGAAATTTTTTGCTTTTTCCTGCTCCTCTTAGCATGATAAAGAAGATTCAAAGAGAGTGAGATGCCAGCTCTTTTCATTCAGTCAGTAGCTTCAAACATTTCTGGTATATGAATAACATGATGTTTTTCAATGGCAAAAATCAATGAATATTGTAAATGCACAAACAGTAATTTCTCCTCATTGCAAGGTGCAATTCTGAAATTTTTTGCTTTTTCCTGCTAATCCTAGCATGATAAAGAAGATTCAAAGAGAGTGAGATGCCAGCTCCTTTCATTCAGTCAGTAGCTTCAAACATTTCTGGACGTTTTTCAATGGCAAAAATCAATGAATATTGTAAATGCACAAACAGTAATATCTGCACATTGCAAGGTGCAATTTTGAAATTTTTTTGCTTTTTCCTGCTAATCCTGGCATGATAAAGAAGATTCAAAGAGAGTGAGATGCCAGCTCTTTTCATTCAGTCAGTAGCTTCAAACATTTCTGGTATATGAATAACATGATGTTTTTCAATGGCAAAAATCAATGAATATTGTAAATGCACAAACAGTAATTTCTCCGCATTGCAAGGTGCAATTCTGAAATTTTTTGCTTTTTCCTGCTAATCCTAGCATGATAAAGAAGATTCAAAGAGAGTGAGATGCCAGCTCCTTTCATTCAGTCAGTAGCTTCAAACATTTCTGGACGTTTTTCAATGGCAAAAATCAATGAATATTGTAAATACACAAACAGTAATATCTCCGCATTGCAACGTGCAATTCTGAAATTTTTTGCTTTTTCCTGCTCCTCTTAGCATGATAAAGAAGATTCAAAGAGAGTGAGATGCCAGCTCTTTTCATTCAGTCAGTAGCTTCAAACATTTCTGGTATATGAATAACATGATGTTTTTCAATGGCAAAAATCAATGAATATTGTAAATGCACAAACAGTAATTTCTCCGCATTGCAAGGTGCAATTCTGAAATTTTTTGCTTTTTCCTGCTAATCCTAGCATGATAAAGAAGATTCAAAGAGAGTGAGATGCCAGCTCCTTTCATTCAGTCAGTAGCTTCAAACATTTCTGGACGTTTTTCAATGGCAAAAATCAATGAATATTGTAAATACACAAACAGTAATATCTCCACATTGCAACGTGCAATTCTGAAATTTTTGGCTTTTTCCTGCTCCTCTTAGCATGATAAAGAAGATTCAAAGAGAGTGAGATGCCAGCTCTTTTCATTCAGTCAGTAGCTTCAAACATTTCTGGTATATGAATAACATGATGTTTTTCAATGGCAAAAATCAATGAATATTGTAAATGCACAAACAGTAATTTCTCCGCATTGCAAGGTGCAATTCTGAAATTTTTTGCTTTTTCCTGCTAATCCTAGCATGATAAAGAAGATTCAAAGAGAGTGAGATGCCAGCTCCTTTCATTCAGTCAGTAGCTTCAAACATTTCTGGACGTTTTTCAATGGCAAAAATCAATGAATATTGTAAATACACAAACAGTAATATCTCCACATTGCAACGTGCAATTCTGAAATTTTTTGCTTTTTCCTGCTCCTCTTAGCATGATAAAGAAGATTCAAAGAGAGTGAGATGCCAGCTCTTTTCATTCAGTCAGTAGCTTCAAACATTTCTGGTATATGAATAACATGATGTTTTTCAATGGCAAAAATCAATGAATATTGTAAATGCACAAACAGTAATTTCTCCGCATTGCAAGGTGCAATTCTGAAATTTTTTGCTTTTTCCTGCTAATCCTAGCATGATAAAGAAGATTCAAAGAGAGTGAGATGCCAGCTCCTTTCATTCAGTCAGTAGCTTCAAACATTTCTGGACGTTTTTCAATGGCAAAAATCAATGAATATTGTAAATGCACAAACAGTAATATCTCCACATTGCAAGGTGCAATTCTGAAATTTTTTGCTTTTTCCTGCTAATCCTGGCATGATAAAGAAGATTCAAAGAGAGTGAGATGCCAGCTCTTTTCATTCAGTCAGTAGCTTCAAACATTTCTGGTATATGAATAACGATGTTTTTCAATGGCAAAAATCAATGAATATTGTAAATGCACAAACAGTAATTTCTCCGCATTGCAAGGTGCAATTCTGAAATTTTTTGCTTTTTCCTGCTAATCCTAGCATGATAAAGAAGATTCAAAGAGAGTGAGATGCCAGCTCCTTTCATTCAGTCAGTAGCTTCAAACATTTCTGGACGGTTTTCAATGGCAAAAATCAATGAATATTGTAAATGCACAAACAGTAATTTCTCCGCATTGCAAGGTGCAATTCTGAAATTTTTTGCTTTTTCCTGCTAATCCTAGCATGATAAAGAAGATTCAAAGAGAGTGAGATGCCAGCTGCTTTCATTCAGTCAGTAGCTTCAAACATTTCTGGACGTTTTTCAATGGCAAAAATCAATGAATATTGTAAATGCACAAACAGTAATATCTCCACATTGCAAGGTGCAATTCTGAAATTTTTTGCTTTTTCCTGCTCCTCTTAGCATGATAAAGAAGATTCAAAGAGAGTGAGATGCCAGCTCTTTTCATTCAGTCAGTAGCTTCAAACATTTCTGGTATATGAATAACGATGTTTTTCAATGGCAAAAATCAATGAATATTGTAAATGCACAAACAGTAATTTCTCCGCATTGCAAGGTGCAATTCTGAAATTTTTTGCTTTTTCCTGCTAATCCTAGCATGATAAAGAAGATTCAAAGAGAGTGAGATGCCAGCTCCTTTCATTCAGTCAGTAGCTTCAAACATTTCTGGACGGTTTTCAATGGCAAAAATCAATGAATATTGTAAATGCACAAACAGTAATTTCTCCGCATTGCAAGGTGCAATTCTGAAATTTTTTGCTTTTTCCTGCTAATCCTAGCATGATAAAGAAGATTCAAAGAGAGTGAGATGCCAGCTGCTTTCATTCAGTCAGTAGCTTCAAACATTTCTGGACGTTTTTCAATGGCAAAAATCAATGAATATTGTAAATGCACAAACAGTAATATCTCCACATTGCAAGGTGCAATTCTGAAATTTTTTGCTTTTTCCTGCTCCTCTTAGCATGATAAAGAAGATTCAAAGAGAGTGAGATGCCAGCTCTTTTCATTCAGTCAGTAGCTTCAAACATTTCTGGTATATGAATAACATGATGTTTTTCAATGGCAAAAATCAATGAATACTGTAAATGCACAAACAGTAATTTCTCCGCATTGCAAGGTGCAATTCTGAAATTTTTTGCTTTTTCCTGCTAATCCTAGCATGATAAAGAATATTCAAAGAGAGTGAGATGCCAGCTCCTTTCATTCAGTCAGTAGCTTCAAACATTTCTGGACGTTTTTCAATGGCAAAAAACAATGAATATTGTAAATGCACAAACAGTAATATATCCACATTGCAAGGTGCAATTTTGAAATTTTTTTGCTTTTTCCTGCTAATCCTGGCATGATAAAGAAGATTCAAAGAGAGTGAGATGCCAGCTCTTTTCATTCAGTCAGTAGCTTCAAACATTTCTGGTATATGAATAACATGATGTTTTTCAATGGCAAAAATCAATGAATATTGTAAATGCACAAACAGTAATTTCTCCGCATTGCAAGGTGCAATTCTGAAATTTTTTGCTTTTTCCTGCTAATCCTAGCATGATAAAGAAGATTCAAAGAGAGTGAGATGCCAGCTCCTTTCATTCAGTCAGTAGCTTCAAACATTTCTGGACGTTTTTCAATGGCAAAAATCAATGAATATTGTAAATACACAAACAGTAATATCTCCACATTGCAACGTGCAATTCTGAAATTTTTTGCTTTTTCCTGCTCCTCTTAGCATGATAAAGAAGATTCAAAGAGAGTGAGATGCCAGCTCTTTTCATTCAGTCAGTAGCTTCAAACATTTCTGGTATATGAATAACATGATGTTTTCAATGGCAAAAATCAATGAATATTGTAAATGCACAAACAGTAATTTCTCCGCATTGCAAGGTGCAATTCTGAAATTTTTTGCTTTTTCCTGCTAATCCTAGCATGATAAAGAAGATTCAAAGAGAGTGAGATGCCAGCTCCTTTCATTCAGTCAGTAGCTTCAAACATTTCTGGACGTTTTTCAATGGCAAAAATCAATGAATATTGTAAATACACAAACAGTAATATCTCCACATTGCAAGGTGCAATTCTGAAATTTTTTGCTTTTTCCTGCTAATCCTGGCATGATAAAGAAGATTCAAAGAGAGTGAGATGCCAGCTCTTTTCATTCAGTCAGTAGCTTCAAACATTTCTGGTATATGAATAACATGATGTTTTTCAATGGCAAAAATCAATGAATATTGTAAATGCACAAACAGTAATTTCTCCGCATTGCAAGGTGCAATTCTCAAATTTTTTGCTTTTTCCTGCTAATCCTAGCATGATAAAGAAGATTCAAAGAGAGTGAGATGCCAGCTCCTTTCATTCAGTCAGTAGCTTCAAACATTTCTGGACGTTTTTCAATGGCAAAAATCAATGAATATTGTAAATGCACAAACAGTAATATCTCCACATTGCAAGGTGCAATTCTGAAATTTTTTGCTTTTTCCTGCTAATCCTGGCATGATAAAGAAGATTCAAAGAGAGTGAGATGCCAGCTCTTTTCATTCAGTCAGTAGCTTCAAACATTTCTGGTATATGAATAACGATGTTTTTCAATGGCAAAAATCAATGAATATTGTAAATGCACAAACAGTAATTTCTCCGCATTGCAAGGTGCAATTCTGAAATTTTTTGCTTTTTCCTGCTAATCCTAGCATGATAAAGAAGATTCAAAGAGAGTGAGATGCCAGCTCCTTTCATTCAGTCAGTAGCTTCAAACATTTCTGGACGGTTTTCAATGGCAAAAATCAATGAATATTGTAAATGCACAAACAGTAATTTCTCCGCATTGCAAGGTGCAATTCTGAAATTTTTTGCTTTTTCCTGCTAATCCTAGCATGATAAAGAAGATTCAAAGAGAGTGAGATGCCAGCTCCTTTCATTCAGTCAGTAGCTTCAAACATTTCTGGACGGTTTTCAATGGCAAAAATCAATGAATATTGTAAATGCACAAACAGTAATATCTCCACATTGCAACGTGCAATTCTGAAATTTTTTGCTTTTTCCTGCTAATCCTGGCATGATAAAGAAGATTCAAAGAGAGTGAGATGCCAGCTCTTTTCATTCAGTCAGTAGCTTCAAACATTTCTGGTATATGAATAACATGGTTTTTCAATGGCAAAAATCAATGAATATTGTAAATGCACAAACAGTAATTTCTCCGCATTGCAAGGTGCAATTCTGAAATTTTTTGCTTTTTCCTGCTAATCCTAGCATGATAAAGAAGATTCAAAGAGAGTGAGATGCCAGCTGCTTTCATTCAGTCAGTAGCTTCATACATTTCTGGACGTTTTTCAATGGCAAAAATCAATGAATATTGTAAATGCACAAACAGTAATATCTCCACATTGCAAGGTGCAATTCTGAAATTTTTTGCTTTTTCCTGCTCCTCTTAGCATGATAAAGAAGATTCAAAGAGAGTGAGATGCCAGCTCTTTTCATTCAGTCAGTAGCTTCAAACATTTCTGGTATATGAATAATGATGTTTTTCAATGGCAAAAATCAATGAATATTGTAAATGCACAAACAGTAATTTCTCCGCATTGCAAGGTGCAATTCTGAAATTTTTTGCTTTTTCCTGCTAATCCTAGCATGATAAAGAAGATTCAAAGAGAGTGAGATGCCAGCTCCTTTCATTCAGTCAGTAGCTTCAAACATTTCTGGACGGTTTTCAATGGCAAAAATCAATGAATATTGTAAATGCACAAACAGTAATTTCTCCGCATTGCAAGGTGCAATTCTGAAATTTTTTGCTTTTTCCTGCTAATCCTAGCATGATAAAGAAGATTCAAAGAGAGTGAGATGCCAGCTGCTTTCATTCAGTCAGTAGCTTCAAACATTTCTGGACGTTTTTCAATGGCAAAAATCAATGAATATTGTAAATGCACAAACAGTAATATCTCCACATTGCAAGGTGCAATTCTGAATTTTTTTGCTTTTTCCTGCTCCTCTTAGCATGATAAAGAAGATTCAAAGAGAGTGAGATGCCAGCTCTTTTCATTCAGTCAGTAGCTTCAAACATTTCTGGTATATGAATAACGATGTTTTTCAATGGCAAAAATCAATGAATATTGTAAATGCACAAACAGTAATTTCTCCGCATTGCAAGGTGCAATTCTGAAATTTTTTGCTTTTTCCTGCTAATCCTAGCATGATAAAGAAGATTCAAAGAGAGTGAGATGCCAGCTCCTTTCATTCAGTCAGTAGCTTCAAACATTTCTGGACGTTTTTCAATGGCAAAAATCAATGAATATTGTAAATGCACAAAAAGTAATATCTCCACATTGCAAGGTGCAATTTTGAAATTTTTTTGCTTTTTCCTGCTAATCCTGGCATGATAAAGAAGATTCAAAGAGAGTGAGATGCCAGCTCTTTTCATTCAGTCAGTAGCTTCAAACATTTCTGGTATATGAATAACATGATGTTTTTCAATGGCAAAAATCAATGAATATTGTAAATGCACAAACAGTAATTTCTCCGCATTGCAAGGTGCAATTCTGAAATTTTTTGCTTTTTCCTGCTAATCCTAGCATGATAAAGAAGATTCAAAGAGAGTGAGATGCCAGCTCCTTTCATTCAGTCAGTAGCTTCAAACATTTCTGGACGTTTTTCAATGGCAAAAATCAATGAATATTGTAAATACACAAACAGTAATATCTCCACATTGCAACGTGCAATTCTGAAATTTTTTGCTTTTTCCTGCTCCTCTTAGCATGATAAAGAAGATTCAAAGAGAGTGAGATGCCAGCTCTTTTCATTCAGTCAGTAGCTTCAAACATTTCTGGTATATGAATAACATGATGTTTTTCAATGGCAAAAATCAATGAATATTGTAAATGCACAAACAGTAATTTCTCCGCATTGCAAGGTGCAATTCTGAAATTTTTTGCTTTTTCCTGCTAATCTTAGCATGATAAAGAAGATTCAAAGAGAGTGAGATGCCAGCTGCTTTCATTCAGTCAGTAGCTTCAAACATTTCTGGACGTTTTTCAATGGCAAAAATCAATGAATATTGTATGTGCACAAACAGTAATATCTCCACATTGCAAGGTGCAATTCTGAAATTTTTTGCTTTTTCCTGCTCCTCTTAGCATGATAAAGAAGATTCAAAGAGAGTGAGATGCCAGCTCTTTTCATTCAGTCAGTAGCTTCAAACATTTCTGGTATATGAATAACGATGTTTTTCAATGGCAAAAATCAATGAATATTGTAAATGCACAAACAGTAATTTCTCCGCATTGCAAGGTGCAATTCTGAATTTTTTTGCTTTTTCCTGCTAATCCTAGCATGATAAAGAAGATTCAAAGAGAGTGAGATGCCAGCTGCTTTCATTCAGTCAGTAGCTTCAAACATTTCTGGACGTTTTTCAATGGCAAAAATCAATGAATATTGTAAATGCACAAACAGTAATATCTCCACATTGCAAGGTGCAATTCTGAAATTTTTTGCTTTTTCCTGCTCCTCTTAGCATGATAAAGAAGATACAAAGAGAGTGAGATGCCAGCTCTTTTCATTCAGTCAGTAGCTTCAAACATTTCTGGTATATGAATAACATGATGTTTTTCAATGGCAAAAATCAATGAATATTGTAAATGCACAAACAGTAATTTCTCCGCATTGCAAGGTGCAATTCTGAAATTTTTTGCTTTTTCCTGCTAATCCTAGCATGATAAAGAAGATTCAAAGAGAGTGAGATGCCAGCTCCTTTCATTCAGTCAGTAGCTTCAAACATTTCTGGACGTTTTTCAATGGCAAAAATCAATGAATATTGTAAATGCACAAACAGTAATATCTCCACATTGCAAGGTGCAATTTTGAAATTTTTTTGCTTTTTCCTGCTACTCCTGGCATGATAAAGAAGATTCAAAGAGAGTGAGATGCCAGCTCTTTTCATTCAGTCAGTAGCTTCAAACATTTCTGGTATATGAATAACATGATGTTTTTCAATGGCAAAAATCAATGAATATTGTAAATGCACAAACAGTAATTTCTCCGCATTGCAAGGTGCAATTCTGAAATTTTTTGCTTTTTCCTGCTAATCCTAGCATGATAAAGAAGATTCAAAGAGAGTGAGATGCCAGCTCCTTTCATTCAGTCAGTAGCTTCAAACATTTCTGGACGTTTTTCAATGGCAAAAATCAATGAATATTGTAAATACACAAACAGTAATATCTCCACATTGCAACGTGCAATTCTGAAATTTTTTTGCTTTTTCCTGCTCCTCTTAGCATGATAAAGAAGATTCAAAGAGAGTGAGATGCCAGCTGTTTTCATTCAGTCAGTAGCTTCAAACATTTCTGGTATATGAATAACATGATGTTTTTCAATGGCAAAAATCAATGAATATTGTAAATGCACAAACAGTAATTTCTCCGCATTGCAAGGTGCAATTCTGAAATTTTTTGCTTTTTCCTGCTAATCCTAGCATGATAAAGAAGATTCAAAGAGAGTGAGATGCCAGCTCCTTTCATTCAGTCAGTAGCTTCAAACATTTCTGGACGTTTTTCAATGGCAAAAATCAATGAATATTGTAAATGCACAAACAGTAATATCTCCACATTGCAAGGTGCAATTTTGAAATTTTTTTGCTTTTTCCTGCTAATCCTGGCATGATAAAGAAGATTCAAAGAGAGTGAGATGCCAGCTCTTTTCATTCAGTCAGTAGCTTCAAACATTTCTGGTATATGAATAACATGATGTTTTTCAATGGCAAAAATCAATGAATATTGTAAATGCACAAACAGTAATTTCTCCGCATTGCAAGGTGCAATTCTGAAATTTTTTGCTTTTTCCTGCTAATCCTAGCATGATAAAGAAGATTCAAAGAGAGTGAGATGCCAGCTCCTTTCATTCAGTCAGTAGCTTCAAACATTTCTGGACGTTTTTCAATGGCAAAAATCAATGAATATTGTAAATGCACAAACAGTAATATCTCCACATTGCAAGGTGCAATTCTGAAATTTTTTGCTTTTTCCTGCTAATCCTGGCATGATAAAGAAGATTCAAAGAGAGTGAGATGCCAGCTCTTTTCATTCAGTCAGTAGCTTCAAACATTTCTGGTATATGAATAACGATGTTTTTCAATGGCAAAAATCAATGAATATTGTAAATGCACAAACAGTAATTTCTCCGCATTGCAAGGTGCAATTCTGAAATTTTTTGCTTTTTCCTGCTAATCCTAGCATGATAAAGAAGATTCAAAGAGAGTGAGATGCCAGCTCCTTTCATTCAGTCAGTAGCTTCAAACATTTCTGGACGGTTTTCAATGGCAAAAATCAATGAATATTGTAAATGCACAAACAGTAATTTCTCCGCATTGCAAGGTGCAATTCTGAAATTTTTTGCTTTTTCCTGCTAATCCTAGCATGATAAAGAAGATTCAAAGAGAGTGAGATGCCAGCTCCTTTCATTCAGTCAGTAGCTTCAAACATTTCTGGACGGTTTTCAATGGCAAAAATCAATGAATATTGTAAATGCACAAACAGTAATATCTCCACATTGCAACGTGCAATTCTGAAATTTTTTGCTTTTTCCTGCTAATCCTGGCATGATAAAGAAGATTCAATGAGAGTGAGATGCCAGCTCTTTTCATTCAGTCAGTAGCTTCAAACATTTCTGGTATATGAATAACATGGTTTTTCAATGGCAAAAATCAATGAATATTGTAAATGCACAAACAGTAATTTCTCCGCATTGCAAGCTGCAATTCTGAAATTTTTTGCTTTTTCCTGCTAATCCTAGCATGATAAAAAGATTCAAAGAGAGTGAGATGCCAGCTGCTTTCATTCAGTCAGTAGCTTCAAACATTTCTGGACGTTTTTCAATGGCAAAAATCAATGAATATTGTAAATGCACAAACAGTAATATCTCCACATTGCAAGGTGCAATTCTGAAATTTTTTGCTTTTTCCTGCTCCTCTTAGCATGATAAAGAAGATTCAAAGAGAGTGAGATGCCAGCTCTTTTCATTCAGTCAGTAGCTTCAAACATTTCTGGTATATGAATAACATGATGTTTTTCAATGGCAAAAATCAATGAATATTGTAAATGCACAAACAGTAATTTCTCTGCATTGCAAGGTGCAATTCTGAAATTTTTTGCTTTTTCCTGCTAATCCTAGCATGATAAAGAAGATTCAAAGAGAGTGAGATGCCAGCTCCTTTCATTCAGTCAGTAGCTTCAAACATTTCTGGACGTTTTTCAATGGCAAAAATCAATGAATATTGTAAATGCACAAACAGTAATATCTCCACATTGCAAGGTGCAATTCTGAAATTTTTTGCTTTTTCCTGCTAATCCTGGCATGATAAAGAAGATTCAAAGAGAGTGAGATGCCAGCTCTTTTCATTCAGTCAGTAGCTTCAAACATTTCTGGTATATGAATAACATGATGTTTTTCAATGGCAAAAATCAATGAATATTGTAAATGCACAAACAGTAATTTCTCCGCATTGCAAGGTGCAATTCTGAAATTTTTTGCTTTTTCCTGCTAATCCTAGCATGATAAAGAAGATTCAAAGAGAGTGAGATGCCAGCTCCTTTCATTCAGTCAGTAGCTTCAAACATTTCTGGACGTTTTTCAATGGCAAAAATCAATGAATATTGTAAATGCACAAACAGTAATATCTCTACATTGCAAGGTGCAATTCTGAAATTTTTTGCTTTTTCCTGCTAATCCTGGAATGATAAAGAAGATTCAAAGAGAGTGAGATGCCAGCTCTTTTCATTCAGTCAGTAGCTTCAAACATTTCTGGTATATGAATAACGATGTTTTTCAATGGCAAAAATCAATGAATATTGTAAATGCACAAACAGTAATTTCTCCGCATTGCAAGGTGCAATTCTGAAATTTTTTGCTTTTTCCTGCTAATCCTAGCATGATAAAGAAGATTCAAAGAGAGTGAGATGCCAGCTCCTTTCATTCAGTCAGTAGCTTTAAACATTTCTGGACGGTTTTCAATGGCAAAAATCAATGAATATTGTAAATGCACAAACAGTAATTTCTCCGCATTGCAAGGTGCAATTCTGAAATTTTTTGCTTTTTCCTGCTAATCCTGGCATGATAAAGAAGATAGAAGATTCAAAGAGAGTGAGATGCCAGCTCCTTTCATTCAGTCAGTAGCTTCAAACATTTCTGGACGGTTTTCAATGGCAAAAATCAATGAATATTGTAAATGCACAAACAGTAATTTCTCCGCATTGCAAGGTGCAATTCTGAAATTTTTTGCTTTTTCCTGCTAATCCTAGCATGATAAAGAAGATTCAAAGAGAGTGAGATGCCAGCTCCTTTCATTCAGTCAGTAGCTTCAAACATTTCTGGACGGTTTTCAATGGCAAAAATCAATGAATATTGTAAATGCACAAACAGTAATATCTCCACATTGCAACGTGCAATTCTGAAATTTTTTTGCTTTTTCCTGCTAATCCTGGCATGATAAAGAAGATTCAAAGAGAGTGAGATGCCAGCTCTTTTCATTCAGTCAGTAGCTTCAAACATTTCTGGTATATGAATAACATGATGTTTTTCAATGGCAAAAATCAATGAATATTGTAAATGCACAAACAGTAATTTCTCCGCATTGCAAGGTGCAATTCTGAAATTTTTTGCTTTTTCCTGCTAATCCTAGCATGATAAAGAAGATTCAAAGAGAGTGAGATGCCAGCTCCTTTCATTCAGTCAGTAGCTTCAAACATTTCTGGACGTTTTTCAATGGCAAAAATCAATGAATATTGTAAATGCACAAACAGTAATATCTCCACATTGCAAGGTGCAATTCTGAAATTTTTTGCTTTTTCCTGCTAATCCTGGCATGATAAAGAAGATTCAAAGAGAGTGAGATGCCAGCTCTTTTCATTCAGTCAGTAGCTTCAAACATTTCTGGTATAGGAATAACGATGTTTTTCAATGGCAAAAATCAATGAATATTGTAAATGCACAAACAGTAATTTCTCCGCATTGCAAGGTGCAATTCTGAAATTTTTTGCTTTTTCCTGCTAATCCTAGCATGATAAAGAAGATTCAAAGAGAGTGAGATGCCAGCTCCTTTCATTCAGTCAGTAGCTTCAAACATTTCTGGACGTTTTTCAATGGCAAAAATCAATGAATATTGTAAATGCACAAACAGTAATATCTCCACATTGCAAGGTGCAATTCTGAAATTTTTTGCTTTTTCCTGCTCCTCTTAGCATGATAAAGAAGATTCAAAGAGAGTGAGATGCCAGCTCTTTTCATTCAGTCAGTAGCTTCAAACATTTCTGGTATATGAATAACATGATGTTTTTCAATGTCAAAAATCAATGAATATTGTAAATGCACAAACAGTAATTTCTCCGCATTGCAAGGTGCAATTCTGAAATTTTTTGCCTTTTCCTGCTAATCCTAGCATGATAAAGAAGATTCAAAGAGAGTGAGATGCCAGCTCCTTTCATTCAGTCAGTAGCTTCAAACATTTCTGGACGGTTTTCAATGGCAAAAATCAATGAATATTGTAAATGCACAAACAGTAATATCTCCACATTGCAACGTGCAATTCTGAAATTTTTTGCTTTTTCCTGCTAATCCTGGCATGATAAAGAAGATTCAAAGAGAGTGAGATGCCAGCTCTTTTCATTCAGTCAGTAGCTTCAAACATTTCTGGTATATGAATAACATGATGTTTTTCAATGGCAAAAATCAATGAATATTGTAAATGCACAAACAGTAATTTATCCGCATTGCAAGGTGCAATTCTGAAATTTTTTGCTTTTTCCTGCTAATCCTAGCATGATAAAGAAGATTCAAAGAGAGTGAGATGCCAGCTCCTTTCATTCAGTCAGTAGCTTCAAACATTTCTGGACGTTTTTCAATGGCAAAAATCAATGAATATTGTAAATGCACAAACAGTAATATCTCCACATTGCAAGGTGCAATTTTGAAATTTTTTTGCTTTTTCCTGCTAATCCTGGCATGATAAAGAAGATTCAAAGAGAGTGAGATGCCAGCTCTTTTCATTCAGTCAGTAGCTTCAAACATTTCTGGTATATGAATAACATGATGTTTTTCAATGGCAAAAATCAATGAATATTGTAAATGCACAAACAGTAATTTCTCCGCATTGCAAGGTGCAATTCTGAAATTTTTTGCTTTTTCCTGCTAATCCTAGCATGATAAAGAAGATTCAAAGAGAGTGAGATGCCAGCTCCTTTCATTCAGTCAGTAGCTTCAAACATTTCTGGACGTTTTTCAATGGCAAAAATCAATGAATATTGTAAATGCACAAACAGTAATATCTCCACATTGCAAGGTGCAATTCTGAAATTTTTTGCTTTTTCCTGCTAATCCTGGCATGATAAAGAAGATTCAAAGAGAGTGAGATGCCAGCTCTTTTCATTCAGTCAGTAGCTTCAAACATTTCTGGTATATGAATAACGATGTTTTTCAATGGCAAAAATCAATGAATATTGTAAATGCACAAACAGTAATTTCTCCGCATTGCAAGGTGCAATTCTGAAATTTTTTGCTTTTTCCTGCTAATCCTAGCATGATAAAGAAGATTCAAAGAGAGTGAGATGCCAGCTCCTTTCATTCAGTCAGTAGCTTCAAACATTTCTGGACGGTTTTCAATGGCAAAAATCAATGAATATTGTAAATGCACAAACAGTAATTTCTCCGCATTGCAAGGTGCAATTCTGAAATTTTTTGCTTTTTCCTGCTAATCCTAGCATGATAAAGAAGATTCAAAGAGAGTGAGATGCCAGCTCCTTTCATTCAGTCAGTAGCTTCAAACATTTCTGGACGGTTTTCAATGGCAAAAATCAATGAATATTGTAAATGCACAAACAGTAATATCTCCACATTGCAACGTGCAATTCTGAAATTTTTTGCTTTTTCCTGCTAATCCTGGCATGATAAAGAAGATTCAAAGAGAGTGAGATGCCAGCTCTTTTCATTCAGTCAGTAGCTTCAAACATTTCTGGTATATGAATAACATGGTTTTTCAATGGCAAAAATCAATGAATATTGTAAATGCACAAACAGTAATTTCTCCGCATTGCAAGCTGCAATTCTGAAATTTTTTGCTTTTTCCTGCTAATCCTAGCATGATAAAAAGATTCAAAGAGAGTGAGATGCCAGCTGCTTTCATTCAGTCAGTAGCTTCAAACATTTCTGGACGTTTTTCAATGGCAAAAATCAATGAATATTGTAAATGCACAAACAGTAATATCTCCACATTGCAAGGTGCAATTCTGAAATTTTTTGCTTTTTCCTGCTCCTCTTAGCATGATAAAGAAGATTCAAAGAGAGTGATATGCCAGCTCTTTTCATTCAGTCAGTAGCTTCAAACATTTCTGGTATATGAATAACATGATGTTTTTCAATGGCAAAAATCAATGAATATTGTAAATGCACAAACAGTAATTTCTCTGCATTGCAAGGTGCAATTCTGAAATTTTTTGCTTTTTCCTGCTAATCCTAGCATGATAAAGAAGATTCAAAGAGAGTGAGATGCCAGCTCCTTTCATTCAGTCAGTAGCTTCAAACATTTCTGGACGTTTTTCAATGGCAAAAATCAATGAATATTGTAAATGCACAAACAGTAATATCTCCACATTGCAAGGTGCAATTCTGAAATTTTTTGCTTTTTCCTGCTAATCCTGGCATGATAAAGAAGATTCAAAGAGAGTGAGATGCCAGCTCTTTTCATTCAGTCAGTAGCTTCAAACATTTCTGGTATATGAATAACATGATGTTTTTCAATGGCAAAAATCAATGAATATTGTAAATGCACAAACAGTAATTTCTCCGCATTGCAAGGTGCAATTCTGAAATTTTTTGCTTTTTCCTGCTAATCCTAGCATGATAAAGAAGATTCAAAGAGAGTGAGATGCCAGCTCCTTTCATTCAGTCAGTAGCTTCAAACATTTCTGGACGTTTTTCAATGGCAAAAATCAATGAATATTGTAAATGCACAAACAGTAATATCTCCACATTGCAAGGTGCAATTCTGAAATTTTTTGCTTTTTCCTGCTAATCCTGGCATGATAAAGAAGATTCAAAGAGAGTGAGATGCCAGCTCTTTTCATTCAGTCAGTAGCTTCAAACATTTCTGGTATATGAATAACATGATGTTTTTCAATGGCAAAAATCAATGAATATTGTAAATGCACAAACAGTAATTTCTCCGCATTGCAAGGTGCAATTCTGAAATTTTTTGCTTTTTCCTGCTAATCCTAGCATGATAAAGAAGATTCAAAGAGAGTGAGATGCCAGCTCCTTTCATTCAGTCAGTAGCTTTAAACATTTCGGGACGGTTTTCAATGGCAAAAATCAATGAATATTGTAAATGCACAAACAGTAATTTCTCCGCATTGCAAGGTGCAATTCTGAAATTTTTTGCTTTTTCCTGCTAATCCTGGCATGATAAAGAAGATAGAAGATTCAAAGAGAGTGAGATGCCAGCTCCTTTCATTCAGTCAGTAGCTTCAAACATTTCTGGACGGTTTTCAATGGCAAAAATCAATGAATATTGTAAATGCACAAACAGTAATTTCTCCGCATTGCAAGGTGCAATTCTGAAATTTTTTGCTTTTTCCTGCTAATCCTAGCATGATAAAGAAGATTCAAAGAGAGTGAGATGCCAGCTCCTTTCATTCAGTCAGTAGCTTCAAACATTTCTGGACGGTTTTCAATGGCAAAAATCAATGAATATTGTAAATGCACAAACAGTAATATCTCCACATTGCAACGTGCAATTCTGAAATTTTTTTGCTTTTTCCTGCTAATCCTGGCATGATAAAGAAGATTCAAAGAGAGTGAGATGCCAGCTCTTTTCATTCAGTCAGTAGCTTCAAACATTTCTGGTATATGAATAACATGATGTTTTTCAATGGCAAAAATCAATGAATATTGTAAATGCACAAACAGTAATTTCTCCGCATTGCAAGGTGCAATTCTGAAATTTTTTGCTTTTTCCTGCTAATCCTAGCATGATAAAGAAGATTCAAAGAGAGTGAGATGCCAGCTCCTTTCATTCAGTCAGTAGCTTCAAACATTTCTGGACGTTTTTCAATGGCAAAAATCAATGAATATTGTAAATGCACAAACAGTAATATCTCCACATTGCAAGGTGCAATTCTGAAATTTTTTGCTTTTTCCTGCTAATCCTGGCATGATAAAGAAGATTCAAAGAGAGTGAGATGCCAGCTCTTTTCATTCAGTCAGTAGCTTCAAACATTTCTGGTATAGGAATAACGATGTTTTTCAATGGCAAAAATCAATGAATATTGTAAATGCACAAACAGTAATTTCTCCGCATTGCAAGGTGCAATTCTGAAATTTTTTGCTTTTTCCTGCTAATCCTAGCATGATAAAGAAGATTCAAAGAGAGTGAGATGCCAGCTCCTTTCATTCAGTCAGTAGCTTCAAACATTTCTGGACGTTTTTCAATGGCAAAAATCAATGAATATTGTAAATGCACAAACAGTAATATCTCCACATTGCAAGGTGCAATTCTGAAATTTTTTGCTTTTTCCTGCTCCTCTTAGCATGATAAAGAAGATTCAAAGAGAGTGAGATGCCAGCTCTTTTCATTCAGTCAGTAGCTTCAAACATTTCTGGTATATGAATAACATGATGTTTTTCAATGTCAAAAATCAATGAATATTGTAAATGCACAAACAGTAATTTCTCCGCATTGCAAGGTGCAATTCTGAAATTTTTTGCCTTTTCCTGCTAATCCTAGCATGATAAAGAAGATTCAAAGAGAGTGAGATGCCAGCTCCTTTCATTCAGTCAGTAGCTTCAAACATTTCTGGACGGTTTTCAATGGCAAAAATCAATGAATATTGTAAATGCACAAACAGTAATATCTCCACATTGCAACGTGCAATTCTGAAATTTTTTGCTTTTTCCTGCTAATCCTGGCATGATAAAGAAGATTCAAAGAGAGTGAGATGCCAGCTCTTTTCATTCAGTCAGTAGCTTCAAACATTTCTGGTATATGAATAACATGATGTTTTTCAATGGCAAAAATCAATGAATATTGTAAATGCACAAACAGTAATTTCTCCGCATTGCAAGGTGCAATTCTGAAATTTTTTGCTTTTTCCTGCTAATCCTAGCATGATAAAGAAGATTCAAAGAGAGTGAGATTCCAGCTCCTTTCATTCAGTCAGTAGCTTCAAACATTTCTGGACATTTTTCAATGGCAAAAATCAATGAATATTGTAAATGCACAAACAGTAATATCTCCACATTGCAAGGTGCAATTCTGAAATTTTTTGCTTTTTCCTGCTAATACTGGCATGATAAAGAAGATTCAAAGAGAGTGAGATGCCAGCTCTTTTCATTCAGTCAGTAGCTTCAAACATTTCTGGTATATGAATAACATGATGTTTTTCATTGGCAAAAGTCAATGAATATTGTAAATGCACAAACAGTAATTTCTCCGCATTGCAAGGAGCAATTCTGAAATTTTTTGCTTTTTCCTGCTAATCCTAGCATGATAAAGAAGATTCAAAGAGAGTGAGATGCCAGCTCCTTTCATTCAGTCAGTAGCTTCAAACATTTCTGGACGTTTTTCAATGGCAAAAATCAATGAATATTGTAAATGCACAAACAGTAATATCTCCACATTGCAAGGTGCAATTCTGAAATTTTTTGCTTTTTCCTGCTCCTCTTAGCATGATAAAGAAGATTCAAAGAGAGTGAGATGCCAGCTCTATTCATTCAGTCAGTAGCTTCAAACATTTCTGGACGTTTTTCAATGGCAAAAATCAATGAATATTGTAAATGCACAAACAGTAATTTCTCCGCATTGCAAGGTGCAATTCTGAAATTTTTTGCTTTTTCCTGCTAATCCTAGCATGATAAAGAAGATTCAAAGAGAGTGAGATGCCAGCTCCTTTCATTCAGTCAGTAGCTTCAAACATTTCTGGATGTTTTTCAATGGCAAAAATCAATGAATATTGTAAATGCACAAACAGTAATATCTCCACATTGCAAGGTGCAATTCTGAAATTTTTTGCTTTTTCCTGCTCCTCTTAGCATGATAAAGAAGATTCAAAGAGTGAGATGCCAGCTCTTTTCATTCAGTCAGTAGCTTCAAACATTTCTGGTATATGAATAACATGTGTAACATACCTGGCGGCGTCCTTGCATGGTGGTCCATCTCCCACTGTGCAAGAGGGCGCACTTGATCTCCTGTCCAGAATGTCTCTCTGGCTTCCCTCCATGCTGTCTGTTTGTGTATGTGTCTGTTTCTGCTGCTTAAGGGCGGCGCCCGATCACTTCCTGCTTTTTGTACCTGCTGTGGGTCACACCCCTTGTGCGTCCTCAGCCTATCGCTGTCTGTCTCTTGGTATATAGCTCAGCAGCTCCCTTCTATCCCTGCCTGTGCACAAGTGTTCTTTCAGTGTGTGCTTGCACTCTGAATGTGCCAGGTCCCGTCCTGTTTCCCTGTCTGCCTTTCCTGGAGGCTTATTTCCAGGCCTGTCTGAACTAAGTCCTGTATTTCTCCTGCCTTGCGGTGTCAGCTCCCGTGTCTGAACTGTGTCCTGTATGTCTCCTGCTTTACGGTATTAGTTCCCGTGTCTGAACTAAGTCCTGTATTTCTCCTGCCTTGTGGTGTCAGCTCCCGTGTCTGAACTGAGTCCTGTATGTCTCCTGCTTTGCGGTATTAGTTCCCGTGTCTGAACTAAGTCCTGTATGTCTCCTGCTTTACGGTATTAGTTCCCGTGTCTGAACTAAGTCCTGTATGTCTCCTGCTTTACGGTATTAGTTCCCGTGTCTGAACTGAGTCCTGTATGTGTTCTCTAGTCTGTCCTGTCTGAACACGCTCCTTGCCTGTTCGTTCCGCCTCTCTGGGGGCAGTATTCCCAGACCCGCTCCTGTATCCCGCTGCAGTGTCGGTCTCCTCCGTACACTCAGTTCCAGTCTGAACTCTCTCCTATCCTTTACCTATTTTGCCTCTATGCCTTTCCCTTCCTGTCTGTTCAGTGTGAACAGAGCCCTGTCCTCCCTGCTCAGTCTTCTGCACTCTAGTTGTGCTTGCCTGTACCTCTCTGCCTGTATTGTTCCTGTATCCCGGTGTGTACTGGGTCCTATCCCGCCTGTGTTCCTACTTGCTAGTGCCTCCCTGTCTGCACTCTAGCTGTGCTTATCTTTACCCGCCTGCCTGCATACCCGCCTGCCTGCATACCCGCCTGCCTGCATACCCGCCTGCCTGCATACCAGTCTGCCTGCCAGTCTACCAGTCTGTTCCTGTATTCCCCTGTGTGGGTCAACAGCCGTGTCCGGGGTCTGTCCTGGAGTAGCACCTGGTCCCTCTGCTCGGTTCCTCCTTGGTGCTCTGGCGTCGTATGCCGTCGTGCCACCTTGGTCGGATCGGGAAGATACTTAGTTACGCCCCTCCAGGCATTCACTCTCCGGCACGGTCCAGTGGAATCGCTACCAATCCCATGCACACGCCGCTCTAGCCCGGGCGTGTGCATAACAACATGATGTTTTTCAATGGCAAAAATCAATGAATATTGTAAATGCACAAACAGTAATATCTCCACATTGCAAGGTGCAATTCTGAATTTTTTTGCTTTTTCCTGCTAATCCTAGCATGATAAAGAAGATTCAAAGAGAGTGAGATGCCAGCTCTTTTCATTCAGTCAGTAGCTTCAAACATTTCTGGTATATGAATAACATGATGTTTTTCAATGGCAAAAATCAATGAATATTGTAAATGCACAAACAGTAATTTCTCCGCATTGCAAGGTGCAATTCTGAAATTTATTGCTTTTTCCTGCTAATCCTAGCATGATAAAGAAGATTCAAAGAGAGTGAGATGCCAGCTCCTTTCATTCAGTTAGTAGCTTCAAACATTTCTGGACATTTTTCAATGGCAAAAATCAATGAATATTGTAAATGCACAAACAGTAATATCTCCACATTGCAAGGTGCAATTCTGAAATTTTTTGCTTTTTCCTGCTCCTCTTAGCATGATAAAGAAGATTCAAAGAGAGTGAGATGCCAGCTCTTTTCATTCAGTCAGTAGCTTCAAACATTTCTGGTATATGAATAACATGATGTTTTTCAATGGCAAAAATCAATGAATATTGTAAATGCACAAACAGTAATTTCTCCGCATTGCAAGGTGCAATTCTGAAATTTTTTGCTTTTTCCTGCTAATCCTAGCATGATAAAGAAGATTCAAAGAGAGTGAGATTCCAGCTCCTTTCATTCAGTCAGTAGCTTCAAACATTTCTGGACATTTTTCAATGGCAAAAATCAATGAATATTGTAAATGCACAAACAGTAATATCTCCACATTGCAAGGTGCAATTCTGAAATTTTTTGCTTTTTCCTGCTAATCCTGGCATGATAAAGAAGATTCAAAGAGAGTGAGATGCCAGCTCTTTTCATTCAGTCAGTAGCTTCAAACATTTCTGGTATATGAATAACATGATGTTTTTCAATGGCAAAAGTCAATGAATATTGTAAATGCACAAACAGTAATTTCTCCGCATTGCAAGGTGCAATTCTGAAATTTTTTGCTTTTTCCTGCTAATCCTAGCATGATAAAGAATATTCAAAGAGAGTGAGATGCCAGCTCCTTTCATTCAGTCAGTAGCTTCAAACATTTCTGGACGTTTTTCAATGGCAAAAATCAATGAATATTGTAAATGCACAAACAGTAATATCTCCACATTGCAAGGTGCAATTCTGAAATTTTTTGCTTTTTCCTGCTCCTCTTAGCATGATAAAGAAGATTCAAAGAGAGTGAGATGCCAGCTCTTTTCATTCAGTCAGTAGCTTCAAACATTTCTGGACGTTTTTCAATGGCAAAAATCAATGAATATTGTAAATGCACAAACAGTAATTTCTCCGCATTGCAAGGTGCAATTCTGAAATTTTTTGCTTTTTCCTGCTAATCCTAGCATGATAAAGAAGATTCAAAGAGAGTGAGATGCCAGCTCCTTTCATTCAGTCAGTAGCTTCAAACATTTCTGGACGTTTTTCAATGGCAAAAATCAATGAATATTGTAAATGCACAAACAGTAATATCTCCACATTGCAAGGTGCAATTCTGAAATTTTTTGCTTTTTCCTGCTCCTCTTAGCATGATAAAGAAGATTCAAAGAGTGAGATGCCAGCTCTTTTCATTCAGTCAGTAGCTTCAAACATTTCTGGTATATGAATAACATGATGTTTTTCAATGGCAAAAATCAATGAATATTGTAAATGCACAAACAGTAATATCTCCACATTGCAAGGTGCAATTCTGAATTTTTTTGCTTTTTCCTGCTAATCCTAGCATGATAAAGAAGATTCAAAGAGAGTGAGATGCCAGCTCTTTTCATTCAGTCAGTAGCTTCAAACATTTCTGGTATATGAATAACATGATGTTTTTCAATGGCAAAAATCAATGAATATTGTAAATGCACAAACAGTAATTTCTCCGCATTGCAAGGTGCAATTCTGAAATTTATTGCTTTTTCCTGCTAATCCTAGCATGATAAAGAAGATTCAAAGAGAGTGAGATGCCAGCTCCTTTCATTCAGTTAGTAGCTTCAAACATTTCTGGACATTTTTCAATGGCAAAAATCAATGAATATTGTAAATGCACAAACAGTAATATCTCCACATTGCAAGGTGCAATTCTGAAATTTTTTGCTTTTTCCTGCTCCTCTTAGCATGATAAAGAAGATTCAAAGAGAGTGAGATGCCAGCTCTTTTCATTCAGTCAGTAGCTTCAAACATTTCTGGTATATGAATAACATGATGTTTTTCAATGGCAAAAATCAATGAATATTGTAAATGCACAAACAGTAATTTCTCCGCATTGCAAGGTGCAATTCTGAAATTTTTTGCTTTTTCCTGCTAATCCTAGCATGATAAAGAAGATTCAAAGAGAGTGAGATTCCAGCTCCTTTCATTCAGTCAGTAGCTTCAAACATTTCTGGACATTTTTCAATGGCAAAAATCAATGAATATTGTAAATGCACAAACAGTAATATCTCCACATTGCAAGGTGCAATTCTGAAATTTTTTGCTTTTTCCTGCTAATCCTGGCATGATAAAGAAGATTCAAAGAGAGTGAGATGCCAGCTCTTTTCATTCAGTCAGTAGCTTCAAACATTTCTGGTATATGAATAACATGATGTTTTTCAATGGCAAAAGTCAATGAATATTGTAAATGCACAAACAGTAATATCTCCACATTGCAAAGTGCAATTCTGAAATTTTTTGCTTTTTCCTGCTCCTCTTAGCATGATAAAGAAGATTCAAAGAGAGTGAGATGCCAGCTCTTTTCATTCAGTCAGTAGCTTCAAACATTTCTGGTATATGAATAACATGATGTTTTTCAATGGCAAAAATCAATGAATATTGTAAATGCACAAACAGTAATATCTCCACATTGCAAGGTGCAATTCTGAATTTTTTTGCTTTTTCCTGCTAATCCTAGCATGATAAAGAAGATTCAAAGAGAGTGAGATGCCAGCTCTTTTCATTCAGTCAGTAGCTTCAAACATTTCTGGTATATGAATAACATGATGTTTTTCAATGGCAAAAATCAATGAATATTGTAAATGCACAAACAGTAATTTCTCCGCATTGCAAGGTGCAATTCTGAAATTTTTTGCTTTTTCCTGCTAATCCTAGCATGATAAAGAAGATTCAAAGAGAGTGAGATGCCAGCTCCTTTCATTCAGTTAGTAGCTTCAAACATTTCTGGACATTTTTCAATGGCAAAAATCAATGAATATTGTAAATGCACAAACAGTAATATCTCCACATTGCAAGGTGCAAATCTGAAATTTTTTGCTTTTTCCTGCTAATCCTGGAATGATAAAGAAGATTCAAAGAGAGTGAGATGCCAGCTCTTTTCATTCAGTCAGTAGCTTCAAACATTTCTGGTATATGAATAACATGATGTTTTTCAATGGCAAAAATCAATGAATATTGTAAATGCACAAACAGTAATTTCTCCGCATTGCAAAGTGCAATTCTGAAATTTTTTGCTTTTTCCTGCTAATCCTAGCATGATAAAGAAGATTCAAAGAGAGTGAGATGCCAGCTCCTTTCATTCAGTCAGTAGCTTCAAACATTTCTGGATGTTTTTCAATGGCAAAAATCAATGAATATTGTAAATGCACAAACAGTAATATCTCCACATTGCAAGGTGCAATTCTGAAATGTTTTGCTTTTTCCTGCTCCTCTTAGCATGATAAAGAAGATTCAAAGAGAGTGAGATGCCAGCTCTTTTCATTCAGTCAGTAGCTTCAAACATTTCTGGACGTTTTTCAATGGCAAAAATCAATGAATATTGTAAATGCACAAACAGTAATTTCTCCGCATTGCAAGGTGCAATTCTGAAATTTTTTGCTTTTTCCTGCGAATCCTAGCATGATAAAGAAGATTCAAAGAGAGTGAGATGCCAGCTGCTTTCATTCAGTCAGTAGCTTCAAACATTTCTGGACTTTTTCAATGGCAAAAATCAATGAATATTGTAAATGCACAAACAGTAATATCTCCACATTGCAAGGTGCAATTCTGAAATTTTTTGCTTTTTCCTGCTAATCCTGGCATGATAAAGAAGATTCAAAGAGAGTGAGATGCCAGCTCTTTTCATTCAGTCAGTAGCTTCAAACATTTCTGGTATATGAATAACATGATGTTTTTCAATGGCAAAAATCAATGAATATTGTAAATGCACAAACAGTAATTTCTCCGCATTGCAAGGTGCAATTCTGAAATTTTTTGCTTTTTCCTGCTAATCCTAGCATGATAAAGAAGATTCAAAGAGAGTGAGATGCCAGCTCCTTTCATTCAGTCAGTAGCTTCAAACATTTCTGGACGTTTTTTAATGGCAAAAATCAATGAATATTGTAAATGCACAAACAGTAATATCTCCACATTGCAACGTGCAATTCTGAAATTTTTTGCTTTTTCCTGCTCCTCTTAGCATGATAAAGAAGATTCAAAGAGAGTGAGATGCCAGCTCTTTTCATTCAGTCAGTAGCTTCAAACATTTCTGGTATATGAATAACATGATGTTTTTCAATGGCAAAAATCAATGAATATTGTAAATGCACAAACAGTAATATCTCCACATTGCAAGGTGCAATTCTGAATTTTTTTGCTTTTTCCTGCTAATCCTAGCATGATAAAGAAGATTCAAAGAGAGTGAGATGCCAGCTCTTTTCATTCAGTCAGTAGCTTCAAACATTTCTGGTATATGAATAACATGATGTTTTTCAATGGCAAAAATCAATGAATATTGTAAATGCACAAACAGTAATTTCTCCGCATTGCAAGGTGCAATTCTGAAATTTTTTGCTTTTTCCTGCTAATCCTAGCATGATAAAGAAGATTCAAAGAGAGTGAGATGCCAGCTCCTTTCATTCAGTTAGTAGCTTCAAACATTTCTGGACATTTTTCAATGGCAAAAATCAATGAATATTGTAAATGCACAAACAGTAATATCTCCACATTGCAAGGTGCAATTCTGAAATTTTTTGCTTTTTCCTGCTAATCCTGGAATGATAAAGAAGATTCAAAGAGAGTGAGATGCCAGCTCTTTTCATTCAGTCAGTAGCTTCAAACATTTCTGGTATATGAATAACATGATGTTTTTCAATGGCAAAAATCAATGAATATTGTAAATGCACAAACAGTAATTTCTCCGCATTGCAAAGTGCAATTCTGAAATTTTTTGCTTTTTCCTGCTAATCCTAGCATGATAAAGAAGATTCAAAGAGAGTGAGATGCCAGCTCCTTTCATTCAGTCAGTAGCTTCAAACATTTCTGGATGTTTTTCAATGGCAAAAATCAATGAATATTGTAAATGCACAAACAGTAATATCTCCACATTGCAAGGTGCAATTCTGAAATGTTTTGCTTTTTCCTGCTCCTCTTAGCATGATAAAGAAGATTCAAAGAGAGTGAGATGCCAGCTCTTTTCATTCAGTCAGTAGCTTCAACCATTTCTGGACGTTTTTCAATGGCAAAAATCAATGAATATTGTAAATGCACAAACAGTAATTTCTCCGCATTGCAAGGTGCAATTCTGAAATTTTTTGCTTTTTCCTGCGAATCCTAGCATGATAAAGAAGATTCAAAGAGAGTGAGATGCCAGCTGCTTTCATTCAGTCAGTAGCTTCAAACATTTCTGGACTTTTTCAATGGCAAAAATCAATGAATATTGTAAATGCACAAACAGTAATATCTCCACATTGCAAGGTGCAATTCTGAAATTTTTTGCTTTTTCCTGCTAATCCTGGCATGATAAAGAAGATTCAAAGAGAGTGAGATGCCAGCTCTTTTCATTCAGTCAGTAGCTTCAAACATTTCTGGTATATGAATAACATGATGTTTTTCAATGGCAAAAATCAATGAATATTGTAAATGCACAAACAGTAATTTCTCCGCATTGCAAGGTGCAATTCTGAAATTTTTTGCTTTTTCCTGCTAATCCTAGCATGATAAAGAAGATTCAAAGAGAGTGAGATGCCAGCTCCTTTCATTCAGTCAGTAGCTTCAAACATTTCTGGACGTTTTTTAATGGCAAAAATCAATGAATATTGTAAATGCACAAACAGTAATATCTCCACATTGCAAGGTGCAATTCTGAAATTTTCTGCTTTTTCCTGCTAATCCTGGCATGATAAAGAAGATTCAAAGAGAGTGAGATGCCAGCTCTTTTCATTCAGTCAGTAGCTTCAAACATTTCTGGTATATGAATAACGATGTTTTTCAATGGCAAAAATCAATGAATATTGTAAATGCACAAACAGTAATTTCTCCGCATTGCAAGGTGCAATTCTGAAATTTTTTGCTTTTTCCTGCTAATCCTAGCATGATAAAGAAGATTCAAAGAGAGTGAGATGCCAGCTCCTTTCATTCAGTCAGTAGCTTCAAACATTTCTGGACGTTTTTCAATGGCAAAAATCAATGAATATTGTAAATGCACAAACAGTAATATCTCCACATTGCAACGTGCAATTCTGAAATTTTTTGCTTTTTCCTGCTCCTCTTAGCATGATAAAGAAGATTCAAAGAGAGTGAGATGCCAGCTCTTTTCATTCAGTCAGTAGCTTCAAACATTTCTGGTATATGAATAACATGATGTTTTTCAATGGCAAAAATCAATGAATATTGTAAATGCACAAACAGTAATATCTCCACATTGCAAGGTGCAATTCTGAAATTTTTTGCTTTTTCCTGCTAATCCTGGCATGATAAAGAAGATTCAAAGAGAGTGAGATGCCAGCTCTTTTCATTCAGTCAGTAGCTTCAAACATTTCTGGTATATGAATAACGATGTTTTTCAATGGCAAAAATCAATGAATATTGTAAATGCACAAACAGTAATTTCTCCGCATTGCAAGGTGCAATTCTGAAATTTTTTGCTTTTTCCTGCTAATCCTAGCATGATAAAGAAGATTCAAAGAGAGTGAGATGCCAGCTCCTTTCATTCAGTCAGTAGCTTCAAACATTTCTGGACGTTTTTCAATGGCAAAAATCAATGAATATTGTAAATGCACAAACAGTAATATCTCCACATTGCAACGTGCAATTCTGAAATTTTTTGCTTTTTCCTGCTCCTCTTAGCATGATAAAGAAGATTCAAAGAGAGTGAGATGCCAGCTCTTTTCATTCAGTCAGTAGCTTCAAACATTTCTGGTATATGAATAACATGATGTTTTTCAATGGCAAAAATCAATGAATATTGTAAATGCACAAACAGTAATTTCTCCGCATTGCAAGGTGCAATTCTGAAATTTTTTGCTTTTTCCTGCTAATCCTAGCATGATAAAGAAGATTCAAAGAGAGTGAGATGCCAGCTCCTTTCATTCAGTCAGTAGCTTCAAACATTTCTGGACGTTTTTCAATGGCAAAAATCAATGAATATTGTAAATGCGCAAACAGTAATATCTCCACATTGCAAGGTGCAATTCTGAAATTTTTTGCTTTTTCCTGCTCCTCTTAGCATGATAAAGAACATTCAAAGAGAGTGAGATGCCAGCTCTTTTCATTCAGTCAGTAGCTTCAAACATCTCTGGTATATGAATAACATGATGTTTTTCAATGGCAAAAATCAATGAATATTGTAAATGCACAAACAGTAATTTCTCCGCATTGCAAGGTGCAATTCTGAAATTTTTTGCTTTTTCCTGCTAATCCTAGCATGATAAAGAAGATTCAAAGAGAGTGAGATGCCAGCTCCTTTCATTCAGTCAGTAGCTTCAAACATTTCTGGACGGTTTTCAATGGCAAAAATCAATGAATATTGTAAATGCACAAACAGTAATATCTCCACATTGCAACGTGCAATTCTGAAATTTTTTTGCTTTTTCCTGCTAATCCTGGCATGATAAAGAAGATTCAAAGAGAGTGAGATGCCAGCTCTTTTCATTCAGTCAGTAGCTTCAAACATTTCTGGTATATGAATAACATGATGTTTTTCAATGGCAAAAATCAATGAATATTGTAAATGCACAAACAGTAATTTCTCCGCATTGCAAGGTGCAATTCTGAAATTTTTTGCTTTTTCCTGCTAATCCTAGCATGATAAAGAAGATTCAAAGAGAGTGAGATGCCAGCTCCTTTCATTCAGTCAGTAGCTTCAAACATTTCTGGACGTTTTTCAATGGCAAAAATCAATGAATATTGTAAATGCACAAACAGTAATATCTCCACATTGCAAGGTGCAATTCTGAAATTTTTTGCTTTTTCCTGCTATTCCTGGCATGATAAAGAAGATTCAAAGAGAGTGAGATGCCAGCTCTTTTCATTCAGTCAGTAGCTTCAAACATTTCTGGTATAGGAATAACGATGTTTTTCAATGGCAAAAATCAATGAATATTGTAAATGCACAAACAGTAATTTCTCCGCATTGCAAGGTGCAATTCTGAAATTTTTTGCTTTTTCCTGCTAATCCTAGCATGATAAAGAAGATTCAAAGAGAGTGAGATGCCAGCTCCTTTCATTCAGTCAGTAGCTTCAAACATTTCTGGACGTTTTTCAATGGCAAAAATCAATGAATATTGTAAATGCACAAACAGTAATATCTCCACATTGCAAGGTGCAATTCTGAAATTTTTTGCTTTTTCCTGCTCCTCTTAGCATGATAAAGAAGATTCAAAGAGAGTGAGATGCCAGCTCTTTTCATTCAGTCAGTAGCTTCAAACATTTCTGGTATATGAATAACATGATGTTTTTCAATGTCAAAAATCAATGAATATTGTAAATGCACAAACAGTAATTTCTCCGCATTGCAAGGTGCAATTCTGAAATTTTTTGCCTTTTCCTGCTAATCCTAGCATGATAAAGAAGATTCAAAGAGAGTGAGATGCCAGCTCCTTTCATTCAGTCAGTAGCTTCAAACATTTCTGGACGGTTTTCAATGGCAAAAATCAATGAATATTGTAAATGCACAAACAGTAATATCTCCACATTGCAACGTGCAATTCTGAAATTTTTTGCTTTTTCCTGCTAATCCTGGCATGATAAAGAAGATTCAAAGAGAGTGAGATGCCAGCTCTTTTCATTCAGTCAGTAGCTTCAAACATTTCTGGTATATGAATAACATGATGTTTTTCAATGGCAAAAATCAATGAATATTGTAAATGCACAAACAGTAATTTCTCCGCATTGCAAGGTGCAATTCTGAAATTTTTTGCTTTTTCCTGCTAATCCTAGCATGATAAAGAAGATTCAAAGAGAGTGAGATTCCAGCTCCTTTCATTCAGTCAGTAGCTTCAAACATTTCTGGACATTTTTCAATGGCAAAAATCAATGAATATTGTAAATGCACAAACAGTAATATCTCCACATTGCAAGGTGCAATTCTGAAATTTTTTGCTTTTTCCTGCTAATCCTGGCATGATAAAGAAGATTCAAAGAGAGTGAGATGCCAGCTCTTTTCATTCAGTCAGTAGCTTCAAACATTTCTGGTATATGAATAACATGATGTTTTTCAATGGCAAAAGTCAATGAATATTGTAAATGCACAAACAGTAATTTCTCCGCATTGCAAGGAGCAATTCTGAAATTTTTTGCTTTTTCCTGCTAATCCTAGCATGATAAAGAAGATTCAAAGAGAGTGAGATGCCAGCTCCTTTCATTCAGTCAGTAGCTTCAAACATTTCTGGACGTTTTTCAATGGCAAAAATCAATGAATATTGTAAATGCACAAACAGTAATATCTCCACATTGCAAGGTGCAATTCTGAAATTTTTTGCTTTTTCCTGCTCCTCTTAGCATGATAAAGAAGATTCAAAGAGAGTGAGATGCCAGCTCTATTCATTCAGTCAGTAGCTTCAAACATTTCTGGACGTTTTTCAATGGCAAAAATCAATGAATATTGTAAATGCACAAACAGTAATTTCTCCGCATTGCAAGGTGCAATTCTGAAATTTTTTGCTTTTTCCTGCTAATCCTAGCATGATAAAGAAGATTCAAAGAGAGTGAGATGCCAGCTCCTTTCATTCAGTCAGTAGCTTCAAACATTTCTGGATGTTTTTCAATGGCAAAAATCAATGAATATTGTAAATGCACAAACAGTAATATCTCCACATTGCAAGGTGCAATTCTGAAATTTTTTGCTTTTTCCTGCTCCTCTTAGCATGATAAAGAAGATTCAAAGAGTGAGATGCCAGCTCTTTTCATTCAGTCAGTAGCTTCAAACATTTCTGGTATATGAATAACATGTGTAACATACCTGGCGGCGTCCTTGCATGGTGGTCCATCTCCCACTGTGCAAGAGGGCGCACTTGATCTCCTGTCCAGAATGTCTCTCTGGCTTCCCTCCATGCTGTCTGTTTGTGTATGTGTCTGTTTCTGCTGCTTAAGGGCGGCGCCCGATCACTTCCTGCTTTTTGTACCTGCTGTGGGTCACACCCCTTGTGCGTCCTCAGCCTATCGCTGTCTGTCTCTTGGTATATAGCTCAGCAGCTCCCTTCTATCCCTGCCTGTGCACAAGTGTTCTTTCAGTGTGTGCTTGCACTCTGAATGTGCCAGGTCCCGTCCTGTTTCCCTGTCTGCCTTTCCTGGAGGCTTATTTCCAGGCCTGTCTGAACTAAGTCCTGTATTTCTCCTGCCTTGCGGTGTCAGCTCCCGTGTCTGAACTGTGTCCTGTATGTCTCCTGCTTTACGGTATTAGTTCCCGTGTCTGAACTAAGTCCTGTATTTCTCCTGCCTTGCGGTGTCAGCTCCCGTGTCTGAACTGAGTCCTGTATGTCTCCTGCTTTGCGGTATTAGTTCCCGTGTCTGAACTAAGTCCTGTATGTCTCCTGCTTTACGGTATTAGTTCCCGTGTCTGAACTAAGTCCTGTATGTCTCCTGCTTTACGGTATTAGTTCCCGTGTCTGAACTGAGTCCTGTATGTGTTCTCTAGTCTGTCCTGTCTGAACACGCTCCTTGCCTGTTCGTTCCGCCTCTCTGGGGGCAGTATTCCCAGACCCGCTCCTGTATCCCGCTGCAGTGTCGGTCTCCTCCGTACACTCAGTTCCAGTCTGAACTCTCTCCTATCCTTTACCTATTTTGCCTCTATGCCTTTCCCTTCCTGTCTGTTCAGTGTGAACAGAGCCCTGTCCTCCCTGCTCAGTCTTCTGCACTCTAGTTGTGCTTGCCTGTACCTCTCTGCCTGTATTGTTCCTGTATCCCGGTGTGTACTGGGTCCTATCCCGCCTGTGTTCCTACTTGCTAGTGCCTCCCTGTCTGCACTCTAGCTGTGCTTATCTTTACCCGCCTGCCTGCATACCCGCCTGCCTGCATACCCGCCTGCCTGCATACCCGCCTGCCTGCATACCAGTCTGCCTGCCAGTCTACCAGTCTGTTCCTGTATTCCCCTGTGTGGGTCAACAGCCGTGTCCGGGGTCTGTCCTGGAGTAGCACCTGGTCCCTCTGCTCGGTTCCTCCTTGGTGCTCTGGCGTCGTATGCCGTCGTGCCACCTTGGTCGGATCGGGTAGATACTTAGTTACGCCCCTCCAGGCATTCACTCTCCGGCACGGTCCAGTGGAATCACTACCAATCCCATGCACACGCCGCTCTAGCCCGGGCGTGTGCATAACAACATGATGTTTTTCAATGGCAAAAATCAATGAATATTGTAAATGCACAAACAGTAATATCTCCACATTGCAAGGTGCAATTCTGAATTTTTTTGCTTTTTCCTGCTAATCCTAGCATGATAAAGAAGATTCAAAGAGAGTGAGATGCCAGCTCTTTTCATTCAGTCAGTAGCTTCAAACATTTCTGGTATATGAATAACATGATGTTTTTCAATGGCAAAAATCAATGAATATTGTAAATGCACAAACAGTAATTTCTCCGCATTGCAAGGTGCAATTCTGAAATTTATTGCTTTTTCCTGCTAATCCTAGCATGATAAAGAAGATTCAAAGAGAGTGAGATGCCAGCTCCTTTCATTCAGTTAGTAGCTTCAAACATTTCTGGACATTTTTCAATGGCAAAAATCAATGAATATTGTAAATGCACAAACAGTAATATCTCCACATTGCAAGGTGCAATTCTGAAATTTTTTGCTTTTTCCTGCTCCTCTTAGCATGATAAAGAAGATTCAAAGAGAGTGAGATGCCAGCTCTTTTCATTCAGTCAGTAGCTTCAAACATTTCTGGTATATGAATAACATGATGTTTTTCAATGGCAAAAATCAATGAATATTGTAAATGCACAAACAGTAATTTCTCCGCATTGCAAGGTGCAATTCTGAAATTTTTTGCTTTTTCCTGCTAATCCTAGCATGATAAAGAAGATTCAAAGAGAGTGAGATTCCAGCTCCTTTCATTCAGTCAGTAGCTTCAAACATTTCTGGACATTTTTCAATGGCAAAAATCAATGAATATTGTAAATGCACAAACAGTAATATCTCCACATTGCAAGGTGCAATTCTGAAATTTTTTGCTTTTTCCTGCTAATCCTGGCATGATAAAGAAGATTCAAAGAGAGTGAGATGCCAGCTCTTTTCATTCAGTCAGTAGCTTCAAACATTTCTGGTATATGAATAACATGATGTGTTTCAATGGCAAAAGTCAATGAATATTGTAAATGCACAAACAGTAATTTCTCCGCATTGCAAGGTGCAATTCTGAAATTTTTTGCTTTTTCCTGCTAATCCTAGCATGATAAAGAATATTCAAAGAGAGTGAGATGCCAGCTCCTTTCATTCAGTCAGTAGCTTCAAACATTTCTGGACGTTTTTCAATGGCAAAAATCAATGAATATTGTAAATGCACAAACAGTAATATCTCCACATTGCAAGGTGCAATTCTGAAATTTTTTGCTTTTTCCTGCTCCTCTTAGCATGATAAAGAAGATTCAAAGAGAGTGAGATGCCAGCTCTTTTCATTCAGTCAGTAGCTTCAAACATTTCTGGACGTTTTTCAATGGCAAAAATCAATGAATATTGTAAATGCACAAACAGTAATTTCTCCGCATTGCAAGGTGCAATTCTGAAATTTTTTGCTTTTTCCTGCTAATCCTAGCATGATAAAGAAGATTCAAAGAGAGTGAGATGCCAGCTCCTTTCATTCAGTCAGTAGCTTCAAACATTTCTGGACGTTTTTCAATGGCAAAAATCAATGAATATTGTAAATGCACAAACAGTAATATCTCCACATTGCAAGGTGCAATTCTGAAATTTTTTGCTTTTTCCTGCTCCTCTTAGCATGATAAAGAAGATTCAAAGAGTGAGATGCCAGCTCTTTTCATTCAGTCAGTAGCTTCAAACATTTCTGGTATATGAATAACATGATGTTTTTCAATGGCAAAAATCAATGAATATTGTAAATGCACAAACAGTAATATCTCCACATTGCAAGGTGCAATTCTGAATTTTTTTGCTTTTTCCTGCTAATCCTAGCATGATAAAGAAGATTCAAAGAGAGTGAGATGCCAGCTCTTTTCATTCAGTCAGTAGCTTCAAACATTTCTGGTATATGAATAACATGATGTTTTTCAATGGCAAAAATCAATGAATATTGTAAATGCACAAACAGTAATTTCTCCGCATTGCAAGGTGCAATTCTGAAATTTATTGCTTTTTCCTGCTAATCCTAGCATGATAAAGAAGATTCAAAGAGAGTGAGATGCCAGCTCCTTTCATTCAGTTAGTAGCTTCAAACATTTCTGGACATTTTTCAATGGCAAAAATCAATGAATATTGTAAATGCACAAACAGTAATATCTCCACATTGCAAGGTGCAATTCTGAAATTTTTTGCTTTTTCCTGCTCCTCTTAGCATGATAAATAAGATTCAAAGAGAGTGAGATGCCAGCTCTTTTCATTCAGTCAGTAGCTTCAAACATTTCTGGTATATGAATAACGATGTTTTTCAATGGCAAAAATCAATGAATATTGTAAATGCACAAACAGTAATTTCTCCGCATTGCAAGGTGCAATTCCGAAATTTTTTGCTTTTTCCTGCTAATCCTAGCATGATAAAGAAGATTCAAAGAGAGTGAGATTCCAGCTCCTTTCATTCAGTCAGTAGCTTCAAACATTTCTGGACATTTTTCAATGGCAAAAATCAATGAATATTGTAAATGCACAAACAGTAATATCTCCACATTGCAAGGTGCAATTCTGAAATTTTTTGCTTTTTCCTGCTAATCCTGGCATGATAAAGAAGATTCAAAGAGAGTGAGATGCCAGCTCTTTTCATTCAGTCAGTAGCTTCAAACATTTCTGGTATATGAATAACATGATGTTTTTCAAAGGCAAAAGTCAATGAATATTGTAAATGCACAAACCGTAATTTCTCCGCATTGCAAGGTGCAATTCTGAAATTTTTTGCTTTTTCCTGCTAATCCTAGCATGATAAAGAAGATTCAAAGAGAGTGAGATGCCAGCTCCTTTCATTCAGTCAGTAGCTTCAAACATTTCTGGACGTTTTTCAATGGCAAAAATCAATGAATATTGTAAATGCACAAACAGTAATATCTCCACATTGCAAGGTGCAATTCTGAAATTTTTTGCTTTTTCCTGCTCCTCTTAGCATGATAAAGAAGATTCAAAGAGAGTGAGATGCCAGCTCTTTTCATTCAGTCAGTAGCTTCAAACATTTCTGGACGTTTTTCAATGGCAAAAATCAATGAATATTGTAAATGCACAAACAGTAATTTCTCCGCATTGCAAGGTGCAATTCTGAAATTTTTTGCTTTTTCCTGCTAATCCTAGCATGATAAAGAAGATTCAAAGAGAGTGAGATGCCAGCTCCTTTCATTCAGTCAGTAGCTTCAAACATTTCTGGACGTTTTTCAATGGCAAAAATCAATGAATATTGTAAATGCACAAACAGTAATATCTCCACATTGCAAAGTGCAATTCTGAAATTTTTTGCTTTTTCCTGCTCCTCTTAGCATGATAAAGAAGATTCAAAGAGAGTGAGATGCCAGCTCTTTTCATTCAGTCAGTAGCTTCAAACATTTCTGGTATATGAATAACATGATGTTTTTCAATGGCAAAAATCAATGAATATTGTAAATGCACAAACAGTAATATCTCCACATTGCAAGGTGCAATTCTGAATTTTTTTGCTTTTTCCTGCTAATCCTAGCATGATAAAGAAGATTCAAAGAGAGTGAGATGCCAGCTCTTTTCATTCAGTCAGTAGCTTCAAACATTTCTGGTATATGAATAACATGATGTTTTTCAATGGCAAAAATCAATGAATATTGTAAATGCACAAACAGTAATTTCTCCGCATTGCAAGGTGCAATTCTGAAATTTTTTGCTTTTTCCTGCTAATCCTAGCATGATAAAGAAGATTCAAAGAGAGTGAGATGCCAGCTCCTTTCATTCAGTTAGTAGCTTCAAACATTTCTGGACATTTTTCAATGGCAAAAATCAATGAATATTGTAAATGCACAAACAGTAATATCTCCACATTGCAAGGTGCAATTCTGAAATTTTTTGCTTTTTCCTGCTAATCCTGGAATGATAAAGAAGATTCAAAGAGAGTGAGATGCCAGCTCTTTTCATTCAGTCAGTAGCTTCAAACATTTCTGGTATATGAATAACATGATGTTTTTCAATGGCAAAAATCAATGAATATTGTAAATGCACAAACAGTAATTTCTCCGCATTGCAAAGTGCAATTCTGAAATTTTTTGCTTTTTCCTGCTAATCCTAGCATGATAAAGAAGATTCAAAGAGAGTGAGATGCCAGCTCCTTTCATTCAGTCAGTAGCTTCAAACATTTCTGGATGTTTTTCAATGGCAAAAATCAATGAATATTGTAAATGCACAAACAGTAATATCTCCACATTGCAAGGTGCAATTCTGAAATGTTTTGCTTTTTCCTGCTCCTCTTAGCATGATAAAGAAGATTCAAAGAGAGTGAGATGCCAGCTCTTTTCATTCAGTCAGTAGCTTCAAACATTTCTGGACGTTTTTCAATGGCAAAAATCAATGAATATTGTAAATGCACAAACAGTAATTTCTCCGCATTGCAAGGTGCAATTCTGAAATTTTTTGCTTTTTCCTGCGAATCCTAGCATGATAAAGAAGATTCAAAGAGAGTGAGATGCCAGCTGCTTTCATTCAGTCAGTAGCTTCAAACATTTCTGGACTTTTTCAATGGCAAAAATCAATGAATATTGTAAATGCACAAACAGTAATATCTCCACATTGCAAGGTGCAATTCTGAAATTTTTTGCTTTTTCCTGCTAATCCTGGCATGATAAAGAAGATTCAAAGAGAGTGAGATGCCAGCTCTTTTCATTCAGTCAGTAGCTTCAAACATTTCTGGTATATGAATAACATGATGTTTTTCAATGGCAAAAATCAATGAATATTGTAAATGCACAAACAGTAATTTCTCCGCATTGCAAGGTGCAATTCTGAAATTTTTTGCTTTTTCCTGCTAATCCTAGCATGATAAAGAAGATTCAAAGAGAGTGAGATGCCAGCTCCTTTCATTCAGTCAGTAGCTTCAAACATTTCTGGACGTTTTTTAATGGCAAAAATCAATGAATATTGTAAATGCACAAACAGTAATATCTCCACATTGCAAGGTGCAATTCTGAAATTTTCTGCTTTTTCCTGCTAATCCTGGCATGATAAAGAAGATTCAAAGAGAGTGAGATGCCAGCTCTTTTCATTCAGTCAGTAGCTTCAAACATTTCTGGTATATGAATAACGATGTTTTTCAATGGCAAAAATCAATGAATATTGTAAATGCACAAACAGTAATTTCTCCGCATTGCAAGGTGCAATTCTGAAATTTTTTGCTTTTTCCTGCTAATCCTAGCATGATAAAGAAGATTCAAAGAGAGTGAGATGCCAGCTCCTTTCATTCAGTCAGTAGCTTCAAACATTTCTGGACGTTTTTCAATGGCAAAAATCAATGAATATTGTAAATGCACAAACAGTAATATCTCCACATTGCAACGTGCAATTCTGAAATTTTTTGCTTTTTCCTGCTCCTCTTAGCATGATAAAGAAGATTCAAAGAGAGTGAGATGCCAGCTCTTTTCATTCAGTCAGTAGCTTCAAAGATTTCTGGTATATGAATAACATGATGTTTTTCAATGGCAAAAATCAATGAATATTGTAAATGCACAAACAGTAATATCTCCACATTGCAAGGTGCAATTCTGAAATTTTTTGCTTTTTCCTGCTAATCCTGGCATGATAAAGAAGATTCAAAGAGAGTGAGATGCCAGCTCTTTTCATTCAGTCAGTAGCTTCAAACATTTCTGGTATATGAATAACGATGTTTTTCAATGGCAAAAATCAATGAATATTGTAAATGCACAAACAGTAATTTCTCCGCATTGCAAGGTGCAATTCTGAAATTTTTTGCTTTTTCCTGCTAATCCTAGCATGATAAAGAAGATTCAAAGAGAGTGAGATGCCAGCTCCTTTCATTCAGTCAGTAGCTTCAAACATTTCTGGACGTTTTTCAATGGCAAAAATCAATGAATATTGTAAATGCACAAACAGTAATATCTCCACATTGCAACGTGCAATTCTGAAATTTTTTGCTTTTTCCTGCTCCTCTTAGCATGATAAATAAGATTCAAAGAGAGTGAGATGCCAGCTCTTTTCATTCAGTCAGTAGCTTCAAACATTTCTGGTATATGAATAACATGATGTTTTTCAATGGCAAAAATCAATGAATATTGTAAATGCACAAACAGTAATTTCTCCGCATTGCAAGGTGCAATTCTGAAATTTTTTGCTTTTTCCTGCTAATCCTAGCATGATAAAGAAGATTCAAAGAGAGTGAGATGCCAGCTCCTTTCATTCAGTCAGTAGCTTCAAACATTTCTGGACGTTTTTCAATGGCAAAAATCAATGAATATTGTAAATGCGCAAACAGTAATATCTCCACATTGCAAGGTGCAATTCTGAAATTTTTTGCTTTTTCCTGCTCCTCTTAGCATGATAAAGAACATTCAAAGAGAGTGAGATGCCAGCTCTTTTCATTCAGTCAGTAGCTTCAAACATCTCTGGTATATGAATAACATGATGTTTTTCAATGGCAAAAATCAATGAATATTGTAAATGCACAAACAGTAATTTCTCCGCATTGCAAGGTGCAATTCTGAAATTTTTTGCTTTTTCCTGCTAATCCTAGCATGATAAAGAAGATTCAAAGAGATTGAGATGCCAGCTCCTTTCATTCAGTCAGTAGCTTCAAACATTTCTGGACGTTTTTCAATGGCAAAAATCAATGAATATTGTAAATGCACAAACAGTAATATCTCCACATTGCAAGGTGCAATTCTGAAATTTTTTGCTTTTTCCTGCTAATCCTAGCATGATAAAGAAGATTCAAAGAGAGTGAGATGCCAGCTGCTATCATTCAGTCAGTAGCTTCAAACATTTCTGGACGGTTTTCAATGGCAAAAATCAATGAATATTGTAAATGCACAAACAGTAATATCTCCACATTGCAACGTGCAATTCTGAAATTTTTTGCTTTTTCCTGCTAATCCTGGCATGATAAAGAAGATTCAAAGAGAGTGAGATGCCAGCTCTTTTCATTCAGTCAGTAGCTTCAAACATTTCTGGTATATGAATAACATGGTTTTTCAATGGCAAAAATCAATGAATATTGTAAATGCACAAACAGTAATTTCTCCGCATTGCAAGGTGCAATTCTGAAATTTTTTGCTTTTTCCTGCTAATCCTAGCATGATAAAGAAGATTCAAAGAGAGTGAGATGCCAGCTCCTTTCATTCAGTCAGTAGCTTCAAACATTTCTGGACGTTTTTCAATGGCAAAAATCAATGAATATTGTAAATGCACAAACAGTAATATCTCCACATTGCAAGGTGCAATTCTGAAATTTTTTGCTTTTTCCTGCTCCTCTTAGCATGATAAAGAAGATTCAAAGAGAGTGAGATGCCAGCTCTTTTCATTCAGTCAGTAGCTTCAAACATTTCTGGTATATGAATAACATGATGTTTTTCAATGGCAAAAATCAATGAATATTGTAAATGCACAAACAGTAATTTCTCCGCATTGCAAGGTGCAATTCTGAAATTTTTTGCTTTTTCCTGCTAATCCTAGCATGATAAAGAAGATTCAAAGAGAGTGAGATTCCAGCTCCTTTCATTCAGTCAGTAGCTTCAAACATTTCTGGACATTTTTCAATGGCAAAAATCAATGAATATTGTAAATGCACAAACAGTAATATCTCCACATTGCAAGGTGCAATTCTGAAATTTTTTGCTTTTTCCTGCTAATCCTGGCATGATAAAGAAGATTCAAAGAGAGTGAGATGCCAGCTCTTTTCATTCAGTCAGTAGCTTCAAACATTTCTGGTATATGAATAACATGATGTTTTTCAATGGCAAAAGTCAATGAATATTGTAAATGCACAAACAGTAATTTCTCCGCATTGCAAGGTGCAATTCTGAAATTTTTTGCTTTTTCCTGCTAATCCTAGCATGATAAAGAAGATTCAAAGAGAGTGAGATGCCAGCTCCTTTCATTCAGTCAGTAGCTTCAAACATTTCTGGACGGTTTTCAAAGGCAAAAATCAATGAATATTGTAAATGCACAAACAGTAATATCTCCACATTGCAAGGTGCAATTCTGAAATTTTTTGCTTTTTCCTGCTCCTCTTAGCATGATAAAGAAGATTCAAAGAGAGTGAGATGCCAGCTCTTTTCATTCAGTCAGTAGCTTCAAACATTTCTGGACGTTTTTCAATGGCAAAAATCAATGAATATTGTAAATGCACAAACAGTAATTTCTCCGCATTGCAAGGTGCAATTCTGAAATTTTTTGCTTTTTCCTGCTAATCCTAGCATGATAAAGAAGATTCAAAGAGAGTGAGATGCCAGCTCCTTTCATTCAGTCAGTAGCTTCAAACATTTCTGGACGTTTTTCAATGGCAAAAATCAATGAATATTGTAAATGCACAAACAGTAATATCACCACATTGCAAGGTGCAATTCTGAAATTTTTTGCTTTTTCCTGCTCCTCTTAGCATGATAAATAAGATTCAAAGAGAGTGAGATGCCAGCTCTTTTCATTCAGTCAGTAGCTTCAAACATTTCTGGTATATGAATAACATGATGTTTTTCAATGGCAAAAATCAATGAATATTGTAAATGCACAAACAGTAATATCTCCACATTGCAAGGTGCAATTCTGAATTTTTTTGCTTTTTCCTGCTAATCCTAGCATGATAAAGAAGATTCAAAGAGAGTGAGATGCCAGCTCTTTTCATTCAGTCAGTAGCTTCAAACATTTCTGGTATATGAATAACATGATGTTTTTCAATGGCAAAAATCAATGAATATTGTAAATGCACAAAGAGTAATTTCTCCGCATTGCAAGGTGCAATTCTGAAATTTTTTGCTTTTTCCTGCTAATCCTAGCATGATAAAGAGGATTCAAAGAGAGTGAGATGCCAGATCCTTTCATTCAGTTAGTAGCTTCAAACATTTCTGGACATTTTTCAATGGCAAAAATCAATGAATATTGTAAATGCACAAGCAGTAATATCTCCACATTGCAAGGTGCAATTCTGAAATTTTTTGCTTTTTCCTGCTAATCCTGGCATGATAAAGAAGATTCAAAGAGAGCGAGATACCAGCTCTTTTCATTCAGTCAGTAGCTTCAAACATTTCTGGTATATGAATAACATGATGTTTTTCAATGGCAAAAATCAATGAATATTGTAAATGCACAAACAGTAATTTCTCCGCATTGCAAAGTGCAATTCTGAATTTTTTTGCTTTTTCCTGCTAATCCTAGCATGATAAAGAAGATTCAAAGAGAGTGAGATGCCAGCTCCTTTCATTCAGTCAGTAGCTTCAAACATTTCTGGACGTTTTTCAATGGCAAAAATCAATGAATATTGTAAATGCACAAACAGTAATATCTCCACATTGCAAGGTGCAATTCTGAAATTTTTTGGTTTTTCCTGCTCCTCTTAGCATGATAAAGAAGATTCAAAGAGAGTGAGATGCCAGCTCTTTTCATTCAGTCAGTAGCTTCAAACATTTCTGGTATATGAATAACATGATGTTTTTCAATGGCAAAAATCAATGAATATTGTAAATGCACAAACAGTAATTTCTCCGCATTGCAAGGTGCAATTCTGAAATTTTTTGCTTTTTCCTGCTAATCCTAGCATGATAAAGAAGATTCAAAGAGAGTGAGATGCCAGCTCCTTTCATTCAGTCAGTAGCTTCAAACATTTCTGGACGTTTTTCAATGGCAAAAATCAATGAATATTGTAAATGCACAAACAGTAATATCTCCACATTGCAAGGTGCAATTCTGAAATTTTTTGGTTTTTCCTGCTCCTCTTAGCATGATAAAGAAGATTCAAAGAGAGTGAGATGCCAGCTCTTTTCATTCAGTCAGTAGCTTCAAACATTTCTGGTATATGAATAACATGATGTTTTTCAATGGCAAAAATCAATGAATATTGTAAATGCACAAACAGTAATTTCTCCGCATTGCAAGGTGCAATTCTGAAATTTTTTGCTTTTTCCTGCTAATCCTAGCATGATAAAGAAGATTCAAAGAGAGTGAGATGCCAGCTCCTTTCATTCAGTCAGTAGCTTCAAACATTTCTGGACGTTTTTCAATGGCAAAAATCAATGAATATTGTAAATGCACAAACAGTAATATCTCCACATTGCAAGGTGCAATTCTGAAATTTTTTGCTTTTTCCTGCTAATCCTAGCATGATAAAGAAGATTCAAAGAGAGTGAGATGCCAGCTGCTATCATTCAGTCAGTAGCTTCAAACATTTCTGGACGGTTTTCAATGGCAAAAATCAATGAATATTGTAAATGCACAAACAGTAATATCTCCACATTGCAACGTGCAATTCTGAAATTTTTTGCTTTTTCCTGCTAATCCTGGCATGATAAAGAAGATTCAAAGAGAGTGAGATGCCAGCTCTTTTCATTCAGTCAGTAGCTTCAAACATTTCTGGTATATGAATAACATGGTTTTTCAATGGCAAAAATCAATGAATATTGTAAATGCACAAACAGTAATTTCTCCGCATTGCAAGGTGCAATTCTGAAATTTTTTGCTTTTTCCTGCTAATCCTAGCATGATAAAGAAGATTCAAAGAGAGTGAGATGCCAGCTCCTTTCATTCAGTCAGTAGCTTCAAACATTTCTGGACGTTTTTCAATGGCAAAAATCAATGAATATTGTAAATGCACAAACAGTAATATCTCCACATTGCAAGGTGCAATTCTGAAATTTTTTGCTTTTTCCTGCTCCTCTTAGCATGATAAAGAAGATTCAAAGAGAGTGAGATGCCAGCTCTTTTCATTCAGTCAGTAGCTTCAAACATTTCTGGTATATGAATAACATGATGTTTTTCAATGGCAAAAATCAATGAATATTGTAAATGCACAAACAGTAATTTCTCCGCATTGCAAGGTGCAATTCTGAAATTTTTTGCTTTTTCCTGCTAATCCTAGCATGATAAAGAAGATTCAAAGAGAGTGAGATTCCAGCTCCTTTCATTCAGTCAGTAGCTTCAAACATTTCTGGACATTTTTCAATGGCAAAAATCAATGAATATTGTAAATGCACAAACAGTAATATCTCCACATTGCAAGGTGCAATTCTGAAATTTTTTGCTTTTTCCTGCTAATCCTGGCATGATAAAGAAGATTCAAAGAGAGTGAGATGCCAGCTCTTTTCATTCAGTCAGTAGCTTCAAACATTTCTGGTATATGAATAACATGATGTTTTTCAATGGCAAAAGTCAATGAATATTGTAAATGCACAAACAGTAATTTCTCCGCATTGCAAGGTGCAATTCTGAAATTTTTTGCTTTTTCCTGCTAATCCTAGCATGATAAAGAAGATTCAAAGAGAGTGAGATGCCAGCTCCTTTCATTCAGTCAGTAGCTTCAAACATTTCTGGACGGTTTTCAAAGGCAAAAATCAATGAATATTGTAAATGCACAAACAGTAATATCTCCACATTGCAAGGTGCAATTCTGAAATTTTTTGCTTTTTCCTGCTCCTCTTAGCATGATAAAGAAGATTCAAAGAGAGTGAGATGCCAGCTCTTTTCATTCAGTCAGTAGCTTCAAACATTTCTGGACGTTTTTCAATGGCAAAAATCAATGAATATTGTAAATGCACAAACAGTAATTTCTCCGCATTGCAAGGTGCAATTCTGAAATTTTTTGCTTTTTCCTGCTAATCCTAGCATGATAAAGAAGATTCAAAGAGAGTGAGATGCCAGCTCCTTTCATTCAGTCAGTAGCTTCAAACATTTCTGGACGTTTTTCAATGGCAAAAATCAATGAATATTGTAAATGCACAAACAGTAATATCACCACATTGCAAGGTGCAATTCTGAAATTTTTTGCTTTTTCCTGCTCCTCTTAGCATGATAAATAAGATTCAAAGAGAGTGAGATGCCAGCTCTTTTCATTCAGTCAGTAGCTTCAAACATTTCTGGTATATGAATAACATGATGTTTTTCAATGGCAAAAATCAATGAATATTGTAAATGCACAAACAGTAATATCTCCACATTGCAAGGTGCAATTCTGAATTTTTTTGCTTTTTCCTGCTAATCCTAGCATGATAAAGAAGATTCAAAGAGAGTGAGATGCCAGCTCTTTTCATTCAGTCAGTAGCTTCAAACATTTCTGGTATATGAATAACATGATGTTTTTCAATGGCAAAAATCAATGAATATTGTAAATGCACAAAGAGTAATTTCTCCGCATTGCAAGGTGCAATTCTGAAATTTTTTGCTTTTTCCTGCTAATCCTAGCATGATAAAGAGGATTCAAAGAGAGTGAGATGCCAGATCCTTTCATTCAGTTAGTAGCTTCAAACATTTCTGGACATTTTTCAATGGCAAAAATCAATGAATATTGTAAATGCACAAGCAGTAATATCTCCACATTGCAAGGTGCAATTCTGAAATTTTTTGCTTTTTCCTGCTAATCCTGGCATGATAAAGAAGATTCAAAGAGAGCGAGATACCAGCTCTTTTCATTCAGTCAGTAGCTTCAAACATTTCTGGTATATGAATAACATGATGTTTTTCAATGGCAAAAATCAATGAATATTGTAAATGCACAAACAGTAATTTCTCCGCATTGCAAAGTGCAATTCTGAATTTTTTTGCTTTTTCCTGCTAATCCTAGCATGATAAAGAAGATTCAAAGAGAGTGAGATGCCAGCTCCTTTCATTCAGTCAGTAGCTTCAAACATTTCTGGACGTTTTTCAATGGCAAAAATCAATGAATATTGTAAATGCACAAACAGTAATATCTCCACATTGCAAGGTGCAATTCTGAAATTTTTTGGTTTTTCCTGCTCCTCTTAGCATGATAAAGAAGATTCAAAGAGAGTGAGATGCCAGCTCTTTTCATTCAGTCAGTAGCTTCAAACATTTCTGGTATATGAATAACATGATGTTTTTCAATGGCAAAAATCAATGAATATTGTAAATGCACAAACAGTAATTTCTCCGCATTGCAAGGTGCAATTCTGAAATTTTTTGCTTTTTCCTGCTAATCCTAGCATGATAAAGAAGATTCAAAGAGAGTGAGATGCCAGCTCCTTTCATTCAGTCAGTAGCTTCAAACATTTCTGGACGTTTTTCAATGGCAAAAATCAATGAATATTGTAAATGCACAAACAGTAATATCTCCACATTGCAAGGTGCAATTCTGAAATTTTTTGGTTTTTCCTGCTCCTCTTAGCATGATAAAGAAGATTCAAAGAGAGTGAGATGCCAGCTCTTTTCATTCAGTCAGTAGCTTCAAACATTTCTGGTATATGAATAACATGATGTTTTTCAATGGCAAAAATCAATGAATATTGTAAATGCACAAACAGTAATTTCTCCGCATTGCAAGGTGCAATTCTGAAATTTTTTGCTTTTTCCTGCTAATCCTAGCATGATAAAGAAGATTCAAAGAGAGTGAGATGCCAGCTCCTTTCATTCAGTCAGTAGCTTCAAACATTTCTGGACGTTTTTCAATGGCAAAAATCAATGAATATTGTAAATGCACAAACAGTAATATCTCCACATTGCAAGGTGCAATTCTGAAATTTTTTGCTTTTTCCTGCTAATCCTGGCATGATAAAGAAGATTCAAAGAGAGTGAGATGCCAGCTCTTTTCATTCAGTCAGTAGTTTCAAACATTTCTGGTATATGAATAACATGATGTTTTTCAATGGCAAAAATCAATGAATATTGTAAATGCACAAACAGTAATTTCTCAGCATTGCAAGGTGCAATTCTGAAATTTTTTGCTTTTTCCTGCTAATCCTAGCATGATAAAGAAGATTCAAAGAGAGTGAGATGCCAGCTCCTTTCATTCAGTCAGTAGCTTCAAACATTTCTGGACGTTCTTCAATGGCAAAAATCAATGAATATTGTAAATGCACAAACAGTAATATCTCCACATTGCAAGGTGCAATTCTGAAATTTTTTGCTTTTTCCTGCTAATCCTGGCATGACAAAGAAGATTCAAAGAGAGTGAGATGCCAGCTCTTTTCATTCAGTCAGTAGCTTCAAACATTTCTGGTATAGGAATAACGATGTTTTTCAATGGCAAAAATCAATGAATATTGTAAATGCACAAACAGTAATTTCTCCGCATTGCAAGGTGCAATTCTGAAATTTTTTGCTTTTTCCTGCTAATCCTAGCATGATAAAGAAGATTCAAAGAGAGTGAGATGCCAGCTCCTTTCATTCAGTCAGTAGCTTCAAACATTTCTGGACGTTTTTCAATGGCAAAAATCAATGAATATTGTAAATGCACAAACAGTAATATCTCCACATTGCAACGTGCAATTCTGAAATTTTTTGCTTTTTCCTGCTCCTCTTAGCATGATAAAGAAGATTCAAAGAGAGTGAGATGCCAGCTCTTTTCATTCAGTCAGTAGCTTCAAACATTTCTGGTATATGAATAACATGATGTTTTTCAATGGCAAAAATCAATGAATATTGTAAATGCACAAACAGTAATTTCTCCGCATTGCAAGGTGCAATTCTGAAATTTTTTGCCTTTTCCTGCTAATCCTAGCATGATAAAGAAGATTCAAAGAGAGTGAGATGCCAGCTCCTTTCATTCAGTCAGTAGCTTCAAACATTTCTGGACGTTTTTCAATGGCAAAAATCAATGAATATTGTAAATGCACAAACAGTAATATCTCCACATTGCAAGGTGCAATTCTGAAATTTTTTGCTTTTTCCTGCTCCTCTTAGCATGATAAAGAACATTCAAAGAGAGTGAGATGCCAGCTCTTTTCATTCAGTCAGTAGCTTCAAACATCTCTGGTATATGAATAACATGATGCTTTTCAATGGCAAAAATCAATGAATATTGTAAATGCACAAACAGTAATTTCTCCGCATTGCAAGGTGCAATTCTGAAATTTTTTGCTTTTTCCTGCTAATCCTAGCATGATAAAGAAGATTCAAAGAGATTGAGATGCCAGCTCCTTTCATTCAGTCAGTAGCTTCAAACATTTCTGGACGTTTTTCAATGGCAAAAATCAATGAATATTGTAAATGCACAAACAGTAATATCTCCACATTGCAAGGTGCAATTCTGAAATTTTTTGCTTTTTCCTGCTAATCCTAGCATGATAAAGAAGATTCAAAGAGAGTGAGATGCCAACTCCTTTCATTCAGTCAGTAGCTTCAAACATTTCTGGACGGTTTTCAATGGCAAAAATCAATTAATATTGTAAATGCACAAACAGTAATATCTCCACATTGCAAGGTGCAATTCTGAAATTTTTTGATTTTTCCTGCTAATCCTGGCATGATAAAGAAGATTCAAAGAGAGTGAGATGCCAGCTCTTTTCATTCAGTTAGTAGCTTCAAACATTTCTGGACATTTTTCAATGGCAAAAATCAATGAATATTGTAAATGCACAAACAGTAATTTCTCCGCATTGCAAGGTGCAATTCTGAAATTTTTTGCTTTTTCCTGCTAATCCTAGCATGATAAAGAAGATTCAAAGAGAGTGAGATGCCAGCTCCTTTCATTCAGTCAGTAGCTTCAAACATTTCTGGACGTTTTTCAATGGCAAAAATCAATGAATATTGTAAATGCACAAACAGTAATATCTCCACATTGCAAGGTGCAATTCTGAAATTTTTTGCTTTTTCCTGCTCCTCTTAGCATGATAAAGAAGATTCAAAGAGAGTGAGATGCCAGCTCTTTTCATTCAGTCAGTAGCTTCAAACATTTCTGGTATATGAATAATATGATGTTTTTCAATGGCAAAAATCAATGAATATTGTAAATGCACAAACAGTAATTTCTCCGCATTGCAAGGTGCAATTCTGAAATGTTTTGCTTTTTCCTGCTAATCCTAGCATGATAAAGAAGATTCAAAGAGAGTGAGATTCCAGCTCCTTTCATTCAGTCAGTAGCTTCAAACATTTCTGGACATTTTTCAATGGCAAAAATCAATGAATATTGTAAATGCACAAACAGTAATATCTCCACATTGCAAGGTGCAATTCTGAAATTTTTTGCTTTTTCCTGCTAATCCTGGCATGATAAAGAAGATTCAAAGAGAGTGAGATGCCAGCTCTTTTCATTCAGTCAGTAGCTTCAAACATTTCTGGTATATGAATAACATGATGTTTTTCAATGGCAAAAGTCAATGAATATTGTAAATGCACAAACAGTAATTTCTCCGCATTGCAAGGTGCAATTCTGAAATTTTTTGCTTTTTCCTGCTAATCCTAGCATGATAAAGAAGATTGAAAGAGAGTGAGATGCCAGCTCCTTTCATTCAGTCAGTAGCTTCAAACATTTCTGGACGTTTTTCAATGGCAAAAATCAATGAATATTGTAAATGCACAAACAGTAATATCTCCACATTGCAAGGTGCAATTCTGAAATTTTTTGCTTTTTCCTGCTCCTCTTAGCATGATAAAGAAGATTCAAAGAGAGTGAGATGCCAGCTCTTTTCATTCAGTCAGTAGCTTCAAACATTTCTGGACGTTTTTCAATGGCAAAAATCAATGAATATTGTAAATGCACAAACAGTAATTTCTCCGCATTGCAAGGTGCAATTCTGAAATTTTTTGCTTTTTCCTGCTAATCCTAGCATGATAAAGAAGATTCAAAGAGAGTGAGATGCCAGCTCCTTTCATTCAGTCAGTAGCTTCAAACATTTCTGGACGTTTTTCAATGGCAAAAATCAATGAATATTGTAAATGCACAAACAGTAATATCTCCACATTGCAAGGTGCAATTCTGAAATTTTTTGCTTTTTCCTGCTCCTCTTAGCATGATAAAGAAGATTCAAAGAGAGTGAGATGCCAGCTCTTTTCATTCAGTCAGTAGCTTCAAACATTTCTGGTATATGAATAACATGATGTTTTTCAATGGCAAAAATCAATGAATATTGTAAATGCACAAACAGTAATATCTCCACATTGCAAGGTGCAATTCTGAATTTTTTTGCTTTTTCCTGCTAATCCTAGCATGATAAAGAAGATTCAAAGAGAGTGAGATGCCAGCTCTTTTCATTCAGTTAGTAGCTTCAAACATTTCTGGACATTTTTCAATGGCAAAAATCAATGAATATTGTAAATGCACAAACAGTAATATCTCCACATTGCAAGGTGCAATTCTGAAACTTTTTGCTTTTTCCTGCTAATCCTGGAATGATAAAGAAGATTCAAAGAGAGTGAGATGCCAGCTCTTTTCATTCAGTCAGTAGCTTCAAACATTTCTGGTATATGAATAACATGATGTTTTTCAATGGCAAAAATCAATGAATATTGTAAATGCACAAACAGTAATTTCTCCGCATTGCAAAGTGCAATTCTGAAATTTTTTGCTTTTTCCTGCTAATCCTAGCATGATAAAGAAGATTCAAAGAGAGTGAGATGCCAGCTCCTTTCATTCAGTCAGTAGCTTCAAACATTTCTGGACGTTTTTCAATGGCAAAAATCAATGAATATTGTAAATGCACAAACAGTAATATCTCCACATTGCAAGGTGCAATTCTGAAATGTTTTGCTTTTTCCTGCTCCTCTTAGCATGATAAAGAAGATTCAAAGAGAGTGAGATGCCAGCTCTTTTCATTCAGTCAGTAGCTTCAAACATTTCTGGACGTTTTTCAATGGCAAAAATCAATGAATATTGTAAATGCACAAACAGTAATTTCTCCGCATTGAGAGGTGCAATTCTGAAATTTTTTGCTTTTTCCTGCGAATCCTAGCATGATAAAGAAGATTCAAAGAGAGTGAGATGCCAGCTGCTTTCATTCAGTCAGTAGCTTCAAACATTTCTGGACGTTTTTCAATGGCAAAAATCAATGAATATTGTAAATGCACAAACAGTAATATCTCCACATTGCAAGGTGCAATTCTGAAATTTTTTGCTTTTTCCTGCTAATCCTGGCATGATAAAGAAGATTCAAAGAGAGTGAGATGCCAGCTCCTTTCATTCAGTCAGTAGCTTCAAACATTTCTGGTATATGAATAACATGATGTTTTTCAATGGCAAAAATCAATGAATATTGTAAATGCACAAACAGTAATTTCTCCGCATTGCAAGGTGCAATTCTGAAATTTTTTGCTTTTTCCTGCTAATCCTAGCATGATAAAGAAGATTCAAAGAGAGTGAGATGCCAGCTCCTTTCATTCAGTCAGTAGCTTCAAACATTTCTGGACGTTTTTCAATGGCAAAAATCAATGAATATTGTAAATGCACAAACAGTAATATCTCCACATTGCAAGGTGCAATTCTGAAATTTTTTGCCTTTTCCTGCTAATCCTGGCATGATAAGGAAGATTCAAAGAGAGTGAGATGCCAGCTCTTTTCATTCAGTCAGTAGCTTCAAACATTTCTGGTATATGAATAACGATGTTTTTCAATGGCAAAAATCAATGAATATTGTAAATGCACAAACAGTAATTTCTCCGCATTGCAAGGTGCAATTCTGAAATTTTTTGCTTTTTCCTGCTAATCCTAGCATGATAAAGAAGATTCAAAGAGAGTGAGATGCCAGCTCCTTTCATTCAGTCAGTAGCTTCAAACATTTCTGGACGTTTTTCAATGGCAAAAATCAATGAATATTGTAAATGCACAAACAGTAATATCTCCACATTGCAAGGTGCAATTCTGAAATTTTTTGCTTTTTCCTGCTCCTCTTAGCATGATAAAGAAGATTCAAAGAGAGTGAGATGCCAGCTCTTTTCATTCAGTCAGTAGCTTCAAACATTTCTGGTATATGAATAACATGATGTTTTTCAATGGCAAAAATCAATGAATATTGTAAATGCACAAACAGTAATTTCTCCGCATTGCAAGGTGCAATTCTGAAATTTTTTGCTTTTTCCTGCTAATCCTAGCATGATAAAGAAGATTCAAAGAGAGTGAGATGCCAGCTCCTTTCATTCAGTCAGTAGCTTCAAACATTTCTGGACGTTTTTCAATGGCAAAAATCAATGAATATTGTAAATGCACAAACAGTAATATCTCCACATTGCAAGGTGCAATTCTGAAATTTTTTGCTTTTTCCTGCTCCTCTTAGCATGATAAAGAACATTCAAAGAGAGTGAGATGCCAGCTCTTTTCATTCAGTCAGTAGCTTCAAACATTTCTGGTATATGAATAACATGATGTTTTTCAATGGCAAAAATCAATGAATATTGTAAATGCACAAACAGTAATTTCTCCGCATTGCAAAGTGCAATTCTGAAATTTTTTGCTTTTTCCTGCTAATCCTAGCATGATAAAGAAGATTCAAAGAGAGTGAGATGCCAGCTCCTTTCATTCAGTCAGTAGCTTCAAACATTTCTGGACGTTTTTCAATGGCAAAAATCAATGAATATTGTAAATGCACAAACAGTAATATCTCCACATTGCAAGGTGCAATTCTGAAATGTTTTGCTTTTTCCTGCTCCTCTTAGCATGATAAAGAAGATTCAAAGAGAGTGAGATGCCAGCTCTTTTCATTCAGTCAGTAGCTTCAAACATTTCTGGACGTTTTTCAATGGCAAAAATCAATGAATATTGTAAATGCACAAACAGTAATTTCTCCGCATTGCAAGGTGCAATTCTGAAATTTTTTGCTTTTTCCTGCGAATCCTAGCATGATAAAGAAGATTCAAAGAGAGTGAGATGCCAGCTGCTTTCATTCAGTCAGTAGCTTCAAACATTTCTGGACGTTTTTCAATGGCAAAAATCAATGAATATTGTAAATGCACAAACAGTAATATCTCCACATTGCAAGGTGCAATTCTGAAATTTTTTGCTTTTTCCTGCTAATCCTGGCATGATAAAGAAGATTCAAAGAGAGTGAGATGCCAGCTCTTTTCATTCAGTCAGTAGCTTCAAACATTTCTGGTATATGAATAACATGATGTTTTTCAATGGCAAAAATCAATGAATATTGTAAATGCACAAACAGTAATTTCTCCGCATTGCAAGGTGCAATTCTGAAATTTTTTGCTTTTTCCTGCTAATCCTAGCATGATAAAGAAGATTCAAAGAGAGTGAGATGCCAGCTCCTTTCATTCAGTCAGTAGCTTCAAACATTTCTGGACGTTTTTCAATGGCAAAAATCAATGAATATTGTAAATGCACAAACAGTAATATCTCCACATTGCAAGGTGCAATTCTGAAATTTTTTGCTTTTTCCTGCTAATCCTGGCATGATAAAGAAGATTCAAAGAGAGTGAGATGCCAGCTCTTTTCATTCAGTCAGTAGCTTCAAACATTTCTGGTATATGAATAACGATGTTTTTCAATGGCAAAAATCAATGAATATTGTAAATGCACAAACAGTAATTTCTCCGCATTGCAAGGTGCAATTCTGAAATTTTTTGCTTTTTCCTGCTAATCCTAGCATGATAAAGAAGATTCAAAGAGAGTGAGATGCCAGCTCCTTTCATTCAGTCAGTAGCTTCAAACATTTCTGGACGTTTTTCAATGGCAAAAATCAATGAATATTGTAAATGCACAAACAGTAATATCTCCACATTGCAAGGTGCAATTCTGAAATTTTTTGCTTTTTCCTGCTAATCCTGGCATGATAAAGAAGATTCAAAGAGAGTGAGATGCCAGCTCTTTTCATTCAGTCAGTAGCTTCAAACATTTCTGGTATATGAATAACGATGTTTTTCAATGGCAAAAATCAATGAATATTGTAAATGCACAAACAGTAATTTCTCCACATTGCAAGGTGCAATTCTGAAATTTTTTGCTTTTTCCTGCTAATCCTAGCATGATAAAGAAGATTCAAAGAGAGTGAGATGCCAGCTCCTTTCATTCAGTCAGTAGCTTCAAACATTTCTGGACGTTTTTCAATGGCAAAAATCAATGAATATTGTAAATGCACAAACAGTAATATCTCCACATTGCAACGTGCAATTCTGAAATTTTTTGCTTTTTCCTGCTCCTCTTAGCATGATAAAGAAGATTCAAAGAGAGTGAGATGCCAGCTCTTTTCACTCAGTCAGTAGCTTCAAATATTTCTGGTATATGAATAACATGATGTTTTTCAATGGCAAAAATCAATGAATATTGTAAATGCACAAACAGTAATTTCTCCGCATTGCAAGGTGCAATTCTGAAATTTTTTGCTTATTCCTGCTAATCCTAACATGATAAAGAAGATTCAAAGAGATTGAGATGCCAGCTCCTTTCATTCAGTCAGTAGCTTCAAACATTTCTGGACGTTTTTCAATGGCAAAAATCAATGAATATTGTAAATGCACAATCAGTAATATCTCCACATTGCAAGGTGCAATTCTGAAATTTTTTGCTTTTTCCTGCTCCTCTTAGCATGATAAAGAAGATTCAAAGAGAGTGAGATGCCAGCTCTTTTCATTCAGTCAGTAGCTTCAAACATTTCTGGTATATGAATAACATGATGTTTTTCAATGGCAAAAATCAATGAATATTGTAAATGCACAAACAGTAATTTCTCCGCATTGCAAGGTGCAATTCTGAAATTTTTTGCTTTTTCCTGCTAATCCTAGCATGATAAAGAAGATTCAAAGAGATTGAGATGCCAGCTCCTTTCATTCAGTCAGTAGCTTCAAACATTTCTGGACGTTTTTCAATGGCAAAAATCAATGAATATTGTAAATGCACAAACAGTAATATCTCCACATTGCAAGGTGCAATTCTGAAATTTTTTGCTTTTTCCTGCTAATCCTAGCATGATAAAGAAGATTCAAAGAGAGTGAGATGCCAGCTCTTTTCATTCAGTCAGTAGCTTCAAACATTTCTGGTATATGAATAACATGGTTTTTCAATGGCAAAAATCAATGAATATTATAAATGCACAAACAGTAATTTCTCCGCATTGCAAGGTGCAATTCTGAAATTTTTTGCTTTTTCCTGCTAATCCTAGCATGATAAAGAAGATTCAAAGAGAGTGAGATGCCAGCTCCTTTCATTCAGTCAGTAGCTTCAAACATTTCTGGACGTTTTTCAATGGCAAAAATCAATGAATATTGTAAATGCACAAACAGTAATATCTCCACATTGCAAGGTGCAATTCTGAAATTTTTTGCTTTTTCCTGCTCCTCTTAGCATGATAAAGGAGATTCAAAGAGAGTGAGATGCCAGCTCTTTTCATTCAGTCAGTAGCTTCAAACATTTCTGGTATATGAATAACATGATGTTTTTCAATGGCAAAAATCAATGAATATTGTAAATGCACAAACAGTAATTTCTCCGCATTGCAAGGTGCAATTCTGAAATTTTTTGCTTTTTCCTGCTAATCCTAGCATGATAAAGAAGATTCAAAGAGAGTGAGATGCCAGCTCCTTTCATTCAGTCAGTAGCTTCAAACATTTCTGGACGTTTTTCAATGGCAAAAATCAATGAATATTGTAAATGCACAAACAGTAATATCTCCACATTGCAAGGTGCAATTGTGAAATTTTTTGCTTTTTCCTGCTAATCCTGGCATGATAAAGAAGATTCAAAGAGAGTGAGATGCCAGCTCTTTTCATTCAGTCAGTAGCTTCAAACATTTCTGGTATATGAATAACATGATGTTTTTCAATGGCAAAAATCAATGAATATTGTAAATGCACAAACAGTAATTTCTCCGCATTGCAAGGTGCAATTCTGAAATTTTTTGCTTTTTCCTGCTAATCCTAGCATGATAAAGAAGATTCAAAGAGAGTGAGATGCCAGCTCCTTTCATTCAGTCAGTAGCTTCAAACATTTCTGGACGTTTTTCAATGGCAAAAATCAATGAATATTGTAAATGCACAAACAGTAATTTCTCCACATTGCAAGGTGCAATTCTGAAATTTTTTGCTTTTTCCTGCTAATCCTAGCATGATAAAGAAGATTCAAAGAGAGTGAGATGCCAGCTCCTTTCATTCAGTCAGTAGCTTCAAACATTTCTGGACGTTTTTCAATGGCAAAAATCAATGAATATTGTAAATGCACAAACAGTAATATCTCCACTTTGCAACGTGCAATTCTGAAATTTTTTGCTTTTTCCTGCTCCTCTTAGCATGATAAAGAAGATTCAAAGAGAGTGAGATGCCAGCTCTTTTCATTCAGTCAGTAGCTTCAAATATTTCTGGTATATGAATAACATGATGTTTTTCAATGGCAAAAATCAATGAATATTGTAAATGCACAAACAGTAATTTCTCCGCATTGCAAGGTGCAATTCTGAAATTTTTTGCTTATTCCTGCTAATCCTAGCATGATAAAGAAGATTCAAAGAGATTGAGATGCCAGCTCCTTTCATTCAGTCAGTAGCTTCAAACATTTCTGGACGTTTTTCAATGGCAAAAATCAATGAATATTGTAAATGCACAATCAGTAATATCTCCACATTGCAAGGTGCAATTCTGAAATTTTTTGCTTTTTCCTGCTCCTCTTAGCATGATAAAGAAGATTCAAAGAGAGTGAGATGCCAGCTCTTTTCATTCAGTCAGTAGCTTCAAACATTTCTGGTATATGAATAACATGATGTTTTTCAATGGCAAAAATCAATGAATATTGTAAATGCACAAACAGTAATTTCTCCGCATTGCAAGGTGCAATTCTGAAATTTTTTGCTTTTTCCTGCTAATCCTAGCATGATAAAGAAGATTCAAAGAGATTGAGATGCCAGCTCCTTTCATTCAGTCAGTAGCTTCAAACATTTCTGGACGTTTTTCAATGGCAAAAATCAATGAATATTGTAAATGCACAAACAGTAATATCTCCACATTGCAAGGTGCAATTCTGAAATTTTTTGCTTTTTCCTGCTAATCCTAGCATGATAAAGAAGATTCAAAGAGAGTGAGATGCCAGCTCTTTTCATTCAGTCAGTAGCTTCAAACATTTCTGGTATATGAATAACATGGTTTTTCAATGGCAAAAATCAATGAATATTATAAATGCACAAACAGTAATTTCTCCGCATTGCAAGGTGCAATTCTGAAATTTTTTGCTTTTTCCTGCTAATCCTAGCATGATAAAGAAGATTCAAAGAGAGTGAGATGCCAGCTCCTTTCATTCAGTCAGTAGCTTCAAACATTTCTGGACGTTTTTCAATGGCAAAAATCAATGAATATTGTAAATGCACAAACAGTAATATCTCCACATTGCAAGGTGCAATTCTGAAATTTTTTGCTTTTTCCTGCTCCTCTTAGCATGATAAAGGAGATTCAAAGAGAGTGAGATGCCAGCTCTTTTCATTCAGTCAGTAGCTTCAAACATTTCTGGTATATGAATAACATGATGTTTTTCAATGGCAAAAATCAATGAATATTGTAAATGCACAAACAGTAATTTCTCCGCATTGCAAGGTGCAATTCTGAAATTTTTTGCTTTTTCCTGCTAATCCTAGCATGATAAAGAAGATTCAAAGAGAGTGAGATGCCAGCTCCTTTCATTCAGTCAGTAGCTTCAAACATTTCTGGACGTTTTTCAATGGCAAAAATCAATGAATATTGTAAATGCACAAACAGTAATATCTCCACATTGCAAGGTGCAATTGTGAAATTTTTTGCTTTTTCCTGCTAATCCTGGCATGATAAAGAAGATTCAAAGAGAGTGAGATGCCAGCTCTTTTCATTCAGTCAGTAGCTTCAAACATTTCTGGTATATGAATAACATGATGTTTTTCAATGGCAAAAATCAATGAATATTGTAAATGCACAAACAGTAATTTCTCAGCATTGCAAGGTGCAATTCTGAAATTTTTTGCTTTTTCCTGCTAATCCTAGCATGATAAAGAAGATTCAAAGAGAGTGAGATGCCAGCTCCTTTCATTCAGTCAGTAGCTTCAAACATTTCTGGACGTTTTTCAATGGCAAAAATCAATGAATATTGTAAATGTACAAACAGTAATATCTCCACATTGCAAGGTGCAATTCTGAAATTTTTTGCTTTTTCCTGCTCCTCTTAGCATGATAAAGAAGATACAAAGAGAGTGAGATGCCAGCTCTTTTCATTCAGTCAGTAGCTTCAAACATTTCTGGTATATGAATAACATGATGTTTTTCAATGGCAAAAATCAATGAATATTGTAAATGCACAAACAGTAATTTCTCCGCATTGCAAGGTGCAATTCTGAAATTTTTTGCTTTTTCCTGCGAATCCTAGCATGATAAAGAAGATTCAAAGAGAGTGAGATGCCAGCTGCTTTCATTCAGTCAGTAGCTTCAAACATTTCTGGACGTTTTTCAATGGCAAAAATCAATGAATATTGTAAATGCACAAACAGTAATATCTCCACATTGCAAGGTGCAATTCTGAAATTTTTTGCTTTTTCCTGCTAATCCTGGCATGATAAAGAAGATTCAAAGAGAGTGAGATGCCAGCTCTTTTCATTCAGTCAGTAGCTTCAAACATTTCTGGTATATGAATAACATGATGTTTTTCAATGGCAAAAATCAATGAATATTGTAAATGCACAAACAGTAATTTCTCCGCATTGCAAGGTGCAATTCTGAAATTTTTTGCTTTTTCCTGCTAATCCTAGCATGATAAAGAAGATTCAAAGAGAGTGAGATGCCAGCTCCTTTCATTCAGTCAGTAGCTTCAAACATTTCTGGACGTTTTTCAATGGCAAAAATCAATGAATATTGTAAATGCACAAACAGTAATATCTCCACATTGCAAGGTGCAATTCTGAAATTTTTTACTTTTTCCTGCTAATCCTGGCATGATAAAGAAGATTCAAAGAGAGTGAGATGCCAGCTCTTTTCATTCAGTCAGTAGCTTCAAACATTTCTGGTATATGAATAACGATGTTTTTCAATGGCAAAAATCAATGAATATTGTCAATGCACAAACAGTAATTTCTCCGCATTGCAAGGTGCAATTCTGAAATTTTTTGCTTTTTCCTGCTAATCCTAGCATGATAAAGAAGATTCAAAGAGAGTGAGATGCCAGCTCCTTTCATTCAGTCAGTAGCTTCAAACATTTCTGGACGTTTTTCAATGGCAAAAATCAATGAATATTGTAAATGCACAAACAGTAATATCTCCACATTGCAAGGTGCAATTCTGAAATTTTTTGCTTTTTCCTGCTAATCCTGGCATGATAAAGAAGATTCAAAGAGAGTGAGATGCCAGCTCTTTTCATTCAGTCAGTAGCTTCAAACATTTCTGGTATATGAATAACGATGTTTTTCAATGGCAAAAATCAATGAATATTGTAAATGCACAAACAGTAATTTCTCCGCATTGCAAGGTGCAATTCTGAAATTTTTTGCTTTTTCCTGCTAATCCTAGCATGATAAAGAAGATTCAAAGAGAGTGAGATGCCAGCTCCTTTCATTCAGTCAGTAGCTTCAAACATTTCTGGACGTTTTTCAATGGCAAAAATCAATGAATATTGTAAATGCACAAACAGTAATATCTCCACATTGCAACGAGCAATTCTGAAATTTTTTGCTTTTTCCTGCTCCTCTTAGCATGATAAAGAAGATTCAAAGAGAGTGAGATGCCAGCTCTTTTCATTCAGTCAGTAGCTTCAAACATTTCTGGTATATGAATAACATGATGTTTTTCAATGGCAAAAATCAATGAATATTGTAAATGCACAAACAGTAATTTCTCCGCATTGCAAGGTGCAATTCTGAAATTTTTTGCTTTTTCCTGCTAATCCTAGCATGATAAAGAAGATTCAAAGAGAGTGAGATGCCAGCTCCTTTCATTCAGTCAGTAGCTTCAAACATTTCTGGACGTTTTTCAATGGCAAAAATCAATGAATATTGTAAATGCACAAACAGTAATATTTCCACATTGCAAGGTGCAATTCTGAAATTTTTTGCTTTTTCCTGCTCCTCTTAGCATGATAAAGAACATTCAAAGAGAGTGAGATGCCAGCTCTTTTCATTCAGTCAGTAGCTTCAAACATCTCTGGTATATGAATAACATGATGTTTTTCAATGGCAAAAATCAATGAATATTGTAAATGCACAAACAGTAATTTCTCTGCATTGCAAGGTGCAATTCTGAAATTTTTTGCTTTTTCCTGCTAATCCTAGCATGATAAAGAAGATTCAAAGAGAGTGAGATGCCAGCTCCTTTCATTCAGTCAGTAGCTTCAAACATTTCTGGACGTTTTTCAATGGCAAAAATCAATGAATATTGTAAATGCACAAACAGTAATATCTCCACATTGCAAGGTGCAATTCTGAAATTTTTTGCTTTTTCCTGCTCCTCTTAGCATGATAAAGAAGATTCAAAGAGAGTGAGATGCCAGCTCTTTTCATTCAGTCAGTAGCTTCAAACATTTCTGGTATATGAATAACGATGTTTTTCAATGGCAAAAATCAATGAATATTGTAAATGCACAAACAGTAATTTCTCCGCATTGCAAGGTGCAATTCTGAAATTTTTTGCTTTTTCCTGCTAATCCTAGCATGATAAAGAAGATTCAAAGAGAGTGAGATGCCAGCTCCTTTCATTCAGTCAGTAGCTTCAAACATTTCTGGACGTTTTTCAATGGCAAAAATCAATGAATATTGTAAATGCACAAACAGTAATATCTCCACATTGCAACGTGCAATTCTGAAATTTTTTGCTTTTTCCTGCTCCTCTTAGCATGATAAAGAAGATTCAAAGAGAGTGAGATGCCAGCTCTTTTCATTCAGTCAGTAGCTTCAAACATTTCTGGTATATGAATAACATGATGTTTTTCAATGGCAAAAATCAATGAATATTGTAAATGCACAAACAGTAATTTCTCCGCATTGCAAGGTGCAATTCTGAAATTTTTTGCTTTTTCCTGCTAATCCTAGCATGATAAAGAAGATTCAAAGAGAGTGAGATGCCAGCTCCTTTCATTCAGTCAGTAGCTTCAAACATTTCTGGACGTTTTTCAATGGCAAAAATCAATGAATATTGTAAATGCACAAACAGTAATATTTCCACATTGCAAGGTGCAATTCTGAAATTTTTTGCTTTTTCCTGCTCCTCTTAGCATGATAAAGAACATTCAAAGAGAGTGAGATGCCAGCTCTTTTCATTCAGTCAGTAGCTTCAAACATCTCTGGTATATGAATAACATGATGTTTTTCAATGGCAAAAATCAATGAATATTGTAAATGCACAAACAGTAAATTCTCTGCATTGCAAGGTGCAATTCTGAAATTTTTTGCTTTTTCCTGCTAATCCTAGCATGATAAAGAAGATTCAAAGAGAGTGAGATGCCAGCTCCTTTCATTCAGTCAGTAGCTTCAAACATTTCTGGACGTTTTTCAATGGCAAAAATCAATGAATATTGTAAATGCACAAACAGTAATATCTCCACATTGCAAGGTGCAATTCTGAAATTTTTTGCTTTTTCCTGCTCCTCTTAGCATGATAAAGAAGATTCAAAGAGAGTGAGATGCCAGCTCTTTTCATTCAGTCAGTAGCTTCAAACATTTCTGGTATATGAATAACATGGTTTTTCAATGGCAAAAATCAATGAATATTGTAAATGCACAAACAGTAATTTCTCCGCATTGCAAGGTGCAATTCTGAAATTTTTTGCTTTTTCCTGCTAATCCTAGCATGATAAAGAAGATTCAAAGAGAGTGAGATTCCAGCTCCTTTCATTCAGTCAGTAGCGTCAAACATTTCTGGACATTTTTCAATGGCAAAAATCAATGAATATTGTAAATGCACAAACAGTAATATCTCCACATTGCAAGGTGCAATTCTGAAATTTTTTGCTTTTTCCTGCTAATCCTGGCATGATAAAGAAGATTCAAAGAGAGTGAGATGCCAGCTCTTTTCATTCAGTCAGTAGCTTCAAACATTTCTGGTATATGAATAACATGATGTTTTTCAATGGCAAAAGTCAATGAATATTGTAAATGCACAAACAGTAATTTCTCCGCATTGCAAGGTGCAATTCTGAAATTTTTTGCTTTTTCCTGCTAATCCTAGCATGATAAAGAAGATTCAAAGAGAGTGAGATGCCAGCTCCTTTCATTCAGTCAGTAGCTTCAAACATTTCTGGACGTTTTTCAATGGCAAAAATCAATGAATATTGTAAATGCACAAACAGTAATATCTCCACATTGCAAGGTGCAATTCTGAAATTTTTTGCTTTTTCCTGCTCCTCTTAGCATGATAAAGAAGATTCAAAGAGAGTGAGATGCCAGCTCTTTTCATTCAGTCAGTAGCTTCAAACATTTCTGGACGTTTTTCAATGGCAAAAATCAATGAATATTGTAAATGCACAAACAGTAATTTCTCCGCATTGCAAGGTGCAATTCTGAAATTTTTTGCTTTTTCCTGCTAATCCTAGCATGATAAAGAAGATTCAAAGAGAGTGAGATGCCAGCTCCTTTCATTCAGTCAGTAGCTTCAAACATTTCTGGACGTTTTTCAATGGCAAAAATCAATGAATATTGTAAATGCACAAACAGAAATATCACCACATTGCAAGGTGCAATTCTGAAATTTTTTGCTTTTTCCTGCTCCTCTTAGCATGATAAAGAAGATTCAAAGAGAGTGAGATGCCAGCTCTTTTCATTCAGTCAGTAGCTTCAAACATTTCTGGTATATAAATCACATGATGTTTTTCAATGGCAAAAATCAATGAATATTGTAAATGCACAAACAGTAATATCTCCACATTGCAAGGTGCAATTCTGAATTTTTTTGCTTTTTCCTGCTAATAGTAGCATGAGAAAGAAGATTCAAAGAGAGTGAGATGCCAGCTCTTTTCATTCAGTCAGTAGCTTCAAACATTTCTGGTATATGAATAACATGATGTTTTTCAATGGCAAAAATCAATGAATATTGTAAATGCACAAAGAGTAATTTCTCCGCATTGCAAGGTGCAATTCTGAAATTTTTTGCTTTTTCCTGCTAATACTAGCATGATAAAGAAGATTCAAAGAGAGCGAGATGCCAGCTCCTTTCATTCAGTTAGTAGCTTCAAACATTTCTGGACATTTTTCAATGGCAAAAATCAATGAATATTGTAAATGCACAAACAGTAATATCTCCACATTGCAAGGTGCAATTCTGAAATTTTTTGCTTTTTCCTGCTAATCCTGGCATGATAAAGAAGATTCAAAGAGAGCGAGATACCAGCTCTTTTCATTCAGTCAGTAGCTTCAAACATTTCTGGTATATGAATAACATGATGTTTTTCAATGGCAAAAATCAATGAATATTGTAAATGCACAAACAGTAATTTCTCCGCATTGCAAAGTGCAATTCTGAAATTTTTTGCTTTTTCCTGCTAATCCTAGCATGATAAAGAAGATTCAAAGAGAGTGAGATGCCAGCTACTTTCATTCAGTCAGTAGCTTCAAACATTTCTGGACGTTTTTCAATGGCAAAAATCAATGAATATTGTAAATGCACAAACAGTAATATCTCCACATTGCAAGGTGCAATTCTGAAATTTTTTGGTTTTTCCTGCTCCTCTTAGCATGATAAAGAAGATTCAAAGAGAGTGAGATGCCAGCTCTTTTCATTCAGTCAGTAGCTTCAAACATTTCTGGTATATGAATAACATGATGTTTTTCAATGGCAAAAATCAATGAATATTGTAAGTGCACAAACAGTAATTTCTCCGCATTGCAAGGTGCAATTCTGAAATTTTTTGCTTTTTCCTGCTAATCCTAGCATGATAAAGAAGATTCAAAGAGAGTGAGATGCCAGCTCCTTTCATTCAGTCAGTAGCTTCAAACATTTCTGGACGTTTTTCAATGGCAAAAATCAATGAATATTGTAAATGCACAAACAGTAATATCTCCACATTGCAAGGTGCAATTCTGAAATTTTTTGCTTTTTCCTGCTAATCCTGGCATGATAAAGAAGATTCAAAGAGAGTGAGATGCCAGCTCTTTTCATTCAGTCAGTAGCTTCAAACATTTCTGGTATATGAATAACATGATGTTTTTCAATGGCAAAAATCAATGAATATTGTAAATGCACAAACAGTAATTTCTCCGCATTGCATGGTGCAATTCTGAAATTTTTTGCTTTTTCCTGCTAATCCTAGCATGATAAAGAAGATTCAAAGAGAGTGAGATGCCAGCTCCTTTCATTCAGTCAGTAGCTTTAAACATTTCTGGACGTTTTTCAATGGCAAAAATCAATGAATATTGTAAATGCACAAACAGTAATATCTCCACATTGCAAGGTGCAATTCTGAAATTTTTTGCTTTTTTCTGCTAATCCTGGCATGATAAAGAAGATTCAAAGAGAGTGAGATGCCAGCTCTTTTCATTCAGTCAGTAGCTTCAAACATTTCTGGTATATGAATAACATGATGTTTTTCAATGGCAAAAATCAATGAATATTGTAAATGCACAAAGAGTAATTTCTCCGCATTGCAAGGTGCAATTCTGAAATTTTTTGCTTTTTCCTGCTAATCCTAGCATGATAAAGAAGATTCAAAGAGAGTGAGATGCCAGCTCCTTTCATTCAGTTAGTAGCTTCAAACATTTCTGGACATTTTTCAATGGCAAAAATCAATGAACATTGTAAATGCACAAACAGTAATATCTCCACATTGCAAGGTGCAATTCTGAAATTTTTTGCTTTTTCCTGCTAATCCTGGCATGATAAAGAAGATTCAAAGAGAGCGAGATACCAGCTCTTTTCATTCAGTCAGTAGCTTCAAACATTTCTGGTATATGAATAACATGATGTTTTTCAATGGCAAAAATCAATGAATATTGTAAATGCACAAACAGTAATTTCTCCGCATTGCAAAGTGCAATTCTGAAATTTTTTGCTTTTTCCTGCTAATCCTAGCATGATAAAGAAGATTCAAAGAGAGTGAGATGCCAGCTCCTTTCATTCAGTCAGTAGCTTCAAACATTTCTGGACGTTTTTCAATGGCAAAAATCAATGAATATTGTAAATGCACATACAGTAATATCTCCACATTGCAAGGTGCAATTCTGAAATGTTTTGCTTTTTCCTGCTCCTCTTAGCATGATAAAGAAGATTCAAAGAGAGTGAGATGCCAGCTCTTTTCATTCAGTCAGTAGCTTCAAACATTTCTGGACGTTTTTCAATGGCAAAAATCAATGAATATTGTAAATGCACAAACAGTAATTTCTCCGCATTGCAAGGTGCAATTCTGAAATTTTTTGCTTTTTCCTGCTAATCCTAGCATGATAAAGAAGATTCAAAGAGAGTGAGATGCCAGCTCCTTTCATTCAGTCAGTAGCTTCAAACATTTCTGGACGTTTTTCAATGGCAAAAATCAATGAATATTGTAAATGCACAAACAGTAATATCTCCACATTGCAAGGTGCAATTCTGAAATTTTTTGCTTTTTCCTGCTAATCCTGGCATGATAAAGAAGATTCAAAGAGAGTGAGATGCCAGCTCTTTTCATTCAGTCAGTAGCTTCAAACATTTCTGGTATATGAATAACATGATGTTTTTCAATGGCAAAAGTCAATGAATATTGTAAATGCACAAACAGTAATTTCTCCGCATTGCAAGGTGCAATTCTGAATTTTTTTGCTTTTTCCTGCTAATCCTAGCATGATAAAGAAGATTCAAAGAGAGTGAGATGCCAGCTCCTTTCATTCAGTCAGTAGCTTCAAACATTTCTGGACGTTTTTCAATGGCAAAAATCAATGAATATTGTAAATGCACAAACAGTAATATCTCCACATTGCAAGGTGCAATTCTGAAATTTTTTGATTTTCTTGCTCCTCTTAGCATGATAAAGAAGATTCAAAGAGAGTGAGATGGCCAGCTCTTTTCATTCAGTCAGTAGCTTCAAACATTTCTGGACGTTTTTCAATGGCAAAAATCAATGAATATTGTAAATGCACAAACAGTAATTTCTCCGCATTGCAAGGTGCAATTCTGAAATTTTTTGCTTTTTCCTGCTAATCCTAGCATGATAAAGAAGATACAAAGAGAGTGAGATGCCAGCTCCTTTCATTCAGTCAGTAGCTTCAAACATTTCTGGACGTTTTTCAATGGCAAAAATCAATGAATATTGTAAATGCACAAACAGAAATATCACCACATTGCAAGGTGCAATTCTGAAATTTTTTGCTTTTTCCTGCTCCTCTTAGCATGATAAAGAAGATTCAAAGAGAGTGAGATGCCAGCTCTTTTCATTCAGTCAGTAGCTTCAAACATTTCTGGACGTTTTTCAATGGCAAAAATCAATGAATATTGTAAATGCACAAACAGTAATATCTCCACATTGCAAGGTGCAATTCTGAAATTTTTTGCTTTTTCCTGCTAATCCTGGCATGATAAAGAAGATTCAAAGAGAGTGAGATGCCAGCTCTTTTCATTCAGTCAGTAGCTTCAAACATTTCTGGACGTTTTTCAATGGCAAAAATCAATGAATATTGTAAATGCACAAACAGTAATATCTCCACATTGCAAGGTGCAATTCTGAAATTTTTTGCTTTTTCCTGCTAATCCTGGCATGATAAAGAAGATTCAAAGAGAGTGAGATGCCAGCTCTTTTCATTCAGTCAGTAGCTTCAAACATTTCTGGTATATGAATAACATGATGTTTTTCAATGGCAAAAATCAATGAATATTGTAAATGCACAAACAGTAATTTCTCCGCATTGCAAGGTGCAATTCTGAAATTTTTTGCTTTTTCCTGCTAATCCTAGCATGATAAAGAAGATTCAAAGAGAGTGAGATGCCAGCTCCTTTCATTCAGTCAGTAGCTTTAAACATTTCTGGACGTTTTTCAATGGCAAAAATCAATGAATATTGTAAATGCACAAACAGTAATATCTCCACATTGCAAGGTGCAATTCTGAAATTTTTTGCTTTTTCCTGCTCCTCTTAGCATGATAAAGAACATTCAAAGAGAGTGAGATGCCAGCTCTTTTCATTCAGTCAGTAGCTTCAAACATTTCTGGTATATGAATAACGATGTTTTTCAATGGCAAAAATCAATGAATATTGTAAATGCACAAACAGTAATTTCTCCGCATTGCAAGGTGCAATTCTGAAATTTTTTGCTTTTTCCTGCTAATCCTAGCATGATAAAGAAGATTCAAAGAGAGTGAGATGCCAGCTCCTTTCATTCAGTCAGTAGCTTCAAACATTTCTGGACGTTTTTCAATGGCAAAAATCAATGAATATTGTAAATGCACAAACAGTAATATCTCCACATTGCAACGTGCAATTCTGAAATTTTTTGCTTTTTCCTGCTCCTCTTAGCATGATAAAGAAGATTCAAAGAGAGTGAGATGCCAGCTCTTTTCATTCAGTCAGTAGCTTCAAACATTTCTGGTATATGAATAACATGATGTTTTTCAATGGCAAAAATCAATGAATATTGTAAATGCACAAACAGTAATTTCTCCGCATTGCAAGGTGCAATTCTGAAATTTTTTGCTTTTTCCTGCTAATCCTAGCATGATAAAGAAGATTCAAAGAGAGTGAGATGCCAGCTCCTTTCATTCAGTCAGTAGCTTCAAACATTTCTGGACGTTTTTCAATGGCAAAAATCAATGAATATTGTAAATGCACAAACAGTAATATTTCCACATTGCAAGGTGCAATTCTGAAATTTTTTGCTTTTTCCTGCTCCTCTTAGCATGATAAAGAACATTCAAAGAGAGTGAGATGCCAGCTCTTTTCATTCAGTCAGTAGCTTCAAACATCTCTGGTATATGAATAACATGATGTTTTTCAATGGCAAAAATCAATGAATATTGTAAATGCACAAACAGTAATTTCTCTGCATTGCAAGGTGCAATTCTGAAATTTTTTGCTTTTTCCTGCTAATCCTAGCATGATAAAGAAGATTCAAAGAGAGTGAGATGCCAGCTCCTTTCATTCAGTCAGTAGCTTCAAACATTTCTGGACGTTTTTCAATGGCAAAAATCAATGAATATTGTAAATGCACAAACAGTAATATCTCCACATTGCAAGGTGCAATTCTGAAATTTTTTGCTTTTTCCTGCTCCTCTTAGCATGATAAAGAAGATTCAAAGAGAGTGAGATGCCAGCTCTTTTCATTCAGTCAGTAGCTTCAAACATTTCTGGTATATGAATAACATGGTTTTTCAATGGCAAAAATCAATGAATATTGTAAATGCACAAACAGTAATTTCTCCGCATTGCAAGGTGCAATTCTGAAATTTTTTGCTTTTTCCTGCTAATCCTAGCATGATAAAGAAGATTCAAAGAGAGTGAGATTCCAGCTCCTTTCATTCAGTCAGTAGCGTCAAACATTTCTGGACATTTTTCAATGGCAAAAATCAATGAATATTGTAAATGCACAAACAGTAATATCTCCACATTGCAAGGTGCAATTCTGAAATTTTTTGCTTTTTCCTGCTAATCCTGGCATGATAAAGAAGATTCAAAGAGAGTGAGATGCCAGCTCTTTTCATTCAGTCAGTAGCTTCAAACATTTCTGGTATATGAATAACATGATGTTTTTCAATGGCAAAAGTCAATGAATATTGTAAATGCACAAACAGTAATTTCTCCGCATTGCAAGGTGCAATTCTGAAATTTTTTGCTTTTTCCTGCTAATCCTAGCATGATAAAGAAGATTCAAAGAGAGTGAGATGCCAGCTCCTTTCATTCAGTCAGTAGCTTCAAACATTTCTGGACGTTTTTCAATGACAAAAATCAATGAATATTGTAAATGCACAAACAGTAATATCTCCACATTGCAAGGTGCAATTCTGAAATTTTTTGCTTTTTCCTGCTCCTCTTAGCATGATAAAGAAGATTCAAAGAGAGTGAGATGCCAGCTCTTTTCATTCAGTCAGTAGCTTCAAACATTTCTGGACGTTTTTCAATGGCAAAAATCAATGAATATTGTAAATGCACAAACAGAAATATCACCACATTGCAAGGTGCAATTCTGAAATTTTTTGCTTTTTCCTGCTAATCCTAGCATGATAAAGAAGATTCAAAGAGAGTGAGATGCCAGCTCCTTTCATTCAGTCAGTAGCTTCAAACATTTCTGGACGTTTTTCAATGGCAAAAATCAATGAATATTGTAAATGCACAAACAGAAATATCACCACATTGCAAGGTGCAATTCTGAAATTTTTTGCTTTTTCCTGCTCCTCTTAGCATGATAAAGAAGATTCAAAGAGAGTGAGATGCCAGCTCTTTTCATTCAGTCAGTAGCTTCAAACATTTCTGGTATATAAATCACATGATGTTTTTCAATGGCAAAAATCAATGAATATTGTAAATGCACAAACAGTAATATCTCCACATTGCAAGGTGCAATTCTGAATTTTTTTGCTTTTTCCTGCTAATAGTAGCATGAGAAAGAAGATTCAAAGAGAGTGAGATGCCAGCTCTTTTCATTCAGTCAGTAGCTTCAAACATTTCTGGTATATGAATAACATGATGTTTTTCAATGGCAAAAATCAATGAATATTGTAAATGCACAAAGAGTAATTTCTCCGCATTGCAAGGTGCAATTCTGAAATTTTTTGCTTTTTCCTGCTAACTCTAGCATGATAAAGAAGATTCAAAGAGAGCGAGATGCCAGCTCCTTTCATTCAGTTAGTAGCTTCAAACATTTCTGGACATTTTTCAATGGCAAAAATCAATGAATATTGTAAATGCACAAACAGTAATATCTCCACATTGCAAGGTGCAATTCTGAAATTGTTTGCTTTTTCCTGCTAATCCTGGCATGATAAAGAAGATTCAAAGAGAGCGAGATACCAGCTCTTTTCATTCAGTCAGTAGCTTCAAACATTTCTGGTATATGAATAACATGATGTTTTTCAATGGCAAAAATCAATGAATATTGTAAATGCACAAACAGTAATTTCTCCGCATTGCAAAGTGCAATTCTGAAATTTTTTGCTTTTTCCTGCTAATCCTAGCATGATAAAGAAGATTCAAAGAGAGTGAGATGCCAGCTACTTTCATTCAGTCAGTAGCTTCAAACATTTCTGGACGTTTTTCAATGGCAAAAATCAATGAATATTGTAAATGCACAAACAGTAATATTTCCACATTGCAAGGTGCAATTCTGAAATTTTTTGTTTTTTCCTGCTCCTCTTAGCATGATAAAGAAGATTCAAAGAGAGTGAGATGCCAGCTCTTTTCATTCAGTCAGTAGCTTCAAACATTTCTGGTATATGAATAACATGATGTTTTTCAATGGCAAAAATCAATGAATATTGTAAATGCACAAACAGTAATTTCTCCGCATTGCAAGGTGCAATTCTGAAATTTTTTGCTTTTTCCTGCTAATCCTAGCATGATAAAGAAGATTCAAAGAGAGTGAGATGCCAGCTCCTTTCATTCAGTCAGTAGCTTCAAACATTTCTGGACGTTTTTCAATGGCAAAAATCAATGAATATTGTAAATGCACAAACAGTAATATCTCCACATTGCAAGGTGCAATTCTGAAATTTTTTGCTTTTTCCTGCTAATCCTGGCATGATAAAGAAGATTCAAAGAGAGTGAGATGCCAGCTCTTTTCATTCAGTCAGTAGCTTCAAACATTTCTGGTATATGAATAACATGATGTTTTTCAATGGCAAAAATCAATGAATATTGTAAATGCACAAACAGTAATTTCTCAGCATTGCAAGGTGCAATTCTGAAATTTTTTGCTTTTTCCTGCTAATCCTAGCATGATAAAGAAGATTCAAAGAGAGTGAGATGCCAGCTCCTTTCATTCAGTCAGTAGCTTTAAACATTTCTGGACGTTTTTCAATGGCAAAAATCAATGAATATTGTAAATGCACAAACAGTAATATCTCCACATTGCAAGGTGCAATTCTGAAATTTTTTGCTTTTTTCTGCTAATCCTGGCATGATAAAGAAGATTCAAAGAGAGTGAGATGCCAGCTCTTTTCATTCAGTCAGTAGCTTCAAACATTTCTGGTATATGAATAACATGATGTTTTTCAATGGCAAAAATCAATGAATATTGTAAATGCACAAAGAGTAATTTCTCCGCATTGCAAGGTGCAATTCTGAAATTTTTTGCTTTTTCCTGCTAATCCTAGCATGATAAAGAAGATTCAAAGAGAGTGAGATGCCAGCTCCTTTCATTCAGTTAGTAGCTTCAAACATTTCTGGACATTTTTCAATGGCAAAAATCAATGAACATTGTAAATGCACAAACAGTAATATCTCCACATTGCAAGGTGCAATTCTGAAATTTTTTGCTTTTTCCTGCTAATCCTGGCATGATAAAGAAGATTCAAAGAGAGCGAGATACCAGCTCTTTTCATTCAGTCAGTAGCTTCAAACATTTCTGGTATATGAATAACATGATGTTTTTCAATGGCAAAAATCAATGAATATTGTAAATGCACAAACAGTAATTTCTCCGCATTGCAAAGTGCAATTCTGAAATTTTTTGCTTTTTCCTGCTAATCCTAGCATGATAAAGAAGATTCAAAGAGAGTGAGATGCCAGCTCCTTTCATTCAGTCAGTAGCTTCAAACATTTCTGGACGTTTTTCAATGGCAAAAATCAATGAATATTGTAAATGCACAAACAGTAATATCTCCACATTGCAAGGTGCAATTCTGAAATGTTTTGCTTTTTCCTGCTCCTCTTAGCATGATAAAGAAGATTCAAAGAGAGTGAGATGCCAGCTCTTTTCATTCAGTCAGTAGCTTCAAACATTTCTGGACGTTTTTCAATGGCAAAAATCAATGAATATTGTAAATGCACAAACAGTAATTTCTCCGCATTGCAAGGTGCAATTCTGAAATTTTTTGCTTTTTCCTGCTAATCCTAGCATGATAAAGAAGATTCAAAGAGAGTGAGATGCCAGCTCCTTTCATTCAGTCAGTAGCTTCAAACATTTCTGGACGTTTTTCAATGGCAAAAATCAATGAATATTGTAAATGCACAAACAGTAATATCTCCACATTGCAAGGTGCAATTCTGAAATTTTTTGCTTTTTCCTGCTAATCCTGGCATGATAAAGAAGATTCAAAGAGAGTGAGATGCCAGCTCTTTTCATTCAGTCAGTAGCTTCAAACATTTCTGGTATATGAATAACATGATGTTTTTCAATGGCAAAAGTCAATGAATATTGTAAATGCACAAACAGTAATTTCTCCGCATTGCAAGGTGCAATTCTGAATTTTTTTGCTTTTTCCTGCTAATCCTAGCATGATAAAGAAGGTTCAAAGAGAGTGAGATGCCAGCTCCTTTCATTCAGTCAGTAGCTTCAAACATTTCTGGACGTTTTTCAATGGCAAAAATCAATGAATATTGTAAATGCACAAACAGTAATATCTCCACATTGCAAGGTGCAATTCTGAAATTTTTTGATTTTCCTGCTCCTCTTAGCATGATAAAGAAGATTCAAAGAGAGTGAGATGGCCAGCTCTTTTCATTCAGTCAGTAGCTTCAAACATTTCTGGACGTTTTTCAATGGCAAAAATCAATGAATATTGTAAATGCACAAACAGTAATTTCTCCGCATTGCAAGGTGCAATTCTGAAATTTTTTGCTTTTTCCTGCTAATCCTAGCATGATAAAGAAGATACAAAGAGAGTGAGATGCCAGCTCCTTTCATTCAGTCAGTAGCTTCAAACATTTCTGGACGTTTTTCAATGGCAAAAATCAATGAATATTGTAAATGCACAAACAGAAATATCACCACATTGCAAGGTGCAATTCTGAAATTTTTTGCTTTTTCCTGCTCCTCTTAGCATGATAAAGAAGATTCAAAGAGAGTGAGATGCCAGCTCTTTTCATTCAGTCAGTAGCTTCAAACATTTCTGGTATATGAATAACATGATGTTTTTCAATGGCAAAAATCAATGAATATTGTAAATGCACAAAGAGTAATTTCTCCGCATTGCAAGGTGCAATTCTGAAATTTTTTGCTTTTTCCTGCTAATCCTAGCATGATAAAGAAGATTCAAAGAGAGTGAGATGCCAGCTCCTTTCATTCAGTTAGTAGCTTCAAACATTTCTGGACGTTTTTCAATGGCAAAAATCAATGAATATTGTAAATGCACAAACAGTAATATCTCCACATTGCAAGGTGCAATTCTGAAATTTTTTGCTTTTTCCTGCTAATCCTGGCATGATAAAGAAGATTCAAAGAGAGTGAGATGCCAGCTCTTTTCATTCAGTCAGTAGCTTCAAACATTTCTGGTATATGAATAACATGATGTTTTTCAATGGCAAAAATCAATGAATATTGTAAATGCACAAACAGTAATTTCTCCGCATTGCAAGGTGCAATTCTGAAATTTTTTGCTTTTTCCTGCTAATCCTAGCATGATAAAGAAGATTCAAAGAGAGTGAGATGCCAGCTCCTTTCATTCAGTCAGTAGCTTTAAACATTTCTGGACGTTTTTCAATGGCAAAAATCAATGAATATTGTAAATGCACAAACAGTAATATCTCCACATTGCAAGGTGCAATTCTGAAATTTTTTGCTTTTTCCTGCTCCTCTTAGCATGATAAAGAACATTCAAAGAGAGTGAGATGCCAGCTCTTTTCATTCAGTCAGTAGCTTCAAACATCTCTGGTATATGAATAACATGATGTTTTTCAATGGCAAAAATCAATGAATATTGTAAATGCACAAACAGTAATTTCTCCGCATTGCAAGGTGCAACTCTGAAATTTTTTGCTTTTTCCTGCTAATCCTAGCATGATAAAGAAGATTCAAAGAGATTGAGATGCCAGCTCCTTTCATTCAGTCAGTAGCTTCAAACATTTCTGGACGTTTTTCAATGGCAAAAAGCAATGAATATTGTAAATGCACAAACAGTAATATCTCCACATTGCAAGGTGCAATTCTGAAATTTTTTGCTTTTTCCTGCTAATCCTAGCATGATAAAGAAGATTCAAAGAGAGTGAGATGCCAGCTCCTTTCATTCAGTCAGTAGCTTCAAACATTTCTGGACGGTTTTCAATGGCAAAAATCAATGAATATTGTAAATGCACAAACAGTAATATCTCCACATTGCAACGTGCAATTCTGAAATTTTTTGCTTTTTCCTGCTAATCCTGGCATGATAAAGAAGATTCAAAGAGAGTGAGATGCCAGCTCTTTTCATTCAGTCAGTAGCTTCAAACATTTCTGGTATATGAATAACATGGTTTTTCAATGGCAAAAATCAATGAATATTGTAAATGCACAAACAGTAATTTCTCCGCATTGCAAGGAGCAATTCTGAAATTTTTTGCTTTTTCCTGCTAATCCTAGCATGATAAAGAAGATTCAAAGAGAGTGAGATGCCAGCTCCTTTCATTCAGTCAGTAGCTTCAAACATTTCTGGACGTTTTTCAATGGCAAAAATCAATGAATATTGTAAATGCACAAACAGTAATATCTCCACATTGCAAGGTGCAATTCTGAAATTTTTTGCTTTTTCCTGCTCCTCTTAGCATGATAAAGAAGATTCAAAGAGAGTGAGATGCCAGCTCTTTTCATTCAGTCAGTAGCTTCAAACATTTCTGGACGTTTTTCAATGGCAAAAATCAATGAATATTGTAAATGCACAAACAGTAATTTCTCCGCATTGCAAGGTGCAATTCTGAAATTTTTTGCTTTTTCCTGCTAATCCTAGCATGATAAAGAAGATTCAAAGAGAGTGAGATGCCAGCTCCTTTCATTCAGTCAGTAGCTTCAAACATTTCTGGACGTTTTTCAATGGCAAAAATCAATGAATATTGTAAATGCACAAACAGAAATATCACCACATTGCAAGGTGCAATTCTGAAATTTTTTGCTTTTTCCTGCTCCTCTTAGCATGATAAAGAAGATTCAAAGAGAGTGAGATGCCAGCTCTTTTCATTCAGTCAGTAGCTTCAAACATTTCTGGTATATGAATAACATGATGTTTTTCAATGGCAAAAATCAATGAATATTGTAAATGCACAAACAGTAATATCTCCACATTGCAAGGTGCAATTCTGAATTTTTTTGCTTTTTCCTGCTAATCCTAGCATGATAAAGAAGATTCAAAGAGAGTGAGATGCCAGCTCTTTTCATTCAGTCAGTGGCTTCAAACATTTCTGGTATATGAATAACATGATGTTTTTCAATGGCAAAAATCAATGAATATTGTAAATGCACAAAGAGTAATTTCTCCGCATTGCAAGGTGCAATTCTGAAATTTTTTGCTTTTTCCTGCTAATCCTAGCATGATAAAGAAGATTCAAAGAGAGTGAGATGCCAGCTCCTTTCATTCAGTTAGTAGCTTCAAACATTTCTGGACATTTTTCAATGGCAAAAATCAATGAATATTGTAAATGCACAAACAGTAATATCTCCACATTGCAAGGTGCAATTCTGAAATTTTTTGCTTTTTCCTGCTAATCCTGGCATGATAAAGAAGATTCAAAGAGAGCGAGATACCAGCTCTTTTCATTCAGTCAGTAGCTTCAAACATTTCTGGTATATGAATAACATGATGTTTTTCAATGGCAAAAATCAATGAATATTGTAAATGCACAAACAGTAATTTCTCCGCATTGCAAAGTGCAATTCTGAAATTTTTTGCTTTTTCCTGCCAATCCTAGCATGATAAAGAAGATTCAAAGAGAGTGAGATGCCAGCTCCTTTCATTCAGTCAGTAGCTTCAAACATTTCTGGACGTTTTTCAATGGCAAAAATCAATGAATATTGTAAATGCACAAACAGTAATATCTCCACATTGCAAGGTGCAATTCTGAAATTTTTTGGTTTGTCCTGCTCCTCTTAGCATGATAAAGAAGATTCAAAGAGAGTGAGATGCCAGCTCTTTTCATTCAGTCAGTAGCTTCAAACATTTCTGGTATATGAATAACATGATGTTTTTCAATGGCAAAAATCAATGAATATTGTAAGTGCACAAACAGTAATTTCTCCGCATTGCAAGGTGCAATTCTGAAATTTTTTGCTTTTTCCTGCTAATCCTAGCATGATAAAGAAGATTCAAAGAGAGTGAGATGCCAGCTCCTTTCATTCAGTCAGTAGCTTCAAACATTTCTGGACGTTTTTCAATGGCAAAAATCAATGAATATTGTAAATGCACAAACAGTAATATCTCCACATTGCAAGGTGCAATTCTGAAATTTTTTGCTTTTTCCTGCTAATCCTGGCATGATAAAGAAGATTCAAAGAGAGTGAGATGCCAGCTCTTTTCATTCAGTCAGTAGCTTCAAACATTTCTGGTATATGAATAACATGATGTTTTTCAATGGCAAAAATCAATGAATATTGTAAATGCACAAACAGTAATTTCTCCGCATTGCAAGGTGCAATTCTGAAATTTTTTGCTTTTTCCTGCTAATCCTAGCATGATAAAGAAGATTCAAAGAGAGTGAGATGCCAGCTCCTTTCATTCAGTCAGTAGCTTTAAACATTTCTGGACGTTTTTCAATGGCAAAAATCAATGAATATTGTAAATGCACAAACAGTAATATCTCCACATTGCAAGGTGCAATTCTGAAATTTTTTGCTTTTTCCTGCTAATCCTGGCATGATAAAGAAGATTCAAAGAGAGTGAGATGCCAGCTCTTTTCATTCAGTCAGTAGCTTCAAACATTTCTGGTATATGAATAACATGATGTTTTTCAATGGCAAAAATCAATGAATATTGTAAATGCACAAAGAGTAATTTCTCCGCATTGCAAGGTGCAATTCTGAAATTTTTTGCTTTTTCCTGCTAATCCTAGCATGATAAAGAAGATTCAAAGAGAGTGAGATGCCAGCTCCTTTCATTCAGTTAGTAGCTTCAAACATTTCTGGACATTTTTCAATGGCAAAAATCAATGAATATTGTAAATGCACAAACAGTAATATCTCCACATTGCAAGGTGCAATTCTGAAATTTTTTGCTTTTTCCTGCTAATCCTGGCATGATAAAGAAGATTCAAAGAGAGCGAGATACCAGCTCTTTTCATTCAGTCAGTAGCTTCAAACATTTCTGGTATATGAATAACATGATGTTTTTCAATGGCAAAAATCAATGAATATTGTAAATGCACAAACAGTAATTTCTCCGCATTGCAAAGTGCAATTCTGAAATTTTTTGCTTTTTCCTGCTAATCCTAGCATGATAAAGAAGATTCAAAGAGAGTGAGATGCCAGCTCCTTTCATTCAGTCAGTAGCTTCAAACATTTCTGGACGTTTTTCAATGGCAAAAATCAATGAATATTGTAAATGCACAAACAGTAATATCTCCACATTGCAAGGTGCAATTCTGAAATTTTTTGCTTTTTCCTGCTCCTCTTAGCATGATAAAGAAGATTCAAAGAGAGTGAGATGCCAGCTCTTTTCATTCAGTCAGTAGCTTCAAACATTTCTGGACGTTTTTCAATGGCAAAAATCAATGAATATTGTAAATGCACAAACAGTAATTTCTCCGCATTGCAAGGTGCAATTCTGAAATTTTTTGCTTTTTCCTGCTAATCCTAGCATGATAAAGAAGATTCAAAGAGAGTGAGATGCCAGCTCCTTTCATTCAGTCAGTAGCTTCAAACATTTCTGGACGTTTTTCAATGGCAAAAATCAATGAATATTGTAAATGCACAAACAGTAATATCTCCACATTGCAAGGTGCAATTCTGAAATTTTTTGCTTTTTCCTGCTAATCCTGGCATGATAAAGAAGATTCAAAGAGAGTGAGATGCCAGCTCTTTTCATTCAGTCAGTAGCTTCAAACATTTCTGGTATATGAATAACATGATGTTTTTCAATGGCAAAAATCAATGAATATTGTAAATGCACAAACAGTAATTTCTCCGCATTGCAAGGTGCAATTCTGAAATTTTTTGCTTTTTCCTGCTAATCCTAGCATGATAAAGAAGATTCAAAGAGAGTGAGATGCCAGCTCCTTTCATTCAGTCAGTAGCTTTAAACATTTCTGGACGTTTTTCAATGGCAAAAATCAATGAATATTGTAAATGCACAAACAGTAATATCTCCACATTGCAAGGTGCAATTCTGAAATTTTTTGCTTTTTCCTGCTAATCCTGGCATGATAAAGAAGATTCAAAGAGAGTGAGATGCCAGCTCTTTTCATTCAGTCAGTAGCTTCAAACATTTCTGGTATATGAATAACATGATGTTTTTCCATGGCAAAAATCAATGAATATTGTAAATGCACAAACAGTAATTTCTCCGCATTGCAAGGTGCAATTCTGAAATTTTTTGCTTTTTCCTGCTAATCCTAGCATGATAAAGAAGATTCAAAGAGAGTGAGATGCCAGCTCCTTTCATTCAGTCAGTAGCTTCAAACATTTCTGGACGTTTTTCAATGGCAAAAATCAATGAATATTGTAAATGCACAAACAGTAATATCTCCACATTGCAACGTGCAATTCTGAAATTTTTTGCTTTTTCCTGCTCCTCTTAGCATGATAAAGAAGATTCAAAGAGAGTGAGATGCCAGCTCTTTTCATTCAGTCAGTAGCTTCAAACATTTCTGGTATATGAATAACATGATGTTTTTCAATGGCAAAAAATCAATGAATATTGTAAATGCACAAACAGTAATTTCTCCGCATTGCAAGGTGCAATTCTGAAATTTTTTGCTTTTTCCTGCTAATCCTAGCATGATAAAGAAGATTCAAAGAGAGTGAGATGCCAGCTCCTTTCATTCAGTCAGTAGCTTCAAACATTTCTGGACGTTTTTCAATGGCAAAAATCAATGAATATTGTAAATGCACAAACAGTAATATCTCCACATTGCAAGGTGCAATTCTGAAATTTTTTGCTTTTTCCTGCTCCTCTTAGCATGATAAAGAAGATTCAAAGAGAGTGAGATGCCAGCTCTTTTCATTCAGTCAGTAGCTTCAAACATCTCTGGTATATGAATAACATGATGTTTTTCAATGGCAAAAATCAATGAATATTGTAAATGCACAAACAGTAATTTCTCCGCATTGCAAGGTGCAATTCTGAAATTTTTTGCTTTTTCCTGCTAATCCTAGCATGATAAAGAAGATTCAAAGAGATTGAGATGCCAGCTCCTTTCATTCAGTCAGTAGCTTCAAACATTTCTGGACGTTTTTCAATGGCAAAAATCAATGAATATTGTAAATGCACAAACAGTAATATCTCCACATTGCAAGGTGCAATTCTGAAATTTTTTGCTTTTTCCTGCTAATCCTAGCATTATAAAGAAGATACAAAGAGAGTGAGATGCCAGCTCCTTTCATTCAGTCAGTAGCTTCAAACATTTCTGGACGGTTTTCAATGGCAAAAATCAATGAATATTGTAAATGCACAAACAGTAATATCTCCACATTGCAACGTGCAATTCTGAAATTTTTTGCTTTTTCCTGCTAATCCTGGCATGATAAAGAATATTCAAAGAGAGTGAGATGCCAGCTCTTTTCATTCAGTCAGTAGCTTCAAACATTTCTGGTATATGAATAACATGGTTTTTCAATGGCAAAAATCAATGAATATTGTAAATGCACAAACAGTAATTTCTCCGCATTGCAAGGTGCAATTCTGAAATTTTTTGCTTTTTCCTGTTAATCCTAGCATGATAAAGAAGATTCAAAGAGAGTGAGATGCCAGCTCCTTTCATTCAGTCAGTAGCTTCAAACATTTCTGGACGTTTTTCAATGGCAAAAATCAATGAATATTGTAAATGCACAAACAGTAATATCTCCACATTGCAAGGTGCAATTCTGAAATTTTTTGCTTTTTCCTGCTCCTCTTAGCATGATAAAGAAGATTCAAAGAGAGTGAGATGCCAGCTCCTTTCATTCAGTCAGTAGCTACAAACATTTCTTGACATTTTTCAATGGCAAAAATCAATGAATATTGTAAATGCACAAACAGTAATATCTCCACATTGCAAGGTGCAATTCTGAAATTTTTTGCTTTTTCCTGCTAATCCTGGCATGATAAAGAAGATTCAAAGAGAGTGAGATGCCAGCTCTTTTCATTCAGTCAGTAGCTTCAAACATTTCTGGTATATGAATAACATGATGTTTTTCAATGGCAAAAATCAATGAATATTGTAAATGCACAAACAGTAATTTCTCCGCATTGCAAGGTGCAATTCTGAAATTTTTTGCTTTTTCCTGCTAATCCTAGCATGATAAAGAAGATTCAAAGAGAGTGAGATGCCAGCTCCTTTCATTCAGTCAGTAGCTTCAAACATTTCTGGACGTTTTTCAATGGCAAAAATCAATGAATATTGTAAATGCACAAACAGTAATATCTCCACATTGCAAGGTGCAATTCTGAAATTTTTTGATTTTTCCTGCTCCTCTTAGCATGATAAAGAAGATTCAAAGAGAGTGAGATGCCAGCTCTTTTCATTCAGTCAGTAGCTTCAAACATTTCTGGACGTTTTTCAATGGCAAAAATCAATGAATATTGTAAATGCACAAACAGTAATTTCTCCGCTTTGCAAGGTGCAATTCTGAAATTTTTTGCTTTTTCCTGCTAATCCTAGCATGATAAAGAAGATTCAAAGAGAGTGAGATGCCAGCTCCTTTCATTCAGTCAGTAGCTTAAAACATTTCTGGACGTTTTTCAATGGCAAAAATCAATGAATATTGTAAATGCACAAACAGTAATATCTCCACATTGCAAGGTGCAATTCTGAAATTTTTTGCTTTTTCCTGCTAATCCTGGCATGATAAAGAAGATTCAAAGAGAGTGAGATGCCAGCTCTTTTCATTCAGTCAGTAGCTTCAAACATTTCTGGTATATGAATAACATGATGTTTTTCAATGGCAAAAATCAATGAATATTGTAAATGCACAAACAATAATTTCTCCGCATTGCAAGGTGCAATTCTGAAATTTTTTGCTTTTTCCTGCTAATCCTAGCATGATAAAGAAGATTCAAAGAGAGTGAGATGCCAGCTCCTTTCATTCAGTCAGTAGCTTCAAACATTTCTGGACGTTTTTCAAAGGCAAAAATCAATGAATATTGTAAATGCACAAACAGTAATATCTCCACATTGCAAGGTGCACTTCTGAAATTTTTTGCTTTTTCCTGCTAATCCTGGCATGATAAAGAAGATTCAAAGAGAGTGAGATGCCAGCTGTTTTCAATCAGTCAGTAGCTTCAAACATTTCTGGTATATGAATAACGATGTTTTTCCATGGCAAAAATCAATGAATATTGTAAATGCACAAACAGTAATTTCTCCGCATTGCAAGGTGCAATTCTGAAATTTTTTGCTTTTTCCTGCTAATCCTAGCATGATAAAGAAGATTCAAAGAGAGTGAGATGCCAGCTCCTTTCATTCAGTCAGTAGCTTCAAACATTTCTGGACGTTTTTCAATGGCAAAAATCAATGAATATTGTAAATGCACAAACAGTAATATCTCCACATTGCAAGGTGCAATTCTGAAATTTTTTGCTTTTTCCTGCTCCTCTTAGCATGATAAAGAAGATTCAAAGAGAGTGAGATGCCAGCTCCTTTCATTCAGTCAGTAGCTACAAACATTTCTTGACATTTTTCAATGGCAAAAATCAATGAATATTGTAAATGCACAAACAGTAATATCTCCACATTGCAAGGTGCAATTCTGAAATTTTTTGCTTTTTCCTGCTAATCCTGGCATGATAAAGAAGATTCAAAGAGAGTGAGATGCCAGCTCTTTTCATTCAGTCAGTAGCTTCAAACATTTCTGGTATATGAATAACATGATGTTTTTCAATGGCAAAAATCAATGAATATTGTAAATGCACAAACAGTAATTTCTCCGCATTGCAAGGTGCAATTCTGAAATTTTTTGCTTTTTCCTGCTAATCCTAGCATGATAAAGAAGATTCAAAGAGAGTGAGATGCCAGCTCCTTTCATTCAGTCAGTAGCTTCAAACATTTCTGGACGTTTTTCAAAGGCAAAAACCAATGAATATTGTAAATGCACAAACAGTAATATCTCCACATTGCAAGGTGCAATTCTGAAATTTTTTGCTTTTTCCTGCTAATCCTGGCATGATAAAGAAGATTGAAAGAGAGTGAGATGCCAGCTGTTTTCAATCAGTCAGTAGCTTCAAACATTTCTGGTATATGAATAACATGATGTTTTTCCATGGCAAAAATCAATGAATATTGTAAATGCACAAACAGTAATTTCTCCGCATTGCAAGGTGCAATTCTGAAATTTTTTGCTTTTTCCTGCTAATCCTAGCATGATAAAGAAGATTCAAAGAGAGTGAGATGCCAGCTCCTTTCATTCAGTCAGTAGCTTCAAACATTTCTGGACGTTTTTCAATGGCAAAAATCAATGAATATTGTAAATGCACAAACAGTAATATCTCCACATTGCAAGGTGCAATTCTGAAATTTTTTGCTTTTTCCTGCTCCTCTTAGCATGATAAAGAAGATTCAAAGAGAGTGAGATGCCAGCTCTTTTCATTCAGTCAGTAGCTTCAAACATTTCTGGTATATGAATAACATGATGTTTTTCAATGGCAAAAATCAATGAATATTGTAAATGCACAAACAGTAATATCTCCACATTGCAAGGTGCAATTCTGAATTTTTTTGCTTTTTCCTGCTAATCCTAGCATGATAAAGAAGATTCAAAGAGAGTGAGATGCCAGCTCCTTTCATTCAGTCAGTAGCTTCAAACATTTCTGGACGTTTTTCAATGGCAAAAATCAATGAATATTGTAAATGCACAAACAGTAATATCTCCACATTGCAAGGTGCAATTCTGAAATTTTTTGCTTTTTCCTGCTAATCCTAGCATGATAAAGAAGATTCAAAGAGAGTGAGATGCCAGCTCCTTTCATTCAGTCAGTAGCTTCAAACATTTCTGGACGGTTTTCAATGGCAAAAATCAATGAATATTGTAAATGCACAAACAGTAATATCTCCACATTGCAAGGTGCAATTCTGAAATTTTTTGCTTTTTCCTGCTAGTCCTGGCATGATAAAGAAGATTCAAAGAGAGTGAGATGCCAGCTCTTTTCATTCAGTCAGTAGCTTCAAACATTTCTGGTATATGAATAACATGATGTTTTTCCATGGCAAAAATCAATGAATATTGTAAATGCACAAACAGTAATTTCTCCGCATTGCAAGGTGCAATTCTGAAATTTTTTGCTTTTTCCTGCTAATCCTAGCATGATAAAGAAGATTCAAAGAGAGTGAGATGCCAGCTCCTTTCATTCAGTCAGTAGCTTCAAACATTTCTGGACGTTTTTCAATGGCAAAAATCAATGAATATTGTAAATGCACAAACAGTAATATCTCCACATTGCAACGTGCAATTCTGAAATTTTTTGCTTTTTCCTGCTCCTCTTAGCATGATAAAGAAGATTCAAAGAGAGTGAGATGCCAGCTCTTTTCATTCAGTCAGTAGCTTCAAACATTTCTGGTATATGAATAACATGATGTTTTTCAATGGCAAAAATCAATGAATATTGTAAATGCACAAACAGTAATTTCTCCGCATTGCAAGGTGCAATTCTGAAATTTTTTGCTTTTTCCTGCTAATCCTAGCATGATAAAGAAGATTCAAAGAGAGTGAGATGCCAGCTCCTTTCATTCAGTCAGTAGCTTCAAACATTTCTGGACGTTTTTCAATGGCAAAAATCAATGAATATTGTAAATGCACAAACAGTAATATCTCCACATTGCAAGGTGCAATTCTGAAATTTTTTGCTTTTTCCTGCTCCTCTTAGCATGATAAAGAAAATTCAAAGAGAGTGAGATGCCAGCTCTTTTCATTCAGTCAGTAGCTTCAAACATCTCTGGTATATGAATAACATCATGATGTTTTTCAATGGCAAAAATCAATGAATATTGTAAATGCACAAACAGTAATTTCTCCGCATTGCAAGGTGCAATTCTGAAATTTTTTGCTTTTTCCTGCTAATCCTAGCATGATAAATAAGATTCAAAGAGAGTGAGATGCCAGCTCCTTTCATTCAGTCAGTAGCTTCAAACATTTCTGGACGTTTTTCAATGGCAAAAATCAATGAATATTGTAAATGCACAAACAGTAATATCTCCACATTGCAACGTGCAATTCTGAAATTTTTTGCTTTTTCCTGCTCCTCTTAGCATGATAAAGAAGATTCAAAGAGAGTGAGATGCCAGCTCTTTTCATTCAGTCAGTAGCTTCAAACATTTCTGGTATATGAATAACATGATGTTTTTCAATGGCAAAAATCAATGAATATTGTAAATGCACAAACAGTAATTTCTCCGCATTGCAAGGTGCAATTCTGAAATTTTTTGCTTTTTCCTGCTAATCCTAGCATGATAAAGAAGATTCAAAGAGAGTGAGATGCCAGCTCCTTTCATTCAGTCAGTAGCTTCAAACATTTCTGGACGTTTTTCAATGGCAAAAATCAATGAATATTGTAAATGCACAAACAGTAATATCTCCACATTGCAAGGTGCAATTCTGAAATTTTTTGCTTTTTCCTGCTCCTCTTAGCATGATAAAGAAGATTCAAAGAGAGTGAGATGCCAGCTCTTTTCATTCAGTCAGTAGCTTCAAACATTTCTGGTATATGAATAACATGATGTTTTTCAATGGCAAAAATCAATGAATATTGTAAATGCACAAACAGTAATATCTCCACATTGCAAGGTGCAATTCTGAATTTTTTTGCTTTTTCCTGCTAATCCTAGCATGATAAAGAAGATTCAAAGAGAGTGAGATGCCAGCTCCTTTCATTCAGTCAGTAGCTTCAAACATTTCTGGACGTTTTTCAATGGCAAAAATCAATGAATATTGTAAATGCACAAACAGTAATATCTCCACATTGCAAGGTGCAATTCTGAAATTTTTTGCTTTTTCCTGCTAATCCTAGCATGATAAAGAAGATTCAAAGAGAGTGAGATGCCAGCTCCTTTCATTCAGTCAGTAGCTTCAAACATTTCTGGACGGTTTTCAATGGCAAAAATCAATGAATATTGTAAATGCACAAACAGTAATATCTCCACATTGCAAGGTGCAATTCTGAAATTTTTTGCTTTTTCCTGCTAGTCCTGGCATGATAAAGAAGATTCAAAGAGAGTGAGATGCCAGCTCTTTTCATTCAGTCAGTAGCTTCAAACATTTCTGGTATATGAATAACATGATGTTTTTCCATGGCAAAAATCAATGAATATTGTAAATGCACAAACAGTAATTTCTCCGCATTGCAAGGTGCAATTCTGAAATTTTTTGCTTTTTCCTGCTAATCCTAGCATGATAAAGAAGATTCAAAGAGAGTGAGATGCCAGCTCCTTTCATTCAGTCAGTAGCTTCAAACATTTCTGGACGTTTTTCAATGGCAAAAATCAATGAATATTGTAAATGCACAAACAGTAATATCTCCACATTGCAACGTGCAATTCTGAAATTTTTTGCTTTTTCCTGCTCCTCTTAGCATGATAAAGAAGATTCAAAGAGAGTGAGATGCCAGCTCTTTTCATTCAGTCAGTAGCTTCAAACATTTCTGGTATATGAATAACATGATGTTTTTCAATGGCAAAAATCAATGAATATTGTAAATGCACAAACAGTAATTTCTCCGCATTGCAAGGTGCAATTCTGAAATTTTTTGCTTTTTCCTGCTAATCCTAGCATGATAAAGAAGATTCAAAGAGAGTGAGATGCCAGCTCCTTTCATTCAGTCAGTAGCTTCAAACATTTCTGGACGTTTTTCAATGGCAAAAATCAATGAATATTGTAAATGCACAAACAGTAATATCTCCACATTGCAAGGTGCAATTCTGAAATTTTTTGCTTTTTCCTGCTCCTCTTAGCATGATAAAGAAGATTCAAAGAGAGTGAGATGCCAGCTCTTTTCATTCAGTCAGTAGCTTCAAACATCTCTGGTATATGAATAACATCATGATGTTTTTCAATGGCAAAAATCAATGAATATTGTAAATGCACAAACAGTAATTTCTCCGCATTGCAAGGTGCAATTCTGAAATTTTTTGCTTTTTCCTGCTAATCCTAGCATGATAAATAAGATTCAAAGAGAGTGAGATGCCAGCTCCTTTCATTCAGTCAGTAGCTTCAAACATTTCTGGACGTTTTTCAATGGCAAAAATCAATGAATATTGTAAATGCACAAACAGTAATATCTCCACATTGCAACGTGCAATTCTGAAATTTTTTGCTTTTTCCTGCTCCTCTTAGCATGATAAAGAAGATTCAAAGAGAGTGAGATGCCAGCTCTTTTCATTCAGTCAGTAGCTTCAAACATTTCTGGTATATGAATAACATGATGTTTTTCAATGGCAAAAATCAATGAATATTGTAAATGCACAAACAGTAATTTCTCCGCATTGCAAGGTGCAATTCTGAAATTTTTTGCTTTTTCCTGCTAATCCTAGCATGATAAAGAAGATTCAAAGAGAGTGAGATGCCAGCTCCTTTCATTCAGTCAGTAGCTTTAAACATTTCTGGACGTTTTTCAATGGCAAAAATCAATGAATATTGTAAATGCACAAACAGTAATATCTCCACATTGCAAGGTGCAATTCTGAAATTTTTTGCTTTTTCCTGCTCCTCTTAGCATGATAAAGAAGATTCAAAGAGAGTGAGATGCCAGCTCTTTTCATTCAGTCAGTAGCTTCAAACATCTCTGGTATATGAATAACATGATGTTTTTCAATGGCAAAAATCAATGAATATTGTAAATGCACAAACAGTAATTTCTCCGCATTGCAAGGTGCAATTCTGAAATTTTTTGCTTTTTCCTGCTAATCCTAGCATGATAAAGAAGATTCAAAGAGATTGAGATGCCAGCTCCTTTCATTCAGTCAGTAGCTTCAAACATTTCTGGACGTTTTTCAATGGCAAAAATCAATGAATATTGTAAATGCACAAACAGTAATATCTCCACATTGCAAGGTGCAATTCTGAAATTTTTTGCTTTTTCCTGCTAATCCTAGCATGATAAAGAAGATTCAAAGAGAGTGAGATGCCAGCTCCTTTCATTCAGTCAGTAGCTTCAAACATTTCTGGACGTTTTTCAATGGCAAAAATCAATGAATATTGTAAATGCACAAACAGTAATATCTCCACATTGCAAGGTGCAATTCTGAAATTTTTTGCTTTTTCCTGCTCCTCTTAGCATGATAAAGAAGATTCAAAGAGAGTGAGATGCCAGCTCTTTTCATTCAGTCAGTAGCTTCAAACATCTCTGGTATATGAATAACATCATGATGTTTTTCAATGGCAAAAATCAATGAATATTGTAAATGCACAAACAGTAATTTCTCCGCATTGCAAGGTGCAATTCTGAAATTTTTTGCTTTTTCCTGCTAATCCTAGCATGATAAAGAAGATTCAAAGAGAGTGAGATGCCAGCTCCTTTCATTCAGTCAGTAGCTTTAAACATTTCTGGACGTTTTTCAATGGCAAAAATCAATGAATATTGTAAATGCACAAACAGTAATATCTCCACATTGCAAGGTGCAATTCTGAAATTTTTTGCTTTTTCCTGCTCCTCTTAGCATGATAAAGAAGATTCAAAGAGAGTGAGATGCCAGCTCTTTTCATTCAGTCAGTAGCTTCAAACATCTCTGGTATATGAATAACATGATGTTTTTCAATGGCAAAAATCAATGAATATTGTAAATGCACAAACAGTAATTTCTCCGCATTGCAAGGTGCAATTCTGAAATTTTTTGCTTTTTCCTGCTAATCCTAGCATGATAAAGAAGATTCAAAGAGATTGAGATGCCAGCTCCTTTCATTCAGTCAGTAGCTTCAAACATTTCTGGACGTTTTTCAATGGCAAAAATCAATGAATATTGTAAATGCACAAACAGTAATATCTCCACATTGCAAGGTGCAATTCTGAAATTTTTTGCTTTTTCCTGCTAATCCTAGCATGATAAAGAAGATTCAAAGAGAGTGAGATGCCAGCTCCTTTCATTCAGTCAGTAGCTTCAAACATTTCTGGACGTTTTTCAATGGCAAAAATCAATGAATATTGTAAATGCACAAACAGTAATATCTCCACATTGCAAGGTGCAATTCTGAAATTTTTTGCTTTTTCCTGCTCCTCTTAGCATGATAAAGAAGATTCAAAGAGAGTGAGATGCCAGCTCTTTTCATTCAGTCAGTAGCTTCAAACATCTCTGGTATATGAATAACATCATGATGTTTTTCAATGGCAAAAATCAATGAATATTGTAAATGCACAAACAGTAATTTCTCCGCATTGCAAGGTGCAATTCTGAAATTTTTTGCTTTTTCCTGCTAATCCTAGCATGATAAAGAAGATTCAAAGAGAGTGAGATGCCAGCTCCTTTCATTCAGTCAGTAGCTTTAAACATTTCTGGACGTTTTTCAATGGCAAAAATCAATGAATATTGTAAATGCACAAACAGTAATATCTCCACATTGCAAGGTGCAATTCTGAAATTTTTTGCTTTTTCCTGCTCCTCTTAGCATGATAAAGAAGATTCAAAGAGAGTGAGATGCCAGCTCTTTTCATTCAGTCAGTAGCTTCAAACATCTCTGGTATATGAATAACATGATGTTTTTCAATGGCAAAAATCAATGAATATTGTAAATGCACAAACAGTAATTTCTCCGCATTGCAAGGTGCAATTCTGAAATTTTTTGCTTTTTCCTGCTAATCCTAGCATGATAAAGAAGATTCAAAGAGATTGAGATGCCAGCTCCTTTCATTCAGTCAGTAGCTTCAAACATTTCTGGACGTTTTTCAATGGCAAAAATCAATGAATATTGTAAATGCACAAACAGTAATATCTCCACATTGCAAGGTGCAATTCTGAAATTTTTTGCTTTTTCCTGCTAATCCTAGCATGATAAAGAAGATTCAAAGAGAGTGAGATGCCAGCTCCTTTCATTCAGTCAGTAGCTTCAAACATTTCTGGACGGTTTTCAATGGCAAAAATCAATGAATATTGTAAATGCACAAACAGTAATATCTCCACATTGCAACGTGCAATTCTGAAATTTTTTGCTTTTTCCTGCTAATCCTGGCATGATAAAGAAGATTCAAAGAGAGTGAGATGCCAGCTCTTTTCATTCAGTCAGTAGCTTCAAACATTTCTGGTATATGAATAACATGGTTTTTCAATGGCAAAAATCAATGAATATTGTAAATGCACAAACAGTAATTTCTCCGCATTGCAAGGTGCAATTCTGAAATTTTTTGCTTTTTCCTGCTAATCCTAGCATGATAAAGAAGATTCAAAGAGAGTGAGATGCCAGCTCCTTTCATTCAGTCAGTAGCTTCAAACATTTCTGGACGTTTTTCAATGGCAAAAATCAATGAATATTGTAAATGCACAAACAGTAATATCTCCACATTGCAAGGTGCAATTCTGAAATTTTTTGCTTTTTCCTGCTCCTCTTAGCATGATAAAGAAGATTCAAAGAGAGTGAGATGCCAGCTCTTTTCATTCAGTCAGTAGCTTCAAACATTTCTGGTATATGAATAACATGATGTTTTTCAATGACAAAAATCAATGAATATTGTAAATGCACAAACAGTAATTTCTCCTCATTGCAAGGTGCAATTCTGAAATTTTTTGCTTTTTCCTGCTAATCCTAGCATGATAAAGAAGATTCAAAGAGAGTGAGATGCCAGCTCCTTTCATTCAGTCAGTAGCTTCAAACATTTCTGGACGTTTTTCAATGGCAAAAATCAATGAATATTGTAAATGCACAAACAGTAATATCTCCACATTGCAAGGTGCAATTCTGAAATTTTTTGGTTTTTCCTGCTCCTCGTAGCATGATAAAGAAGATTCAAAGAGAGTGAGATGCCAGCTCTTTTCATTCAGTCAGTAGCTTCAAACATTTCTGGTATATGAATAACATGATGTTTTTCAATGGCAAAAATCAATGAATATTATAAGTGCACAAACAGTAATTTCTCCGCATTGCAAGGTGCAATTCTGAAATTTTTTGCTTTTTCCTGCTAATCCTAGCATGATAAAGAAGATTCAAAGAGAGTGAGATGCCAGCTCCTTTCATTCAGTCAGTAGCTTCAAACATTTCTGGACGTTTTTCAATGGCAAAAATCAATGAATATTGTAAATGCACAAACAGTAATATCTCCACATTGCAAGGTGCAATTCTGAAATTTTTTGCTTTTTCCTGCTAATCCTGGCATGATAAAGAAGATTCAAAGAGAGTGAGATGCCAGCTCTTTTCATTCAGTCAGTAGCTTCAAACATTTCTGGTATATGAATAACATGATGTTTTTCAATGGCAAAAATCAATGAATATTGTAAATGCACAAACAGTAATTTCTCCGCATTGCAAGGTGCAATTCTGAAATTTTTTGCTTTTTCCTGCTAATCCTAGCATGATAAAGAAGATTCAAAGAGAGTGAGATGCCAGCTCCTTTCATTCAGTCAGTAGCTTTAAACATTTCTGGACGTTTTTCAATGGCAAAAATCAATGAATATTGTAAATGCACAAACAGTAATATCTCCACATTGCAAGGTGCAATTCTGAAATTTTTTGCTTTTTCCTGCTAATCCTGGCATGATAAAGAAGATTCAAAGAGAGTGAGATGCCAGCTCTTTTCATTCAGTCAGTAGCTTCAAACATTTCTGGTATATGAATAACATGATGTTTTTCAATGGCAAAAATCAATGAATATTGTAAATGCACAAAGAGTAATTTCTCCGCATTGCAAGGTGCAATTCTGAAATTTTTTGCTTTTTCCTGCTAATCCTAGCATGATAAAGAAGATTCAAAGAGAGTGAGATGCCAGCTCCTTTCATTCAGTTAGTAGCTTCAAACATTTCTGGACATTTTTCAATGGCAAAAATCAATGAATATTGTAAATGCACAAACAGTAATATCTCCACATTGCAAGGTGCAATTCTAAATTTTTTGCTTTTTCCTGCTAATCCTGGCATGATAAAGAAGATTCAAAGAGAGCGAGATACGAGCTCTTTTCATTCAGTCAGTAGCTTCAAACATTTCTGGTATATGAATAACATGATGTTTTTCAATGGCAAAAATCAATGAATATTGTAAATGCACAAACAGTAATTTCTCCGCATTGCAAAGTGCAATTCTGAAATTTTTTGCTTTTTCCTGCTAATCCTAGCATGATAAAGAAGATTCAAAGAGAGTGAGATGCCAGCTCTTTTCATTCAGTCAGTAGCTTCAAACATTTCTGGACGTTTTTCAATGGCAAAAATCAATGAATATTGTAAATGCACAAACAGTAATATCTCCACATTGCAAGGTGCAATTCTGAAATTTTTTGCTTTTTCCTGCTAATCCTGGCATGATAAAGAAGATTCAAAGTGAGTGAGATGCCAGCTCTTTTCATTCAGTCAGTAGCTTCAAACATTTCTGGTATATGAATAACATGATGTTTTTCAATGGCAAAAATCAATGAATATTGTAAATGCACAAACAGTAATTTCTCCGCATTGCAAGGTGCAATTCTGAAATTTTTTGCTTTTTCCTGCTAATCCTAGCATGATAAAGAAGATTCAAAGAGAGTGAGATGCCAGCTCCTTTCATTCAGTCAGTAGCTTTAAACATTTCTGGATGTTTTTCAATGGCAAAAATCAATGAATATTGTAAATGCACAAACAGTAATATCTCCACATTGCAAGGTGCAATTCTGAAATTTTTTGCTTTTTCCTGCTAATCCTGGCATGATAAAGAAGATTCAAAGAGAGTGAGATGCCAGCTCTTTTCATTCAGTCAGTAGCTTCAAACATTTCTGGTATATGAATAACATGATGTTTTTCCATGGCAAAAATCAATGAATATTGTAAATGCACAAACAGTAATTTCTCCGCATTGCAAGGTGCAATTCTGAAATTTTTTGCTTTTTCCTGCTAATCCTAGCATGATAAAGAAGATTCAAAGAGAGTGAGATGCCAGCTCCTTTCATTCAGTCAGTAGCTTCAAACATTTCTGGACGTTTTTCAAAGGCAAAAATCAATGAATATTGTAAATGCACAAACAGTAATATCTCCACATTGCAAGGTGCAATTCTGAAATTTTTTGCTTTTTCCTGCTCCTCTTAGCATGATAAAGAAGGTTCAAAGAGAATGAGATGCCAGCTCTTTTCATTCAGTCAGTAGCTTCAAACATCTCTGGTATATGAATAACATGATGTTTTTCAATGGCAAAAATCAATGAATATTGTAAATGCACAAACAGTAATTTCTCCGCATTGCAAGGTGCAATTCTGAATTTTTTTGCTTTTTCCTGCTAATCCTAGCATGATAAAGAAGATTCAAAGAGATTGAGATGCCAGCTCCTTTCATTCAGTCAGTAGCTTCTAACATTTCTGGACGTTTTTCAATGGCAAAAATCAATGAATATTGTAAATGCACAAACAGTAATATCTCCACATTGCAAGGTGCAATTCTGAAATTTTTTGCTTTTTCCTGCTAATCCTAGCATGATAAAGAAGATTCAAAGAGAGTGAGATGCCAGCTCCTTTCATTCAGTCAGTAGCTTCAAACATTTCTGGACGGTTTTCAATGGCAAAAATCAATGAATATTGTAAATGCACAAACAGTAATATCTCCACATTGCAACGTGCAATTCTGAAATTTTTTGCTTTTTCCTGCTAATCCTGGCATGATAAAGAATATTCAAAGAGAGTGAGATGCCAGCTCTTTTCATTCAGTGAGTAGCTTCAAACATTTCTGGTATATGAATAACATGGTTTTTCAATGGCAAAAATCAATGAATATTGTAAATGCACAAACAGTAATTTCTCCGCATTGCAAGGTGCAATTCTGAAATTTTTTGCTTTTTCCTGCTAATCCTAGCATGATAAAGAAGATTCAAAGAGAGTGAGATGCCAGCTCCTTTCATTCAGTCAGTAGCTTCAAACATTTCTGGACGTTTTTCAATGGCAAAAATCAATGAATATTGTAAATGCAGAAACAGTAATATCTCCACATTGCAAGGTGCAATTCTGAAATTTTTTCTTTTTCCTGCTCCTCTTAGCATGATAAAGAAGATTCAAAGAGAGTGAGATGCCAGCTCTTTTCATTCAGTCAGTAGCTTCAAACATTTCTGGTATATGAATAACATGATGTTTTTCAATGGCAAAAATCAATGAATATTGTAAATGCACAAACAGTAATTTCTCCGCATTGCAAGGTGCAATTCTGAAATTTTTTGCTTTTTCCTGCTAATCCTAGCATGATAAAGAAGATTCAAAGAGAGTGAGATGCCAGCTCCTTTCATTCAGTCAGTAGCTACAAACATTTCTTGACATTTTTCAATGGCAAAAATCAATGAATATTGTAAATGCACAAACAGTAATTTCTCCGCATTGCAAGGTGCAATTCTGAAATTTTTTGCTTTTTCCTGCTAATCCTAGCATGATAAAGAAGATTCAAAGAGAGTGAGATGCCAGCTCCTTTCATTCAGTCAGTAGCTTCAAACATTTCTGGACGTTTTTCAATGGCAAAAATCAATGAATATTGTAAATGCACAAACAGTAATATCTCCACATTGCAAGGTGCAATTCTGAAATTTTTTGCTTTTTCCTGCTCCTCTTAGCATGATAAAGAAGATTCAAAGAGAGTGAGATGCCAGCTCTTTTCATTCAGTCAGTAGCTTCAAACATCTCTGGTATATGAATAACATGATGTTTTTCAATGGCAAAAATCAATGAATATTGTAAATGCACAAACAGTAATTTCTCCGCATTGCAAGGTGCAATTCTGAAATTTTTTGCTTTTTCCTGCTAATCCTAGCATGATAAAGAAGATTCAAAGAGATTGAGATGCCAGCTCCTTTCATTCAGTCAGTAGCTTCAAACATTTCTGGACGTTTTTCAATGGCAAAAATCAATGAATATTGTAAATGCACAAACAGTAATATCTCCACATTGCAAGGTGCAATTCTGAAATTTTTTGCTTTTTCCTGCTAATCCTAGCATGATAAAGAAGATTCAAAGAGAGTGAGATGCCAGCTCCTTTCATTCAGTCAGTAGCTTCAAACATTTCTGGACGGTTTTCAATGGCAAAAATCAATGAATATTGTAAATGCACAAACAGTAATATCTCCACATTGCAACGTGCAATTCTGAAATTTTTTGCTTTTTCCTGCTAATCCTGGCATGATAAAGAATATTCAAAGAGAGTGAGATGCCAGCTCTTTTCATTCAGTCAGTAGCTTCAAACATTTCTGGTATATGAATAACATGGTTTTACAATGGCAAAAATCAATGAATATTGTAAATGCACAAACAGTAATTTCTCCGCATTGCAAGGTGCAATTCTGAAATTTTTTGCTTTTTCCTGCTAATCCTAGCATGATAAAGAAGATTCAAAGAGAGTGAGATGCCAGCTCCTTTCATTCAGTCAGTAGCTTCAAACATTTCTGGACGTTTTTCAATGGCAAAAATCAATGAATATTGTAAATGCACAAACAGTAATATCTCCACATTGCAAGGTGCAATTCTGAAATTTTTTGCTTTTTCCTGCTCCTCTTAGCATGATAAAGAAGATTCAAAGAGAGTGAGATGCCAGCTCTTTTCATTCAGTCAGTAGCTTCAAACATTTCTGGTATATGAATAACATGATGTTTTTCAATGGCAAAAATCAATGAATATTGTAAATGCACAAACAGTAATTTCTCCGCATTGCAAGGTGCAATTCTGAAATTTTTTGCTTTTTCCTGCTAATCCTAGCATGATAAAGAAGATTCAAAGAGAGTGAGATGCCAGCTCCTTTCATTCAGTCAGTAGCTACAAACATTTCTTGACATTTTTCAATGGCAAAAATCAATGAATATTGTAAATGCACAAACAGTAATATCTCCACATTGCAAGGTGCAATTCTGAAATTTTTTGCTTTTTCCTGCTAATCCTGGCATGATAAAGAAGATTCAAAGAGAGTGAGATGCCAGCTCTTTTCATTCAGTCAGTAGCTTCAAACATTTCTGGTATATGAATAACATGATGTTTTTCAATGGCAAAAATCAATGAATATTGTAAATGCACAAACAGTAATTTCTCCGCATTGCAAGGTGCAATTCTGAAATTTTTTGCTTTTTCCTGCTAATCCTAGCATGATAAAGAAGATTCAAAGAGAGTGAGATGCCAGCTCCTTTCATTCAGTCAGTAGCTTCAAACATTTCTGGACGTTTTTCAATGGCAAAAATCAATGAATATTGTAAATGCACAAACAGTAATATCTCCACATTGCAAGGTGCAATTCTGAAATTTTTTGCTTTTTCCTGCTCCTCTTAGCATGATAAAGAAGATTCAAAGAGAGTGAGATGCCAGCTCTTTTCATTCAGTCAGTAGCTTCAAACATTTCTGGACGTTTTTCAATGGCAAAAATCAATGAATATTGTAAATGCACAAACAGTAATTTCTCCGCATTGCAAGGTGCAATTCTGAAATTTTTTGCTTTTTCCTGCTAATCCTAGCATGATAAAGAAGATTCAAAGAGAGTGAGATGCCAGCTCCTTTCATTCAGTCAGTAGCTTAAAACATTTCTGGACGTTTTTCAATGGCAAAAATCAATGAATATTGTAAATGCACAAACAGTAATATCTCCACATTGCAACGTGCAATTCTGAAATTTTTTGCTTTTTCCTGCTAATCCTGGCATGATAAAGAAGATTCAAAGAGAGTGAGATGCCAGCTCTTTTCATTCAGTCAGTAGCTTCAAACATTTCTGGTATATGAATAACATGATGTTTTTCAATGGCAAAAATCAATGAATATTGTAAATGCACAAACAATAATTTCTCCGCATTGCAAGGTGCAATTCTGAAATTTTTTGCTTTTTCCTTCTAATCCTAGCATGATAAAGAAGATTCAAAGAGAGTGAGATGCCAGCTCCTTTCATTCAGTCAGTAGCTTCAAACATTTCTGGACGTTTTTCAAAGGCAAAAATCAATGAATATTGTAAATGCACAAACAGTAATATCTCCACATTGCAAGGTGCACTTCTGAAATTTTTTGCTTTTTCCTGCTAATCCTGGCATGATAAAGAAGATTCAAAGAGAGTGAGATGCAAGCTGTTTTCAATCAGTCAGTAGCTTCAAACATTTCTGGTATATGAATAACATGATGTTTTTCCATGGCAAAAATCAATGAATATTGTAAATGCACAAACAGTAATTTCTCCGCATTGCAAGGTGCAATTCTGAAATTTTTTGCTTTTTCCTGCTAATCCTAGCATGATAAAGAAGATTCAAAGAGAGTGAGATGCCAGCTCCTTTCATTCAGTCAGTAGCTACAAACATTTCTTGACATTTTTCAATGGCAAAAATCAATGAATATTGTAAATGCACAAACAGTAATATCTCCACATTGCAAGGTGCAATTCTGAAATTTTTTGCTTTTTCCTGCTAATCCTGGCATGATAAAGAAGATTCAAAGAGAGTGAGATGCCAGCTCTTTTCATTCAGTCAGTAGCTTAAAACATTTCTGGTATATGAATAACATGATGTTTTTCAATGGCAAAAATCAATGAATATTGTAAATGCACAAACAGTAATTTCTCCGCATTGCAAGGTGCAATTCTGAAATTTTTTGCTTTTTCCTACTAATCCTAGCATGATAAAGAAGATTCAAAGAGAGTGAGATGCCAGCTCCTTTCATTCAGTCAGTAGCTTCAAACATTTCTGGACGTTTTTCAATGGCAAAAATCAATGAATATTGTAAATGCACAAACAGTAATATCTCCACATTGCAAGGTGCAATTCTGAAATTTTTTGCTTTTTCCTGCTCCTCTTAGCATGATAAAGAAGATTCAAAGAGAGCGAGATGCCAGCTCTTTTCATTCAGTCAGTAGCTTCAAACATTTCTGGACGTTTTTCAATGGCAAAAATCAATGAATATTATAAATGCACAAACAGTAATTTCTCCGCATTGCAAGGTGCAATTCTGAAATTTTTTGCTTTTTCCTGCTAATCCTAGCATGATAAAGAAGATTCAAAGAGATTGAGATGCCAGCTCCTTTCATTCAGTCAGTAGCTTCAAACATTTCTGGACGTTTTTCAAAGGCAAAAACCAATGAATATTGTAAATGCACAAACAGTAATATCTCCACATTGCAAGGTGCAATTCTGAAATTTTTTGCTTTTTCCTGCTAATCCTGGCATGATAAAGAAGATTCAAAGAGAGTGAGATGCCAGCTGTTTTCAATCAGTCAGTAGCTTCAAACATTTCTGGTATATGAATAACATGATGTTTTTCCATGGCAAAAATCAATGAATATTGTAAATGCACAAACAGTAATTTCTCCGCATTGCAAGGTGCAATTCTGAAATTTTTTGCTTTTTCCTGCTAATCCTAGCATGATAAAGAAGATTCAAAGAGATTGAGATGCCAGCTCCTTTCATTCAGTCAGTAGCTTCAAACATTTCTGGACGTTTTTCAATGGCAAAAATCAATGAATATTGTAAATGCACAAACAGTAATATCTCCACATTGCAAGGTGCAATTCTGAAATTTTTTGCTTTTTCCTGCTCCTCTTAGCATGATAAAGAAGATTCAAAGAGAGTGAGATGCCAGCTCTTTTCATTCAGTCAGTAGCTTCAAACATTTCTCGTATATGAATAACATGATGTTTTTCAATGGCAAAAATCAATGAATATTGTAAATGCACAAACAGTAATATCTCCACATTGCAAGGTGCAATTCTGAATTTTTTTGCTTTTTCCTGCTAATCCTAGCATGATAAAGAAGATTCAAAGAGAGTGAGATGCCAGCTCCTTTCATTCAGTCAGTAGCTTCAAACATTTCTTGACGTTTTTCAATGGCAAAAATCAATGAATATTGTAAATGCACAAACAGTAATATCTCCACATTGCAAGGTGCAATTCTGAAATTTTTTGCTTTTTCCTGCTAATCCTAGCATGATAAAGAAGATTCAAAGAGAGTGAGATGCCAGCTCCTTTCATTCAGTCAGTAGCTTCAAACATTTCTGGACGGTTTTCAATGGCAAAAATCAATGAATATTGTAAATGCACAAACAGTAATATCTCCACATTGCAAGGTGCAATTCTGAAATTTTTTTCTTTTTCCTGCTAATCCTGGCATGATAAAGAAGATTCAAAGAGAGTGAGATGCCAGCTCTTTTCATTCAGTCAGTAGCTTCAAACATTTCTGGTATATGAATAACATGATGTTTTTCCATGGCAAAAATCAATGAATATTGTAAATGCACAAACAGTAATTTCTCCGCATTGCAAGGTGCAATTCTGAAATTTTTTGCTTTTTCCTGCTAATCCTAGCATGATAAAGAAGATTCAAAGAGAGTGAGATGCCAGCTCCTTTCATTCAGTCAGTAGCTTCAAACATTTCTGGACGTTTTTCAATGGCAAAAATCAATGAATATTGTAAATGCACAAACAGTAATATCTCCACATTGCAACGTGCAATTCTGAAATTTTTTGCTTTTTCCTGCTCCTCTTAGCATGATAAAGAAGATTCAAAGAGAGTGAGATGCCAGCTCTTTTCATTCAGTCAGTAGCTTCAAACATTTCTGGTATATGAATAACATGATGTTTTTCAATGGCAAAAATCAATGAATATTGTAAATGCACAAACAGTAATTTCTCCGCATTGCAAGGTGCAATTCTGAAATTTTTTGCTTTTTCCTGCTAATCCTAGCATGATAAAGAAGATTCAAAGAGAGTGAGATGCCAGCTCCTTTCATTCAGTCAGTAGCTTCAAACATTTCTGGACGTTTTTCAATGGCAAAAATCAATGAATATTGTAAATGCACAAACAGTAATATCTCCACATTGCAAGGTGCAATTCTGAAATTTTTTGCTTTTTCCTGCTCCTTTTAGCATGATAAAGAAGATTCAAAGAGAGTGAGATGCCAGCTCTTTTCATTCAGTCAGTAGCTTCAAACATCTCTGGTATATGAATAACATCATGATGTTTTTCAATGGCAAAAATCAATGAATATTGTAAATGCACAAACAGTAATTTCTCCGCATTGCAAGGTGCAATTCTGAAATTTTTTGCTTTTTCCTGCTAATCCTAGCATGATAAATAAGATTCAAAGAGAGTGAGATGCCAGCTCCTTTCATTCAGTCAGTAGCTTCAAACATTTCTGGACGTTTTTCAATGGCAAAAATCAATGAATATTGTAAATGCACAAACAGTAATATCTCCACATTGCAACGTGCAATTCTGAAATTTTTTGCTTTTTCCTGCTCCTCTTAGCATGATAAAGAAGATTCAAAGAGAGTGAGATGCCAGCTCTTTTCATTCAGTCAGTAGCTTCAAACATTTCTGGTATATGAATAACATGATGTTTTTCAATGGCAAAAATCAATGAATATTGTAAATGCACAAACAGAAATTTCTCCGCATTGCAAGGTGCAATTCTGAAATTTTTTGCTTTTTCCTGCTAATCCTAGCATGCTAAAGAAGATTCAAAGAGAGTGAGATGCCAGCTCCTTTCATTCAGTCAGTAGCTTTAAACATTTCTGGACGTTTTTCAATGGCAAAAATCAATGAATATTGTAAATGCACAAACAGTAATATCTCCACATTGCAATGTGCAATTCTGAAATTTTTTGCTTTTTCCTGCTCCTCTTAGCATGATAAAGAAGATTCAAAGAGAGTGAGATGCCAGCTCTTTTCATTCAGTCAGTAGCTTCAAACATCTCTGGTATATGAATAACATGATGTTTTTCAATGGCAAAAATCAATGAATATTGTAAATGCACAAACAGTAATTTCTCCGCATTGCAAGGTGCAATTCTGAAATTTTTTGCTTTTTCCTGCTAATCCTAGCATGATAAAGAAGATTCAAAGAGATTGAGATGCCAGCTCCTTTCATTCAGTCAGTAGCTTCAAACATTTCTGGACGTTTTTCAATGGCAAAAATCAATGAATATTGTAAATGCACAAACGGTAATATCTCCACATTGCAAGGTGCAATTCTGAAATTTTTTGCTTTTTCCTGCTAATCCTAGCATGGTAAAGAAGATTCAAAGAGAGTGAGATGCCAGCTCCTTTCATTCAGTCAGTAGCTTCAAACATTTCTGGACGGTTTTCAATGGCAAAAATCAATGAATATTGTAAATGCACAAACAGTAATTTCTCCGCATTGCAAGGTGCAATTCTGAAATTTTTTGCTTTTTCCTGCTAATCCTAGCATGATAAAGAAGATTCAAAGAGAGTGAGATGCCAGCTCCTTTCATTCAGTCAGTAGCTTAAAACATTTCTGGACGTTTTTCAATGGCAAAAATCAATGAATATTGTAAATGCACAAACAGTAATATCTCCACATTGCAAGGTGCAATTCTGAAATTTTTTGCTTTTTCCTGCTAATCCTGGCATGATAAAGAAGATTCAAAGAGAGTGAGATGCCAGCTCTTTTCATTCAGTCAGTAGCTTCAAACATTTCTGGTATATGAATAACATGATGTTTTTCAATGGCAAAAATCAATGAATATTGTAAATGCACAAACAGAAATTTCTCCGCATTGCAAGGTGCAATTCTGAAATTTTTTGCTTTTTCCTGCTAATCCTAGCATGCTAAAGAAGATTCAAAGAGAGTGAGATGCCAGCTCCTTTCATTCAGTCAGTAGCTTTAAACATTTCTGGACGTTTTTCAATGGCAAAAATCAATGAATATTGTAAATGCACAAACAGTAATATCTCCACATTGCAATGTGCAATTCTGAAATTTTTTGCTTTTTCCTGCTCCTCTTAGCATGATAAAGAAGATTCAAAGAGAGTGAGATGCCAGCTCTTTTCATTCAGTCAGTAGCTTCAAACATCTCTGGTATATGAATAACATGATGTTTTTCAATGGCAAAAATCAATGAATATTGTAAATGCACAAACAGTAATTTCTCCGCATTGCAAGGTGCAATTCTGAAATTTTTTGCTTTTTCCTGCTAATCCTAGCATGATAAAGAAGATTCAAAGAGATTGAGATGCCAGCTCCTTTCATTCAGTCAGTAGCTTCAAACATTTCTGGACGTTTTTCAATGGCAAAAATCAATGAATATTGTAAATGCACAAACGGTAATATCTCCACATTGCAAGGTGCAATTCTGAAATTTTTTGCTTTTTCCTGCTAATCCTAGCATGGTAAAGAAGATTCAAAGAGAGTGAGATGCCAGCTCCTTTCATTCAGTCAGTAGCTTCAAACATTTCTGGACGGTTTTCAATGGCAAAAATCAATGAATATTGTAAATGCACAAACAGTAATTTCTCCGCATTGCAAGGTGCAATTCTGAAATTTTTTGCTTTTTCCTGCTAATCCTAGCATGATAAAGAAGATTCAAAGAGAGTGAGATGCCAGCTCCTTTCATTCAGTCAGTAGCTTAAAACATTTCTGGACGTTTTTCAATGGCAAAAATCAATGAATATTGTAAATGCACAAACAGTAATATCTCCACATTGCAAGGTGCAATTCTGAAATTTTTTGCTTTTTCCTGCTAATCCTGGCATGATAAAGAAGATTCAAAGAGAGTGAGATGCCAGCTCTTTTCATTCAGTCAGTAGCTTCAAACATTTCTGGTATATGAATAACATGATGTTTTTCAATGGCAAAAATCAATGAATATTGTAAATGCACAAACAATAGTTTCTCCGCATTGCAAGGTGCAATTCTGAAATTTTTTGCTTTTTCCTTCTAATCCTAGCATGATAAAGAAGATTCAAAGAGAGTGAGATGCCAGCTCCTTTCATTCAGTCAGTAGCTTTAAACATTTCTGGACGTTTTTCAAAGGCAAAAATCAATGAATATTGTAAATGCACAAACAGTAATATCTCCACATTGCAAGGTGCACTTCTGAAATTTTTTGCTTTTTCCTGCTAATCCTGGCATGATAAAGAAGATTCAAAGAGAGTGAGATGCCAGCTGTTTTCAATCAGTCAGTAGCTTCAAACATTTCTGGTATATGAATAACATGATGTTTTTCCATGGCAAAAATCAATGAATATTGTAAATGCACAAACAGTAATTTCTCCGCATTGCAAGGTGCAATTCTGAAATTTTTTGCTTTTTCCTGCTAATCCTAGCATGATAAAGAAGATTCAAAGAGAGTGAGATGCCAGCTCCTTTCATTCAGTCAGTAGCTACAAACATTTCTTGACATTTTTCAATGGCAAAAATCAATGAATATTGTAAATGCACAAACAGTAATATCTCCACATTGCAAGGTGCAATTCTGAAATTTTTTGCTTTTTCCTGCTAATCCTGGCATGATAAAGAAGATTCAAAGAGAGTGAGATGCCAGCTCTTTTCATTCAGTCAGTAGCTTAAAGCATTTCTGGTATATGAATAACATGATGTTTTTCAATGGCAAAAATCAATGAATATTGTAAATGCACAAACAGTAATTTCTCCGCATTGCAAGGTGCAATTCTGAAATTTTTTGCTTTTTCCTACTAATCCTAGCATGATAAAGAAGATTCAAAGAGAGTGAGATGCCAGCTCCTTTCATTCAGTCAGTAGCTTCAAACATTTCTGGACGTTTTTCAATGGCAAAAATCAATGAATATTGTAAATGCACAAACAGTAATATCTCCACATTGCAAGGTGCAATTCTGAAATTTTTTGCTTTTTCCTGCTCCTCTTAGCATGATAAAGAAGATTCAAAGAGAGTGAGATGCCAGCTCTTTTCATTCAGTCAGTAGCTTCAAACATTTCTGGACGTTTTTCAATGGCAAAAATCAATGAATATTGTAAATGCACAAACAGTAATATCTCCACATTGCAAGGTGCAATTCTGAAATTTTTTGCTTTTTCCTGCTCCTCTTAGCATGATAAAGAAGATTCAAAGAGAGTGAGATGCCAGCTCTTTTCATTCAGTCAGTAGCTTCAAACATTTCTGGTATATGAATAACATGATGTTTTTCAATGGCAAAAATCAATGAATATTGTAAATGCACAAACAGTAATATCTCCACATTGCAAGGTGCAATTCTGAATTTTTTTGCTTTTTCCTGCTAATCCTAGCATGATAAAGAAGATTCAAAGAGAGTGAGATGCCAGCTCCTTTCATTCAGTCAGTAGCTTCAAACATTTCTTGACGTTTTTCAATGGCAAAAATCAATGAATATTGTAAATGCACAAACAGTAATATCTCCACATTGCAAGGTGCAATTCTGAAATTTTTTGCTTTTTCCTGCTAATCCTAGCATGATAAAGAAGATTCAAAGAGAGTGAGATGCCAGCTCCTTTCATTCAGTCAGTAGCTTCAAACATTTCTGGACGGTTTTCAATGGCAAAAATCAATGAATATTGTAAATGCACAAACAGTAATATCTCCACATTGCAAGGTGCAATTCTGAAATTTTTTGCTTTTTCCTGCTAATCCTGGCATGATAAAGAAGATTCAAAGAGAGTGAGATGCCAGCTCTTTTCATTCAGTCAGTAGCTTCAAACATTTCTGGTATATGAATAACATGATGTTTTTCCATGGCAAAAATCAATGAATATTGTAAATGCACAAACAGTAATTTCTCCGCATTGCAAGGTGCAATTCTGAAATTTTTTGCTTTTTCCTGCTAATCCTAGCATGATAAAGAAGATTCAAAGAGAGTGAGATGCCAGCTCCTTTCATTCAGTCAGTAGCTTCAAACATTTCTGGACGTTTTTCAATGGCAAAAATCAATGAATATTGTAAATGCACAAACAGTAATATCTCCACATTGCAAGGTGCAATTCTGAAATTTTTTGCTTTTTCCTGCTCCTCTTAGCATGATAAAGAAGATTCAAAGAGAGTGAGATGCCAGCTCTTTTCATTCAGTCAGTAGCTTCAAACATCTCTGGTATATGAATAACATCATGATGTTTTTCAATGGCAAAAATCAATGAATATTGTAAATGCACAAACAGTAATTTCTCCGCATTGCAAGGTGCAATTCTGAAATTTTTTGCTTTTTCCTGCTAATCCTAGCATGATAGATAAGATTCAAAGAGAGTGAGATGCCAGCTCCTTTCATTCAGTCAGTAGCTTCAAACATTTCTGGACGTTTTTCAATGGCAAAAATCAATGAATATTGTAAATGCACAAACAGTAATATCTCCACATTGCAACGTGCAATTCTGAAATTTTTTGCTTTTTCCTGCTCCTCTTAGCATGATAAAGAAGATTCAAAGAGAGTGAGATGCCAGCTCTTTTCATTCAGTCAGTAGCTTCAAACATTTCTGGTATATGAATAACATGATGTTTTTCAATGGCAAAAATCAATGAATATTGTAAATGCACAAACAGTAATTTCTCCGCATTGCAAGGTGCAATTCTGAAATTTTTTGCTTTTTCCTGCTAATCCTAGCATGCTAAAGAAGATTCAAAGAGAGTGAGATGCCAGCTCCTTTCATTCAGTCAGTAGCTTTAAACATTTCTGGACGTTTTTCAATGGCAAAAATCAATGAATATTGTAAATGCACAAACAGTAATATCTCCACATTGCAAGGTGCAATTCTGAAATTTTTTGCTTTTTCCTGCTCCTCTTAGCATGATAAAGAAGATTCAAAGAGAGTGAGATGCCAGCTCTTTTCATTCAGTCAGTAGCTTCAAACATCTCTGGTATATGAATAACATGATGTTTTTCAATGGCAAAAATCAATGAATATTGTAAATGCACAAACAGTAATTTCTCCGCATTGCAAGGTGCAATTCTGAAATTTTTTGCTTTTTCCTGCTAATCCTAGCATGATAAAGAAGATTCAAAGAGATTGAGATGCCAGCTCCTTTCATTCAGTCAGTAGCTTCAAACATTTCTGGACGTTTTTCAATGGCAAAAATCAATGAATATTGTAAATGCACAAACGGTAATATCTCCACATTGCAAGGTGCAATTCTGAAATTTTTTGCTTTTTCCTGCTAATCCTAGCATGGTAAAGAAGATTCAAAGAGAGTGAGATGCCAGCTCCTTTCATTCAGTCAGTAGCTTCAAACATTTCTGGACGGTTTTCAATGGCAAAAATCAATGAATATTGTAAATGCACAAACAGTAATATCTCCACATTGCAACGTGCAATTCTGAAATTTTTTGCTTTTTCCTGCTAATCCTGGCATGATAAAGAAGATTCAAAGAGAGTGAGATGCCAGCTCTTTTCATTCAGTCAGTAGCTTCAAACATTTCTGGTATATGAATAACATGGTTTTTCAATGGCAAAAATCAATGAATATTGTAAATGCACAAACAGTAATTTCTCCGCATTGCAAGGTGCAATTCTGAAATTTTTTGCTTTTTCCTGCTAATCCTAGCATGATAAAGAAGATTCAAAGAGAGTGAGATGCCAGCTCCTTTCATTCAGTCAGTAGCTTCAAACATTTCTGGACGTTTTTCAATGGCAAAAATCAATGAATATTGTAAATGCACAAACAGTAATATCTCCACATTGCAAGGTGCAATTCTGAAATTTTTTGCTTTTTCCTGCTCCTCTTAGCATGATAAAGAAGATTCAAAGAGAGTGAGATGCCAGCTCTTTTCATTCAGTCAGTAGCTTCAAACATTTCTGGTATATGAATAACATGATGTTTTTCAATGACAAAAATCAATGAATATTGTAAATGCACAAACAGTAATTTCTCCGCATTGCAAGGTGCAATTCTGAAATTTTTTGCTTTTTCCTGCTAATCCTAGCATGATAAAGAAGATTCAAAGAGAGTGAGATGCCAGCTCCTTTCATTCAGTCAGTAGCTTCAAACATTTCTGGACGTTTTTCAATGGCAAAAATCAATGAATATTGTAAATGCACAAACAGTAATATCTCCACATTGCAAGGTGCAATTCTGAAATTTTTTGCTTTTTCCTGCTCCTCTTAGCATGATAAAGAAGATTCAAAGAGAGTGAGATGCCAGCTCTTTTCATTCAGTCAGTAGCTTCAAACATCTCTGGTATATGAATAACATGATGTTTTTCAATGGCAAAAATCAATGAATATTGTAAATGCACAAACAGTAATTTCTCCGCATTGCAAGGTGCAATTCTGAAATTTTTTGCTTTTTCCTGCTAATCCTAGCATGATAAAGAAGATTCAAAGAGATTGAGATGCCAGCTCCTTTCATTCAGTCAGTAGCTTTAAACATTTCTGGACGTTTTTCAATGGCAAAAATCAATGAATATTGTAAATGCACAAACAGTAATATCTCCACATTGCAAGGTGCAATTCTGAAATTTTTTGCTTTTTCCTGCTAATCCTAGCATGATAAAGAAGATTCAAAGAGAGTGAGATGCCAGCTCCTTTCATTCAGTCAGTAGCTTCAAACATTTCTGGACGGTTTTCAATGGCAAAAATCAATGAATATTGTAAATGCACAAACAGTAATATCTCCACATTGCAACGTGCAATTCTGAAATGTTTTGCTTTTTCCTGCTAATCCTGGCATGATAAAGAAGATTCAAAGAGAGTGAGATGCCAGCTCTTTTCATTCAGTCAGTAGCTTCAAACATTTCTGGTATATGAATAACATGGTTTTTCAATGGCAAAAATCAATGAATATTGTAAATGCACAAACAGTAATTTCTCCGCATTGCAAGGTGCAATTCTGAAATTTTTTGCTTTTTCCTGCTAATCCTAGCATGATAAAGAAGATTCAAAGAGAGTGAGATGCCAGCTCTTTTCATTCAGTCAGTAGCTTCAAACATTTCTGGACGTTTTTCAATGGCAAAAATCAATGAATATTGTAAATGCACAAACAGTAATATCTCCACATTGCAAGGTGCAATTCTGAAATTTTTTGCTTTTTCCTGCTCCTCTTAGCATGATAAAGAAGATTCAAAGAGAGTGAGATGCCAGCTCTTTTCATTCAGTCAGTAGCTTCAAACATCTCTGGTATATGAATAACATGATGTTTTTCAATGGCAAAAATCAATGAATATTTTAAATGCACAAACAGTAATTTCTCTGCATTGCAAGGTGCAATTCTGAAATTTTTTGCTTTTTCCTGCTAATCCTAGCATGATAAAGAAGATTCAAAGAGATTGAGATGCCAGCTCCTTTCATTCAGTCAGTAGCTTTAAACATTTCTGGTCGTTTTTCAATGGCAAAAATCAATGAATATTGTAAATGCACAAACAGTAATATCTCCACATTGCAAGGTGCAATTCTGAAATTTTTTGCTTTTTCCTGCTAATCCTAGCATGATAAAGAAGATTCAAAGAGAGTGAGATGCCAGCTCCTTTCATTCAGTCAGTAGCTTCAAACATTTCTGGACGGTTTTCAATGGCAAAAATCAATGAATATTGTAAATGCACAAACAGTAATATCTCCACATTGCAACGTGCAATTCTGAAATTTTTTGCTTTTTCCTGCTAATCCTGGCATGATAAAGAAGATTCAAAGAGAGTGAGATGCCAGCTCTTTTCATTCAGTCAGTAGCTTCAAACATTTCTGGTATATGAATAACATGGTTTTTCAATGGCAAAAATCAATGAATATTGTAAATGCACAAACAGTAATTTCTCCGCATTGCAAGGTGCAATTCTGAAATTTTTTGCTTTTTCCTGCTAATCCTAGCATGATAAAGAAGATTCAAAGAGAGTGAGATGCCAGCTCCTTTCATTCAGTCAGTAGCTTCAAACATTTCTGGACGTTTTTCAATGGCAAAAATCAATGAATATTGTAAATGCACAAACAGTAATATCTCCACATTGCAAGGTGCAATTCTGAAATTTTTTGCTTTTTCCTGCTCCTCTTAGCATGATAAAGAAGATTCAAAGAGAGTGAGATGCCAGCTCTTTTCATTCAGTCAGTAGCTTCAAACATTTCTGGTATATGAATAACATGATGTTTTTCAATGGCAAAAATCAATGAATATTGTAAATGCACAAACAGTAATTTCTCCGCATTGCAAGGTGCAATTCTGAAATTTTTTGCTTTTTCCTGCTAATCCTAGCATGATAAAGAAGATTCAAAGAGAGTGAGATGCCAGCTCCTTTCATTCAGTCAGTAGCTTCAAACATTTCTGGACGTTTTTCAATGGCAAAAATCAATGAATATTGTAAATGCACAAACAGTAATATCTCCACATTGCAAGGTGCAATTCTGAAATTTTTTGCTTTTTCCTGCTAATCCTGGCATGATAAAGAAGATTCAAAGAGAGTGAGATGCCAGCTCTTTTCATTCAGTCAGTAGCTTCAAACATTTCTGGTATATGAATAACATGGTTTTTCAATGGCAAAAATCAATGAATATTGTAAATGCACAAACAGTAATTTCTCCGCATTGCAAGGTGCAATTCTGAAATTTTTTGCTTTTTCCTGCTAATCCTAGCATGATAAAGAAGATTCAAAGAGAGTGAGATGCCAGCTCCTTTCATTCAGTCAGTAGCTTCAAACATTTCTGGACGTTTTTCAATGGCAAAAATCAATGAATATTGTAAATGCACAAACAGTAATATCTCCACATTGCAAGGTGCAATTCTGAAATTTTTTGCTTTTTCCTGCTCCTCTTAGCATGATAAAGAAGATTCAAAGAGAGTGAGATGCCAGCTCTTTTCATTCAGTCAGTAGCTTCAAACATTTCTGGTATATGAATAACATGATGTTTTTCAATGGCAAAAATCAATGAATATTGTAAATGCACAAACAGTAATTTCTCCGCATTGCAAGGTGCAATTCTGAAATTTTTTGCTTTTTCCTGCTAATCCTAGCATGATAAAGAAGATTCAAAGAGAGTGAGATGCCAGCTCCTTTCATTCAGTCAGTAGCTTCAAACATTTCTGGACGTTTTTCAATGGCAAAAATCAATGAATATTGTAAATGCACAAACAGTAATATCTCCACATTGCAAGGTGCAATTCTGAAATTTTTTGCTTTTTCCTGCTAATCCTGGCATGATAAAGAAGATTCAAAGAGAGTGAGATGCCAGCTCTTTTCATTCAGTCAGTAGCTTCAAACATTTCTGGTATATGAATGACATGATGTTTTTCAATGGCAAAAATCAATGAATATTGTAAATGCACAAACAGTAATTTCTCCGCATTGCAAGGTGCAATTCTGAAATTTTTTGCTTTTTCCTGCTAATCCTAGCATGATAAAGAAGATTCAAAGAGAGTGAGATGCCAGCTCCTTTCATTCAGTCAGTAGCTTCAAACATTTCTGGACGTTTTTCAATGGCAAAAATCAATGAATATTGTAAATGCACAAACAGTAATATCTCCACATTGCAAGGTGCAATTCTGAAATTTTTTGCTTTTTCCTGCTCCTCTTAGCATGATAAAGAAGATTCAAAGAGAGTGAGATGCCAGCTCTTTTCATTCAGTCAGTAGCTTCAAACATTTCTGGTATATGAATAACATGATGTTTTTCAATGGCAAAAATCAATGAATATTGTAAATGCACAAACAGTAATTTCTCCGCATTGCAAGGTGCAATTCTGAAATTTTTTGCTTTTTCCTGCTAATCCTAGCATGATAAAGAAGATTCAAAGAGAGTGAGATGCCAGCTCCTTTCATTCAGTCAGTAGCTTCAAACATTTCTGGACGGTTTTCAATGGCAAAAATCAATGAATATTGTAAATGCACAAACAGTAATATCTCCACATTGCAAGGTGCAATTCTGAAATTTTTTGCTTTTTCCTGCTAATCCTGGCATGATAAAGAAGATTCAAAGAGAGTGAGATGCCAGCTCTTTTCATTCAGTCAGTAGCTTCAAACATTTCTGGTATATGAATAACATGGTTTTTCAATGGCAAAAATCAATGAATATTGTAAATGCACAAACAGTAATTTCTCCGCATTGCAAGGTGCAATTCTGAAATTTTTTGCTTTTTCCTGCTAATCCTAGCATGATAAAGAAGATTCAAAGAGAGTGAGATGCCAGCTCCTTTCATTCAGTCAGTAGCTTCAAACATTTCTGGACGTTTTTCAATGGCAAAAATCAATGAATATTGTAAATGCACAAACAGTAATATCTCCACATTGCAAGGTGCAATTCTGAAATTTTTTGCTTTTTCCTGCTCCTCTTAGCATGATAAAGAAGATTCAAAGAGAGTGAGATGCCAGCTCTTTTCATTCAGTCAGTAGCTTCAAACATTTCTGGTATATGAATAACATGATGTTTTTCAATGACAAAAATCAATGAATATTGTAAATGCACAAACAGTAATTTCTCCGCATTGCAAGGTGCAATTCTGAAATTTTTTGCTTTTTCCTGCTAATCCTAGCATGATAAAGAAGATTCAAAGAGAGTGAGATGCCAGCTCCTTTCATTCAGTCAGTAGCTTCAAACATTTCTGGACGTTTTTCAATGGCAAAAATCAATGAATATTGTAAATGCACAAACAGTAATATCTCCACATTGCAAGGTGCAATTCTGAAATTTTTTGCTTTTTCCTGCTCCTCTTAGCATGATAAAGAAGATTCAAAGAGAGTGAGATGCCAGCTCTTTTCATTCAGTCAGTAGCTTCAAACATCTCTGGTATATGAATAACATGATGTTTTTCAATGGCAAAAATCAATGAATATTGTAAATGCACAAACAGTAATTTCTCCGCATTGCAAGGTGCAATTCTGAAATTTTTTGCTTTTTCCTGCTAATCCTAGCATGATAAAGAAGATTCAAAGAGATTGAGATGCCAGCTCCTTTCATTCAGTCAGTAGCTTTAAACATTTCTGGACGTTTTTCAATGGCAAAAATCAATGAATATTGTAAATGCACAAACAGTAATATCTCCACATTGCAAGGTGCAATTCTGAAATTTTTTGCTTTTTCCTGCTAATCCTAGCATGATAAAGAAGATTCAAAGAGAGTGAGATGCCAGCTCCTTTCATTCAGTCAGTAGCTTCAAACATTTCTGGACGGTTTTCAATGGCAAAAATCAATGAATATTGTAAATGCACAAACAGTAATATCTCCACATTGCAACGTGCAATTCTGAAATGTTTTGCTTTTTCCTGCTAATCCTGGCATGATAAAGAAGATTCAAAGAGAGTGAGATGCCAGCTCTTTTCATTCAGTCAGTAGCTTCAAACATTTCTGGTATATGAATAACATGGTTTTTCAATGGCAAAAATCAATGAATATTGTAAATGCACAAACAGTAATTTCTCCGCATTGCAAGGTGCAATTCTGAAATTTTTTGCTTTTTCCTGCTAATCCTAGCATGATAAAGAAGATTCAAAGAGAGTGAGATGCCAGCTCTTTTCATTCAGTCAGTAGCTTCAAACATTTCTGGACGTTTTTCAATGGCAAAAATCAATGAATATTGTAAATGCACAAACAGTAATATCTCCACATTGCAAGGTGCAATTCTGAAATTTTTTGCTTTTTCCTGCTCCTCTTAGCATGATAAAGAAGATTCAAAGAGAGTGAGATGCCAGCTCTTTTCATTCAGTCAGTAGCTTCAAACATCTCTGGTATATGAATAACATGATGTTTTTCAATGGCAAAAATCAATGAATATTTTAAATGCACAAACAGTAATTTCTCCACATTGCAAGGTGCAATTCTGAAATTTTTTGCTTTTTCCTGCTAATCCTAGCATGATAAAGAAGATTCAAAGAGAGTGAGATGCCAGCTCCTTTCATTCAGTCAGTAGCTTCAAACATTTCTGGACGGTTTTCAATGGCAAAAATCAATGAATATTGTAAATGCACAAACAGTAATATCTCCACATTGCAACGTGCAATTCTGAAATTTTTTGCTTTTTCCTGCTAATCCTGGCATGATAAAGAAGATTCAAAGAGAGTGAGATGCCAGCTCTTTTCATTCAGTCAGTATCTTCAAACATTTCTGGTATATGAATAACATGGTTTTTCAATGGCAAAAATCAATGAATATTGTAAATGCACAAACAGTAATTTCTCCGCATTGCAAGGTGCAATTCTGAAATTTTTTGCTTTTTCCTGCTAATCCTAGCATGATAAAGAAGATTCAAAGAGAGTGAGATGCCAGCTCCTTTCATTCAGTCAGTAGCTTCAAACATTTCTGGACGTTTTTCAATGGCAAAAATCAATGAATATTGTAAATGCACAAACAGTAATATCTCCACATTGCAAGGTGCAATTCTGAAATTTTTTGCTTTTTCCTGCTCCTCTTAGCATGATAAAGAAGATTCAAAGAGAGTGAGATGCCAGCTCTTTTCATTCAGTCAGTAGCTTCAAACATTTCTGGTATATGAATAACATGATGTTTTTCAATGGCAAAAATCAATGAATATTGTAAATGCACAAACAGTAATTTCTCCGCATTGCAAGGTGCAATTCTGAAATTTTTTGCTTTTTCCTGCTAATCCTAGCATGATAAAGAAGATTCAAAGAGAGTGAGATGCCAGCTCCTTTCATTCAGTCAGTAGCTTCAAACATTTCTGGACGTTTTTCAATGGCAAAAATCAATGAATATTGTAAATGCACAAACAGTAATATCTCCACATTGCAAGGTGCAATTCTGAAATTTTTTGCTTTTTCCTGCTAATCCTGGCATGATAAAGAAGATTCAAAGAGAGTGAGATGCCAGCTCTTTTCATTCAGTCAGTAGCTTCAAACATTTCTGGTATATGAATAACATGGTTTTTCAATGGCAAAAATCAATGAATATTGTAAATGCACAAACAGTAATTTCTCCGCATTGCAAGGTGCAATTCTGAAATTTTTTGCTTTTTCCTGCTAATCCTAGCATGATAAAGAAGATTCAAAGAGAGTGAGATGCCAGCTCCTTTCATTCAGTCAGTAGCTTCAAACATTTCTGGACGTTTTTCAATGGCAAAAATCAATGAATATTGTAAATGCACAAACAGTAATATCTCCACATTGCAAGGTGCAATTCTGAAATTTTTTGCTTTTTCCTGCTCCTCTTAGCATGATAAAGAAGATTCAAAGAGAGTGAGATGCCAGCTCTTTTCATTCAGTCAGTAGCTTCAAACATTTCTGGTATATGAATAACATGATGTTTTTCAATGGCAAAAATCAATGAATATTGTAAATGCACAAACAGTAATTTCTCCGCATTGCAAGGTGCAATTCTGAAATTTTTTGCTTTTTCCTGCTAATCCTAGCATGATAAAGAAGATTCAAAGAGAGTGAGATGCCAGCTCCTTTCATTCAGTCAGTAGCTTCAAACATTTCTGGACGTTTTTCAATGGCAAAAATCAATGAATATTGTAAATGCACAAACAGTAATATCTCCACATTGCAAGGTGCAATTCTGAAATTTTTTGCTTTTTCCTGCTCCTCTTAGCATGATAAAGAAGATTCAAAGAGAGTGAGATGCCAGCTCTTTTCATTCAGTCAGTAGCTTCAAACATTTCTGGTATATGAATAACATGATGTTTTTCAATGGCAAAAATCAATGAATATTGTAAATGCACAAACAGTAATTTCTCCGCATTGCAAGGTGCAATTCTGAAATTTTTTGCTTTTTCCTGCTAATCCTAGCATGATAAAGAAGATTCAAAGAGAGTGAGATGCCAGCTCCTTTCATTCAGTCAGTAGCTTTAAACATTTCTGGACTTTTTCAATGGCAAAAATCAATGAATATTGTAAATGCACAAACAGTAATATCTCCACATTGCAAGGTGCAATTCTGAAATTTTTTGCTTTTTCCTGCTCCTCTTAGCATGATAAAGAAGATTCAAAGAGAGTGAGATGCCAGCTCTTTTCATTCAGTCAGTAGCTTCAAACATCTCTGGTATATGAATAACATGATGTTTTTCAATGGCAAAAATCAATGAATATTGTAAATGCACAAACAGTAATTTCTCCGCATTGCAAGGTGCAATTCTGAAATTTTTTGCTTTTTCCTGCTAATCCTAGCATGATAAAGAAGATTCAAAGAGATTGAGATGCCAGCTCCTTTCATTCAGTCAGTAGCTTCAAACATTTCTGGACGTTTTTCAATGGCAAAAATCAATGAATATTGTAAATGCACAAACAGTAATATCTCCACATTGCAAGGTGCAATTCTGAAATTTTTTGCTTTTTCCTGCTAATCCCAGCATGATAAAGAAAATTCAAAGAGAGTGAGATGCCAGCTCCTTTCATTCAGTCAGTAGCTTCAAACATTTCTGGACGGTTTTCAATGGCAAAAATCAATGAATATTGTAAATGCACAAACAGTAATATCTCCACATTGCAACGTGCAATTCTGAAATTTTTTGCTTTTTCCTGCTAATCCTGGCATGATAAAGAAGATTCAAAGAGAGTGAGATGCCAGCTCTTTTCATTCAGTCAGTAGCTTCAAACATCTCTGGTATATGAATAACATGGTTTTTCAATGGCAAAAATCAATGAATATTGTAAATGCACAAACAGTAATTTCTCCGCATTGCAAGGTGCAATTCTGAAATTTTTTGCTTTTTCCTGCTAATGCTAGCATGATAAAGAAGATTCAAAGAGAGTGAGATGCCAGCTCCTTTCATTCAGTCAGTAGCTTCAAACATTTCTGGACGTTTTTCAATGGCAAAAATCAATGAATATTGTAAATGCACAAACAGTAATATCTCCACATTGCAAGGTGCAATTCTGAAATTTTTTGCTTTTTCCTGCTCCTCTTAGCATGATAAAGAAGATTCAAAGAGAGTGAGATGCCAGCTCTTTTCATTCAGTCAGTAGCTTCAAACATTTCTGGTATATGAATAACATGATGTTTTTCAATGGCAAAAATCAATGAATATTGTAAATGCACAAACAGTAATTTCTCCGCATTGCAAGGTGCAATTCTGAAATTTTTTGCTTTTTCCTGCTAATCCTAGCATGATAAAGAAGATTCAAAGAGAGTGAGATGCCAGCTCCTTTCATTCAGTCAGTAGCTTTAAACATTTCTGGACGTTTTTCAATGGCAAAAATCAATGAATATTGTAAATGCACAAACAGTAATATCTCCACATTGCAAGGTGCAATTCTGAAATTTTTTGCTTTTTCCTGCTCCTCTTAGCATGATAAAGAAGATTCAAAGAGAGTGAGATGCCAGCTCTTTTCATTCAGTCAGTAGCTTCAAACATCTCTGGTATATGAATAACATGATGTTTTTCAATGGCAAAAATCAATGAATATTGTAAATGCACAAACAGTAATTTCTCCGCATTGCAAGGTGCAATTCTGAAATTTTTTGCTTTTTCCTGCTAATCCTAGCATGATAAAGAAGATTCAAAGAGAATGAGATGCCAGCTCCTTTCATTCAGTCAGTAGCTTCAAACATTTCTGGACGTTTTTCAATGGCAAAAATCAATGAATATTGTAAATGCACAAACAGTAATATCTCCACATTGCAAGGTGCAATTCTGAATTTTTTTGCTTTTTCCTGCTAATCCTAGCATGATAAAGAAGATTCAAAGAGAGTGAGATGCCAGCTCCTTTCATTCAGTCAGTAGCTTCAAACATTTCTGGACGGTTTTCAAAGGCAAAAATCAATGAATATTGTAAATGCACAAACAGTAATATCTCCACATTGCAAAGTGCAATTCTGAAATTTTTTGCTTTTTCCTGCTAATCCTGGCATGATAAAGAAGATTCAAAGAGAGTGAGATGCCAGCTCTTTTCGTTCAGTCAGTAGCTTCAAACATTTCTGGTATATGAATAACATGGTTTTTCAATGGCAAAAATCAATGAATATTGTAAATGCACAAACAGTAATTTCTCCGCATTGCAAGGTGCAATTCTGAAATTTTTTGCTTTTTCCTGCTAATCCTAGCATGATAAAGAAGATTCAAAGAGAGTGAGATGCCAGCTCCTTTCATTCAGTCAGTAGCTTCAAACATTTCTGGACGTTTTTCAATGGCAAAAATCAATGAATATTGTAAATGCACAAACAGTAATATCTCCACATTGCAAGGTGCAATTCTGAAATTATTTGCTTTTTCCTGCTCCTCTTAGCATGATAAAGAAGATTCAAAGAGAGTGAGATGCCAGCTCTTTTCATTCAGTCAGTAGCTTCAAACATTTCTGGTATATGAATAACATGATGTTTTTCAATGGCAAAAATCAATGAATATTGTAAATGCACAAACAGTAATTTCTCCGCATTGCAAGGTGCAATTCTGAAATTTTTTGCTTTTTCCTGCTAATCCTAGCATGATAAAGAAGATTCAAAGAGAGTGAGATGCCAGCTCCTTTCATTCAGTCAGTAGCTTCAAACATTTCTGGACGTTTTTCAATGGCAAAAATCAATGAATATTGTAAATGCACAAACAGTAATATCTCCACATTGCAAGGTGCAATTCTGAAATTTTTTGCTTTTTCCTGCTCCACTTAGCATGATAAAGAAGATTCAAAGAGAGTGAGATGCCAGCTCTTTTCATTCAGTCAGTAGCTTCAAACATCTCTGGTATATGAATAACATGATGTTTTTCAATGGCAAAAATCAATGAATATTGTAAATGCACAAACAGTAATTTCTCCGCATTGCAAGGTGCAATTCTGAAATTTTTTGCTTTTTCCTGCTAATCCTAGCATGATAAAGAAGATTCAAAGAGATTGAGATGCCAGCTCCTTTCATTCAGTCAGTAGCTTCAAACATTTCTGGACGTTTTTCAATGGCAAAAATCAATGAATATTGTAAATGCACAAACAGTAATATCTCCACATTGCAAGGTGCAATTCTGAAATTTTTTGCTTTTTCCTGCTAATCCTAGCATGATAAAGAAGATTCAAAGAGAGTGAGATGCCAGCTCCTTTCATTCAGTCAGTAGCTTCAAACATTTCTGGACGGTTTTCAATGGCAAAAATCAATGAATATTGTAAATGCACAAACAGTAATATCTCCACATTGCAACGTGCAATTCTGAAATTTTTTGCTTTTTCCTGCTAATCCTGGCATGATAAAGAAGATTCAAAGAGAGTGAGATGCCAGCTCTTTTCATTCAGTCAGTAGCTTCAAACATTTCTGGTATATGAATAACATGGTTTTTCAATGGCAAAAATCAATGAATATTGTAAATGCACAAACAGTAATTTCTCCGCATTGCAAGGTGCAATTCTGAAATTTTTTGCTTTTTCCTGCTAATCCTAGCATGATAAAGAAGATTCAAAGAGAGTGAGATGCCAGCTCCTTTCATTCAGTCAGTAGCTTCAAACATTTCTGGACGTTTTTCAATGGCAAAAATCAATGAATATTGTAAATGCACAAACAGTAATATCTCCACATTGCAAGATGCAATTCTCAAATTTTTTGCTTTTTCCTGCTCCTCTTAGCATGATAAAGAAGATTCAAAGAGAGTGAGATGCCAGCTCTTTTCATTCAGTCAGTAGCTTCAAACATCTCTGGTATATGAATAACATGATGTTTTTCAATGGCAAAAATCAATGAATATTTTAAATGCACAAACAGTAATTTCTCCGCATTGCAAGGTGCAATTCTGAAATTTTTTGCTTTTTCCTGCTAATCCTAGCATGATAAAGAAGATTCAAAGAGATTGAGATGCCAGCTCCTTTCATTCAGTCAGTATCTTTAAACATTTCTGGACGTTTTTCAATGGCAAAAATCAATGAATATTGTAAATGCACAAACAGTAATATCTCCACATTGCAAGGTGCAATTCTGAAATTTTTTGCTTTTTCCTGCTAATCCTAGCATGATAAAGAAGATTCAAAGACAGTGAGATGCCAGCTCTTTTCATTCAGTCAGTAGCTTCAAACATTTCTGGTAAATGAATAACATGGTTTTTCAATGGCAAAAATCAATGAATATTGTAAATGCACAAACAGTAATATCTCCACATTGCAAGGTGCAATTCTGAAATTTTTTGCTTTTTCCTGCTCCTCTTAGCATGATAAAGAAGATTCAAAGAGAGTGAGATGCCAGCTCTTTTCATTCAGTCAGTAGCTTCAAACATTTCTGGTATATGAATAACATGGTTTTTCAATGGCAAAAATCAATGAATATTGTAAATGCACAAACAGTAATTTCTCCGCATTGCAAGGTGCAATTCTGAAATTTTTTGCTTTTTCCTGCTAATCCTAGCATGATAAAGAAGATTCAAAGAGAGTGAGATGCCAGCTCTTTTCATTCAGTCAGTAGCTTCAAACATTTCTGGACGTTTTTCAATGGCAAAAATCAATGAATATTGTAAATTCACAAACAGTAATATCTCCACATTGCAAGGTGCAATTCTGAAATTTTTTGCTTTTTCCTGCTCCTCTTAGCAAGATAAAGAAGATTCAAAGAGAGTGAGATGCCAGCTCTTTTCATTCAGTCAGTAGCTTCAAACATCTCTGGTATATGAATAACATGATGTTTTTCAATGGCAAAAATCAATGAATATTTTAAATGCACAAACAGTAATTTCTCCGCATTGCAAGGTGCAATTCTGAAATTTTTTGCTTTTTCCTGCTAATCCTAGCAAGATAAAGAAGATTCAAAGAGATTGAGATGCCAGCTCCTTTCATTCAGTCAGTAGCTTTAAACATTTCTGGACGTTTTTCAATGGCAAAAATCAATGAATATTGTAAATGCACAAACAGTAATATCTCCACATTGCAAGGTGCAATTCTGAAATTTTTTGCTTTTTCCTGCTAATCCTAGCATGATAAAGAAGATTCAAAGACAGTGAGATGCCAGCTCCTTTCATTCAGTCAGTAGCTTCAAACATTTCTGGACGGTTTTCAATGGCAAAAATCAATGAATATTGTAAATGCACAAACAGTAATATCTCCACATTGCAACGTGCAATTCTCAAATTTTTTGCTTTTTCCTGCTCCTCTTAGCATGATAAAGAAGATTCAAAGAGAGTGAGATGCCAGCTCTTTTCATTCAGTCAGTAGCTTCAAACATTTCTGGTATATGAATAACATGATGTTTTTCAATGGCAAAAATCAATGAATATTGTAAATGCACAAACAGTAATTTCTCAGCATTGCAAGGTGCAATTCTGAAATGTTTTGCTTTTTCCTGCTAATCCTAGCATGATAAAGAAGATTCAAAGAGAGTGAGATGCCAGCTCCTTTCATTCAGTCAGTAGCTTTAAACATTTCTGGACGTTTTTCAATGGCAAAAATCAATGAATATTGTAAATGCACAAACAGTAATATCTCCACATTGCAAGGTGCAATTCTGAAATTTTTTGCTTTTTCCTGCTCCTCTTAGCATGATAAAGAAGATTCAAAGAGAGTGAGATGCCAGCTCTTTTCATTCAGTCAGTAGCTTCAAACATCTCTGGTATATGAATAACATGATGTTTTTCAATGGCAAAAATCAATGAATATTGTAAATGCACAAACAGTAATTTCTCCGCATTGCAAGGTGCAATTCTGAAATTTTTTGCTTTTTCCTGCTAATCCTAGCATGATAAAGAAGATTCAAAGAGATTGAGATGCCAGCTCCTTTCATTCAGTCAGTAGCTTCAAACATTTCTGGACGTTTTTCAATGGCAAAAATCAATGAATATTGTAAATGCACAAACAGTAATATCTCCACATTGCAAGGTGCAATTCTGAAATTTTTTGCTTTTTCCTGCTAATCCTAGCATGATAAAGAAGATTCAAAGAGAGTGAGATGCCAGCTCCTTTCATTCAGTCAGTAGCTTCAAACATTTCTGGACGGTTTTCAATGGCAAAAATCAATGAATATTGTAAATGCACAAACAGTAATATCTCCACATTGCAACGTGCAATTCTGAAATTTTTTGCTTTTTCCTGCTAATCCTGGCATGATAAAGAAGATTCAAAGAGAGTGAGATGCCAGCTCTTTTCATTCAGTCAGTAGCTTCAAACATTTCTGATATATGAATAACATGGTTTTTCAATGGCAAAAATCAATGAATATTGTAAATGCACAAACAGTAATTTCTCCGCATTGCAAGGTGCAATTCTGAAATTTTTTGCTTTTTCCTGCTAATCCTAGCATGATAAAGAAGATTCAAAGAGAGTGAGATGCCAGCTCCTTTCATTCAGTCAGTAGCTTCAAACATTTCTGGACGTTTTTCAATGGCAAAAATCAATGAATATTGTAAATGCACAAACAGTAATATCTCCACATTGCAAGGTGCAATTCTGAAATTTTTTGCTTTTTCCTGCTCCTCTTAGCATGATAAAGAAGATTCAAAGAGAGTGAGATGCCAGCTCTTTTCATTCAGTCAGTAGCTTCAAACATTTCTGGTATATGAATAACATGATGTTTTTCAATGGCAAAAATCAATGAATATTGTAAATGCACAAACAGTAATTTCTCCGCATTGCAAGGTGCAATTCTGAAATTTTTTGCTTTTTCCTGCTAATCCTAGCATGATAAAGAAGATTCAAAGAGAGTGAGATGCCAGCTCCTTTCATTCAGTCAGTAGCTTCAAACATTTCTGGACGTTTTTCAATGGCAAAAATCAATGAATATTGTAAATGCACAAACAGTAATATCTCCACATTGCAAGGTGCAATTCTGAAATTTTTTGCTTTTTTCTGCTAATCCTGGCATGATAAAGAAGATTCAAAGAGAGTGAGATGCCAGCTCTTTTCATTCAGTCAGTAGCTTCAAACATTTCTGGTATATGAATAACATGATGTTTTTCAATGGCAAAAATCAATGAATATTGTAAATGCACAAACAGTAATTTCTCCGCATTGCAAGGTGCAATTCTGAAATTTTTTGCTTTTTCCTGCTAATCCTAGCATGATAAAGAAGATTCAAAGAGAGTGAGATGCCAGCTCCTTTCATTCAGTCAGTAGCTTCAAACATTTCTGGATGTTTTTCAATGGCAAAAATCAATGAATATTGTAAATGCACAAACAGTAATATCTCCACATTGCAACGTGCAATTCTGAAATTTTTTGCTTTTTCCTGCTCCTCTTAGCATGATAAAGAAGATTCAAAGAGAGTGAGATGCCAGCTCTTTTCATTCAGTCAGTAGCTTCAAACATTTTTGGTATATGAATAACATGATGTTTTTCAATGGCAAAAATCAATGAATATTGTAAATGCACAAACAGTAATTTCTCCGCATTGCAAGGTGCAATTCTGAAATTTTTTGCTTTTTCCTGCTAATCCTAGCATGATAAAGAAGATTCAAAGAGAGTGAGATGCCAGCTCCTTTCATTCAGTCAGTAGCTTTAAACATTTCTGGACGTTTTTCAATGGCAAAAATCAATGAATATTGTAAATGCACAAACAGTAATATCTCCACATTGCAAGGTGCAATTCTGAAATTTTTTGCTTTTTCCTGCTCCTCTTAGCATGATAAAGAAGATTCAAAGAGAGTGAGATGCCAGCTCTTTTCATTCAGTCAGTAGCTTCAAACATCTCTGGTATAAGAATAACATGATGTTTTTCAATGGCAAAAATCAATGAATATTGTAAATGCAGAAACAGTAATTTCTCCGCATTGCAAGTTGCAATTCTGAAATTTTTTGCTTTTTCCTGCTAATCCTAGCATGATAAAGAAGATGCAAAGAGATTGAGATGCCAGCTCCTTTCATTCAGTCAGTAGCTTCAAACATTTCTGGACGTTTTTCAATGGCAAAAATCAATGAATATTGTAAATGCACAAACAGTAATATCTCCACATTGCAAGGTGCAATTCTGAAATTTTTTGCTTTTTCCTGCTAATCCTAGCATGATAAAGAAGATTCAAAGAGAGTGAGATGCCAGCTCCTTTCATTCAGTCAGTAGCTTCAAACATTTCTGGACGGTTTTCAATGGCAAAAATCAATGAATATTGTAAATGCACAAACAGTAATATCTCCACATTGCAACGTGCAATTCTGAAATTTTTTGCTTTTTCCTGCTCCTCTTAGCATGATAAAGAAGATTCAAAGAGAGTGAGATGCCAGCTCTTTTCATTCAGTCAGTAGCTTCAAACATTTTTGGTATATGAATAACATGATGTTTTTCAATGGCAAAAATCAATGAATATTGTAAATGCACAAACAGTAATTTCTCCGCATTGCAAGGTGCAATTCTGAAATTTTTAGCTTTTTCCTGCTAATCCTAGCATGATAAAGAAGATTCAAAGAGAGTGAGATGCCAGCTCCTTTCATTCAGTCAGTAGCTTCAAACATTTCTGGACGTTTTTCAATGGCAAAAATCAATGAATATTGTAAATGCACAAACAGTAATATCTCCACATTGCAACGTGCAATTCTCAAATTTTTTGCTTTTTCCTGCTCCTCTTAGCATGATAAAGAAGATTCAAAGAGAGTGAGATGCCAGCTCTTTTCATTCAGTCAGTAGCTTCAAACATTTCTGGTATATGAATAACATGATGTTTTTCAATGGCAAAAATCAATGAATATTGTAAATGCACAAACAGTAATTTCTCCGCATTGCAAGGTGCAATTCTGAAATTTTTAGCTTTTTCCTGCTAATCCTAGCATGATAAAGAAGATTCAAAGAGAGTGAGATGCCAGCTCCTTTCATTCAGTCAGTAGCTTCAAACATTTCTGGACGTTTTTCAATGGCAAAAATCAATGAATATTGTAAATGCACAAACAGTAATATCTCCACATTGCAACGTGCAATTCTCAAATTTTTTGCTTTTTCCTGCTCCTCTTAGCATGATAAAGAAGATTCAAAGAGAGTGAGATGCCAGCTCTTTTCATTCAGTCAGTAGCTTCAAACATTTCTGGTATATGAATAACATGATGTTTTTCAATGGCAAAAATCAATGAATATTGTAAATGCACAAACAGTAATTTCTCCGCATTGCAAGGTGCAATTCTGAAATGTTTTGCTTTTTCCTGCTAATCCTAGCATGATAAAGAAGATTCAAAGAGAGTGAGATGCCAGCTCCTTTCATTCAGTCAGTAGCTTTAAACATTTCTGGACGTTTTTCAATGGCAAAAATCAATGAATATTGTAAATGCACAAACAGTAATATCTCCACATTGCAAGGTGCAATTCTGAAATTTTTTGCTTTTTCCTGCTCCTCTTAGCATGATAAAGAAGATTCAAAGAGAGTGAGATGCCAGCTCTTTTCATTCAGTCAGTAGCTTCAAACATCTCTGGTATATGAATAACATGATGTTTTTCAATGGCAAAAATCAATGAATATTGTAAATGCACAAACAGTAATTTCTCCGCATTGCAAGGTGCAATTCTGAAATTTTTTGCTTTTTCCTGCTAATCCTAGCATGATAAAGAAGATGCAAAGAGATTGAGATGCCAGCTCCTTTCATTCAGTCAGTAGCTTCAAACATTTCTGGATGTTTTTCAATGGCAAAAATCAATGAATATTGTAAATGCACAAACAGTAATATCTCCACATTGCAAGGTGCAATTCTGAAATTTTTTGCTTTTTCCTGCTAATCCTAGCATGATAAAGAAGATTCAAAGAGAGTGAGATGCCAGCTCCTTTCATTCAGTCAGTAGCTTCAAACATTTCTGGACGGTTTTCAATGGCAAAAATCAATGAATATTGTAAATGCACAAACAGTAATATCTCCACATTGCAACGTGCAATTCTGAAATTTTTTGCTTTTTCCTGCTAATCCTGGCATGATAAAGAAGATTCAAAGAGAGTGAGATGCCAGCTCTTTTCATTCAGTCAGTAGCTTCAAACATTTCTGGTATATGAATAACATGGTTTTTCAATGGCAAAAATCAATGAATATTGTAAATGCACAAACAGTAATTTCTCCGCATTGCAAGGTGCAATTCTGAAATTTTTTGCTTTTTCCTGCTAATCCTAGCATGATAAAGAAGATTCAAAGAGAGTGAGATGCCAGCTCCTTTCATTCAGTCAGTAGCTTCAAACATTTCTGGACGTTTTTCAATGGCAAAAATCAATGAATATTGTAAATGCACAAACAGTAATATCTCCACATTGCAAGGTGCAATTCTGAAATTTTTTTCTTTTTCCTGCTCCTCTTAGCATGATAAAGAAGATTCAAAGAGAGTGAGATGCCAGCTCTTTTCATTCAGTCAGTAGCTTCAAACATTTCTGGTATATGAATAACATGATGTTTTTCAATGGCAAAAATCAATGAATATTGTAAATGCACAAACAGTAATTTCTCCGCATTGCAAGGTGCAATTCTGAAATTTTTTGCTTTTTCCTGCTAATCCTAGCATGATAAAGAAGATTCAAAGAGAGTGAGATGCCAGCTCCTTTCATTCAGTCAGTAGCTTCAAACATTTCTGGACGTTTTTCAATGGCAAAAATCAATGAATATTGTAAATGCACAAACAGTAATATCTCCACATTGCAACGTGCAATTCTGAAATTTTTTCTTTTTCCTGCTCCTCTTAGCATGATAAAGAAGATTCAAAGAGAGTGAGATGCCAGCTCTTTTCATTCAGTCAGTAGCTTCAAACATTTCTGGTATATGAATAACATGATGTTTTTCAATGGCAAAAATCAATGAATATTATAAATGCACAAACAGTAATTTCTCCGCATTGCAAGGTGCAATTCTGTAATTTTTTGCTTTTTCCTGCTAATCCTAGCATGATAAAGAAGATTCAAAGAGAGTGAGATGCCAGCTCCTTTCATTCAGTCAGTAGCTTTAAACATTTCTGGACGTTTTTCAATGGCAAAAATCAATGAATATTGTAAATGCACAAACAGTAATATCTCCACATTGCAAGGTGCAATTCTGAAATTTTTTGCTTTTTCCTGCTCCTCTTAGCATGATAAAGAAGATTCAAAGAGAGTGAGATGCCAGCTCTTTTCATTCAGTCAGTAGCTTCAAACATCTCTGGTATATGAATAACATGATGTTTTTCAATGGCAAAAATCAATGAATATTGTAAATGCACAAACAGTAATTTCTCCACATTGCAAGGTGCAATTCTGAAATTTTTTGCTTTTTCCTGCTAATCCTAGCATGATAAAGAAGATTCAAAGAGATTGAGATGCCAGCTCCTTTCATTCAGTCAGTAGCTTCAAACATTTCTGGACGTTTTTCAATGGCAAAAATCAATGAATATTGTAAATGCACAAACAGTAATATCTCCACATTGCAAGGTGCAATTCTGAAATTTTTTGCTTTTTCCTGCTAATCCTAGCATGATAAAGAAGATTCAAAGAGAGTGAGATGCCAGCTCCTTTCATTCAGTCAGTAGCTTCAAACATTTCTGGACGGTTTTCAATGGCAAAAATCAATGAATATTGTAAATGCACAAACAGTAATATCTCCACATTGCAACGTGCAATTCTGAAATTTTTTGCATTTTCCTGCTAATCCTGGCATGATAAAGAAGATTCAAAGAGAGTGAGATGCCAGCTCTTTTCATTCAGTCAGTAGCTTCAAACATTTCTGGTATATGAATAACATGGTTTTTCAATGGCAAAAATCAATGAATATTGTAAATGCGCAAACAGTAATTTCTCCGCATTGCAAGGTGCAATTCTGAAATTTTTTGCTTTTTCCTGCTAATCCTAGCATGATAAAGAAGATTCAAAGAGAGTGAGATGCCAGCTCCTTTCATTCAGTCAGTAGCTTCAAACATTTCTGGACGTTTTTCAATGGCAAAAATCAATGAATATTGTAAATGCACAAACAGTAATATCTCCACATTGCAAGGTGCAATTCTGAAATTTTTTGCTTTTTCCTGCTCCTCTTAGCATGATAAAGAAGATTCAAAGAGAGTGAGATGCCAGCTCTTTTCATTCAGTCAGTAGCTTCAAACATTTCTGGTATATGAATAACATGATGTTTTTCAATGGCAAAAATCAATGAATATTGTAAATGCACAAACAGTAATTTCTCTGCATTGCAAGGTGCAATTCTGAAATTTTTTGCTTTTTCCTGCTAATCCTGGCATGATAAAGAAGATTCAAAGAGAGTGAGATGCCAGCTCTTTTCATTCAGTCAGTAGCTTCAAACATTTCTGGTATATGAATAACATGATGTTTTTCAATGGCAAAAATCAATGAATATTGTAAATGCACAAACAGTAATTTCTTCGCATTGCAAGGTGCAATTCTGAAATTTTTTGCTTTTTCCTGCTAATCCTAGCATGATAAAGAAGATTCAAAGAGAGCGAGATGCCAGCTCCTTTCATTCAGTCAGTAGCTTCAAACATTTCTGGACGTTTTTCAATGGCAAAAATCAAAGAATATTGTAAATGCACAAACAGTAATATCTCCACATTGCAAGGTGCAATTCTGAAATTTTTTGCTTTTTCCTGCTAATCCTGGCATGATAAAGAAGATTCAAAGAGAGTGAGATGCCAGCTCTTTTCATTCAGTCAGTAGCTTCAAACATTTCTGGTATATGAATAACATGATGTTTTTCAATGGCAAAAATCAATGAATATTGTAAATGCACAAACAGTAATTTCTCCGCATTGCAAGGTGCAATTCTGAAATTTTTTGCTTTTTCCTGCTAATCCTAGCATGATAAAGAAGATTCAAAAAGATTGAGATGCCAGCTCCTTTCATTCAGTCAGTAGCTTCAAACATTTCTGGACGTTTTTCAATGGCAAAAATCAATGAATATTGTAAATGCACAAACAGTAATATCTCCACATTGCAAGGTGCAATTCTGAAATTTTTTGCTTTTTCCTGCTAATCCTAGCATGATAAAGAAGATTCAAAGAGAGTGAGATGCCAGCTCCTTTCATTCAGTCAGTAGCTTCAAACATTTCTGGACGTTTTTCAATGGCAAAAATCAATGAATATTGTAAATGCACAAACAGTAATATCTCCACATTGCAACGTGCAATTCTGAAATTTTTTGCTTTTGCCTGCTCCTCTTAGCATGATAAAGAAGATTCAAAGAGAGTGAGATGCCAGCTCTTTTCATTCAGTCAGTAGCTTCAAACATTTCTGGTATATGAATAACATGATGTTTTTCAATGGCAAAAATCAATGAATATTGTAAATGCACAAACAGTAATTTCTCCGCATTGCAAGGTGCAATTCTGAAATTTTTTGCTTTTTCCTGCTAATCCTAGCATGATAAAGAAGATTCAAAGAGAGTGAGATGCCAGCTCCTTTCATTCAGTCAGTAGCTTCAAACATTTCTGGACGTTTTTCAATGGCAAAAATCAATGAATATTGTAAATGCACAAACAGTAATATCTCCACATTGCAAGGTGCAATTCTGAAATTTTTTGCTTTTTCCTGCTCCTCTTAGCATGATAAAGAAGATTCAAAGAGAGTGAGATGCCAGCTCTTTTCATTCAGTCAGTAGCTTCAAACATTTCTGGTATATGAATAACATGGTTTTTCAATGGCAAAAATCAATGAATATTGTAAATGCACAAACAGTAATTTCTCCGCATTGCAAGGTGCAATTCTGAAATTTTTTGCTTTTTCCTGCTAATCCTAGCATGATAAAGAAGATTCAAAGAGAGTGAGATGCCAGCTCCTTTCATTCAGTCAGTAGCTTCAAACATTTCTGGACGTTTTTCAATGGCAAAAATCAATGAATATTGTAAATGCACAAACAGTAATATCTCCACATTGCAAGGTGCAATTCTGAAATTTTTTGCTTTTTCCTGCTCCTCTTAGCATGATAAAGAAGATTCAAAGAGAGTGAGATGCCAGCTCTTTTCATTCAGTCAGTAGCTTCAAACATCTCTGGTATATGAATAACATGATGTTTTTCAATGGCAAAAATCAATGAATATTGTAAATGCACAAACTAATTTCTCCGCATTGCAAGGTGCAATTCTGAAATTTTTTGCTTTTTCCTGCTAATCCTAGCATGATAAAGAAGATTCAAAAAGATTGAGATGCCAGCTCCTTTCATTCAGTCAGTAGCTTCAAACATTTCTGGACGTTTTTCAATGGCAAAAATCAATGAATATTGTAAATGCACAAACAGTAATATCTCCACATTGCAAGGTGCAATTCTGAAATTTTTTGCTTTTTCCTGCTAATCCTAGCATGATAAAGAAGATTCAAAGAGAGTGAGATGCCAGCTCCTTTCATTCAGTCAGTAGCTTCAAACATTTCTGGACGTTTTTCAATGGCAAAAATCAATGAATATTGTAAATGCACAAACAGTAATATCTCCACATTGCAACGTGCAATTCTGAAATTTTTTGCTTTTTCCTGCTCCTCTTAGCATGATAAAGAAGATTCAAAGAGAGTGAGATGCCAGCTCTTTTCATTCAGTCAGTAGCTTCAAACATTTCTGGTATATGAATAACATGATGTTTTTCAATGGCAAAAATCAATGAATATTGTAAATGCACAAACAGTAATTTCTCCGCATTGCAAGGTGCAATTCTGAAATTTTTTGCTTTTTCCTGCTAATCCTAGCATGATAAAGAAGATTCAAAGAGAGTGAGATGCCAGCTCCTTTCATTCAGTCAGTAGCTTCAAACATTTCTGGACGTTTTTCAATGGCAAAAATCAATGAATATTGTAAATGCACAAACAGTAATATCTCCACATTGCAAGGTGCAATTCTGAAATTTTTTGCTTTTTCCTGCTCCTCTTAGCATGATAAAGAAGATTCAAAGAGAGTGAGATGCCAGCTCTTTTCATTCAGTCAGTAGCTTCAAACATTTCTGGTATATGAATAACATGGTTTTTCAATGGCAAAAATCAATGAATATTGTAAATGCACAAACAGTAATTTCTCCGCATTGCAAGGTGCAATTCTGAAATTTTTTGCTTTTTCCTGCTAATCCTAGCATGATAAAGAAGATTCAAAGAGAGTGAGATGCCAGCTCCTTTCATTCAGTCAGTAGCTTCAAACATTTCTGGACGTTTTTCAATGGCAAAAATCAATGAATATTGTAAATGCACAAACAGTAATATCTCCACATTGCAAGGTGCAATTCTGAAATTTTTTGCTTTTTCCTGCTCCTCTTAGCATGATAAAGAAGATTCAAAGAGAGTGAGATGCCCGCTTTTTTCATTCAGTCAGTAGCTTCAAACATTTCTGGTATATGAATAACATGATGTTTTTCAATGGCAAAAATCAATGAATATTGTAAATGCACAAACAGTAATTTCTCCGCATTGCAAGGTGCAATTCTGAAATTTTTTGCTTTTTCCTGCTAATCCTAGCATGATAAAGAAGATTCAAAGAGAGTGAGATGCCAGCTCCTTTCATTCAGTCAGTAGCTTCAAACATTTCTGGACGTTTTTCAATGGCAAAAATCAATGAATATTGTAAATGCACAAACAGTAATATCTCCACATTGCAAGGTGCAATTCTGAAATTTTTTGCTTTTTCCTGCTAATCCTGGCATGATAAAGAAGATTCAAAGAGAGTGAGATGCCAGCTCTTTTCATTCAGTCAGTAGCTTCAAACATTTCTGGTATATGAATAACATGATGTTTTTCAATGGCAAAAATCAATGAATATTGTAAATGCACAAACAGTAATTTCTCCGCATTGCAAGGTGCAATTCTGAAATTTTTTGCTTTTTCCTGCTAATCCTAGCATGATAAAGAAGATTCAAAGAGAGTGAGATGCCAGCTCCTTTCATTCAGTCAGTAGCTTCAAACATTTCTGGACGTTTTTCAATGGCAAAAATCAATGAATATTGTAAATGCACAAACAGTAATATCTCCACATTGCAACGTGCAATTCTGAAATATTTTGCTTTTTCCTGCTCCTCTTAGCATGATAAAGAAGATTCAAAGAGAGTGAGATGCCAGCTCTTTTCATTCAGTCAGTAGCTTCAAACATTTCTGGTATATGAATAACATGGTTTTTCAATGGCAAAAATCAATGAATATTGTAAATGCACAAACAGTAATTTCTCCGCATTGCAAGGTGCAATTCTGAAATTTTTTGCTTTTTCCTGCTAATCCTAGCATGATAAAGAAGATTCAAAGAGAGTGAGATGCCAGCTCCTTTCATTCAGTCAGTAGCTTCAAACATTTCTGGACGTTTTTCAATGGCAAAAATCAATGAATATTGTAAATGCACAAACAGTAATATCTCCACATTGCAAGGTGCAATTCTGAAATTTTTTGCTTTTTCCTGCTCCTCTTAGCATGATAAAGAAGATTCAAAGAGAGTGAGATGCCAGCTCTTTTCATTCAGTCAGTAGCTTCAAACATTTCTGGTATATGAATAACATGATGTTTTTCAATGGCAAAAATAAATGAATATTGTAAATGCACAAACAGTAATTTCTCCGCATTGCAAGGTGCAATTCTGAAATTTTTTGCTTTTTCCTGCTAATCCTAGCATGATAAAGAAGATTCAAAGAGAGTGAGATGCCAGCTCCTTTCATTCAGTCAGTAGCTTCAAACATTTCTGGACGTTTTTCAATGGCAAAAATCAATGAATATTGTAAATGCACAAACAGTAATATCTCCACATTGCAAGGTGCAATTCTGAAATTTTTTGCTTTTTCCTGCTAATCCTGGCTTGATAAAGAAGATTCAAAGAGAGTGAGATGCCAGCTCTTTTCATTCAGTCAGTAGCTTCAAACATTTCTGCTATATGAATAACATGATGTTTTTCAATGGCAAAAATCAATGAATATTGTAAATGCACAAACAGTAATTTCTCCGCATTGCAAGGTGCAATTCTGAAATTTTTTGCTTTTTCATGCTAATCCTAGCATGATAAGGAAGATTCAAAGAGAGTGAGATGCCAGCTCCTTTCATTCAGTCAGTAGCTTCAAACATTTCTGGACGTTTTTCAATGGCAAAAATCAATGAATATTGTAAATGCACAAACAGTAATATCTCCACATTGCAACGTGCAATTCTGAAATTTTTTGCTTTTTCCTGCTCCTCTTAGCATGATAAAGAAGATTCAAAGAGAGTGAGATGCCAGCTCTTTTCATTCAGTCAGTAGCTTCAAACATTTCTGGTATATGAATAACATGATGTTTTTCAATGGCAAAAATCAATGAATATTGTAAATGCACAAACAGTAATTTCTCCGCATTGCAAGGTGCAATTCTGAAATTTTTTGCTTTTTCCTGCTAATCCTAGCATGATAAAGAAGATTCAAAGAGAGTGAGATGCCAGCTCCTTTCATTCAGTCAGTAGCTTCAAACATTTCTGGACGTTTTTCAATGGCAAAAATCAATGAATATTGTAAATGCACAAACAGTAATATCTCCACATTGCAACGTGCAATTCTGAAATTTTTTGCTTTTTCCTGCTCCTCTTAGCATGATAAAGATGATTCAAAGAGAGTGAGATGCCAGCTCTTTTCATTCAGTCAGTAGCTTCAAACATTTCTGGTATATGAATAACATGATGTTTTTCAATGGCAAAAATCAATGAATATTGTAAATGCACAAACAGTAATTTCTCCGCATTGCAAGGTGCAATTCTGAAATTTTTTGCTTTTTCCTGCTAATCCTAGCATGATAAAGAAGATTCAAAGAGAGTGAGATGCCAGCTCCTTTCATTCAGTCAGTAGCTTTAAACATTTCTGGACGTTTTTCAATGGCAAAAATCAATGAATATTGTAAATGCACAAACAGTAATATCTCCACATTGCAAGGTGCAATTCTGAAATTTTTTGCTTTTTCCTGCTCCTCTTAGCATGATAAAGAAGATTGAAAGAGAGTGAGATGCCAGCTCTTTTCATTCAGTCAGTAGCTTCAAACATCTCTGGTATATAAAACCAGACAATGTGAACTGAGGTCTAAGATGGCAGACATACAAGAAACAGAGGCATGTTCACACTAGCAAAAAAGAAGCAAGACAAAAATATATCTCATACCCTACCATAATTATATATAAATGTAAAGCAAAGTTGCATAATAAATATAGGGTACTTAGTGAACTATTTTTGATCAAAAAAAGTATACAAGCCGTCCCACCAGCGGCAAGGTGACCCTAAATTGGGACGGTACCTATACTGCCTATATTAAAAACCTTACTGTATATCAAAGTTGAAATAATGCATATAAAAGGGTAGACAAATAGGACCGGGTCCCAACTCCAGACCACCTAGGCCCGTGGTAAGCTACATATATACCAATCAGCTCAACAAAGGGCATGCCACACCCTTAAATTGCACAGAATGCAAACAAGTCAAAAAACCAGACAATGTGAACTGAGGTCTAAGATGGCAGACATACAAGAAACAGAGGCATGTTCACACTAGCAAAAAAGAAGCAAGACAAAAATATATCTCATACCCTACCATAATTATATATAAATGTAAAGCAAAGTTGCATAATAAATATAGGGTACTTAGTGAACTATTTTTGATCAAAAAAAGTATACAAGCCGTCCCACCAGCGGCAAGGTGACCCTAAATTGGGACGGTACCTATACTGCCTATATTAAAAACCTTACTGTATATCAAAGTTGAAATAATGCATATAAAAGGGTAGACAAATAGGACCGGGTCCCAACTCCAGACCACCTAGGCCCGTGGTAAGCTACATATATACCAATCAGCTCAACAAAGGGCATGCCACACCCTTAAATTGCACAGAATGCAAACAAGTCAAAAAACCAGACAATGTGAACTGAGGTCTAAGATGGCAGACATACAAGAAACAGAGGCATGTTCACACTAGCAAAAAAGAAGCAAGACAAAAATATATCTCATACCCTACCATAATTATATATAAATGTAAAGCAAAGTTGCATAATAAATATAGGGTACTTAGTGAACTATTTTTGATCAAAAAAAGTATACAAGCCGTCCCACCAGCGGCAAGGTGACCCTAAATTGGGACGGTACCTATACTGCCTATATTAAAAACCTTACTGTATATCAAAGTTGAAATAATGCATATAAAAGGGTAGACAAATAGGACCGGGTCCCAACTCCAGACCACCTAGGCCCGTGGTAAGCTACATATATACCAATCAGCTCAACAAAGGGCATGCCACACCCTTAAATTGCACAGAATGCAAACAAGTCAAAAAACCAGACAATGTGAACTGAGGTCTAAGATGGCAGACATACAAGAAACAGAGGCATGTTCACACTAGCAAAAAAGAAGCAAGACAAAAATATATCTCATACCCTACCATAATTATATATAAATGTAAAGCAAAGTTGCATAATAAATATAGGGTACTTAGTGAACTATTTTTGATCAAAAAAAGTATACAAGCCGTCCCACCAGCGGCAAGGTGACCCTAAATTGGGACGGTACCTATACTGCCTATATTAAAAACCTTACTGTATATCAAAGTTGAAATAATGCATATAAAAGGGTAGACAAATAGGACCGGGTCCCAACTCCAGACCACCTAGGCCCGTGGTAAGCTACATATATACCAATCAGCTCAACAAAGGGCATGCCACACCCTTAAATTGCACAGAATGCAAACAAGTCAAAAAACCAGACAATGTGAACTGAGGTCTAAGATGGCAGACATACAAGAAACAGAGGCATGTTCACACTAGCAAAAAAGAAGCAAGACAAAAATATATCTCATACCCTACCATAATTATATATAAATGTAAAGCAAAGTTGCATAATAAATATAGGGTACTTAGTGAACTATTTTTGATCAAAAAAAGTATACAAGCCGTCCCACCAGCGGCAAGGTGACCCTAAATTGGGACGGTACCTATACTGCCTATATTAAAAACCTTACTGTATATCAAAGTTGAAATAATGCATATAAAAGGGTAGACAAATAGGACCGGGTCCCAACTCCAGACCACCTAGGCCCGTGGTAAGCTACATATATACCAATCAGCTCAACAAAGGGCATGCCACACCCTTAAATTGCACAGAATGCAAACAAGTCAAAAAACCAGACAATGTGAACTGAGGTCTAAGATGGCAGACATACAAGAAACAGAGGCATGTTCACACTAGCAAAAAAGAAGCAAGACAAAAATATATCTCATACCCTACCATAATTATATATAAATGTAAAGCAAAGTTGCATAATAAATATAGGGTACTTAGTGAACTATTTTTGATCAAAAAAAGTATACAAGCCGTCCCACCAGCGGCAAGGTGACCCTAAATTGGGACGGTACCTATACTGCCTATATTAAAAACCTTACTGTATATCAAAGTTGAAATAATGCATATAAAAGGGTAGACAAATAGGACCGGGTCCCAACTCCAGACCACCTAGGCCCGTGGTAAGCTACATATATACCAATCAGCTCAACAAAGGGCATGCCACACCCTTAAATTGCACAGAATGCAAACAAGTCAAAAAACCAGACAATGTGAACTGAGGTCTAAGATGGCAGACATACAAGAAACAGAGGCATGTTCACACTAGCAAAAAAGAAGCAAGACAAAAATATATCTCATACCCTACCATAATTATATATAAATGTAAAGCAAAGTTGCATAATAAATATAGGGTACTTAGTGAACTATTTTTGATCAAAAAAAGTATACAAGCCGTCCCACCAGCGGCAAGGTGACCCTAAATTGGGACGGTACCTATACTGCCTATATTAAAAACCTTACTGTATATCAAAGTTGAAATAATGCATATAAAAGGGTAGACAAATAGGACCGGGTCCCAACTCCAGACCACCTAGGCCCGTGGTAAGCTACATATATACCAATCAGCTCAACAAAGGGCATGCCACACCCTTAAATTGCACAGAATGCAAACAAGTCAAAAAACCAGACAATGTGAACTGAGGTCTAAGATGGCAGACATACAAGAAACAGAGGCATGTTCACACTAGCAAAAAAGAAGCAAGACAAAAATATATCTCATACCCTACCATAATTATATATAAATGTAAAGCAAAGTTGCATAATAAATATAGGGTACTTAGTGAACTATTTTTGATCAAAAAAAGTATACAAGCCGTCCCACCAGCGGCAAGGTGACCCTAAATTGGGACGGTACCTATACTGCCTATATTAAAAACCTTACTGTATATCAAAGTTGAAATAATGCATATAAAAGGGTAGACAAATAGGACCGGGTCCCAACTCCAGACCACCTAGGCCCGTGGTAAGCTACATATATACCAATCAGCTCATCAAATGCATTATTTCAACTTTGATATACAGTAAGGTTTTTAATATAGGCAGTATAGGTACAGTCCCAATTTAGGGTCACCTTGCCGCTGGTGGGACGGCTTGTATACTTTTTTTGATCAAAAATAGTTCACTAAGTACCCTATATTTATTATGCAACTTTGCTTTACATTTATATATAATTATGGTAGTAATAGGCAGTATAGGCAGTATAGGTACCGTCCCAATTTAGGGTCACCTTGCCGCTGGTGGGACGGCTTGTATACTTTTTTTGATCAAAAATAGTTCACTAAGTACCCTATATTTATTATGCAACTTTGCTTTACATTTATATATAATTATGGTAGGGTATGAGATATATTTTTGTCTTGCTTCTTTTTTGCTAGTGTGAACATGCCTCTGTTTCTTGCATGTCTGCCATCTTAGACCTCAGTTCACATTGTCTGGTTTTTTGACTTGTTTGCATTCTGTGCAATTTAAGGGTGTGGCATGCCCTTTGTTGAGCTGATTGGTATATATGTAGCTTACCACGGGCCTAGGTGGTCTGGAGTTGGGACCCGGTCCTATTTGTCTACCCTTTTATATGCATTATTTCAACTTTGATATACAGTAAGGTTTTTAATATAGGCAGTATAGGTACCGTCCCAATTTAGGGTCACCTTGCCGCTGGTGGGACGGCTTGTATACTTTTTTTGATCAAAAATAGTTCACTAAGTACCCTATATTTATTATGCAACTTTGCTTTACATTTATATATAATTATGGTAGGGTATGAGATATATTTTTGTCTTGCTTCTTTTTTGCTAGTGTGAACATGCCTCTGTTTCTTGTATGTCTGCCATCTTAGACCTCAGTTCACATTGTCTGGTTTTTTGACTTGTTTGCATTCTGTGCAATTTAAGGGTGTGGCATGCCCTTTGTTGAGCTGATTGGTATATATGTAGCTTACCACGGGCCTAGGTGGTCTGGAGTTGGGACCCGGTCCTATTTGTCTACCCTTTTATATGCATTATTTCAACTTTGATATACAGTAAGGTTTTTAATATAGGCAGTATAGGTACCGTCCCAATTTAGGGTCACCTTGCCGCTGGTGGGACGGCTTGTATACTTTTTTTGATCAAAAATAGTTCACTAAGTACCCTATATTTATTATGCAACTTTGCTTTACATTTATATATAATTATGGTAGGGTATGAGATATATTTTTGTCTTGCTTCTTTTTTGCTAGTGTGAACATGCCTCTGTTTCTTGTATGTCTGCCATCTTAGACCTCAGTTCACATTGTCTGGTTTTTTGACTTGTTTGCATTCTGTGCAATTTAAGGGTGTGGCATGCCCTTTGTTGAGCTGATTGGTATATATGTAGCTTACCACGGGCCTAGGTGGTCTGGAGTTGGGACCCGGTCCTATTTGTCTACCCTTTTATATGCATTATTTCAACTTTGATATACAGTAAGGTTTTTAATATAGGCAGTATAGGTACCGTCCCAATTTAGGGTCACCTTGCCGCTGGTGGGACGGCTTGTATACTTTTTTTGATCAAAAATAGTTCACTAAGTACCCTATATTTATTATGCAACTTTGCTTTACATTCATATATAATTATGGTAGGGTATGAGATATATTTTTGTCTTGCTTCTTTTTTGCTAGTGTGAACATGCCTCTGTTTCTTGTATGTCTGCCATCTTAGACCTCAGTTCACATTGTCTGGTTTTTTGACTTGTTTGCATTCTGTGCAATTTAAGGGTGTGGCATGCCCTTTGTTGAGCTGATTGGTATATATGTAGCTTACCACGGGCCTAGGTGGTCTGGAGTTGGGACCCGGTCCTATTTGTCTACCCTTTTATATGCATTATTTCAACTTTGATATACAGTAAGGTTTTTAATATAGGCAGTATAGGTACCGTCCCAATTTAGGGTCACCTTGCCGCTGGTGGGACGGCTTGTATACTTTTTTTGATCAAAAATAGTTCACTAAGTACCCTATATTTATTATGCAACTTTGCTTTACATTTATATATAATTATGGTAGGGTATGAGATATATTTTTGTCTTGCTTCTTTTTTGCTAGTGTGAACATGCCTCTGTTTCTTGTATGTCTGCCATCTTAGACCTCAGTTCACATTGTCTGGTTTTTTGACTTGTTTGCATTCTGTGCAATTTAAGGGTGTGGCATGCCCTTTGTTGAGCTGATTGGTATATATGTAGCTTACCACGGGCCTAGGTGGTCTGGAGTTGGGACCCGGTCCTCTTTGTCTACCCTTTTATATGCATTATTTCAACTTTGATATACAGTAAGGTTTTTAATATAGGCAGTATAGGTACCGTCCCAATTTAGGGTCACCTTGCCGCTGGTGGGACGGCTTGTATACTTTTTTTGATCAAAAATAGTTCACTAAGTACCCTATATTTATTATGCAACTTTGCTTTACATTTATATATAATTATGGTAGGGTATGAGATATATTTTTGTCTTGCTTCTTTTTTGCTAGTGTGAACATGCCTCTGTTTCTTGTATGTCTGCCATCTTAGACCTCAGTTCACATTGTCTGGTTTTTTGACTTGTTTGCATTCTGTGCAATTTAAGGGTGTGGCATGCCCTTTGTTGAGCTGATTGGTATATATGTAGCTTACCACGGGCCTAGGTGGTCTGGAGTTGGGACCCGGTCCTATTTGTCTACCCTTTTATATGCATTATTTCAACTTTGATATACAGTAAGGTTTTTAATATAGGCGGTATAGGTACCGTCCCAATTTAGGGTCACCTTGCCGCTGGTGGGACGGCTTGTATACTTTTTTTGATCAAAAATAGTTCACTAAGTACCCTATATTTATTATGCAACTTTGCTTTACATTTATATATAATTATGGTAGGGTATGAGATATATTTTTGTCTTGCTTCTTTTTTGCTAGTGTGAACATGCCTCTGTTTCTTGTATGTCTGCCATCTTAGACCTCAGTTCACATTGTCTGGTTTTTTGACTTGTTTGCATTCTGTGCAATTTAAGGGTGTGGCATGCCCTTTGTTGAGCTGATTGGTATATATGTAGCTTACCACGGGCCTAGGTGGTCTGGAGTTGGGACCCGGTCCTATTTGTCTACCCTTTTATATGCATTATTTCAACTTTGATATACAGTAAGGTTTTTAATATAGGCAGTATAGGTACCGTCCCAATTTAGGGTCACCTTGCCGCTGGTGGGACGGCTTGTATACTTTTTTTGATCAAAAATAGTTCACTAAGTACCCTATATTTATTATGCAACTTTGCTTTACATTTATATATAATTATGGTAGGGTATGAGATATATTTTTGTCTTGCTTCTTTTTTGCTAGTGTGAACATGCCTCTGTTTCTTGTATGTCTGCCATCTTAGACCTCAGTTCACATTGTCTGGTTTTTTGACTTGTTTGCATTCTGTGCAATTTAAGGGTGTGGCATGCCCTTTGTTGAGCTGATTGGTATATATGTAGCTTACCACGGGCCTAGGTGGTCTGGAGTTGGGACCCGGTCCTATTTGTCTACCCTTTTATATGCATTATTTCAACTTTGATATACAGTAAGGTTTTTAATATAGGCAGTATAGGTACCGTCCCAATTTAGGGTCACCTTGCCGCTGGTGGGACGGCTTGTATACTTTTTTTGATCAAAAATAGTTCACTAAGTACCCTATATTTATTATGCAACTTTGCTTTACATTTATATATAATTATGGTAGGGTATGAGATATATTTTTGTCTTGCTTCTTTTTTGCTAGTGTGAACATGCCTCTGTTTCTTGTATGTCTGCCATCTTAGACCTCAGTTCACATTGTCTGGTTTTTTGACTTGTTTGCATTCTGTGCAATTTAAGGGTGTGGCATGCCCTTTGTTGAGCTGATTGGTATATATGTAGCTTACCACGGGCCTAGGTGGTCTGGAGTTGGGACCCGGTCCTATTTGTCTACCCTTTTATATGCATTATTTCAACTTTGATATACAGTAAGGTTTTTAATATAGGCAGTATAGGTACCGTCCCAATTTAGGGTCACCTTGCCGCTGGTGGGACGGCTTGTATACTTTTTTTGATCAAAAATAGTTCACTAAGTACCCTATATTTATTATGCAACTTTGCTTTACATTTATATATAATTATGGTAGGGTATGAGATATATTTTTGTCTTGCTTCTTTTTTGCTAGTGTGAACATGCCTCTGTTTCTTGTATGTCTGCCATCTTAGACCTCAGTTCACATTGTCTGGTTTTTTGACTTGTTTGCATTCTGTGCAATTTAAGGGTGTGGCATGCCCTTTGTTGAGCTGATTGGTATATATGTAGCTTACCACGGGCCTAGGTGGTCTGGAGTTGGGACCCGGTCCTATTTGTCTACCCTTTTATATGCATTATTTCAACTTTGATATACAGTAAGGTTTTTAATATAGGCAGTATAGGTACCGTCCCAATTTAGGGTCACCTTGCCGCTGGTGGGACGGCTTGTATACTTTTTTTGATCAAAAATAGTTCACTAAGTACCCTATATTTATTATGCAACTTTGCTTTACATTTATATATAATTATGGTAGGGTATGAGATATATTTTTGTCTTGCTTCTTTTTTGCTAGTGTGAACATGCCTCTGTTTCTTGTATGTCTGCCATCTTAGACCTCAGTTCACATTGTCTGGTTTTTTGACTTGTTTGCATTCTGTGCAATTTAAGGGTGTGGCATGCCCTTTGTTGAGCTGATTGGTATATATGTAGCTTACCACGGGCCTAGGTGGTCTGGAGTTGGGACCCGGTCCTCTTTGTCTACCCTTTTATATGCATTATTTCAACTTTGATATACAGTAAGGTTTTTAATATAGGCAGTATAGGTACCGTCCCAATTTAGGGTCACCTTGCCGCTGGTGGGACGGCTTGTATACTTTTTTTGATCAAAAATAGTTCACTAAGTACCCTATATTTATTATGCAACTTTGCTTTACATTTATATATAATTATGGTAGGGTATGAGATATATTTTTGTCTTGCTTCTTTTTTGCTAGTGTGAACATGCCTCTGTTTCTTGTATGTCTGCCATCTTAGACCTCAGTTCACATTGTCTGGTTTTTTGACTTGTTTGCATTCTGTGCAATTTAAGGGTGTGGCATGCCCTTTGTTGAGCTGATTGGTATATATGTAGCTTACCACGGGCCTAGGTGGTCTGGAGTTGGGACCCGGTCCTATTTGTCTACCCTTTTATATGCATTATTTCAACTTTGATATACAGTAAGGTTTTTAATATAGGCGGTATAGGTACCGTCCCAATTTAGGGTCACCTTGCCGCTGGTGGGACGGCTTGTATACTTTTTTTGATCAAAAATAGTTCACTAAGTACCCTATATTTATTATGCAAATTTGCTTTACATTTATATATAATTATGGTAGGGTATGAGATATATTTTTGTCTTGCTTCTTTTTTGCTAGTGTGAACATGCCTCTGTTTCTTGTATGTCTGCCATCTTAGACCTCAGTTCACATTGTCTGGTTTTTTGACTTGTTTGCATTCTGTGCAATTTAAGGGTGTGGCATGCCCTTTGTTGAGCTGATTGGTATATATGTAGCTTACCACGGGCCTAGGTGGTCTGGAGTTGGGACCCGGTCCTATTTGTCTACCCTTTTATATGCATTATTTCAACTTTGATATACAGTAAGGTTTTTAATATAGGCAGTATAGGTACCGTCCCAATTTAGGGTCACCTTGCCGCTGGTGGGACGGCTTGTATACTTTTTTTGATCAAAAATAGTTCACTAAGTACCCTATATTTATTATGCAACTTTGCTTTACATTTATATATAATTATGGTAGGGTATGAGATATATTTTTGTCTTGCTTCTTTTTTGCTAGTGTGAACATGCCTCTGTTTCTTGTATGTCTGCCATCTTAGACCTCAGTTCACATTGTCTGGTTTTTTGACTTGTTTGCATTCTGTGCAATTTAAGGGTGTGGCATGCCCTTTGTTGAGCTGATTGGTATATATGTAGCTTACCACGGGCCTAGGTGGTCTGGAGTTGGGACCCGGTCCTATTTGTCTACCCTTTTATATGCATTATTTCAACTTTGATATACAGTAAGGTTTTTAATATAGGCAGTATAGGTACCGTCCCAATTTAGGGTCACCTTGCCGCTGGTGGGACGGCTTGTATACTTTTTTTGATCAAAAATAGTTCACTAAGTACCCTATATTTATTATGCAACTTTGCTTTACATTTATATATAATTATGGTAGGGTATGAGATATATTTTTGTCTTGCTTCTTTTTTGCTAGTGTGAACATGCCTCTGTTTCTTGTATGTCTGCCATCTTAGACCTCAGTTCACATTGTCTGGTTTTTTGACTTGTTTGCATTCTGTGCAATTTAAGGGTGTGGCATGCCCTTTGTTGAGCTGATTGGTATATATGTAGCTTACCACGGGCCTAGGTGGTCTGGAGTTGGGACCCGGTCCTATTTGTCTACCCTTTTATATGCATTATTTCAACTTTGATATACAGTAAGGTTTTTAATATAGGCAGTATAGGTACCGTCCCAATTTAGGGTCACCTTGCCGCTGGTGGGACGGCTTGTATACTTTTTTTGATCAAAAATAGTTCACTAAGTACCCTATATTTATTATGCAACTTTGCTTTACATTTATATATAATTATGGTAGGGTATGAGATATATTTTTGTCTTGCTTCTTTTTTGCTAGTGTGAACATGCCTCTGTTTCTTGTATGTCTGCCATCTTAGACCTCAGTTCACATTGTCTGGTTTTTTGACTTGTTTGCATTCTGTGCAATTTAAGGGTGTGGCATGCCCTTTGTTGAGCTGATTGGTATATATGTAGCTTACCACGGGCCTAGGTGGTCTGGAGTTGGGACCCGGTCCTATTTGTCTACCCTTTTATATGCATTATTTCAACTTTGATATACAGTAAGGTTTTTAATATAGGCAGTATAGGTACCGTCCCAATTTAGGGTCACCTTGCCGCTGGTGGGACGGCTTGTATACTTTTTTTGATCAAAAATAGTTCACTAAGTACCCTATATTTATTATGCAACTTTGCTTTACATTTATATATAATTATGGTAGGGTATGAGATATATTTTTGTCTTGCTTCTTTTTTGCTAGTGTGAACATGCCTCTGTTTCTTGTATGTCTGCCATCTTAGACCTCAGTTCACATTGTCTGGTTTTTTGACTTGTTTGCATTCTGTGCAATTTAAGGGTGTGGCATGCCCTTTGTTGAGCTGATTGGTATATATGTAGCTTACCACGGGCCTAGGTGGTCTGGAGTTGGGACCCGGTCCTATTTGTCTACCCTTTTATATGCATTATTTCAACTTTGATATACAGTAAGGTTTTTAATATAGGCAGTATAGGTACCGTCCCAATTTAGGGTCACCTTGCCGCTGGTGGGACGGCTTGTATACTTTTTTTGATCAAAAATAGTTCACTAAGTACCCTATATTTATTATGCAACTTTGCTTTACATTTATATATAATTATGGTAGGGTATGAGATATATTTTTGTCTTGCTTCTTTTTTGCTAGTGTGAACATGCCTCTGTTTCTTGTATGTCTGCCATCTTAGACCTCAGTTCACATTGTCTGGTTTTTTGACTTGTTTGCATTCTGTGCAATTTAAGGGTGTGGCATGCCCTTTGTTGAGCTGATTGGTATATATGTAGCTTACCACGGGCCTAGGTGGTCTGGAGTTGGGACCCGGTCCTATTTGTCTACCCTTTTATATGCATTATTTCAACTTTGATATACAGTAAGGTTTTTAATATAGGCAGTATAGGTACCGTCCCAATTTAGGGTCACCTTGCCGCTGGTGGGACGGCTTGTATACTTTTTTTGATCAAAAATAGTTCACTAAGTACCCTATATTTATTATGCAACTTTGCTTTACATTTATATATAATTATGGTAGGGTATGAGATATATTTTTGTCTTGCTTCTTTTTTGCTAGTGTGAACATGCCTCTGTTTCTTGTATGTCTGCCATCTTAGACCTCAGTTCACATTGTCTGGTTTTTTGACTTGTTTGCATTCTGTGCAATTTAAGGGTGTGGCATGCCCTTTGTTGAGCTGATTGGTATATATGTAGCTTACCACGGGCCTAGGTGGTCTGGAGTTGGGACCCGGTCCTATTTGTCTACCCTTTTATATGCATTATTTCAACTTTGATATACAGTAAGGTTTTTAATATAGGCAGTATAGGTACCGTCCCAATTTAGGGTCACCTTGCCGCTGGTGGGACGGCTTGTATACTTTTTTTGATCAAAAATAGTTCACTAAGTACCCTATATTTATTATGCAACTTTGCTTTACATTTATATATAATTATGGTAGGGTATGAGATATATTTTTGTCTTGCTTCTTTTTTGCTAGTGTGAACATGCCTCTGTTTCTTGTATGTCTGCCATCTTAGACCTCAGTTCACATTGTCTGGTTTTTTGACTTGTTTGCATTCTGTGCAATTTAAGGGTGTGGCATGCCCTTTGTTGAGCTGATTGGTATATATGTAGCTTACCACGGGCCTAGGTGGTCTGGAGTTGGGACCCGGTCCTATTTGTCTACCCTTTTATATGCATTATTTCAACTTTGATATACAGTAAGGTTTTTAATATAGGCAGTATAGGTACCGTCCCAATTTAGGGTCACCTTGCCGCTGGTGGGACGGCTTGTATACTTTTTTTGATCAAAAATAGTTCACTAAGTACCCTATATTTATTATGCAACTTTGCTTTACATTTATATATAATTATGGTAGGGTATGAGATATATTTTTGTCTTGCTTCTTTTTTGCTAGTGTGAACATGCCTCTGTTTCTTGTATGTCTGCCATCTTAGACCTCAGTTCACATTGTCTGGTTTTTTGACTTGTTTGCATTCTGTGCAATTTAAGGGTGTGGCATGCCCTTTGTTGAGCTGATTGGTATATATGTAGCTTACCACGGGCCTAGGTGGTCTGGAGTTGGGACTCGGTCCTATTTGTCTACCCTTTTATATGCATTATTTCAACTTTGATATACAGTAAGGTTTTTAATATAGGCAGTATAGGTACCGTCCCAATTTAGGGTCACCTTGCCGCTGGTGGGACGGCTTGTATACTTTTTTTGATCAAAAATAGTTCACTAAGTACCCTATATTTATTATGCAACTTTGCTTTACATTTATATATAATTATGGTAGGGTATGAGATATATTTTTGTCTTGCTTCTTTTTTGCTAGTGTGAACATGCCTCTGTTTCTTGTATGTCTGCCATCTTAGACCTCAGTTCACATTGTCTGGTTTTTTGACTTGTTTGCATTCTGTGCAATTTAAGGGTGTGGCATGCCCTTTGTTGAGCTGATTGGTATATATGTAGCTTACCACGGGCCTAGGTGGTCTGGAGTTGGGACCCGGTCCTATTTGTCTACCCTTTTATATGCATTATTTCAACTTTGATATACAGTAAGGTTTTTAATATAGGCAGTATAGGTACCGTCCCAATTTAGGGTCACCTTGCCGCTGGTGGGACGGCTTGTATACTTTTTTTGATCAAAAATAGTTCACTAAGTACCCTATATTTATTATGCAACTTTGCTTTACATTTATATATAATTATGGTAGGGTATGAGATATATTTTTGTCTTGCTTCTTTTTTGCTAGTGTGAACATGCCTCTGTTTCTTGTATGTCTGCCATCTTAGACCTCAGTTCACATTGTCTGGTTTTTTGACTTGTTTGCATTCTGTGCAATTTAAGGGTGTGGCATGCCCTTTGTTGAGCTGATTGGTATATATGTAGCTTACCACGGGCCTAGGTGGTCTGGAGTTGGGACCCGGTCCTTTTTGTCTACCCTTTTATATGCATTATTTAAACTTTGATATACAGTAAGGTTTTTAATATAGGCAGTATAGGTACCGTCCCAATTTAGGGTCACCTTGCCGCTGGTGGGACGGCTTGTATACTTTTTTTGATCAAAAATAGTTCACTAAGTACCCTATATTTATTATGCAACTTTGCTTTACATTTATATATAATTATGGTAGGGTATGAGATATATTTTTGTCTTGCTTCTTTTTTGCTAGTGTGAACATGCCTCTGTTTCTTGTATGTCTGCCATCTTAGACCTCAGTTCACATTGTCTGGTTTTTTGACTTGTTTGCATTCTGTGCAATTTAAGGGTGTGGCATGCCCTTTGTTGAGCTGATTGGTATATATGTAGCTTACCACGGGCCTAGGTGGTCTGGAGTTGGGACCCGGTCCTATTTGTCTACCCTTTTATATGCATTATTTCAACTTTGATATACAGTAAGGTTTTTAATATAGGCAGTATAGGTACCGTCCCAATTTAGGGTCACCTTGCCGCTGGTGGGACGGCTTGTATACTTTTTTTGATCAAAAATAGTTCACTAAGTACCCTATATTTATTATGCAACTTTGCTTTACATTTATATATAATTATGGTAGGGTATGAGATATATTTTTGTCTTGCTTCTTTTTTGCTAGTGTGAACATGCCTCTGTTTCTTGTATGTCTGCCATCTTAGACCTCAGTTCACATTGTCTGGTTTTTTGACTTGTTTGCATTCTGTGCAATTTAAGGGTGTGGCATGCCCTTTGTTGAGCTGATTGGTATATATGTAGCTTACCACGGGCCTAGGTGGTCTGGAGTTGGGACCCGGTCCTATTTGTCTACCCTTTTATATGCATTATTTCAACTTTGATATACAGTAAGGTTTTTAATATAGGCAGTATAGGTACCGTCCCAATTTAGGGTCACCTTGCCGCTGGTGGGACGGCTTGTATACTTTTTTTGATCAAAAATAGTTCACTAAGTACCCTATATTTATTATGCAACTTTGCTTTACATTTATATATAATTATGGTAGGGTATGAGATATATTTTTGTCTTGCTATCTCTGGTATATGAATAACATGATGTTTTTCAATGGCAAAAATCAATGAATATTGTAATTGCACAAACAGTAATTTCTCCGCATTGCAAGGTGCAATTCTGAAATTTTTTGCTTTTTCCTGCTAATCCTAGCATGATAAAGAAGATTCAAAGAGATTGAGATGCCAGCTCCTTTCATTCAGTCAGTAGCTTCAAACATTTCTGGACGTTTTTCTATGGCAAAAATCAATGAATATTGTAAATGCACAAAAAGTAATATCTCCACATTGCAATGTGCAATTCTGAAATTTTTTGCTTTTTCCTGCTCCTCTTAGCATGATAAAGAAGATTCAAAGAGAGTGAGATGCCAGCTCTTTTCATTCAGTCAGTAGCTTCAAACATTTCTGGTATATGAATAACATGATGTTTTTCAATGGCAAAAATCAATGAATATTGTAAATGCACAAACAGTAATTTCTCCGCATTGCAAGGTGCAATTCTGAAATTTTTTGCTTTTTCCTGCTAATCCTAGCATGATAAAGAAGATTCAAAGAGAGTGAGATGCCAGCTCCTTTCATTCAGTCAGTAGCTTCAAACATTTCTGGACGTTTTTCAATGGCAAAAATCAATGAATATTGTAAATGCACAAACAGTAATATCTCCACATTGCAAGGTGCAATTCTGAAATTTTTTGCTTTTTCCTGCTAATCCTGGCATGATAAAGAAGATTCAAAGAGAGTGAGATGCCAGCTCTTTTCATTCAGTCAGTAGCTTCAAACATTTCTGGTATATGAATAACATGATGTTTTTCAATGGCAAAAATCAATGAATATTGTAAATGCACAAACAGTAATTTCTCCGCATTGCAAGGTGCAATTCTGAAATTTTTTGCTTTTTCCTGCTAATCCTAGCATGATAAAGAAGATTCAAAGAGAGTGAGATGCCAGCTCCTTTCATTCAGTCAGTAGCTTCAAACATTTCTGGACGTTTTTCAATGGCAAAAATCAATGAATATTGTAAATGCACAAACAGTAATATCTCCACATTGCAACGTGCAATTCTGAAATTTTTTGCTTTTTCCTGCTCCTCTTAGCATGATAAAGAAGATTCAAAGAGAGTGAGATGCCAGCTCTTTTCATTCAGTCAGTAGCTTCAAACATTTCTGGTATATGAATAACATGATGTTTTTCAATGTCAAAAATCAATGAATATTGTAAATGCACAAACAGTAATTTCTCCGCATTGCAAGGTGCAATTCTGAAATTTTTTGCTTTTTCCTGCTAATCCTAGCATGATAAAGAAGATTCAAAGAGAGTGAGATGCCAGCTCCTTTCATTCAGTCAGTAGCTTCAATCATTTCTGGACGTTTTTCAATGGCAAAAATCAATGAATATTGTAAATGCACAAACAGTAATATCTCCACATTGCAACGTGCAATTCTGAAATTTTTTGCTTTTTCCTGCTCCTCTTAGCATGATAAAGAAGATTCAAAGAGAGTGAGATGCCAGCTCTTTTCATTCAGTCAGTAGCTTCAAACATTTCTGGTATATGAATAACATGATGTTTTTCAATGGCAAAAATCAATGAATATTGTAATTGCACAAACAGTAATTTCTCCGCATTGCAAGGTGCAATTCTGAAATTTTTTGCTTTTTCCTGCTAATCCTAGCATGATAAAGAAGATTCAAAGAGAGTGAGATGCCAGCTCCTTTCATTCAGTCAGTAGCTTTAAACATTTCTGGACGTTTTTCAATGGCAAAAATCAATGAATATTGTAAATGCACAAACAGTAATATCTCCACATTGCAAGGTGTAATTCTGAAATTTTTTGCTTTTTCCTGTTCCTCTTAGCATGATAAAGAAGATTCAAAGAGAGTGAGATGCCAGCTCTTTTCATTCAGTCAGTAGCTTCAAACATCTCTGGTATATGAATAACATGATGTTTTTCAATGGCAAAAATCAATGAATATTGTAAATGCACAAACAGTAATTTCTCCGCATTGCAAGGTGCAATTCTGAAATTATTTGCTTTTTCCTGCTAATCCTAGCATGATAAAGAAGATTCAAAGAGATTGAGATGCCAGCTCCTTTCATTCAGTCAGTAGCTTCAAACATTTCTGGACGTTTTTCAATGGCAAAAATCAATGAATATTGTAAATGCACAAACAGTAATATCTCCACATTGCAAGGTGCAATTCTGAAATTTTTTGCTTTTTCCTGCTAATCCTAGCATGATAAAGAAGATTCAAAGAGAGTGAGATGCCAGCTCCTTTCATTCAGTCAGTAGCTTCAAACATTTCTGGACGTTTTTCAATGGCAAAAATCAATGAATATTGTAAATGCACAAACAGTAATATCTCCACATTGCAACGTGCAATTCTGAAATTTTTTGCTTTTTCCTGCTCCTCTTAGCATGATAAAGAAGATTCAAAGAGAGTGAGATGCCAGCTCTTTTTATTCAGTCAGTAGCTTCAAACATTTCTGGTATATGAATAACATGATGTTTTTCAATGGCAAAAATCAATGAATATTATAAATGCACAAACAGTAATTTCTCCGCATTGCAAGGTGCAATTCTGAAATTTTTTGCTTTTTCCTGCTAATCCTAGCATGATAAAGAAGATTCAAAGAGAGTGAGATGCCAGCTCCTTTCATTCAGTCAGTAGCTTTAAACATTTCTGGACGTTTTTCAATGGCAAAAATCAATGAATATTGTAAATGCACAAACAGTAATATCTCCACATTGCAAGGTGCAATTCTGAAATTTTTTGCTTTTTCCTGCTCCTCTTAGCATGATAAAGAAGATTCAAAGAGAGTGAGATGCCAGCTCTTTTCATTCAGTCAGTAGCTTCAAACATCTCTGGTATATGAATAACATGATGTTTTTCAATGGCAAAAATCAATGAATATTGTAAATGCACAAACAGTAATTTCTCCGCATTGCAAGGTGCAATTCTGAAATTTTTTGCTTTTTCCTGCTAATCCTAGCATGATAAAGAAGATTCAAAGAGATTGAGATGCCAGCTCCTTTCATTCAGTCAGTAGCTTCAAACATTTCTGGACGTTTTTCAATGGCAAAAATCAATGAATATTGTAAATGCACAAACAGTAATATCTCCACATTGCAAGGTGCAATTCTGAAATTTTTTCCTTTTTCCTGCTAATCCTAGCATGATAAAGAAGATTCAAAGAGAGTGAGATGCCAGCTCCATTCATTCAGTCAGTAGCTTCAAACATTTCTGGACGTTTTTCAATGGCAAAAATCAATGAATATTGTAAATGCACAAACAGTAATATCTCCACATTGCAAGGTGCAATTCTGAAATTTTTTGCTTTTTCCTGCTCCTCTTAGCATGATAAAGAAGATTCAAAGAGAGTGAGATGCCAGCTCTTTTCATTCAGTCAGTAGCTTCAAACATCTCTGGTATATGAATAACATGATGTTTTTCAATGGCAAAAATCAATGAATATTGTAAATGCACAAACAGTAATTTCTCCGCATTGCAAGGTGCAATTCTGAAATTTTTTGCTTTTTCCTGCTAATCCTAGCATGATAAAGAAGATTCAAAGAGATTGAGATGCCAGCTCCTTTCATTCAGTCAGTAGCTTCAAACATTTCTGGACGTTTTTCAATGGCAAAAATCAATGAATATTGTAAATGCACAAACAGTAATATCTCCACATTGCAAGGTGCAATTCTGAAATTTTTTCCTTTTTCCTGCTAATCCTAGCATGATAAAGAAGATTCAAAGAGAGTGAGATGCCAGCTCCATTCATTCAGTCAGTAGCTTCAAACATTTCTGGACGTTTTTCAATGGCAAAAATCAATGAATATTGTAAATGCACAAACAGTAATATCTCCACATTGCAAGGTGCAATTCTGAAATTTTTTGCTTTTTCCTGCTAATCCTGGCATGATAAAGAAGATTCAAAGAGAGTGAGATGCCAGCTCTTTTCATTCAGTCAGTAGCTTCAAACATTTCTGGTATATGAATAACATGATGTTTTTCAATGGCAAAAATCAATGAATATTGTAAATGCACAAACAGTAATTTCTCCGCATTGCAAGGTGCAATTCTGAAATTTTTTGCTTTTTCCTGCTAATCCTAGCATGATAAAGAAGATTCAAAGAGAGTGAGATGCCAGCTCCTTTCATTCAGTCAGTAGCTTCAAACATTTCTGGACGTTTTTCAATGGCAAAAATCAATGAATATTGTAAATGCACAAACAGTAATATCTCCACATTGCAACGTGCAATTCTGAAATTTTTTGCTTTTTCCTGCTCCTCTTAGCATGATAATGAAGATTCAAAGAGAGTGAGATGCCAGCTCTTTTCATTCAGTCAGTAGCTTCAAACATTTCTGGTATATGAATAACATGATGTTTTTCAATGGCAAAAATCAATGAATATTGTAAATGCACAAACAGTAATTTCTCCACATTGCAAGGTGCAATTCTGAAATTTTTTGCTTTTTCCTGCTAATCCTAGCATGATAAAGAAGATTCAAAGAGAGTGAGATGCCAGCTCCTTTCATTCAGTCAGTAGCTTCAAACATTTCTGGACGTTTTTCAATGGCAAAAATCAATGAATATTGTAAATGCACAAACAGTAATATCTCCACATTGCAAGGTGCAATTCTGAAATTTTTTGCTTTTTCCTGCTCCTCTTAGCATGATAAAGAAGATTCAAAGAGAGTGAGATGCCAGCTCTTTTCATTCAGTCAGTAGCTTCAAACATTTCTGGTATATGAATAACATGATGTTTTTCAATGGCAAAAATCAATGAATATTGTAAATGCACAAACAGTAATTTCTCCGCATTGCAAGGTGCAATTCTGAAATTTTTTGCTTTTTCCTGCTAATCCTAGCATGATAAAGAAGATTCAAAGAGAGTGAGATGCCAGCTCCTTTCATTCAGTCAGTAGCTTCAAACATTTCTGGACGTTTTTCAATGGCAAAAATCAATGAATATTGTAAATGCACAAACAGTAATATCTCCACATTGCAAGGTGCAATTCTGAAATTTTTTGCTTTTTCCTGCTAATCCTGGCATGATAAAGAAGATTCAAAGAGAGTGAGATGCCAGCTCTTTTCATTCAGTCAGTAGCTTCAAACATTTCTGGTATATGAATAACATGATGTTTTTCAATGGCAAAAATCAATGAATATTGTAAATGCACAAACAGTAATTTCTCCGCATTGCAAGGTGCAATTCTGAAATTTTTTGCTTTTTCCTGCTAATCCTAGCATGATAAAGAAGATTCAAAGAGAGTGAGATGCCAGCTCCTTTCATTCAGTCAGTAGCTTCAAACATTTCTGGACGTTTTTCAATGGCAAAAATCAATGAATATTGTAAATGCACAAACAGTAATATCTCCACATTGCAACGTGCAATTCTGAAATTTTTTGCTTTTTCCTGCTCCTCTTAGCATGATAAAGAAGATTCAAAGAGAGTGAGATGCCAGCTCTTTTCATTCAGTCAGTAGCTTCAAACATTTCTGGTATATGAATAACATGATGTTTTTCAATGTCAAAAATCAATGAATATTGTAAATGCACAAACAGTAATTTCTCCGCATTGCAAGGTGCAATTCTGAAATTTTTTGCTTTTTCCTGCTAATCCTAGCATGATAAAGAAGATTCAAAGAGAGTGAGATGCCAGCTCCTTTCATTCAGTCAGTAGCTTCAAACATTTCTGGACGTTTTTCAATGGCAAAAATCAATGAATATTGTAAATGCACAAACAGTAATATCTCCACATTGCAACGTGCAATTCTGAAATTTTTTGCTTTTCCCGGCTCCTCTTAGCATGATAAAGAAGATTCAAAGAGAGTGAGATGCCAGCTCTTTTCATTCAGTCAGTAGCTTCAAACATTTCTGGTATATGAATAACATGATGTTTTTCAATGGCAAAAATCAATGAATATTGTAAATGCACAAACAGTAATATCTCCACATTGCAAGGTGCAATTCTGAAATTTTTTGCTTTTTCCTGCTAATCCTAGCATGATAAAGAAGATTCAAAGAGAGTGAGATGCCAGCTCCTTTCATTCAGTCAGTAGCTTCAAACATGTCTGGACGTTTTTCAATGGCAAAAATCAATGAATATTGTAAATGCACAAACAGTAATATCTCCACATTGCAAGGTGCAATTCTGAAATTTTTTGCTTTTTCCTGCTCCTCTTAGCATGATAAAGAAGATTCAAAGAGAGTGAGATGCCAGCTCTTTTCATTCAGTCAGTAGCTTCAAACATCTCTGGTATATGAATAACATGATGTTTTTCAATGGCAAAAATCAATGAATATTGTAAATGCACAAACAGTAATTTCTCCGCATTGCAAGGTGCAATTCTGAAATTTTTTGCTTTTTCCTGCTAATCCTAGCATGATAAAGAAGATTCAAAGAGATTGAGATGCCAGCTCCTTTCATTCAGTCAGTAGCTTCAAACATTTCTGGACGTTTTTCAATGGCAAAAATCAATGAATATTGTAAATGCACAAACAGTAATATCTCCACATTGCAAGGTGCAATTCTGAAATTTTTTCCTTTTTCCTGCTAGTCCTAGCATGATAAAGAAGATTCAAAGAGAGTGAGATGCCAGCTCCATTCATTCAGTCAGTAGCTTCAAACATTTCTGGACGTTTTTCAATGGCAAAAATCAATGAATATTGTAAATGCACAAACAGTAATATCTCCACATTGCAAGGTGCAATTCTGAAATTTTTTGCTTTTTCCTGCTCCTCTTAGCATGATAAAGAAGATTCAAAGAGAGTGAGATGCCAGCTCTTTTCATTCAGTCAGTAGCTTCAAACATCTCTGGTATATGAATAACATGATGTTTTTCAATGGCAAAAATCAATGAATATTGTAAATGCACAAACAGTAATTTCTCCGCATTGCAAGGTGCAATTCTGAAATTTTTTGCTTTTTCCTGCTAATCCTAGCATGATAAAGAAGATTCAAAGAGATTGAGATGCCAGCTCCTTTCATTCAGTCAGTAGCTTCAAACATTTCTGGACGTTTTTCAATGGCAAAAATCAATGAATATTGTAAATGCACAAACAGTAATATCTCCACATTGCAAGGTGCAATTCTGAAATTTTTTCCTTTTTCCTGCTAATCCTAGCATGATAAAGAAGATTCAAAGAGAGTGAGATGCCAGCTCCATTCATTCAGTCAGTAGCTTCAAACATTTCTGGACGTTTTTCAATGGCAAAAATCAATGAATATTGTAAATGCACAAACAGTAATATCTCCACATTGCAAGGTGCAATTCTGAAATTTTTTGCTTTTTCCTGCTAATCCTGGCATGATAAAGAAGATTCAAAGAGAGTGAGATGCCAGCTCTTTTCATTCAGTCAGTAGCTTCAAACATTTCTGGTATATGAATAACATGATGTTTTTCAATGGCAAAAATCAATGAATATTGTAAATGCACAAACAGTAATTTCTCCGCATTGCAAGGTGCAATTCTGAAATTTTTTGCTTTTTCCTGCTAATCCTAGCATGATAAAGAAGATTCAAAGAGAGTGAGATGCCAACTCCTTTCATTCAGTCAGTAGCTTCAAACATTTCTGGACGTTTTTCAATGGCAAAAATCAATGAATATTGTAAATGCACAAACAGTAATATCTCCACATTGCAACGTGCAATTCTGAAATTTTTTGCTTTTTCCTGCTCCTCTTAGCATGATAATGAAGATTCAAAGAGAGTGAGATGCCAGCTCTTTTCATTCAGTCAGTAGCTTCAAACATTTCTGGTATATGAATAACATGATGTTTTTCAATGGCAAAAATCAATGAATATTGTAAATGCACAAACTAATTTCTCCGCATTGCAAGGTACAATTCTGAAATTTTTTGCTTTTTCCTGCTAATCCTAGCATGATAAAGAAGATTCAAAGAGAGTGAGATGCCAGCTCCTTTCATTCAGTCAGTAGCTTTAAACATTTCTGGACGTTTTTCAATGGCAAAAATCAATGAATATTGTAAATGCACAAACAGTAATATCTCCACATTGCAAGGTGCAATTCTGAAATTTTTTGCTTTTTCCTGCTCCTCTTAGCATGATAAAGAAGATTCAAAGAGAGTGAGATGCCAGCTCTTTTCATTCAGTCAGTAGCTTCAAACATCTCTGGTATTTGAATAACATGATGTTTTTCAATGGCAAAAATCAATGAATATTGTAAATGCACAAACAGTAATTTCTCCGCATTGCAAGGTGCAATTCTGAAATTTTTTGCTTTTTCCTGCTAATCCTAGCATGATAAAGAAGATTCAAAGAGATTGAGATGCCAGCTCCTTTCATTCAGTCAGTAGCTTCAAACATTTCTGGACGTTTTTCAATGGCAAAAATCAATGAATATTGTAACTGCACAAACAGTAATATCTCCACATTGCAACGTGCAATTCTGAAATTTTTTGCTTTTTCCTGCTCCTCTTAGCATGATAAAGAAGATTCAAAGAGAGTGAGATGCCAGCTCTTTTCATTCAGTCAGTAGCTTCAAACATTTCTGGTATATGAATAACATGATGTTTTTCAATGGCAAAAATCAATGAATATTGTAAATGCACAAACAGTAATTTCTCCGCATTGCAAGGTGCAATTCTGAAATTTTTTGCTTTTTCCTGCTAATCCTAGCATGATAAAGAAGATTCAAAGAGAGTGAGATGCCAGCTCCTTTCATTCAGTCAGTAGCTTCAAACATTTCTGGACGTTTTTCAATGGCAAAAATCAATGAATATTGTAAATGCACAAACAGTAATATCTCCACATTGCAACGTGCAATTCTGAAATTTTTTGCTTTTTCCTGCTCCTCTTAGCATGATAATGAAGATTCAAAGAGAGTGAGATGCCAGCTCTTTTCATTCAGTCAGTAGCTTCAAACATTTCTGGTATATGAATAACATGATGTTTTTCAATGGCAAAAATCAATGAATATTGTAAATGCACAAACTAATTTCTCCGCATTGCAAGGTACAATTCTGAAATTTTTTGCTTTTTCCTGCTAATCCTAGCATGATAAAGAAGATTCAAAGAGAGTGAGATGCCAGCTCCTTTCATTCAGTCAGTAGCTTTAAACATTTCTGGACGTTTTTCAATGGCAAAAATCAATGAATATTGTAAATGCACAAACAGTAATATCTCCACATTGCAAGGTGCAATTCTGAAATTTTTTGCTTTTTCCTGCTCCTCTTAGCATGATAAAGAAGATTCAAAGAGAGTGAGATGCCAGCTCTTTTCATTCAGTCAGTAGCTTCAAACATCTCTGGTATTTGAATAACATGATGTTTTTCAATGGCAAAAATCAATGAATATTGTAAATGCACAAACAGTAATTTCTCCGCATTGCAAGGTGCAATTCTGAAATTTTTTGCTTTTTCCTGCTAATCCTAGCATGATAAAGAAGATTCAAAGAGATTGAGATGCCAGCTCCTTTCATTCAGTCAGTAGCTTCAAACATTTCTGGACGTTTTTCAATGGCAAAAATCAATGAATATTGTAACTGCACAAACAGTAATATCTCCACATTGCAACGTGCAATTCTGAAATTTTTTGCTTTTTCCTGCTCCTCTTAGCATGATAAAGAAGATTCAAAGAGAGTGAGATGCCAGCTCTTTTCATTCAGTCAGTAGCTTCAAACATTTCTGGTATATGAATAACATGTTTTTCAATGGCAAAAATCAATGAATATTGTAAATGCACAAACAGTAATTTCTCCGCATTGCAAGGTGCAATTCTGAAATTTTTTGCTTTTTCCTGCTAATCCTAGCATGATAAAGAAGATTCAAAGAGAGTGAGATGCCAGCTCCTTTCATTCAGTCAGTAGCTTCAAACATTTCTGGACGTTTTTCAATGGCAAAAATCAATGAATATTGTAAATGCACAAACAGTAATATCTCCACATTGCAAGGTGCAATTCTGAAATTTTTTGCTTTTTCCTGCTAATCCTGGCATGATAAAGAAGATTCAAAGAGAGTGAGATGCCAGCTCTTTTCATTCAGTCAGTAGCTTCAAACATTTCTGGTATATGAATAACATGGTTTTTCAATGGCAAAAATCAATGAATATTGTAAATGCACAAACAGTAATTTCTCCGCATTGCAAGGTGCAATTCTGAAATTTTTTGCTTTTTCCTGCTAATCCTAGCATGATAAAGAAGATTCAAAGAGAGTGAGATGCCAGCTCCTTTCATTCAGTCAGTAGCTTCAAACATTTCTGGACGTTTTTCAATGGCAAAAATCAATGAATATTGTAAATGCACAAACAGTAATATCTCCACATTGCAACGTGCAATTCTGAAATTTTTTGCTTTTTCCTGCTCCTCTTAGCATGATAAAGAAGATTCAAAGAGAGTGAGCTGCCAGCTCTTTTCATTCAGTCAGTAGCTTCAAACATTTCTGGTATATGAATAACATGATGTTTTTCAATGACAAAAATCAATGAATATTGTAAATGCACAAACAGTAATTTCTCCGCATTGCAAGGTGCAATTCTGAAATTTTTTGCTTTTTCCTGCTAATCCTAGCATGATAAAGAAGATTCAAAGAGAGTGAGATGCCAGCTCCTTTCATTCAGTCAGTGGCTTCAAACATTTCTGGACGTTTTTCAATGGCAAAAATCAATGAATATTGTAAATGCACAAACAGTAATATCTCCACATTGCAAGGTGCAATTCTGAAATTTTTTGCTTTTTCCTGCTAATCCTGGCATGATAAAGAAGATTCAAAGAGAGTGAGATGCCAGCTCTTTTCATTCAGTCAGTAGCTTCAAACATTTCTGGTATATGAATAACATGATGTTTTTCAATGGCAAAAATCAATGAATATTGTAAATGCACAAACAGTAATTTCTCCGCATTGCAAGGTGCAATTCTGAAATTTTTTGCTTTTTCCTGCTAATCCTAGCATGATAAAGAAGATTCAAAGAGAGTGAGATGCCAGCTCCTTTCATTCAGTCAGTAGCTTCAAACATTTCTGGACGTTTTTCAATGGCAAAAATCAATGAATATTGTAAATGCACAAACAGTAATATCTCCACATTGCAAGGTGCAATTCTGAAATTTTTTGCTTTTTCCTGCTAATCCTGGCATGATAAAGAAGATTCAAAGAGAGTGAGATGCCAGCTCTTTTCATTCAGTCAGTAGCTTCAAACATTTCTGGTATATGAATAACATGATGTTTTTCAATGGCAAAAATCAATGAATATTGTAAATGCACAAACAGTAATTTCTCAGCATTGCAAGGTGCAATTCTGAAATTTTTTGCTTTTTCCTGCTAATCCTAGCATGATAAAGAAGATTCAAAGAGAGTGAGATGCCAGCTCCTTTCATTCAGTCAGTAGCTTTAAACATTTCTGGACGTTTTTCAATGGCAAAAATCAATGAATATTGTAAATGCACAAACAGTAATGTCTCCACATTGCAAGGTGCAATTCTGAAATTTTTTGCTTTTTCCTGCTCCTCTTAGCATGATAAAGAAGATTCAAAGAGAGTGAGATGCCAGCTCTTTTCATTCAGTCAGTAGCTTCAAACATCTCTGGTATATGAATAACATGATGTTTTTCAATGGCAAAAATCAATGAATATTGTAAATGCACAAACAGTCATTTCTCCGCATTGCAAGGTGCAATTCTGAAATTTTTTGCTTTTTCCTGCTAATCCTAGCATGATAAAGAAGATTCAAAGAGATTGAGATGCCAGCTCCTTTCATTCAGTCAGTAGCTTCAAACATTTCTGGACGTTTTTCAATGGCAAAAATCAATGAATATTGTAAATGCACAAACAGTAATATCTCCACATTGCAAGGTGCAGTTCTGAAATTTTTTGCTTTTTCCTGCTAATCCTAGCATGATAAAGAAGATTCAAAGAGAGTGAGATGCCAGCTCCTTTCATTCAGTCAGTAGCTTCAAACATTTCTGGACGGTTTTCAATGGCAAAAATCAATGAATATTGTAAATGCACAAACAGTAATATCTCCACATTGCAACGTGCAATTCTGAAATTTTTTGCTTTTTCCTGCTAATCCTGGCATGATAAAGAAGATTCAAAGAGAGTGAGATGCCAGCTCTTTTCATTCAGTCAGTAGCTTCAAACATTTCTGGTATATGAATAACATGGTTTTTCAATGGCAAAAATCAATGAATATTGTAAATGCACAAACAGTAATTTCTCCGCATTGCAAGGTGCAATTCTGAAATTTTTTGCTTTTTCCTGCTAATCCTAGCATGATAAAGAAGATTAAAAGAGAGTGAGATGCCAGCTCCTTTCATTCAGTCAGTAGCTTCAAACATTTCTGGACGTTTTTCAATGGCAAAAATCAATGAATATTGTAAATGCACAAACAGTAATATCTCCACATTGCAACGTGCAATTCTGAAATTTTTTGCTTTTTCCTGCTCCTCTTAGCATGATAAAGAAGATTCAAAGAGAGTGAGATGCCAGCTCTTTTCATTCAGTCAGTAGCTTCAAACATTTCTGGTATATGAATAACACGATGTTTTTCAATGGCAAAAATCAATGAATATTGTAAATGCACAAACAGTAATTTCTCCGCATTGCAAGGTGCAATTCTGAAATTTTTTGCTTTTTCCTGCTAATCCTAGCATGACAAAGAAGATTCAAAGAGAGTGAGATGCCAGCTCCTTTCATTCAGTCAGTAGCTTCAAACATTTCTGGACGTTTTTCAATGGCAAAAATCAATGAATATTGTAAATGCACAAACAGTAATATCTCCACATTGCAAGGTGCAATTCTGAAATTTTTTGGTTTTTCCTGCTCCTCTTAGCATGATAAAGAAGATTCAAAGAGAGTGAGATGCCAGCTCTTTTCATTCAGTCAGTAGCTTCAAACATTTCTGGTATATGAATAACATGATGTTTTTCAATGGCAAAAATCAATGAATATTGTAAATGCACAAACAGTAATTTCTCCGCATTGCAAGGTGCAATTCTGAAATTTTTTGCTTTTTCCTGCTAATCCTAGCATGATAAAGAAGATTCAAAGAGAGTGAGATGCCAGCTCCTTTCATTCAGTCAGTAGCTTCAAACATTTCTGGACGTTTTTCAATGGCAAAAATCAATGAATATTGTAAATGCACAAACAGTAATATCTCCACATTGCAAGGTGCAATTCTGAAATTTTTTGCTTTTTCCTGCTAATCCTGGCATGATAAAGAAGATTCAAAGAGAGTGAGATGCCAGCTCTTTTCATTCAGTCAGTAGCTTCAAACATTTCTGGTATATGAATAACATGATGTTTTTCAATGGCAAAAATCAATGAATATTGTAAATGCACAAACAGTAATTTCTCCACATTGCAAGGTGCAATTCTGAAATTTTTTGCTTTTTCCTGCTAATCCTGGCATGATAAAGATTCAAAGAGAGATGCCAGCTCTTTTCATTCAGTCAGTAGCTTCAAACATTTCTGGTATATGAATAACATGATGTTTTTCAATGGAAAAATCAATGAATATTGTAAATGCACAAACAGTAATTTCTCCGCATTGCAAGGTGCAATTCTGAAATTTTTTGCTTTTTCCTGCTAATCCTAGCATGATAAAGAAGATTCAAAGAGAGTGAGATGCCAGCTCCTTTCATTCAGTCAGTAGCTTCAAACATTTCTGGACGTTTTTCAATGGCAAAAATCAATGAATATTGTAAATGCACAAACAGTAATATCTCCACATTGCAACGTGCAATTCTGAAATTTTTTGCATTTTCCTGCTCCTCTTAGCATGATAAAGAAGATTCAAAGAGAGTGAGATGCCAGCTCTTTTCATTCAGTCAGTAGCTTCAAACATTTCTGGTATATGAATAACATGATGTTTTTCAATGGCAAAAATCAATGAATATTGTAAATGCACAAACAGTAATTTCTCCGCATTGCAAGGTGCAATTCTGAAATTTTTTGCTTTTTCCTGCTAATCCTAGCATGATAAAGAAGATTCAAAGAGAGTGAGATGCCAGCTCCTTTCATTCAGTCAGTAGCTTCAAACATTTCTGGACGTTTTTCAATGGCAAAAATCAATGAATATTGTAAATGCACAAACAGTAATATCTCCACATTGCAACGTGCAATTCTGAAATTTTTTGCTTTTTCCTGCTCCTCTTAGCATGATAAAGAAGATTCAAAGAGAGTGAGATGCCAGCTCTTTTCATTCATTCAGTAGCTTTAAACATTTCTGGTATATGAATAACATGATGTTTTTCAATGGCAAAAATCAATGAATTTTGTAAATGCACAAACAGTAATTTCTCCGCATTGCAAGGTGCAATTCTGAAATTTTTTGCTTTTTCCTGCTAATCCTAGCATGATAAAGAAGATTCAAAGAGATTGAGATGCCAGCTCCTTTCATTCAGTCAGTAGCTTCAAACATTTCTGGACGTTTTTCAATGGCAAAAATCAATGAATATTGTAAATGCACAAACAGTAATATCTCCACATTGCAAGGTGCAATTCTGAAATTTTTTGCTTTTTCCTGCTAATCCTAGCATGATAAAGAAGATTCAAAGAGAGTGAGATGCCAGCTCCTTTCATTCAGTCAGTAGCTTCAAACATTTCTGGACGGTTTTCAATGGCAAAAATCAATGAATATTGTAAATGCACAAACAGTAATATCTCCACATTGCAACGTGCAATTCTGAAATTTTTTGCTTTTTCCTGCTAATCCTGGCATGATAAAGAAGATTCAAAGAGAGTGAGATGCCAGCTCTTTTCCTTCAGTCAGTAGCTTCAAACATTTCTGGTATATGAATAGCATGGTTTTTCAATGGCAAAAATCAATGAATATTGTAAATGCACAAACAGTAATTTCTCCGCATTGCAAGGTGCAATTCTGAAATTTTTTGCTTTTTCCTGCTAATCCTAGCATGATAAAGAAGATTCAAAGAGAGTGAGATGCCAGCTCCTTTCATTCAGTCAGTAGCTTCAAACATTTCTGGACGTTTTTCAATGGCAAAAATCAATGAATATTGTAAATGCACAAACAGTAATATCTCCACATTGCAAGGTGCAATTCTGAAATTTTTTGCTTTTTCCAGCTAATCCTGGCATGATAAAGATTCACAGAGAGATGCCAGCTCTTTTCATTCAGTCAGTAGCTTCAAACATTTCTGGTATATGAATAACATGATGTTTTTCAATGGAGAAATCAATGAATATTGTAAATGCACAAACAGTAATTTCTCCGCATTGCAAGGTGCAATTCTGAAATTTTTTTCTTTTTCCTGCTAATCCTAGCATGATAAAGAAGATTCAAAGAGAGTGAGATGCCAGCTCCTTTCATTCAGTCAGTAGCTTAAAACATTTCTGGACGTTTTTCAATGGCAAAAATCAATGAATATTGTAAATGCACAAACAGTAATATCTCCACATTGCAACGTGCAATTCTGAAATTTTTTGCTTTTTCCTGCTCCTCTTAGCATGATAAAGAAGATTCAAAGAGAGTGAGATGCCAGCTCTTTTCATTCAGTCAGTAGCTTCAAACATTTCTGGTATATGAATAGCATGATGTTTTTCAATGGCAAAAATCAATGAATATTGTAAATGCACAAACAGTAATTTCTTCGCATTGCAAGGTGCAATTCTGAAATTTTTTGCTTTTTCCTGCTAATCCTAGCATGATAAAGAAGATTCAAAGAGAGTGAGATGCCAGCTCCTTTCATTCAGTCAGTAGCTTCAAACATTTCTGGACGTTTTTCAATGGCAAAAATCAATGAATATTGTAAATGCACAAACAGTAATATCTCCACATTGCAACGTGCAATTCTGAAATTTTTTGCTTTTTCCTGCTCCTCTTAGCATGATAAAGAAGATTCAAAGAGAGTGAGATGCCAGCTCTTTTCATTCAGTCAGTAGCTTCAAACATTTCTGGTATATGAATAACATGATGTTTTTCAATGGCAAAAATCAATGAATATTGTAAATGCACAAACAGTAATATCTCCACATTGCAAGGTGCAATTCTGAAATTTTTTGCTTTTTCCAGCTAATCCTGGCATGATAAAGATTCACAGAGAGATGCCAGCTCTTTTCATTCAGTCAGTAGCTTCAAACATTTCTGGTATATGAATAACATGATGTTTTTCAATGGAGAAATCAATGAATATTGTAAATGCACAAACAGTAATTTCTCCGCATTGCAAGGTGCAATTCTGAAATTTTTTTCTTTTTCCTGCTAATCCTAGCATGATAAAGAAGATTCAAAGAGAGTGAGATGCCAGCTCCTTTCATTCAGTCAGTAGCTTAAAACATTTCTGGACGTTTTTCAATGGCAAAAATCAATGAATATTGTAAATGCACAAACAGTAATATCTCCACATTGCAACGTGCAATTCTGAAATTTTTTGCTTTTTCCTGCTCCTCTTAGCATGATAAAGAAGATTCAAAGAGAGTGAGATGCCAGCTCTTTTCATTCAGTCAGTAGCTTCAAACATTTCTGGTATATGAATAGCATGATGTTTTTCAATGGCAAAAATCAATGAATATTGTAAATGCACAAACAGTAATTTCTCCGCATTGCAAGGTGCAATTCTGAAATTTTTTGCTTTTTCCTGCTAATCCTAGCATGATAAAGAAGATTCAAAGAGAGTGAGATGCCAGCTCCTTTCATTCAGTCAGTAGCTTCAAACATTTCTGGACGTTTTTCAATGGCAAAAATCAATGAATATTGTAAATGCACAAACAGTAATATCTCCACATTGCAACGTGCAATTCTGAAATTTTTTGCTTTTTCCTGCTCCTCTTAGCATGATAAAGAAGATTCAAAGAGAGTGAGATGCCAGCTCTTTTCATTCAGTCAGTAGCTTCAAACATTTCTGGTATATGAATAACATGATGTTTTTCAATGGCAAAAATCAATGAATATTGTAAATGCACAAACAGTAATTTCTCCGCATTGCAAGGTGCAATTCTGAAATTTTTTGCTTTTTCCTGCTAATCCTAGCATGATAAAGAAGATTCAAAGAGAGTGAGGTGCCAGCTCCTTTCATTCAGTCAGTAGCTTTAAACATTTCTGGACGTTTTTCAATGGCAAAAATCAATGAATATTGTAAATGCACAAACAGTAATATCTCCACATTGCAAGGTGCAATTCTGAAATTTTTTGCTTTTTCCTGCTCCTCTTAGCATGAGAAAGAAGATTCAAAGAGAGTGAGATGCCAGCTCTTTTCATTCAGTCAGTAGCTTCAAACATCTCTGGTATATGAATAACATGATGTTTTTCAATGGCAAAAATCAATGAATATTGTAAATGCACAAACAGTAATTTCTCCGCATTGCAAGGTGCAATTCTGAAATTTTTTGCTTTTTCCTGCTAATCCTAGCATGATAAAGAAGATTCAAAGAGATTGAGATGCCAGCTCCTTTCATTCAGTCAGTAGCTTCAAACATTTCTGGACGTTTTTCAATGGCAAAAATCAATGAATATTGTAAATGCACAAACAGTAATATCTCCACATTGCAAGGTGCAATTCTGAAATTTTTTGCTTTTTCCTGCTAATCCTAGCATGATAAAGAAGATTCAAAGAGAGTGAGATGCCAGCTCCTTTCATTCAGTCAGTAGCTTCAAACATTTCTGGACGGTTTTCAATGGCAAAAATCAATGAATATTGTAAATGCACAAACAGTAATATCTCCACATTGCAACGTGCAATTCTGAAATTTTTTGCTTTTTCCTGCTAATCCTGGCATGATAAAGAAGATTCAAAGAGAGTGAGATGCCAGCTCTTTTCATTCAGTCAGTAGCTTCAAACATTTCTGGTATATGAATAACATGGTTTTTCAATGGCAAAAATCAATGAATATTGTAAATGCACAAACAGTAATTTCTCCGCATTGCAAGGTGCAATTCTGAAATTTTTTGCTTTTTCCTGCTAATCCTAGCATGATAAAGAAGATTCAAAGAGAGTGAGATGCCAGCTCCTTTCATTCAGTCAGTAGCTTCAAACATTTCTGGACGTTTTTCAATGGCAAAAATCAATGAATATTGTAAATGCACAAACAGTAATATCTCCACATTGCAAGGTGCAATTCTGAAATTTTTTGCTTTTTCCTGCTCCTCTTAGCATGATAAAGAAGATTCAAAGAGAGTGAGATGTCAGCTCTTTTCATTCAGTCAGTAGCTTCAAACATTTCTGGTATATGAATAACATGATGTTTTTCAATGGCAAAAATCAATGAATATTGTAAATGCACAAACAGTAATTTCTCCGCATTGCAAGGTGCAATTCTGAAATTTTTTGCTTTTTCCTGCTAATCCTAGCATGATAAAGAAGATTCAAAGAGAGTGAGATGCCAGCTCCTTTCATTCAGTCAGTAGCTTCAAACATTTCTGGACGTTTTTCAATGGCAAAAATCAATGAATATTGTAAATGCACAAACAGTAATATCTCCACATTGCAAGGTGCAATTCTGAAATTTTTTGCTTTTTCCTGCTAATCCTGGCATGATAAAGAAGATTCAAAGAGAGTGAGATGCCAGCTCTTTTCATTCAGTCAGTAGCTTCAAACATTTCTGGTATATGAATAACATGATGTTTTTCAATGGCAAAAATCAATGAATATTGTAAATGCACAAACAGTAATTTCTCCGCATTGCAAGGTGCAATTCTGAAATTTTTTGCTTTTTCCTGCTAATCCTAGCATGATAAAGAAGATTCAAAGAGAGTGAGATGCCAGCTCCTTTCATTCAGTCAGTAGCTTCAAACATTTCTGGACGTTTTTCAATGGCAAAAATCAATGAATATTGTAAATGCACAAACAGTAATATCTCCACATTGCAACGTGCAATTCTGAAATTTTTTGCTTTTTCCTGCTCCTCTTAGCATGATAAAGAAGATTCAAAGAGAGTGAGATGCCAGCTCTTTTCATTCAGTCAGTAGCTTCAAACATTTCTGGTATATGAATAACATGATGTTTTTCAATGGCAAAAATCAATGAATATTGTAAATGCACAAACAGTAATTTCTCCGCATTGCAAGGTGCAATTCTGAAATTTTTTGCTTTTTCCTGCTAATCCTAGCATGATAAAGAAGATTCAAAGAGAGTGAGATGCCAGCTCCTTTCATTCAGTCAGTAGCTTTAAACATTTCTGGACGTTTTTCAATGGCAAAAATCAATGAATATTGTAAATGCACAAACAGTAATATCTCCACATTGCAAGGTGCAATTCTGAAATTTTTTGCTTTTTCCTGCTCCTCTTAGCATGATAAAGAAGATTCAAAGAGAGTGAGATGCCAGCTCTTTTCATTCAGTCAGTAGCTTCAAACATCTCTGGTATATGAACAACATGATGTTTTTCAATGGCAAAAATCAATGAATATTGTAAATGCACAAACAGTAATTTCTCCGCATTGCAAGGTGCAATTCTGAAATTTTTTGCTTTTTCCTGCTAATCCTAGCATGATAAAGAAGATTCAAAGAGATTGAGATGCCAGCTCCTTTCATTCAGTCAGTAGCTTCAAACATTTCTGGACGTTTTTCAATGGCAAAAATCAATGAATATTGTAAATGCACAAACAGTAATATCTCCACATTGCAAGGTGCAATTCTGAAATTTTTTGCTTTTTCCTGCTAATCCTAGCATGATAAAGAAGATTCAAAGAGAGTGAGATGCCAGCTCCTTTCATTCAGTCAGTAGCTTCAAACATTTCTGGACGTTTTTCAATGGCAAAAATCAATGAATATTGTAAATGCACAAACAGTAATATCTCCACATTGCAACGTGCAATTCTGAAATTTTTTGCTTTTTCCTGCTCCTCTTAGCATGATAAAGAAGATTCAAAGAGAGTGAGATGCCAGCTCTTTTCATTCAGTCAGTAGCTTCAAACATTTCTGGTATATGAATAACATGATGTTTTTCAATGGCAAAAATCAATGAATATTGTAAATGCACAAACAGTAATTTCTCCGCATTGCAAGGTGCAATTCTGAAATTTTTTGCTTTTTCCTGCTAATCCTAGCATGATAAAGAAGATTCAAAGAGAGTGAGATGCCATCTCCTTTCATTCAGTCAGTAGCTTCAAACATTTCTGGACGTTTTTCAATGGCAAAAATCAATGAATATTGTAAATGCACAAACAGTAATATCTCCACATTGCAACGTGCAATTCTGAAATTTTTTGCTTTTTCCTGCTCCTCTTAGCATGATAAAGAAGATTCAAAGAGAGTGAGATGCCAGCTCTTTTCATTCAGTCAGTAGCTTCAAACATTTCTGGTATATGAATAACATGATGTTTTTCAATGGCAAAAATCAATGAATATTGTAAATGCACAAACAGTAATTTCTCCGCATTGCAAGGTGCAATTCTGAAATTTTTTGCTTTTTCCTGCTAATCCTAGCATGATAAAGAAGATTCAAAGAGAGTGAGATGCCAGCTCCTTTCATTCAGTCAGTAGCTTTAAACATTTCTGGACGTTTTTCAATGGCAAAAATCAATGAATATTGTAAATGCACAAACAGTAATATCTCCACATTGCAAGGTGCAATTCTGAAATTTTTTGCTTTTTCCTGCTCCTCTTAGCATGATAAAGAAGATTCAAAGAGAGTGAGATGCCAGCTCTTTTCATTCAGTCAGTAGCTTCAAACATCTCTGGTATATGAATAACATGATGTTTTTCATAGGCAAAAATCAATGAATATTGTAAATGCACAAACAGTAATTTCTCCGCATTGCAAGGTGCAATTCTGAAATTTTTTGCTTTTTCCTGCTAATCCTAGCATGATAAAGAAGATTCAAAGAGATTGAGATGCCAGCTCCTTTCATTCAGTCAGTAGCTTCAAACATTTCTGGACGTTTTTCAATGGCAAAAATCAATGAATATTGTAAATGCACAAACAGTAATATCTCCACATTGCAAGGTGCAATTCTGAAATTTTTTGCTTTTTCCTGCTAATCCTAGCATGATAAAGAAGATTCAAAGAGAGTGAGATGCCAGCTCCTTTCATTCAGTCAGTAGCTTCAAACATTTCTGGACGTTTTTCAATGGCAAAAATCAATGAATATTGTAAATGCACAAACAGTAATATCTCCACATTGCAACGTGCAATTCTGAAATTTTTTGCTTTTTCCTGCTCCTCTTAGCATGATAAAGAAGATTCAAAGAGAGTGAGATGCCAGCTCTTTTCATTCAGTCAGTAGCTTCAAACATTTCTGGTATATGAATAACATGATGTTTTTCAATGGCAAAAATCAATGAATATTGTAAATGCACAAACAGTAATTTCTCCGCATTGCAAGGTGCAATTCTGAAATTTTTTGCTTTTTCCTGCTAAGCCTAGCATGATAAAGAAGATTCAAAGAGAGTGAGATGCCAGCTCCTTTCATTCAGTCAGTAGCTTCAAACATTTCTGGACGTTTTTCAATGGCAAAAATCAATGAATATTGTAAATGCACAAACAGTAATATCTCCACATTGCAAGGTGCAATTCTGAAATTTTTTGCTTTTTCCTGCTAATCCTGGCATGATAAAGAAGATTCAAAGAGAGTGAGATGCCAGCTGTTTTCATTCAGTCAGTAGCTTCAAACATTTCTGGTATATGAATAACATGATGTTTTTCAATGGCAAAAATCAATGAATATTGTAAATGCACAAACAGTAATTTCTCCGCATTGCAAGGTGCAATTCTGAAATTTTTTGCTTTTTCCTGCTAATCCTAGCATGATAAAGAAGATTCAAAGAGAGTGAGATGCCAGCTCCTTTCATTCAGTCAGTAGCTTCAAACATTTCTGGACGTTTTTCAATGGCAAAAATCAATGAATATTGTAAATGCACAAACAGTAATATCTCCACATTGCAACGTGCAATTCTGAAATTTTTTGCTTTTTCCTGCTCCTCTTAGCATGATAAAGAAGATTCAAAGAGAGTGAGATGCCAGCTCTTTTCATTCAGTCAGTAGCTTCAAACATTTCTGGTATATGAATAACAAGGTTTTTCAATGGCAAAAATCAATGAATATTGTAAATGCACAAACAGTAATTTCTCCGCATTGCAAGGTGCAATTCTGAAATTTTTTGCTTTTTCCTGCTAATCCTAGCATGATAAAGAAGATTCAAAGAGAGTGAGATGCCAGCTCCTTTCATTCAGTCAGTAGCTTCAAACATTTCTGGACGTTTTTCAATGGCAAAAATCAATGAATATTGTAAATGCACAAACAGTAATATCTCCACATTGCAACGTGCAATTCTGAAATTTTTTGCTTTTTCCTGCTCCTCTTAGCATGATAAAGAAGATTCAAAGAGAGTGAGATGCCAGCTCTTTTCATTCAGTCAGTAGCTTCAAACATTTCTGGTATATGAATAACATGATGTTTTTCAATGGCAAAAATCAATGAATATTGTAAATGCACAAACAGTAATTTCTCCGCATTGCAAGGTGCAATTCTGAAATTTTTTGCTTTTTCCTGCTAATCCTAGCATGATAAAGAAGATTCAAAGAGAGTGAGATGCCAGCTCCTTTCATTCAGTCAGTAGCTTCAAACATTTCTGGACGTTTTTCATTGGCAAAAATCACTGAATATTGTAAATGCACAAACAGTAATATCTCCACATTGCAAGGTGCAATTCTGAAATTTTTTGCTTTTTCCTGCTAATCCTGGCATGATAAAGAAGATTCAAAGAGAGTGAGATGCCAGCTCTTTTCATTCAGTCAGTAGCTTCAAACATTTCTGGTATATGAATAACATGATGTTTTTCAATGGCAAAAATCAATGAATATTGTAAATGCACAAACAGTAATTTCTCCGCATTGAAGGTGCAATTCTGAAATTTTTTGCTTTTTCCTGCTAATCCTAGCATGATAAAGAAGATTCAAAGAGAGTGAGATGCCAGCTCCTTTCATTCAGTCAGTAGCTTCAACCATTTCTGGACGTTTTTCAATGGCAAAAATCAATGAATATTGTAAATGCACAAACAGTAATATCTCCACATTGCAACGTGCAATTCTGAAATTTTTTGCTTTTTCCTGCTCCTCTTAGCATGATAAAGAAGATTCAAAGAGAGTGAGGTGCCAGCTCTTTTCATTCAGTCAGTAGCTTCAAACATTTCTGGTATATGAATAACATGATGTTTTTCAATGGCAAAAATCAATGAATATTGTAAATGCACAAACAGTAATTTCTCCGAATTGCAAGGTGCAATTCTGAAATTTTTTGCTTTTTCCTGCTAATCCTAGCATGATAAAGAAGATTCAAAGAGAGTGAGATGCCAGCTCCTTTCATTCAGTCAGTAGCTTCAAACATTTCTGGACGTTTTTCAATGGCAAAAATCAATGAATATTGTAAATGCACAAACAGTAATATCTCCACATTGCAACGTGCAATTCTGAAATTTTTTGCTTTTTCCTGCTCCTCTTAGCATGATAAAGAAGATTCAAAGAGAGTGAGATGCCAGCTCTTTTCATTCAGTCAGTAGCTTCAAACATTTCTGGTATATGAATAACATGATGTTTTTCAATGGCAAAAATCAATGAATATTGTAAATGCACAAACAGTAATTTCTCCGCATTGCAAGGTGCAATTCTGAAATTTTTTGCTTTTTCCTGCTAATCCTAGCATGATAAAGAAGATTCAAAGAGAGTGAGATGCCAGCTCCTTTCATTCAGTCAGTAGTTTTAAACATTTCTGGACGTTTTTCAATGGCAAAAATCAATGAATATTGTAAAGGCACAAACAGTAATATCTCCACATTGCAAGGTGTAATTCTGAAATTTTTTGCTTTTTCCTGCTCCTCTTAGCATGATAAAGAAGATTCAAAGAGAGTGAGATGCCAGCTCTTTTCATTCAGTCAGTAGCTTCAAACATCTCTGGTATATGAATAACATGATGTTTTTCAATGGCAAAAATCAATGAATATTGTAAATGCACAAACAGTAATTTCTCCGCATTGCAAGGTGCAATTCTGAAATTTTTTGCTTTTTCCTGCTAATCCTAGCATGATAAAGAAGATTCAAAGAGATTGAGATGCCAGCTCCTTTCATTCAGTCAGTAGCTCCAAACATTTCTGGACGTTTTTCAATGGCAAAAATCAATGAATATTGTAAATGCACAAAAAGTAATATCTCCACATTGCAAGGTGCAATTCTGAAATTTTTTGCTTTTTACTGCTAATCCTAGCATGATAAAGAAGATTCAAAGAGAGTGAGATGCCAGCTCCTTTCATTCAGTCAGTAGCTTCAAACATTTCTGGACGTTTTTCAATGTCAAAACTCAATGAATATTGTAAATGCACAAACAGTAATATCTCCACATTGCAACGTGCAATTCTGAAATTTTTTGCTTTTTCCTGCTCCCCTTAGCATGATAAAGAAGATTCAAAGAGAGTGAGATGCCAGCTCTTTTCATTCAGTCAGTAGCTTCAAACATTTCTGGTATATGAATAACATGATGTTTTTCAATGGCAAAAATCAATGAATATTGTAAATGCACAAACAGTAATTTCTCCGCATTGCAAGGTGCAATTCTGAAATTTTTTGCTTTTTCCTGCTAATCCTAGCATGATAAAGAAGATTCAAAGAGAGGGAGATGCCAGCTCCTTTCATTCAGTCAGTAGCTTCAAACATTTCTGGACGTTTTTCAATGGCAAAAATCAATGAATATTGTAAATGCACAAACAGTAATATCTCCACATTGCAAGGTGCAATTCTGAAATTTTTTGCTTTTTCCTGCTCCTCTTAGCATGATAAAGAAGATTCAAAGAGAGTGAGATGCCAGCTCTTTTCATTCAGTCAGTAGCTTCAAACATTTCTGGTATATGAATAACATGATGTTTTTCAATGGCAAAAATCAATGAATATTGTAAATGCACAAACAGTAATTTCTCCGCATTGCAAGGTGCAATTCTGAAATTTTTTGCTTTTTCCTGCTAATCCTGGCATGATAAAGAAGATTCAAAGAGAGTGAGATGCCAGCTTCTTTCATTCAGTCAGTAGCTTCAAACATTTCTGGACGTTTTTCAATGGCAAAAATCAATGAATATTGTAAATGCACAAACAGTAATATCTCCACATTGCAAGGTGCAATTCTGAAATTTTTTGCTTTTTCCTGCTAATCCTGGCATGATAAAGAAGATTCAAAGAGAGTGAGATGCCAGCTCTTTTCATTCAGTCAGTAGCTTCAAACATTTCTGGTATATGAATAACATGATGTTTTTCAATGGCAAAAATCAATGAATATTGTAAATGCACAAACAGTAATTTCTCCGCATTGCAAGGTGCAATTCTGAAATTTTTTGCTTTTTCCTGCTAATCCTAGCATGATAAAGAAGATTCAAAGAGAGTGAGATGCCAGCTCCTTTCATTCAGTCAGTAGCTTCAAACATTTCTGGACGTTTTTCAATGGCAAAAATCAATGAATATTGTAAATGCACAAACAGTAATATCTCCACATTGCAACGTGCAATTCTGAAATTTTTTGCTTTTTCCTGCTCCTCTTAGCATGATAAAGAAGATTCAAAGAGAGTGAGATGCCAGCTCTTTTCATTCAGTCAGTAGCTTCAAACATTTCTGGTATATGAATAACATGATGTTTTTCAATGGCAAAAATCAATGAATATTGTAAATGCACAAACAGTAATTTCTCCGCATTGCAAGGTGCAATTCTGAAATTTTTTTCTTTTTCCTGCTAATCATAGCATGATAAAGAAGATTCAAAGAGAGTGAGATGCCAGCTCCTTTCATTCAGTCAGTAGCTTCAAACATTTCTGGACGTTTTTCAATGGCAAAAATCAATGAATATTGTAAATGCACAAACAGTAATTTCTCCGCATTGCAAGGTGCAATTCTGAAATTTTTTGCTTTTTCCTGCTAATCATAGCATGATAAAGAAGATTCAAAGAGAGTGAGATGCCAGCTCCTTTCATTCAGTCAATAGCTTCAAACATTTCTGGACGTTTTTCAATGGCAAAAATCAATGAATATTGTAAATGCACAAACAGTAATATCTCCACATTGCAACGTGCAATTCTGAAATTTTTTGCTTTTTCCTGCTCCTCTTAGCATGATAAAGAAGATTCAAAGAGAGTGAGACGCCAGCTCCTTTCATTCAGTCAGTAGCTTCAAACATTTCTGGACGTTTTTCAATGGCAAAAATCAATGAATATTGTAAATGCACAAACAGTAATATCTCCACATTGCAAGGTGCAATTCTGAAATTTTTTGCTTTTTCCTGATAATCCTGGCATGATAAAGAAGATTCAAAGAGAGTGAGATGCCAGCTCTTTTCATTCAGTCAGTAGCTTCAAACATTTCTGGTATATGAATAACATGATGTTTTTCAATGGCAAAAATCAATGAATATTGTAAATGCACAAACAGTAATTTCTCCGCATTGCAAGGTGCAATTCTGAATTTTTTTGCTTTTTCCTGCTAATCCTAGCATGATAAAGAAGATTCAAAGAGAGTGAGATGCCAGCTCCTTTCATTCAGTCAGTAGCTTTAAACATTTCTGGACGTTTTTCAATGGCAAAAATCAATGAATATTGTAAATGCACAAACAGTAATATCTCCACATTGCAAGGTGCAATTCTGAAATTTTTTGCTTTTTCCTGCTCCTCTTAGCATGATAAAGAAGATTCAAAGAGAGTGAGATGCCAGCTCTTTTCATTCAGTCAGTAGCTTCAAACATCTCTGGTATATGAATAACATGATGTTTTTCAATGGCAAAAATCAATGAATATTGTAAATGCACAAACAGTAATTTCTCCGCATTGCAAGGTGCAATTCTGAAATTTTTTGCTTTTTCCTGCTAATCCTAGCATGATAAAGAAGATTCAAAGAGATTGAGATGCCAGCTCCTTTCATTCAGTCAGTAGCTTCAAACATTTCTGGACGTTTTTCAATGGCAAAAATCAATGAATATTGTAAATGCACAAACAGTAATATCTCCACATTGCAAGGTGCAATTCTGAAATTTTTTCCTTTTTCCTGCTAATCCTAGCATGATAAAGAAGATTCAAAGAGAGTGAGATGCCAGCTCCTTTCATTCAGTCAGTAGCTTCAAACATTTCTGGACGGTTTTCAATGGCAAAAATCAATGAATATTGTAAATGCACAAACAGTAATATCTCCACATTGCAACGTGCAATTCTGAATTTTTTTGCTTTTTCCTGCTCCTCTTAGCATGATAAAGAAGATTCAAAGAGAGTGAGATGCCAGCTCTTTTCATTCAGTCAGTAGCTTCAAACATTTCTGGTATATGAATAACATGATGTTTTTCAATGGCAAAAATCAATGAATATTGTAAATGCACAAACAGTAATTTCTCCGCATTGCAAGGTGCAATTCTGAAATTTTTTGATTTTTCCTGCTAATCCTAGCATGATAAAGAAGATTCAAAGAGAGTGAGATGCCAGCTCCTTTCATTCAGTCAGTAGCTTCAAACATTTCTGGACGTTTTTCAATGGCAAAAATCAATGAATATTGTAAATGCACAAACAGTAATATCTCCACATTGCAACGTGCAATTCTGAAATTTTTTGCTTTTTCCTGCTCCTCTTAGCATGATAAAGAAGATTCAAAGAGAGTGAGATGCCAGCTCTTTTCATTCAGTCAGTAGCTTCAAACATTTCTGGTATATGAATAACATGATGTTTTTCAATGGCAAAAATCAATGAATATTGTAAATGCACAAACAGTAATTTCTCCGCATTGCAAGGTGCAATTCTGAAATTTTTTGCTTTTTCCTGCTAATCCTAGCATGATAAAGAAGATTAAAAGAGATTGAGATGCCAGCTCCTTTCATTCAGTCAGTAGCTTCAAACATTTCTGGACGTTTTTCAATGGCAAAAATCAATGAATATTGTAAATGCACAATCAGTAATATCTCCACATTGCAAGGTGCAATTCTGAAATTTTTTGCTTTTTCCTGCTCCTCTTAGCATGATAAAGAAGATTCAAAGAGAGTGAGATGCCAGCTCTTTTCATTCAGTCAGTAGCTTCAAACATTTCTGGTATATGAATAACATGATGTTTTTCAATGGCAAAAATCAATGAATATTGTAAATGCACAAACAGTAATTTCTCCGCATTGTAAGGTGCAATTCTGAAATTTTTTGCTTTTTTTTGCTAATTCTAGCATGATAAAGAAGATTCAAAGAGATTGAGATGCCAGCTCCTTTCATTCAGTCAGTAGCTTCAAACATTTCTGGACGTTTTTCAATGGCAAAAATCAATGAATATTGTAAATGCACAAACAGTAATATCTCCACATTGCAAGGTGCAATTCTGAAATTTTTTGCTTTTTCCTGCTAATCCTAGCATGATAAAGAAGATTCAAAGAGAGTGAGATGCCAGCTCCTTTCATTCAGTCAGTAGCTTCAAACATTTCTGGACGGTTTTCAATGGCAAAAATCAATGAATATTGTAAATGCACAAACAGTAATATCTCCACATTGCAACGTGCAATTCTGAAATTTTTTGCTTTTTACTGCTAATCATGGCATGATAAAGAAGATTCAAAGAGAGTGAGATGCCAGCTCTTTTCATTCAGTCAGTAGCTTCAAACATTTCTGGTATATGAATAACATGATGTTTTTCAATGGCAAAAATCAATGAATATTGTAAATGCACAAATAGTAATTTCTCCGCATTGCAAGGTGCAATTCTGAAATTTTTTGCTTTTTCCTGCTAATCCTAGCATGATAAAGAAGATTCAAAGAGAGTGAGATGCCAGCTCCTTTCATTCAGTCAGTAGCTTCAAACATTTCTGGACGTTTTTCAATGGCAAAAATCAATGAATATTGTAAATGCACAAACAGTAATATCTCCACATTGCAAGGTGCAATTCTGAAATTTTTTGCTTTTTCCTGCTCCTCTTAGCATGATAAAGAAGATTCAAAGAGAGTGAGATGCCAGCTCTTTTCATTCAGTCAGTAGCTTCAAACATTTCTGGTATATGAATAACATGATGTTTTTCAATGGCAAAAATCAATGAATATTGTAAATGCACAAACAGTAATTTCTCCGCATTGCAAGGTGCAATTCTGAAATTTTTTGCTTTTTCCTGCTAATCCTAGCATGATAAAGAAGATTCAAAGAGAGTGAGATGCCAGCTCCTTTCATTCAGTCAGTAGCTTCAAACATTTCTGGACGTTTTTCAATGGCAAAAATCAATGAATATTGTAAATGAACAAACAGTAATATCTCCACATTGCAAGGTGCAATTCTGAAATTTTTTGCTTTTTCCTGCTAATCCTGGCATGATAAAGAAGATTCAAAGAGAGTGAGATGCCAGCTCTTTTCATTCAGTCAGTAGCTTCAAACATTTCTGGTATATGAATAACATGATGTTTTTCAATGGCAAAAATCAATGAATATTGTAAATGCACAAACAGTAATTTCTCCGCATTGCAAGGTGCAATTCTGAAATTTTTTGCTTTTTCCTGCTAATCCTAGCATGATAAAGAAGATTCAAAGAGAGTGAGATGCCAGCTCCTTTCATTCAGTCAGTAGCTTCAAACATTTCTGGACGTTTTTCAATGGCAAAAATCAATGAATATTGTAAATGCACAAACAGTAATATCTCCACATTGCAAGGTGCAATTCTGAAATTTTTTGCTTTTTCCTGCTAATCCTAGCATGATAAAGAAGATTCAAAGAGAGTGAGATGCCAGCTCCTTTCATTCAGTCAGTAGCTTCAAACATTTCTGGACGGTTTTCAATGGCAAAAATCAATGAATATTGTAAATGCACAAACAGTAATATCTCCACATTGCAAGGTGCAATTCTGAAATTTTTTGCTTTTTCCTGCTCCTCTTAGCATGATAAAGAAGATTCAAAGAGAGTGAGATGCCAGCTCTTTTCATTCAGTCAGTAGCTTCAAACATTTCTGGTATATGAATAACATGATGTTTTTCAATGGCAAAAATCAATGAATATTGTAAATGCACAAACAGTAATTTCTCCGCATTGCAAGGTGCAATTCTGAAATTTTTTGCTTTTTCCTGCTAATCCTAGCATGATAAAGAAGATTCAAAGAGAGTGAGATGCCAGCTCCTTTCATTCAGTCAGTAGCTTCAAACATTTCTGGACGTTTTTCAATGGCAAAAATCAATGAATATTGTAAATGCACAAACAGTAATATCTCCACATTGCAAGGTGCAATTCTGAAATTTTTTGCTTTTTCCTGCTAATCCTGGCATGATAAAGAAGATTCAAAGAGAGTGAGATGCCAGCTCTTTTCATTCAGTCAGTAGCTTCAAACATTTCTGGTATATGAATAACATGATGTTTTTCAATGGCAAAAATCAATGAATATTGTAAATGCACAAACAGTAATTTCTCCGCATTGCAAGGTGCAATTCTGAAATTTTTTGCTTTTTCCTGCTAATCCTAGCATGATAAAGAAGATTCAAAGAGAGTGAGATGCCAGCTCCTTTCATTCAGTCAGTAGCTTCAAACATTTCTGGACGTTTTTCAATGGCAAAAATCAATGAATATTGTAAATGCACAAACAGTAATATCTCCACATTGCAAGGTGCAATTCTGAAATTTTTTGCTTTTTCCTGCTCCTCTTAGCATGATAAAGAAGATTCAAAGAGAGTGAGATGCCAGCTCTTTTCATTCAGTCAGTAGCTTCAAACATTTCTGGTATATGAATAACATGATGTTTTTCAATGGCAAAAATCAATGAATATTGCAAATGCACAAACAGTAATTTCTCCGCATTGCAAGGTGCAATTCTGAAATTTTTTGCTTTTTCCTGCTAATCCTAGCATGATAAAGAAGATTCAAAGAGAGTGAGATGCCAGCTCCTTTCATTCAGTCAGTAGCTTCAAACATTTCTGGACGTTTTTCAATGGCAAAAATCAATGAATATTGTAAATGCACAAACAGTAATATCTCCACATTGCAATGTGCAATTCTGAAATTTTTTGCTTTTTCCTGCTAATCCTGGCATGATAAAGAAGATTCAAAGAGAGTGAGATGCCAGCTCTTTTCATTCAGTCAGTAGCTTCAAACATTTCTGGTATATGAATAACATGATGTTTTTCAATTGCAAAAATCAATGAATATTGTAAATGCACAAACAGTAATTTCTCCGCATTGCAAGGTGCAATTCTGAAATTTTTTGCTTTTTCCTGCTAATCCTAGCATGATAAAGAAGATTCAAAGAGAGTGAGATGCCAGCTCCTTTCATTCAGTCAGTAGCTTCAAACATTTCTGGACGTTTTTCAATGGCAAAAATCAATGAATATTGTAAATGCACAAACAGTAATATCTCCACATTGCAAGGTGCAATTCTGAAATTTTTTGCTTTTTCCTGCTCCTCTTAGCATGATGAAGAAGATTCAAAGAGAGTGAGATGCCAGCTCTTTTCATTCAGTCAGTAGCTTCAAACATTTCTGGTATATGAATAACATGATGTTTTTCAATGGCAAAAATCAATGAATATTGTAAATGCACAAACAGTAATTTCTCCGCATTGCAAGGTGCAATTCTGAAATTTTTTGCTTTTTCCTGCTAATCCTAGCATGATAAAGAAGATTCAAAGAGAGTGAGATGCCAGCTCCTTTCATTCAGTCAGTAGCTTCAAACATTTCTGGACGTTTTTCAATGGCAAAAATCAATGAATATTGTAAATGCACAAACAGTAATATCTCCACATTGCAAGGTGCAATTCTGAAATTTTTTGCTTTTTCCTGCTCCTCTTAGCATGATAAAGAAGATTCAAAGAGAGTGAGATGCCAGCTCTTTTCATTCAGTCAGTAGCTTCAAACATTTCTGGTATATGAATAACATGATGTTTTTCAATGGCAAAAATCAATGAATATTGTAAATGCACAAACAGTAATTTCTCCGCATTGCAAGGTGCAATTCTGAAATTTTTTGCTTTTTCCTGCTAATCCTAGCATGATAAAGAAGATTCAAAGAGAGTGAGATGCCAGCTCCTTTCATTCAGTCAGTAGCTTCAAACATTTCTGGACGTTTTTCAATGGCAAAAATCAATGAATATTGTAAATGCACAAACAGTAATATCTCCACATTGCAACGTGCAATTCTGAAATTTTTTGCTTTTTCCTGCTCCTCTTAGCATGATAAAGAAGATTCAAAGAGAGTGAGATGCCAGCTCTTTTCATTCAGTCAGTAGCTTCAAACATTTCTGGTATATGAATAACATGATGTTTTTCAATGGCAAAAATCAATGAATATTGTAAATGCACAAACAGTAATATCTCCACATTTCAACGTGCAATTCTGAAATTTTTTGCTTTTTCCTGCTAATCCTGGCATGATAAAGAAGATTCAAAGAGAGTGAGATGCCAGCTCTTTTCATTCAGTCAGTAGCTTCAAACATTTCTGGTATATGAATAACATGATGATTTTCAATGGCAAAAATCAATGAATATTGTAAATGCACAAACAGTAATTTCTCCGCATTGCAAGGTGCAATTCTGAAATTTTTTGCTTTTTCCTGCTAATCTTAGCATGATAAAGAAGATTCAAAGAGAGTGAGATGCCAGCTCCTTTCATTCAGTCAGTAGCTTCAAACATTTCTGGACGTTTTTCAATGGCAAAAATCAATGAATATTGTAAATGCACAAACAGTAATATCTCCACATTGCAAGGTGCAATTCTAAAATTTTTTGCTTTTTCCTGCTAATCCTAGCATGATAAAGAAGATTCAAAGAGAGTGAGATGCCAGCTCCTTTCATTCAGTCAGTAGCTTCAAACATTTCTGGACGGTTTTCAATGGCAAAAATCAATGAATATTGTAAATGCACAAACAGTTATATCTCCACATTGCAACGTGCAATTCTGAAATTTTTTGCTTTTTCCTGCTAATCCTGGCATGATAAAGAAGATTCAAAGAGAGTGAGATGCCAGCTCTTTTCATTCAGTCAGTAGCTTCAAACATTTCTGGTATATGAATAACATGGTTTTTCAATGGCAAAAATCAATGAATATTGTAAATGCACAAACAGTAATTTCTCCGCATTGCAAGGTGCAATTCTGAAATTTTTTGCTTTTTCCTGCTAATCCTAGCATGATAAAGAAGATTCAAAGAGAGTGAGATGCCAGCTCCTTTCATTCAGTCAGTAGCTTCAAACATTTCTGGACGTTTTTCAATGGCAAAAATCAATGAATATTGTAAATGCACAAACAGTAATATCTCCACATTGCAAGGTGCAATTCTGAAATTTTTTGCTTTTTCCTGCTCCTCTTCGCATGATAAAGAAGATTCAAAGAGAGTGAGATGCCAGCTCTTTTCATTCAGTCAGTAGCTTCAAACATTTCTGGTATATGAATAACATGATGTTTTTAAATGCAAAAATCAATGAATATTGTAAATGCACAAACAGTAATTTCTCCGCATTGCAAGGTGCAATTCTGAAATTTTTTGCTTTTTCCTGCTAATCCTAGCATGATAAAGAAGATTCAAAGAGAGTGAGATGCCAGCTCCTTTCATTCAGTCAGTAGCTTCAAACATTTCTGGACGTTTTTCAATGGCAAAAATCAATGAATATTGTAAATGCACAAACAGTAATATCTCCACATTGCAAGGTGCAATTCTGAAATTTTTTGCTTTTTCCTGCTAATCCTGGCATGATAAAGAAGATTCAAAGAGAGTGAGATGCCAGCTCTTTTCATTCAGTCAGTAGCTTCAAACATTTCTGGTATATGAATAACATGATGTTTTTCAATGGCAAAAATCAATGAATATTGTAAATGCACAAACAGTAATTTCTCCGCATTGCAAGGTGCAATTCTGAAATTTTTTGCTTTTTCCTGCTAATCCTAGCATGATAAAGAAGATTCAAAGAGAGTGAGATGCCAGCTCCTTTCATTCAGTCAGTAGCTTCAAACATTTCTGGACGTTTTTCAATGGCAAAAATCAATGAATATTGTAAATGCACAAACAGTAATATCTCCACATTGCAACGTGCAATTCTGAAATTTTTTGCTTTTTCCTGCTCCTCTTAGCATGATAAAGAAGATTCAAAGAGAGTGAGATGCCAGCTCTTTTCATTCAGTCAGTAGCTTCAAACATTTCTGGTATATGAATAACATGATGTTTTTCAATGGCAAAAATCTATGAATATTGTAAATGCACAAACAGTAATTTCTCCGCATTGCAAGGTGCAATTCTGAAATTTTTTGCTTTTTCCTGCTCCTCTTAGCATGATAAAGAAGATTCAAAGAGAGAGAGATGCCAGCTCCTTTCATTCAGTCAGTAGCTTCAAACATTTCTGGACGTTTTTCAATGGCAAAAATCAATGAATATTGTAAATGCACAAACAGTAATATCTCCACATTGCAACGTGCAATTCTGAAATTTTTTGCTTTTTCCTGCTCCTCTTAGCATGATAAAGAAGATTCAAAGAGAGTGAGATGCCAGCTCTTTTCATTCAGTCAGTAGCTTCAAACATTTCTGGTATATGAATAACATGATGTTTTTCAATGGCAAAAATCAATGAATATTGTAAATGCACAAACAGTAATTTCTCCGCATTGCAAGGTGCAATTCTGAAATTTTTTGCTTTTTCCTGCTAATCCTAGCATGATAAAGAAGATTCAAAGAGAGTGAGATGCCAGCTCCTTTCATTCAGTCAGTAGCTTCAAACATTTCTGGACGTTTTTCAATGGCAAAAATCAATGAATATTGTAAATGCACAAACAGTAATATCTCCACATTGCAAGGTGCAATTCTGAAATTTTTTGCTTTTTCCTGCTAATCCTAGCATGATAAAGAAGATTCAAAGAGAGTGAGATGCCAGCTCCTTTCATTCAGTCAGTAGCTTCAAACATTTCTGGACGGTTTTCAATGGCAAAAATCAATGAATATTGTAAATGCACAAACAGTAATATCTCCACATTGCAACGTGCAATTCTGAAATTTTTTGCTTTTTCCTGCTAATCCTGGCATGATAAAGAAGATTCAAAGAGAGTGAGATGCCAGCTCTTTTCATTCAGTCAGTAGCTTCAAACATTTCTGGTATATGAATAACATGGTTTTTCAATGGCAAAAATCAATGAATATTGTAAATGCACAAACAGTAATTTCTCCGCATTGCAAGGTGCAATTCTGAAATTTTTTGCTTTTTCCTGCTAATCCTAGCATGATAAAGAAGATTCAAAGAGAGTGAGATGCCAGCTCCTTTCATTCAGTCAGTAGCTGCAAACATTTCTGGACGTTTTTCAATGGCAAAAATCAATGAATATTGTAAATGCACAAACAGTAATATCTCCACATTGCAAGGTGCAATTCTGAAATTTTTTGCTTTTTCCTGCTCCTCTTCGCATGATAAAGAAGATTCAAAGAGAGTGAGATGCCAGCTCTTTTCATTCAGTCAGTAGCTTCAAACATTTCTGGTATATGAATAACATGATGTTTTTCAATGGCAAAAATCAATGAATATTGTAAATGCACAAACAGTAATTTCTCCGCATTGCAAGGTGCAATTCTGAAATTTTTTGCTTTTTCCTGCTAATCCTAGCATGATAAAGAAGATTCAAAGAGAGTGAGATGCCAGCTCCTTTCATTCAGTCAGTAGCTTCAAACATTTCTGGACGTTTTTCAATGGCAAAAATCAATGAATATTGTAAATGCACAAACAGTAATATCTCCACATTGCAAGGTGCAATTCTGAAATTTTTTGCTTTTTCCTGCTAATCCTGGCATGATAAAGAAGATTCAAAGAGAGTGAGATGCCAGCTCTTTTCATTCAGTCAGTAGCTTCAAACATTTCTGGTATATGAATAACATGATGTTTTTCAATGGCAAAAATCAATGAATATTGTAAATGCACAAACAGTAATTTCTCCGCATTGCAAGGTGCAATTCTGAAATTTTTTGCTTTTTCCTGCTAATCCTAGCATGATAAAGAAGATTCAAAGAGAGTGAGATGCCAGCTCCTTTCATTCAGTCAGTAGCTTCAAACATTTCTGGACGTTTTTCAATGGCAAAAATCAATGAATATTCTATATGCACAAACAGTAATATCTCCACATTGCAACGTGCAATTCTGAAATTTTTTGCTTTTTCCTGCTCCTCTTAGCATGATAAAGAAGATTCAAAGAGAGTGAGATGCCAGCTCTTTTCATTCAGTCAGTAGCTTCAAACATTTCTGGTATATGAATAACATGATGTTTTTCAATGGCAAAAATCAATGAATATTGTAAATGCACAAACAGTAATTTCTCCGCATTGCAAGCTGCAATTCTGAAATTTTTTGCTTTTTCCTGCTAATCCTAGCATGATAAAGAAGATTAAAAGAGATTGAGATGCCAGCTCCTTTCATTCAGTCAGTAGCTTCAAACATTTCTGGACGTTTTTCAATGGCAAAAATCAATGAATATTGTAAATGCACAATCAGTAATATCTCCACATTGCAAGGTGCAATTCTGAAATTTTTTGCTTTTTCCTGCTCCTCTTAGCATGATAAAGAAGATTCAAAGAGAGTGAGATGCCAGCTCTTTTCATTCAGTCAGTAGCTTCAAACATTTCTGGTATATGAATAACATGATGTTTTTCAATGGCAAAAATCAATGAATATTGTAAATGCACAAACAGTAATTTCTCCGCATTGTAAGGTGCAATTCTGAAATTTTTTGCTTTTTCCTGCTAATCCTAGCATGATAAAGAAGATTCAAAGAGATTGAGATGCCAGCTCCTTTCATTCAGTCAGTAGCTTCAAACATTTCTGGACGTTTTTCAATGGCAAAAATCAATGAATATTGTAAATGCACAAACAGTAATATCTCCACATTGCAAGGTGCAATTCTGAAATTTTTTGCTTTTTCCTGCTAATCCTAGCATGATAAAGAAGATTCAAAGAGAGTGAGATGCCAGCTCCTTTCATTCAGTCAGTAGCTTCAAACATTTCTGGACTTTTTTCAATGGCAAAAATCAATGAATATTGTAAATGCACAAACAGTAATATTTCCACATTGCAAGGTGCAATTCTGAAATTTTTTGCTTTTTCCTGCTCCTCTTAGCATGATAAAGAAGATTCAAAGAGAGTGAGATGCCAGCTCTTTTCATTCAGTCAGTAGCTTCAAACATTTCTGGTATATGAATAACATGATGTTTTTCAATGGCAAAAATCAATGAATATTGTAAATGCACAAACAGTAATTTCTCCGCATTGCAAGGTGCAATTCTGAAATTTTTTGCTTTTTCCTGCTAATCCTAGCATGATAAAGAAGATTGAATGAGAGTGAGATGCCAGCTCCTTTCATTCAGTCAGTAGCTTCAAACATTTCTGGACGTTTTTCAATGGCAAAAATCAATGAATATTGTAAATGCACAAACAGTAATATCTCCACATTGCAAGGTGCAATTCTGAAATTTTTTGCTTTTTCCTGCTCCTCTTAGCATGATAAAGAAGATTCAAAGAGAGTGAGATGCCAGCTCTTTTCATTCAGTCAGTAGCTTCAAACATTTCTGGTATATGAATAACATGATGTTTTTCAATGGCAAAAATCAATGAATATTGTAAATGCACAAACAGTAATTTCTCCGCATTGCAAGGTGCAATTCTGAAATTTTTTGCTTTTTCCTGCTAATCCTAGCATGATAAAGAAGAATCAAAGAGAGTGAGATGCCAGCTCCTTTCATTCAGTCAGTAGCTTCAAACATTTCTGGACGTTTTTCAATGGCAAAAATCAATGAATATTGTAAATGCACAAACAGTAATATCTCCACATTGCAACGTGCAATTCTGAAATTTTTTGCTTTTTCCTGCTCCTCTTAGCATGATAAAGAAGATTCAAAGAGAGTGAGATGCCAGCTCTTTTCATTCAGTCAGTAGCTTCAAACATTTCTGGTATATGAATAACATGATGTTTTTCAATGGCAAAAATCAATGAATATTGTATATGCACAAACAGTAATTTCTCCGCATTGCAAGGTGCAATTCTGAAATTTTTTGCTTTTTCCTGCTAATCCTAGCATGATAAAGAAGATTCAAAGAGAGTGAGATGCCAGCTCCTTTCATTCAGTCAGTAGCTTCAAACATTTCTGGACATTTTTCAATGGCAAAAATCAATGAATATTGTAAATGCACAAACAGTAATATCTCCACATTGCAAGGTGCAATTCTGAAATTTTTTGCTTTTTCCTGCTAATCCTAGCATGATAAAGAAGATTCAAAGAGAGTGAGATGCCAGCTCCTTTCATTCAGTCAGTAGCTTCAAACATTTCTGGACGGTTTTCAATGGCAAAAATCAATGAATATTGTAAATGCACAAACAGTAATATTTCCACATTGCAACGTGCAATTCTGAAATTTTTTGCTTTTTCCTGCTAATCCTGGCATGATAAAGAAGATTCAAAGAGAGTGAGATGCCAGCTCTTTTCATTCAGTCAGTAGCTTCAAACATTTCTGGTATATGAATAACATGGTTTTTCAATGGCAAAAATCAATGAATATTGTAAATGCACAAACAGTAATTTCTCCGCATTGCAAGGTGCAATTCTGAAATTTTTTGCTTTTTCCTGCTAATCCTAGCATGATAAAGAAGATTCAAAGAGAGTGAGATGCCAGCTCCTTTCATTCAGTCAGTAGCTTCAAACATTTCTGGACGTTTTTCAATGGCAAAAATCAATGAATATTGTAAATGCACAAACAGTAATATCTCCACATTGCAAGGTGCAATTCTGAAATTTTTTGCTTTTTCCTGCTCCTCTTCGCATGATAAAGAAGACTCAAAGAGAGTGAGATGCCAGCTCTTTTCATTCAGTCAGTAGCTTCAAACATTTCTGGTATATGAATAACATGATGTTTTTCAATGGCAAAAATCAATGAATATTGTAAATGCACAAACAGTAATTTCTCCACATTGCAAGGTGCAATTCTGAAATTTTTTGCTTTTTCCTGCTAATCCTAGCATGATAAAGAAGATTCAAAGAGAGTGAGATGCCAGCTCCTTTCATTCAGTCAGTAGCTTCAAACATTTCTGGACGTTTTTCAATGGCAAAAATCAATGAATATTGTAAATGCACAAACAGTAATATCTCCACATTGCAAGGTGCAATTCTGAAATTTTTTGCTTTTTCCTGCTAATCCTGGCATGATAAAGAAGATTCAAAGAGAGTGAGATGCCAGCTCTTTTCATTCAGTCAGTAGCTTCAAACATTTCTGGTATATGAATAACATGATGTTTTTCAATGGCAAAAATCAATGAATATTGTAAATGCACAAACAGTAATTTCTCCGCATTGCAAGGTGCAATTCTGAAATTTTTTGCTTTTTCCTGCTAATCCTAGCATGATAAAGAAGATTCAAAGAGAGTGAGATGCCAGCTCCTTTCATTCAGTCAGTAGCTTCAAACATTTCTGGACGTTTTTCAATGGCAAAAATCAATGAATATTGTAAATGCACAAACAGTAATATCTCCACATTGCAACGTGCAATTCTGAAAATTTTTGCTTTTTCCTGCTCCTCTTAGCATGATAAAGAAGATTCAAAGAGAGTGAGATGCCAGCTCTTTTCATTCAGTCAGTAGCTTCAAACATTTCTGGTATATGAATAACATGATGTTTTTCAATGGCAAAAGTCTATGAATATTGTAAATGCACAAACAGTAATTTCTCCGCATTGCAAGGTGCAATTCTGAAATTTTTTGCTTTTTCCTGCTAATCCTAGCATGATAAAGAAGATTCAAAGAGAGTGAGATGCCAGCTCCTTTCATTCAGTCAGTAGCTTCAAACATTTCTGGACGTTTTTCAATGGCAAAAATCAATGAATATTGTAAATGCACAAACAGTAATATCTCCACATTGCAACGTGCAATTCTGAAATTTTTTGCTTTTTCCTGCTCCTCTTAGCATGATAAAGAAGATTCAAAGAGAGTGAGATGCCAGCTCTTTTCATTCAGTCAGTAGCTTCAAACATTTCTGGTATATGAATAACATGATGTTTTTCAATGGCAAAAATCAATGAATATTGTAAATGCACAAACAGTAATATCTCCACATTGCAACGTGCAATTCTGAAATTTTTTGCTTTTTCCTGCTAATCCTGGCATGATAAAGAAGATTCAAAGAGAGTGAGATGCCAGCTCTTTTCATTCAGTCAGTAGCTTCAAACATTTCTGGTATATGAATAACATGGTTTTTCAATGGCAAAAATCAATGAATATTGTAAATGCACAAACAGTAATTTCTCCACATTGCAAGGTGCAATTCTGAAATTTTTTGCTTTTTCCTGCTAATCCTAGCATGATAAAGAAGATTCAAAGAGAGTGAGATGCCAGCTCTTTTCATTCAGTCAGTAGCTTCAAACATTTCTGGTATATGAATAACATGATGTTTTTCAATGGCAAAAATCAATGAATATTGTAAATGCACAAACAGTAATTTCTCCGCATTGCAAGGTGCAATTCTGAAATTTTTTGCTTTTTCCTGCTAATCCTAGCATGATAAAGAAGATTCAAAGAGAGTGAGATGCCAGCTCCTTTCATTCAGTCAGTAGCTTCAAACATTTCTGGACGTTTTTCAATGGCAAAAATCAATGAATATTGTAAATGCACAAACAGTAATATCTCCACATTGCAAGGTGCAATTCTGAAATTTTTTGCTTTTTCCTGCTCCTCTTAGCATGATAAAGAAGATTCAAAGAGAGTGAGATGCCAGCTCTTTTCATTCAGTCAGTAGCTTCAAACATTTCTGGTATATGAATAACATGATGTTTTTCAATGGCAAAAATCAATGAATATTGTAAATGCACAAACAGTAATTTCTCCGCATTGCAAGGTGCAATTCTGAAATTTTTTGCTTTTTCCTGCTAATCCTAGCATGATAAAGAAGATTCAAAGAGAGTGAGATGCCAGCTCCTTTCATTCAGTCAGTAGCTTCAAACATTTCTGGACGTTTTTCAATGGCAAAAATCAATGAATATTGTAAATGCACAAACAGTAATATCTCCACATTGCAACGTGCAATTCTGAAATTTTTTGCTTTTTCCTGCTCCTCTTAGCATGATAAAGAAGATTCAAAGAGAGTGAGATGCCAGCTCTTTTCATTCAGTCAGTAGCTTCAAACATTTCTGGTATATGAATAACATGATGTTTTTCAATGGCAAAAATCAATGAATATTGTAAATGCACAAACAGTAATTTCTCCGCATTGCAATGTGCAATTCTGAAATTTTTTGCTTTTTCCTGCTAATGCTAGCATGATAAAGAAGATTCAAAGAGAGTGAGATGCCAGCTCCTTTCATTCAGTCAGTAGCTTTAAACATTTCTGGACGTTTTTCAATGGCAAAAATCAATGAATATTGTAAATGCACAAACAGTAATATCTCCACATTGCAAGGTGCAATTCTGAAATTTTTTGCTTTTTCCTGCTCCTCTTAGCATGATAAAGAAGATTCAAAGAGAGTGAGATGCCAGCTCTTTTCATTCAGTCAGTAGCTTCAAACATCTCTGGTATATGAATAACATGATGTTTTTCAATGGCAAAAATCAATGAATATTGTAAATGCACAAACAGTAATTTCTCCGCATTGCAAGGTGCAATTCTGAAATTTTTTGCTTTTTCCTGCTAATCCTAGCATGATAAAGAAGATTCAAAGAGATTGAGATGCCAGCTCCTTTCATTCAGTCAGTAGCTTCAAACATTTCTGGACGTTTTTCAATGGCAAAAATCAATGAATATTGTAAATGCACAAACAGTAATATCTCCACATTGCAAGGTGCAATTCTGAAATTTTTTGCTTTTTCTTGCTAATCCTAGCATGATAAAGAAGATTCAAAGAGAGTGAGATGCCAGCTCCTTTCATTCAGTCAGTAGCTTCAAACATTTCTGGACGTTTTTCAATGGCAAAAATCAATGAATATTGTAAATGCACAAACAGTAATATCTCCACATTGCAAGGTGCAATTCTGAAATTTTTTGCTTTTTCCTGCTAATCGTGGCATGATAAAGAAGTTTCAAAGAGAGTGAGATGCCAGCTCTTTTCATTCAGTCAGTAGCTTCAAACATTTCTGGTATATGAATAACATGGTTTTTCAATGGCAAAAATCAATGAATATTGTAAATGCACAAACAGTAATTTCTCCGCATTGCAAGGTGCAATTCTGAAATTTTTTGCTTTTTCCTGCTAATCCTAGCATGATAAAGAAGATTCAAAGAGAGTGAGATGCCAGCTCCTTTCATTCAGTCAGTAGCTTCAAACATTTCTGGACGTTTTTCAATGGCAAAAATCAATGAATATTGTAAATGCACAAACAGTAATATCTCCACATTGCAAGGTGCAATTCTGAAATTTTTTGCTTTTTCCTGCTCCTCTTAGCATGATAAAGAAGATTCAAAGAGAGTGAGATGCCAGCTCTTTTCATTCAGTCAGTAGCTTCAAACATTTCTGGTATATGAATAACATGATGTTTTTCAATGGCAAAAATCAATGAATATTGTAAATGCACAAACAGTAATTTCTCCGCATTGCAAGGTGCAATTCTGAAATGTTTTGCTTTTTCCTGCTAATCCTAGCATGATAAAGAAGATTCAAAGAGAGTGAGATGCCAGCTCCTTTCATTCAGTCAGTAGCTTCAAACATTTCTGGACGTTTTTCAATGGCAAAAATCAATGAATATTGTAAATGCACAAACAGTAATATCTCCACATTGCAAGGTGCAATTCTGAAATTTTTTGCTTTTTCCTGCTAATCCTGGCATGATAAAGAAGATTCAAAGAGAGTGAGATGCCAGCTCTTTTCATTCAGTCAGTAGCTTCAAACATTTCTGGTATATGAATAACATGTTTTTCAATGGCAAAAATCAATGAATATTGTAAATGCACAAACAGTAATTTCTCCGCATTGCAAGGTGCAATTCTGAAATTTTTTGCTTTTTCCTGCTAATCCTAGCATGATAAAGAAGATTCAAAGAGAGTGAGATGCCAGCTCCTTTCATTCAGTCAGTAGCTTCAAACATTTCTGGACGTTTTTCAATGGCAAAAATCAATGAATATTGTAAATGCACAAACAGTAATATCTCCACATTGCAAGGTGCAATTCTGAAATTTTTTGCTTTTTCCTGCTAATCCTGGCATGATAAAGAAGATTCAAAGAGAGTGAGATGCCAGCTCTTTTCATTCAGTCAGTAGCTTCAAACATTTCTGGTATATGAATAACATGTTTTTCAATGGCAAAAATCAATGAATATTGTAAATGCACAAACAGTAATTTCTCCGCATTGCAAGGTGCAATTCTGAAATTTTTTGCTTTTTCCTGCTAATCCTAGCATGATAAAGAAGATTCAAAGAGAGTGAGATGCCAGCTCCTTTCATTCAGTCAGTAACTTCAAACATTTCTGGACGTTTTTCAATGGCAAAAATCAATGAATATTGTAAATGCACAAACAGTAATATCTCCACATTACAACGTGCAATTCTGAAATTTTTTGCTTTTTCCTGCTCCTCTTAGCATGATAAAGAAGATTCAAAGAGAGTGAGATGCCAGCTCTTTTCATTCAGTCAGTAGCTTCAAACATTTCTGGTATATGAATAACATGATGTTTTTCAATGGCAAAAATCAATGAATATTGTAAATGCACAAACAGTAATTTCTCCGCATTGCAAGGTGCAATTCTGAAATTTTTTGCTTTTTCCTGCTAATCCTAGCATGATAAAGAAGATTAAAAGAGATTGAGATGCCAGCTCCTTTCATTCAGTCAGTAGCTTCAAACATTTCTGGACGTTTTTCAATGGCAAAAATCAATGAATATTGTAAGTGCACAATCAGTAATATCTCCACATTGCAAGGTGCAATTCTGAAATTTTTTGCTTTTTCCTGCTCCTCTTAGCATGATAAAAAGATTGAAAGAGATTGAGATGCCAGCTCTTTTCATTCAGTCAGTAGCTTCAAACATTTCTGGTATATGAATAACATGATGTTTTTCAATGGCAAAAATCAATGAATATTGTAAATGCACAAACAGTAATTTCTCCGCATTGCAAGGTGCAATTCTGAAATTTTTTGCTTTTTCCTGCTAATCCTAGCATGATAAAGAAGATTCAAAGAGAGTGAGATGCCAGCTCCTTTCATTCAGTCAGTAGCTTCAAACATTTCTGGACGTTTTTCAATGGCAAAAATCAATGAATATTGTAAATGCACAAACAGTAATATCTCCACATTGCAAGGTGCAATTCTGAAATTTTTTGCTTTTTCCTGCTAATCCTAGCATGATAAAGAAGATTCAAAGAGAGTGAGATGCCAGCTCCTTTCATTCAGTCAGTAGCTTCAAACATTTCTGGACGTTTTTCAATGGCAAAAATCAATGAATATTGTAAATGCACAAACAGTAATATCTCCACATTGCAAGGTGCAATTCTGAAATTTTTTGCTTTTTCCTGCTAATCCTGGCATGATAAAGAAGATTCAAAGAGAGTGAGATGCCAGCTCTTTTCATTCAGTCAGTAGCTCCAAACATTTCTGGTATATGAATAACATGATGTTTTTCAATGGCAAAAATCAATGAATATTGTAAATGCACAAACAGTAATTTCTCCGCATTGCAAGGTGCAATTCTGAAATTTTTTGCTTTTTCCTGCTAATCCTAGCATGATAAAGAAGATTCAAAGAGAGTGAGATGCCAGCTCCTTTCATTCAGTCAGTAGCTTCAAACATTTCTGGACGTTTTTCAATGGCAAAAATCAATGAATATTGTAAATGCACAAACAGTAATATCTCCACATTGCAACGTGCAATTCTGAAATTTTTTGCTTTTTCCTGCTCCTCTTAGCATGATAAAGAAGATTCAAAGAGAGTGAGATGCCAGCTCTTTTCATTCAGTCAGTAGCTTCAAACATTTCTGGTATATGAATAACATGATGTTTTTCAATGGCAAAAATCTATGAATATTGTAAATGCACAAACAGTAATTTCTCCGCATTGCAAGGTGCAATTCTGAAATTTTTTGCTTTTTCCTGCTAATCCTAGCATGATAAAGAAGATTCAAAGAGAGTGAGATGCCAGCTCCTTTCATTCATTCAGTAGCTTCACACATTTCTGGACGTTTTTCAATGGCAAAAATCAATGAATATTGTAAATGCACAAACAGTAATATCTCCACATTGCAACGTGCAATTCTGAAATTTTTTGCTTTTTCCTGCTCCTCTTAGCATGATAAAGAAGATTCAAAGAGAGTGAGATGCCAGCTCTTTTCATTCAGTCAGTAGCTTCAAACATTTCTGGTATATGAATAACATGATGTTTTTCAATGGCAAAAATCAATGAATATTGTAAATGCACAAACAGTAATATCTCCACATTGCAACGTGCAATTCTGAAATTTTTTGCTTTTTCCTGCTAATCCTGGCATGATAAAGAAGATTCAAAGAGAGTGAGATGCCAGCTCTTTTCATTCAGTCAGTAGCTTCAAACATTTCTGGTATATGAATAACATGGTTTTTCAATGGCAAAAATCAATGAATATTGTAAATGCACAAACAGTAATTTCTCCGCATTGCAAGGTGCAATTCTGAAATTTTTTGCTTTTTCCTGCTAATCCTAGCATGATAAAGAAGATTCAAAGAGAGTGAGATGCCAGCTCCTTTTTTTCAGTCAGTAGCTTCAAACATTTCTGGACGTTTTTCAATGGCAAAAATCAATGAATATTGTAAATGCACAAACAGTAATATCTCCACATTGCAAGGTGCAATTCTGAAATTTTTTGCTTTTTCCTGCTAATCCTAGCATGATAAAGAAGATTCAAAGAGAGTGAGATGCCAGCTCCTTTCATTCAGTCAGTAGCTTCAAACATTTCTGGATGTTTTTCAATGGCAAAAATCAATGAATATTGTAAATGCACAAACAGTAATTTCTCCACATTGCAAGGTGCAATTCTGAAATTTTTTGCTTTTTCCTGCTAATCCTAGCATGATAAAGAAGATTCAAAGAGAGTGAGATGCCAGCTCCTTTCATTCAGTCAGTAGCTTCAAACATTTCTGGACGTTTTTCAATGGCAAAAATCAATGAATATTGTAAATGCACAAACAGTAATATCTCCACATTGCAAGGTGCAATTCTGAAATTTTTTGCTTTTTCCTGCTCCTCTTAGCATGATAAAGAAGATTCAAAGAGAGTGAGATGCCAGCTCTTTTCATTCAGTCAGTAGCTTCAAACATTTCTGGTATATGAATAACATGATGTTTTTCAATGGCAAAAATCAATGAATATTGTAAATGCACAAACAGTAATTTCTCCGCATTGCAAGGTGCAATTCTGAAATTTTTTGCTTTTTCCTGCTAATCCTAGCATGATAAAGAAGATTCAAAGAGAGTGAGATGCCAGCTCCTTTCATTCAGTCAGTAGCTTCAAACATTTCTGGACGTTTTTCAATGGCAAAAATCAATGAATATTGTAAATGCACAAACAGTAATATCTCCACATTGCAAGGTGCAATTCTGAAATTTTTTGCTTTTTCCTGCTCCTCTTAGCATGATAAAGAAGATTCAAAGAGAGTGAGATGCCAGCTCTTTTCATTCAGTCAGTAGCTTCAAACATTTCTGGTATATGAATAACATGATGTTTTTCAATGGCAAAAATCAATGAATATTGTAAATGCACAAACAGTAATTTCTCCGCATTGCAATGTGCAATTCTGAAATTTTTTGCTTTTTCCTGCTAATGCTAGCATGATAAAGAAGATTCAAAGAGAGTGAGATGCCAGCTCCTTTCATTCAGTCAGTAGCTTTAAACATTTCTGGACGTTTTTCAATGGCAAAAATCAATGAATATTGTAAATGCACAAACAGTAATATCTCCACATTGCAAGGTGCAATTCTGAAATTTTTTGCTTTTTCCTGCTCCTCTTAGCATGATAAAGAAGATTCAAAGAGAGTGAGATGCCAGCTCTTTTCATTCAGTCAGTAGCTTCAAACATCTCTGGTATATGAATAACATGATGTTTTTCAATGGCAAAAATCAATGAATATTGTAAATGCACAAACAGTAATTTCTCCGCATTGCAAGGTGCAATTCTGAAATTTTTTGCTTTTTCCTGCTAATCCTAGCATGATAAAGAAGATTCAAAGAGATTGAGATGCCAGCTCCTTTCATTCAGTCAGTAGCTTCAAACATTTCTGGACGTTTTTCAATGGCAAAAATCAATGAATATTGTAAATGCACAAACAGTAATATCTCCACATTGCAAGGTGCAATTCTGAAATTTTTTGCTTTTTCTTGCTAATCCTAGCATGATAAAGAAGATTCAAAGAGAGTGAGATGCCAGCTCCTTTCATTCAGTCAGTAGCTTCAAACATTTCTGGACGTTTTTCAATGGCAAAAATCAATGAATATTGTAAATGCACAAACAGTAATATCTCCACATTGCAAGGTGCAATTCTGAAATTTTTTGCTTTTTCCTGCTAATCGTGGCATGATAAAGAAGATTCAAAGAGAGTGAGATGCCAGCTCTTTTCATTCAGTCAGTAGCTTCAAACATTTCTGGTATATGAATAACATGGTTTTTCAATGGCAAAAATCAATGAATATTGTAAATGCACAAACAGTAATTTCTCCGCATTGCAAGGTGCAATTCTGAAATTTTTTGCTTTTTCCTGCTAATCCTAGCATGATAAAGAAGATTCAAAGAGAGTGAGATGCCAGCTCCTTTCATTCAGTCAGTAGCTTCAAACATTTCTGGACGTTTTTCAATGGCAAAAATCAATGAATATTGTAAATGCACAAACAGTAATATCTCCACATTGCAAGGTGCAATTCTGAAATTTTTTGCTTTTTCCTGCTCCTCTTAGCATGATAAAGAAGATTCAAAGAGAGTGAGATGCCAGCTCTTTTCATTCAGTCAGTAGCTTCAAACATTTCTGGTATATGAATAACATGATGTTTTTCAATGGCAAAAATCAATGAATATTGTAAATGCACAAACAGTAATTTCTCCGCATTGCAAGGTGCAATTCTGAAATTTTTTGCTTTTTCCTGCTAATCCTAGCATGATAAAGAAGATTCAAAGAGAGTGAGATGCCAGCTCCTTTCATTCAGTCAGTAGCTTCAAACATTTCTGGACGTTTTTCAATGGCAAAAATCAATGAATATTGTAAATGCACAAACAGTAATATCTCCACATTGCAAGGTGCAATTCTGAAATTTTTTGCTTTTTCCTGCTAATCCTGGCATGATAAAGAAGATTCAAAGAGAGTGAGATGCCAGCTCTTTTCATTCAGTCAGTAGCTTCAAACATTTCTGGTATATGAATAACATGTTTTTCAATGGCAAAAATCAATGAATATTGTAAATGCACAAACAGTAATTTCTCCGCATTGCAAGGTGTAATTCTGAAATTTTTTGCTTTTTCCTGCTAATCCTAGCATGATAAAGAAGATTCAAAGAGAGTGAGATGCCAGCTCCTTTCATTCAGTCAGTAGCTTCAAACATTTCTGGACGTTTTTCAATGGCAAAAATCAATGAATATTGTAAATGCACAAACAGTAATATCTCCACATTGCAAGGTGCAATTCTGAAATTTTTTGCTTTTTCCTGCTAATCCTGGCATGATAAAGAAGATTCAAAGAGAGTGAGATGCCAGCTCTTTTCATTCAGTCAGTAGCTTCAAACATTTCTGGTATATGAATAACATGTTTTTCAATGGCAAAAATCAATGAATATTGTAAATGCACAAACAGTAATTTCTCCGCATTGCAAGGTGCAATTCTGAAATTTTTTGCTTTTTCCTGCTAATCCTAGCATGATAAAGAAGATTCAAAGAGAGTGAGATGCCAGCTCCTTTCATTCAGTCAGTAACTTCAAACATTTCTGGACGTTTTTCAATGGCAAAAATCAATGAATATTGTAAATGCACAAACAGTAATATCTCCACATTACAACGTGCAATTCTGAAATTTTTTGCTTTTTCCTGCTCCTCTTAGCATGATAAAGAAGATTCAAAGAGAGTGAGATGCCAGCTCTTTTCATTCAGTCAGTAGCTTCAAACATTTCTGGTATATGAATAACATGATGTTTTTCAATGGCAAAAATCAATGAATATTGTAAATGCACAAACAGTAATTTCTCCGCATTGCAAGGTGCAATTCTGAAATTTTTTGCTTTTTCCTGCTAATCCTAGCATGATAAAGAAGATTAAAAGAGATTGAGATGCCAGCTCCTTTCATTCAGTCAGTAGCTTCAAACATTTCTGGACGTTTTTCAATGGCAAAAATCAATGAATATTGTAAGTGCACAATCAGTAATATCTCCACATTGCAAGGTGCAATTCTGAAATTTTTTGCTTTTTCCTGCTCCTCTTAGCATGATAAAAAGATTGAAAGAGATTGAGATGCCAGCTCTTTTCATTCAGTCAGTAGCTTCAAACATTTCTGGTATATGAATAACATGATGTTTTTCAATGGCAAAAATCAATGAATATTGTAAATGCACAAACAGTAATTTCTCCGCATTGCAAGGTGCAATTCTGAAATTTTTTGCTTTTTCCTGCTAATCCTAGCATGATAAAGAAGATTCAAAGAGAGTGAGATGCCAGCTCCTTTCATTCAGTCAGTAGCTTCAAACATTTCTGGACGTTTTTCAATGGCAAAAATCAATGAATATTGTAAATGCACAAACAGTAATATCTCCACATTGCAAGGTGCAATTCTGAAATTTTTTGCTTTTTCCTGCTAATCCTAGCATGATAAAGAAGATTCAAAGAGAGTGAGATGCCAGCTCCTTTCATTCAGTCAGTAGCTTCAAACATTTCTGGACGTTTTTCAATGGCAAAAATCAATGAATATTGTAAATGCACAAACAGTAATATCTCCACATTGCAAGGTGCAATTCTGAAATTTTTTGCTTTTTCCTGCTAATCCTGGCATGATAAAGAAGATTCAAAGAGAGTGAGATGCCAGCTCTTTTCATTCAGTCAGTAGCTCCAAACATTTCTGGTATATGAATAACATGATGTTTTTCAATGGCAAAAATCAATGAATATTGTAAATGCACAAACAGTAATTTCTCCGCATTGCAAGGTGCAATTCTGAAATTTTTTGCTTTTTCCTGCTAATCCTAGCATGATAAAGAAGATTCAAAGAGAGTGAGATGCCAGCTCCTTTCATTCAGTCAGTAGCTTCAAACATTTCTGGACGTTTTTCAATGGCAAAAATCAATGAATATTGTAAATGCACAAACAGTAATATCTCCACATTGCAACGTGCAATTCTGAAATTTTTTGCTTTTTCCTGCTCCTCTTAGCATGATAAAGAAGATTCAAAGAGAGTGAGATGCCAGCTCTTTTCATTCAGTCAGTAGCTTCAAACATTTCTGGTATATGAATAACATGATGTTTTTCAATGGCAAAAATCTATGAATATTGTAAATGCACAAACAGTAATTTCTCCGCATTGCAAGGTGCAATTCTGAAATTTTTTGCTTTTTCCTGCTAATCCTAGCATGATAAAGAAGATTCAAAGAGAGTGAGATGCCAGCTCCTTTCATTCATTCAGTAGCTTCAAACATTTCTGGACGTTTTTCAATGGCAAAAATCAATGAATATTGTAAATGCACAAACAGTAATATCTCCACATTGCAACGTGCAATTCTGAAATTTTTTGCTTTTTCCTGCTCCTCTTAGCATGATAAAGAAGATTCAAAGAGAGTGAGATGCCAGCTCTTTTCATTCAGTCAGTAGCTTCAAACATTTCTGGTATATGAATAACATGATGTTTTTCAATGGCAAAAATCAATGAATATTGTAAATGCACAAACAGTAATATCTCCACATTGCAACGTGCAATTCTGAAATTTTTTGCTTTTTCCTGCTAATCCTGGCATGATAAAGAAGATTCAAAGAGAGTGAGATGCCAGCTCTTTTCATTCAGTCAGTAGCTTCAAACATTTCTGGTATATGAATAACATGGTTTTTCAATGGCAAAAATCAATGAATATTGTAAATGCACAAACAGTAATTTCTCCGCATTGCAAGGTGCAATTCTGAAATTTTTTGCTTTTTCCTGCTAATCCTAGCATGATAAAGAAGATTCAAAGAGAGTGAGATGCCAGCTCCTTTTTTTCAGTCAGTAGCTTCAAACATTTCTGGACGTTTTTCAATGGCAAAAATCAATGAATATTGTAAATGCACAAACAGTAATATCTCCACATTGCAAGGTGCAATTCTGAAATTTTTTGCTTTTTCCTGCTAATCCTAGCATGATAAAGAAGATTCAAAGAGAGTGAGATGCCAGCTCCTTTCATTCAGTCAGTAGCTTCAAACATTTCTGGATGTTTTTCAATGGCAAAAATCAATGAATATTGTAAATGCACAAACAGTAATATCTCCACATTGCAAGGTGCAATTCTGAAATTTTTTGCTTTTTCCTGCTAATCGTGGCATGATAAAGAAGATTCAAAGAGAGTGAGATGCCAGCTCTTTTCATTCAGTCAGTAGCTTCAAACATTTCTGGTATATGAATAACATGGTTTTTCAATGGCAAAAATCAATGAATATTGTAAATGCACAAACAGTAATTTCTCCGCATTGCAAGGTGCAATTCTGAAATTTTTTGCTTTTTCCTGCTAATCCTAGCATGATAAAGAAGATTCAAAGAGAGTGAGATGCCAGCTCCTTTCATTCAGTCAGTAGCTTCAAACATTTCTGGACGTTTTTCAATGGCAAAAATCAATGAATATTGTAAATGCACAAACAGTAATATCTCCACATTGCAAGGTGCAATTCTGAAATTTTTTGCTTTTTCCTGCTCCTCTTAGCATGATAAAGAAGATTCAAAGAGAGTGAGATGCCAGCTCCTTTCATTCAGTCAGTAGCTTCAAACATTTCTGGACGTTTTTCAATGGCAAAAATCAATGAATATTGTAAATGCACAAACAGTAATATCTCCACATTGCAAGGTGCAATTCTGAAATTTTTTGCTTTTTCCTGCTAATCCTAGCATGATAAAGAAGATTCAAAGAGAGTGAGATGCCAGCTCCTTTCATTCAGTCAGTAGCTTCAAACATTTCTGGACGTTTTTCAATGGCAAAAATCAATGAATATTGTAAATGCACAAACAGTAATATCTCCACATTGCAAGGTGCAATTCTGAATTTTTTTGCTTTTTCCTGCTCCTCTTAGCATGATAAAGAAGATTCAGAGAGAGTGAGATGCCAGATCCTTTCATTCAGTCAGTAGCTTCAAACATTTCTGGACGTTTTTCAATGGCAAAAATCAATGAATATTGTAAATGCACAAACAGTAATATCTCCACATTGCAAGGTGCAATTCTGAAATTTTTTGCTTTTTCCTGCTAATCCTAGCATGATAAAGAAGATTCAAAGAGAGTGAGATGCCAGCTCTTTTCATTCAGTCAGTAGCTTCAAACATTTCTGGACGTTTTTCAATGGCAAAAATCAATGAATATTGTAAATGCACAAACAGTAATTTCTCCACATTGCAAGGTGCAATTCTGAAATTTTTTGCTTTTTCCTGCTAATCCTAGCATGATAAAGAAAATTCAAAGAGAGTGAGATGCCAGCTCCTTTCATTCAGTCAGTAGCTTCAAACATTTCTGGACGGTTTTCAATGGCAAAAATCAATGAATATTGTAAATGCACAAACAGTAATATCTCCACATTGCAACGTGCAATTCTGAAATTTTTTGCTTTTTCCTGCTAATCCTGGCATGATAAAGAAGATTCAAAGAGAGTGAGATGCCAGCTCTTTTCATTCAGTCAGTAGCTTCAAACATTTCTGGTATATGAATAACATGGTTTTTCAATGGCAAAAATCAATGAATATTGTAAATGCACAAACAGTAATTTCTCCGCATTGCAAGGTGCAATTCTGAAATTTTTTGCTTTTTCCTGCTAATCCTAGCATGATAAAGAAGATTCAAAGAGAGTGAGATGCCAGCTACTTTCATTCAGTCAGTAGCTTCAAACATTTCTGGACGTTTTTCAATGGCAAAAATCAATGAATATTGTAAATGCACAAACAGTAATATCTCCACATTGCAAGGTGCAATTCTGAAATTTTTTGCTTTTTCCTGCTCCTCTTAGCATGATAAAGAAGATTCAAAGAGAGTGAGATGCCAGCTACTTTCATTCAGTCAGTAGCCTCAAACATTTCTGGACGTTTTTCAATGGAAAAAATCAATGAATATTGTAAATGCACAAACAGTAATATCTCCACATTGCAAGGTGCAAATCTGAAATTTTTTGCTTTTTCCTGCTAATCCTGGCATGATAAAGAAGATTCAAAGAGAGTGAGATGCCAGCTCTTTTCATTCAGTCAGTAGCTTCAAACATTTCTGGTATATGAATAACATGATGTTTTTCAATGGCAAAAATCAATGAATATTGTAAATGCACAAACAGTAATTTCTCCGCATTGCAAGGTGCAATTCTGAAATTTTTTGCTTTTTCCTGCTAATCCTAGCATGATAAAGAAGATTCAAAGAGAGTGAGATGCCAGCTCCTTTCATTCAGTCAGTAGCTTCAAACATTTCTGGACGTTTTTCAATGGCAAAAATCAATGAATATTGTAAATGCACAAACAGTAATATCTCCACATTGCAACGTGCAATTCTGAAATTTTTTGCTTTTTCCTGCTCCTCTTAGCATGATAAAGAAGATTCAAAGAGAGTGAGATGCCAGCTCTTTTCATTCAGTCAGTAGCTTCAAACATTTCTGGTATATGAATAACATGATGTTTTTCAATGGCAAAAATCAATGAATATTGTAAATGCACAAACAGTAATTTCTCCGCATTGCAAGGTGCAATTCTGAAATTTTTTGCTTTTTCCTGCTAATCCTAGCATGATAAAGAAGATTCAAAGAGAGTGAGATGCCAGCTCCTTTCATTCAGTCAGTAGCTTCAAACATTTCTGGACGTTTTTCAATGGCAAAAATCAATGAATATTGTAAATGCACAAACAGTAATATCTCCACATTGCAAGGTGCAATTCTGAAATTTTTTGCTTTTTCCTGCTCCTCTTAGCATGATAAAGAAGATTCAAAGAGAGTGAGATGCCAGCTCTTTTCATTCAGTCAGTAGCTTCAAACATTTCTGGTATATGAATAACATGATGTTTTTCAATGGCAAAAATCAATGAATATTGTAAATGCACAAACAGTAATTTCTCTGCATTGAAAGGTGCAATTCTGAAATTTTTTGCTTTTTCCTGCTAATTCTAGCATGATAAAGAAGATTCAAAGAGAGTGAGATGCCAGCTCCTTTCATTCAGTCAGTAGCTTTAAACATTTCTGGACGTTTTTCAATGGCAAAAATCAATGAATATTGTAAATGCACAAACAGTAATATCGCCACATTGCAAGGTGCAATTCTGAAATTTTTTGCTTTTTCCTGCTCCTCTTAGCATGATAAAGAAGATTCAAATACAGTGAGATGCCAGCTCTTTTCATTCAGTCAGTAGCTTTAAACATCTCTGGTATATGAATAACATGATGTTTTTCAATGGCAAAAATCAATGAATATTGTAAATGCACAAACAGTAATTTCTCCGCATTGCAAGGTGCAATTCTGAAATTTTTTGCTTTTTCCTGCTAATCCTAGCATGATAAAGAAGATTCAAAGAGATTGAGATGCCAGCTCCTTTCATTCAGTCAGTAGCTTCAAACATTTCTGGACGTTTTTCAATGGCAAAAATCAATGAATATTGTAAATGCACAAACAGTAATATCTCCACATTGCAAGGTGCAATTCTGAAATTTTTTGCTTTTTCCTGCTAATCCTAGCATGATAAAGAAGATTCAAAGAGAGTGAGATGCCAGCTCCTTTCATTCAGTCAGTAGCTTCAAACATTTCTGGACGTTTTTCAATGGCAAAAATCAATGAATATTGTAAATGCACAAACAGTAATATCTCCACATTGCAACGTGCAATTCTGAAATTTTTTGCTTTTTCCTGCTCCTCTTAGCATGATAAAGAAGATTCAAAGAGAGTGAGATGCCAGCTCTTTTCATTCAGTCAGTAGCTTCAAACATTTCTGGTATATGAATAACATGATGTTTTTCAATGGCAAAAATCAATGAATATTGTAAATGCACAAACAGTAATTTCTCTGCATTGAAAGGTGCAATTCTGAAATTTTTTGCTTTTTCCTGCTAATCCTAGCATGATAAAGAAGATTCAAAGAGAGTGAGATGCCAGCTCCTTTCATTCAGTCAGTAGCTTTAAACATTTCTGGACGTTTTTCAATGGCAAAAATCAATGAATATTGTAAATGCACAAACAGTAATATCGCCACATTGCAAGGTGCAATTCTGAAATTTTTTGCTTTTTCCTGCTCCTCTTAGCATGATAAAGAAGATTCAAATACAGTGAGATGCCAGCTCTTTTCATTCAGTCAGTAGCTTCAAACATCTCTGGTATATGAATAACATGATGTTTTTCAATGGCAAAAATCAATGAATATTGTAAATGCACAAACAGTAATTTCTCCGCATTGCAAGGTGCAATTCTGAAATTTTTTGCTTTTTCCTGCTAATCCTAGCATGATAAAGAAGATTCAAAGAGATTGAGATGCCAGCTCCTTTCATTCAGTCAGTAGCTTCAAACATTTCTGGACGTTTTTCAATGGCAAAAATCAATGAATATTGTAAATGCACAAACAGTAATATCTCCACATTGCAAGGTGCAATTCTGAAATTTTTTGCTTTTTCCTGCTAATCCTAGCATGATAAAGAAGATTCAAAGAGAGTGAGATGCCAGCTCCTTTCATTCAGTCAGTAGCTTCAAACATTTCTGGACGTTTTTCAATGGCAAAAATCAATGAATATTGTAAATGCACAAACAGTAATATCTCCACATTGCAACGTGCAATTCTGAAATTTTTTGCTTTTTCCTGCTCCTCTTAGCATGATAAAGAAGATTCAAAGAGAGTGAGATGCCAGCTCTTTTCATTCAGTCAGTAGCTTCAAACATTTCTGGTATATGAATAACATGATGTTTTTCAATGGCAAAAATCAATGAATATTGTAAATGCACAAACAGTAATTTCTCTGCATTGCAAGGTGCAATTCTGAAATTTTTTGCTTTTTCCTGCTAATCCTAGCATGATAAAGAAGATTCAAAGAGAGTGAGATGCCAGCTCCTTTCATTCAGTCAGTAGCTTTAAATATTTCTAGACGTTTTTCAATGGCAAAAATCAATGAATATTGTAAATGCACAAACAGTAATATCTCCACATTGCAAGGTGCAATTCTGAAATTTTTTGCTTTTTCCTGCTCCTCTTAGCATGATAAAGAAGATTCAAAAAGAGTGAGATGCCAGCTCTTTTCATTCAGTCAGTAGCTTCAAACATCTCTGGTATATGAATAACATGATGTTTTTCAATGGCAAAAATCAATGAATATTGTAAATGCACAAACAGTAATTTCTCCGCATTGCAAGGTGCAATTCTGAAATTTTTTGCTTTTTCCTGCTAATCCTAGCATGATAAAGAAGATTCAAAGAGATTGAGATGCCAGCTCCTTTCATTCAGTCAGTAGCTTCAAACATTTCTGGACGTTTTTCAATGGCAAAAATCAATGAATATTGTAAATGCACAAACAGTAATATCTCCACATTGCAAGGTGCAATTCTGAAATTTTTTGCTTTTTCCTGCTAATCCTAGCATGATAAAGAAGATTCAAAGAGAGTGAGATGCCAGCTCCTTTCATTCAGTCAGTAGCTTCAAACATTTCTGGACGGTTTTCAATGGCAAAAATCAATGAATATTGTAAATGCACAAACAGTAATATCTCCACATTGCAACGTGCAATTCTGAAATTTTTTGCTTTTTCCTGCTAATCCTAGAATGATAAAGAAGATTCAAAGAGAGTGAGATGCCAGCTCCTTTCATTCAGTCAGTAGCTTCAAACATTTCTGGATGTTTTTCAAAGGCAAAAATCAATGAATATTGTAAATGCACAAACAGTAATATCTCCACATTGCAAGGTGCAATTCTGAAATTTTTTGCTTTTTCCTGCTCCTCTTAGCATGATAAAGAAGATTCAAAGAGAGTGAGATGCCAGCTCTTTTCATTCAGTCAGTAGCTTCAAACATTTCTGGTATATGAATAACATGATGTTTTTCAATGGCAAAAATCAATGAATATTGTAAATGCACAAACAGTAATTTCTCCGCATTGCAAGGTGCAATTCTGAAATTTTTTGCTTTTTCCTGCTAATCCTAGCATGATAAAGAAGATTCAAAGAGAGTGAGATGCCAGCTCCTTTCATTCAGTCAGTAGCTTTAAACATTTCTGGACGTTTTTCAATGGCAAATATCAATGAATATTGTAAATGCACAAACAGTAATATCTCCACATTGCAAGGTGCAATTCTGAAATTTTTTGCTTTTTCCTGCTCCTCTTAGCATGATAAAGAAGATTCAAAGAGAGTGAGATGCCAGCTCTTTTCATTCAGTCAGTAGCTTCAAACATCTCTGGTATATGAATAACATGATGTTTTTCAATGGCAAAAATCAATGAATATTGTAAATGCACAAACAGTAATTTCTCCGCATTGCAAGGTGCAATTCTGAAATTTTTTGCTTTTTCCTGCTAATCCTAGCATGATAAAGAAGATTCAAAGAGATTGAGATGCCAGCTCCTTTCATTCAGTCAGTAGCTTCAAACATTTCTGGACGGTTTTCAATGGCAAAAATCAATGAATATTGTAAATGCACAAACAGTAATATCTCCACATTGCAAGGTGCAATTCTGAAATTTTTTGCTTTTTCCTGCTAATCCTGGCATGATAAAGAAGATTCAAAGAGAGTGAGATGCCAGCTCTTTTCATTCAGTCAGTAGCTTCAAACATTTCTGGTATATGAATAACATGGTTTTTCAATGGCAAAAATCAATGAATATTGTAAATGCACAAACAGTAATTTCTCCGCATTGCAAGGTGCAATTCTGAAATTTTTTGCTTTTTCCTGCTAATTCTAGCATGATAAAGAAGATACAAAGAGAGTGAGATGCCAGCTCCTTTCATTCAGTCAGTAGCTTCAAACATTTCTGGACGTTTTTCAATGGCAAAAATCAATGAATATTGTAAATGCACAAACAGTAATATCTCCACATTGCAAGGTGCAATTCTGAATTTTTTTGCTTTTCCTGCTCCTCTTAGCATGATAAAGAAGATTCAAAGAGAGTGAGATGCCAGCTATTTTCATTCAGTCAGTAGCTTCAAACATTTCTGGTATATGAATAACATGATGTTTTTCAATGGCAAAAATCAATGAATATTGTAAATGCACAAACAGTAATTTCTCCGCATTGCAAGGTGCAATTCTGAAATTTTTTGCTTTTTCCTGCTAATCCTAGCATGATAAAGAAGATTCAAAGAGAGTGAGATGCCAGCTCCTTTCATTCAGTCAGTAGCTTCAAACATTTCTGGACGTTTTTCAATGGCAAAAATCAATGAATATTGTAAATGCACAAACAGTAATATCTCCACATTGCAAGGTGCAATTCTGAAATTTTTTGCTTTTTCCTGCTAAACCTGGCATGATAAAGAAGATTCAAAGAGAGTGAGATGCCAGCTCTTTTCATTCAGTCAGTAGCTTCAAACATTTCTGGTATATGAATAACATGTTTTTCAATGGCAAAAATCAATAAATATTGTAAATGCACAAACAGTAATTTCTCCGCATTGCAAGGTGCAATTCTGAAGTTTTTTGCTTTTTCCTGCTAATCCTAGCATGATAAAGAAGATTCAAAGAGAGTGAGATGCCAGCTCCTTTCATTCAGTCAGTAGCTTCAAACATTTCTGGACGTTTTTCAATGGCAAAAATCAATGAATATTGTAAATGCACAAACAGTAATATCTCCACATTGCAACGTGCAATTCTGAAATTTTTTGCTTTTTCCTGCTCCTCTTAGCATGATAAAGAAGATTCAAAGAGAGTGAGATTCCAGCTCTTTTCATTCAGTCAGTAGCTTCAAACATTTCTGGTATATGAATAACATGATGTTTTTCAATGGCAAAAATCAATGAATATTGTAAATGCACAAACAGTAATTTCTCCGCATTGCAAGGTGCAATTCTGAAATTTTTTGATTTTTCCTGCTAATCTTAGCATGATAAAGAAGATTCAAAGAGAGTGAGATGCCAGCTCCTTTCATTCAGTCAGTAGCTTCAAACATTTCTGGACGTTTTTCAATGGCAAAAATCAATGAATATTGTAAATGCACAAACAGTAATATCTCCACATTGCAACTTGCAATTCTGAAATTTTTTGCTTTTTCCTGCTCCTCTTAGCATGATAAAGAAGATTCAAAGAGAGTGAGATGCCAGCTCTTTTCATTCAGTCAGTAGCTTCAAACATTTCTGGTATATGAATAACATGATGTTTTTCAATGGCAAAAATCAATGAATATTGTAAATGCACAAACAGTAATTTCTCCGCATTGCAAGGTGCAATTCTGAAATTTTTTGCTTTTTCCTGCTAATCCTAGCATGATAAAGAAGATTCAAAGAGAGTGAGATGCCAGCTCCTTTCATTCAGTCAGTAGCTTTAAACATTTCTGGACGTTTTTCAATGGCAAAAATCAATGAATATTGTAAATGCACAAACAGTAATTTCTCCACATTGCAAGGTGCAATTCTGAAATTTTTTGCTTTTTCCTGCTCCTCTAAGCATGATAAAGAAGATTCAAAGAGAGTGAGATGCCAGCTCTTTTCATTCAGTCAGTAGCTTCAAACATCTCTGGTATATGAATAACATGATGTTTTTCAATGGCAAAAATCAATGAATATTGTGAATGCTCAAACTAATTTCTCCGCATTGCAAGGTGCAATTCTGAAATTTTTTGCTTTTTCCTGCTAATCCTAGCATGATAAAGAAGATTCAAAGAGATTGAGATGCCAGCTCCTTTCATTCAGTCAGTAGCTTCAAACATTTCTGGACGTTTTTCAATGGCAAAAATCAATGAATATTGTAAATGCACAAACAGTAATATCTCCACATTGCAAGGTGCAATTCTGAAATTTTTTGCTTTTTCCTGCTAATCCTAGCATGATAAAGAAGATTTAAAGAGAGTGAGATGCCAGCTCCTTTCATTCAGTCAGTAGCTTCAAACATTTCTGGACGGTTTTCAATGGCAAAAATCAATGAATATTGTAAATGCACAAACAGTAATATCTCCACATTGCAACGTGCAATTCTGAAATTTTTTGCTTTTTCCTGCAAATCCTGGCATGATAAAGAAGATTCAAAGAGAGTGAGATGCCAGCTCTTTTCATTCAGTCAGTAGCTTCAAACATTTCTGGTATATGAATAACATGGTTTTTCAATGGCAAAAATCAATGAATATTGTAAATGCACAAACAGTAATTTCTCCGCATTGCAAGGTGCAATTCTGAAATTTTTTGATTTTTCCTGCTAATCCTAGCATGATAAAGAAGATTCAAAGAGAGTGAGATGCCAGCTCCTTTCATTCAGTCAGTAGCTTCAAACATTTCTGGACGTTTTTCAATGGCAAAAATCAATGAATATTGTAAATGCACAAACAGTAATATCTCCACATTGCAACGTGCAATTCTGAAATTTTTTGCTTTTTCCTGCTTCTCTTAGCATGATAAAGAAGATTCAAAGAGAGTGAGATGCCAGCTCTTTTCATTCAGTCAGTAGCTTCAAACATTTCTGGTATATGAATAACATGATGTTTTTCAATGGCAAAAATCAATGAATATTGTAAATGCACAAACAGTAATTTCTCCGCATTGCAAGGTGCAATTCTGAAATTTTTTGCTTTTTCCTGCTAATCCTAGCATGATTAAGAAGATTCAAAGAGAGTGAGATGCCAGCTCCTTTCATTCAGTCAGTAGCTTTAAACATTTCTGGACGTTTTTCAATGGCAAAAATCAATGAATATTGTAAATGCACAAACAGTAATATCTCCACATTGCAAGGTGCAATTCTGAAATTTTTTGCTTTTTCCTGCTCCTCTTAGCATGATAAAGAAGATTCATAGAGAGTGAGATGCCAGCTCTTTTCATTCAGTCAGTAGCTTCAAACATCTCTGGTATATGAATAACATGATGTTTTTCAATGGCAAAAATCAATGAATATTGTAAATGCACAAACAGTAATTTCTCCGCATTGCAAGGTGCAATTCTGAATTTTTTTGCTTTTTCCTGCTAATCCTAGCATGATAAAGAAGATTCAAAGAGATTGAGATGCCAGCTCCTTTCATTCAGTCAGTAGCTTCAAACATTTCTGGACGTTTTTCAATGGCAAAAATCAATGAATATTGTAAATGCACAAACAGTAATATCTCCACATTGCAACGTGCAATTCTGAAATTTTTTGCTTTTTCCTGCTAATCCTGGCATGATAAAGAAGATTCAAAGAGAGTGAGATGCCAGCTCTTTTCATTCAGTCAGTAGCTTCAAACATTTCTGGTATATGAATAACATGGTTTTTCAATGGCAAAAATCAATGAATATTGTAAATGCACAAACAGTAATTTCTCCGCATTGCAAGGTGCAATTCTGAAATTTTTTGATTTTTCCTGCTAATCCTAGCATGATAAAGAAGATTCAAAGAGAGTGAGATGCCAGCTCCTTTCATTCAGTCAGTAGCTTCAAACATTTCTGGACGTTTTTCAATGGCAAAAATCAATGAATATTGTAAATGCACAAACAGTAATATCTCCACATTGCAACGTGCAATTCTGAAATTTTTTGCTTTTTCCTGCTTCTCTTAGCATGATAAAGAAGATTCAAAGAGAGTGAGATGCCAGCTCTTTTCATTCAGTCAGTAGCTTCAAACATTTCTGGTATATGAATAACATGATGTTTTTCAATGGCAAAAATCAATGAATATTGTAAATGCACAAACAGTAATTTCTCCGCATTGCAAGGTGCAATTCTGAATTTTTTTGCTTTTTCCTGCTAATCCTAGCATGATAAAGAAGATTTAAAGAGAGTGAGATGCCAGCTCCTTTCATTCAGTCAGTAGCTTTAAACATTTCTGGACGTTTTTCAATGGCAAAAATCAATGAATATTGTAAATGCACAAACAGTAATATCTCCACATTGCAAGGTGCAATTCTGAAATTTTTTGCTTTTTCCTGCTCCTCTTAGCATGATAAAGAAGATTCAAAGAGAGTGAGATGCCAGCTCTTTTCATTCAGTCAGTAGCTTCAAACATCTCTGGTATATGAATAACATGATGTTTTTCAATGGCAAAAATCAATGAATATTGTAAATGCACAAACAGTAATTTCTCCGCATTGCAAGGTGCAATTCTGAAATTTTTTGCTTTTTCCTGCTAATCCTAGCAAGATAAAGAAGATTCAAAGAGATTGAGATGCCAGCTCCTTTCATTCAGTCAGTAGCTTCAAACATTTCTGGACGTTTTTCAATGGCAAAAATCAATGAATATTGTAAATGCACAAACAGTAATATCTCCACATTGCAACGTGCAATTCTGAAATTTTTTGCTTTTTCCTGCTAATCCTGGCATGATAAAGAAGATTCAAAGAGAGTGAGATGCCAGCTCTTTTCATTCAGTCAGTAGCTTCAAACATTTCTGGTATATGAATAACATGATGTTTTTCAATGGCAAAAATCAATGAATATTGTAAATGCACAAACAGTAATTTCTCCGCATTGCAAGGTGCAATTCTGAAATTTTTTGCTTTTTCCTGCTAATCCTAGCATGATAAAGAAGATTCAAAGAGAGTGAGATGCCAGCTCCTTTCATTCAGTCAGTAGCTTCAAACATTTCTGGATGTTTTTCAATGGCAAAAATCAATGAATTTTGTAAATGCACAAACAGTAATATCTCCACATTGCAACGTGCAATTCTGAAATTTTTTGCTTTTTCCTGCTCCTCTTAGCATGATAAAGAAGATTCAAAGAGAGTGAGATGCCAGCTCTTTTCATTCAGTCAGTAGCTTCAAACATTTCTGGACGGTTTTCAATGGCAAAAATCAATGAATATTGTAAATGCACAAACAGTAATATCTCCACATTGCAACGTGCAATTCTGAAATTTTTTGCTTTTTCCTGCTAATCCTGGCATGATAAAGAAGATTCAAAGAGAGTGAGATGCCAGCTCTTTTCATTCAGTCAGTAGCTTCAAACATTTCTGGTATATGAATAACATGGTTTTTCAATGGCAAAAATCAATGAATATTGTAAATGCACAAACAGTAATATCTCCACATTGCAACGTGCAATTCTGAAATTTTTTGCTTTTTCCTGCTCCTCTTACCATGATAAAGAAGATTCAAAGAGAGTGAGATGCCAGCTCTTTTCATTCAGTCAGTAGCTTCAAACATTTCTGGTATATGAATAACATGATGTTTTTCAATGGCAAAAATCAATGAATATTGTAAATGCACAAACAGTAATTTCTCCGCATTGCAAGGTGCAATTCTGAAATTTTTTGCTTTTTCCTGCTAATCCTAGCATGATTAAGAAGATTCAAAGAGAGTGAGATGCCAGCTCCTTTCATTCAGTCAGTAGCTTTAAACATTTCTGGACGTTTTTCAATGGCAAAAATCAATGAATATTGTAAATGCACAAACAGTAATATCTCCACATTGCAAGGTGCAATTCTGAAATTTTTTGCTTTTTCCTGCTCCTCTTAGCATGATAAAGAAGATTCATAGAGAGTGAGATGCCAGCTCTTTTCATTCAGTCAGTAGCTTCAAACATCTCTGGTATATGAATAACATGATGTTTTTCAATGGCAAAAATCAATGAATATTGTAAATGCACAAACAGTAATTTCTCCGCATTGCAAGGTGCAATTCTGAATTTTTTTGCTTTTTCCTGCTAATCCTAGCATGATAAAGAAGATTCAAAGAGATTGAGATGCCAGCTCCTTTCATTCAGTCAGTAGCTTCAAACATTTCTGGACGTTTTTCAATGGCAAAAATCAATGAATATTGTAAATGCACAAACAGTAATATCTCCACATTGCAAGGTGCAATTCTGAAATTTTTTGCTTTTTCCTGCTAATCCTAGCATGATAAAGAAGATTCAAAGAGAGTGAGATGCCAGCTCCTTTCATTCAGTCAGTAGCTTCAAACATTTCTGGACGGTTTTCAATGGCAAAAATCAATGAATATTGTAAATGCACAAACAGTAATATCTCCACATTGCAACGTGCAATTCTGAAATTTTTTGCTTTTTCCTGCTAATCCTGGCATGATAAAGAAGATTCAAAGAGAGTGAGATGCCAGCTCTTTTCATTCAGTCAGTAGCTTCAATCATTTCTGGTATATGAATAACATGGTTTTTCAATGGCAAAAATCAATGAATATTGTAAATGCACAAACAGTAATTTCTCCGCATTGCAAGGTGCAATTCTGAAATTTTTTGCTTTTTCCTGCTAATCCTAGCATGATAAAGAAGATTCAAAGAGAGTGAGATGCCAGCTCCTTTCATTCAGTCAGTAGCTTCAAACATTTCTGGACGTTTTTCAATGGCAAAAATCAATGAATATTGTAAATGCACAAACAGTAATATCTCCACATTGCAAGGTGCAATTCTGAAATTTTTTGCTTTTTCCTGCTCCTCTTAGCATGATAAAGAAGATTCAAAGAGAGTGAGATGCCAGCTCTTTTCATTCAGTCAGTAGCTTCAAACATTTCTGGTATATGAATAACATGATGTTTTTCAATGGCAAAAATCAATGAATATTGTAAATGCACAAACAGTAATTTCTCCGCATTGCAAGGTGCAATTCTGAAATTTTTTGCTTTTTCCTGCTAATCCTAGCATGATAAAGAAGATTCAAAGAGAGTGAGATGCCAGCTCCTTTCATTCAGTCAGTAGCTTCAAACATTTCTGGACGTTTTTCAATGGCAAAAATCAATGAATATTGTAAATGCACAAACAGTAATATCTCCACATTGCAACGTGCAATTCTGAAATTTTTTGCTTTTTCCTGCTAATCCTGGCATGATAAAGAAGATTCAAAGAGAGTGAGATGCCAGCTCTTTTCATTCAGTCAGTAGCTTCAAACATTTCTGGTATATGAATAACATGGTTTTTCAATGGCAAAAATCAATGAATATTGTAAATGCACAAACAGTAATTTTTCCGCATTGCAAGGTGCAATTCTGAAATTTTTAGCTTTTTCCTGCTAATCCTAGCATGATAAAGAAGATTCAAAGAGAGTGAGATGCCAGCTCCTTTCATTCAGTCAGTAGCTTCAAACATTTCTGGACGTTTTTCAATGGCAAAAATCAATGAATATTGTAAATGCACAAACAGTAATATCTCCACATTGCAAGGTGCAATTCTGAAATTTTTTGCTTTTTCCTGCTCCTCTTAGCATGATAAAGAAGATTCAAAGAGAGTGAGATGCCAGCTCTTTTCATTCAGTCAGTAGCTTCAAACATTTCTGGTATATGAATAACATGATGTTTTTCAATGGCAAAAATCAATGAATATTGTAAATGCACAAACAGTAATTTCTCCGCATTGCAAGGTGCAATTCTGAAATTTTTTGCTTTTTCCTGCTAATCCTAGCATGATAAAGAAGATTCAAAGAGAGTGAGATGCCAGCTCCTTTCATTCAGTCAGTAGCTTCAAACATTTCTGGACGTTTTTCAATGGCAAAAATCAATGAATATTGTAAATGCACAAACAGTAATATCTCCACATTGCAAGGTGCAATTCTGAAATTTTTTGCTTTTTCCTGCTAATCCTGGCATGATAAAGAAGATTCAAAGAGAGTGAGATGCCAGCTCTTTTCATTCAGTCAGTAGCTTCAAACATTTCTGGTATATGAATAACATGATGTTTTTCAATGGCAAAAATCAATGAATATTGTAAATGCACAAACAGTAATTTCTCCGCATTGCAAGGTGCAATTCTGAAATTTTTTGCTTTTTCCTGCTAATCCTAGCATGATAAAGAAGATTCACAGAGAGTGAGATGCCAGCTCCTTTCATTCATTCAGTAGCTTCAAACATTTCTGGACGTTTTTCAAAGGCAAAAATCAATGAATATTGTAAATGCACAAACAGTCATACCTCCACATTGCAACGTGCAATTCTGAAATTTTTTGCTTTTTCCTGCTCCTCTTAGCATGATAAAGAAAATTCAAAGAGAGTGAGATGCCAGATCTTTTCATTCAGTCAGTAGCTTCAAACATTTCTGGTATATGAATAACATGATGTTTTTCAATGGCAAAAATCAATGAATATTGTAAATGCACAAACAGTAATTTCTCCGCATTGCAAGGTGCAATTCTGAAATTTTTTGCTTTTTCCTGCTAATCCTAGCATGATAAAGAAGATTCAAAGAGAGTGAGATGCCAGCTCCTTTCATTCAGTCAGTAGCTTTAAACATTTCTGGACGTTTTTCAATGGCAAAAATCAATGAATATTGTAAATGCACAAACAGTAATATCTCCACATTGCAAGGTGCAATTCTGAAATTTTTTGCTTTTTCCTGCTCCTCTTAGCATGATAAAGAAGATTCAAAGAGAGTGAGATGCCAGCTCTTTTCATTCAGTCAGTAGCTTCAAACATCTCTGGTATATGAATAACATGATGTTTTTCAATGGCAAAAATCAATGAATATTGTAAATGCACAAACAGTAATTTCTCCGCATTGCAAGGTGCAATTCTGAAATTTTTTGCTTTTTCCTGCTAATCCTGGCATGATAAAGAAGATTCAAAGAGAGTGAGATGCCAGCTCTTTTCATTCAGTCAGTAGCTTCAAACATTTCTGGTATATGAATAACATGATGTTTTTCAATGGCAAAAATCAATGAATATTGTAAATGCACAAACAGTAATTTCTCCGCATTGCAAGGTGCAATTCTGAAATTTTTTGCTTTTTCCTGCTAATCCTAGCATGTTAAAGAAGATTCAAAGAGATTGAGATGCCAGCTCCTTTCATTCAGTCAGTAGCTTCAAACATTTCTGGACGTTTTTCAATGGCAAAAATCAATGAATATTGTAAATGCACAAACAGTAATATCTCCACATTGCAACGTGCAATTCTGAAATTTTTTGCTTTTTCCTGCTAATCCTGGCATGATAAAGAAGATTCAAAGAGAGTGAGATGCCAGCTCTTTTCATTCAGTCAGTAGCTTCAAACATTTCTGGTATATGAATAACATGGTTTTTCAATGGCAAAAATCAATGAATATTGTAAATGCACAAACAGTAATTTCTCCGCATTGCAAGGTGCAATTCTGAAATTTTTTGCTTTTTCCTGCTAATCCTAGCATGATAAAGAAGATTCAAAGAGAGTGAGATGCCAGCTCCTTTCATTCAGTCAGTAGCTTCAAACATTTCTGGACGTTTTTCAATGGCAAAAATCAATGAATATTGTAAATGCACAAACAGTAATATCTCCACATTGCAAGGTGCAATTCTGAAATTTTTTGCTTTTTCCTGCTCCTCTTAGCATGATAAAGAAGATTCAAAGAGAGTGAGATGCCAGCTCTTTTCATTCAGTCAGTAGCTTCAAACATTTCTGGTATATGAATAACATGATGTTTTTCAATGGCAAAAATCAATGAATATTGTAAATGCACAAACAGTAATTTCTCCGCATTGCAAGGTGCAATTCTGAAATTTTTTGCTTTTTCCTGCTAATCCTAGCATGATAAAGAAGATTCAAAGAGATTGAGATGCCAGCTCCTTTCATTCAGTCAGTAGCTTCAAACATTTCTGGACGTTTTTCAATGGCAAAAATCAATGAATATTGTAAATGCACAAACAGTAATATCTCCACATTGCAAGGTGCAATTCTGAAATTTTTTGCTTTTTCCTGCTAATCCTAGCATGATAAAGAAGATTGAAAGAGAGTGAGATGCCAGCTCCTTTCATTCAGTCAGTAGCTTCAAACATTTCTGGACGGTTTTCAATGGCAAAAATCAATGAATATTGTAAATGCACAAACAGTAATATCTCCACATTGCAACGTGCAATTCTGAAATTTTTTGCTTTTTCCTGCTAATCCTGGCATGATAAAGAAGATTCAAAGAGAGTGAGATGCCAGCTCTTTTCATTCAGTCAGTAGCTTCAAACATTTCTGGTATATGAATAACATGGTTTTTCAATGGCAAAAATCAATGAATATTGTAAATGCACAAACAGTAATATCTCCACATTGCAAGGTGCAATTCTGAAATTTTTTGCTTTTTCCTGCTCCTCTTAGCATGATAAAAAAGATTCAAAGAGAGTGAGATGCCAGCTCTTTTCATTCAGTCAGTAGCTTCAAACATTTCTGGTATATGAATAACATGATGTTTTTCAATGGCAAAAATCAATGAATATTGTAAATGCACAAACAGTAATTTCTCCGCATTGCAAGGTGCAATTCTGAAATTTTTTGCTTTTTCCTGCTAATCCTAGCATGATTAAGAAGATTCAAAGAGAGTGAGATGCCAGCTCCTTTCATTCAGTCAGTAGCTTTAAACATTTCTGGACGTTTTTCAATGGCAAAAATCAATGAATATTGTAAATGCACAAACAGTAATATCTCCACATTGCAAGGTGCAATTCTGAAATTTTTTGCTTTTTCCTGCTCCTCTTAGCATGATAAAGAAGATTCATAGAGAGTGAGATGCCCGCTCTTTTCATTCAGTCAGTAGCTTCAAACATCTCTGGTATATGAATAACATGATGTTTTTCAATGGCAAAAATCAATGAATATTGTAAATGCACAAACAGTAATTTCTCCGCATTGCAAGGTGCAATTCTGAAATTTTTTGCTTTTTCCTGCTAATCCTAGCATGATAAAGAAGATTCAAAGAGATTAAGATGCCAGCTCCTTTCATTCAGTCAGTAGCTTCAAACATTTCTGGATGTTTTTCAATGGCAAAAATCAATGAATATTGTAAATGCACAAACAGTAATATCTCCACATTGCAAGGTGCAATTCTGAAATTTTTTGCTTTTTCCTGCTAATCCTAGCATGATAAAGAAGATTCAAAGAGAGTGAGATGCCAGCTCCTTTCATTCAGTCAGTAGCTTCAAACATTTCTGGACGTTTTTCAATGGCAAAAATCAATGAATATTGTAAATGCACAAACAGTAATATCTCCACATTGCAACGTGCAATTCTGAAATTTTTTGCTTTTTCCTGCTAATCCTGGCATGATAAAGAAGATTCAAAGAGAGTGAGATGCCAGCTCTTTTCATTCAGTCAGTAGCTTCAATCATTTCTGGTATATGAATAACATGGTTTTTCAATGGCAAAAATCAATGAATATTGTAAATGCACAAACAGTAATTTCTCCGCATTGCAAGGTGCAATTCTGAAATTTTTTGCTTTTTCCTGCTAATCCTAGCATGATAAAGAAGATTCAAAGAGAGTGAGATGCCAGCTCCTTTCATTCAGTCAGTAGCTTCAAACATTTCTGGACGTTTTTCAATGGCAAAAATCAATGAATATTGTAAATGCACAAACAGTAATATCTCCACATTGCAAGGTGCAATTCTGAAATTTTTTGCTTTTTCCTGCTCCTCTTAGCATGATAAAGAAGATTCAAAGAGAGTGAGATGCCAGCTCTTTTCATTCAGTCAGTAGCTTCAAACATTTCTGGTATATGAATAACATGATGTTTTTCAATGGCAAAAATCAATGAATATTGTAAATGCACAAACAGTAATTTCTCCGCATTGCAAGGTGCAATTCTGAAATTTTTTGCTTTTTCCTGCTAATCCTAGCATGATAAAGAAGATTCAAAGAGAGTGAGATGCCAGCTCCTTTCATTCAGTCAGTAGCTTCAAACATTTCTGGACGTTTTTCAATGGCAAAAATCAATGAATATTGTAAATGCACAAACAGTAGTATCTCCACATTGCAACGTGCAATTCTGAAATTTTTTGCTTTTTCCTGCTAATCCTGGCATGATAAAGAAGATTCAAAGAGAGTGAGATGCCAGCTCTTTTCATTCAGTCAGTAGCTTCAAACATTTCTGGTATATGAATAACATGGTTTTTCAATGGCAAAAATCAATGAATATTGTAAATGCACAAACAGTAATTTCTCCGCATTGCAAGGTGCAATTCTGAAATTTTTTGCTTTTTCCTGCTAATCCTAGCATGATAAAGAAGATTCAAAGAGAGTGAGATGCCAGCTCCTTTCATTCAGTCAGTAGCTTCAAACATTTCTGGACGTTTTTCAATGGCAAAAATCAATGAATATTGTAAATGCACAAACAGTAATATCTCCACATTGCAAGGTGCAATTCTGAAATTTTTTGCTTTTTCCTGCTCCTCTTAGCATGATAAAGAAGATTCAAAGAGAGTGAGATGCCAGCTCTTTTCATTCAGTCAGTAGCTTCAAACATTTCTGGTATATGAATAACATGATGTTTTTCAATGGCAAAAATCAATGAATATTGTAAATGCACAAACAGTAATTTCTCCGCATTGCAAGGTGCAATTCTGAAATTTTTTGCTTTTTCCTGCTAATCCTAGCATGATAAAGAAGATTCAAAGAGATTGAGATGCCAGCTCCTTTCATTCAGTCAGTAGCTTCAAACATTTCTGGACGTTTTTCAATGGCAAAAATCAATGAATATTGTAAATGCACAAACAGTAATATCTCCACATTGCAAGGTGCAATTCTGAAATTTTTTGCTTTTTCCTGCTAATCCTAGCATGATAAAGAAGATTCAAAGAGAGTGAGATGCCAGCTCCTTTCATTCAGTCAGTAGCTTCAAACATTTCTGGACGGTTTTCAATGGCAAAAATCAATGAATATTGTAAATGCACAAACAGTAATATCTCCACATTGCAACGTGCAATTCTGAAATTTTTTGCTTTTTCCTGCTAATCCTGGCATGATAAAGAAGATTCAAAGAGAGTGAGATGCCAGCTCTTTTCATTCAGTCAGTAGCTTCAATCATTTCTGGTATATGAATAACATGGTTTTTCAATGGCAAAAATCAATGAATATTGTAAATGCACAAACAGTAATTTCTCCGCATTGCAAGGTGCAATTCTGAAATTTTTTGCTTTTTCCTGCTAATCCTAGCATGATAAAGAAGATTCAAAGAGAGTGAGATGCCAGCTCCTTTCATTCAGTCAGTAGCTTCAAACATTTCTGGACGTTTTTCAATGGCAAAAATCAATGAATATTGTAAATGCACAAACAGTAATATCTCCACATTGCAAGGTGCAATTCTGAAATTTTTTGCTTTTTCCTGCTCCTCTTAGCATGATAAAGAAGATTCAAAGAGAGTGAGATGCCAGCTCTTTTCATTCAGTCAGTAGCTTCAAACATTTCTGGTATATGAATAACATGATGTTTTTCAATGGCAAAAATCAATGAATATTGTAAATGCACGAACAGTAATTTCTCCGCATTGCAAGGTGCAATTCTGAATTTTTTTGCTTTTTCCTGCTAATCCTAGCATGATAAAGAAGATTCAAAGAGAGTGAGATGCCAGCTCCTTTCATTCAGTCAGTAGCTTCAAACATTTCTGGACGTTTTTCAATGGCAAAAATCAATGAATATTGTAAATGCACAAACAGTAGTATCTCCACATTGCAACGTGCAATTCTGAAATTTTTTGCTTTTTCCTGCTAATCCTGGCATGATAAAGAAGATTCAAAGAGAGTGAGATGCCAGCTCTTTTCATTCAGTCAGTAGCTTCAAACATTTCTGGTATATGAATAACATGGTTTTTCAATGGCAAAAATCAATGAATATTGTAAATGCACAAACAGTAATTTCTCCGCATTGCAAGGTGCAATTCTGAAATTTTTTGCTTTTTCCTGCTAATCCTAGCATGATAAAGAAGATTCAAAGAGAGTGAGATGCCAGCTCCTTTCATTCAGTCAGTAGCTTCAAACATTTCTGGACGTTTTTCAATGGCAAAAATCAATGAATATTGTAAATGCACAAACAGTAATATCTCCACATTGCAAGGTGCAATTCTGAAATTTTTTGCTTTTTCCTGCTCCTCTTAGCATGATAAAGAAGATTCAAAGAGAGTGAGATGCCAGCTCTTTTCATTCAGTCAGTAGCTTCAAACATTTCTGGTATATGAATAACATGATGTTTTTCAATGGCAAAAATCAATGAATATTGTAAATGCACAAACAGTAATTTCTCCGCATTGCAAGGTGCAATTCTGAAATTTTTTGCTTTTTCCTGCTAATCCTAGCATGATAAAGAAGATTCAAAGAGATTGAGATGCCAGCTCCTTTCATTCAGTCAGTAGCTTCAAACATTTCTGGACGTTTTTCAATGGCAAAAATCAATGAATATTGTAAATGCACAAACAGTAATATCTCCACATTGCAAGGTGCAATTCTGAAATTTTTTGCTTTTTCCTGCTAATCCTAGCATGATAAAGAAGATTCAAAGAGAGTGAGATGCCAGCTCCTTTCATTCAGTCAGTAGCTTCAAACATTTCTGGACGGTTTTCAATGGCAAAAATCAATGAATATTGTAAATGCACAAACAGTAATATCTCCACATTGCAACGTGCAATTCTGAAATTTTTTGCTTTTTCCTGCTAATCCTGGCATGATAAAGAAGATTCAAAGAGAGTGAGATGCCAGCTCTTTTCATTCAGTCAGTAGCTTCAATCATTTCTGGTATATGAATAACATGGTTTTTCAATGGCAAAAATCAATGAATATTGTAAATGCACAAACAGTAATTTCTCCGCATTGCAAGGTGCAATTCTGAAATTTTTTGCTTTTTCCTGCTAATCCTAGCATGATAAAGAAGATTCAAAGAGAGTGAGATGCCAGCTCCTTTCATTCAGTCAGTAGCTTCAAACATTTCTGGACGTTTTTCAATGGCAAAAATCAATGAATATTGTAAATGCACAAACAGTAATATCTCCACATTGCAAGGTGCAATTCTGAAATTTTTTGCTTTTTCCTGCTCCTCTTAGCATGATAAAGAAGATTCAAAGAGAGTGAGATGCCAGCTCTTTTCATTCAGTCAGTAGCTTCAAACATTTCTGGTATATGAATAACATGATGTTTTTCAATGGCAAAAATCAATGAATATTGTAAATGCACGAACAGTAATTTCTCCGCATTGCAAGGTGCAATTCTGAATTTTTTTGCTTTTTCCTGCTAATCCTAGCATGATAAAGAAGATTCAAAGAGAGTGAGATGCCAGCTCCTTTCATTCAGTCAGTAGCTTCAAACATTTCTGGACGTTTTTCAATGGCAAAAATCAATGAATATTGTAAATGCACAAACAGTAGTATCTCCACATTGCAACGTGCAATTCTGAAATTTTTTGCTTTTTCCTGCTAATCCTGGCATGATAAAGAAGATTCAAAGAGAGTGAGATGCCAGCTCTTTTCATTCAGTCAGTAGCTTCAAACATTTCTGGTATATGAATAACATGGTTTTTCAATGGCAAAAATCAATGAATATTGTAAATGCACAAACAGTAATTTCTCCGCATTGCAAGGTGCAATTCTGAAATTTTTTGCTTTTTCCTGCTAATCCTAGCATGATAAAGAAGATTCAAAGAGAGTGAGATGCCAGCTCCTTTCATTCAGTCAGTAGCTTCAAACATTTCTGGACGTTTTTCAATGGCAAAAATCAATGAATATTGTAAATGCACAAACAGTAATATCTCCACATTGCAAGGTGCAATTCTGAAATTTTTTGCTTTTTCCTGCTAATCCTGGCATGATAAAGAAGATTCAAAGAGAGTGAGATGCCAGCTCTTTTCATTCAGTCAGTAGCTTCAAACATTTCTGGTATATGAATAACATGATGTTTTTCAATGGCAAAAATCAATGAATATTGTAAATGCACAAACAGTAATTTCTCCGCATTGCAAGGTGCAATTCTGAAATTTTTTTGCTTTTTCCTGCTAATCCTAGCATGATAAAGAAGATTCACAGAGAGTGAGATGCCAGCTCCTTTCATTCATTCAGTAGCTTCAAACATTTCTGGACGTTTTTCAAAGGCAAAAATCAATGAATATTGTAAATGCACAAACAGTAATATCTCCACATTGCAACGTGCAATTCTGAAATTTTTTGCTTTTTCCTGCTCCTCTTAGCATGATAAAGAAGATTCAAAGAGAGTGAGATGCCAGATCTTTTCATTCAGTCAGTAGCTTCAAACATTTCTGGTATATGAATAACATGATGTTTTTCAATGGCAAAAATCAATGAATATTGTAAATGCTCAAACAGTAATTTCTCCGCATTGCAAGGTGCAATTCTGAAATTTTTTGCTTTTTCCTGCTAATCCTAGCATGATAAAGAAGATTCAAAGAGAGTGAGATGCCAGCTCCTTTCATTCAGTCAGTAGCTTTAAACATTTCTAGACGTTTTTCAATGGCAAAAATCAATGAATATTGTAAATGCACAAACAGTAATATCTCCACATTGCAAGGTGCAATTCTGAAATTTTTTGCTTTTTCCTGCTCCTCTTAGCATGATAAAGAAGATTCAAAGAGAGTGAGATGCCAGCTCTTTTCATTCAGTCAGTAGCTTCAAACATCTCTGGTATATGAATAACATGATGTTTTTCAATGGCAAAAATCAATGAATATTGTAAATGCACAAACAGTAATTTCTCCGCATTGCAAGGTGCAATTCTGAAATTTTTTGCTTTTTCCTGCTAATTCTAGCATGATAAAGAAGATTCAAAGAGATTGAGATGCCAGCTCCTTTCATTCAGTCAGTAGCTTCAAACATTTCTGGACGTTTTTCAATGGCAAAAATCAATGAATATTGTAAATGCACAAACAGTAATATCTCCACATTGCAAGGTGCAATTCTGAAATTTTTTGCTTTTTCCTGCTAATCCTAGCATGATAAAGAAGATTCAAAGAGAGTGAGATGCCAGCTCCTTTCATTCAGTCAGTAGCTTCAAACATTTCTGGACGGTTTTCAATGGCAAAAATCAATGAATATTGTAAATGCACAAACAATAATATCTCCACATTGCAACGTGCAATTCTGAAATTTTTTGCTTTTTCCTGCTAATCCTGGCATGATAAAGAAGATTCAAAGAGAGTGAGATGCCAGCTCTTTTCATTCAGTCAGTAGCTTCAAACATTTCTGGTATATGAATAACATGATGTTTTTCAATGGCAAAAATCAATGAATATTGTAAATGCACAAACAGTAATTTCTCCGCATTGCAAGGTGCAATTCTGAATTTTTTTGCTTTTTCCTGCTAATCCTAGCATGATAAAGAAGATTCAGAGATTGAGATGCCAGCTCCTTTCATTCAGTCAGTAGCTTCAAACATTTCTGGACGTTTGTCAATGGCAAAAATCAATGAATATTGTAAATGCACAAACAGTAATATCTCCACATTGCAACGTGCAATTCTGAAATTTTTTGCTTTTTCCTGCTAATCCTGGCATGATAAAGAAGATTCAAAGAGAGTGAGATGCCAGCTCTTTTCATTCAGTCAGTAGCTTCAAACATTTCTGGTATATGAATAACATGATGTTTTTCAATGGCAAAAATCAATGAATATTGTAAATGCACAAACAGTAATTTCTCCGCATTGCAAGGTGCAATTCTGAAATTTTTTGCTTTTTCCTGCTAATCCTAGCATGATAAAGAAGATTCAAAGAGAGTGAGATGCCAGCTCCTTTCATTCAGTCAGTAGCTTCAAACATTTCTGGACGTTTTTCAATGGCAAAAATCAATGAATATTGTAAATGCACAAACAGTAATATCTCCACATTGCAAGGTGCAATTCTGAAATTTTTTGCTTTTTCCTGCTCCTCTTAGCATGATAAAGAAGATTCAAAGAGAGTGAGATGCCAGCTCTTTTCATTCAGTCAGTAGCTTCAAACATTTCTGGTATATGAATAACATGATGTTTTTCAATGGCAAAAATCAATGAATATTGTAAATGCACAAACAGTAATTTCTCCGCATTGCAAGGTGCAATTCTGAAATTTTTTGCTTTTTCCTGCTAATCCTAGCATGATAAAGAAGATTCAAAGAGAGTGAGATGCCAGCTCCTTTCATTCAATCAGTAGCTTCAAACATTTCTGGACGTTTTTCAATGGCAAAAATCAATGAATATTGTAAATGCACAAACAGTAATATCTCCACATTGCAAGGTGCAATTCTGAAATTTTTTGCTTTTTCCTGCTAATCCTGGCATGATAAAGAAGATTCAAAGAGAGTGAGATGCCAGCTCTTTTCATTCAGTCAGTAGCTTCAAACATTTCTGGTATATGAATAACATGTTTTTCAATGGCAAAAATCAATGAATATTGTAAATGCACAAACAGTAATTTCTCCGCATTGCAAGGTGCAATTCTGAAATTTTTTGCTTTTTCCTGCTAATCCTAGCATGATAAAGAAGATTCAAAGAGAGTGAGATGCCAGCTCCTTTCATTCAGTCAGTAGCTTCAAACATTTCTGGACGTTTTTCAATGGCAAAAATCAATGAATATTGTAAATGCACAAACAGTAATATCTCCACATTGCAACGTGCAATTCTGAAATTTTTTGCTTTTTCCTGCTCCTCTTAGCATGATAAAGAAGATTCAAAGAGAGTGAGATGCCAGCTCTTTTCATTCAGTCAGTAGCTTCAAACATTTCTGGTATATGAATAACATGATGTTTTTCAATGGCAAAAATCACTGAATATTCTAAATGCACAAACAGTAATATCTCCGCATTGCAAGGTGCAATTCTGAAATTTTTTGCTTTTTCCTGCTAATCCTAGCATGATAAAGAAGATTGAAAGAGATTGAGATGCCAGCTCCTTTCATTCAGTCAGTAGCTTCAAACATTTCTGGACGTTTTTCAATGGCAAAAATCAATGAATATTGTAAATGCACAAACAGTAATATCTCCACATTGCAAGGTGCAATTCTGAAATTTTTTGCTTTTTCCTGCTAATCCTAGCATGATAAAGAAGATTCAAAGAGAGTGAGATGCCAGCTCCTTTCATTCAGTCAGTAGCTTCAAACATTTCTGGACGGTTTTCAATGGCAAAAATCAATGAATACTGTAAATGCACAAACAGTAATATCTCCACATTGCAACGTGCAATTCTGAAATTTTTTGCTTTTTCCTGCTAATCCTGGCATGATAAAGAAGATTCAAAGAGAGTGAGATGCCAGCTCTTTTCATTCAGTCAGTAGCTTCAAACATTTCTGGTATATGAATAACATGGTTTTTCAATGGCAAAAATCAATGAATATTGTAAATGCACAAACAGTAATTTCTCCGCATTGCAAGGTGCAATTCTGAAATTTTTTGCTTTTTCCTGCTAATCCTAGCATGATAAAGAAGATTCAAAGAGAGTGAGATGCCAGCTCCTTTCATTCAGTCAGTAGCTTCAAACATTTCTGGACGTTTTTCAATGGCAAAAATCAATGAATATTGTAAATGCACAAACAGTAATATCTCCACATTGCAAGGTGCAATTCTGAAATTTTTTGCTTTTTCCTGCTCCTCTTAGCATGATAAAGAAGATTCAAAGAGAGTGAGATGCCAGCTCTTTTCAATCAGTCAGTAGCTTCAAACATTTCTGGTATATGAATAACATGATGTTTTTCAATGGCAAAAATCAATGAATATTGTAAATGCACAAACAGTAATTTCTCCGCATTGCAAGGTGCAATTCTGAAATTTTTTGCTTTTTCCTGCTAATCCTAGCATGATAAAGAAGATTCAAAGAGAGTGAGATGCCAGCTCCTTTCATTCATTCAGTAGCTTTAAACATTTCTGGACGTTTTTCAATGGCAAAAATCAATGAATATTGTAAATGCACAAACAGTAATATCTCCACATTGCAAGGTGCAATTCTGAAATTTTTTGCTTTTTCCTGCTCCTCTTAGCATGATAAAGAAGATTCAAAGAAAGTGAGATGCCAGCTCTTTTCATTCAGTCAGTAGCTTCAAACATCTCTGGTATATGAATAACATGATGTTTTTCAGTGGCAAAAATCAATGAATATTGTAAATGCACAAACAGTAATTTCTCCGCATTGCAAGGTGCAATTCTGAAATTTTTTGCTTTTTCCTGCTAATCCTAGCATGATAAAGAAGATTCAAAGAGATTGAGATGCCAGCTCCTTTCATTCAGTCAGTAGCTTCAAACATTTCTGGACGTTTTTCAATGGCAAAAATCAATGAATATTGTAAATGCACAAACAGTAATATCTCCACATTGCAAGGTGCAATTCTGAAATTTTTTGCTTTTTCCTGCTAATCCTAGCATGATAAAGAAGATTCAAAGAGAGTGAGATGCCAGCTCCTTTCATTCAGTCAGTAGCTTCAAACATTTCTGGACGGTTTTCAATGGCAAAAATCAATGAATATTGTAAATGCACAAACAGTAATATCTCCACATTGCAACGTGCAATTCTGAAATTTTTTGCTTTTTCCTGCTAGTCCTGGCATGATAAAGAAGATTCAAAGAGAGTGAGATGCCAGCTCTTTTCATTCAGTCAGTAGCTTCAAACATTTCTGGTATATGAATAACATGGTTTTTCAATGGCAAAAATCAATGAATATTGTAAATGCACAAACAGTAATTTCTCCACATTGCAAGGTGCAATTCTGAAATTTTTTGCTTTTTCCTGCTAATCCTAGCATGATAAAGAAGATTCAAAGAGAGTGAGATGCCAGCTCCTTTCATTCAGTCAGTAGCTTCAAACATTTCTGGACGTTTTTCAATGGCAAAAATCAATGAATATTGTAAATGCACAAACAGTAATATCTCCACATTGCAAGGTGCAATTCTGAAATTTTTTGCTTTTTCCTGCTAATCCTGGCATGATAAAGAAGATTCAAAGAGAGTGAGATGCCAGCTCTTTTCATTCAGTCAGTAGCTTCAAACATTTCTGGTATATGAATAACATGATGTTTTTCAATGGCAAAAATCAATGAATATTGTAAATGCACAAACAGTAATTTCTCCGCATTGCAAGGTGCAATTCTGAAATTTTTTTGCTTTTTCCTGCTAATCCTAGCATGATAAAGAAGATTCACAGAGAGTGAGATGCCAGCTCCTTTCATTCATTCAGTAGCTTCAAACATTTCTGGACGTTTTTCAAAGGCAAAAATCAATGAATATTGTAAATGCACAAACAGTAATATCTCCACATTGCAACGTGCAATTCTGAAATTTTTTGCTTTTTCCTGCTCCTCTTAGCATGATAAAGAAGATTCAAAGAGAGTGAGATGCCAGATCTTTTCATTCAGTCAGTAGCTTCAAACATTTCTGGTATATGAATAACATGATGTTTTTCAATGGCAAAAATCAATGAATATTGTAAATGCTCAAACAGTAATTTCTCCGCATTGCAAGGTGCAATTCTGAAATTTTTTGCTTTTTCCTGCTAATCCTAGCATGATAAAGAAGATTCAAAGAGAGTGAGATGCCAGCTCCTTTCATTCAGTCAGTAGCTTTAAACATTTCTAGACGTTTTTCAATGGCAAAAATCAATGAATATTGTAAATGCACAAACAGTAATATCTCCACATTGCAAGGTGCAATTCTGAAATTTTTTGCTTTTTCCTGCTCCTCTTAGCATGATAAAGAAGATTCAAAGAGAGTGAGATGCCAGCTCTTTTCATTCAGTCAGTAGCTTCAAACATCTCTGGTATATGAATAACATGATGTTTTTCAATGGCAAAAATCAATGAATATTGTAAATGCACAAACAGTAATTTCTCCGCATTGCAAGGTGCAATTCTGAAATTTTTTGCTTTTTCCTGCTAATTCTAGCATGATAAAGAAGATTCAAAGAGATTGAGATGCCAGCTCCTTTCATTCAGTCAGTAGCTTCAAACATTTCTGGACGTTTTTCAATGGCAAAAATCAATGAATATTGTAAATGCACAAACAGTAATATCTCCACATTGCAAGGTGCAATTCTGAAATTTTTTGCTTTTTCCTGCTAATCCTAGCATGATAAAGAAGATTCAAAGAGAGTGAGATGCCAGCTCCTTTCATTCAGTCAGTAGCTTCAAACATTTCTGGACGGTTTTCAATGGCAAAAATCAATGAATATTGTAAATGCACAAACAATAATATCTCCACATTGCAACGTGCAATTCTGAAATTTTTTGCTTTTTCCTGCTAATCCTGGCATGATAAAGAAGATTCAAAGAGAGTGAGATGCCAGCTCTTTTCATTCAGTCAGTAGCTTCAAACATTTCTGGTATATGAATAACATGATGTTTTTCAATGGCAAAAATCAATGAATATTGTAAATGCACAAACAGTAATTTCTCCGCATTGCAAGGTGCAATTCTGAATTTTTTTGCTTTTTCCTGCTAATCCTAGCATGATAAAGAAGATTCAGAGATTGAGATGCCAGCTCCTTTCATTCAGTCAGTAGCTTCAAACATTTCTGGACGTTTTTCAATGGCAAAAATCAATGAATATTGTAAATGCACAAACAGTAATATCTCCACATTGCAACGTGCAATTCTGAAATTTTTTGCTTTTTCCTGCTAATCCTGGCATGATAAAGAAGATTCAAAGAGAGTGAGATGCCAGCTCTTTTCATTCAGTCAGTAGCTTCAAACATTTCTGGTATATGAATAACATGATGTTTTTCAATGGCAAAAATCAATGAATATTGTAAATGCACAAACAGTAATTTCTCCGCATTGCAAGGTGCAATTCTGAAATTTTTTGCTTTTTCCTGCTAATCCTAGCATGATAAAGAAGATTCAAAGAGAGTGAGATGCCAGCTCCTTTCATTCAGTCAGTAGCTTCAAACATTTCTGGACGTTTTTCAATGGCAAAAATCAATGAATATTGTAAATGCACAAACAGTAATATCTCCACATTGCAAGGTGCAATTCTGAAATTTTTTGCTTTTTCCTGCTCCTCTTAGCATGATAAAGAAGATTCAAAGAGAGTGAGATGCCAGCTCTTTTCATTCAGTCAGTAGCTTCAAACATTTCTGGTATATGAATAACATGATGTTTTTCAATGGCAAAAATCAATGAATATTGTAAATGCACAAACAGTAATTTCTCCGCATTGCAAGGTGCAATTCTGAAATTTTTTGCTTTTTCCTGCTAATCCTAGCATGATAAAGAAGATTCAAAGAGAGTGAGATGCCAGCTCCTTTCATTCAATCAGTAGCTTCAAACATTTCTGGACGTTTTTCAATGGCAAAAATCAATGAATATTGTAAATGCACAAACAGTAATATCTCCACATTGCAAGGTGCAATTCTGAAATTTTTTGCTTTTTCCTGCTAATCCTGGCATGATAAAGAAGATTCAAAGAGAGTGAGATGCCAGCTCTTTTCATTCAGTCAGTAGCTTCAAACATTTCTGGTATATGAATAACATGTTTTTCAATGGCAAAAATCAATGAATATTGTAAATGCACAAACAGTAATTTCTCCGCATTGCAAGGTGCAATTCTGAAATTTTTTGCTTTTTCCTGCTAATCCTAGCATGATAAAGAAGATTCAAAGAGAGTGAGATGCCAGCTCCTTTCATTCAGTCAGTAGCTTCAAACATTTCTGGACGTTTTTCAATGGCAAAAATCAATGAATATTGTAAATGCACAAACAGTAATATCTCCACATTGCAACGTGCAATTCTGAAATTTTTTGCTTTTTCCTGCTCCTCTTAGCATGATAAAGAAGATTCAAAGAGAGTGAGATGCCAGCTCTTTTCATTCAGTCAGTAGCTTCAAACATTTCTGGTATATGAATAACATGATGTTTTTCAATGGCAAAAATCACTGAATATTCTAAATGCACAAACAGTAATATCTCCGCATTGCAAGGTGCAATTCTGAAATTTTTTGCTTTTTCCTGCTAATCCTAGCATGATAAAGAAGATTGAAAGAGATTGAGATGCCAGCTCCTTTCATTCAGTCAGTAGCTTCAAACATTTCTGGACGTTTTTCAATGGCAAAAATCAATGAATATTGTAAATGCACAAACAGTAATATCTCCACATTGCAAGGTGCAATTCTGAAATTTTTTGCTTTTTCCTGCTAATCCTAGCATGATAAAGAAGATTCAAAGAGAGTGAGATGCCAGCTCCTTTCATTCAGTCAGTAGCTTCAAACATTTCTGGACGGTTTTCAATGGCAAAAATCAATGAATACTGTAAATGCACAAACAGTAATATCTCCACATTGCAACGTGCAATTCTGAAATTTTTTGCTTTTTCCTGCTAATCCTGGCATGATAAAGAAGATTCAAAGAGAGTGAGATGCCAGCTCTTTTCATTCAGTCAGTAGCTTCAAACATTTCTGGTATATGAATAACATGGTTTTTCAATGGCAAAAATCAATGAATATTGTAAATGCACAAACAGTAATTTCTCCGCATTGCAAGGTGCAATTCTGAAATTTTTTGCTTTTTCCTGCTAATCCTAGCATGATAAAGAAGATTCAAAGAGAGTGAGATGCCAGCTCCTTTCATTCAGTCAGTAGCTTCAAACATTTCTGGACGTTTTTCAATGGCAAAAATCAATGAATATTGTAAATGCACAAACAGTAATATCTCCACATTGCAAGGTGCAATTCTGAAATTTTTTGCTTTTTCCTGCTCCTCTTAGCATGATAAAGAAGATTCAAAGAGAGTGAGATGCCAGCTCTTTTCAATCAGTCAGTAGCTTCAAACATTTCTGGTATATGAATAACATGATGTTTTTCAATGGCAAAAATCAATGAATATTGTAAATGCACAAACAGTAATTTCTCCGCATTGCAAGGTGCAATTCTGAAATTTTTTGCTTTTTCCTGCTAATCCTAGCATGATAAAGAAGATTCAAAGAGAGTGAGATGCCAGCTCCTTTCATTCATTCAGTAGCTTTAAACATTTCTGGACGTTTTTCAATGGCAAAAATCAATGAATATTGTAAATGCACAAACAGTAATATCTCCACATTGCAAGGTGCAATTCTGAAATTTTTTGCTTTTTCCTGCTCCTCTTAGCATGATAAAGAAGATTCAAAGAAAGTGAGATGCCAGCTCTTTTGATTCAGTCAGTAGCTTCAAACATCTCTGGTATATGAATAACATGATGTTTTTCAGTGGCAAAAATCAATGAATATTGTAAATGCACAAACAGTAATTTCTCCGCATTGCAAGGTGCAATTCTGAAATTTTTTGCTTTTTCCTGCTAATCCTAGCATGATAAAGAAGATTCAAAGAGATTGAGATGCCAGCTCCTTTCATTCAGTCAGTAGCTTCAAACATTTCTGGACGTTTTTCAATGGCAAAAATCAATGAATATTGTAAATGCACAAACAGTAATATCTCCACATTGCAAGGTGCAATTCTGAAATTTTTTGCTTTTTCCTGCTAATCCTAGCATGATAAAGAAGATTCAAAGAGAGTGAGATGCCAGCTCCTTTCATTCAGTCAGTAGCTTCAAACATTTCTGGACGGTTTTCAATGGCAAAAATCAATGAATATTGTAAATGCACAAACAGTAATATCTCCACATTGCAACGTGCAATTCTGAAATTTTTTGCTTTTTCCTGCTAGTCCTGGCATGATAAAGAAGATTCAAAGAGAGTGAGATGCCAGCTCTTTTCATTCAGTCAGTAGCTTCAAACATTTCTGGTATATGAATAACATGGTTTTTCAATGGCAAAAATCAATGAATATTGTAAATGCACAAACAGTAATTTCTCCACATTGCAAGGTGCAATTCTGAAATTTTTTGCTTTTTCCTGCTAATCCTAGCATGATAAAGAAGATTCAAAGAGAGTGAGATGCCAGCTCCTTTCATTCAGTCAGTAGCTTCAAACATTTCTGGACGTTTTTCAATGGCAAAAATCAATGAATATTGTAAATGCACAAACAGTAATATCTCCACATTGCAAGGTGCAATTCTGAAATTTTTTGCTTTTTCCTGCTCCTCTTAGCATGATAAAGAAGATTCAAAGAGAGTGAGATGCCAGCTCTTTTCATTCAGTCAGTAGCTTCAAACATTTCTGGTATATGAATAACATGATGTTTTTCAATGGCAAAAATCAATGAATATTGTAAATGCACAAACAGTAATTTCTCCGCATTGCAAGGTGCAATTCTGAAATTTTTTGCTTTTTCCTGCTAATCCTAGCATGATAAAGAAGATTCAAAGAGAGTGAGATGCCAGCTCCTTTCATTCAGTCAGTAGCTTCAAACATTTCTGGACGTTTTTCAATGGCAAAAATCAATGAATATTGTAAATGCACAAACGGTAATATCTCCACATTGCAAGGTGCAATTCTGAAATTTTTTGCTTTTTCCTGCTAATCCTGGCATGATAAAGAAGATTCAAAGAGAGTGAGATGCCAGCTCTTTTCATTCAGTCAGTAGCTTCAAACATTTCTGGTATATGAATAACATGATGTTTTTCAATGGCAAAAATCAATGAATATTGTAAATGCACAAACAGTAATTTCTCCGCATTGCAAGGTGCAATTCTGAAATTTTTTGCTTTTTCCTGCTAATCCTAGCATGATAAAGAAGATTCAAAGAGAGTGAGATGCCAGCTCCTTTCATTCAGTCAGTAGCTTCAAACATTTCTGGACGTTTTTCAATGGCAAAAATCAATGAATATTGTAAATGCACAAACAGTAATATCTCCACATTGCAACGTGCAATTCTGAAATTTTTTGCTTTTTCCTGCTCCTCTTAGCATGATAAAGAAGTTTCAAAGAGAGTAAGATGCCAGCTCTTTTCATTCAGTCAGTAGCTTCAAACATTTCTGGTATATGAATAACATGATGTTTTTCAATGGCAAAAATCAATGAATATTGTAAATGCACAAACAGTAATTTCTCCGCATTGCAAGGTGCAATTCTGAAATTTTTTGCTTTTTCCTGCTAATCCTAGCATGATAAAGAAGATTCAAAGAGAGTGAGATGCCAGCTCCTTTCATTCAGTCAGTAGCTTTAAACATTTCTGGACGTTTTTCAATTGCAAAAATCAATGAATATTGTAAATGCACAAACAGTAATATCTCCACATTGCAAGGTGCAATTCTGAAATTTTTTGCTTTTTCCTGCTCCTCTTAGGATGATAAAGAAGATTCAAAGAGAGTGAGATGCCAGCTCTTTTCATTCAGTCAGTAGCTTCAAACATCTCTGGTATATGAATAACATGATGTTTTTCAATGGCAAAAATCAATGAATATTGTAAATGCACAAACAGTAATTTCTCCGCATTGCAAGGTGCAATTCTGAAATTTTTTGCTTTTTCCTGCTAATCCTAGCATGATAAAGAAGATTCAAAGAGATTGAGATGCCAGCTCCTTTCATTCAGTCAGTAGCTTCAAACATTTCTGGACGTTTTTCAATGGCAAAAATCAATGAATATTGTAAATGCACAAACAGTAATATCTCCACATTGCAAGGTGCAATTCTGAAATTTTTTGCTTTTTCCTGCTAACCCTAGCATGATAAAGAAGATTCAAAGAGAGTGAGATGCCAGCTCCTTTCATTCAGTCAGTAGCTTCAAACATTTCTGGACGGTTTTCAATGGCAAAAATCAATGAATATTGTAAATGCACAAACAGTAATATCTCCACATTGCAACGTGCAATTCTGAAATTTTTTGCTTTTTCCTGCTAATCCTGGCATGATAAAGAAGATTCAAAGAGAGTGAGATGCCAGCTCTTTTCATTCAGTCAGTAGCTTCAAACATTTCTGGTATATGAATAACATGGTTTTTCAATGGCAAAAATCAATGAATATTGTAAATGCACAAACAGTAATTTCTCCGCATTGCAAGGTGCAATTCTGAAATTTTTTGCTTTTTCCTGCTAATCCTAGCATGATAAAAAAGATTCAAAGAGAGTGAGATGCCAGCTCCTTTCATTCAGTCAGTAGCTTCAAACATTTCTGGACGTTTTTCAATGGCAAAAATCAATGAATATTGTAAATGCACAAACAGTAATATCTCCACATTGCAAGGTGCAATTCTGAAATTTTTTGCTTTTTCCTGCTCCTCTTAGCATGATAAAGAAGATTCAAAGAGAGTGAGATGCCAGGTCTTTTCATTCAGTCAGTAGCTTCAAACATTTCTGGTATATGAATAACATGATGTTTTTCAATGGCAAAAATCAATGAATATTGTAAATGCACAAACAGTAATTTCTCCGCATTGCAAGGTGCAATTCTGAAATTTTTTGCTTTTTCCTGCTAATCCTAGCATGATAAAGAAGATTCAAAGAGAGTGAGATGCCAGCTCCTTTCATTCAGTCAGTAGCTTTAAACATTTCTGGACGTTTTTCAATGGCAAAAATCAATGAATATTGTAAATGCACAAACAGTAATATCTCCACATTTCAAGGTGCAATTCTGAAATTTTTTGCTTTTTCCTGCTCCTCTTAGCATGATAAAGAAGATTCAAAGAGAGTGAGATGCCAGCTCTTTTCATTCAGTCAGTAGCTTCAAACATCTCTGGTATATGAATAACATGATGTTTTTCAATGGCAAAAATCAATGAATATTGTAAATGCACAAACAGTAATTTCTCCGCATTGCAAGGTGCAATTCTGAAATTTTTTGCTTTTTCCTGCTAATCCTAGCATGATAAAGAAGATTCAAAGAGATTGAGATGCCAGCTCCTTTCATTCAGTCAGTAGCTTCAAACATTTCTGGACGTTTTTCAATGGCAAAAATCAATGAATATTGTAAATGCACAAACAGTAATATCTCCACATTGCAAGGTGCAATTCTGAAATTTTTTGCTTTTTCCTGCTAATCCTGGCATGATAAAGAAGATTCAAAGAGAGTGAGATGCCAGCTCTTTTCATTCAGTCAGTAGCTTCAAACATTTCTGGTATATGAATAACATGGTTTTTCAATGGCAAAAATCAATGAATATTGTAAATGCACAAACAGTAATTTCTCCGCATTGCAAGGTGCAATTCTGAAATTTTTTGCTTTTTCCTGCTAATCCTAGCATGATAAAGAAGATTCGAAGAGAGTTAGATGCCAGCTCCTTTCATTCAGTCAGTAGCTTCAAACATTTCTGGACGTTTTTCAATGGCAAAAATCAATGAATATTGTAAATGCACAAACAGTAATATCTCCACATTGCAAGGTGCAATTCTGAAATTTTTTGCTTTTTCCTGCTAATCCTGGCATGATAAAGAAGATTCAAAGAGAGTGAGATGCCAGCTCTTTTCATTCAGTCAGTAGCTTCAAACATTTCTGGTATATGAATAACATGTTTTTCAATGGCAAAAATCAATGAATATTGTAAATGCACAAACAGTAATTTCTCTGCATTGCAAGGTGCAATTCTGAAATTTTTTGCTTTTTCCTGCTAATCCTAGCACGATAAAGAAGACTCAAAGAGAGTGAGATGCCAGCTCCTTTCATTCAGTCAGTAGCTTCAAACATTTCTGGACGTTTTTCAATGGCAAAAATCAGTGAATATTGTAAATGCACAAACAGTAATATCTCCACATTGCAAGGTGCAATTCTGAAATTTTTTGCTTTTTCCTGCTCCTCTTAGCATGATAAAGAAGATTCAAAGAGAGTGAGATGCCAGCTCTTTTCATTCAGTCAGTAGCTTCAAACATTTCTGGTATATGAATAACATGATGTTTTTCAATGGCAAAAATCAATGAATATTGTAAATGCACAAACAGTAATTTCTCCGCATTGCAAGGTGCAATCCTGAAATTTTTTGCTTTTTCCTGCTAATCCTAGCATGATAAAGAAGATTCAAAGAGAGTGAGATGCCAGCTCCTTTCATTCAGTCAGTAGCTTCAAACATTTCTGGACGTTTTTCAATGGCAAAAATCAATGAATATTGTAAATGCACAAACAGTAATATCTCCACATTGCAAGGTGCAATTCTGAAATTTTTTGCTTTTTCCTGCTAATCCTGGCATGATAAAGAAGATTCAAAGAGAGTGAGATGCCAGCTCTTTTCATTCAGTCAGTAGCTTCAAACATTTCTGGTATATGAATAACATTATGTTTTTCAATGGCAAAAATCAATGAATATTGTAAATGCACAAACAGTAATTTCTCCGCATTGCAAGGTGCAATTCTGAAATTTTTTGCTTTTTCCTGCTCCTCTTAGCATGATAAAGAAGATTCAAAGAGAGTGAGATGCCAGCTCTTTTCATTCAGTCAGTAGCTTCAAACATCTCTGGTATATGAATAACATGATGTTTTTCAATGGCAAAAATCAATGAATATTGTAAATGCACAAACAGTAATTTCTCCACATTGCAAGGTGCAATTCTGAAATTTTTTGCTTTTTCCTGCTAATCCTAGCATGATAAAGAAGATTCAAAGAGATTGAGATGCCAGCTCTTTTCATTCAGTCAGTAGCTTCAAACATTTCTGGACGTTTTTCAATGGCAAAAATCAATGAATATTGTAAATGCACAAACAGTAATATCTCCACATTGCAAGGTGCAATTCTGAAATTTTTGCTTTTTCCTGCTAATCCTAGCATGATAAAGAAGATTCAAAGAGAGTGAGATGCCAGCTCCTTTCATTCAGTCAGTAGCTTCAAACATTTCTGGACGGTTTTCAATGGCAAAAATCAATGAATATTGTAAATGCACAAACAGTAATATCTCCACATTGCAACGTGCAATTCTGAAATTTTTTGCTTTTTCCTGCTAATCCTGGCATGATAAAGAAGATTCAAAGAGAGTGAGATGCCAGCTCTTTTCATTCAGTCAGTAGCTTCAAACATTTCTGGTATATGAATAACATGGTTTTTCAATGGCAAAAATCAATGAATATTGTAAATGCACAAACAGTAATTTCTCCGCATTGCAAGGTGCAATTCTGAAATTTTTTGCTTTTTCCTGCTAATCCTAGCATGATAAAGAAGATTCAAAGAGAGTGAGATGCCAGCTCCTTTCATTCAGTCAGTAGCTTCAAACATTTCTGGACGTTTTTCAATGGCAAAAATCAATGAATATTGTAAATGCACAAACAGTAATATCTCCACATTGCAAGGTGCAATTCTGAAATTTTTTGCTTTTTCCTGCTCCTCTTAGCATGATAAAGAAGATTCAAAGAGAGTGAGATGCCAGCTCTTTTCATTCAGTCAGTAGATTCAAACATTTCTGGTATATGAATAACATGTTTTTCAATGGCAAAAATCAATGAATATTGTAAATGCACAAACAGTAATATCTCCACATTGCAACGTGCAATTCTGAAATTTTTTGCTTTTTCCTGCTCCTCTTAGCATGATAAAGAAGATTCAAAGAGAGTGAGATGCCAGCTCTTTTCATTCAGTCAGTAGCTTCAAACATTTCTGGTATATGAATAACATGATGTTTTTCAATGGCAAAAATCAATGAATATTGTAAATGCACAAACAGTAATTTCTCCGCATTGCAAGGTGCAATTCTGAAATTTTTTGATTTTTCCTGCTAATCCTAGCATGATAAAGAAGATTCAAAGAGAGTGAGATGCCAGCTCCTTTCATTCAGTCAGTAGCTTCAAACATTTCTGGACGTTTTTCAATGGCAAAAATCAATGAATATTGTAAATGCATAAACAGTAATATCTCCACATTGCAACGTGCAATTCTGAAATTTTTTGCTTTTTCCTGCTCCTCTTAGCATGATAAAGAAGATTCAAAGAGAGTGAGATGCCAGCTCTTTTCATTCAGTCAGTAGCTTCAAACATTTCTGGTATATGAATAACATGATGTTTTTCAATGGCAAAAATCAATGAATATTGTAAATGCAAAAAAAGTAATTTCTCCGCATTGCAAGGTGCAATTCTGAAATTTTTTGCTTTTTCCTGCTAATCCTAGCATGATAAAGAAGATTCAAAGAGATTGAGATGCCAGCTCCTTTCATTCAGTCAGTAGCTTCAAACATTTCTGGACGTTTTTCAATGGCAAAAATCAATGAATATTGTAAATGCACAATCAGTAATATCTCCACAATGCAAGGTGCAATTCTGAAATTTTTTGCTTTTTCCTGCTCCTCTTAGCATGATAAAGAAGATTCAAAGAGAGTGAGATGCCAGCTCTTTTCATTCAGTCAGTAGCTTCAAACATTTCTGGACGTTTTTCAATGGCAAAAATCAATGAATATTGTAAATGCACAAACAGTAATTTCTCCGCATTGCAAGGTGCAAATCTGAAATTTTTTGCTTTTTCCTGCTAATCCTAGCATGATAAAGAAGATTCAAAGAGAGTGAGATGCCAGCTCCTTTCATTCAGTCAGTAGCTTCAAACATTTCTGGACACTTTTCAATGGCAAAAATCAATGAATATTGTAAATGCACAAACAGTAATATCTCCACATTGCAAGGTGCAATTCTGAAATTTTTTGCTTTTTCGTGCTAATCCTAGCATGATAAAGAAGATTCAAAGAGAGTGAGATGCCAGCTCCTTTCATTCAGTCAGTAGCTTCAAACATTTCTGGACGGTTTTCAATGGCAAAAATCAATGAATATTGTAAATGCACAAACAGTAATATCTCCACATTGCAAGATGCAATTCTGAAATTTTTTGCTTTTTCCTGCTCCTCTTAGCATGATAAAGAAGATTCAAAGAGAGTGAGATGCCAGCTCTTTTCATTCAGTCAGTAGCTTCAAACATTTCTGGTATATGAATAACATGATGTTTTTCAATGGCAAAATTCAATGAATATTGTAAATGCACAAACAGTAAATTCTCCGCATTGCAAGGTGCAATTCTGAAATTTTTTGCTTTTTCCTGCTAATCCTAGCATGATAAAGAAGATTCAAAGAGAGTGAGATGCCAGCTCCTTTCATTCAGCCAGTAGCTTCAAACATTTCTGGACGTTTTTCAATGGCAAAAATCAATGAATATTGTAAATGCACAAACAGTAATATCACCACTTGCAAGGTGCAATTCTGAAATTTTTTTGCTTTTTCCTGCTAATCATGGCATGATAAAGAAGATTCAAAGAGAGTGAGATGCCAGCTCTTTTCATTCAGTCAGTAGCTTCAAACATTTCTGGTATATGAATAACATGATGTTTTTCAATGGCAAAAATCAATGAATATTGTAAATGCACAAACAGTAATTTCTCCGCATTGCAAGGTGCAATTCTGAAATTTTTTGCTTTTTCCTGCTAATCCTAGCATGATAAAGAAGATTCAAAGAGAGTGAGATGCCAGCTCCTTTCATTCAGTCAGTAGCTTCAAACATTTCTGGACGTTTTTCAATGGCAAAAATCATTGAATATTGTAAATACACAAACAGTAATATCTCCACATTGCAACGTGCAATTCTGAAATTTTTTGCTATTTCCTGCTCCTCTTAGCATGATAAAGAAGATTCAAAGAGAGTGAGATGCCAGCTCTTTTCATTCAGTCAGTAGCTTCAAACATTTCTGGTATATGAATAACATGATGTTTTTCAATGGCAAAAATCAATGAATATTGTAAATGCACAAACAGTAATTTCTCCGCATTGCAAGGTGCAATTCTGAAATTTTTTGCTTTTTCCTGCTAATCCTAGCATGATAAAGAAGATTCAAAGAGAGTGAGATGCCAGCTCCTTTCATTCAGTCAGTAGCTTCAAACATTTCTGGACGTTTTTCAATGGCAAAAATCAATGAATATTGTAAATGCACAAACAGTAATATCTCCACATTGCAACGTGCAATTCTGAAATTTTTTGCTTTTTCCTGCTCCTCTTAGCATGATAAAGAAGATTCAAAGAGAGTGAGATGCCAGCTCTTTTCATTCAGTCAGTAGCTTCAAACATTTCTGGTATATGAATAACATGATGTTTTTCAATGGCAAAAATCAATGAATATTGTAAATGCACAAACAGTAATTTCTCCGCATTGCAAGGTGCAATTCTGAAATTTTTTGCTTTTTCCTGCTAATCCTAGCATGATAAAGAAGATTCAAAGAGAGTGAGATGCCAGCTCTTTTCATTCAGTCAGTAGCTTCAAACATTTCTGGACGTTTTTCAATGGCAAAAATCAATGAATATTGTAAATGCACAAACAGTAATATCTCCGCATTGCAAGGTGCAATTCTGAATTTTTTTGCTTTTTCCTGCTAATCCTAGCATGATAAAGAAGATTCAAAGAGAGTGAGATGCCAGCTCTTTTCATTCAGTCAGTAGCTTCAAACATTTCTGGACGTTTTTCAATGGCAAAAATCAATGAATATTGTAAATGCACAAACAGTAATATCTCCGCATTGCAAGGTGCAATTCTGAAATTTTTTGCTTTTTCCTGCTAATCCTAGCATGATAAAGAAGATTCAAAGAGAGTGAGATGCCAGCTCTTTTCATTCAGTCAGTAGCTTCAAACATTTCTGGACGTTTTTCAATGGCAAAAATCAATGAATATTGTAAATGCACAAACAGTAATTTCTCCGCATTGCAAGGTGCAATTCTGAAATTTTTTGCTTTTTCCTGCTAATCCTAGCATGATAAAGAAGATTCAAAGAGAGTGAGATGCCAGCTCTTTTCATTCAGTCAGTAGCTTCAAACATTTCTGGTATATGAATAACATGATGTTTTTCAATGGCAAAAATCAATGAATATTGTAAATGCACAAATAGTAATTTCTCCGCATTGCAAGGTGCAATTCTGAAATTTTTTGCTTTTTCCTGCTAATCCTAGCATGATAAAGAAGATTCAAAGAGAGTGAGATGCCAGCTCCTTTCATTCAGTCAGTAGCTTCAAACATTTCTGGACGTTTTTCAATGGCAAAAATCAATGAATATTGTAAATGCACAAACAGTAATATCTCCGCATTGCAAGGTGCAATTCTGAAATTTTTTGCTTTTTCCTGCTAATCCTAGCATGATAAAGAAGATTCAAAGAGAGTGAGATGCCAGCTCTTTTCATTCAGTCAGTAGCTTCAAACATTTCTGGTATATGAATAACATGATGTTTTTCAATGGCAAAAATCAATGAATATTGTAAATGCACAAACAGTAATTTCTCCGCATTGCAAGGTGCAATTCTGAAATTTTTTGCTTTTTCCTGCTAATCCTAGCATGATAAAGAAGATTCAAAGAGAGTGAGATGCCAGCTCCTTTCATTCAGTCAGTAGCTTCAAACATTTCTGGACGTTTTTCAATGGCAAAAATCAATGAATATTGTAAATGCACAAACAGTAATATCTCCACATTGCAAGGTGCAATTCTGAAATTTTTTGCTTTTTCCTGCTAATCCTGGCATGATAAAGAAGATTCAAAGAGAGTGAGATGCCAGCTCTTTTCATTCAGTCAGTAGCTTCAAACATTTCTGGACGTTTTTCAATGGCAAAAATCAATGAATATTGTAAATGCACAAACAGTAATATCTCCGCATTGCAAGGTGCAATTCTGAAATTTTTTGCTTTTTCCTGATAATCCTAGCATGATAAAGAAGATTCAAAGAGAGTGAGATGCCAGCTCCTTTCATTCAGTCAGTAGCTTCAAACATTTCTGGACGTTTTTCAATGGCAAAAATCAATGAATATTGTAAATCCACAAACAGTAATATCTCCGCATTGCAAGGTGCAATTCTGAAATTTTTTGCTTTTTCCTGCTAATCCTAGTATGATAAAGAAGATTCAAAGAGAGTGAGATGCCAGCTCTTTTCATTCAGTCAGTAGCTTCAAACATTTCTGGTATATGAATAACATGATGTTTTTCAATGGCAAAAATCAATGAATATTGTAAATGCACAAACAGTAATTTCTCCGCATTGCAAGGTGCAATGCTGAAATTTTTTGCTTTTTCCTGCTAATCCTAGCATGATAAAGAAGATTCAAAGAGAGTGAGATGCCAGCTCTTTTCATTCAGTCAGTAGCTTCAAACATTTCTGGTATATGAATAACATGATGTTTTTCAATGGCAAAAATCAATGAATATTGTAAATGCACAAACAGTAATTTCTCCGCATTGCAAGGTGCAATTCTGAAATTTTTTGCTTTTTCCTGCTCCTCTTAGCATGATAAAGAAGATTCAAAGAGAGTGAGATGCCGGCTCTTTTCATTCAGTCAGTAGCTTCAAACATTTCTGGTATATGAATAACATGATGTTTTTCAATGGCAAAAATCAATGAATATTGTAAATGCACAAACAGTAATATCTCCACATTGCAAGGTGCAATTCTGAAATTTTTTGCTTTTTCCTGCTAATCCTAGCATGATAAAGAAGATTCAAAGAGAGTGAGATGCCAGCTCCTTTCATTCAGTCAGTAGCTTCAAACATTTCTGGACGTTTTTCAATGGCAAAAAATCAATGAATATTGTAAATGCACAAACAGTAATATCTCCACATTGCAAGGTGCAATTCTGAAATTTTTTGCTTTTTCCTGCTAATCCTAGCATGATAAAGAAGATTCAAAGAGAGTGAGATGCCAGCTCTTTTCATTCAGTCAGTAGCTTCAAACATTTCTGGTATATGAAAAACATGATGTTTTTCAATGGCAAAAATCAATGAATATTGTAAATGCACAAACAGTAATATCTCCACATTGCAAGGTGCAATTCTGAAATTTTTTGCTTTTTCCTGCTAATCCTAGCATGATAAAGAAGATTCAAAGAGAGTGAGATGCCAGCTCCTTTCATTCAGTCAGTAGCTTCAAACATTTCTGGACGTTTTTCAATGGCAAAAATCAATGAATATTGTAAATGCACAAACAGTAATATCTCCACATTGCAAGGTGCAATTCTGAAATTTTTTGCTTTTTCCTGCTAATCCTAGCATGATAAAGAAGATTCAAAGAGAGTGAGATGCCAGCTCTTTTCATTCAGTCAGTAGCTTCAAACATTTCTGGTATATGAATAACATGATGTTTTTCAATGGCAAAAATCAATGAATATTGTAAATGCACAAACAGTAATATCTCCACATTGCAAGGTGCAATTCTGAAATTTTTTGCTTTTTCCTGCTAATCCTAGCATGATAAAGAAGATTCAAAGAGAGTGAGATGCCAGCTCCTTTCATTCAGTCAGTAGCTTCAAACATTTCTGGACGTTTTTCAATGGCAAAAATCAATGAATATTGTAAATGCACAAACAGTAATATCTCCGCATTGCAAGGTGCAATTCTGAAATTTTTTGCTTTTTCCTGCTAATCCTAGCATGATAAAGAAGATTCAAAGAGAGTGAGATGCCAGCTCTTTTCATTCAGTCAGTAGCTTCAAACATTTCTGGACGTTTTTCAATGGCAAAAATCAATGAATATTGTAAATGCACAAACAGTAATATCTCCGCATTGCAAGGTGCAATTCTGAAATTTTTTGCTTTTTCCTGCTAATCCTAGCATGATAAAGAAGATTCAAAGAGAGTGAGATGCCAGCTCCTTTCATTCAGTCAGTAGCTTCAAACATTTCTGGACGTTTTTCAATGGCAAAAATCAATGAATATTGTAAATGCACAAACAGTAATATCTCCGCATTCCAAGGTGCAATTCTGAAATTTTTTGCTTTTTCCTGCTAATCCTAGCATGATAAAGAAGATTCAAAGAGAGTGAGATGCCAGCTCTTTTCATTCAGTCAGTAGCTTCAAACATTTCTGGACGTTTTTCAATGGCAAAAATCAATGAATATTGTAAATGCACAAACAGTAATATCTCCACATTGCAAGGTGCAATTCTGAAATTTTTTGCTTTTTCCTGCTAATCCTAGCATGATAAAGAAGATTCAAAGAGAGTGAGATGCCAGCTCCTTTCATTCAGTCAGTAGCTTCAAACATTTCTGGACGTTTTTCAATGGCAAAAATCAATGAATATTGTAAATGCACAAACAGTAATATCTCCACATTGCAAGGTGCAATTCTGAAATTTTTTGCTTTTTCCTGCTAATCCTAGCATGATAAAGAAGATTCAAAGAGAGTGAGATGCCAGCTCTTTTCATTCAGTCAGTAGCTTCAAACATTTCTGGTATATGAATAACATGATGTTTTTCAATGGCAAAAATCAATGAATATTGTAAATGCACAAACAGTAATATCTCCACATTGCAAGGTGCAATTCTGAAATTTTTTGCTTTTTCGTGCTAATCCTAGCATGATAAAGAAGATTCAAAGAGAGTGAGATGCCAGCTCCTTTCATTCAGTCAGTAGCTTCAAACATTTCTGGACGGTTTTCAATGGCAAAAATCAATGAATATTGTAAATGCACAAACAGTAATATCTCCACATTGCAAGATGCAATTCTGAAATTTTTTGCTTTTTCCTGCTCCTCTTAGCATGATAAAGAAGATTCAAAGAGAGTGAGATGCCAGCTCTTTTCATTCAGTCAGTAGCTTCAAACATTTCTGGTATATGAATAACATGATGTTTTTCAATGGCAAAATTCAATGAATATTGTAAATGCACAAACAGTAAATTCTCCGCATTGCAAGGTGCAATTCTGAAATTTTTTGCTTTTTCCTGCTAATCCTAGCATGATAAAGAAGATTCAAAGAGAGTGAGATGCCAGCTCCTTTCATTCAGCCAGTAGCTTCAAACATTTCTGGACGTTTTTCAATGGCAAAAATCAATGAATATTGTAAATGCACAAACAGTAATATCACCACTTGCAAGGTGCAATTCTGAAATTTTTTTGCTTTTTCCTGCTAATCATGGCATGATAAAGAAGATTCAAAGAGAGTGAGATGCCAGCTCTTTTCATTCAGTCAGTAGCTTCAAACATTTCTGGTATATGAATAACATGATGTTTTTCAATGGCAAAAATCAATGAATATTGTAAATGCACAAACAGTAATTTCTCCGCATTGCAAGGTGCAATTCTGAAATTTTTTGCTTTTTCCTGCTAATCCTAGCATGATAAAGAAGATTCAAAGAGAGTGAGATGCCAGCTCCTTTCATTCAGTCAGTAGCTTCAAACATTTCTGGACGTTTTTCAATGGCAAAAATCATTGAATATTGTAAATACACAAACAGTAATATCTCCACATTGCAACGTGCAATTCTGAAATTTTTTGCTATTTCCTGCTCCTCTTAGCATGATAAAGAAGATTCAAAGAGAGTGAGATGCCAGCTCTTTTCATTCAGTCAGTAGCTTCAAACATTTCTGGTATATGAATAACATGATGTTTTTCAATGGCAAAAATCAATGAATATTGTAAATGCACAAACAGTAATTTCTCCGCATTGCAAGGTGCAATTCTGAAATTTTTTGCTTTTTCCTGCTAATCCTAGCATGATAAAGAAGATTCAAAGAGAGTGAGATGCCAGCTCCTTTCATTCAGTCAGTAGCTTCAAACATTTCTGGACGTTTTTCAATGGCAAAAATCAATGAATATTGTAAATGCACAAACAGTAATATCTCCACATTGCAACGTGCAATTCTGAAATTTTTTGCTTTTTCCTGCTCCTCTTAGCATGATAAAGAAGATTCAAAGAGAGTGAGATGCCAGCTCTTTTCATTCAGTCAGTAGCTTCAAACATTTCTGGTATATGAATAACATGATGTTTTTCAATGGCAAAAATCAATGAATATTGTAAATGCACAAACAGTAATTTCTCCGCATTGCAAGGTGCAATTCTGAAATTTTTTGCTTTTTCCTGCTAATCCTAGCATGATAAAGAAGATTCAAAGAGAGTGAGATGCCAGCTCTTTTCATTCAGTCAGTAGCTTCAAACATTTCTGGACGTTTTTCAATGGCAAAAATCAATGAATATTGTAAATGCACAAACAGTAATATCTCCGCATTGCAAGGTGCAATTCTGAATTTTTTTGCTTTTTCCTGCTAATCCTAGCATGATAAAGAAGATTCAAAGAGAGTGAGATGCCAGCTCTTTTCATTCAGTCAGTAGCTTCAAACATTTCTGGACGTTTTTCAATGGCAAAAATCAATGAATATTGTAAATGCACAAACAGTAATATCTCCGCATTGCAAGGTGCAATTCTGAAATTTTTTGCTTTTTCCTGCTAATCCTAGCATGATAAAGAAGATTCAAAGAGAGTGAGATGCCAGCTCTTTTCATTCAGTCAGTAGCTTCAAACATTTCTGGACGTTTTTCAATGGCAAAAATCAATGAATATTGTAAATGCACAAACAGTAATTTCTCCGCATTGCAAGGTGCAATTCTGAAATTTTTTGCTTTTTCCTGCTAATCCTAGCATGATAAAGAAGATTCAAAGAGAGTGAGATGCCAGCTCTTTTCATTCAGTCAGTAGCTTCAAACATTTCTGGTATATGAATAACATGATGTTTTTCAATGGCAAAAATCAATGAATATTGTAAATGCACAAATAGTAATTTCTCCGCATTGCAAGGTGCAATTCTGAAATTTTTTGCTTTTTCCTGCTAATCCTAGCATGATAAAGAAGATTCAAAGAGAGTGAGATGCCAGCTCCTTTCATTCAGTCAGTAGCTTCAAACATTTCTGGACGTTTTTCAATGGCAAAAATCAATGAATATTGTAAATGCACAAACAGTAATATCTCCGCATTGCAAGGTGCAATTCTGAAATTTTTTGCTTTTTCCTGCTAATCCTAGCATGATAAAGAAGATTCAAAGAGAGTGAGATGCCAGCTCTTTTCATTCAGTCAGTAGCTTCAAACATTTCTGGTATATGAATAACATGATGTTTTTCAATGGCAAAAATCAATGAATATTGTAAATGCACAAACAGTAATTTCTCCGCATTGCAAGGTGCAATTCTGAAATTTTTTGCTTTTTCCTGCTAATCCTAGCATGATAAAGAAGATTCAAAGAGAGTGAGATGCCAGCTCCTTTCATTCAGTCAGTAGCTTCAAACATTTCTGGACGTTTTTCAATGGCAAAAATCAATGAATATTGTAAATGCACAAACAGTAATATCTCCACATTGCAAGGTGCAATTCTGAAATTTTTTGCTTTTTCCTGCTAATCCTGGCATGATAAAGAAGATTCAAAGAGAGTGAGATGCCAGCTCTTTTCATTCAGTCAGTAGCTTCAAACATTTCTGGACGTTTTTCAATGGCAAAAATCAATGAATATTGTAAATGCACAAACAGTAATATCTCCGCATTGCAAGGTGCAATTCTGAAATTTTTTGCTTTTTCCTGATAATCCTAGCATGATAAAGAAGATTCAAAGAGAGTGAGATGCCAGCTCCTTTCATTCAGTCAGTAGCTTCAAACATTTCTGGACGTTTTTCAATGGCAAAAATCAATGAATATTGTAAATCCACAAACAGTAATATCTCCGCATTGCAAGGTGCAATTCTGAAATTTTTTGCTTTTTCCTGCTAATCCTAGTATGATAAAGAAGATTCAAAGAGAGTGAGATGCCAGCTCTTTTCATTCAGTCAGTAGCTTCAAACATTTCTGGTATATGAATAACATGATGTTTTTCAATGGCAAAAATCAATGAATATTGTAAATGCACAAACAGTAATTTCTCCGCATTGCAAGGTGCAATGCTGAAATTTTTTGCTTTTTCCTGCTAATCCTAGCATGATAAAGAAGATTCAAAGAGAGTGAGATGCCAGCTCTTTTCATTCAGTCAGTAGCTTCAAACATTTCTGGTATATGAATAACATGATGTTTTTCAATGGCAAAAATCAATGAATATTGTAAATGCACAAACAGTAATTTCTCCGCATTGCAAGGTGCAATTCTGAAATTTTTTGCTTTTTCCTGCTCCTCTTAGCATGATAAAGAAGATTCAAAGAGAGTGAGATGCCGGCTCTTTTCATTCAGTCAGTAGCTTCAAACATTTCTGGTATATGAATAACATGATGTTTTTCAATGGCAAAAATCAATGAATATTGTAAATGCACAAACAGTAATATCTCCACATTGCAAGGTGCAATTCTGAAATTTTTTGCTTTTTCCTGCTAATCCTAGCATGATAAAGAAGATTCAAAGAGAGTGAGATGCCAGCTCCTTTCATTCAGTCAGTAGCTTCAAACATTTCTGGACGTTTTTCAATGGCAAAAAATCAATGAATATTGTAAATGCACAAACAGTAATATCTCCACATTGCAAGGTGCAATTCTGAAATTTTTTGCTTTTTCCTGCTAATCCTAGCATGATAAAGAAGATTCAAAGAGAGTGAGATGCCAGCTCTTTTCATTCAGTCAGTAGCTTCAAACATTTCTGGTATATGAAAAACATGATGTTTTTCAATGGCAAAAATCAATGAATATTGTAAATGCACAAACAGTAATATCTCCACATTGCAAGGTGCAATTCTGAAATTTTTTGCTTTTTCCTGCTAATCCTAGCATGATAAAGAAGATTCAAAGAGAGTGAGATGCCAGCTCCTTTCATTCAGTCAGTAGCTTCAAACATTTCTGGACGTTTTTCAATGGCAAAAATCAATGAATATTGTAAATGCACAAACAGTAATATCTCCACATTGCAAGGTGCAATTCTGAAATTTTTTGCTTTTTCCTGCTAATCCTAGCATGATAAAGAAGATTCAAAGAGAGTGAGATGCCAGCTCTTTTCATTCAGTCAGTAGCTTCAAACATTTCTGGTATATGAATAACATGATGTTTTTCAATGGCAAAAATCAATGAATATTGTAAATGCACAAACAGTAATATCTCCACATTGCAAGGTGCAATTCTGAAATTTTTTGCTTTTTCCTGCTAATCCTAGCATGATAAAGAAGATTCAAAGAGAGTGAGATGCCAGCTCCTTTCATTCAGTCAGTAGCTTCAAACATTTCTGGACGTTTTTCAATGGCAAAAATCAATGAATATTGTAAATGCACAAACAGTAATATCTCCGCATTGCAAGGTGCAATTCTGAAATTTTTTGCTTTTTCCTGCTAATCCTAGCATGATAAAGAAGATTCAAAGAGAGTGAGATGCCAGCTCTTTTCATTCAGTCAGTAGCTTCAAACATTTCTGGACGTTTTTCAATGGCAAAAATCAATGAATATTGTAAATGCACAAACAGTAATATCTCCGCATTGCAAGGTGCAATTCTGAAATTTTTTGCTTTTTCCTGCTAATCCTAGCATGATAAAGAAGATTCAAAGAGAGTGAGATGCCAGCTCCTTTCATTCAGTCAGTAGCTTCAAACATTTCTGGACGTTTTTCAATGGCAAAAATCAATGAATATTGTAAATGCACAAACAGTAATATCTCCGCATTGCAAGGTGCAATTCTGAAATTTTTTGCTTTTTCCTGCTAATCCTAGCATGATAAAGAAGATTCAAAGAGAGTGAGATGCCAGCTCTTTTCATTCAGTCAGTAGCTTCAAACATTTCTGGACGTTTTTCAATGGCAAAAATCAATGAATATTGTAAATGCACAAACAGTAATATCTCCACATTGCAAGGTGCAATTCTGAAATTTTTTGCTTTTTCCTGCTAATCCTAGCATGATAAAGAAGATTCAAAGAGAGTGAGATGCCAGCTCCTTTCATTCAGTCAGTAGCTTCAAACATTTCTGGACGTTTTTCAATGGCAAAAATCAATGAATATTGTAAATGCACAAACAGTAATATCTCCACATTGCAAGGTGCAATTCTGAAATTTTTTGCTTTTTCCTGCTAATCCTAGCATGATAAAGAAGATTCAAAGAGAGTGAGATGCCAGCTCTTTTCATTCAGTCAGTAGCTTCAAACATTTCTGGTATATGAATAACATGATGTTTTTCAATGGCAAAAATCAATGAATATTGTAAATGCACAAACAGTAATATCTCCACATTGCAAGGTGCAATTCTGAAATTTTTTGCTTTTTCCTGCTAATCCTAGCATGATAAAGAAGATTCAAAGAGAGTGAGATGCCAGCTCCTTTCATTCAGTCAGTAGCTTCAAACATTTCTGGACGTTTTTCAATGGCAAAAATCAATGAATATTGTAAATGCACAAACAGTAATATCTCCGCATTGCAAGGTGCAATTCTGAAATTTTTTGCTTTTTCCTGCTAATCCTAGCATGATAAAGAAGATTCAAAGAGAGTGAGATGCCAGCTCTTTTCATTCAGTCAGTAGCTTCAAACATTTCTGGACGTTTTTCAATGGCAAAAATCAATGAATATTGTAAATGCACAAACAGTAATATCTCCGCATTGCAAGGTGCAATTCTGAATTTTTTTTGCTTTTTCCTGCTAATCCTAGCATGATAAAGAAGATTCAAAGAGAGTGAGATGCCAGCTCTTTTCATTCAGTCAGTAGCTTCAAACATTTCTGGACGTTTTTCAATGGCAAAAATCAATGAATATTGTAAATGCACAAACAGTAATATCTCCGCATTGCAAGGTGCAATTCTGAAATTTTTTGCTTTTTCCTGCTAATCCTAGCATGATAAAGAAGATTCAAAGAGAGTGAGATGCCAGCTCTTTTCATTCAGTCAGTAGCTTCAAACATTTCTGGACGTTTTTCAATGGCAAAAATCAATGAATATTGTAAATGCACAAACAGTAATTTCTCCGCATTGCAAGGTGCAATTCTGAAATTTTTTGCTTTTTCCTGCTAATCCTAGCATGATAAAGAAGATTCAAAGAGAGTGAGATGCCAGCTCCTTTCATTCAGTCAGTAGCTTCAAACATTTCTGGACGTTTTTCAATGGCAAAAATCAATGAATATTGTAAATGCACAAACAGTAATTTCTCCGCATTGCAAGGTGCAATTCTGAAATTTTTTGCTTTTTCCTGCTAATCCTAGCATGATAAAGAAGATTCAAAGAGAGTGAGATGCCAGCTCCTTTCATTCAGTCAGTAGCTTCAAACATTTCTGGACGTTTTTCAATGGCAAAAATCAATGAATATTGTAAATGCACAAACAGTAATTTCTCCGCATTGCAAGGTGCAATTCTGAAATTTTTTGCTTTTTCCTGCTAATCCTAGCATGATAAAGAAGATTCAAAGAGAGTGAGATGCCAGCTCTTTTCATTCAGTCAGTAGCTTCAAACATTTCTGGTATATGAATAACATGATGTTTTTCAATGGCAAAAATCAATGAATATTGTAAATGCACAAACAGTAATTTCTCCGCATTGCAAGGTGCAATTCTGAAATTTTTTGCTTTTTCCTGCTAATCCTAGCATGATAAAGAAGATTCAAAGAGAGTGAGATGCCAGCTCCTTTCATTCAGTCAGTAGCTTCAAACATTTCTGGACGTTTTTCAATGGCAAAAATCAATGAATATTGTAAATGCACAAACAGTAATATCTCCACATTGCAAGGTGCAATTCTGAAATTTTTTGCTTTTTCCTGCTAATCCTGGCAAGATAAAGAAGATTCAAAGAGAGTGAGATGCCAGCTCTTTTCATTCAGTCAGTAGCTTCAAACATTTCTGGTATATGAATAACATGATGTTTTTCAATGGCAAAAATCAATGAATATTGTAAATGCACAAACAGTAATTTCTCCGCATTGCCAGGTGCAATTCTGAAATTTTTTGCTTTTTCCTGCTAATCCTAGCATGATAAAGAAGATTCAAAGAGAGTGAGATGCCAGCTCCTTTCATTCAGTCAGTAGCTTCAAACATTTCTGGACGTTTTTCAATGGCAAAAATCAATGAATATTGTAAATGCACAAACAGTAATATCTCCACATTGCAAGGTGCAATTCTGAAATTTTTTGCTTTTTCCTGCTAATCCTGGCATGATAAAGAAGATTCAAAGAGAGTGAGATGCCAGCTCTTTTCATTCAGTCAGTAGCTTCAAACATTTCTGGTATATGAATAACATGATGTTTTTCAATGGCAAAAATCAATGAATATTGTAAATGCACAAACAGTAATATCTCCACATTGCAAGGTGCAATTCTGAAATTTTTTGCTTTTTCCTGCTAATCCTAGCATGATAAAGAAGATTCAAAGAGAGTGAGATGCCAGCTCCTTTCATTCAGTCAGTAGCTTCAAACATTTCTGGACGTTTTTCAATGGCAAAAATCAATGAATATTGTAAATGCACAAACAGTAATATCTCCGCATTGCAAGGTGCAATTCTGAAATTTTTTGCTTTTTCCTGCTAATCCTAGCATGATAAAGAAGATTCAAAGAGAGTGAGATGCCAGCTCTTTTCATTCAGTCAGTAGCTTCAAACATTTCTGGACGTTTTTCAATGGCAAAAATCAATGAATATTGTAAATGCACAAACAGTAATATCTCCGCATTGCAAGGTGCAATTCTGAATTTTTTTTGCTTTTTCCTGCTAATCCTAGCATGATAAAGAAGATTCAAAGAGAGTGAGATGCCAGCTCTTTTCATTCAGTCAGTAGCTTCAAACATTTCTGGACGTTTTTCAATGGCAAAAATCAATGAATATTGTAAATGCACAAACAGTAATATCTCCGCATTGCAAGGTGCAATTCTGAAATTTTTTGCTTTTTCCTGCTAATCCTAGCATGATAAAGAAGATTCAAAGAGAGTGAGATGCCAGCTCTTTTCATTCAGTCAGTAGCTTCAAACATTTCTGGACGTTTTTCAATGGCAAAAATCAATGAATATTGTAAATGCACAAACAGTAATTTCTCCGCATTGCAAGGTGCAATTCTGAAATTTTTTGCTTTTTCCTGCTAATCCTAGCATGATAAAGAAGATTCAAAGAGAGTGAGATGCCAGCTCCTTTCATTCAGTCAGTAGCTTCAAACATTTCTGGACGTTTTTCAATGGCAAAAATCAATGAATATTGTAAATGCACAAACAGTAATTTCTCCGCATTGCAAGGTGCAATTCTGAAATTTTTTGCTTTTTCCTGCTAATCCTAGCATGATAAAGAAGATTCAAAGAGAGTGAGATGCCAGCTCCTTTCATTCAGTCAGTAGCTTCAAACATTTCTGGACGTTTTTCAATGGCAAAAATCAATGAATATTGTAAATGCACAAACAGTAATTTCTCCGCATTGCAAGGTGCAATTCTGAAATTTTTTGCTTTTTCCTGCTAATCCTAGCATGATAAAGAAGATTCAAAGAGAGTGAGATGCCAGCTCTTTTCATTCAGTCAGTAGCTTCAAACATTTCTGGTATATGAATAACATGATGTTTTTCAATGGCAAAAATCAATGAATATTGTAAATGCACAAACAGTAATTTCTCCGCATTGCAAGGTGCAATTCTGAAATTTTTTGCTTTTTCCTGCTAATCCTAGCATGATAAAGAAGATTCAAAGAGAGTGAGATGCCAGCTCCTTTCATTCAGTCAGTAGCTTCAAACATTTCTGGACGTTTTTCAATGGCAAAAATCAATGAATATTGTAAATGCACAAACAGTAATATCTCCACATTGCAAGGTGCAATTCTGAAATTTTTTGCTTTTTCCTGCTAATCCTGGCAAGATAAAGAAGATTCAAAGAGAGTGAGATGCCAGCTCTTTTCATTCAGTCAGTAGCTTCAAACATTTCTGGTATATGAATAACATGATGTTTTTCAATGGCAAAAATCAATGAATATTGTAAATGCACAAACAGTAATTTCTCCGCATTGCCAGGTGCAATTCTGAAATTTTTTGCTTTTTCCTGCTAATCCTAGCATGATAAAGAAGATTCAAAGAGAGTGAGATGCCAGCTCCTTTCATTCAGTCAGTAGCTTCAAACATTTCTGGACGTTTTTCAATGGCAAAAATCAATGAATATTGTAAATGCACAAACAGTAATATCTCCACATTGCAAGGTGCAATTCTGAAATTTTTTGCTTTTTCCTGCTAATCCTGGCATGATAAAGAAGATTCAAAGAGAGTGAGATGCCAGCTCTTTTCATTCAGTCAGTAGCTTCAAACATTTCTGGTATATGAATAACATGATGTTTTTCAATGGCAAAAATCAATGAATATTGTAAATGCACAAACAGTAATTTCTCTGCATTGCAAGGTGCAATTCTGAAATTTTTTGCTTTTTCCTGCTAATCCTAGCATGATAAAGAAGATTCAAAGAGAGTGAGATGCCAGCTCCTTTCATTCAGTCAGTAGCTTCAAACATTTCTGGACGTTTTTCAATGGCAAAAATCAATGAATATTGTAAATGCACACAGTAATATCTCCACATTGCAAGGTGCAATTCTGAAATTTTTTGCTTTTTCCTGCTCCTCTTAGCATGATAAAGAAGATTCAAAGAGAGTGAGATGCCAGCTCTTTTCATTCAGTCAGTAGCTTCAAACATCTCTGGTATATGAATAACATGATGTTTTTCAATGGCAAAAATCAATGAATATTGTAAATGCACAAACAGTAATTTCTCCGCATTGCAAGGTGCAATTCTGACATTTTTTGCTTTTTCCTGCTAATCCTAGCATGATAAAGAAGATTCAAAGAGATTTTGATGCCAGCTCCTTTCATTCAGTCAGTAGCTTCAAACATTTCTGGATGTTTTTCAATGGCAAAATCAATGAATATTGTAAATGCACAAACAGTAATATCTCCACATTGCAAGGTGCAATTCTGAAATTTTTTGCTTTTTCCTGCTAATCCTAGCATGATAAAGAAGATTCAAAGAGAGTGAGATGCCAGCTCCTTTCATTCAGTCAGTAGCTTCAAACATTTCTGGACGGTTTTCAATGGCAAAAATCAATGAATATTGTAAATGCACAAACAGTAATATCTCCACATTGCAACGTGCAATTCTGAATTTTTTTGCTTTTTCCTGCTAATCCTGGCATGATAAAGAAGATTCAAAGAGAGTGAGATGCCAGCTCTTTTCATTCAGTCAGTAGCTTCAAACATTTCTGGTATATGAATAACATGGTTTTTCAATGGCAAAAATCAATGAATATTGTAAATGCACAAACAGTAATTTCTCCGCATTGCAAGGTGCAATTCTGAAATTTTTTGCTTTTTCCTGCTAATCCTAGCATGATAAAGAAGATTCAAAGAGAGTGAGATGCCAGCTCCTTTCATTCAGTCAGTAGCTTCAAACATTTCTGGACGTTTTTCAATGGCAAAAATCAATGAATATTGTAAATGCACAAACAGTAATATCTCCGCATTGCAAGGTGCAATTCTGAAATTTTTTGCTTTTTCCTGCTAATCCTAGCATTATAAAGAAGATTCAAAGAGAGTGAGATGCCAGCTCTTTTCATTCAGTCAGTAGCTTCAAACATTTCTGGACGTTTTTCAATGGCAAAAATCAATGAATAATGTAAATGCACAAACAGTAATATCTCCGCATTGCAAGGTGCAATTCTGAAATTTTTTGCTTTTTCCTGCTAATCCTAGCATGATAAAGAAGATTCAAAGAGAGTGAGATGCCAGCTCTTTTCATTCAGTCAGTAGCTTCAAACATTTCTGGACGTTTTTCAATGGCAAAAATCAATGAATATTGTAAATGCACAAACAGTAATTTCTCCGCATTGCAAGGTGCAATTCTGAAATTTTTTGCTTTTTCCTGCTAATCATAGCATGATAAAGAAGATTCAAAGAGAGTGAGATGCCAGCTCCTTTCATTCAGTCAGTAGCTTCAAACATTTCTGGATGTTTTTCAATGGCAAAAATCAATGAATATTGTAAATGCACAAACAGTAATTTCTCCGCATTGCAAGGTGCAATTCTGAAATTTTTTGCTTTTTCCTGCTAATCCTAGCATGATGAAGAAGATTCAAAGAGAGTGAGATGCCAGCTCCTTTCATTCAGTCAGTAGCTTCAAACATTTCTGGACGTTTTTCAATGGCAAAAATCAATGAATATTGTAAATGCACAAACAGTAATATCTCCACATTGCAAGGTGCAATTCTGAAATTTTTTGCTTTTTCCTGCTAATCCTAGCATGATAAAGAAGATTCAAAGAGAGTGAGATGCCAGCTCTTTTCATTCAGTCAGTAGCTTCAAACATTTCTGGACGTTTTTCAATGGCAAAAATCAATGAATATTGTAAATGCACAAACAGTAATATCTCCACATTGCAAGGTGCAATTCTGAAATTTTTTGCTTTTTCCTGCTAATCCTAGCATGATAAAGAAGATTCAAAGAGAGTGAGATGCCAGCTCTTTTCATTCAGTCAGTAGCTTCAAACATTTCTGGACGTTTTTCAATGGCAAAAATCAATGAATATTGTAAATGCACAAACAGTAATTTCTCCGCATTGCAAGGTGCAATTCTGAAATTTTTTGCTTTTTCCTGCTAATCCTAGCATGATAAAGAAGATTCAAAGAGAGTGAGATGCCAGCTCTTTTCATTCAGTCAGTAGCTTCAAACATTTCTGGACGTTTTTCAATGGCAAAAATCAATGAATATTGTAAATGCACAAACAGTAATTTCTCCGCATTGCAAGGTGCAATTCTGAAATTTTTTGCTTTTTCCTGCTAACCCTAGCATGATAAAGAAGATTCAAAGAGAGTGAGATGCCAGCTCTTTTCATTCAGTCAGTAGCTTCAAACATTTCTGGTATATGAATAACGATGTTTTTCAATGGCAAAAATCAATGAATATTGTAAATGCACAAACAGTAGTTTCTCCGCATTGCAAGGTGCAATTCTGAAATTTTTTGCTTTTTCCTGCTAATCCTAGCATGATAAAGAAGATTCAAAGAGAGTGAGATGCCAGCTCCTTTCATTCAGTCAGTAGCTTCAAACATTTATGGACGTTTTTCAATGGCAAAAATCAATGAATATTGTAAATGCACAAACAGTAATATCTCCGCATTGCAAGGTGCAATTCTGAAATTTTTTGCTTTTTCCTGCTAATCCTAGCATGATAAAGAAGATTCAAAGAGAGTGAGATGCCAGCTCTTTTCATTCAGTCAGTAGCTTCAAACATTTCTGGTATATGAATAACATGATGTTTTTCAATGGCAAAAATCAATGAATATTGTAAATGCACAAACAGTAATTTCTCCGCATTGCAAGGTGCAATTCTGAAATTTTTTGCTTTTTCCTGCTAATCCTAGCATGATAAAGAAGATTCAAAGAGAGTGAGATGCCAGCTCCTTTCATTCAGTCAGTAGCTTCAAACATTTCTGGACGGTTTTCAATGGCAAAAATCAATGAATATTGTAAATGCACAAACAGTAATATCTCCACATTGCAACGTGCAATTCTGAATTTTTTTGCTTTTTCCTGCTAATCCTGGCATGATAAAGAAGATTCAAAGAGAGTGAGATGCCAGCTCTTTTCATTCAGTCAGTAGCTTCAAACATTTCTGGTATATGAATAACATGGTTTTTCAATGGCAAAAATCAATGAATATTGTAAATGCACAAACAGTAATTTCTCCGCATTGCAAGGTGCAATTCTGAAATTTTTTGCTTTTTCCTGCTAATCCTAGCATGATAAAGAAGATTCAAAGAGAGTGAGATGCCAGCTCCTTTCATTCAGTCAGTAGCTTCAAACATTTCTGGACGTTTTTCAATGGCAAAAATCAATGAATATTGTAAATGCACAAACAGTAATATCTCCGCATTGCAAGGTGCAATTCTGAAATTTTTTGCTTTTTCCTGCTAATCCTAGCATGATAAAGAAGATTCAAAGAGAGTGAGATGCCAGCTCTTTTCATTCAGTCAGTAGCTTCAAACATTTCTGGACGTTTTTCAATGGCAAAAATCAATGAATAATGTAAATGCACAAACAGTAATATCTCCGCATTGCAAGGTGCAATTCTGAAATTTTTTGCTTTTTCCTGCTAATCCTAGCATGATAAAGAAGATTCAAAGAGAGTGAGATGCCAGCTCTTTTCATTCAGTCAGTAGCTTCAAACATTTCTGGACGTTTTTCAATGGCAAAAATCAATGAATATTGTAAATGCACAAACAGTAATTTCTCCGCATTGCAAGGTGCAATTCTGAAATTTTTTGCTTTTTCCTGCTAATCATAGCATGATAAAGAAGATTCAAAGAGAGTGAGATGCCAGCTCCTTTCATTCAGTCAGTAGCTTCAAACATTTCTGGACGTTTTTCCATGGCAAAAATCAATGAATATTGTAAATGCACAAACAGTAATTTCTCCGCATTGCAAGGTGCAATTCTGAAATTTTTTGCTTTTTCCTGCTAATCCTAGCATGATGAAGAAGATTCAAAGAGAGTGAGATGCCAGCTCCTTTCATTCAGTCAGTAGCTTCAAACATTTCTGGACGTTTTTCAATGGCAAAAATCAATGAATATTGTAAATGCACAAACAGTAATATCTCCGCATTGCAAGGTGCAATTCTGAAATTTTTTGCTTTTTCCTGCTAATCCTAGCATGATAAAGAAGATTCAAAGAGAGTGAGATGCCAGCTCTTTTCATTCAGTCAGTAGCTTCAAACATTTCTGGACGTTTTTCAATGGCAAAAATCAATGAATATTGTAAATGCACAAACAGTAATATCTCCACATTGCAAGGTGCAATTCTGAAATTTTTTGCTTTTTCCTGCTAATCCTAGCATGATAAAGAAGATTCAAAGAGAGTGAGATGCCAGCTCTTTTCATTCAGTCAGTAGCTTCAAACATTTCTGGACGTTTTTCAATGGCAAAAATCAATGAATATTGTAAATGCACAAACAGTAATTTCTCCGCATTGCAAGGTGCAATTCTGAAATTTTTTGCTTTTTCCTGCTAATCCTAGCATGATAAAGAAGATTCAAAGAGAGTGAGATGCCAGCTCTTTTCATTCAGTCAGTAGCTTCAAACATTTCTGGACGTTTTTCAATGGCAAAAATCAATGAATATTGTAAATGCACAAACAGTAATTTCTCCGCATTGCAAGGTGCAATTCTGAAATTTTTTGCTTTTTCCTGCTAATGATAGCATGATAAAGAAGATTCAAAGAGAGTGAGATGCCAGCTCTTTTCATTCAGTCAGTAGCTTCAAACATTTCTGGTATATGAATAACGATGTTTTTCAATGGCAAAAATCAATGAATATTGTAAATGCACAAACAGTAGTTTCTCCGCATTGCAAGGTGCAATTCTGAAATTTTTTGCTTTTTCCTGCTAATCCTAGCATGATAAAGAAGATTCAAAGAGAGTGAGATGCCAGCTCCTTTCATTCAGTCAGTAGCTTCAAACATTTCTGGACGTTTTTCAATGGCAAAAATCAATGAATATTGTAAATGCACAAACAGTAATATCTCCGCATTGCAAGGTGCAATTCTGAAATTTTTTGCTTTTTCCTGCTAATCCTAGCATGATAAAGAAGATTCAAAGAGAGTGAGATGCCAGCTCTTTTCATTCAGTCAGTAGCTTCAAACATTTCTGGTATATGAATAACATGATGTTTTTCAATGGCAAAAATCAATGAATATTGTAAATGCACAAACAGTAATTTCTCCGCATTGCAAGGTGCAATTCTGAAATTTTTTGCTTTTTCCTGCTAATCCTAGCATGATAAAGAAGATTCAAAGAGAGTGAGATGCCAGCTCCTTTCATTCAGTCAGTAGCTTCAAACATTTCTGGACGTTTTTCAATGGCAAAAATTAATGAATATTGTAAATGCACAAACAGTAATATCTCCGCATTGCAAGGTGCAATTCTGAAATTTTTTGCTTTTTCCTGCTAATCCTAGCATGATAAAAAGATTCAAAGAGAGTGAGATGCCAGCTCTTTTCATTCAGTCAGTAGCTTCAAACATTTCTGGACGTTTTTCAATGGCAAAAATCAATGAATATTGTAAATGCACAAACAGTAATATCTCCGCATTGCAAGGTGCAATTCTGAAATTTTTTGCTTTTTCCTGCTAATCCTAGCATGATAAAGAAGATTCAAAGAGAGTGGGATGCCAGCTCTTTTCATTCAGTCAGTAGCTTCAAACATTTCTGGACGTTTTTCAATGGCAAAAATCAATGAATATTGTAAATGCACAAACAGTAATTTCTCCGCATTGCAAGGTGCAATTCTGAAATTTTTTGCTTTTTCCTGCTAATCCTAGCATGATAAAGAAGATTCAAAGAGAGTGAGATGCCAGCTCCTTTCATTCAGTCAGTAGCTTCAAACATTTCTGGACGTTTTTCAATGGCAAAAATCAATGAATATTGTAAATGCACAAACAGTAATTTCTCCGCATTGCAAGGTGCAATTCTGAAATTTTTTGCTTTTTCCTGCTAATCCTAGCATGATAAAGAATATTCAAAGAGAGTGAGATGCCAGCTCTTTTCATTCAGCCAGTAGCTTCAAACATTTCTGGTATATGAATAACGATGTTTTTCAATGGCAAAAATCAATGAATATTGTAAATGCACAAACAGTAGTTTCTCCGCATTGCAAGGTGCAATTCTGAAATTTTTTGCTTTTTCCTGCTAATCCTAGCATGATAAAGAAGATTCAAAGAGAGTGAGATGCCAGCTCCTTTCATTCAGTCAGTAGCTTCAAACATTTCTGGACGTTTTTCAATGGCAAAAATCAATGAATATTGTAAATGCACAAACAGTAATATCTCCGCATTGCAAGGTGCAATTCTGAAATTTTTTGCTTTTTCCTGCTAATCCTAGCATGATAAAGAAGATTCAAAGAGAGTGAGATGCCAGCTCTTTTCATTCAGTCAGTAGCTTCAAACATTTCTGGTATATGAATAACATGATGTTTTTCAATGGCAAAAATCAATGAATATTGTAAATGCACAAACAGTAATTTCTCCGCATTGCAAGGTGCAATTCTGAAATTTTTTGCTTTTTCCTGCTAATCCTAGCATGATAAAGAAGATTCAAAGAGAGTGAGATGCCAGCTCCTTTCATTCAGTCAGTAGCTTTAAACATTTCTGGACGTTTTTCAATGGCAAAAATCAATGAATATTGTAAATGCACAAACAGTAATATCTCCACATTGCAAGGTGCAATTCTGAAATTTTTTGCTTTTTCCTGCTAATCCTGGCATGATAAAGAAGATTCAAAGAGAGTGAGATGCCAGCTCTTTTCATTCAGTCAGTAGCTTCAAACATTTCTGGTATATGAATAACATGATGTTTTTCAATGGCAAAAATCAATGAATATTGTAAATGCACAAACAGTAATTTCTCCGCATTGCAAGGTGTAATTCTGAAATTTTTTGCTTTTTCCTGCTAATCCTAGCATGATAAAGAAGATTCAAAGAGAGTGAGATGCCAGCTCCTTTCATTCAGTCAGTAGCTTCAAACATTTCTGGACGTTTTTCAATGGGAAAAATCAATGAATATTGTAAATGCACAAACAGTAATATCTCCACATTGCAACGTGCAATTCTGAAATTTTTTACTTTTTCCTGCTCCTCTTAGCATGATAAAGAAGATTCAAAGAGAGTGAGATGCCAGCTCTTTTCATTCAGTCAGTAGCTTCAAACATCTCTGGTATATGAATAACATGATGTTTTTCAATGGCAAAAATCAATGAATATTGTAAATGCACAAACAGTAATTTCTCCGCATTGCAAGGTGCAATTCTGAAATTTTTTGCTTTTTCCTGCTAATCCTAGCATGATAAAGAAGATTCAAAGAGATTGAGATGCCAGCTCCTTTCATTCAGTCAGTAGCTTCAAACATTTCTGGACATTTTTCAATGGCAAAAATCAATGAATATTGTAAATGCACAAACAGTAATATCTCCACATTGCAAGGTGCAATTCTGAAATTTTTTGCTTTTTCCTGCTAATCCTAGCATGATAAAGAAGATTCAAAGAGAGTGAGATGCCAGCTCCTTTCATTCAGTCAGTAGCTTCAAACATTTCTGGACGGTTTTCAATGGCAAAAATCAATGAATATTGTAAATGTACAAACAGTAATATCTCCACATTGCAACGTGCAATTCTGAAATTTTTTGCTTTTTCCTGCTAATCCTGGCATGATAAAGAAGATTCAAAGAGAGTGAGATGCCAGCTCTTTTCATTCAGTCAGTAGCTTCAAACATTTCTGGTATATGAATAACATGGTTTTTCAATGGCAAAAATCAATGAATATTGTAAATGCACAAACAGTAATTTCTCCGCATTGCAAGGTGCAATTCTGAAATTTTTTGCTTTTTCCTGCTAATCCTAGCATGATAAAGAAGATTCAAAGAGAGTGAGATGCCAGCTCCTTTCATTCAGTCAGTAGCTTCAAACATTTCTGGACGTTTTTCAATGGCAAAAATCAATGAATATTGTAAATGCACAAACAGTAATATCTCCACATTGCAACGTGCAATTCTGAAATTTTTTGCTTTTTCCTGCTAATCCTGGCATGATAAAGAAGATTCAAAGAGAGTGAGATGCCAGCTCTTTTCATTCAGTCAGTAGCTTCAAACATTTCTGGTATATGAATAATGATGTTTTTCAATGGCAAAAATCAATGAATATTGTAAATGCACAAACAGTAGTTTCTCCGCATTGCAAGGTGCAATTCTGAAATTTTTTGCTTTTTCCTGCTAATCCTAGCATGATAAAGAAGATTCAAAGAGAGTGAGATGCCAGCTCCTTTCATTCAGTCAGTAGCTTCAAACATTTCTGGACGTTTTTCAATGGCAAAAATCAATGAATATTGTAAATGCACAAACAGTAATATCTCCGCATTGCAAGGTGCAATTCTGAAATTTTTTGCTTTTTCCTGCTAATCCTAGCATGATAAAGAAGATTCAAAGAGAGTGAGATGCCAGCTCTTTTCATTCAGTCAGTAGCTTCAAACATTTCTGGTATATGAATAACATGATGTTTTTCAATGGCAAAAATCAATGAATATTGTAAATGCACAAACAGTAATTTCTCCGCATTGCAAGGTGCAATTCTGAAATTTTTTGCTTTTTCCTGCTAATCCTAGCATGATAAAGAAGATTCAAAGAGAGTGAGATGCCAGCTCCTTTCATTCAGTCAGTAGCTTTAAACATTTCTGGACGTTTTTCAATGGCAAAAATCAATGAATATTGTAAATGCACAAACAGTAATATCTCCACATTGCAAGGTGCAATTCTGAAATTTTTTGCTTTTTCCTGCTAATCCTGGCATGATAAAGAAGATTCAAAGAGAGTGAGATGCCAGCTCTTTTCATTCAGTCAGTAGCTTCAAACATTTCTGGTATATGAATAACATGATGTTTTTCAATGGCAAAAATCAATGAATATTGTAAATGCACAAACAGTAATTTCTCCGCATTGCAAGGTGCAATTCTGAAATTTTTTGCTTTTTCCTGCTAATCCTAGCATGATAAAGAAGATTCAAAGAGAGTGAGATGCCAGCTCCTTTCATTCAGTCAGTAGCTTCAAACATTTCTGGACGTTTTTCAATGGGAAAAATCAATGAATATTGTAAATGCACAAACAGTAATATCTCCACATTGCAACGTGCAATTCTGAAATTTTTTACTTTTTCCTGCTCCTCTTAGCATGATAAAGAAGATTCAAAGAGAGTGAGATGCCAGCTCTTTTCATTCAGTCAGTAGCTTCAAACATCTCTGGTATATGAATAACATGATGTTTTTCAATGGCAAAAATCAATGAATATTGTAAATGCACAAACAGTAATTTCTCCGCATTGCAAGGTGCAATTCTGAAATTTTTTGCTTTTTCCTGCTAATCCTAGCATGATAAAGAAGATTCAAAGAGATTGAGATGCCAGCTCCTTTCATTCAGTCAGTAGCTTCAAACATTTCTGGACATTTTTCAATGGCAAAAATAAATGAATATTGTAAATGCACAAACAGTAATATCTCCACATTGCAAGGTGCAATTCTGAAATTTTTTGCTTTTTCCTGCTAATCCTAGCATGATAAAGAAGATTCAAAGAGAGTGAGATGCCAGCTCCTTTCATTCAGTCAGTAGCTTCAAACATTTCTGGACGGTTTTCAATGGCAAAAATCAATGAATATTGTAAATGTACAAACAGTAATATCTCCACATTGCAACGTGCAATTCTGAAATTTTTTGCTTTTTCCTGCTAATCCTGGCATGATAAAGAAGATTCAAAGAGAGTGAGATGCCAGCTCTTTTCATTCAGTCAGTAGCTTCAAACATTTCTGGTATATGAATAACATGGTTTTTCAATGGCAAAAATCAATGAATATTGTAAATGCACAAACAGTAATTTCTCCGCATTGCAAGGTGCAATTCTGAAATTTTTTGCTTTTTCCTGCTAATCCTAGCATGATAAAGAAGATTCAAAGAGAGTGAGATGCCAGCTCCTTTCATTCAGTCAGTAGCTTCAAACATTTCTGGACGTTTTTCAATGGCAAAAATCAATGAATATTGTAAATGCACAAACAGTAATATCTCCACATTGCAACGTGCAATTCTGAAATTTTTTGCTTTTTCCTGCTAATCCTGGCATGATAAAGAAGATTCAAAGAGAGTGAGATGCCAGCTCTTTTCATTCAGTCAGTAGCTTCAAACATTTCTGGTATATGAATAACATGATGTTTTTCAATGGCAAAAATCAATGAATATTGTAAATGCACAAACAGTAATTTCTCCGCATTGCAAGGTGCAATTCTGAAATTTTTTGCTTTTTCCTGCTAATCCTAGTATGATAAAGAAGATTCAAAGAGAGTGAGATGCCAGCTCCTTTCATTCAGTCAGTAGCTTCAAACATTTCTGGACGTTTTTCAATGGCAAAAATCAATGAATATTGTAAATGCACAAACAGTAATATCTCCACATTGCAAGGTGCAATTCTGAAATTTTTTGCTTTTTCCTGCTAATCCTGGCATGATAAAGAAGATTCAAAGAGAGTGAGATGCCAGCTCTTTTCATTCAGTCAGTAGCTTCAAACATTTCTGGTATATGAATAACATGATGTTTTTCAATGGCAAAAATCAATGAATATTGTAAATGCACAAACAGTAATTTCTCCGCATTGCAAGGTGCAATTCTGAAATTTTTTGCTTTTTCCTGCTAATCCTAGCATGATAAAGAAGATTCAAAGAGAGTGAGATGCCAGCTCCTTTCATTCAGTCAGTAGCTTCAAACATTACTGGACGTTTTTCAATGGCAAAAATCAATGAATATTGTAAATGCACAAACAGTAATATCTCCGCATTGCAAGGTGCAATTCTGAAATTTTTTGCTTTTTCCTGCTAATCCTAGCATGATAAAGAAGATTCAAAGAGAGTGAGATGCCAGCTCCTTTCATTCAGTCAGTAGCTTCAAACATTTCTGGACGGTTTTCAATGGCAAAAATCAATGAATATTGTAAATGTACAAACAGTAATATCTCCACATTGCAACGTGCAATTCTGAAATTTTTTGCTTTTTCCTGCTAATCCTGGCATGATAAAGAAGATTCAAAGAGAGTGAGATGCCAGCTCTTTTCATTCAGTCAGTAGCTTCAAACATTTCTGGTATATGAATAACATGGTTTTTCAATGGCAAAAATCAATGAATATTGTAAATGCACAAACAGTAATTTCTCCGCATTGCAAGGTGCAATTCTGAAATTTTTTGCTTTTTCCTGCTAAACCTAGCATGATAAAGAAGATTCAAAGAGAGTGAGATGCCAGCTCCTTTCATTCAGTCAGTAGCTTCAAACATTTCTGGACGTTTTTTAATGGCAAAAATCAATGAATATTGTAAATGCACAAACAGTAATATCTCCACATTGCATCGTGCAATTCTGAAATTTTTTGCTTTTTCCTGCTAATCCTGGCATGATAAAGAAGATTCAAAGAGAGTGAGATGCCAGCTCTTTTCATTCAGTCAGTAGCTTCAAACATTTCTGGTATATGAATAACATGATGTTTTTCAATGGCAAAAATCAATGAATATTGTAAATGCACAAACAGTAATTTCTCCGCATTGCAAGGTGCAATTCTGAAATTTTTTGCTTTTTCCTGCTAATCCTAGTATGATAAAGAAGATTCAAAGAGAGTGAGATGCCAGCTCCTTTCATTCAGTCAGTAGCTTCAAACATTTCTGGACGTTTTTCAATGGCAAAAATCAATGAATATTGTAAATGCACAAACAGTAATATCTCCACATTGCAAGGTGCAATTCTGAAATTTTTTGCTTTTTCCTGCTAATCCTGGCATGATAAAGAAGATTCAAAGAGAGTGAGATGCCAGCTCTTTTCATTCAGTCAGTAGCTTCAAACATTTCTGGTATATGAATAACATGATGTTTTTCAATGGCAAAAATCAATGAATATTGTAAATGCACAAACAGTAATTTCTCCGCATTGCAAGGTGCAATTCTGAAATTTTTTGCTTTTTCCTGCTAATCCTAGCATGATAAAGAAGATTCAAAGAGAGTGAGATGCCAGCTCCTTTCATTCAGTCAGTAGCTTCAAACATTTCTGGACGTTTTTCAATGGCAAAAATCAATGAATATTGTAAATGCACAAACAGTAATATCTCCGCATTGCAAGGTGCAATTCTGAAATTTTTTGCTTTTTCCTGCTAATCCTAGCATGATAAAGAAGATTCAAAGAGAGTGAGATGCCAGCTCTTTTCATTCAGTCAGTAGCTTCAAACATTTCTGGTATATGAATAACATGATGTTTTTCAATGGCAAAAATCAATGAAGATTGTAAATGCACAAACAGTAATATCTCCGCATTGCAAGGTGCAATTCTGAATTTTTTTGCTTTTTCCTGCTAATCCTAGCATGATAAAGAAGATTCAAAGAGAGCGAGATGCCAGCTCTTTTCATTCAGTCAGTAGCTTCAAACATTTCTGGACGTTTTTCAATGGCAAAAATCAATGAATATTGTAAATGCACAAACAGTAATATCTCCGCATTGCAAGGTGCAATTCTGAAATTTTTTGCTTTTTCCTGCTAATCCTAGCATGATAAAGAAGATTCAAAGAGAGTGAGATGCCAGCTCTTTTCATTCAGTCAGTAGCTTCAAACATTTCTGGACGTTTTTCAATGGCAAAAATCAATGAATATTGTAAATGCACAAACAGTAATTTCTCCGCATTGCAAGGTGCAATTCTGAAATTTTTTGCTTTTTCCTGCTAATCCTAGCATGATAAAGAAGATTCAAAGAGAGTGAGATGCCAGCTCCTTTCATTCAGTCAGTAGCTTCAAACATTTCTGGACGTTTTTCAATGGCAAAAATCAATGAATATTGTAAATGCACAAACAGTAATTTCTCCGCATTGCAAGGGGCAATTCTGAAATTTTTTGCTTTTTCCTGCTAATCCTAGCATGATAAAGAAGATTCAAAGAGAGTGAGATGCCAGCTCTTTTCATTCAGTCAGTAGCTTCAAACATTTCTGGTATATGAATAACATGATGTTTTTCAATGGCAAAAATCAATGAATATTGTAAATGCACAAACAGTAATTTCTCCGCATTGCAAGGTGCAATTCTGAAATTTTTTGCTTTTTCCTGCTAATCCTAGCATGATAAAGAAGATTCAAAGAGATTGAGATGCCAGCTCCTTTCATTCAGTCAGTAGCTTCAAACATTTCTGGACGTTTTTCAATGGCAAAAATCAATGAATATTGTAAATGCACAAACAGTAATATCTCCGCATTGCAAGGTGTAATTCTAAAATTTTTTGCTTTTTCCTGCTAATCCTAGCATGATAAAGAAGATTCAAAGAGAGTGAGATGCCAGCTCTTTTCATTCAGTCAGTAGCTTCAAACATTTCTGGTATATGAATAACATGATGTTTTTCAATGGCAAAAATCAATGAATATTGTAAATGCACAAACAGTAATTTCTCCGCATTGCAAGGTGCAATTCTGAAATTTTTTGCTTTTTCCTGCTAATCCTAGCATGATAAAGAAGATTCAAAGAGAGTGAGATGCCAGCTCCTTTCATTCAGTCAGTAGCTTCAAACATTTCTGGACGTTTTTCAATGGCAAAAATCAATGAATATTGTAAATGCACAAACAGTAATATCTCCACATTGCAAGGTGCAATTCTGAAATTTTTTGCTTTTTCCTGCTAATCCTGGCATGATAAAGAAGATTCAAAGATAGTGAGATGCCAGCTCTTTTCATTCAGTCAGTAGCTTCAAACATTTCTGGTATATGAATAACATGATGTTTTTCAATGGCAAAAATCAATGAATATTGTAAATGCACAAACAGTAATTTCTCCGCATTGCCAGGTGCAATTCTGAAATTTTTTGCTTTTTCCTGCTAATCCTAGCATGATAAAGAAGATTCAAAGAGAGTGAGATGCCAGCTCTTTTCATTCAGTCAGTAGCTTCAAACATTTCTGGACGTTTTTCAATGGCAAAAATCAATGAATATTGTAAATGCACAAACAGTAATTTCTCCGCATTGCAAGGTGCAATTCTGAAATTTTTTGCTTTTTCCTGCTAATCCTAGCATGATAAAGAAGATTCAAAGAGAGTGAGATGCCAGCTCCTTTCATTCAGTCAGTAGCTTCAAACATTTCTGGACGTTTTTCAATGGCAAAAATCAATGAATATTGTAAATGCACAAACAGTAATTTCTCCGCATTGCAAGGTGCAATTCTGAAATTTTTTGCTTTTTCCTGCTAATCCTAGCATGATAAAGAAGATTCAAAGAGAGTGAGATGCCAGCTCTTTTCATTCAGTCAGTAGCTTCAAACATTTCTGGTATATGAATAACATGATGTTTTTCAATGGCAAAAATCAATGAATATTGTAAATGCACAAACAGTAATTTCTCCGCATTGCAAGGTGCAATTCTGAAATTTTTTGCTTTTTCCTGCTAATCCTAGCATGATAAAGAAGATTCAAAGAGAGTGAGATGCCAGCTCCTTTCATTCAGTCAGTAGCTTCAAACATTTCTAGACGTTTTTCAATGGCAAAAATCAATGAATATTGTAAATGCACAAACAGTAATATCTCCGCATTGCAAGGTGCAATTCTAAAATTTTTTGCTTTTTCCTGCTAATCCTAGCATGATAAAGAAGATTCAAAGAGAGTGAGATGCCAGCTCTTTTCATTCAGTCAGTAGCTTCAAACATTTCTGGTATATGAATAACATGATGTTTTTCAATGGCAAAAATCAATGAATATTGTAAATGCACAAACAGTAATTTCTCCGCATTGCAAGGTGCAATTCTGAATTTTTTTGCTTTTTCCTGCTAATCCTAGCATGATAAAGAAGATTCAAAGAGAGTGAGATGCCAGCTCCTTTCATTCAGTCCGTAGCTTCAAACATTTCTGGACGTTTTTCAATGGCAAAAATCAATGAATATTGTAAATGCACAAACAGTAATATCTCCACATTGCAAGGTGCAATTCTGAAATTTTTTGCTTTTTCCTGCTAATCCTGGCATGATAAAGAAGATTCAAAGAGAGTGAGATGCCAGCTCTTTTCATTCAGTCAGTAGCTTCAAACATTTCTGGTATATGAATAACATGATGTTTTTCAATGGCAAAAATCAATGAATATTGTAAATGCACAAACAGTAATTTCTCCGCATTGCCAGGTGCAATTCTGAAATTTTTTGCTTTTTCCTGCTAATCCTAGCATGATAAAGAAGATTCAAAGAGAGTGAGATGCCAGCTCCTTTCATTCAGTCAGTAGCTTCAAACATTTCTGGACGTTTTTCAATGGCAAAAATCAATGAATATTGTAAATGCACAAACAGTAATATCTCCACATTGCAAGGTGCAATTCTGAAATTTTTTGCTTTTTCCTGCTAATCCTGGCATGATAAAGAAGATTCAAAGAGAGTGAGATGCCAGCTCTTTTCATTCAGTCAGTAGCTTCAAACATTTCTGGTATATGAATAACATGATGTTTTTCAATGGCAAAAATCAATGAATATTGTAAATGCACAAACAGTAATTTCTCTGCATTGCAAGGTGCAATTCTGAAATTTTTTGCTTTTTCCTGCTAATCCTAGCATGATCAAGAAGATTCAAAGAGAGTGAGATGCCAGCTCCTTTCATTCAGTCAGTAGCTTCAAACATTTCTGGACGTTTTTCAATGGCAAAAATCAATGAATATTGTAAATGCACAAACAGTAATATCTCCGCATTGCAAGGTGCAATTCTGAAATTTTTTGCTTTTTCCTGCTAATCCTAGCATGATAAAGAAGATTCAAAGAGAGTGAGATGCCAGCTCTTTTCATTCAGTCAGTAGCTTCAAACATTTCTGGACGTTTTTCAATGGCAAAAATCAATGAATATTGTAAATGCACAAACAGTAATATCTCCGCATTGCAAGGTGCAATTCTGAAATTTTTTGCTTTTTCCTGCTAATCCTAGCATGATAAAGAAGATTCAAAGAGAGTGAGATGCCAGCTCTTTTCATTCAGTCAGTAGCTTCAAACATTTCTGGACGTTTTTCAATGGCAAAAATCAATGAATATTGTAAATGCACAAACAGTAATTTCTCCGCATTGCAAGGTGCAATTCTGAAATTTTTTGCTTTTTCCTGCTAATCCTAGCATGATAAAGAAGATTCAAAGAGAGTGAGATGCCAGCTCCTTTCATTCAGTCAGTAGCTTCAAACATTTCTGGACGTTTTTCAATGGCAAAAATCAATGAATATTGTAAATGCACAAACAGTAATTTCTCCGCATTGCAAGGTGCAATTCTGAAATTTTTTGCTTTTTCCTGCTAATCCTAGCATGATAAAGAAGATTCAAAGAGAGTGAGATGCCAGCTCTTTTCATTCAGTCAGTAGCTTCAAACATTTCTGGTATATGAATAACGATGTTTTTCAATGGCAAAAATCAATGAATATTGTAAATGCACAAACAGTAGTTTCTCCGCATTGCAAGGTGCAATTCTGAAATTTTTTGCTTTTTCCTGCTAATCCTAGCATGATAAAGAAGATTCAAAGAGAGTGAGATGCCAGCTCCTTTCATTCAGTCAGTAGCTTCAAACATTTCTGGACGTTTTTCAATGGGAAAAATCAATGAATATTGTAAATGCACAAACAGTAATATCTCCACATTGCAACGTGCAATTCTGAAATTTTTTGCTTTTTCCTGCTCCTCTTAGCATGATAAAGAAGATTCAAAGAGAGTGAGATGCCAGCTCTTTTCATTCAGTCAGTAGCTTCAAACATCTCTGGTATATGAATAACATGATGTTTTTCAATGGCAAAAATCAATGAATATTGTAAATGCACAAACAGTAATTTCTCCGCATTGCAAGGTGCAATTCTGAAATTTTTTGCTTTTTCCTGCTAATCCTAGCATGATAAAGAAGATTCAATGAGATTGAGATGCCAGCTCCTTTCATTCAGTCAGTAGCTTCAAACATTTCTGGACGGTTTTCAATGGCAAAAATCAATGAATATTGTAAATGTACAAACAGTAATATCTCCACATTGCAACGTGCAATTCTGAAATTTTTTGCTTTTTCCTGCTAATCCTGGCATGATAAAGAAGATTCAAAGAGAGTGAGATGCCAGCTCTTTTCATTCAGTCAGTAGCTTCAAACATTTCTGGTATATGAATAACATGGTTTTTCAATGGCAAAGATCAATGAATATTGTAAATGCACAAACAGTAATTTCTCCGCATTGCAAGGTGCAATTCTGAAATTTTTTGCTTTTTCCTGCTAATCCTAGCATGATAAGGAAGATTCAAAGAGAGTGAGATGCCAGCTCCTTTCATTCAGTCAGTAGCTTCAAACATTTCTGGACGTTTTTCATGGGCAAAAATCAATGAATATTGTAAATGCACAAACAGTAATATCTCCACATTGCAAGGTGCAATTCTGAAATTTTTTGCTTTTTCCTGCTAATCCTGGCATGATAAAGAAGATTCAAAGAGAGTGAGATGCCAGCTCTTTTCATTCAGTCAGTAGCTTCAAACATTTCTGGTATATGAATAACGATGTTTTTCAATGGCAAAAATCAATGAATATTGTAAATGCACAAACAGTAGTTTCTCCGCATTGCAAGGTGCAATTCTGAAATTTTTTGCTTTTTCCTGCTAATCCTAGCATGATAAAGAAGATTCAAAGAGAGTGAGATGCCAGCTCCTTTCATTCAGTCAGTAGCTTCAAACATTTCTGGACGTTTTTCAATGGCAAAAATCAATGAATATTGTAAATGCACAAACAGTAATATCTCCGCATTGCAAGGTGCAATTCTGAAATTTTTTGCTTTTTCCTGCTAATCCTAGCATGATAAAGAAGATTCAAAGAGAGTGAGATGCCAGCTCTTTTCATTCAGTCAGTAGCTTCAAACATTTCTGGTATATGAATAACATGATGTTTTTCAATGGCAAAAATCAATGAATATTGTAAATGCACAAACAGTAATATCTCCGCATTGCAAGGTGCAATTCTGAATTTTTTTGCTTTTTCCTGCTAATCCTAGCATGATAAAGAAGATTCAAAGAGAGTGAGATGCCAGCTCTTTTCATTCAGTCAGTAGCTTCAAACATTTCTGGACGTTTTTCAATGGCAAAAATCAATGAATATTGTAAATGCACAAACAGTAATTTCTCCGCATTGCAAGGTGCAATTCTGAAATTTTTTGCTTTTTCCTGCTAATCCTAGCATGATAAAGAAGATTCAAAGAGAGTGAGATGCCAGCTCCTTTCATTCAGTCAGTAGCTTCAAACATTTCTGGACGTTTTTCAATGGCAAAAATCAATGAATATTGTAAATGCACAAACAGTAATTTCTCCGCATTGCAAGGTGCAATTCTGAAATTTTTTGCTTTTTCCTGCTAATCCTAGCATGATAAAGAAGATTCAAAGAGAGTGAGATGCCAGCTCTTTTCATTCAGTCAGTAGCTTCAAACATTTCTGGTATATGAATAACATGATGTTTTTCAATGGCAAAAATCAATGAATATTGTAAATGCACAAACAGTAATTTCTCCGCATTGCAAGGTGCAATTCTGAAATTTTTTGCTTTTTCCTGCTAATCCTAGCATGATAAAGAAGATTCAAAGAGAGTGAGATGCCAGCTCCTTTCATTCAGTCAGTAGCTTCAAACATTTCTGGACGTTTTTCAATGGCAAAAATCAATGAATATTGTAAATGCACAAACAGTAATATCTCCGCATTGCAAGGTGCAATTCTAAAATTTTTTGCTTTTTCCTGCTAATCCTAGCATGATAAAGAAGATTCAAAGAGAGTGAGATGCCAGCTCTTTTCATTCAGTCAGTAGCTTCAAACATTTCTGGTATATGAATAACATGATGTTTTTCAATGGCAAAAATCAATGAATATTGTAAATGCACAAACAGTAATTTCTCCGCATTGCAAGGTGCAATTCTGAAATTTTTTGCTTTTTCCTGCTAATCCTAGCATGATAAAGAAGATTCAAAGAGAGTGAGATGCCAGCTCCTTTCATTCAGTCAGTAGCTTCAAACATTTCTGGACGTTTTTCAATGGCAAAAATCAATGAATATTGTAAATGCACAAACAGTAATATCTCCACATTGCAAGGTGCAATTCTGAAATTTTTTGCTTTTTCCTGCTAGTCCTGGCATGATAAAGAAGATTCAAAGAGAGTGAGATGCCAGCTCCTTTCATTCAGTCAGTAGCTTCAAACATTTCTGGTATATGAATAACATGATGTTTTTCAATGGCAAAAATCAATGAATATTGTAAATGCACAAACAGTAATTTCTCCGCATTGCCAGGTGCAATTCTGAAATTTTTTGCTTTTTCCTGCTAATCCTAGCATGATAAAGAAGATTCAAAGAGAGTGAGATGCCAGCTCCTTTCATTCAGTCAGTAGCTTCAAACATTTCTGGACGTTTTTCAATGGCAAAAATCAATGAATATTGTAAATGCACAAACAGTAATATCTCCACATTCCAAGGTGCAATTCTGAAATTTTTTGCTTTTTCCTGCTAATCCTGGCATGATAAAGAAGATTCAAAGAGAGTGAGATGCCAGCTCTTTTCATTCAGTCAGTAGCTTCAAACATTTCTGGTATATGAATAACATGATGTTTTTCAATGGCAAAAATCAATGAATATTGTAAATGCACAAACAGTAATTTCTCTGCATTGCAAGGTGCAATTCTGAAATTTTTTGCTTTTTCCTGCTAATCCTAGCATGATCAAGAAGATTCAAAGAGAGTGAGATGCCAGCTCCTTTCATTCAGTCAGTAGCTTCAAACATTTCTGGACGTTTTTCAATGGCAAAAATCAATGAATATTGTAAATGCACAAACAGTAATATCTCCACATTGCAAGGTGCAATTCTGAAATTTTTTGCTTTTTCCTGCTCCTCTTAGCATGATAAAGAAGATTCAAAGAGAGTGAGATGCCAGCTCTTTTCATTCAGTCAGTAGCTTCAAACATCTCTGGTATATGAATAACATGATGTTTTTCAATGGCAAAAATCAATGAATATTGTAAATGCACAAACAGTAATTTCTCCGCATTGCAAGGTGCAATTCTGACATTTTTTGCTTTTTCCTGCTAATCCTAGCATGATAAAGAAGATTCAAAGAGATTGAGATGCCAGCTCCTTTCATTCAGTCAATAGCTTCAAACATTTCTGGACGTTTTTCAATGGCAAAAATCAATGAATATTGTAAATGCACAAACAGTAATATCTCCACATTGCAAGGTGCAATTCTGAAATTTTTTGCTTTTTCCTGCTAATCCTAGCATGATAAAGAAGATTCAAAGAGAGTGAGATGCCAGCTCCTTTCATTCAGTCAGTAGCTTCAAACATTTCTGGTATATGAATAACATGATGTTTTTCAATGGCAAAAATCAATGAATATTGTAAATGCACAAACAGTAATTTCTCTGCATTGCAAGGTGCAATTCTGAAATTTTTTGCTTTTTCCTGCCAATCCTAGCATGATCAAGAAGATTCAAAGAGAGTGAGATGCCAGCTCCTTTCATTCAGTCAGTAGCTTCAAACATTTCTGGACGTTTTTCAATGGCAAAAATCAATGAATATTGTAAATGCACAAACAGTAATATCTCCACATTGCAAGGTGCAATTCTGAAATTTTTTGCTTTTTCCTGCTCCTCTTAGCATGATAAAGAAGATTCAAAGAGAGTGAGATGCCAGCTCTTTTCATTCAGTCAGTAGCTTCAAACATCTCTGGTATATGAATAACATGATGTTTTTCAATGGCAAAAATCAATGAATATTGTAAATGCACAAACAGTAATTTCTCCGCATTGCAAGGTGCAATTCTGACATTTTTTGCTTTTTCCTGCTAATCCTAGCATGATAAAGAAGATTCAAAGAGATTGAGATGCCAGCTCCTTTCATTCAGTCAGTAGCTTCAAACATTTCTGGACGTTTTTCAATGGCAAAAATCAATGAATATTGTAAATGCACAAACAGTAATATCTCCACATTGCAAGGTGCAATTCTGAAATTTTTTGCTTTTTCCTGCTAATCCTAGCATGATAAAGAAGATTCAAAGAGAGTGAGATGCCAGCTCCTTTCATTCAGTCAGTAGCTTCAAACATTTCTGGACGGTTTTCAATGGCAAAAATCAATGAATATTGTAAATGCACAAACAGTAATATCTCCACATTGCAACGTGCAATTCTGAAATTTTTTGCTTTTTCCTGCTAATCCTGGCATGATAAAGAAGATTCAAAGAGAGTGAGATGCCAGCTCTTTTCATTCAGTCAGTAGCTTCAAACATTTCTGGTATATGAATAACATGGTTTTTCAATGGCAAAAATCAATGAATATTGTAAATGCACAAACAGTAATTTCTCCGCATTGCAAGGTGCAATTCTGAAATTTTTTGCTTTTTCCTGCTAATCCTAGCATGATAAAGAAGATTCAAAGAGAGTGAGATGCCAGCTCCTTTCATTCAGTCAGTAGCTTCAAACATTTCTGGACGTTTTTCAATGGCAAAAATCAATGAATATTGTAAATGCACAAACAGTAATATCTCCGCATTGCAAGGTGCAATTCTGAAATTTTTTGCTTTTTCCTGCTAATCCTAGCATGATAAAGAAGATTCAAAGAGAGTGAGATGCCAGCTCTTTTCATTCAGTCAGTAGCTTCAAACATTTCTGGACGTTTTTCAATGGCAAAAATCAATGAATATTGTAAATGCACAAACAGTAATATCTCCGCATTGCAAGGTGCAATTCTGAAATTTTTTGCTTTTTCCTGCTAATCCTAGCATGATAAAGAAGATTCAAAGAGCGTGAGATGCCAGCTCTTTTCATTCAGTCAGTAGCTTCAAACATTTCTGGACGTTTTTCAATGGCAAAAATCAATGAATATTGTAAATGCACAAACAGTAATTTCTCCGCATTGCAAGGTGCAATTCTGAAATTTTTTGCTTTTTCCTGCTAATCCTAGCATGATAAAGAAGATTCAAAGAGAGTGAGATGCCAGCTCCTTTCATTCAGTCAGTAGCTTCAAACATTTCTGGACGTTTTTCAATGGCAAAAATCAAGGAATATTGTAAATGCACAAACAGTAATTTCTCCGCATTGCAAGGTGCAATTCTGAAATTTTTTGCTTTTTCCTGCTAATCCTGGCATGATAAAGAAGATTCAAAGAGAGTGAGATGCCAGCTCTTTTCATTCAGTCAGTAGCTTCAAACATTTCTGGTATATGAATCACGATGTTTTTCAATGGCAAAAATCAATGAATATTGTAAATGCACAAACAGTAGTTTCTCCGCATTGCAAGGTGCAATTCTGAAATTGTTTGCTTTTTCCTGCTAATCCTAGCATGATAAAGAAGATTCAAAGAGAGTGAGATGCCAGCTCCTTTCATTCAGTCAGTAGCTTCAAACATTTCTGGACGTTTTTCAATGGCAAAAATCAATGAATATTGTAAATGCACAAACAGTAATATCTCCACATTGCAACGTGCAATTCTGAAATTTTTTGCTTTTTCCTGCTCCTCTTAGCATGATAAAGAAGATTCAAAGAGAGTGAGATGCCAGCTCTTTTCATTCAGTCAGTAGCTTAAAACATCTCTGGTATATGAATAACATGATGTTTTTCAATGGCAAAAATCAATGAATATTGTAAATGCACAAACAGTAATTTCTCCGCATTGCAAGGTGCAATTCTGAAATTTTTTGCTTTTTCCTGCTAATCCTAGCATGATAAAGAAGATTCAAAGAGATTGAGATGCCAGCTCCTTTCATTCAGTCAGTAGCTTCAAACATTTCTGGACGTTTTTCAATGGCAAAAATCAATGAATATTGTAAATGCACAAACAGTAATATCTCCACATTGCAAGGTGCAATTCTGAAATTTTTTGCTTTTTCCTGCTAATCCTAGCATGATAAAGAAGATTCAAAGAGAGTGAGATGCCAGCTCCTTTCATTCAGTCAGTAGCTTCAAACATTTCTGGACGGTTTTCAATGGCAAAAATCAATGAATATTGTAAATGCACAAACAGTAATATCTCCACATTGCAACATGCAATTCTGAAATTTTTGGCTTTTTCCTGCTAATCCTAGCATGATAAAGAAGATTCAAAGAGAGTGAGATGCCAGCTCCTTTCATTCAGTCAGTAGCTTCAAACATTTCTGGACGTTTTTCAATGGCAAAAATCAATGAATATTGTAAATGCACAAACAGTAATATCTCCACATTGCAAGGTGCAATTCTGAAATTTTTTGCTTTTTCCTGCTAATCCTGGCATGATAAAGAAGATTCAAAGAGAGTGAGATGCCAGCTCTTTTCATTCAGTCAGTAGCTTCAAACATTTCTGGTATATGAATAACATGATGTTTTTCAATGGCAAAAATCAATGAATATTGTAAATGCACAAACAGTAATTTCTCCGCATTGCAAGGTGCAATTCTGAAATTTTTTGCTTTTTCCTGCTAATCCTAGTATGATAAAGAAGATTCAAAGAGAGTGAGATGCCAGCTCCTTTCATTCAGTCAGTAGCTTCAAACATTTCTGGACGTTTTTCAATGGCAAAAATCAATGAATATTGTAAATGCACAAACAGTAATATCTCCACATTGCAAGGTGCAATTCTGAATTTTTTTGCTTTTTCCTGCTCCTCTTAGCATGATAAAGAAGATTCAAAGAGAGTGAGATGCCAGCTCTTTTCATTCAGTCAGTAGCTTCAAACATCTCTGGTATATGAATAACATGATGTTTTTCAATGGCAAAAATCAATGAATATTGTAAATGCACAAACAGTAATTTCTCCGCATTGCAAGGTGCAATTCTGAAATTTTTTGCTTTTTCCTGCTAATCCTAGCATGATAAAGAAGATTCAAAGAGATTGAGATGCCAGCTCCTTTCATTCAGTCAGTAGCTTCAAACATTTCTGGACGTTTTTCAATGGCAAAAATCAATGAATATTGTAAATGCACAAACAGTAATATCTCCACATTGCAAGGTGCAATTCTGAAATTTTTTGCTTTTTCCTGCTAATCCTAGCATGATAAAGAAGATTCAAAGAGAGTGAGATGCCAGCTCCTTTCATTCAGTCAGTAGCTTCAAACATTTCTGGACGGTTTTCAATGGCAAAAATCATTGAATATTGTAAATGCACAAACAGTAATATCTCCACATTGCAACATGCAATTCTGAAATTTTTTGCTTTTTCCTGCTAATCCTGGCATGATAAAGAAGATTCAAAGAGAGTGAGATGCCAGCTCTTTTCATTCAGTCAGTAGCTTCAAACATTTCTGGTATATGAATAACATGGTTTTTCAATGGCAAAAATCAATGAATATTGTAAATGCACAAACAGTAATTTCTCCGCATTGCAAGGTGCAATTCTGAAATTTTTTGCTTTTTCCTGCTAATCCTAGCATGATAAAGAAGATTCAAAGAGAGTGAGATGCCAGCTCCTTTCATTCAGTCAGTAGCTTCAAACATTTCTGGACGTTTTTCAATGGCAAAAATCAATGAATATTGTAAATGCACAAACAGTAATTTCTCCGCATTGCAAGGTGCAATTCTGAAATTTTTTGCTTTTTCCTGCTAATCCTAGCATGATAAAGAAGATTCAAAGAGATTGAGATGCCAGCTCCTTTCATTCAGTCAGTAGCTTCAAACATTTCTGGACGTTTTTCAATGGCAAAAATCAATGAATATTGTAAATGCACAAACAGTAATATCTCCACATTGCAAGGTGCAATTCTGAAATTTTTGGCTTTTTCCTGCTAATCCTAGCATGATAAAGAAGATTCAAAGAGAGTGAGATGCCAGCTCCTTTCATTCAGTCAGTAGCTTCAAACATTTCTGGACGTTTTTCAATGGCAAAAATCAATGAATATTGTAAATGCACAAACAGTAATATCTCCACATTGCAAGGTGCAATTCTGAAATTTTTTGCTTTTTCCTGCTAATCCTGGCATGATAAAGAAGATTCAAAGAGAGTGAGATGCCAGCTCTTTTCATTCAGTCAGTAGCTTCAAACATTTCTGGTATATGAATAACATGATGTTTTTCAATGGCAAAAATCAATGAATATTGTAAATGCACAAACAGTAATTTCTCCGCATTGCAAGGTGCAATTCTGAAATTTTTTGCTTTTTCCTGCTAATCCTAGTATGATAAAGAAGATTCAAAGAGAGTGAGATGCCAGCTCCTTTCATTCAGTCAGTAGCTTCAAACATTTCTGGACGTTTTTCAATGGCAAAAATCAATGAATATTGTAAATGCACAAACAGTAATATCTCCACATTGCAAGGTGCAATTCTGAATTTTTTTGCTTTTTCCTGCTCCTCTTAGCATGATAAAGAAGATTCAAAGAGAGTGAGATGCCAGCTCTTTTCATTCAGTCAGTAGCTTCAAACATCTCTGGTATATGAATAACATGATGTTTTTCAATGGCAAAAATCAATGAATATTGTAAATGCACAAACAGTAATTTCTCCGCATTGCAAGGTGCAATTCTGAAATTTTTTGCTTTTTCCTGCTAATCCTAGCATGATAAAGAAGATTCAAAGAGATTGAGATGCCAGCTCCTTTCATTCAGTCAGTAGCTTCAAACATTTCTGGACGTTTTTCAATGGCAAAAATCAATGAATATTGTAAATGCACAAACAGTAATATCTCCACATTGCAAGGTGCAATTCTGAAATTTTTTGCTTTTTCCTGCTAATCCTAGCATGATAAAGAAGATTCAAAGAGAGTGAGATGCCAGCTCCTTTCATTCAGTCAGTAGCTTCAAACATTTCTGGACGGTTTTCAATGGCAAAAATCATTGAATATTGTAAATGCACAAACAGTAATATCTCCACATTGCAACATGCAATTCTGAAATTTTTTGCTTTTTCCTGCTAATCCTGGCATGATAAAGAAGATTCAAAGAGAGTGAGATGCCAGCTCTTTTCATTCAGTCAGTAGCTTCAAACATTTCTGGTATATGAATAACATGGTTTTTCAATGGCAAAAATCAATGAATATTGTAAATGCACAAACAGTAATTTCTCCGCATTGCAAGGTGCAATTCTGAAATTTTTTGCTTTTTCCTGCTAATCCTAGCATGATAAAGAAGATTCAAAGAGAGTGAGATGCCAGCTCCTTTCATTCAGTCAGTAGCTTCAAACATTTCTGGACGTTTTTCAATGGCAAAAATCAATGAATATTGTAAATGCACAAACAGTAATTTCTCCGCATTGCAAGGTGCAATTCTGAAATTTTTTGCTTTTTCCTGCTAATCCTAGCATGATAAAGAAGATTCAAAGAGATTGAGATGCCAGCTCCTTTCATTCAGTCAGTAGCTTCAAACATTTCTGGACGTTTTTCAATGGCAAAAATCAATGAATATTGTAAATGCACAAACAGTAATATCTCCACATTGCAAGGTGCAATTCTGAAATTTTTTGCTTTTTCCTGCTAATCCTAGCATGATAAAGAAGATTCAAAGAGAGTGAGATGCCAGCTCCTTTCATTCAGTCAGTAGCTTCAAACATTTCTGGACGGTTTTCAATGGCAAAAATCAATGAATATTGTAAATGCACAAACAGTAATATCTCCACATTGCAACATGCAATTCTGAAATTTTTGGCTTTTTCCTGCTAATCCTAGCATGATAAAGAAGATTCAAAGAGAGTGAGATGCCAGCTCCTTTCATTCAGTCAGTAGCTTCAAACATTTCTGGACGTTTTTCAATGGCAAAAATCAATGAATATTGTAAATGCACAAACAGTAATATCTCCACATTGCAAGGTGCAATTCTGAAATTTTTTGCTTTTTCCTGCTAATCCTGGCATGATAAAGAAGATTCAAAGAGAGTGAGATGCCAGCTCTTTTCATTCAGTCAGTAGCTTCAAACATTTCTGGTATATGAATAACATGATGTTTTTCAATGGCAAAAATCAATGAATATTGTAAATGCACAAACAGTAATTTCTCCGCATTGCAAGGTGCAATTCTGAAATTTTTTGCTTTTTCCTGCTAATCCTAGTATGATAAAGAAGATTCAAAGAGAGTGAGATGCCAGCTCCTTTCATTCAGTCAGTAGCTTCAAACATTTCTGGACGTTTTTCAATGGCAAAAATCAATGAATATTGTAAATGCACAAACAGTAATATCTCCACATTGCAAGGTGCAATTCTGAATTTTTTTGCTTTTTCCTGCTCCTCTTAGCATGATAAAGAAGATTCAAAGAGAGTGAGATGCCAGCTCTTTTCATTCAGTCAGTAGCTTCAAACATCTCTGGTATATGAATAACATGATGTTTTTCAATGGCAAAAATCAATGAATATTGTAAATGCACAAACAGTAATTTCTCCGCATTGCAAGGTGCAATTCTGAAATTTTTTGCTTTTTCCTGCTAATCCTAGCATGATAAAGAAGATTCAAAGAGATTGAGATGCCAGCTCCTTTCATTCAGTCAGTAGCTTCAAAGATTTCTGGACGTTTTTCAATGGCAAAAATCAATGAATATTGTAAATGCACAAACAGTAATATCTCCACATTGCAAGGTGCAATTCTGAAATATTTTGCTTTTTCCTGCTAATCCTAGCATGATAAAGAAGATTTAAAGAGAGTGAGATGCCAGCTCCTTTCATTCAGTCAGTAGCTTCAAACATTTCTGGACGGTTTTCAATGGCAAAAATCATTGAATATTGTAAATGCACAAACAGTAATATCTCCACATTGCAACATGCAATTCTGAAATTTTTTGCTTTTTCCTGCTAATCCTGGCATGATAAAGAAGATTCAAAGAGAGTGAGATGCCAGCTCTTTTCATTCAGTCAGTAGCTTCAAACATTTCTGGTATATGAATAACATGGTTTTTCAATGGCAAAAATCAATGAATATTGTAAATGCACAAACAGTAATTTCTCCGCATTGCAAGGTGCAATTCTGAAATTTTTTGCTTTTTCCTGCTAATCCTAGCATGATAAAGAAGATTCAAAGAGAGTGAGATGCCAGCTCCTTTCATTCAGTCAGTAGCTTCAAACATTTCTGGACGTTTTTCAATGGCAAAAATCAATGAATATTGTAAATGCACAAACAGTAATATCTCCGCATTGCAAGGTGCAATTCTGAAATTTTTTGCTTTTTCCTGCTAATCCTAGCATGATAAAGAAGATTCAAAGAGAGTGAGAAGCCAGCTCTTTTCATTCAGTCAGTAGCTTCAAACATTTCTGGACGTTTTTCAATGGCAAAAATCAATGAATATTGTAAATGCACAAACAGTAATATCTCCGCATTGCAAGGTGCAATTCTGAAATTTTTTGCTTTTTCCTGCTAATCCTAGCATGATAAAGAAGATTCAAAGAGAGTGAGATGCCAGCTCTTTTCATTCAGTCAGTAGCTTCAAACATTTCTGGACGTTTTTCAATGGCAAAAATCAATGAATATTGTAAATGCACAAACAGTAATTTCTCCGCATTGCAAGGTGCAATTCTGAAATTTTTTGCTTTTTCCTGCTAATCCTAGCATGATAAAGAAGATTCAAAGAGAGTGAGATGCCAGCTCTTTTCATTCAGTCAGTAGCTTCAAACATTTCTGGTATATGAATAACATGATGTTTTTCAATGGCAAAAATCAATGAATATTGTAAATGCACAAACAGTAATTTCTCCGCATTGCAAGGTGCAATTCTGAAATTTTTTGCTTTTTCCTGCTAATCCTAGCATGATAAAGAAGATTCAAAGAGAGTGAGATGCCAGCTCCTTTCATTCAGTCAGTAGCTTCAAACATTTCTGGACGTTTTTCAATGGCAAAAATCAATGAATATTGTAAATGCACAAACAGTAATATCTCCACATTGCAAGGTGCAATTCTGAAATTTTTTGCTTTTTCCTGCTAATCCTGGCATGATAAAGAAGATTCAAAGAGAGTGAGATGCCAGCTCTTTTCATTCAGTCAGTAGCTTCAAACATTTCTGGTATATGAATAACATGATGTTTTTCAATGGCAAAAATCAATGAATATTGTAAATGCACAAACAGTAATTTCTCCGCATTGCAAGGTGCAATTCTGAAATTTTTTGCTTTTTCCTGCTAATCCTAGCATGATAAAGAAGATTCAAAGAGAGTGAGATGCCAGCTCCTTTCATTCAGTCAGTAGCTTCAAACATTTCTGGACGTTTTTCAATGGCAAAAATCAATGAATATTGTAAATGCACAAACAGTAATATCTCCACATTGCAAGGTGCAATTCTGAAATTTTTTGCTTTTTCCTGCTCCTCTTAGCATGATAAAGAAGATTCAAAGAGAGTGAGATGCCAGCTCTTTTCATTCAGTCAGTAGCTTCAAACATCTCTGGTATATGAATAACATGATGTTTCTCAATGGCAAAAATCAATGAATATTGTAAATGCACAAACAGTAATTTCTCCGCATTGCAAGGAGCAATTCTGAAATTTTTTGCTTTTTCCTGCTAATCCTAGCATGATAAAGAAGATTCAAAGAGATTTAGATGCCAGCTCCTTTCATTCAGTCAGTAGCTTCAAACATTTCTGGACGTTTTTCAATGGCAAAAATCAATGAATATTGTAAATGCACAAACAGTAATATCTCCACATTGCAAGGTGCAATTCTGAAATTTTTTGCTTTTTCCTGCTAATACTAGCATGATAAAGAAGATTCAAAGAGAGTGAGATGCCAGCTCCTTTCATTCAGTCAGTAGCTTCAAACATTTCTGGACGGTTTTCATTGGCAAAAATCAATGAATATTGTAAATGCACAAACAGTAATATCTCCACATTGCAACGTGCAATTCTGAAATTTTTTGCTTTTTCCTGCTAATCCTGGCATGATAAAGAAGATTCAAAGAGAGTGAGATGCCAGCTCTTTTCATTCAGTCAGTAGCTTCAAACATTTCTGGTATATGAATAACATGGTTTTTCAATGGCAAAAATCAATGAATATTGTAAATGCACAAACAGTAATTTCTCCGCATTGCAAGGTGCAATTCTGAAATTTTTTGCTTTTTCCTGCTAATCCTAGCATGATAAAGAAGATTCAAAGAGAGTGAGATGCCAGCTCCTTTCATTCAGTCAGTAGCTTCAAACATTTCTGGACGTTTTTCAATGGCAAAAATCAATGAATATTGTAAATGCACAAACAGTAATATCTCCGCATTGCAAGGTGCAATTCTGAAATTTTTTGCTTTTTCCTGCTAATCCTAGCATGATAAAGAAGATTCAAAGAGAGTGAGATGCCAGCTCTTTTCATTCAGTCAGTAGCTTCAAACATTTCTGGATGTTTTTCAATGGCAAAAATCAATGAATATTGTAAATGCACAAACAGTAATATCTCCGCATTGCAAGGTGCAATTCTGAAATTTTTTGCTTTTTCCTGCTAATCCTAGCATGATAAAGAAGATTCAAAGAGAGTGAGATGCCAGCTCTTTTCATTCAGTCAGTAGCTTCAAACATTTCTGGACGTTTTTCAATGGCAAAAATCAATGAATATTGTAAATGCACAAACAGTAATTTCTCCGCATTGCAAGGTGCAATTCTGAAATTTTTTGCTTTTTCCTGCTAATCCTAGCATGATAAAGAAGATTCAAAGAGAGTGAGATGCCAGCTCCTTTCATTCAGTCAGTAGCTTTAAACATTTCTGGACGTTTTTCAATGGCAAAAATCAATGAATATTGTAAATGCACAAACAGTAATTTCTCCGCATTGCAAGGTGCAATTCTGAAATTTTTTGCTTTTTCCTGCTAATCCTAGCATGATAAAGAAGATTCAAAGAGAGTGAGATGCCAGCTCTTTTCATTCAGTCAGTAGCTTCAAACATTTCTGGTATATGAATAACATGATGTTTTTCAATGGCAAAAATCAATGAATATTGTAAATGCACAAACAGTAATTTCTCCGCATTGCAAGGTGCAATTCTGAAATTTTTTGCTTTTTCCTGCTAATTCTAGCATGATAAAGAAGATTCAAAGAGAGTGAGATGCCAGCTCTTTTCATTCAGTCAGTAGCTTCAAACATTTCTGGTATATGAATAACATGATGTTTTTCAATGGCAAAAATCAATGAATATTGTAAATGCACAAACAGTAATTTCTCCGCATTGCAAGGTGCAATTCTGAAATTTTTTGCTTTTTCCTGCTAATCCTAGCATGATAAAGAAGATTCAAAGAGAGTGAGATGCCAGCTCCTTTCATTCAGTCAGTAGCTTCAAACATTTCTGGACGTTTTTCAATGGCAAAAATCAATGAATATTGTAAATGCACAAACAGTAATATCTCCGCATTGCAAGGTGCAATTCTGAAATTTTTTGCTTTTTCCTGCTAATCCTAGCATGATAAAGAAGATTCAAAGAGAGTGAGATGCCAGCTCTTTTCATTCAGTCAGTAGCTTCAAACATTTCTGGTATATGAATAACATGATGTTTTTCAATGGCAAAAATCAATGAATATTGTAAATGCACAAACAGTAATTTCTCCGCATTGCAAGGTGCAATTCTGAAATTTTTTGCTTTTTCCTGCTAATCCTAGCATGATAAAGAAGATTCAAAGAGAGTGAGATGCCAGCTCCTTTCATTCAGTCAGTAGCTTCAAACATTTCTGGACGTTTTTCAATGGCAAAAATCAATGAATATTGTAAATGCACAAACAGTAATATCTCCACATTGCAAGGTGCAATTCTGAAATTTTTTGCTTTTTCCTGCTAATCCTGGCATGATAAAGAAGATTCAAAGAGAGTGAGATGCCAGCTCTTTTCATTCAGTCAGTAGCTTCAAACATTTCTGGTATATGAATAACATGATGTTTTTCAAAGGCAAAAATCAATGAATATTGTAAATGCACAAACAGTAATTTCTCCGCATTGCAAGGTGCAATTCTGAAATTTTTTGCGTTTTCCTGCTAATCCTAGCATGATAAAGAAGATTCAAAGAGAGTGAGATGCCAGCTCCTTTCATTCAGTCAGTAGCTTCAAACATTTCTGGACGTTTTTCAATGGCAAAAATCAATGAATATTGTAAATGCACAAACAGTAATATCTCCACATTGCAAGGTGCAATTCTGAAATTTTTTGCTTTTTCCTGCTAATCCTGGCATGATAAAGAAGATTCAAAGAGAGTGAGATGCCAGCTCTTTTCATTCAGTCAGTAGCTTCAAACATTTCTGGTATATGAATAACATGATGTTTTTCAATGGCAAAAATCAATGAATATTGTAAATGCACAAACAGTAATTTCTCCGCATTGCAAGGTGCAATTCTGAAATTTTTTGCTTTTTCCTGCTAATCCTAGCATGATAAAGAAGATTCAAAGAGAGTGAGATGCCAGCTCCTTTCATTCAGTCAGTAGCTTCAAACATTTCTGGACGTTTTTCAATGGCAAAAATCAATGAATATTGTAAATGCACAAACAGTAATATCTCCACATTGCAACGTGCAATTCTGAAATTTTTTGCTTTTTCCTGCTCCTCTTAGCATGATAAAGAAGATTCAAAGAGAGTGAGATGCCAGCTCTTTTCATTCAGTCAGTAGCTTCAAACATCTCTGGTATATGAATAACATGATGTTTTTCAATGGCAAAAATCAATGAATATTGTAAATGCACAAACAGTAATTTCTCCGCATTGCAAGGTGCAATTCTGAAATTTTTTGCTTTTTCCTGCTAATCCTAGCATGATAAAGAAGATTCAAAGAGATTGAGATGCCAGCTCCTTTCATTCAGTCAGTAGCTATTACTGTTTGTGCATTTACAATATTCATTGATTTTTGCCATTGAAAAACGTCCAGAAATGTTTGAAGCTACTGACTGAATGAAAGGAGCTGGCATCTCACTCTCTTTGAATCTTCTTTATCATGCTAGGATTAGCAGGAAAAAGCAAAAAATTTCAGAATTGCACCTTGCAATGCGGAGAAATTACTGTTTGTGCATTTACAATATTCATTGATTTTTGCCATTGAAAAACATCATGTTATTCATATACCAGAAATGTTTGAAGCTACTGACTGAATGAAAAGAGCTGGCATCTCACTCTCTTTGAATCTTCTTTATCATGCTAAGAGGAGCAGGAAAAAGCAAAAAATTTCAGAATTGCACGTTGCAATGTGGAGATATTACTGTTTGTGCATTTACAATATTCATTGATTTTTGCCATTGAAAAACGTCCAGAAATGTTTGAAGCTACTGACTGAATGAAAGGAGCTGGCATCTCACTCTCTTTGAATCTTCTTTATCATGCTAGGATTAGCAGGAAAAAGCAAAAAATTTCAGAATTGCACCTTGCAATGCGGAGAAATTACTGTTTGTGCATTTACAATATTCATTGATTTTTGCCATTGAAAAACGTCTAGAAATGTTTGAAGCTACTGACTGAATGAAAGGAGCTGGCATCTCACTCTCTTTGAATTTTCTTTATCATGCTAGGATTAGCAGGAAAAAGCAAAAAATTTCAGAATTGCACCTTGCAATGCGGAGAAATTACTGTTTGTGCATTTACAATATTCATTGATTTTTGCCATTGAAAAACATCATGTTATTCATATACCAGAAATGTTTGAAGCTACTGACTGAATGAAAAGAGCTGGCATCTCACTCTCTTTGAATCTTCTTTATAATGCTAAGAGGAGCAGGAAAAAGCAAAAAATTTCTGAATTGCACCTTGCAATGTGGAGATATTACTGTTTGTGCATTTACAATATTCATTGATTTTTGCCATTGAAAAACGTCCAGAAATGTTTGAAGCTACTGACTGAATGAAAGGAGCTGGCATCTCACTCTCTTTGAATCTTCTTTATCATGCTAGGATTAGCAGGAAAAAGCAAAAAATTTCAGAATTGCACCTTGCAATGCGGAGAAATTACTGTTTGTGCATTTACAATATTCATTGATTTTTGCCATTGAAAAACATCATGTTATTCATATACCAGAAATGTTTGAAGCTACTGACTGAATGAAAAGAGCTGGCATCTCACTCTCTTTGAATCTTCTTTATCATGCTAAGAGGAGCAGGAAAAAGCAAAAAATTTCAGAATTGCACGTTCCAATGTGGAGATATTACTGTTTGTGCATTTACAATATTCATTGATTTTTGCCATTGAAAAACGTCCAGAAATGTTTGAAGCTACTGACTGAATGAAAGGAGCTGGCATCTCACTCTCTTTGAATCTTCTTTATCATGCTAGGATTAGCAGGAAAAAGCAAAAAATTTCAGAATTGCACCTTGCAATGCGGAGAAATTACTGTTTGTGCATTTACAATATTCATTGATTTTTGCCATTGAAAAACGTCCAGAAATGTTTGAAGCTACTGACTGAATGAAAGGAGCTGGCATCTCACTCTCTTTGAATCTTCTTTATCATGCTAGGATTAGCAGGAAAAAGCAAAAAATTTCAGAATTGCACCTTGCAATGCGGAGAAATTACTGTTTGTGCATTTACAATATTCATTGATTTTTGCCATTGAAAAACATCATGTTATTCATATACCAGAAATGTTTGAAGCTACTGACTGAATGAAAAGAGCTGGCATCTCACTCTCTTTGAATCTTCTTTATAATGCTAAGAGGAGCAGGAAAAAGCAAAAAATTTCAGAATTGCACCTTGCAATGTGGAGATATTACTGTTTGTGCATTTACAATATTCATTGATTTTTGCCATTGAAAAACGTCCAGAAATGTTTGAAGCTACTGACTGAATGAAAGGAGCTGGCATCTCACTCTCTTTGAATCTTCTTTATCATGCTAGGATTAGCAGGAAAAAGCAAAAAATTTCAGAATTGCACCTTGCAATGCGGAGAAATTACTGTTTGTGCATTTACAATATTCATTGATTTTTGCCATTAAAAAACATCATGTTATTCATATACCAGAAATGTTTGAAGCTACTGACTGAATGAAAAGAGCTGGCATCTCACTCTCTTTGAATCTTCTTTATCATGCCAGGATTAGCAGGAAAAAGCAAAAAATTTCAGAATTGCACCTTGCAATGTGGAGATATTACTGTTTGTGCATTTACAATATTCATTGATTTTTGCCATTGAAAAACGTCCAGAAATGTTTGAAGCTACTGACTGAATGAAAGGAGCTGGCATCTCACTCTCTTTGAATCTTCTTTATCATGCTAGGATTAGCAGGAAAAAGCAAAAAATTTCAGAATTGCACCTTGCAATGCGGAGAAATTACTGTTTGTGCATTTACAATATTCATTGATTTTTGCCATTGAAAAACGTCCAGAAATGTTTGAAGCTACTGACTGAATGAAAGGAGCTGGCATCTCACTCTCTTTGAATCTTCTTTATCATGCTAGGATTAGCAGGAAAAAGCAAAAAATTTCAGAATTGCACCTTGCAATGCGGAGAAATTACTGTTTGTGCATTTACAATATTCATTGATTTTTGCCATTGAAAAACATCATGTTATTCATATACCAGAAATGTTTGAAGCTACTGACTGAATGAAAAGAGCTGGCATCTCACTCTCTTTGAATCTTCTTTATCATGCTAAGAGGAGCAGGAAAAAGCAAAAAATTTCAGAATTGCACGTTGCAATGTGGAGTTATTACTGTTTGTGCATTTACAATATTCATTGATTTTTGCCATTGAAAAACGTCCAGAAATGTTTGAAGCTACTGACTGAATGAAAAGAGCTGGCATCTCACTCTCTTTGAATCTTCTTTATCATGCCAGGATTAGCAGGAAAAAGCAAAAAATTTCAGAATTGCACCTTGCAATGCGGAGAAATTACTGTTTGTGCATTTACAATATTCATTGATTTTTGCCATTGAAAAACATCATGTTATTCATATACCAGAAATGTTTGAAGCTACTGACTGAATGAAAAGAGCTGGCATCTCACTCTCTTTGAATCTTCTTTATCATGCCAGGATTAGCAGGAAAAAGCAAAAAATTTCAGAATTGCACCTTGCAATGTGGAGATATTACTGTTTGTGCATTTATAATATTCATAGATTTTTGCCATTGAAAAACGTCCAGAAATGTTTGAAGCTACTGACTGAATGAAAGGAGCTGGCATCTCACTCTCTTTGAATCTTCTTTATCATGCTAGGATTAGCAGGAAAAAGCAAAAAATTTCAGAATTGCACCTTGCAATGCGGAGAAATTACTGTTTGTGCATTTACAATATTCATTGATTTTTGCCATTGAAAAACGTCCAGAAATGTTTGAAGCTACTGACTGAATGAAAGGAGCTGGCATCTCACTCTCTTTGAATCTTCTTTATCATGCTAGGATTAGCAGGAAAAAGCAAAAAATTTCAGAATTGCACCTTGCAATGCGGAGAAATTACTGTTTGTGCATTTACAATATTCATTGATTTTTGCCATTGAAAAACATCATGTTATTCATATACCAGAAATGTTTGAAGCTACTGACTGAATGAAAAGAGCTGGCATCTCACTCTCTTTGAATCTTCTTTATCATGCTAAGAGGAGCAGGAAAAAGCAAAAAATTTCAGAATTGCACGTTGCAATGTGGAGATATTACTGTTTGTGCATTTACAATATTCATTGATTTTTGCCATTGAAAAATGTCCAGAAATGTTTGAAGCTACTGACTGAATGAAAGGAGCTGGCATCTCACTCTCTTTGAATCTTCTTTATCATGCTAGGATTAGCAGGAAAAAGCAAAAAATTTCAGAATTGCACCTTGCAATGCGGAGAAATTACTGTTTGTGCATTTACAATATTCATTGATTTTTGCCATTGAAAAACATCATGTTATTCATATACCAGAAATGTTTGAAGCTACTGACTGAATGAAAAGAGCTGGCATCTCACTCTCTTTGAATCTTCTTTATCATGCCAGGATTAGCAGGAAAAAGCAAAAAATTTCAGAATTGCACCTTGCAATGTGGAGATATTACTGTTTGTGCATTTACAATATTCATTGATTTTTGCCATTGAAAAACGTCCAGAAATGTTTGAAGCTACTGACTGAATGAAAGGAGCTGGCATCTCACTATCTTTGAATCTTCTTTATCATGCTAGGATTAGCAGGAAAAAGCAAAAAATTTCAGAATTGCACCTTGCAATGCGGAGAAATTACTGTTTGTGCATTTACAATATTCATTGATTTTTGCCATTGAAAAACATCATGTTATTCATATACCAGAAATGTTTGAAGCTACTGACTGAATGAAAAGAGCTGGCATCTCACTCTCTTTGAATCTTCTTTATCATGCTAAGAGGAGCAGGAAAAAGCAAAAAATTTCAGAATTCCACGTTGCAATGTGGAGATATTACTGTTTGTGCATTTACAATATTCATTGATTTTTGCCATTGAAAAACGTCCAGAAATGTTTGAAGCTACTGACTGAATGAAAGGAGCTGGCATCTCACTCTCTTTGAATCTTTTTTATCATGCTAGGATTAGCAGGAAAAAGCAAAAAATTTCAGAATTGCACCTTGCAATGCGGAGAAATTACTGTTTGTGCATTTACAATATTCATTGATTTTTGCCATTGAAAAACGTCCAGAAATGTTTGAAGCTACTGACTGAATGAAAGGAGCTGGCATCTCACTATCTTTGAATCTTCTTTATCATGCTAGGATTAGCAGGAAAAAGCAAAAAATTTCAGAATTGCACCTTGCAATGCGGAGAAATTACTGTTTGTGCATTTACAATATTCATTGATTTTTGCCATTGAAAAACATCATGTTATTCATATACCAGAAATGTTTGAAGCTACTGACTGAATGAAAAGAGCTGGCATCTCACTCTCTTTGAATCTTCTTTATCATGCCAGGATTAGCAGGAAAAAGCAAAAAATTTCAGAATTGCACCTTGCAATGTGGAGATATTACTGTTTGTGCATTTAGAATATTCATTGATTTTTGCCATTGAAAAACGTCCAGAAATGTTTGAAGCTACTGACTGAATGAAAGGAGCTGGCATCTCACTATCTTTGAATCTTCTTTATCATGCTAGGATTAGCAGGAAAAAGCAAAAAATTTCAGAATTGCACCTTGCAATGCGGAGAAATTACTGTTTGTGCATTTACAATATTCATTGATTTTTGCCATTGAAAAACATCATGTTATTCATATACCAGAAATGTTTGAAGCTACTGACTGAATGAAAAGAGCTGGCATCTTACTCTCTTTGAATCTTCTTTATCATGCTAAGAGGAGCAGGAAAAAGCAAAAAATTTCAGAATTGCACCTTGCAATGTGGAGATATTACTGTTTGTGCATTTACAATATTCATTGATTTTTGCCATTGAAAAACGTCCAGAAATGTTTGAAGCTACTGACTGAATGAAAGGAGCTGGCATCTCACTATCTTTGAATCTTCTTTATCATGCTAGGATTAGCAGGAAAAAGCAAAAAATTTCAGAATTGCTCCTTGCAATGCGGAGAAATTACTGTTTGTGCATTTACAATATTCATTGATTTTTGCCATTGAAAAACATCATGTTATTCATATACCAGAAATGTTTGAAGCTACTGACTGAATGAAAAGAGCTGGCATCTCACTCTCTTTGAATCTTCTTTATCATGCTAAGAGGAGCAGGAAAAAGCAAAAAATTTCAGAATTGCACCTTGCAATGTGGAGATATTACTGTTTGTGCATTTACAATATTCATTGATTTTTGCCATTGAAAAACGTCCAGAAATGTTTGAAGCTACTGACTGAATGAAAGGAGCTGGCATCTCACTCTCTTTGAATCTTCTTTATCATGCTAGGATTAGCAGGAAAAAGCAAAAAATTTCAGAATTGCACCTTGCAATGCGGAGAAATTACTGTTTGTGCATTTACAATATTCATTGATTTTTGCCATTGAAAAACATCATGTTATTCATATACCAGAAATGTTTGAAGCTACTGACTGAATGAAAAGAGCTGGCATCTCACTCTCTTTGAATCTTCTTTATCATGCCAGGATTATAAGGAAAAAGCAAAAAATTTCAGAATTGCACCTTGCAATGTGGAGATATTACTGTTTGTGCATTTACAATATTCATTGATTTTTGCCATTGAAAAACGTCCAGAAATGTTTGAAGCTACTGACTGAATGAAAGGAGCTGGCATCTCACTCTCTTTGAATCTTCTTTATCATGCTAGGATTAGCAGGAAAAAGCAAAAAATTTCAGAATTGCACCTTGCAATGCGGAGAAATTACTGTTTGTGCATTTACAATATTCATTGATTTTTGCCATTGAAAAACGTCCAGAAATGTTTGAAGCTACTGACTGAATGAAAGGAGCTGGCATCTCACTCTCTTTGAATCTTCTTTATCATGCTAGGATTAGCAGGAAAAAGCAAAAAATTTCAGAATTGCACCTTGCAATGCGGAGAAATTACTGTTTGTGCATTTACAATATTCATTGATTTTTGCCATTGAAAAACATCATGTTATTCATATACCAGAAATGTTTGAAGCTACTGACTGAATGAAAAGAGCTGGCATCTCACTCTCTTTGAATCTTCTTTATCATGCTAAGAGGAGCAGGAAAAAGCAAAAAATTTCAGAATTGCACGTTGCAATGTGGAGATATTACTGTTTGTGCATTTACAATATTCATTGATTTTTGCCATTGAAAAACGTCCAGAAATGTTTGAAGCTACTGACTGAATGAAAGGAGTTGGCATCTCACTCTCTTTGAATCTTCTTTATCATGCTAGGATTAGCAGGAAAAAGCAAAAAATTTCAGAATTGCACCTTGCAATGCGGAGAAATTACTGTTTGTGCATTTACAATATTCATTGATTTTTGCCATTGAAAAACATCATGTTATTCATATACCAGAAATGTTTGAAGCTACTGACTGAATGAAAAGAGCTGGCATCTCACTCTCTTTGAATCTTCTTTATCATGCCAGGATTAGCAGGAAAAAGCAAAAAATTTCAGAATTGCACCTTGCAATGCGGAGAAATTACTGTTTGTGCATTTACAATATTCATTGATTTTTGCCATTGAAAAACATCATGTTATTCATATACCAGAAATGTTTGAAGCTACTGACTGAATGAAAAGAGCTGGCATCTCACTCTCTTTGAATCTTCTTTATCATGCCAGGATTAGCAGGAAAAAGCAAAAAATTTCAGAATTGCACCTTGCAATGTGGAGATATTACTGTTTGTGCATTTACAATATTCATTGATTTTTGCCATTGAAAAACGTCCAGAAATGTTTGAAGCTACTGACTGAATGAAAGGAGCTGGCATCTCACTCTCTTTGAATCTTCTTTATCATGCTAGTATTAGCAGGAAAAAGCAAAAAATTTCAGAATTGCACCTTGCAATGCGGAGAAATTACTGTTTGTGCATTTACAATATTCATTGATTTTTGCCATTGAAAAACGTCCAGAAATGTTTGAAGCTACTGACTGAATGAAAGGAGCTGGCATCTCACTCTCTTTGAATCTTCTTTATCATGCTAGGATTAGCAGGAAAAAGCAAAAAATTTCAGAATTGCACCTTGCAATGCGGAGAAATTACTGTTTGTGCATTTACATTATTCATTGATTTTTGCCATTGAAAAACATCATGTTATTCATATACCAGAAATGTTTGAAGCTACTGACTGAATGAAAAGAGCTGGCATCTCACTCTCTTTGAATCTTCTTTATCATGCTAAGAGGAGCAGGAAAAAGCAAAAAATTTCAGAATTGCACGTTGCAATGTGGAGATATTACTGTTTGTGCATTTACAATATTCATTGATTTTTGCCATTGAAAAACGTCCAGAAATGTTTGAAGCTACTGACTGAATGAAAGGAGCTGGCATCTCACTCTCTTTGAATCTTCTTTATCATGCTAGGATTAGCAGGAAAAAGCAAAAAATTTCAGAATTGCACCTTGCAATGCGGAGAAATTACTGTTTGTGCATTTACAATATTCATTGATTTTTGCCATTGAAAAACATCATGTTATTCATATACCAGAAATGTTTGAAGCTACTGACTGAATGAAAAGAGCTGGCATCTCACTCTCTTTGAATCTTCTTTATCATGCTAAGAGGAGCAGGAAAAAGCAAAAAATTTCAGAATTGCACGTTGCAATGTGGAGATATTACTGTTTGTGCATTTACAATATTCATTGATTTTTGCCATTGAAAAACGTCCAGAAATGTTTGAAGCTACTGACTGAATGAAAGGAGTTGGCATCTCACTCTCTTTGAATCTTCTTTATCATGCTAGGATTAGCAGGAAAAAGCAAAAAATTTCAGAATTGCACCTTGCAATGCGGAGAAATTACTGTTTGTGCATTTACAATATTCATTGATTTTTGCCATTGAAAAACATCATGTTATTCATATACCAGAAATGTTTGAAGCTACTGACTGAATGAAAAGAGCTGGCATCTCACTCTCTTTGAATCTTCTTTATCATGCCAGGATTAGCAGGAAAAAGCAAAAAATTTCAGAATTGCACCTTGCAATGCGGAGAAATTACTGTTTGTGCATTTACAATATTCATTGATTTTTGCCATTGAAAAACATCATGTTATTCATATACCAGAAATGTTTGAAGCTACTGACTGAATGAAAAGAGCTGGCATCTCACTCTCTTTGAATCTTCTTTATCATGCCAGGATTAGCAGGAAAAAGCAAAAAATTTCAGAATTGCACCTTGCAATGTGGAGATATTACTGTTTGTGCATTTACAATATTCATTGATTTTTGCCATTGAAAAACGTCCAGAAATGTTTGAAGCTACTGACTGAATGAAAGGAGCTGGCATCTCACTCTCTTTGAATCTTCTTTATCATGCTAGTATTAGCAGGAAAAAGCAAAAAATTTCAGAATTGCACCTTGCAATGCGGAGAATTTACTGTTTGTGCATTTACAATATTCATTGATTTTTGCCATTGAAAAACGTCCAGAAATGTTTGAAGCTACTGACTGAATGAAAGGAGCTGGCATCTCACTCTCTTTGAATCTTCTTTATCATGCTAGGATTAGCAGGAAAAAGCAAAAAATTTCAGAATTGCACCTTGCAATGCGGAGAAATTACTGTTTGTGCATTTACATTATTCATTGATTTTTGCCATTGAAAAACATCATGTTATTCATATACCAGAAATGTTTGAAGCTACTGACTGAATGAAAAGAGCTGGCATCTCACTCTCTTTGAATCTTCTTTATCATGCTAAGAGGAGCAGGAAAAAGCAAAAAATTTCAGAATTGCACGTTGCAATGTGGAGATATTACTGTTTGTGCATTTACAATATTCATTGATTTTTGCCATTGAAAAACGTCCAGAAATGTTTGAAGCTACTGACTGAATGAAAGGAGCTGGCATCTCACTCTCTTTGAATCTTCTTTATCATGCTAGGATTAGCAGGAAAAAGCAAAAAATTTCAGAATTGCACCTTGCAATGCGGAGAAATTACTGTTTGTGCATTTACAATATTCATTGATTTTTGCCATTGAAAAACATCATGTTATTCATATACCAGAAATGTTTGAAGCTACTGACTGAATGAAAAGAGCTGGCATCTCACTCTCTTTGAATCTTCTTTATCATGCCAGGATTAGCAGGAAAAAGCAAAAAATTTCAGAATTGCACCTTGCAATGTGGAGATATAACTGTTTGTGCATTTACAATATTCATTGATTTTTGCCATTGAAAAACGTCCAGAAATGTTTGAAGCTACTGACTGAATGAAAGGAGCTGGCATCTCACTATCTTTGAATCTTCTTTATCATGCTAGGATTAGCAGGAAAAAGCAAAAAATTTCAGAATTGCACCTTGCAATGCGGAGAAATTACTGTTTGTGCATTTACAATATTCATTGATTTTTGCCATTGAAAAACATCATGTTATTCATATACCAGAAATGTTTGAAGCTACTGACTGAATGAAAAGAGCTGGCATCTCACTCTCTTTGAATCTTCTTTATCATACTAGGATTAGCAGGAAAAAGCAAAAAATTTCAGAATTGCACCTTGCAATGCGGAGAAATTACTGTTTGTGCATTTACAATATTCATTGATTTTTGCCATTGAAAAACATCATGCTATTCATATACCAGAAATGTTTGAAGCTACTGACTGAATGAAAAGAGCTGGCATCTCACTCTCTTTGAATCTTCTTTATCATGCTAAGAGGAGCAGGAAAAAGCAAAAAATTTCAGAATTGCACGTTGCAATGTGGAGATATTACTGTTTGTGTATTTACAATATTCATTGATTTTTGCCATTGAAAAACGTCCAGAAATGTTTGAAGCTACTGACTGAATGAAAGGAGCTGGCATCTCACTCTCTTTGAATCTTTATCATGCTAGGATTAGCAGGAAAAAGCAAAAAATTTCAGAATTGCACCTTGCAATGCGGAGAAATTACTGTTTGTGCATTTACAATATTCATTGATTTTTGCCATTGAAAAACGTCCAGAAATGTTTGAAGCTACTGACTGAATGAAAGGAGCTGGCATCTCACTCTCTTTGAATCTTCTTTATCATGCTAGGATTAGCAGGAAAAAGCAAAAAATTTCAGAATTGCACCTTGCAATGCGGAGAAATTACTGTTTGTGCATTTACAATATTCATTGATTTTTGCCATTGAAAAACATCATGTTATTCATATACCAGAAATGTTTGAAGCTACTGACTGAATGAAAAGAGCTGGCATCTCACTCTCTTTGAATCTTCTTTATCATGCCAGGATTAGCAGGAAAAAGCAAAAAATTTCAGAATTGCACCTTGCAATGTGGAGATATTACTGTTTGTGCATTTACAATATTCATTGATTTTTGCCATTGAAAAACGTCCAGAAATGTTTGAAGCTACTGACTGAATGAAAGGAGCTGGCATCTCACTCTCTTTGAATCTTCTTTATCATGCTAGGATTAGCAGGAAAAAGCAAAAAATTTCAGAATTGCACCTTGCAATGCGGAGAAATTACTGTTTGTGCATTTACAATATTCATTGATTTTTGCCATTGAAAAACATCATGTTATTCATATACCAGAAATGTTTGAAGCTACTGACTGAATGAAAAGAGCTGGCATCTCACTCTCTTTGAATCTTCTTTATCATGCTAAGAGGAGCAGGAAAAAGCAAAAAATTTCAGAATTGCACGTTGCAATGTGGAGATATTACTGTTTGTGCATTTACAATATTCATTGATTTTTGCCATTGAAAAACGTCCAGAAATGTTTGAAGCTACTGACTGAATGAAAGGAGCTGGCATCTCACTCTCTTTGAATCTTCTTTATCATGCTAGGATTAGCAGGAAAAAGCAAAAAATTTCAGAATTGCACCTTCCAATGCGGAGAAATTACTGTTTGTGCATTTACAATATTCATTGATTTTTGCCATTGAAAAACATCATGTTATTCATATACCAGAAATGTTTGAAGCTACTGACTGAATGAAAAGAGCTGGCATCTCACTCTCTTTGAATCTTCTTTATCATGCTAAGAGGAGCAGGAAAAAGCAAAAAATTTCAGAATTGCACGTTGCAATGTGGAGATATTACTCTTTGTGCATTTACAATATTCATTGATTTTTGCGATTGAAAAACGTCCAGAAATGTTTGAAGCTACTGACTGAATGAAAGGAGCTGGTATCTCACTCTCTTTGAATCTTCTTTATCATGCTAGGATTAGCAGGAAAAAGCAAAAAATTTCAGAATTGCACCTTCCAATGCGGAGAAATTACTGTTTGTGCATTTACAATATTCATTGATTTTTGCCATTGAAAAACATCATGTTATTCATATACCAGAAATGTTTGAAGCTACTGACTGAATGAAAAGAGCTGGCATCTCACTCTCTTTGAATCTTCTTTATCATGCTAAGAGGAGCAGGAAAAAGCAAAAAATTTCAGAATTGCACGTTGCAATGTGGAGATATTACTGTTTGTGCATTTACAATATTCATTGATTTTTGCCATTGAAAAACGTCCAGAAATGTTTGAAGCTACTGACTGAATGAAAGGAGCTGGCATCTCACTCTCTTTGAATCTTCTTTATCAAGCTAGGATTAGCAGGAAAAAGCAAAAAATTTCAGAATTGCACCTTGCAATGTGGAGATATTACTGTTTGTGCATTTACAATATTCATTGATTTTTGCCATTGAAAAACGTCCAGAAATGTTTGAAGCTACTGACTGAATGAAAGGAGCTGGCATCTCACTCTCTTTGAATCTTCTTTATCATGCTAGCATTAGCAGGAAAAAGCAAAAAATTTCAGAATTGCACCTTGCAATGCGGAGAAATTACTGTTTGTGCATTTACAATATTCATTGATTTTTGCCATTGAAAAACATCATGTTATTCATATACCAGAAATGTTTGAAGCTACTGACTGAATGAAAAGAGCTGGCATCTCACTCTCTTTGAATCTTCTTTATCATGCTAAGAGGAGCAGGAAAAAGCAAAAAATTTCAGAATTGCACGTTGCAATGTGGAGATATTACTGTTTGTGCATTTACAATATTCATTGATTTTTGCCATTGAAAAACGTCCAGAAATGTTTGAAGCTACTGACTGAATGAAAGGAGCTGGCATCTCACTCTCTTTGAATCTTCTTTATCATGCTAGGATTAGCAGGAAAAAGCAAAAAATTTCAGAATTGCACCTTCCAATGCGGAGAAATTACTGTTTGTGCATTTACAATATTCATTGATTTTTGCCATTGAAAAACATCATGTTATTCATATACCAGAAATGTTTGAAGCTACTGACTGAATGAAAAGAGCTGGCATCTCACTCTCTTTGAATCTTCTTTATCATGCTAAGAGGAGCAGGAAAAAGCAAAAAATTTCAGAATTGCACGTTGCAATGTGGAGATATTACTGTTTGTGCATTTACAATATTCATTGATTTTTGCCATTGAAAAACGTCCAGAAATGTTTGAAGCTACTGACTGAATGAAAGGAGCTGGCATCTCACTCTCTTTGAATCTTCTTTATCATGCTAGGATTAGCAGGAAAAAGCAAAAAATTTCAGAATTGCACCTTGCAATGCGGAGAAATTACTGTTTGTGCATTTACAATATTCATTGATTTTTGCCATTGAAAAACATCATGTTATTCATATACCAGAAATGTTTGAAGCTACTGACTGAATGAAAAGAGCTGGCATCTCACTCTCTTTGAATCTTCTTTATCATGCCAGGATTAGCAGGAAAAAGCAAAAAATTTCAGAATAGCACCTTGCAATGTTGAGATATTACTGTTTGTGCATTTACAATATTCATTGATTTTTGCCATTGAAAAATGTCCAGAAATGTTTGAAGCTACTGACTGAATGAAAGGAGCTGGCATCTCACTCTCTTTGAATCTTCTTTATCATGCTAGGATTAGCAGGAAAAAGCAAAAAAATTCAGAATTGCACCTTGCAATGCGGAGAAATTACTGTTTGTGCATTTACAATATTCATTAATTTTTGCCATTGAAAAACATCATGTTATTCATATACCAGAAATGTTTGAAGCTACTGACTGAATGAAAAGAGCTGGCATTTCACTCTCTTTGAATCTTCTTTATCATGCTAAGAGCAGCAGGAAAAAGCAAAAAATTTCAGAATTGCACCTTGCAATGTGGAGATATTACTGTTTGTGCATTTACAATATTCATTGATTTTTGCCATTGAAAAACGTCCAGAAATGTTTGAAGCTACTGACTGAATGAAAGGAGCTGGCATCTCACTCTCTTTGAATCTTCTTTATCATGCTAGGATTAGCAGGAAAAAGCAAAAAATTTCAGAATTGCACCTTGCAATGCGGAGAAATTACTGTTTGTGCATTTACAATATTCATTGATTTTTGCCATTGAAAAACTTCATGTTATTCATATACCAGAAATGTTTGAAGCTACTGACTGAATGAAAAGAGCTGGCATCTCACTCTCTTTGAATCTTCTTTATCATGCCAGGATTAGCAGGAAAAAGCAAAAAATTTCAGAATTGCACCTTGCAATGTGGAGATATTACTGTTTGTGCATTTGCAATATTCATTGATTTTTGCCATTGAAAAACGTCCAGAAATGTTTGAAGCTACTGACTGAATGAAAGGAGCTGGCATCTCACTCTCTTTGAATCTTCTTTATCATGCTAGGATTAGCAGGAAAAAGCAAAAAATTTCAGAATTGCACCTTGCAATGCGGAGAAATTACTGTTTGTGCATTTACAATATTCATTGATTTTTGCCATTGAAAAACATCATGTTATTCATATACCAGAAATGTTTGAAGCTACTGACTGAATGAAAAGAGCTGGCATCTCACTCTCTTTGAATCTTCTTTATCATGCTAAGAGGAGCAGGAAAAAGCAAAAAATTTCAGAATTGCACGTTGCAATGTGGAGATATTACTGTTTGTGCATTTACAAAATTCATTGATTTTTGCCATTGAAAAACGTCCAGAAATGTTTGAAGCTACTGACTGAATGAAAGGAGCTGGCATCTCACTCTCTTTGAATCTTCTTTATCATGCTAGGATTAGCAGGAAAAAGCAAAAAATTTCAGAATTGCACCTTCCAATGCGGAGAAATTACTGTTTGTGCATTTACAATATTCATTGATTTTTGCCATTGAAAAACATCATGTTATTCATATACCAGAAATGTTTGAAGCTACTGACTGAATGAAAAGAGCTGGTATCTCACTCTCTTTGAATCTTCTTTATCATGCTAAGAGGAGCAGGAAAAAGCAAAAAATTTCAGAATTGCACGTTGCAATGTGGAGATATTACTCTTTGTGCATTTACAATATTCATTGATTTTTGCCATTGAAAAACGTCCAGAAATGTTTGAAGCTACTGACTGAATGAAAGGAGCTGGCATCTCACTCTCTTTGAATCTTCTTTATCATGCTAGGATTAGCAGGAAAAAGCAAAAAATTTCAGAATTGCACCTTGCAATGCGGAGAAATTACTGTTTGTGCATTTACAATATTCATTGATTTTTGCCATTGAAAAACATCATGTTATTCATATACCAGAAATGTTTGAAGCTACTGACTGAATGAAAAGAGCTGGCATCTCACTCTCTTTGAATCTTCTTTATCATGCCAGGATTAGCAGGAAAAAGCAAAAAATTTCAGAATTGCACCTTGCAATGTTGAGATATTACTGTTTGTGCATTTACAATATTCATTGATTTTTGCCATTGAAAAATGTCCAGAAATGTTTGAAGCTACTGACTGAATGAAAGGAGCTGGCATCTCACTCTCTTTGAATCTTCTTTATCATGCTAGGATTAGCAGGAAAAAGCAAAAAAATTCAGAATTGCACCTTGCAATGCGGAGAAATTACTGTTTGTGCATTTACAATATTCCTTGATTTTTGCCATTGAAAAACATCATGTTATTCATATACCAGAAATGTTTGAAGCTACTGACTGAATGAAAAGAGCTGGCATCTCACTCTCTTTGAATCTTCTTTATCATGCTAAGAGCAGCAGGAAAAAGCAAAAAATTTCAGAATTGCACCTTGCAATGTGGAGATATTACTGTTTCTGCATTTACAATATTCATTGATTTTTGCCATTGAAAAACGTCCAGAAATGTTTGAAGCTACTGACTGAATGAAAGGAGCTGGCATCTCACTCTCTTTGAATCTTCTTTATCATGCTAGGATTAGCAGGAAAAAGCAAAAAATTTCAGAATTGCACCTTGCAATGCGGAGAAATTACTGTTTGTGCATTTACAATATTCATTGATTTTTGCCATTGAAAAACATCATGTTATTCATATACCAGAAATGTTTGAAGCTACTGACTGAATGAAAAGAGCTGGCATCTCACTCTCTTTGAATCTTCTATATCATGCTAAGAGGAGCAGGAAAAAGCAAAAAATTTAAGAATTGCACCTTGCAATGTGGAGATATTACTGTTTGTGTATTTACAATATTCATTGATTTTTGCCATTGAAAAACGTCCAGAAATGTTTGAAGCTACTGACTGAATGAAAGGAGCTGGCATCTCACTCTCTTTGAATCTTCTTTATCATGCTAGGATTAGCAGGAAAAAGCAAAAAATTTCAGAATTGCACCTTGCAATGCGGAGAAATTACTGTTTGTGCATTTACAATATTCATTGATTTTTGCCATTGAAAAACGTCCAGAAATGTTTGAAGCTACTGACTGAATGAAAGAAGCTGGCATCTCACTCTCTTTGAATCTTCTTTATCATGCTAGGATTAGCAGGAAAAAGCAAAAAATTTCAGAATTGCACCTTGCAATGCGGAGAAATTACTGTTTGTGCATTTACAATATTCATTGATTTTTGCCATTGAAAAACATCATGTTATTCATATACCAGAAATGTTTGAAGCTACTGACTGAATGAAAAGAGCTGGCATCTCACTCTCTTTGAATCTTCTTTATCATGCTAAGAGGAGCAGGAAAAAGCAAAAAATTTCAGAATTGCACCTTGCAATGTGGAGATATTACTGTTTGTGCATTTACAATATTCATTGATTTTTGCCATTGAAAAACGTCCAGAAATGTTTGAAGCTACTGACTGAATGAAAGGAGCTGGCATCTCACTCTCTTTGAATCTTCTTTATCATGCTAGGATTAGCAGGAAAAAGCAAAAAATTTCAGAATTGCACCTTGCAATGCGGAGAAATTACTGTTTGTGCATTTACAATATTCATTGATTTTTGCCATTGAAAAACATCATGTTATTCATATACCAGAAATGTTTGAAGCTACTGACTGAATGAAAAGAGCTGGCATCTCACTCTCTTTGAATCTTCTTTATCATGCCAGGATTAGCAGGAAAAAGCAAATAATTTCAGAATTGCACCTTGCAATGTGGAGATATTACTGTTTGTGCATTTACAATATTCATTGATTTTTGCCATTGAAAAACGTCCAGAAATGTTTGAAGCTACTGACTGAATGAAAGGAGCTGGCATCTCACTCTCTTTGAATATTCTTTATCATGCTAGGATTAGCAGGAAAAAGCAAAAAATTTCAGAATTGCACCTTGCAATGCGGAGAAATTACTGTTTGTGCATTTACAATATTCATTGATTTTTGCCATTGAAAAACATCATGTTATTCATATACCAGAAATGTTTGAAGCTACTGACTGAATGAAAAGAGCTGGCATCTCACTCTCTTTGAATCTTCTTTATCATGCTAAGAGGAGCAGGAAAAAGCAAAAAATTTCAGAATTGCACTTTGCAATGTGGAGATATTACTGTTTGTGCATTTACAATATTCATTGATTTTTGCCATTGAAAAACGTCCAGAAATGTTTGAAGCTACTGACTGAATGAAAGGAGCTGGCATCTCACTCTCTTTGAATCTTCTTTATCATGCTAGGATTAGCAGGAAAAAGCAAAAAATTTCAGAATTGCACCTTGCAATGTGGAGATATTACTGTTTGTGCATTTACAATATTCATTGATTTTTGCCATTGAAAAATGTCCAGAAATGTTTGAAGCTACTGACTGAATGAAAGGAGCTGGCATCTCATTCTCTTTGAATATTCTTTATCATGCTAGGATTAGCAGGAAAAAGCAAAAAATTTCAGAATTGCACCTTGCAATGCGGAGAAGTTACTGTTTGTGCATTTACAATATTCATTGATTTTTGCCATTGAAAAACATCATGTTATTCATATACCAGAAATGTTTGAAGCTACTGACTGAATGAAAAGAGCTGGCATCTCACTCTCTTTGAATCTTCTTTATCATGCTAAGAGGAGCAGGAAAAAGCAAAAAATTTCAGAATTGCACCTTGCAATGTGGAGATATTACTGTTTGTGCATTTACAATATTCATTGATTTTTGCCATTGAAAAACGTCCAGAAATGTTTGAAGCTACTGACTGAATGAAAGGAGCTGGCATCTCCCTCTCTTTGAATCTTCTTTATCATGCTAGGATTAGCAGGAAAAAGCAAAAAATTTCAGAATTGCACCTTGCAATGCGGAGAAATTACTGTTTGTGCATTTACAATATTCATTGATTTTTGTTATTGAAAAACATCATGTTATTCATATACCAGAAATGTTTGAAGCTACTGACTGAATGAAAAGAGCTGGCATCTCACTCTCTTTGAATCTTCTTTATCATGCTAAGAGGAGCAGGAAAAAGCAAAAAATTTCAGAATTGCACGTTGCAATGTGGAGATATTACTGTTTGTGTATTTACAATATTCATTGATTTTTGCCATTGAAAAACGTCCAGAAATGTTTGAAGCTACTGACTGAATGAAAGGAGCTGGCATCTCACTCTCTTTGAATCTTCTTTATCATGCTAGGATTAGCAGGAAAAAGCAAAAAATTTCAGAATTGCACCTTGCAATGCGGAGAAATTACTGTTTGTGCATTTACAATATTCATTGATTTTTGCCATTGAAAAACGTCCAGAAATGTTTGAAGCTACTGACTGAATGAAAAGAGCTGGCATCTCACTCTCTTTGAATCTTCTTTATCATGCTAGGGTTAGCAGGAAAAAGCAAAAAATTTCAGAATTGCACCTTGCAATGCGGAGAAATTACTGTTTGTGCATTTACAATATTCATTGATTTTTGCCATTGAAAAACATCATGTTATTCATATACCAGAAATGTTTGAAGCTACTGACTGAATGAAAAGAGCTGGCATCTCACTCTCTTTGAATCTTCTTTATCATGCTAAGAGGAGCAGGAAAAAGCAAAAAATTTCAGAATTGCACCTTGCAATGTGGAGATATTACTGTTTGTGCATTTACAATATTCATTGATTTTTGCCATTGAAAAACGTCCAGAAATGTTTGAAGCTACTGACTGAATGAAAGGAGCTGGCATCTCACTCTCTTTGAATCTTCTTTATCATGCTAGGATTAGCAGGAAAAAGCAAAAAATTTCAGAATTGCACCTTGCAATGCGGAGAAATTACTGTTTGTGCATTTACAATATTCATTGATTTTTGCCATTGAAAAACATCATGTTATTCATATACCAGAAATGTTTGAAGCTACTGACTGAATGAAAAGAGCTGGCATCTCACTCTCTTTGAATCTTCTTTATCATGCCAGGATTAGCAGGAAAAAGCAAATCATTTCAGAATTGCACCTTGCAATGTGGAGATATTACTGTTTGTGCATTTACAATATTCATTGATTTTTGCCATTGAAAAACGTCCAGAAATGTTTGAAGCTACTGACTGAATGAAAGGAGCTGGCATCTCACTCTCTTTGAATCTTCTTTATCATGCTAGGATTAGCAGGAAAAAGCAAAAAATTTCAGAATTGCACCTTGCAATGCGGAGAAATTACTGTTTGTGCATTTACAATATTCATTGATTTTTGCCATTGAAAAACATCATGTTATTCATATACCAGAAATGTTTGAAGCTACTGACTGAATGAAAAGAGCTGGCATCTCACTCTCTTTGAATCTTCTTTATCATGCTAAGAGGAGCAGGAAAAAGCAAAAAATTTCAGAATTGCACGTTGCAATGTGGAGATATTACTGTTTGTGTATTTACAATATTCATTGATTTTTGCCATTGAAAAACGTCCAGAAATGTTTGAAGCTACTGACTGAATGAAAGGAGCTGGCATCTCACTCTCTTTGAATCTTCTTTATCATGCTAGGATTAGCAGGAAAAAGCAAAAAATTTCAGAATTGCACCTTGCAATGCGGAGAAATTACTGTTTGTGCATTTACAATATTCATTGATTTTTGCCATTGAAAAACGTCCAGAAATGTTTGAAGCTACTGACTGAATGAAAGGAGCTGGCATCTCACTCTCTTTGAATCTTCTTTATCATGCTGGGATTAGCAGGAAAAAGCAAAAAATTTCAGAATTGCACCTTGCAATGCGGAGAAATTACTGTTTGTGCATTTACAATATTCATTGATTTTTGCCATTGAAAAACATCATGTTATTCATATACCAGAAATATTTGAAGCTACTGACTGAATGAAAGAGCTGGCATCTCACTCTCTTTGAATCTTCTTTATCATGCTAAGAGGAGCAGGAAAAAGCAAAAAATTTCAGAATTGCACCTTGCAATGTGGAGATATTACTGTTTGTGCATTTACAATATTCATTGATTTTTGCCATTGAAAAACGTCCAGAAATGTTTGAAGCTACTGACTGAATGAAAGGAGCTGGCATCTCACTCTCTTTGAATCTTCTTTATCATGCTAGGATTAGCAGGAAAAAGCAAAAAATTTCAGAATTGCACCTTGCAATGCGGAGAAATTACTGTTTGTGCATTTACAATATTCATTGATTTTTGCCATTGAAAAACATCATGTTATTCATATACCAGAAATGTTTGAAGCTACTGACTGAATGAAAAGAGCTGGCATCTCACTCTCTTTGAATCTTCTTTATCATGCCAGGATTAGCAGGAAAAAGCAAATAATTTCAGAATTGCACCTTGCAATGTGGAGATATTACTGTTTGTGCATTTACAATATTCATTGATTTTTGCCATTGAAAAACGTCCAGAAATGTTTGAAGCTACTGACTGAATGAAAGGAGCTGGCATCTCACTCTCTTTGAATCTTCTTTATCATGCTAGGATTAGCAGGAAAAAGCAAAAAATTTCAGAATTGCACCTTGCAATGCGGAGAAATTACTGTTTGTGCATTTACAATATTCATTGATTTTTGCCATTGAAAAACATCATGTTATTCATATACCAGAAATGTTTGAAGCTACTGACTGAATGAAAAGAGCTGGCATCTCACTCTCTTTGAATCTTCTTTATCATGCTAAGAGGAGCAGGAAAAAGCAAAAAATTTCAGAATTGCACGTTGAAATGTGGAGATATTACTGTTTGTGCATTTACAATATTCATTGATTTTTGACATTGAAAAACGTCCAGAAATGTTTGAAGCTACTGACTGAATGAAAGGAGCTGGCATCTCACTCTCTTTGAATCTTCTTTATCATGCTAGGATTAGCAGGAAAAAGCAAAAAATTTCAGAATTGCACCTTGCAATGCGGAGAAATTACTGTTTGTGCATTTACAATATTCATTGATTTTTGCCATTGAAAAACATCATGTTATTCACATACCAGAAATGTTTGAAGCTACTGACTGAATGAAAAGAGCTGGCATCTCACTCTCTTTGAATCTTCTTTATCATGCTAAGAGGAGCAGGAAAAAGCAAAAAATTTCAGAATTGCACCTTGCAATGTGGAGATATTACTGTTTGTGCATTTACAATATTCATTGATTTTTGCCATTGAAAAACGTCCAGAAATGTTTGAAGCTACTGACTGAATGAAAGGAGCTGGCATCTCACTCTCTTTGAATCTTCTTTATCATGCTAGGATTAGCAGGAAAAAGCAAAAAATTTCAGAATTGCACCTTGCAATGCGGAGAAATTACTATTTGTGCATTTACAATATTCATTGATTTTTGCCATTGAAAAACATCATGTTATTCATATACCAGAAATGTTTGAAGCTACTGACTGAATGAAAAGAGCTGGCATCTCACTCTCTTTGAATCTTCTTTATCATGCCAGGATTAGCAGGAAAAAGCAAAAAATTTCAGAATTGCACCTTGAAATGCGGAGAAATTACTATTTGTGCATTTACAATATTCATTGATTTTTGCCATTGAAAAACATCATGTTATTCATATACCAGAAATGTTTGAAGCTACTGACTGAATGAAAAGAGCTGGCATCTCACTCTCTTTGAATCTTCTTTATCATGCTAAGAGGAGCAGGAAAAAGCAAAAAATTTCAGAATTGCACCTTGCAATGTGGAGATATTACTGTTTGTGCATTTACAATATTCATTGATTTTTGCCATTGAAAAACGTCCAGAAATGTTTGAAGCTACTGACTGAATGAAAGGAGCTGGCATCTCACTCTCTTCGAATCTTCTTTATCATGCTAGGATTAGCAGGAAAAAGCAAAAAATTTCAGAATTGCACCTTGCAATGCGGAGAAATTACTGTTTGTGCATTTACAATATCCATTGATTTTTGCCATTGAAAAACATCATGTTATTCATATACCAGAAATGTTTGAAGCTACTGACTGAATGAAAAGAACTGGCATCTCACTCTCTTTGAATCTTCTTTATCATGCTAAGAGGAGCAGGAAAAAGCAAAAAATTTCAGAATTGCACGTTGCAATGTGGAGATATTACTGTTTGTGTATTTACAATATTCATTGATTTTTGCCATTGAAAAACGTCCAGAAATGTTTGAAGCTACTGACTGAATGAAAGGAGCTGGCATCTCACTCTCTTTGAATCTTCTTTATCATGCTAGGATTAGCAGGAAAAAGCAAAAAATTTCAGAATTGCACCTTGCAATGCGGAGAAATTACTGTTTGTGCATTTACAATATTCATTGATTTTTGCCATTGAAAAACGTCCAGAAATGTTTGAAGCTACTGACTGAATGAAAGGAGCTGGCATCTCACTCTCTTTGAATCTTCTTTATCATGCTAGGATTAGCAGGAAAAAGCAAAAAATTTCAGAATTGCACCTTACAATGCGGAGAAATTACTGTTTGTGCATTTACAATATTCATTGATTTTTGCCATTGAAAAACATCATGTTATTCATATACCAGAAATGTTTGAAGCTACTGACTGAATGAAAAGAGCTGGCATCTCACTCTCTTTGAATCTTCTTTATCATGCTAAGAGGAGCAGGAAAAAGCAAAAAATTTCAGAATTGCACCTTGCAATGTGGAGATATTACTGTTTGTGCATTTACAATATTCATTGATTTTTGCCATTGAAAAACGTCCAGAAATGTTTGAAGCTACTGACTGAATGAAAGGAGCTGGCATCTCACTCTCTTTGAATCTTCTTTATCATGCTAGGATTAGCAGGAAAAAGCAAAGAATTTCAGAATTTCACCTTGCAGTGCGGAGAAATTACTGTTTGTGCATTTACAATATTCATTGATTTTTGCCATTGAAAAACATCATGTTATTCATATACCAGAAATGTTTGAAGCTACTGACTGAATGAAAAGAGCTGGCATCTCACTCTCTTTGAATCTTCTTTATCATGCTAAGAGGAGCAGGAAAAAGCAAAAAATTTCAGAATTGCACGTTGCAATGTGGAGATATTACTGTTTGTGCATTTACAATATTCATTGATTTTTGCCATTGAAAAACGTCCAGAAATGTTTGAAGCTACTGACTGAATGAAAGGAGCTGGCATCTCACTCTCTTTGAATCTTCTTTATCATGCTAGGATTAGCAGGAAAAAGCAAAAAATTTCAGAATTGCACCTTGCAATGCGGAGAAGTTACTGTTTGTGCATTTACAATATTCATTGATTTTTGCCATTGAAAAACATCATGTTATTCATATACCAGAAATGTTTGAAGCTACTGACTGAATGAAAAGAGCTGGCATCTCACTCTCTTTGAATCTTCTTTATCATGCCAGGATTAGCAGGAAAAAGCAAAAAATTTCAGAATTGCACCTTGCAATGTGGAGATATTACTGTTTGTGCATTTACAATATTCATTGATTTTTGCCATTGAAAAACGTCCAGAAATGTTTGAAGCTACTGACTGAATGAAAGGAGCTGGCATCTCACTCTCTTTGAATCTTCTTTATCATGCTAGGATTAGCAGGAAAAAGCAAAAAATTTCAGAATTGCACCTTGCAATGCGGAGAAATTACTGTTTGTGCATTTACAATATTCATTGATTTTTGCCATTGAAAAACATCATGTTATTCATATACCAGAAATGTTTGAAGCTACTGACTGAATGAAAAGAGCTGGCATCTCACTCTCTTTGAATCTTCTTTATCATGCTAAGAGGAGCAGGAAAAAGCAAAAAATTTCAGAATTGCACGTTGCAATGTGGAGATATTACTGTTTGTGTATTTACAATATTCATTGATTTTTGCCATTGAAAACGTCCAGAAATGTTTGAAGCTACTGACTGAATAAAAGGAGCTGGCATCTCACTCTCTTTGAATCTTCTTTATCATGCTAGGATTAGCAGGAAAAAGCAAAAAATTTCAGAATTGCACCTTGCAATGCTGAGAAATTACTGTTTGTGCATTTACAATATTCATTGATTTTTGCCATTGAAAAACGTCCAGAAATGTTTGAAGCTACTGACTGAATGAAAGGAGCTGGCATCTCACTCTCTTTGAATCTTCTTTATCATGCTAGGATTAGCAGGAAAAAGCAAAAAATTTCAGAATTGCACCTTGCAATGCGGAGAAATTACTGTTTGTGCATTTACAATATTCATTGATTTTTGCCATTGAAAAACATCATGTTATTCATATACCAGAAATGTTTGAAGCTACTGACTGAATGAAAAGAGCTGGCATCTCACTCTCTTTGAATCTTCTTTATCATGCTAAGAGGAGCAGGAAAAAGCAAACAATTTCAGAATTGCACCTTGCAATGTGGAGATATTACTGTTTGTGCATTTACAATATTCATTGATTTTTGCCATTGAAAAACGTCCAGAAATGTTTGAAGCTACTGACTGAATGAAAGGAGCTGGCATCTCATTCTCTTTGAATCTTCTTTATCATGCTAGGATTAGCAGGAAAAAGCAAAAAATTTCAGAATTGCACCTTGCAATGCGGAGAAGTTACTGTTTGTGCATTTACAATATTCATTGATTTTTGCCATTGAAAAACATCATGTTATTCATATACCAGAAATGTTTGAAGCTACTGACTGAATGAAAAGAGCTGGCATCTCACTCTCTTTGAATCTTCTTTATCATGCTAAGAGGAGCAGGAAAAAGCAAAAAATTTCAGAATTGCACCTTGCAATGTGGAGATATTACTGTTTGTGCATTTACAATATTCATTGATTTTTGCCATTGAAAAACGTCCAGAAATGTTTGAAGCTACTGACTGAATGAAAGGAGCTGGCATCTCACTCTCTTCGAATCTTCTTTATCATGCTAGGATTAGCAGGAAAAAGCAAAAAATTTCAGAATTGCACCTTGCAATGCGGAGAAATTACTGTTTGTGCATTTACAATATCCATTGATTTTTGCCATTGAAAAACATCATGTTATTCATATACCAGAAATGTTTGAAGCTACTGACTGAATGAAAAGAACTGGCATCTCACTCTCTTTGAATCTTCTTTATCATGCTAAGAGGAGCAGGAAAAAGCAAAAAATTTCAGAATTGCACGTTGCAATGTGGAGATATTACTGTTTGTGTATTTACAATATTCATTGATTTTTGCCATTGAAAAACGTCCAGAAATGTTTGAAGCTACTGACTGAATGAAAGGAGCTGGCATCTCACTCTCTTTGAATCTTCTTTATCATGCTAGGATTAGCAGGAAAAAGCAAAAAATTTCAGAATTGCACCTTGCAATGCGGAGAAATTACTGTTTGTGCATTTACAATATTCATTGATTTTTGCCATTGAAAAACGTCCAGAAATGTTTGAAGCTACTGACTGAATGAAAGGAGCTGGCATCTCACTCTCTTTGAATCTTCTTTATCATGCTAGGATTAGCAGGAAAAAGCAAAAAATTTCAGAATTGCACCTTACAATGCGGAGAAATTACTGTTTGTGCATTTACAATATTCATTGATTTTTGCCATTGAAAAACATCATGTTATTCATATACCAGAAATGTTTGAAGCTACTGACTGAATGAAAAGAGCTGGCATCTCACTCTCTTTGAATCTTCTTTATCATGCTAAGAGGAGCAGGAAAAAGCAAAAAATTTCAGAATTGCACCTTGCAATGTGGAGATATTACTGTTTGTGCATTTACAATATTCATTGATTTTTGCCATTGAAAAACGTCCAGAAATGTTTGAAGCTACTGACTGAATGAAAGGAGCTGGCATCTCACTCTCTTTGAATCTTCTTTATCATGCTAGGATTAGCAGGAAAAAGCAAAAAATTTCAGAATTGCACCTTGCAGTGCGGAGAAATTACTGTTTGTGCATTTACAATATTCATTGATTTTTGCCATTGAAAAACATCATGTTATTCATATACCAGAAATGTTTGAAGCTACTGACTGAATGAAAAGAGCTGGCATCTCACTCTCTTTGAATCTTCTTTATCATGCTAAGAGGAGCAGGAAAAAGCAAAAAATTTCAGAATTGCACGTTGCAATGTGGAGATATTACTGTTTGTGCATTTACAATATTCATTGATTTTTGCCATTGAAAAACGTCCAGAAATGTTTGAAGCTACTGACTGAATGAAAGGAGCTGGCATCTCACTCTCTTTGAATCTTCTTTATCATGCTAGGATTAGCAGGAAAAAGCAAAAAATTTCAGAATTGCACCTTGCAATGCGGAGAAGTTACTGTTTGTGCATTTACAATATTCATTGATTTTTGCCATTGAAAAACATCATGTTATTCATATACCAGAAATGTTTGAAGCTACTGACTGAATGAAAAGAGCTGGCATCTCACTCTCTTTGAATCTTCTTTATCATGCCAGGATTAGCAGGAAAAAGCAAAAAATTTCAGAATTGCACCTTGCAATGTGGAGATATTACTGTTTGTGCATTTACAATATTCATTGATTTTTGCCATTGAAAAACGTCCAGAAATGTTTGAAGCTACTGACTGAATGAAAGGAGCTGGCATCTCACTCTCTTTGAATCTTCTTTATCATGCTAGGATTAGCAGGAAAAAGCAAAAAATTTCAGAATTGCACCTTGCAATGCGGAGAAATTACTGTTTGTGCATTTACAATATTCATTGATTTTTGCCATTGAAAAACATCATGTTATTCATATACCAGAAATGTTTGAAGCTACTGACTGAATGAAAAGAGCTGGCATCTCACTCTCTTTGAATCTTCTTTATCATGCTAAGAGGAGCAGGAAAAAGCAAAAAATTTCAGAATTGCACGTTGCAATGTGGAGATATTACTGTTTGTGTATTTACAATATTCATTGATTTTTGCCATTGAAAACGTCCAGAAATGTTTGAAGCTACTGACTGAATGAAAGGAGCTGGCATCTCACTCTCTTTGAATCTTCTTTATCATGCTAGGATTAGCAGGAAAAAGCAAAAAATTTCAGAATTGCACCTTGCAATGCGGAGAAATTACTGTTTGTGCATTTACAATATTCATTGATTTTTGCCATTGAAAAACGTCCAGAAATGTTTGAAGCTACTGACTGAATGAAAGGAGCTGGCATCTCACTCTCTTTGAATCTTCTTTATCATGCTAGGATTAGCAGGAAAAAGCAAAAAATTTCAGAATTGCACCTTGCAATGCGGAGAAATTACTGTTTGTGCATTTACAATATTCATTGATTTTTGCCATTGAAAAACATCATGTTATTCATATACCAGAAATGTTTGAAGCTACTGACTGAATGAAAAGAGCTGGCATCTCACTCTCTTTGAATCTTCTTTATCATGCTAAGAGGAGCAGGAAAAAGCAATCAATTTCAGAATTGCACCTTGCAATGTGGAGATATTACTGTTTGTGCATTTACAATATTCATTGATTTTTGCCATTGAAAAACGTCCAGAAATGTTTGAAGCTACTGACTGAATGAAAGGAGCTGGCATCTCACTCTCTTTGAATCTTCTTTATGATGCTAGGATTAGCAGGAAAAAGCAAAAAATTTCAGAATTGCACCTTGCAATGCGGAGAAATTACTGTTTGTGCATTTACAATATTCATTGATTTTTGCCATTGAAAAACATCATGTTATTCATATACCAGAAATGTTTGAAGCTACTGACTGAATGAAAAGAGCTGGCATCTCACTCTCTTTGAATCTTCTTTATCATGCTAAGAGGAGCAGGAAAAAGCAAAAAATTTCAGAATTGCACCTTGCAATGTGGAGATATTACTGTTTGTGCATTTACAATATTCATTGATTTTTGCCATTGAAAAACGACCAGAAATGTTTGAAGCTACTGACTGAATGAAAGGAGCTGGCATCTCACTCTCTTCGAATCTTCTTTATCATGCTAGGATTAGCAGGAAAAAGCAAAAAATTTCAGAATTGCACCTTGCAATGCGGAGAAATTACTGTTTGTGCATTTACAATATCCATTGATTTTTGCCATTGAAAAACATCATGTTATTCATATACCAGAAATGTTTGAAGCTACTGACTGAATGAAAAGAGCTGGCATCTCACTCTCTTTGAATCTTCTTTATCATGCTAAGAGGAGCAGGAAAAAGCAAAAAATTTCAGAATTGCACGTTGCAATGTGGAGATATTACTGTTTGTGTATTTACAATATTCATTGATTTTTGCCATTGAAAAACGTCCAGAAATGTTTGAAGCTACTGACTGAATGAAAGGAGCTGGCATCTCACTCTCTTTGAATCTTCTTTATCATGCTAGGATTAGCAGGAAAAAGCAAAAAATTTCAGAATTGCACCTTGCAATGCGGAGAAATTAGTGTTTGTGCATTTACAATATTCATTGATTTTTGCCATTGAAAAACGTCCAGAAATGTTTGAAGCTACTGACTGAATGAAAGGAGCTGGCATCTCACTCTCTTTGAATCTTCTTTATCATGCTAGGAATAGCAGGAAAAAGCAAAAAATTTCAGAATTGCACCTTGCAGTGCGGAGAAATTACTGTTTGTGCATTTACAATATACATTGATTTTTGCCATTGAAAAACATCATGTTATTCATATACCAGAAATGTTTGAAGCTACTGACTGAATGAAAAGAGCTGGCATCTCACTCTCTTTGAATCTACTTTATCATGCTAAGAGGAGCAGGAAAAAGCAAAAAATTTCAGAATTGCACGTTGCAATGTGGAGATATTACTGTTTGTGCATTTACAATATTCATTGATTTTTGCCATTGAAAAACATCATGTTATTCATATACCAGAAATGTTTGAAGCTACTGACTGAATGAAAAGAGCTGGCATCTCACTCTCTTTGAATCTTCTTTATCATGCCAGGATTAGCAGGAAAAAGCAAAAAATTTCAGAATTGCACCTTGCAATGTGGAGATATTACTGTTTGTGCATTTACAATATTCATTGATTTTTGCCATTGAAAAACGTCCAGAAATGTTTGAAGCTACTGGCTGAATGAAAGGAGCTGGCATCTCACTCTCTTTGAATCTTCTTTATCATGCTAGGATTAGCAGGAAAAAGCAAAAAATTTCAGAATTGCACCTTGCAATGCGGAGAAATTACTGTTTGTGCATTTACAATATTCATTGATTTTTGCCATTGAAAAACATCATGTTATTCATATACCAGAAATGTTTGAAGCTACTGACTGAATGAAAAGAGCTGGCATCTCACTCTCTTTGAATCTTCTTTATCATGCTAAGAGGAGCAGGAAAAAGCAAAAAATTTCAGAATTGCACGTTGCAATGTGGAGATATTACTGTTTGTGTATTTACAATATTCATTGATTTTTGCCATTGAAAACGTCCAGAAATGTTTGAAGCTACTGACTGAATGAAAGGAGCTGGCATCTCACTCTCTTTGAATCTTCTTTATCATGCTAGGATTAGCAGGAAAAAGCAAAAAATTTCAGAATTGCACCTTGCAATGCGGAGAAATTACTGTTTGTGCATTTACAATATTCATTGATTTTTGCCATTGAAAAACATCATGTTATTCATATACCAGAAATATTTGAAGCTACTGACTGAATGAAAGAGCTGGCATCTCACTCTCTTTGAATCTTCTTTATCATGCTAAGAGGAGCAGGAAAAAGCAAAAAATTTCAGAATTGCACCTTGCAATGTGGAGATATTACTGTTTGTGCATTTACAATATTCATTGATTTTTGCCATTGAAAAACGTCCAGAAATGTTTGAAGCTACTGACTGAATGAAAGGAGCTGGCATCTCACTCTCTTTGAATCTTCTTTATCATGCTAGGATTAGCAGGAAAAAGCAAAAAATTTCAGAATTGCACCTTGCAATGCGGAGAAATTACTGTTTGTGCATTTACAATATTCATTGATTTTTGCCATTGAAAAACATCATGTTATTCATATACCAGAAATGTTTGAAGCTACTGACTGAATGAAAAGAGCTGGCATCTCACTCTCTTTGAATCTTCTTTATCATGCCAGGATTAGCAGGAAAAAGCAAATAATTTCAGAATTGCACCTTGCAATGCGGAGAAATTACTATTTGTGCATTTACAATATTCATTGATTTTTGCCATTGAAAAACATCATGTTATTCATATACAAGAAATGTTTGAAGCTACTGACTGAATGAAAAGAGCTGGCATCTCACTCTCTTTGAATCTTCTTTATCATGCTAAGAGGAGCAGGAAAAAGCAAAAAATTTCAGAATTGCACCTTGCAATGTGGAGATATTACTGTTTGTGCATTTACAATATTCATTGATTTTTGCCATTGAAAAACGTCCAGAAATGTTTGAAGCTACTGACTGAATGAAAGGAGCTGGCATCTCACTCTCTTCGAATCTTCTTTATCATGCTAGGATTAGCAGGAAAAAGCAAAAAATTTCAGAATTGCACCTTGCAATGCGGAGAAATTACTGTTTGTGCATTTACAATATTCATTGATTTTTGCCATTGAAAAACATCATGTTATTCATATACCAGAAATGTTTGAAGCTACTGACTGAATGAAAAGAACTGGCATCTCACTCTCTTTGAATCTTCTTTATCATGCTAAGAGGAGCAGGAAAAAGCAAAAAATTTCAGAATTGCACGTTGCAATGTGGAGATATTACTGTTTGTGTATTTACAATATTCATTGATTTTTGCCATTGAAAAACGTCCAGAAATGTTTGAAGCTACTGACTGAATGAAAGGAGCTGGCATCTCACTCTCTTTGAATCTTCTTTATCATGCTAGGATTAGCAGGAAAAAGCAAAAAATTTCAGAATTGCACCTTGCAATGCGGAGAAATTACTGTTTGTGCATTTACAATATTCATTGATTTTTGCCATTGAAAAACGTCCAGAAATGTTTGAAGCTACTGACTGAATGAAAGGAGCTGGCATCTCACTCTCTTTGAATCTTCTTTATCATGCTAGGATTAGCAGGAAAAAGCAAAAAATTTCAGAATTGCACCTTGCAGTGCGGAGAAATTACTGTTTGTGCATTTACAATATTCATTGATTTTTGCCATTGAAAAACATCATGTTATTCATATACCAGAAATGTTTGAAGCTACTGACTGAATGAAAAGAGCTGGCATCTCACTCTCTTTGAATCTTCTTTATCATGCTAAGAGGAGCAGGAAAAAGCAAAAAATTTCAGAATTGCACCTTGCAATGTGGAGATATTACTGTTTGTGCATTTACAATATTCATTGATTTTTGCCATTGAAAAACGTCCAGAAATGTTTGAAGCTACTGACTGAATGAAAAGAGCTGGCATCTCACTCTCTTTGAATCTTCTTTATCATGCTAGGATTAGCAGGAAAAAGCAAAAAATTTCAGAATTGCACCTTGCAGTGCGGAGAAATTACTGTTTGTGCATTTACAATATTCATTGATTTTTGCCATTGAAAAACATCATGTTATTCATATACAAGAAATGTTTGAAGCTACTGACTGAATGAAAAGAGCTGGCATCTCACTCTCTTTGAATCTTCTTTATCATGCTAGGATTAGCAGGAAAAAGCAAAAAATTTCAGAATTGCACCTTGCAATGTGGAGATATTACTGTTTGTGCATTTACAATATTCATTGATTTTTGCCATTGAAAAACGTCCAGAAATGTTTGAAGCTACTGACTGAATGAAAGGAGCTGGCATCTCACTCTCTTCGAATCTTCTTTATCATGCTAGGATTAGCAGGAAAAAGCAAAAAATTTCAGAATTGCACCTTGCAATGCGGAGAAATTACTGTTTGTGCATTTACAATATTCATTGATTTTTGCCATTGAAAAACATCATGTTATTCATATACCAGAAATGTTTGAAGCTACTGACTGAATGAAAAGAACTGGCATCTCACTCTCTTTGAATCTTCTTTATCATGCTAAGAGGAGCAGGAAAAAGCAAAAAATTTCAGAATTGCACGTTGCAATGTGGAGATATTACTGTTTGTGTATTTACAATATTCATTGATTTTTGCCATTGAAAAACGTCCAGAAATGTTTGAAGCTACTGACTGAATGAAAGGAGCTGGCATCTCACTCTCTTTGAATCTTCTTTATCATGCTAGGATTAGCAGGAAAAAGCAAAAAATTTCAGAATTGCACCTTGCAATGCGGAGAAATTACTGTTTGTGCATTTACAATATTCATTGATTTTTGCCATTGAAAAACGTCCAGAAATGTTTGAAGCTACTGACTGAATGAAAGGAGCTGGCATCTCACTCTCTTTGAATCTTCTTTATCATGCTAGGATTAGCAGGAAAAAGCAAAAAATTTCAGAATTGCACCTTGCAGTGCGGAGAAATTACTGTTTGTGCATTTACAATATTCATTGATTTTTGCCATTGAAAAACATCATGTTATTCATATACCAGAAATGTTTGAAGCTACTGACTGAATGAAAAGAGCTGGCATCTCACTCTCTTTGAATCTTCTTTATCATGCTAAGAGGAGCAGGAAAAAGCAAAAAATTTCAGAATTGCACCTTGCAATGTGGAGATATTACTGTTTGTGCATTTACAATATTCATTGATTTTTGCCATTGAAAAACGTCCAGAAATGTTTGAAGCTACTGACTGAATGAAAAGAGCTGGCATCTCACTCTCTTTGAATCTTCTTTATCATGCTAGGATTAGCAGGAAAAAGCAAAAAATTTCAGAATTGCACCTTGCAGTGCGGAGAAATTACTGTTTGTGCATTTACAATATTCATTGATTTTTGCCATTGAAAAACATCATGTTATTCATATACCAGAAATGTTTGAAGCTACTGACTGAATGAAAAGAGCTGACATCTCACTCTCTTTGAATCTTCTTTATCATGCTAAGAGGAGCAGGAAAAAGCAAAAAATTTCAGAATTACACGTTGCAATGTGGAGATATTACTGTTTGTGCATTTACAATATTCATTGATTTTTGCCATTGAAAAACGTCCAGAAATGTTTGAAGCTACTGACTGAATGAAAGGAGCTGGCATCTCACTCTCTTTGAATCTTCTTTATCATGCTAGGATTAGCAGGAAAAAGCAAAAAATTTCAGAATTGCACCTTGCAATGCGGAGAAGTTACTGTTTGTGCATTTACAATATTCATTGATTTTTGCCATTGAAAAACATCATGTTATTCATATACCAGAAATGTTTGAAGCTACTGACTGAATGAAAAGAGCTGGCACCTCACTCTCTTTGAATCTTCTTTATCATGCCAGGATTAGCAGGAAAAAGCAAAAAATTTCAGAATTGCACCTTGCAATGTGGAGATATTACTGTTTGTGCATTTACAATATTCATTGATTTTTGCCATTGAAAAACGTCCAGAAATGTTTGAAGCTACTGACTGAATGAAAGGAGCTGGCATCTCACTCTCTTTGAATCTTCTTTATCATGCTAGGATTAGCAGGAAAAAGCAAAAAATTTCAGAATTGCACCTTGCAATGCGGAGAAATTACTGTTTGTGCATTTACAATATTCATTGATTTTTGCCATTGAAAAACATCATGTTATTCATATACCAGAAATGTTTGAAGCTACTGACTGAATGAAAAGAGCTGGCATCTCACTCTCTTTGAATCTTCTTTATCATGCTAAGAGGAGCAGGAAAAAGCAAAAAATTTCAGAATTGCACCTTGCAATGCGGAGAAATTACTGTTTGTGCATTTACAATATTCATTGATTTTTGCCATTGAAAAACATCATGTTATTCATATACCAGAAATGTTTGAAGCTACTGACTGAATGAAAAGAGCTGGCATCTCACTCTCTTTGAATCTTCTTTATCATGCTAAGAGGAGCAGGAAAAAGCAAAAAATTTCAGAATTGCACCTTGCAATGTGGAGATATTACTGTTTGTGCATTTACAATATTCATTGATTTTTGCCATTGAAAAACGTCCAGAAATGTTTGAAGCTACTGACTGAATGAAAGGAGCTGGCATCTCACTCTCTTTGAATCTTCTTTATCATGCTAGGATTAGCAGGAAAAAGCAAAAAATTTCAGAATTGCACCTTGCAGTGCGGAGAAATTACTGTTTGTGCATTTACAATATTCATTGATTTTTGCCATTGAAAAACATCATGTTATTCATATACCAGAAATGTTTGAAGCTACTGACTGAATGAAAAGAGCTGACATCTCACTCTCTTTGAATCTTCTTTATCATGCTAAGAGGAGCAGGAAAAAGCAAAAAATTTCAGAATTGCACCTTGCAATGTGGAGATATTACTGTTTGTGCATTTACAATATTCATTGATTTTTGCCATTGAAAAACGTCCAGAAATGTTTGAAGCTACTGACTGAATGAAAGGAGCTGGCATCTCACTCTCTTTGAATCTTCTTTATCATGCTAGGATTAGCAGGAAAAGCAAAAAATTTCAGAATTGCACCTTGCAATGCGGAGAAGTTACTGTTTGTGCATTTACAATATTCATTGATTTTTGCCATTGAAAAACATCATGTTATTCATATACCAGAAATGTTTGAAGCTACTGACTGAATGAAAAGAGCTGGCACCTCACTCTCTTTGAATCTTCTTTATCATGCCAGGATTAGCAGGAAAAAGCAAAAAATTTCAGAATTGCACCTTGCAATGTGGAGATATTACTGTTTGTGCATTTACAATATTCATTGATTTTTGCCATTGAAAAACGTCCAGAAATGTTTGAAGCTACTGACTGAATGAAAGGAGCTGGCATCTCACTCTCTTTGAATCTTCTTTATCATGCTAGGATTAGCAGGAAAAAGCAAAAAATTTCAGAATTGCACCTTGCAATGCGGAGAAATTACTGTTTGTTCATTTACAATATTCATTGATTTTTGCCATTGAAAAACATCATGTTATTCATATACCAGAAATGTTTGAAGCTACTGACTGAATGAAAAGAGCTGGCATCTCACTCTCTTTGAATCTTCTTTATCATGCTAAGAGGAGCAGGAAAAAGCAAAAAATTTCAGAATTGCACGTTGCAATGTGGAGATATTACTGTTTGTGCATTTACAATATTCATTGATTTTTGCCATTGAAAAACGTCCAGAAATGTTTGAAGCTACTGACTGAATGAAAGGAGCTGGCATCTCACTCTCTTTGAATCTTCTTTATCATGCTAGGATTAGCAGGAAAAAGCAAAAAATTTCAGAATTGCACCTTGCAATGCGGAGAAATTACTGTTTGTGCATTTACAATATTCATTGATTTTTGCCATTGAAAAACATCATGTTATTCATATACCAGAAATGTTTGAAGCTACTGACTGAATGAAAAGAGCTGGCATCTCATTCTCTTTGAATCTTCTTTATCATGCTAAGAGGAGCAGGAAAAAGCAAAAAATTTCAGAATTGCACGTTGAAATGTGGAGATATTACTGTTTGTGCATTTACAATATTCATTGATTTTTGCCATTGAAAAATGTCCAGAAATGTTTGAAGCTACTTACTGAATGAAAGGAGCTGGCATCTCATTCTCTTTGAATCTTCTTTATCATGCTAGGATTAGCAGGAAAAAGCAAAAAATTTCAGAATTGCACCTTGCAATGCGGAGAAGTTACTGTTTGTGCATTTACAATATTCATTGATTTTTGCCATTGAAAAACATCATGTTATTCATATACCAGAAATGTTTGAAGCTACTGACTGAATGAAAAGAGCTGGCATCTCACTCTCTTTGAATCTTCTTTATCATGCTAAGAGGAGCAGGAAAAAGCAAAAAATTTCAGAATTGCACCTTGCAATGTGGAGATATTACTGTTTGTGCATTTACAATATTCATTGATTTTTGCCATTGAAAAACGTCCAGAAATGTTTGAAGCTACTGACTGAATGAAAGGAGCTGGCATCTCACTCTCTTTGAATCTTCTTTATCATGCTAGGATTAGCAGGAAAAAGCAAAAAATTTCAGAATTGCACCTTGCAATGCGGAGAAATTACTGTTTGTGCATTTACAATATTCATTGATTTTTGCCATTGAAAAACATCATGTTATTCATATACCAGAAATGTTTGAAGCTACTGACTGAATGAAAAGAGCTGGCATCTCACTCTCTTTGAATCTTCTTTATCATGCTAAGAGGAGCAGGAAAAAGCAAAAAATTTCAGAATTGCACGTTGCAATGTGGAGATATTACTCTTTGTGTATTTACAATATTCATTGATTTTTGCCATTGAAAAACGTCCAGAAATGTTTGAAGCTACTGACTGAATGAAAGGAGCTGGCATCTCACTCTCTTTGAATCTTCTTTATCATGCTAGGATTAGCAGGAAAAAGCAAAAAATTTCAGAATTGCACCTTGCAATGCGGAGAAATTACTGTTTGTGCATTTACAATATTCATTGATTTTTGCCATTGAAAAACATCATGTTATTCATATACCAGAAATGTTTGAAGCTACTGACTGAATGAAAAGAGCTGGCATCGCACTCTCTTTGAATCTTCTTTATCATGCTAAGAGGAGCAGGAAAAAGCAAAAAATTTCAGAATTGCACCTTGCAATGCGGAGAAATTACTGTTTGTGCATTTACAATATTCATTGATTTTTGCCATTGAAAAACATCATGTTATTCATATACCAGAAATGTTTGAAGCTACTGACTGAATGAAAAGAGCTGGCATCTCACTCTCTTTGAATCTTCTTTATCATGCTAAGAGGAGCAGGAAAAAGCAAAAAATTTCAGAATTGCACCTTGCAATGTGGAGATATTACTGTTTGTGCATTTACAATATTCATTGATTTTTGCCACTGAAAAACGTCCAGAAATGTTTGAAGCTACTGACTGAATGAAAGGAGCTGGCATCTCACTCTCTTTGAATCTTCTTTATCATGCTAGGATTAGCAGGAAAAAGCAAAAAATTTCAGAATTGCACCTTGCAGTGCGGAGAAATTACTGTTTGTGCATTTACAATATTCATTGATTTTTGCCATTGAAAAACATCATGTTATTCATATACCAGAAATGTTTGAAGCTACTGACTGAATGAAAAGAGCTGACATCTCACTCTCTTTGAATCTTCTTTATCATGCTAAGAGGAGCAGGAAAAAGCAAAAAATTTCAGAATTGCACGTTGCAATGTGGAGATATTACTGTTTGTGCATTTACAATATTCATTGATTTTTGCCATTGAAAAACGTCCAGAAATGTTTGAAGCTACTGACTGAATGAAAGGAGCTGGCATCTCACTCTCTTTGAATCTTCTTTATCATGCTAGGATTAGCAGGAAAAAGCAAAAAATTTCAGAATTGCACCTTGCAATGCGGAGAAGTTACTGTTTGTGCATTTACAATATTCATTGATTTTTGCCATTGAAAAACATCATGTTATTCATATACCAGAAATGTTTGAAGCTACTGACTGAATGAAAAGAGCTGGCACCTCACTCTCTTTGAATCTTCTTTATCATGCCAGGATTAGCAGGAAAAAGCAAAAAATTTCAGAATTGCACCTTGCAATGTGGAGATATTACTGTTTGTGCATTTACAATATTCATTGATTTTTGCCATTGAAAAACGTCCAGAAATGTTTGAAGCTACTGACTGAATGAAAGGAGCTGGCATCTCACTCTCTTTGAATCTTCTTTATCATGCTAGGATTAGCAGGAAAAAGCAAAAAATTTCAGAATTGCACCTTGCAATGCGGAGAAATTACTGTTTGTGCATTTACAATATTCATTGATTTTTGCCATTGAAAAACATCATGTTATTCATATACCAGAAATGTTTGAAGCTACTGACTGAATGAAAAGAGCTGGCATCTCACTCTCTTTGAATCTTCTTTATCATGCTAAGAGGAGCAGGAAAAAGCAAAAAATTTCAGAATTGCACGTTGCAATGTGGAGATATTACTGTTTGTGCATTTACAATATTCATTGATTTTTGCCATTGAAAAACGTCCAGAAATGTTTGAAGCTACTGACTGAATGAAAGGAGCTGGCATCTCACTCTCTTTGAATCTTCTTTATCATGCTAGGATTAGCAGGAAAAAGCAAAAAATTTCAGAATTGCACCTTGCAATGCGGAGAAATTACTGTTTGTGCATTTACAATATTCATTGATTTTTGCCATTGAAAAACATCATGTTATTCATATACCAGAAATGTTTGAAGCTACTGACTGAATGAAAAGAGCTGGCATCTCACTCTCTTTGAATCTTCTTTATCATGCTAAGAGGAGCAGGAAAAAGCAAAAAATTTCAGAATTGCACGTTGAAATGTGGAGATATTACTGTTTGTGCATTTACAATATTCATTGATTTTTGCCATTGAAAAACGTCCAGAAATGTTTGAAGCTACTGACTGAATGAAAGGAGCTGGCATCTCACTCTCTTTGAATCTTCTTTATCATGCTAGGATTAGCAGGAAAAAGCAAAAAATTTCAGAATTGCACCTTGCAATGCGGAGAAATTACTGTTTGTGCATTTACAATATTCATTGATTTTTGCCATTGAAAAACATCATGTTATTCATATACCAGAAATGTTTGAAGCTACTGACTGAATGAAAAGAGCTGGCATCTCACTCTCTTTGAATCTTCTTTATCATGCTAAGAGGAGCAGGAAAAAGCAAAAAATTTCAGAATTGCACCTTGCAATGTGGAGATATTACTGTTTGTGCATTTACAATATTCATTGATTTTTGCCATTGAAAAACGTCCAGAAATGTTTGAAGCTACTGACTGAATGAAAGGAGCTGGCATCTCACTCTCTTTGAATCTTCTTTATCATGCTAGGATTAGCAGGAAAAAGCAAAAAATTTCAGAATTGCACCTTGCAATGCGGAGAAATTACTGTTTGTGCATTTACAATATTCATTGATTTTTGCAATTGAAAAACATCATGTTATTCATATACCAGAAATGTTTGAAGCTACTGACTGAATGAAAAGAGCTGGCATCTCACTCTCTTTGAATCTTCTTTATCATGCCAGGATTAGCAGGAAAAAGCAAAAAATTTCAGAATTGCACCTTGCAATGTGGAGATATTACTGTTTGTGCATTTACAATATTCATTGATTTTTGCCATTGAAAAATGTCCAGAAATGTTTGAAGCTACTGACTGAATGAAAGGAGCTGGCATCTCATTCTCTTTGAATCTTCTTTATCATGCTAGGATTAGCAGGAAAAAGCAAAAAATTTCAGAATTGCACCTTGCAATGCGGAGAAGTTACTGTTTGTGCATTTACAATATTCATTGATTTTTGCCATTGAAAAACATCATGTTATTCATATACCAGAAATGTTTGAAGCTACTGACTGAATGAAAAGAGCTGGCATCTCACTCTCTTTGAATCTTCTTTATCATGCTAAGAGGAGCAGGAAAAAGCAAAAAATTTCAGAATTGCACCTTGCAATGTGGAGATATTACTGTTTGTGCATTTACAATATTCATTGATTTTTGCCATTGAAAAACGTCCAGAAATGTTTGAAGCTACTGACTGAATGAAAGGAGCTGGCATCTCACTCTCTTTGAATCTTCTTTATCATGCTAGGATTAGCAGGAAAAAGCAAAAAATTTCAGAATTGCACCTTGCAATGCGGAGAAATTACTGTTTGTGCATTTACAATATTCATTGATTTTTGCCATTGAAAAACATCATGTTATTCATATACCAGAAATGTTTGAAGCTACTGACTGAATGAAAAGAGCTGGCATCTCACTCTCTTTGAATCTTCTTTATCATGCTAAGAGGAGCAGGAAAAAGCAAAAAATTTCAGAATTGCACGTTGCAATGTGGAGATATTACTCTTTGTGTATTTACAATATTCATTGATTTTTGCCATTGAAAAACGTCCAGAAATGTTTGAAGCTACTGACTGAATGAAAGGAGCTGGCATCTCACTCTCTTTGAATCTTCTTTATCATGCTAGGATTAGCAGGAAAAAGCAAAAAATTTCAGAATTGCACCTTGCAATGCGGAGAAATTACTGTTTGTGCATTTACAATATTCATTGATTTTTGCCATTGAAAAACGTCCAGAAATGTTTGAAGCTACTGACTGAATGAAAGGAGCTGGCATCTCACTCTCTTTGAATCTTCTTTATCATGCTAGGATTAGCAGGAAAAAGCAAAAAATTTCAGAATTGCACCTTGCAATGCGGAGAAATTACTGTTTGTGCATTTACAATATTCATTGATTTTTGCCATTGAAAAACATCATGTTATTCATATACCAGAAATGTTTGAAGCTACTGACTGAATGAAAAGAGCTGGCATCTCACTCTCTTTGAATCTTCTTTATCATGCTAAGAGGAGCAGGAAAAAGCAAAAAATTTCAGAATTGCACGTTGAAATGTGGAGATATTACTGTTTGTGCATTTACAATATTCATTGATTTTTGCCATTGAAAAACGTCCAGAAATGTTTGAAGCTACTGACTGAATGAAAGGAGCTGGCATCTCACTCTCTTTGAATCTTCTTTATCATGCTAGGATTAGCAGGAAAAAGCAAAAAATTTCAGAATTGCACCTTGCAATGCGGAGAAATTACTGTTTGTGCATTTACAATATTCATTGATTTTTGCCATTGAAAAACATCATGTTATTCATATACCAGAAATGTTTGAAGCTACTGACTGAATGAAAAGAGCTGGCATCTCACTCTCTTTGAATCTTCTTTATCATGCTAAGAGGAGCAGGAAAAAGCAAAAAATTTCAGAATTGCACCTTGCAATGTGGAGATATTACTGTTTGTGCATTTACAATATTCATTGATTTTTGCCATTGAAAAACGTCCAGAAATGTTTGAAGCTACTGACTGAATGAAAGGAGCTGGCATCTCACTCTCTTTGAATCTTCTTTATCATGCTAGGATTAGCAGGAAAAAGCAAAAAATTTCAGAATTGCACCTTGCAATGCGGAGAAATTACTGTTTGTGCATTTACAATATTCATTGATTTTTGCAATTGAAAAACATCATGTTATTCATATACCAGAAATGTTTGAAGCTACTGACTGAATGAAAAGAGCTGGCATCTCACTCTCTTTGAATCTTCTTTATCATGCCAGGATTAGCAGGAAAAAGCAAAAAATTTCAGAATTGCACCTTGCAATGTGGAGATATTACTGTTTGTGCATTTACAATATTCATTGATTTTTGCCATTGAAAAATGTCCAGAAATGTTTGAAGCTACTGACTGAATGAAAGGAGCTGGCATCTCATTCTCTTTGAATCTTCTTTATCATGCTAGGATTAGCAGGAAAAAGCAAAAAATTTCAGAATTGCACCTTGCAATGCGGAGAAGTTACTGTTTGTGCATTTACAATATTCATTGATTTTTGCCATTGAAAAACATCATGTTATTCATATACCAGAAATGTTTGAAGCTACTGACTGAATGAAAAGAGCTGGCATCTCACTCTCTTTGAATCTTCTTTATCATGCTAAGAGGAGCAGGAAAAAGCAAAAAATTTCAGAATTGCACCTTGCAATGTGGAGATATTACTGTTTGTGCATTTACAATATTCATTGATTTTTGCCATTGAAAAACGTCCAGAAATGTTTGAAGCTACTGACTGAATGAAAGGAGCTGGCATCTCACTCTCTTTGAATCTTCTTTATCATGCTAGGATTAGCAGGAAAAAGCAAAAAATTTCAGAATTGCACCTTGCAATGCGGAGAAATTACTGTTTGTGCATTTACAATATTCATTGATTTTTGCCATTGAAAAACATCATGTTATTCATATACCAGAAATGTTTGAAGCTACTGACTGAATGAAAAGAGCTGGCATCTCACTCTCTTTGAATCTTCTTTATCATGCTAAGAGGAGCAGGAAAAAGCAAAAAATTTCAGAATTGCACGTTGCAATGTGGAGATATTACTCTTTGTGTATTTACAATATTCATTGATTTTTGCCATTGAAAAACGTCCAGAAATGTTTGAAGCTACTGACTGAATGAAAGGAGCTGGCATCTCACTCTCTTTGAATCTTCTTTATCATGCTAGGATTAGCAGGAAAAAGCAAAAAATTTCAGAATTGCACCTTGCAATGCGGAGAAATTACTGTTTGTGCATTTACAATATTCATTGATTTTTGCCATTGAAAAACGTCCAGAAATGTTTGAAGCTACTGACTGAATGAAAGGAGCTGGCATCTCACTCTCTTTGAATCTTCTTTATCATGCTAGGATTAGCAGGAAAAAGCAAAAAATTTCAGAATTGCACCTTGCAATGCGGAGAAATTACTGTTTGTGCATTTACAATATTCATTGATTTTTGCCATTGAAAAACATCATGTTATTCATATACCAGAAATGTTTGAAGCTACTGACTGAATGAAAAGAGCTGGCATCTCACTCTCTTTGAATCTTCTTTATCATGCTAAGAGGAGCAGGAAAAAGCAAAAAATTTCAGAATTGCACCTTGCAATGCGGAGAAATTACTGTTTGTGCATTTACAATATTCATTGATTTTTGCCATTGAAAAACATCATGTTATTCATATACCAGAAATGTTTGAAGCTACTGACTGAATGAAAAGAGCTGGCATCTCACTCTCTTTGAATCTTCTTTATCATGCTAAGAGGAGCAGGAAAAAGCAAAAAATTTCAGAATTGCACCTTGCAATGTGGAGATATTACTGTTTGTGCATTTACAATATTCATTGATTTTTGCCATTGAAAAACGTCCAGAAATGTTTGAAGCTACTGACTGAATGAAAGGAGCTGGCATCTCACTCTCTTTGAATCTTCTTTATCATGCTAGGATTAGCAGGAAAAAGCAAAAAATTTCAGAATTGCACCTTGCAGTGCGGAGAAATTACTGTTTGTGCATTTACAATATTCATTGATTTTTGCCATTGAAAAACATCATGTTATTCATATACCAGAAATGTTTGAAGCTACTGACTGAATGAAAAGAGCTGACATCTCACTCTCTTTGAATCTTCTTTATCATGCTAAGAGGAGCAGGAAAAAGCAAAAAATTTCAGAATTGCACGTTGCAATGTGGAGATATTACTGTTTGTGCATTTACAATATTCATTGATTTTTGCCATTGAAAAACGTCCAGAAATGTTTGAAGCTACTGACTGAATGAAAGGAGCTGGCATCTCACTCTCTTTGAATCTTCTTTATCATGCTAGGATTAGCAGGAAAAAGCAAAAAATTTCAGAATTGCACCTTGCAATGCGGAGAAGTTACTGTTTGTGCATTTACAATATTCATTGATTTTTGCCATTGAAAAACATCATGTTATTCATATACCAGAAATGTTTGAAGCTACTGACTGAATGAAAAGAGCTGGCACCTCACTCTCTTTGAATCTTCTTTATCATGCCAGGATTAGCAGGAAAAAGCAAAAAATTTCAGAATTGCACCTTGCAATGTGGAGATATTACTGTTTGTGCATTTACAATATTCATTGATTTTTGCCATTGAAAAACGTCCAGAAATGTTTGAAGCTACTGACTGAATGAAAGGAGCTGGCATCTCACTCTCTTTGAATCTTCTTTATCATGCTAGGATTAGCAGGAAAAAGCAAAAAATTTCAGAATTGCACCTTGCAATGCAGAGAAATTACTGTTTGTTCATTTACAATATTCATTGATTTTTGCCATTGAAAAACATCATGTTATTCATATACCAGAAATGTTTGAAGCTACTGACTGAATGAAAAGAGCTGGCATCTCACTCTCTTTGAATCTTCTTTATCATGCTAAGAGGAGCAGGAAAAAGCAAAAAATTTCAGAATTGCACGTTGCAATGTGGAGATATTACTGTTTGTGCATTTACAATATTCATTGATTTTTGCCATTGAAAAACGTCCAGAAATGTTTGAAGCTACTGACTGAATGAAAGGAGCTGGCATCTCACTCTCTTTGAATCTTCTTTATCATGCTAGGATTAGCAGGAAAAAGCAAAAAATTTCAGAATTGCACCTTGCAATGCGGAGAAATTACTGTTTGTGCATTTACAATATTCATTGATTTTTGCCATTGAAAAACATCATGTTATTCATATACCAGAAATGTTTGAAGCTACTGACTGAATGAAAAGAGCTGGCATCTCACTCTCTTTGAATCTTCTTTATCATGCTAAGAGGAGCAGGAAAAAGCAAAAAATTTCAGAATTGCACGTTGAAATGTGGAGATATTACTGTTTGTGCATTTACAATATTCATTGATTTTTGCCATTGAAAAATGTCCAGAAATGTTTGAAGCTACTGACTGAATGAAAGGAGCTGGCATCTCATTCTCTTTGAATCTTCTTTATCATGCTAGGATTAGCAGGAAAAAGCAAAAAATTTCAGAATTGCACCTTGCAATGCGGAGAAGTTACTGTTTGTGCATTTACAATATTCATTGATTTTTGCCATTGAAAAACATCATGTTATTCATATACCAGAAATGTTTGAAGCTACTGACTGAATGAAAAGAGCTGGCATCTCACTCTCTTTGAATCTTCTTTATCATGCTAAGAGGAGCAGGAAAAAGCAAAAAATTTCAGAATTGCACCTTGCAATGTGGAGATATTACTGTTTGTGCATTTACAATATTCATTGATTTTTGCCATTGAAAAACGTCCAGAAATGTTTGAAGCTACTGACTGAATGAAAGGAGCTGGCATCTCACTCTCTTTGAATCTTCTTTATCATGCTAGGATTAGCAGGAAAAAGCAAAAAATTTCAGAATTGCACCTTGCAATGCGGAGAAATTACTGTTTGTGCATTTACAATATTCATTGATTTTTGCCATTGAAAAACATCATGTTATTCATATACCAGAAATGTTTGAAGCTACTGACTGAATGAAAAGAGCTGGCATCTCACTCTCTTTGAATCTTCTTTATCATGCTAAGAGGAGCAGGAAAAAGCAAAAAATTTCAGAATTGCACGTTGCAATGTGGAGATATTACTCTTTGTGTATTTACAATATTCATTGATTTTTGCCATTGAAAAACGTCCAGAAATGTTTGAAGCTACTGACTGAATGAAAGGAGCTGGCATCTCACTCTCTTTGAATCTTCTTTATCATGCTAGGATTAGCAGGAAAAAGCAAAAAATTTCAGAATTGCACCTTGCAATGCGGAGAAATTACTGTTTGTGCATTTACAATATTCATTGATTTTTGCCATTGAAAAACATCATGTTATTCATATACCAGAAATGTTTGAAGCTACTGACTGAATGAAAAGAGCTGGCATCGCACTCTCTTTGAATCTTCTTTATCATGCTAAGAGGAGCAGGAAAAAGCAAAAAATTTCAGAATTGCACCTTGCAATGCGGAGAAATTACTGTTTGTGCATTTACAATATTCATTGATTTTTGCCATTGAAAAACATCATGTTATTCATATACCAGAAATGTTTGAAGCTACTGACTGAATGAAAAGAGCTGGCATCTCACTCTCTTTGAATCTTCTTTATCATGCTAAGAGGAGCAGGAAAAAGCAAAAAATTTCAGAATTGCACCTTGCAATGTGGAGATATTACTGTTTGTGCATTTACAATATTCATTGATTTTTGCCACTGAAAAACGTCCAGAAATGTTTGAAGCTACTGACTGAATGAAAGGAGCTGGCATCTCACTCTCTTTGAATCTTCTTTATCATGCTAGGATTAGCAGGAAAAAGCAAAAAATTTCAGAATTGCACCTTGCAGTGCGGAGAAATTACTGTTTGTGCATTTACAATATTCATTGATTTTTGCCATTGAAAAACATCATGTTATTCATATACCAGAAATGTTTGAAGCTACTGACTGAATGAAAAGAGCTGACATCTCACTCTCTTTGAATCTTCTTTATCATGCTAAGAGGAGCAGGAAAAAGCAAAAAATTTCAGAATTGCACGTTGCAATGTGGAGATATTACTGTTTGTGCATTTACAATATTCATTGATTTTTGCCATTGAAAAACGTCCAGAAATGTTTGAAGCTACTGACTGAATGAAAGGAGCTGGCATCTCACTCTCTTTTAATCTTCTTTATAATGCTAGGATTAGCAGGAAAAAGCAAAAAATTTCAGAATTGCACCTTGCAATGCGGAGAAGTTACTGTTTGTGCATTTACAATATTCATTGATTTTTGCCATTGAAAAACATCATGTTATTCATATACCAGAAATGTTTGAAGCTACTGACTGAATGAAAAGAGCTGGCACCTCACTCTCTTTGAATCTTCTTTATCATGCCAGGATTAGCAGGAAAAAGCAAAAAATTTCAGAATTGCACCTTGCAATGTGGAGATATTACTGTTTGTGCATTTACAATATTCATTGATTTTTGCCATTGAAAAACGTCCAGAAATGTTTGAAGCTACTGACTGAATGAAAGGAGCTGGCATCTCACTCTCTTTGAATCTTCTTTATCATGCTAGGATTAGCAGGAAAAAGCAAAAAATTTCAGAATTGCACCTTGCAATGCGGAGAAATTACTGTTTGTGCATTTACAATATTCATTGATTTTTGCCATTGAAAAACATCATGTTATTCATATACCAGAAATGTTTGAAGCTACTGACTGAATGAAAAGAGCTGGCATCTCACTCTCTTTGAATCTTCTTTATCATGCTAAGAGGAGCAGGAAAAAGCAAAAAATTTCAGAATTGCACGTTGCAATGTGGAGATATTACTGTTTGTGCATTTACAATATTCATTGATTTTTGCCATTGAAAAACGTCCAGAAATGTTTGAAGCTACTGACTGAATGAAAGGAGCTGGCATCTCACTCTCTTTGAATCTTCTTTATCATGCTAGGATTAGCAGGAAAAAGCAAAAAATTTCAGAATTGCACCTTGCAATGCGGAGAAATTACTGTTTGTGCATTTACAATATTCATTGATTTTTGCCATTGAAAAACATCATGTTATTCATATACCAGAAATGTTTGAAGCTACTGACTGAATGAAAAGAGCTGGCATCTCACTCTCTTTGAATCTTCTTTATCATGCTAAGAGGAGCAGGAAAAAGCAAAAAATTTCAGAATTGCACGTTGAAATGTGGAGATATTACTGTTTGTGCATTTACAATATTCATTGATTTTTGCCATTGAAAAACGTCCAGAAATGTTTGAAGCTACTGACTGAATGAAAGGAGCTGGCATCTCACTCTCTTTGAATCTTCTTTATCATGCTAGGATTAGCAGGAAAAAGCAAAAAATTTCAGAATTGCACCTTGCAATGCGGAGAAATTACTGTTTGTGCATTTACAATATTCATTGATTTTTGCCATTGAAAAACATCATGTTATTCATATACCAGAAATGTTTGAAGCTACTGACTGAATGAAAAGAGCTGGCATCTCACTCTCTTTGAATCTTCTTTATCATGCTAAGAGGAGCAGGAAAAAGCAAAAAATTTCAGAATTGCACCTTGCAATGTGGAGATATTACTGTTTGTGCATTTACAATATTCATTGATTTTTGCCATTGAAAAACGTCCAGAAATGTTTGAAGCTACTGACTGAATGAAAGGAGCTGGCATCTCACTCTCTTTGAATCTTCTTTATCATGCTAGGATTAGCAGGAAAAAGCAAAAAATTTCAGAATTGCACCTTGCAATGCGGAGAAGTTACTGTTTGTGCATTTACAATATTCATTGATTTTTGCCATTGAAAAACATCATGTTATTCATATACCAGAAATGTTTGAAGCTACTGACTGAATGAAAAGAGCTGGCATCTCACTCTCTTTGAATCTTCTTTATCATGCTAAGAGGAGCAGGAAAAAGCAAAAAATTTCAGAATTGCACCTTGCAATGTGGAGATATTACTGTTTGTGCATTTACAATATTCATTGATTTTTGCCATTGAAAAACGTCCAGAAATGTTTGAAGCTACTGACTGAATGAAAGGAGCTGGCATGTCACTCTCTTTGAATCTTCTTTATCATGCTAGGATTAGCAGGAAAAAGCAAAAAATTTCAGAATTGCACCTTGCAATGCGGAGAAATTACTGTTTGTGCATTTACAATATTCATTGATTTTTGCCATTGAAAAACATCATGTTATTCATATACCAGAAATGTTTGAAGCTACTGACTGAATGAAAAGAGCTGGCATCTCACTCTCTTTGAATCTTCTTTATCATGCTAAGAGGAGCAGGAAAAAGCAAAAAATTTCAGAATTGCACGTTGCAATGTGGAGATATTACTCTTTGTGTATTTACAATATTCATTGATTTTTGCCATTGAAAAACGTCCAGAAATGTTTGAAGCTACTGACTGAATGAAAGGAGCTGGCATCTCACTCTCTTTGAATCTTCTTTATCATGCTAGGATTAGCAGGAAAAAGCAAAAAATTTCAGAATTGCACCTTGCAATGCGGAGAAATTACTGTTTGTGCATTTACAATATTCATTGATTTTTGCCATTGAAAAACGTCCAGAAATGTTTGAAGCTACTGACTGAATGAAAGGAGCTGGCATCTCACTCTCTTTGAATCTTCTTTATCATGCTAGGATTAGCAGGAAAAAGCAAAAAATTTCAGAATTGCACCTTGCAATGCGGAGAAATTACTGTTTGTGCATTTACAATATTCATTGATTTTTGCCATTGAAAAACATCATGTTATTCATATACCAGAAATGTTTGAAGCTACTGACTGAATGAAAAGAGCTGGCATCTCACTCTCTTTGAATCTTCTTTATCATGCTAAGAGGAGCAGGAAAAAGCAAAAAATTTCAGAATTGCACCTTGCAATGTGGAGATATTACTGTTTGTGCATTTACAATATTCATTGATTTTTGCCATTGAAAAACGTCCAGAAATGTTTGAAGCTACTGACTGAATGAAAGGAGCTGGCATCTCACTCTCTTTGAATCTTCTTTATCATGCTAGGATTAGCAGGAAAAAGCAAAAAATTTCAGAATTGCACCTTGCAGTGCGGAGAAATTACTGTTTGTGCATTTACAATATTCATTGATTTTTGCCATTGAAAAACATCATGTTATTCATATACCAGAAATGTTTGAAGCTACTGACTGAATGAAAAGAGCTGACATCTCACTCTCTTTGAATCTTCTTTATCATGCTAAGAGGAGCAGGAAAAAGCAAAAAATTTCAGAATTGCACTTTGCAATGTGGAGATATTACTGTTTGTGCATTTACAATATTCATTGATTTTTGCCATTGAAAAACGTCCAGAAATGTTTGAAGCTACTGACTGAATGAAAGGAGCTGGCATCTCACTCTCTTTGAATCTTCTTTATCATGCTAGGATTAGCAGGAAAAAGCAAAAAATTTCAGAATTGCACCTTGCAATGCGGAGAAGTTACTGTTTGTGCATTTACAATATTCATTGATTTTTGCCATTGAAAAACATCATGTTATTCATATACCAGAAATGTTTGAAGCTACTGACTGAATGAAAAGAGCTGGCATCTCACTCTCTTTGAATCTTCTTTATCATGCCAGGATTAGCAGGAAAAAGCAAAAAATTTCAGAATTGCACCTTGCAATGTGGAGATATTACTGTTTGTGCATTTACAATATTCATTGATTTTTGCCATTGAAAAACGTCCAGAAATGTTTGAAGCTACTGACTGAATGAAAGGAGCTGGCATCTCACTCTCTTTGAATCTTCTTTATCATGCTAGGATTAGCAGGAAAAAGCAAAAAATTTCAGAATTGCACCTTGCAATGCGGAGAAATTACTGTTTGTGCATTTACAATATTCATTGATTTTTGCCATTGAAAAACATCATGTTATTCATATACCAGAAATGTTTGAAGCTACTGACAATGAAAAGAGCTGGCATCTCACTCTCTTTGAATCTTCTTTATCATGCTAAGAGGAGCAGGAAAAAGCAAAAAATTTCAGAATTGCACGTTGCAATGTGGAGATATTACTGTTTGTGCATTTACAATATTCATTGATTTTTGCCATTGAAAAACGTCCAGAAATGTTTGAAGCTACTGACTGAATGAAAGGAGCTGGCATCTCACTCTCTTTGAATCTTCTTTATCATGCTAGGATTAGCAGGAAAAAGCAAAAAATTTCAGAATTGCACCTTGCAATGCGGAGAAATTACTGTTTGTGCATTTACAATATTCATTGATTTTTGCCATTGAAAAACATCATGTTATTCATATACCAGAAATGTTTGAAGCTACTGACTGAATGAAAAGAGCTGGCATCTCACTCTCTTTGAATCTTCTTTATCATGCCAGGATTAACAGGAAAAAGCAAAAAATTTCAGAATTGCACCTTGCAATGTGGAGATATTACTGTTTGTGCATTTACAATATTCATTGATTTTTGCCATTGAAAAACATCATGTTATTCATATACCAGAAATGTTTGAAGCTACTGACTGAATGAAAAGAGCTGGCATCTCACTCTCTTTGAATCTTCTTTATCATGCCAGGATTAGCAGGAAAAAGCAAAAAATTTCAGAATTGCACCTTGCAATGTGGAGATATTACTGTTTGTGCATTTACAATATTCATTGATTTTTGCCATTGAAAAACGTCCAGAAATGTTTGAAGCTACTGACTGAATGAAAGGAGCTGGCATCTCACTCTCTTTGAATCTTCTTTATCATGCTAGGATTAGCAGGAAAAAGCAAAAAATTTCAGAATTGCACCTTGCAATGCGGAGAAATTACTGTTTGTGCATTTACAATATTCATTGATTTTTGCCATTGAAAAACATCATGTTATTCATATACCAGAAATGTTTGAAGCTACTGACTGAATGAAAAGAGCTGGCATCTCACTCTCTTTGAATCTTCTTTATCATGCTAAGAGGAGCAGGAAAAAGCAAAAAATTTCAGAATTGCATGTTGCAATGTGGAGATATTACTGTTTGTGCATTTACAATATTCATTGATTTTTGCCATTGAAAAACGTCCAGAAATGTTTGAAGCTACTGACTGAATTAAAGGAGCTGGCATCTCACTCTCTTTGAATCTTCTTTATCATGCTAGGATTAGCAGGAAAAAGCAAAAAATTTCAGAATTGCACCTTGCAATGTGGAGAAATTACTGTTTGTGCATTTACAATATTCATTGATTTTTGCCATTGAAAAACATCATGTTATTCATATACCAGAAATGTTTGAAGCTACTGACTGAATGAAAAGAGCTGGCATCTCACTCTCTTTGAATCTTCTTTATCATGCTAAGAGGAGCAGGAAAAAGCAAAAAATTTCAGAATTGCACGTTGCAATGTGGAGATATTACTGTTTGTGCATTTACAATATTCATTGATTTTTGCCATTGAAAAACGTCCAGAAATGTTTGAAGCTACTGACTGAATGAAAGGAGCTGGCATCTCACTCTCTTTGAATCTTCTTTATCATGCTAGGATTAGCAGGAAAAAGCAAAAAATTTCAGAATTGCACCTTGCAGTGCGGAGAAATTACTGTTTGTGCATTTACAATATTCATTGATTTTTGCCATTGAAAAACATCATGTTATTCATATACCAGAAATGTTTGAAGCTACTGACTGAATGAAAAGAGCTGGCATCTCACTCTCTTTGAATCTTCTTTATCATGCTAAGAGGAGCAGGAAAAAGCAAAAAATTTCAGAATTGCACGTTGCAATGTGGAGATATTACTGTTTGTGCATTTACAATATTCATTGATTTTTGCCATTGAAAAACGTCCAGAAATGTTTGAAGCTACTGACTGAATGAAAGGAGCTGGCATCTCACTCTCTTTGAATCTTCTTTATCATGCTAGGATTAGCAGGAAAAAGCAAAAAATTTCAGAATTGCACCTTGCAATGCGGAGAAGTTACTGTTTGTGCATTTACAATATTCATTGATTTTTGCCATTGAAAAACATCATGTTATTCATATACCAGAAATGTTTGAAGCTACTGACTGAATGAAAAGAGCTGGCATCTCACTCTCTTTGAATCTTCTTTATCATGCCAGGATTAGCAGGAAAAAGCAAAAAATTTCCGAATTGCACCTTGCAATGTGGAGATATTACTGTTTGTGCATTTACAATATTCATTGATTTTTGCCATTGAAAAACGTCCAGAAATGTTTGAAGCTACTGACTGAATGAAAGGAGCTGGCATCTCACTCTATTTGAATCTTCTTTATCATGCTAGGATTAGCAGGAAAAAGCAAAAAATTTCAGAATTGCACCTTGCAATGCGGAGAAATTACTGTTTGTGCATTTACAATATTCATTGATTTTTGCCATTGAAAAACATCATGTTATTCATATACCAGAAATGTTTGAAGCTACTGACTGAATGAAAAGAGCTGGCATCTCACTCTCTTTGAATCTTCTTTATCATGCTAAGAGGAGCAGGAAAAAGCAAAAAATTTCAGAATTGCATGTTGCAATGTGGAGATATTACTGTTTGTGCATTTACAATATTCATTGATTTTTGCCATTGAAAAACGTCCAGAAATGTTTGAAGCTACTGACTGAATTAAAGGAGCTGGCATCTCACTCTCTTTGAATCTTCTTTATCATGCTAGGATTAGCAGGAAAAAGCAAAAAATTTCAGAATTGCACCTTGCAATGCGGAGAAATTACTGTTTGTGCATTTACAATATTCATTGATTTTTGCCATTGAAAAACATCATGTTATTCATATACCAGAAATGTTTGAAGCTACTGACTGAATGAAAAGAGCTGGCATCTCACTCTCTTTGAATCTTCTTTATCATGCTAAGAGGAGCAGGAAAAAGCAAAAAATTTCAGAATTGCACCTTGCAATGTGGAGATATTACTGTTTGTGCATTTACAATATTCATTGATTTTTGCCATTGAAAAACGTCCAGAAATGTTTGAAGCTACTGACTGAATGAAAGGAGCTGGCATCTCACTCTCTTTGAATCTTCTTTATCATGCTAGGATTAGCAGGAAAAAGCAAAAAATTTCAGAATTGCACCTTGCAGTGCGGAGAAATTACTGTTTGTGCATTTACAATATTCATTGATTTTTGCCATGGAAAAACATCATGTTATTCATATACCAGAAATGTTTGAAGCTACTGACTGAATGAAAAGAGCTGACATCTCACTCTCTTTGAATCTTCTTTATCATGCTAAGAGGAGCAGGAAAAAGCAAAAAATTTCAGAATTGCACTTTGCAATGTGGAGATATTACTGTTTGTGCATTTACAATATTCATTGATTTTTGCCATTGAAAAACGTCCAGAAATGTTTGAAGCTACTGACTGAATGAAAGGAGCTGGCATCTCACTCTCTTTGAATCTTCTTTATCATGCTAGGATTAGCAGGAAAAAGCAAAAAATTTCAGAATTGCACCTTGCAATGCGGAGAAGTTACTGTTTGTGCATTTACAATATTCATTGATTTTTGCCATTGAAAAACATCATGTTATTCATATACCAGAAATGTTTGAAGCTACTGACTGAATGAAAAGAGCTGGCATCTCACTCTCTTTGAATCTTCTTTATCATGCCAGGATTAGCAGGAAAAAGCAAAAAATTTCAGAATTGCACCTTGAAATGTGGAGATATTACTGTTTGTGCATTTACAATATTCATTGATTTTTGCCATTGAAAAACGTCCAGAAATGTTTGAAGCTACTGACTGAATGAAAGGAGCTGGCATCTCACTCTCTTTGAATCTTCTTTATCATGCTAGGATTAGCAGGAAAAAGCCAAAAATTTCAGAATTGCACCTTGCAATGCGGAGAAATTACTGTTTGTGCATTTACAATATTCATTGATTTTTGCCATTGAAAAACATCATGTTATTCATATACCAGAAATGTTTGAAGCTACTGACAATGAAAAGAGCTGGCATCTCACTCTCTTTGAATCTTCTTTATCATGCTAAGAGGAGCAGGAAAAAGCAAAAAATTTCAGAATTGCACGTTGCAATGTGGAGATATTACTGTTTGTGCATTTACAATATTCATTGATTTTTGCCATTGAAAAACGTCCAGAAATGTTTGAAGCTACTGACTGAATGAAAGGAGCTGGCATCTTACTCTCTTTGAATCTTCTTTATCATGCTAGGATTAGCAGGAAAAAGCAAAAAATTTCAGAATTGCACCTTGCAATGCGGAGAAATTACTGTTTGTGCATTTACAATATTCATTGATTTTTGCCATTGAAAAACATCATGTTATTCATATACCAGAAATGTTTGAAGCTACTGACTGAATGAAAAGAGCTGGCATCTCACTCTCTTTGAATCTTCTTTATCATGCCAGGATTAACAGGAAAAAGCAAAAAATTTCAGAATTGCACCTTGCAATGTGGAGATATTACTGTTTGTGCATTTACAATATTCATTGATTTTTGCCATTGAAAAACATCATGTTATTCATATACCAGAAATGTTTGAAGCTACTGACTGAATGAAAAGAGCTGGCATCTCACTCTCTTTGAATCTTCTTTATCATGCCAGGATTAGCAGGAAAAAGCAAAAAATTTCAGAATTGCACCTTGCAATGTGGAGATATTACTGTTTGTGCATTTACAATATTCATTGATTTTTGCCATTGAAAAACGTCCAGAAATGTTTGAAGCTACTGACTGAATGAAAGGAGCTGGCATCTCACTCTCTTTGAATCTTCTTTATCATGCTAGGATTAGCAGGAAAAAGCAAAAAATTTCAGAATTGCACCTTGCAATGCGGAGAAATTACTGTTTGTGCATTTACAATATTCATTGATTTTTGCCATTGAAAAACATCATGTTATTCATATACCAGAAATGTTTGAAGCTACTGACTGAATGAAAAGAGCTGGCATCTCACTCTCTTTGAATCTTCTTTATCATGCTAAGAGGAGCAGGAAAAAGCAAAAAATTTCAGAATTGCATGTTGCAATGTGGAGATATTACTGTTTGTGCATTTACAATATTCATTGATTTTTGCCATTGAAAAACGTCCAGAAATGTTTGAAGCTACTGACTGAATTAAAGGAGCTGGCATCTCACTCTCTTTGAATCTTCTTTATCATGCTAGGATTAGCAGGAAAAAGCAAAAAATTTCAGAATTGCACCTTGCAATGTGGAGAAATTACTGTTTGTGCATTTACAATATTCATTGATTTTTGCCATTGAAAAACATCATGTTATTCATATACCAGAAATGTTTGAAGCTACTGACTGAATAAAAAGAGCTGGCATCTCACTCTCTTTGAATCTTCTTTATCATGCTAAGAGGAGCAGGAAAAAGCAAAAAATTTCAGAATTGCACGTTGCAATGTGGAGATATTACTGTTTGTGCATTTACAATATTCATTGATTTTTGCCATTGAAAAACGTCCAGAAATGTTTGAAGCTACTGACTGAATGAAAGGAGCTGGCATCTCACTCTCTTTGAATCTTCTTTATCATGCTAGGATTAGCAGGAAAAAGCAAAAAATTTCAGAATTGCACCTTGCAGTGCGGAGAAATTACTGTTTGTGCATTTACAATATTCATTGATTTTTGCCATTGAAAAACATCATGTTATTCATATACCAGAAATGTTTGAAGCTACTGACTGAATGAAAAGAGCTGGCATCTCACTCTCTTTGAATCTTCTTTATCATGCTAAGAGGAGCAGGAAAAAGCAAAAAATTTCAGAATTGCACGTTGCAATGTGGAGATATTACTGTTTGTGCATTTACAATATTCATTGATTTTTGCCATTGAAAAACGTCCAGAAATGTTTGAAGCTACTGACTGAATGAAAGGAGCTGGCATCTCACTCTCTTTGAATCTTCTTTATCATGCTAGGATTAGCAGGAAAAAGCAAAAAATTTCAGAATTGCACCTTGCAATGCGGAGAAGTTACTGTTTGTGCATTTACAATATTCATTGATTTTTGCCATTGAAAAACATCATGTTATTCATATACCAGAAATGTTTGAAGCTACTGACTGAATGAAAAGAGCTGGCATCTCACTCTCTTTGAATCTTCTTTATCATGCCAGGATTAGGAGGAAAAAGCAAAAAATTTCCGAATTGCACCTTGCAATGTGGAGATATTACTGTTTGTGCATTTACAATATTCATTGATTTTTGCCATTGAAAAACGTCCAGAAATGTTTGAAGCTACTGACTGAATGAAAGGAGCTGGCATCTCACTCTATTTGAATCTTCTTTATCATGCTAGGATTAGCAGGAAAAAGCAAAAAATTTCAGAATTGCACCTTGCAATGCGGAGAAATTACTGTTTGTGCATTTACAATATTCATTGATTTTTGCCATTGAAAAACATCATGTTATTCATATACCAGAAATGTTTGAAGCTACTGACTGAATGAAAAGAGCTGGCATCTCACTCTCTTTGAATCTTCTTTATCATGCTAAGAGGAGCAGGAAAAAGCAAAAAATTTCAGAATTGCATGTTGCAATGTGGAGATATTACTGTTTGTGCATTTACAATATTCATTGATTTTTGCCATTGAAAAACGTCCAGAAATGTTTGAAGCTACTGACTGAATTAAAGGAGCTGGCATCTCACTCTCTTTGAATCTTCTTTATCATGCTAGGATTAGCAGGAAAAAGCAAAAAATTTCAGAATTGCATCTTGCAATGCGGAGAAATTACTGTTTGTGCATTTACAATATTCATTGATTTTTGCCATTGAAAAACATCATGTTATTCATATACCAGAAATGTTTGAAGCTACTGACTGAATGAAAAGAGCTGGCATCTCACTCTCTTTGAATCTTCTTTATCATGCTAAGAGGAGCAGGAAAAAGCAAAAAATTTCAGAATTGCACGTTGCAATGTGGAGATATTACTGTTTGTGCATTTACAATATTCATTGATTTTTGCCATTGAAAAACGTCCATAAATGTTTGAAGCTACTGACTGAATGAAAGGAGCTGGCATCTCACTCTCTTTGAATCTTCTTTATCATGCTAGGAATAGCAGGAAAAAGCAAAAAATTTCAGAATTGCACCTTGCAATGCGGAGAAATTACTGTTTGTGCATTTACAATATTCATTGATTTTTGCCATTGAAAAACGTCCAGAAATGTTTGAAGCTACTGACTGAATGAAAGGAGCTGGCATCTCACTCTCTTTGAATCTTATCATGCTAGGATTAGCAGGAAAAAGCAAAAAATTTCAGAATTGCACCTTGCAATGCGGAGAAATTACTGTTTGTGCATTTACAATATTCATTGATTTTTGCCATTGAAAAACATCATGTTATTCATATACCAGAAATGTTTGAAGCTACTGACTGAATGAAAAGAGCTGGCATCTCACTCTCTTTGAATCTTCTTTATCATGCTAAGAGGAGCAGGAAAAAGCAAAAAATTTCAGAATTGCACCTTGCAATGTGGAGATATTACTGTTTGTGCATTTACAATATTCATTGATTTTTACCATTGAAAAACGTCCAGAAATGTTTGAAGCTACTGACTGAATTAAAGGAGCTGGCATCTCACTCTCTTTGAATCTTCTTTATCATGCTAGGATTAGCAGGAAAAAGCAAAAAATTTCAGAATTGCACCTTGCAATGCGGAGAAATTACTGTTTGTGCATTTACAATATTCATTGATTTTTGCCATTGAAAAACATCATGTTATTCATATACCAGAAATGTTTGAAGCTACTGACTGAATGAAAAGAGCTGGCATCTCACTCTCTTTGAATCTTCTTTATCATGCTAAGAGGAGCAGGAAAAAGCAAAAAATTTCAGAATTGCACGTTGCAATGTGGAGATATTACTGTTTGTGCATTTACAATATTCATTGATTTTTGCCATTGAAAAACGTCCAGAAATGTTTGAAGCTACTGACTGAATGAAAGGAGCTGGCATCTCACTCTCTTTGAATCTTCTTTATCATGCTAGGATTAGCAGGAAAAAGCAAAAAATTTCAGAATTGCACCTTGCAATGCGGAGAAATTACTGTTTGTGCATTTACAATATTCATTGATTTTTGCCATTGAAAAACGTCCAGAAATGTTTGAAGCTACTGACTGAATGAAAGGAGCTGGCATCTCACTCTCTTTGAATCTTATCATGCTAGGATTAGCAGGAAAAAGCAAAAAATTTCAGAATTGCACCTTGCAATGCGGAGAAATTACTGTTTGTGCATTTACAATATTCATTGATTTTTGCCATTGAAAAACATCATGTTATTCATATACCAGAAATGTTTGAAGCTACTGACTGAATGAAAAGAGCTGGCATCTCACTCTCTTTGAATCTTCTTTATCATGCTAAGAGGAGCAGGAAAAAGCAAAAAATTTCAGAATTGCACCTTGCAATGTGGAGATATTACTGTTTGTGCATTTACAATATTCATTGATTTTTGCCATTGAAAAACGTCCAGAAATGTTTGAAGCTACTGACTGAATGAAAGGAGCTGGCATCTCACTCTCTTTGAATCTTCTTTATCATGCTAGGATTAGCAGGAAAAAGCAAAAAATTTCAGAATTGCACCTTGCAATGCGGAGAAATTACTGTTTGTGCATTTACAATATTCATTGATTTTTGCCATTGAAAAACATCATGTTATTCATATACCAGAAATGTTTGAAGCTACTGACTGAATGATAAGAGCTGGCATCTCACTCTCTTTGAATCTTCTTTATCATGCCAGGATTAGCAGGAAAAAGCAAAAAATTTCAGAATTGCACCTTGCAATGTGGAGATATTACTGTTTGTGCATTTACAATATTCATTGATTTTTGCCATTGAAAAACGTCCAGAAATGTTTGAAGCTACTGACTGAATGAAAGGAGCTGGCATCTCACTCTCTTTGAATCTTCTTTATCATGCTAGGATTAGCAGGAAAAAGCAAAAAATTTCAGAATTGCACCTTGCAATGCGGAGAAATTACTGTTTGTGCATTTACAATATTCATTGATTTTTGCCATTGAAAAACATCATGTTATTCATATACCAGAAATGTTTGAAGCTACTGACTGAATGAAAAGAGCTGGCATCTCACTCTCTTTGAATCTTCTTTATCATGCTAGGATTAGCAGGAAAAAGCAAAAAATTTCAGAATTGCACCTTGCAATGCGGAGAAATTACTGTTTGTGCATTTACAATATTCATTGATTTTTGCCATTGAAAAACGTCCAGAAATGTTTGAAGCTACTGACTGAATGAAAGGAGCTGGCATCTCACTCTCTTTGTATCTTCTTTATCATGCTAGGATTAGCAGGAAAAAGCAAAAAATTTCAGAATTGCACCTTGCAATGCGGAGATATTACTGTTTGTGCATTTACAATATTCATTGATTTTTGCCTTTGAAAAACCTTGTTATTCATATACCAGAAATGTTTGAAGCTACTGACTGAATGAAAAGAGCTGGCATCTCACTCTCTTTGAATCTTCTTTATCATGCCAGGATTAGCAGGAAAAAGCAAAAAATTTCAGAATTGCACGTTGCAATGTGGAGATATTACTGTTTGTGCATTTACAATATTCATTGATTTTTGCCATTGAAAACCGTCCAGAAATGTTTGAAGCTACTGACTGAATGAAAGGAGCTGGCATCTCACTCTCTTTGAATCTTCTTTATCATGCTAGGATTAGCAGGAAAAAGCAAAAAAATTCAGAATTGCACCTTGCAATGCGGAGAAATTACTGTTTGTGCATTTACAATATTCATTGATTTTTGCCATTGAAAAACATCATGTTATTCATATACCAGAAATGTTTGAAGCTACTGACTGAATGAAAAGAGCAGGCATCTCACTCTCTTTGAATCTTCTTTATCATGCCAGGATTAGCAGGAAAAAGCAAAAAATTTCAGAATTGCACCTTGCAATGTGGAGATATTACTGTTTGTGCATTTACAATATTCATTGATTTTTGCCATTGAAAAACATCATGTTATTCATATACCAGAGATGTTTGAAGCTACTGACTGAATGAAAAGAGCTGGCATCTCACTCTCTTTGAATCTTCTTTATCATGCTAAGAGGAGCAGGAAAAAGCAAAAAATTTCAGAATTGCACCTTGCAATGTGGAGATATTACTGTTTGTGCATTTACAAAATTCATTGATTTTTGCCATTGAAAAACGTCCAGAAATGTTTAAAGCTACTGACTGAATGAAAGGAGCTGGCATCTCACTCTCTTTGAATCTTCTTTATCATGCTAGGATTAGCAGGAAAAAGCAAAAAATTTCAGAATTGCACCTTGCAATGCGGAGAAATTACTGTTTGTGCATTTACAATATTCATTGATTTTTGCCATTGAAAAACATCATGTTATTCATATACCAGAAATGTTTGAAGCTACTGACTGAATGAAAAGAGCTGGCATCTCACTCTCTTTGAATCTTCTTTATCATGCCAGGATTAGCAGGAAAAAGCAAAAAATTTCAGAATTGCACGTTGCAATGTGGAGATATTACTGTTTGTGCATTTCCAATATTCATTGATTTTTGCCATTGAAAAACGTCCAGAAATGTTTGAAGCTACTGACTAAATGAAAGGAGCTGGCATCTCACTCTCTTTGAATCTTCTTTATCATGCTAGGATTAGCAGGAAAAAGCAAAAAATTTCAGAATTGCACCTTGCAATGCGGAGAAATTACTGTTTGTGCATTTACAATATTCATTGATTTTTGCCATTGAAAAACATCATGTTATTCATATACCAGAAATGTTTGAAGCTACTGACTGAATGAAAAGAGCTGGCATCTCACTCTCTTTGAATCTTCTTTATCATGCTAAGAGAGCAGGAAAAAGCAAAAAATTTCAGAATTGCACCTTGCAATGTGGAGATATTACTGTTTGTGCATTTACAATATTCATTGATTTTTGCCATTGAAAAACATCCAGAAATGTTTGAAGCTACTGACTGAATGAAAGGAGCTGGCATCTCACTCTCTTTGAATCTTCTTTATCATGCTAGGATTAGCAGGAAAAAGCAAAAAATTTCAGAATTGCACCTTGCAATGCGGAGAAATTACTGTTTGTGCATTTACAATATTCATTGATTTTTGCCATTGAAAAACCATGTTATTCATATACCAGAAATGTTTGAAGCTACTGACTGAATGAAAAGAGCTGGCATCTCACTCTCTTTGAATCTTCTTTATCATGCCAGGATTAGCAGGAAAAAGCAAAAAATTTCAGAATTGCACGTTGCAATGTGGAGATATTACTGTTTGTGCATTTACAATATTCATTGATTTTTGCCATTGAAAACCGTCCAGAAATGTTTGAAGCTACTGACTGAATGAAAGGAGCTGGCATCTCACTCTCTTTGAATCTTCTTTATCATGCTAGGATTAGCAGGAAAAAGCAAAAAATTTCACATTTGCACCTTACAATGTGGAGATATTACTGTTTGTGCATTTACAATATTCATTGATTTTTGCCATTGAAAAACGTCCAGAAATGTTTGAAGCTACTGACTGAATGAAAGGAGCTGGCATCTCACTCTCTTTGAATCTTCTTTATCATGCTAGGATTAGCAGGAAAAAGCAAAAAATTTCAGAATTGCACCTTGCAATGCGGAGAAATTACTGTTTGTGCATTTACAATATTCATTGATTTTTGCCATTGAAAAACATCATGTTATTCATATACCAGAAATGTTTGAAGCTACTGACTGAATGAAAAGAGCTGGCATCTCACTCTCTTTGAATCTTCTTTATCATGCCAGGATTAGCAGGAAAAAGCAAAAAATTTCAGAATTGCACCTTGCAATGCGGAGAAATTACTGTTTGTGCATTTACTATATTCATTGATTTTTGCCATTGAAAAACGTCCAGAAATGTTTGAAGCTACTGACTGAATGAAAGGAGCTGGCATCTCACTCTCTTTGAATCTTCTTTATCATGCTAGGATTAGCAGGAAAAAGCAAAAAATTTCAGAATTGCACCTTGCAATGCGGAGAAATTACTGTTTGTGCATTTACAATATTCATTGATTTTTGCCATTGAAAAACGTCCAGAAATGTTTGAAGCTACTGACTGAATGAAAAGAGCTGGCATCTCACTCTCTTTGAATCTTCTTTATCATGCTAGGATTAGCAGGAAAAAGCAAAAAATTTCAGAATTGCACCTTGCAATGCGGAGATATTACTGTTTGTGCATTTACAATATTCATTGATTTTTGCCATTGAAAAACGTCCAGAAATGTTTGAAGCTACTGACTGAATGAAAAGAGCTGGCATCTCACTCTCTTTGAATCTTCTTTATCATGCTAGGATTAGCAGGAAAAAGCAAAAAATTTCAGAATTGCACCTTGCAATGCGGAGATATTACTGTTTGTGCATTTACAATATTCATTGATTTTTGCCATTGAAAAACGTCCAGAAATGTTTGAAGCTACTGACTGAATGAAAAGAGCTGGCATCTCACTCTCTTTGAATCTTCTTTATCATGCCAGGATTAGCAGGAAAAAGCAAAAAATTTCAGAATTGCACCTTGCAATGTGGAGATATTACTGTTTGTGCATTTACAATATTCATTGATTTTTGCCATTGAAAAATGTCCAGAAATGTTTGAAGCTACTGACTGAATGAAAGGAGCTGGCATCTCATTCTCTTTGAATCTTCTTTATCATGCTAGGATTAGCAGGAAAAAGCAAAAAATTTCAGAATTGCACCTTGCAATGCGGAGAAGTTACTGTTTGTGCATTTACAATATTCATTGATTTTTGCCATTGAAAAACATCATGTTATTCATATACCAGAAATGTTTGAAGCTACTGACTGAATGAAAAGAGCTGGCATCTCACTCTCTTTGAATCTTCTTTATCATGCTAAGAGGAGCAGGAAAAAGCAAAAAATTTCAGAATTGCACCTTGCAATGTGGAGATATTACTGTTTGTGCATTTACAATATTCATTGATTTTTGCCATTGAAAAACGTCCAGAAATGTTTGAAGCTACTGACTGAATGAAAGGAGCTGGCATCTCACTCTCTTTGAATCTTCTTTATCATGCTAGGATTAGCAGGAAAAAGCAAAAAATTTCAGAATTGCACCTTGCAATGCGGAGAAATTACTGTTTGTGCATTTACAATATTCATTGATTTTTGCCATTGAAAAACATCATGTTATTCATATACCAGAAATGTTTGAAGCTACTGACTGAATGAAAAGAGCTGGCATCTCACTCTCTTTGAATCTTCTTTATCATGCTAAGAGGAGCAGGAAAAAGCAAAAAATTTCAGAATTGCACGTTGCAATGTGGAGATATTACTGTTTGTGTATTTACAATATTCATTGATTTTTGCCATTGAAAAACATCCAGAAATATTTGAAGCTACTGACTGAATGAAAGGAGCTGGCATCTCACTCTCTTTGAATCTTCTTTATCATGCTAGGATTAGCAGGAAAAAGCAAAAAATTTCAGAATTGCACCTTGCAATGCGGAGAAATTACTGTTTGTGCATTTACAATATTCATTGATTTTTGCCATTGAAAAACGTCCAGAAATGTTTGAAGCTACTGACTGAATGAAAGGAGCTGGCATCTCACTCTCTTTGAATCTTCTTTATCATGCTAGGATTAGCAGGAAAAAGCAAAAAATTTCAGAATTGCACCTTGCAATGCGGAGAAATTACTGTTTGTGCATTTACAATATTCATTGATTTTTGCCATTGAAAAACATCATGTTATTCATATACCAGAAATGTTTGAAGCTACTGACTGAATGAAAAGAGCTGGCATCTCACTCTCTTTGAATCTTCTTTATCATGCTAAGAGGAGCAGGAAAAAGCAAAAAATTTCAGAATTGCACCTTGCAATGTGGAGATATTACTGTTTGTGGATTTACAATATTCATTGATTTTTGCCATTGAAAAACGTCCAGAAATGTTTGAAGCTACTGACTGAATGAAAGGAGCTGGCATCTCACTCTATTTGAATCTTCTTTATCATGCTAGGATTAGCAGGAAAAAGCAAAAAATTTCAGAATTGCACCTTGCAATGCGGAGAAATTACTGTTTGTGCATTTACAATATTCATTGATTTTTGCCATTGAAAAACATCATGTTATTCATATACCAGAAATGTTTGAAGCTACTGACTGAATGAAAAGAGCTGGCATCTCACTCTCTTTGAATCTTCTTTATCATGCCAGGATTAGCAGGAAAAAGCAAAAAATTTCAGAATTGCACCTTGCAATGCGGAGAAATTACTGTTTGTGCATTTACTATATTCATTGATTTTTGCCATTGAAAAACGTCCAGAAATGTTTGAAGCTACTGACTGAATGAAAGGAGCTGGCATCTCACTCTCTTTGAATCTTCTTTATCATGCTAGGATTAGCAGGAAAAAGCAAAAAATTTCAGAATTGCACCTTGCAATGCGGAGAAATTACTGTTTGTGCATTTACAATATTCATTGATTTTTGCCATTGAAAAACGTCCAGAAATGTTTGAAGCTACTGACTGAATGAAAAGAGCTGGCATCTCACTCTCTTTGAATCTTCTTTATCATGCTAGGATTAGCAGGAAAAAGCAAAAAATTTCAGAATTGCACCTTGCAATGCGGAGATATTACTGTTTGTGCATTTACAATATTCATTGATTTTTGCCATTGAAAAACGTCCAGAAATGTTTGAAGCTACGGACTGAATGAAAAGAGCTGGCATCTCACTCTCTTTGAATCTTCTTTATCATGCTAGGATTAGCAGGAAAAAGCAAAAAATTTCAGAATTGCACCTTGCAATGCGGAGATATTACTGTTTGTGCATTTACAATATTCATTGATTTTTGCCATTGAAAAACGTCCAGAAATGTTTGAAGCTACTGACTGAATGAAAAGAGCTGGCATCTCACTCTCTTTGAATCTTCTTTATCATGCCAGGATTAGCAGGAAAAAGCAAAAAATTTCAGAATTGCACCTTGCAATGTGGAGATATTACTGTTTGTGCATTTACAATATTCATTGATTTTTGCCATTGAAAAATGTCCAGAAATGTTTGAAGCTACTGACTGAATGAAAGGAGCTGGCATCTCATTCTCTTTGAATCTTCTTTATCATGCTAGGATTAGCAGGAAAAAGCAAAAAATTTCAGAATTGCACCTTGCAATGCGGAGAAGTTACTGTTTGTGCATTTACAATATTCATTGATTTTTGCCATTGAAAAACATCATGTTATTCATATACCAGAAATGTTTGAAGCTACTGACTGAATGAAAAGAGCTGGCATCTCACTCTCTTTGAATCTTCTTTATCATGCTAAGAGGAGCAGGAAAAAGCAAAAAATTTCAGAATTGCACCTTGCAATGTGGAGATATTACTGTTTGTGCATTTACAATATTCATTGATTTTTGCCATTGAAAAACGTCCAGAAATGTTTGAAGCTACTGACTGAATGAAAGGAGCTGGCATCTCACTCTCTTTGAATCTTCTTTATCATGCTAGGATTAGCAGGAAAAAGCAAAAAATTTCAGAATTGCACCTTGCAATGCGGAGAAATTACTGTTTGTGCATTTACAATATTCATTGATTTTTGCCATTGAAAAACATCATGTTATTCATATACCAGAAATGTTTGAAGCTACTGACTGAATGAAAAGAGCTGGCATCTCACTCTCTTTGAATCTTCTTTATCATGCTAAGAGGAGCAGGAAAAAGCAAAAAATTTCAGAATTGCACGTTGCAATGTGGAGATATTACTGTTTGTGTATTTACAATATTCATTGATTTTTGCCATTGAAAAACGTCCAGAAATATTTGAAGCTACTGACTGAATGAAAGGAGCTGGCATCTCACTCTCTTTGAATCTTCTTTATCATGCTAGGATTAGCAGGAAAAAGCAAAAAATTTCAGAATTGCACCTTGCAATGCGGAGAAATTACTGTTTGTGCATTTACAATATTCATTGATTTTTGCCATTGAAAAACGTCCAGAAATGTTTGAAGCTACTGACTGAATGAAAGGAGCTGGCATCTCACTCTCTTTGAATCTTCTTTATCATGCTAGGATTAGCAGGAAAAAGCAAAAAATTTCAGAATTGCACCTTGCAATGCGGAGAAATTACTGTTTGTGCATTTACAATATTCATTGATTTTTGCCATTGAAAAACATCATGTTATTCATATACCAGAAATGTTTGAAGCTACTGACTGAATGAAAAGAGCTTACAATATTCATTGATTTTTGCCATTGAAAAACATCATGTTATTCATATACCAGAAATGTTTGAAGCTACTGACTGAATGAAAAGAGCTGGCATCTCACTCTCTTTGAATCTTCTTTATCATGCCAGGATTAGCAGGAAAAAGCAAAAAATTTCAGAATTGCACGTTGCAATGTGGAGATATTACTGTTTGTGCATTTACAATATTCATTGATTTTTGCCATTGAAAACCGTCCAGAAATGTTTGAAGCTACTGACTGAATGAAAGGAGCTGGCATCTCACTCTCTTTGAATCTTCTTTATCATGCTAGGATTAGCAGGAAAAAGCAAAAAATTTCACATTTGCACCTTGCAATGTGGAGATATTACTGTTTGTGCATTTACAATATTCATTGATTTTTGCCATTGAAAAACGTCCAGAAATGTTTGAAGCTACTGACTGAATGAAAGGAGCTGGCATCTCACTCTCTTTGAATCTTCTTTATCATGCTAGGATTAGCAGGAAAAAGCAAAAAATTTCAGAATTGCACCTTGCAATGCGGAGAAATTACTGTTTGTGCATTTACAATATTCATTGATTTTTGCCATTGAAAAACATCATGTTATTCATATACCAGAAATGTTTGAAGCTACTGACTGAATGAAAAGAGCTGGCATCTCACTCTCTTTGAATCTTCTTTATCATGCCAGGATTAGCAGGAAAAAGCAAAAAATTTCAGAATTGCACCTTGCAATGCGGAGAAATTACTGTTTGTGCATTTACTATATTCATTGATTTTGCCATTGAAAAACGTCCAGAAATGTTTGAAGCTACTGACTGAATGAAAGGAGCTGGCATCTCACTCTCTTTGAATCTTCTTTATCATGCTAGGATTAGCAGGAAAAAGCAAAAAATTTCAGAATTGCACCTTGCAATGCGGAGAAATTACTTTTTGTGCATTTACAATATTCATTGATTTTGCCATTGAAAAACGTCCAGAAATGTTTGAAGCTACTGACTGAATGAAAAGAGCTGGCATCTCACTCTCTTTGAATCTTCTTTATCATGCTAGGATTAGCAGGAAAAAGCAAAAAATTTCAGAATTGCACCTTGCAATGCGGAGATATTACTGTTTGTGCATTTACAATATTCATTGATTTTTGCCATTGAAAAACGTCCAGAAATGTTTGAAGCTACTGACTGAATGAAAAGAGCTGGCATCTCACTCTCTTTGAATCTTCTTTATCATGCTAGGATTAGCAGGAAAAAGCAAAAAATTTCAGAATTGCACCTTGCAATGCGGAGATATTACTGTTTGTGCATTTACAATATTCATTGATTTTTGCCATTGAAAAACGTCCAGAAATGTTTGAAGCTACTGACTGAATGAAAAGAGCTGGCATCTCACTCTCTTTGAATCTTCTTTATCATGCCAGGATTAGCAGGAAAAAGCAAAAAATTTCAGAATTGCACCTTGCAATGTGGAGATATTACTGTTTGTGCATTTACAATATTCATTGATTTTTGCCATTGAAAAATGTCCAGAAATGTTTGAAGCTACTGACTGAATGAAAGGAGCTGGCATCTCATTCTCTTTGAATCTTCTTTATCATGCTAGGATTAGCAGGAAAAAGCAAAAAATTTCAGAATTGCACCTTGCAATGCGGAGAAGTTACTGTTTGTGCATTTACAATATTCATTGATTTTTGCCATTGAAAAACATCATGTTATTCATATACCAGAATGTTTGAAGCTACTGACTGAATGAAAAGAGCTGGCATCTCACTCTCTTTGAATCTTCTTTATCATGCTAAGAGGAGCAGGAAAAAGCAAAAAATTTCAGAATTGCACCTTGCAATGTGGAGATATTACTGTTTGTGCATTTACAATATTCATTGATTTTTGCCATTGAAAAACGTGCAGAAATGTTTGAAGCTACTGACTGAATGAAAGGAGCTGGCATCTCACTCTCTTTGAATCTTCTTTATCATGCTAGGATTAGCAGGAAAAAGCAAAAAATTTCAGAATTGCACCTTGCAATGCGGAGAAATTACTGTTTGTGCATTTACAATATTCATTGATTTTTGCCATTGAAAAACATCATGTTATTCATATACCAGAAATGTTTGAAGCTACTGACTGAATGAAAAGAGCTGGCATCTCACTCTCTTTGAATCTTCTTTATCATGCTAAGAGGAGCAGGAAAAAGCAAAAAATTTCAGAATTGCACGTTGCAATGTGGAGATATTACTGTTTGTGTATTTACAATATTCATTGATTTTTGCCATTGAAAAACGTCCAGAAATGTTTGAAGCTACTGACTGAATGAAAGGAGCTGGCAACTCACTCTCTTTGAATCTTCTTTATCATGCTAGGATTAGCAGGAAAAAGCAAAAAATTTCAGAATTGCACCTTGCAATGCGGAGAAATACTGTTTGTGCATTTACAATATTCATTGATTTTTGCCATTGAAAAACGTCCAGAAATGTTTGAAGCTACTGACTGAATGAAAGGAGCTGGCATCTCACTCTCTTTGAATCTTCTTTATCATGCTAGGATTAGCAGGAAAAAGCAAAAATTTCAGAATTGCACCTTGCAATGCGGAGAAATTACTGTTTGTGCATTTACAATATTCATTGATTTTTGCCATTGAAAAACATCATGTTATTCATATACAGAAATGTTTGAAGCTACTGACTGAATGAAAAGAGCTGGCATCTCACTCTCTTTGAATCTTCTTTATCATGCTAAGAGGAGCAGGAAAAAGCAAAAAATTTCAGAATTGCACCTTGCAATGTGGAGATATTACTGTTTGTGCATTTACAATATTCATTGATTTTGCCATTGAAAAACGTCCAGAAATGTTTGAAGCTACTGACTGAATGAAAGGAGCTGGCATCTCACTCTCTTTGAATCTTCTTTATCATGCTAGGATTAGCAGGAAAAAGCAAAAAATTTCAGAATTGCACCTTGCAGTGCGGAGAAATTACTGTTTGTGCATTTACAATATTCATTGATTTTTGCCATTGAAAAACATCATGTTATTCATATACCAGAAATGTTTGAAGCTACTGACTGAATGAAAAGAGCTGACATCTCACTCTCTTTGAATCTTCTTTATCATGCTAAGAGGAGCAGGAAAAAGCAAAAAATTTCAGAATTGCACGTTGCAATGTGGAGATATTACTGTTTGTGCATTTACAATATTCATTGATTTTTGCCATTGAAAAACGTCCAGAAATGTTTGAAGCTACTGACTGAATGAAAGGAGCTGGCATCTCACTCTCTTTGAATCTTCTTTATCATGCTAGGATTAGCAGGAAAAAGCAAAAAATTTCAGAATTGCACCTTGCAATGCGGAGAAGTTACTGTTTGTGCATTTACAATATTCATTGATTTTTGCCATTGAAAAACATCATGTTATTCATATACCAGAAATGTTTGAAGCTACTGACTGAATGAAAAGAGCTGGCATCTCACTCTCTTTGAATCTTCTTTATCATGCCAGGATTAGCAGGAAAAAGCAAAAATTTCAGAATTGCACCTTGCAATGTGGAGATATTACTGTTTGTGCATTTACAATATTCATTGATTTTTGCCATTGAAAAACGTCCAGAAATGTTTGAAGCTACTGACTGAATGAAAGGAGCTGGCATCTCACTCTCTTTGAATCTTCTTTATCATGCTAGGTTAGCAGGAAAAAGCAAAAAATTTCAGAATTGCACCTTGCAGTGCGGAGAAATTACTGTTTGTGCATTTACAATATTCATTGATTTTTGCCATTGAAAAACATCATGTTATTCATATACCAGAAATGTTTGAAGCTACTGACTGAATGAAAAGAGCTGACATCTCACTCTCTTTGAATCTTCTTTATCATGCTAAGAGGAGCAGGAAAAAGCAAAAAATTTCAGAATTGCACGTTGCAATGTGGAGATATTACTGTTTGTGCATTTACAATATTCATTGATTTTTGCCATTGAAAAACGTCCAGAAATGTTTGAAGCTACTGACTGAATGAAAGGAGCTGGCATCTCACTCTCTTTGAATCTTCTTTATCATGCTAGGATTAGCAGGAAAAAGCAAAAAATTTCAGAATTGCACCTTGCAATGCGGAGAAGTTACTGTTTGTGCATTTACAATATTCATTGATTTTTGCCATTGAAAAACATCATGTTATTCATATACCAGAAATGTTTGAAGCTACTGACTGAATGAAAAGAGCTGGCATCTCACTCTCTTTGAATCTTCTTTATCATGCCAGGATTAGCAGGAAAAAGCAAAAAATTTCAGAATTGCATCTTGCAATGTGGAGATATTACTGTTTGTGCATTTACAATATTCATTGATTTTTGCCATTGAAAAACGTCCAGAAATGTTTGAAGCTACTGACTGAATGAAAGGAGCTGGCATCTCACTCTCTTTGAATCTTCTTTATCATGCTAGGATTAGCAGGAAAAAGCAAAAATTTCAGAATTGCACCTTGCAATGCGGAGAAATTACTGTTTGTGCATTTACAATATTCATTGATTTTTGCTATTGAAAAACATCATGTTATTCATATACCAGAAATGTTTGAAGCTACTGACAATGAAAAGAGCTGGCATCTCACTCTCTTTGAATCTTCTTTATCATGCTAAGAGGAGCAGGAAAAAGCAAAAAATTTCAGAATTGCACGTTGCAATGTGGAGATATTACTGTTTGTGCATTTACAATATTCATTGATTTTTGCCATTGAAAAACGTCCAGAAATGTTTGAAGCTACTGACTGAATGAAAGGAGCTGGCATCTCACTCTCTTTGAATCTTCTTTATCATGCTAGGATTAGCAGGAAAAAGCAAAAAATTTCAGAATTGCACCTTGCAATGCGGAGAAATTACTGTTTGTGCATTTACAATATTCATTGATTTTTGCCATTGAAAAACATCATGTTATTCATATACCAGAAATGTTTGAATCTACTGACTGAAGAATTGCACGTTGCAATGTGGAGATATTACTGTTTGTGCATTTACAATATTCATTGATTTTTGCCATTGAAAAACGTCCAGAAATGTTTGAAGCTACTGACTGAATGAAAGGAGCTGGCATCTCACTCTCTTTGAATCTTCTTTATCATGCTAGGATTAGCAGGAAAAAGCAAAAAATTTCAGAATTGCACCTTGCAATGCGGAGAAATTACTGTTTGTGCATTTACAATATTCATTGATTTTTGCCATTGAAAAACATCATGTTATTCATATACCAGAAATGTTTGAAGCTACTGACTGAATGAAAAGAGCTGGCATCTCACTCTCTTTGAATCTTCTTTATCATGCTAAGAGGAGCAGGAAAAAGCAATAAATTTCAGAATTGCACCTTGCAATGTGGAGATATTACTGTTTGTGCATTTACAATATTCATTGATTTTTGCCATTGAAAAACGTCCAGAAATGTTTGAAGCTACTGACTGAATGAAAGGAGCTGGCATCTCACTCTCTTTGAATCTTCTTTATCATGCTAGGATTAGCAGGAAAAAGCAAAAAATTTCAGAATTGCACCTTGCAGTGCGGAGAAATTACTGTTTGTGCATTTACAATATTCATTGATTTTGCCATTGAAAAACATCATGTTATTCATATACCAGAAATGTTTGAAGCTACTGACTGAATGAAAAGAGCTGGCATCTCACTCTCTTTGAATTTTCTTTATCATGCTAAGAGGAGCAGGAAAAAGCAAAAAATTTCAGAATTGCACGTTGCAATGTGGAGATATTACTGTTTGTGCATTTACAATATTCATTGATTTTTGCCATTGAAAAACGTCCAGAAATGTTTGAAGCTACTGACTGAATGAAAGGAGCTGGCATCTCACTCTCTTTGAATCTTCTTTATCATGCTAGGATTAGCAGGAAAAAGCAAAAAATTTCAGAATTGCACCTTGCAATGCGGAGAAATTACTGTTTGTGCATTTACAATATTCATTGATTTTTGCCATTGAAAAACATCATGTTATTCATATACCAGAAATGTTTGAAGCTACTGACTGAATGAAAAGAGCTGGCATCTCACTCTCTTTGAATCTTCTTTATCATGCTAAGAGGAGCAGGAAAAAGCAAAAAATTCAGAATTGCACGTTGCAATGTGGAGATATTACTGTTTGTGCATTTACAATATTCATTGATTTTTGCCATTGAAAAACGTCCAGAAATGTTTGAAGCTACTGACTGAATGAAAGGAGCTGGCATCTCACTCTCTTTGAATCTTCTTTATCATGCTAGGATTAGCAGGAAAAAGCAAAAAATTTCAGAATTGCACCTTGCAATGCGGAGAAATTACTGTTTGTGCATTTACAATATTCATTGATTTTTGCCATTGAAAAACATCATGTTATTCATATACCAGAAATGTTTGAAGCTACTGACTGAATGAAAAGAGCTGGCATCTCACTCTCTTTGAATCTTCTTTATCATGCCAGGATTAGCAGGAAAAAGCAAAAAATTTCAGAATTGCACCTTGCAATGAGGAGATATTACTGTTTGTGCATTTACATTATTCATTGATTTTTGCCATTGAAAAACGTCCAGAAATGTTTGAAGCTACTGACTGAATGAAAGGAGCTGGCATCTCACTCTCTTTGAATCTTCTTTATCATGCTAGGATTAGCAGGAAAAAGCAAAAAATTTCAGAATTGCACCTTGCAATGCGGAGAAATTACTGTTTGTGCATTTACAATATTCATTGATTTTTGCCATTGAAAAACATCATGTTATTCATATACCAGAAATGTTTGAAGCTACTGACTGAATGAAAAGAGCTGGCATCTCACTCTCTTTGAATCTTCTTTATCATGCTAAGAGGAGCAGGAAAAAGCAAAAAATTTCAGAATTGCACGTTGCAATGTGGAGATATTACTGTTTGTGCATTTACAATATTCATTGATTTTTGCCATTGAAAAACGTCCAGAAATGTTTGAAGCTACTGACTGAATGAAAGGAGCTGGCATCTCACTCTCTTTGAATCTTCTTTATCATGCTAGGATTAGCAGGAAAAAGCAAAAAATTTCAGAATTGCACCTTGCAATGCGGAGAAATTACTGTTTGTGCATTTACAATATTCATTGATTTTTGCCATTGAAAAACATCATGTTATTCATATACCAGAAATGTTTGAAGCTACTGACTGAATGAAAAGAGCTGGCATCTCACTCTCTTTGAATCTTCTTTATCATGCCAGGATTAGCAGGAAAAAGCAAAACATTTCAGAATTGCACCTTGCAATGTGGAGATATTACTGTTTGTGCATTTACAATATTCATTGATTTTTGCCATTGAAAAACGTCCAGAAATGTTTGAAGCTAATGACTGAATGAAAGGAGCTGGCATCTCACTCTCTTTGAATCTTCTTTATCATGCTAGGATTAGCAGGAAAAAGCAAAAAATTTCAGAATTGCACCTTGCAATGCGGAGAAATTACTGTTTGTGCATTTACAATATTCATTGATTTTTGCCATTGAAAAACATCATGTTATTCATATACCAGAAATGTTTGAAGCTACTGACTGAATGAAAAGAGCTGGCATCTCACTCTCTTTGAATCTTCTTTATCATGCTAAGAGGAGCAGGAAAAAGCAAAAAATTTCAGAATTGCATGTTGCAATGTGGAGATATTACTGTTTGTGCATTTACAATATTCATTGATTTTTGCCATTGAAAAACGTCCAGAAATGTTTGAAGCTACTAACTGAATTAAAGGAGCTGGCATCTCACTCTCTTTGAATCTTCTTTATCATGCTAGGATTAGCAGGAAAAAGCAAAAAATTTCAGAATTGCACCTTGCAATGCGGAGAAATTACTGTTTGTGCATTTACAATATTCATTGATTTTTGCCATTGAAAAACATCATGTTATTCATATACCAGAAATGTTTGAAGCTACTGACTGAATGAAAAGAGCTGGCATCTCACTCTCTTTGAATCTTCTTTATCATGCTAAGAGGAGCAGGAAAAAGCAAAAAATTTCAGAATTGCACGTTGCAATGTGGAGATATTACTGTTTGTGCATTTACAATATTCATTGATTTTTGCCATTGAAAAACGTCCAGAAATGTTTGAAGCTACTGACTGAATGAAAGGAGCTGGCATCTCACTCTCTTTGAATCTTCTTTATCATGCTAGGATTAGCAGGAAAAAGCAAAAAATTTCAGAATTGCACCTTGCAATGCGGAGAAATTACTGTTTGTGCATTTACAATATTCATTGATTTTTGCCATTGAAAAACGTCCAGAAATGTTTGAAGCTACTGACTGAATGAAAGGAGCTGGCATCTCACTCTCTTTGAATCTTCTTTATCATGCTAGGATTAGCAGGAAAAAGCAAAAAATTTCAGAATTGCACCTTGCAATGCGGAGAAATTACTGTTTGTGCATTTACAATATTCATTGATTTTTGCCATTGAAAAACATCATGTTATTCATATACCAGAAATGTTTGAAGCTACTGACTGAATGAAAAGAGCTGGCATCTCACTCTCTTTGAATCTTCTTTATCATGCTAAGAGGAGCAGGAAAAAGCAAAAAATTTCAGAATTGCACCTTGCAATGTGGAGATATTACTGTTTGTGCATTTACAATATTCATTGATTTTTGCCATTGAAAAACGTCCAGAAATGTTTGAAGCTACTGACTGAATGAAAGGAGCTGGCATCTCACTCTCTTTGAATCTTATTTATCATGCTAGGATTAGCAGGAAAAAGCAAAAAATTTCAGAATTGCACCTTGCAATGCGGAGAAGTTACTGTTTGTGCATTTACAATATTCATTGATTTTTGCCATTGAAAAACATCATGTTATTCATATACCAGAAATGTTTGAAGCTACTGACTGAATGAAAAGAGCTGGCATCTCACTCTCTTTGAATCTTCTTTATCATGCCAGGATTAGCAGGAAAAAGCAAAAAATTTCAGAATTGCACGTTGCAATGTGGAGATATTACTGTTTGTGCATTTACAATATTCATTGATTTTTGCCATTGAAAAACGTCCAGAAATGTTTGAAGCTACTGACTGAATGAAAGGAGCTGGCATCTCACTCTCTTTGAATCTTCTTTATCATGCTAGGATTAGCAGGAAAAAGCAAAAAATTTCAGAATTGCACCTTGCAATGCGGAGAAATTACTGTTTGTGCATCTACAATATTCATTGATTTTTGCCATTGAAAAACGTCCAGAAATGTTTGAAGCTACTGACTGAATGAAAGGAGCTGGCATCTCACTCTCTTTGAATCTTCTTTATCATGCTAGGATTAGCAGGAAAAAGCAAAAAATTTCAGAATTGCACCTTGCAATGCGGAGAAATTACTGTTTGTGCATTTACAATATTCATTGATTTTTGCCATTGAAAAACATCATGTTATTCATATACCAGAAATGTTTGAAGCTACTGACTGAATGAAAAGAGCTGGCATCTCACTCTCTTTGAATCTTCTTTATCATGCTAAGAGGAGCAGGAAAAAGCAAAAAATTTCAGAATTGCACCTTGCAATGTGGAGATATTACTGTTTGTGCATTTACAATATTCATTGATTTTTGCCATTGAAAAACGTCCAGAAATGTTTGAAGCTACTGACTGAATGAAAGGAGCTGGCATCTCACTCTCTTTGAATCTTATTTATCATGCTAGGATTAGCAGGAAAAAGCAAAAAATTTCAGAATTGCACCTTGCAATGCGGAGAAGTTACTGTTTGTGCATTTACAATATTCATTGATTTTTGCCATTGAAAAACATCATGTTATTCATATACCAGAAATGTTTGAAGCTACTGACTGAATGAAAAGAGCTGGCATCTCACTCTCTTTGAATCTTCTTTATCATGCCAGGATTAGCAGGAAAAAGCAAAAAATTTCAGAATTGCACCTTGCAATGTGGAGATATTACTGTTTGTGCATTTACAATATTCATTGATTTTTGCCATTGAAAAACGTCCAGAAATGTTTGAAGCTACTGACTGAATGAAAGGAGCTGGCATCTCACTCTCTTTGAATCTTCTTTATCATGCTAGGATTAGCAGGAAAAAGCAAAAAATTTCAGAATTGCACCTTGCAATGCGGAGAAATTACTGTTTGTGCATTTACAATATTCATTGATTTTTGCCATTGAAAAACATCATGTTATTCATATACCAGAAATGTTTGAAGCTACTGACAATGAAAAGAGCTGGCATCTCACTCTCTTTGAATCTTCTTTATCATGCTAAGAGGAGCAGGAAAAAGCAAAAAATTTCAGAATTGCACGTTGCAATGTGGAGATATTACTGTTTGTGCATTTACAATATTCATTGATTTTTGCCATTGAAAAACGTCCAGAAATGTTTGAAGCTACTGACTGAATGAAAGGAGCTGGCATCTCACTCTCTTTGAATCTTCTTTATCATGCTAGGATTAGCAGGAAAAAGCAAAAAATTTCAGAATTGCACCTTGCAATGCGGAGAAATTACTGTTTGTGCATTTACAATATTCATTGATTTTTGCCATTGAAAAACATCATGTTATTCATATACCAGAAATGTTTGAAGCTACTGACTGAATGAAAAGAGCTGGCATCTCACTCTCTTTGAATCTTCTTTATCATGCTAAGAGGAGCAGGAAAAAGCAAAAAATTTCAGAATTGCACGTTGCAATGTGGAGATATTACTGTTTGTGCATTTACAATATTCATTGATTTTTGCCATTGAAAAACGTCCAGAAATGTTTGAAGCTACTGACTGAATGAAAGGAGCTGGCATCTCACTCTCTTTGAATCTTCTTTATCATGCTAGGATTAGCAGGAAAAAGCAAAAAATTTCAGAATTGCACCTTGCAATGCGGAGAAATTAATGTTTGTGCATTTACAATATTCATTGATTTTTGCCATTGAAAAACGTCCAGAAATGTTTGAAGCTACTGACTGAATGAAAGGAGCTGGCATCTCACTCTCTTTGAATCTTCTTTATCATGCTAGGATTAGCAGGAAAAAGCAAAAAATTTCAGAATTGCACCTTGCAATGTGGAGATATTACTGTTTGTGCATTTACAATATTCATTGATTTTTGCCATTGAAAAATGTCCAGAAATGTTTGAAGCTACTGACTGAATGAAAGGAGCTAGCATCTCACTCTCTTTGAATCTTATCATGCTAGGATTAGCAGGAAAAAGCAAAAAAATTCAGAATTGCACCTTGCAATGCGGAGAAATTACTGTTTGTGCATTTACAATATTCATTGATTTTTGCCATTGAAAAACATCATGTTATTCATATACCAGAAATGTTTGAAGCTACTGACTGAATGAAAAGAGCTGGCATCTCACTCTCTTTGAATCTTCTTTATCATGCTAAGAGGAGCAGGAAAAAGCAAAAAATTTCAGAATTGCACCTTGCAATGTGGAGATATTACTGTTTGTGCATTTACAATATTCATTGATTTTTGCCATTGAAAAACGTCCAGAAATGTTTGAAGCTACTGACTGAATGAAAGGAGCTGGCATCTCACTCTCTTTGAATCTTCTTTATCATGCTAGGATTAGCAGGAAAAAGCAAAAAATTTCAGAATTGCACCTTGCAATGCGGAGAAATTGCTGTTTGTGCATTTACAATATTCATTGATTTTTGCCATTGAAAAACATCATGTTATTCATATACCAGAAATGTTTGAAGCTACTGACTGAATGAAAAGAGCTGGCATCTCACTCTCTTTGAATCTTCTTTATCATGCCAGGATTAGCAGGAAAAAGCAAAAAATTTCAGAATTGCACCTTGCAATGTGGAGATATTACTGTTTGTGCATTTACAATATTCATTGATTTTTGCCATTGAAAAACGTCCAGAAATGTTTGAAGCTACTGACTGAATGAAAGGAGCTGGCATCTCACTCTCTTTGAATCTTCTTTATCATGCTAGGATTAGCAGGAAAAAGCAAAAAATTTCAGAATTGCACCTTGCAATGCGGAGAAATTACTGTTTGTGCATTTACAATATTCATTGATTTTTGCCATTGAAAAACATCATGTTATTCATATACCAGAAATGTTTGAAGCTACTGACTGAATGAAAAGAGCTGGCATCTCACTCTCTTTGAATCTTCTTTATCATGCTAAGAGGAGCAGGAAAAAGCAAAAAATTTCAGAATTGCATGTTGCAATGTGGAGATATTACTGTTTGTGCATTTACAATATTCATTGATTTTTGCCATTGAAAAACGTCCAGAAATGTTTGAAGCTACTGACTGAATTAAAGGAGCTGGCATCTCACTCTCTTTGAATCTTCTTTATCATGCTAGGATTAGCAGGAAAAAGCAAGAAATTTCAGAATTGCACTTTGCAATGCGGAGAAATTACTGTTTGTGCATTTACAATATTCATTGATTTTTGCCATTGAAAAACATCATGTTATTCATATACCAGAAATGTTTGAAGCTACTGACTGAATGAAAAGAGCTGGCATCTCACTCTCTTTGAATCTTCTTTATCATGCTAAGAGGAGCAGGAAAAAGCAAAAAATTTTAGAATTGCACCTTGCAATGTGGAGATATTACTGTTTGTGCATTTACAATATTCATTGATTTTTGCCATTGAAAAACGTCCAGAAATGTTTGAAGCTACTGACTGAATGAAAGGAGCTGGCATCTCACTCTCTTTGAATCTTCTTTATCATGCTAGGATTAGCAGGAAAAAGCAAAAAATTTCAGAATTGCACCTTGCAGTGCGGAGAAATTACTGTTTGTGCATTTACAATATTCATTGATTTTTGCCATTGAAAAACATCATGTTATTCATATACCAGAAATGTTTGAAGCTACTGACTGAATGAAAAGAGCTGACATCTCACTCTCTTTGAATCTTCTTTATCATGCTAAGAGGAGCAGGAAAAAGCAAAAAATTTCAGAATTGCACGTTGCAATGTGGAGATATTACTGTTTGTGCATTTACAATATTCATTGATTTTTGCCATTGAAAAACGTCCAGAAATGTTTGAAGCTACTGACTGAATGAAAGGAGCTGGCATCTCACTCTCTTTGAATCTTCTTTATCATGCTAGGATTAGCAGGAAAAAGCAAAAAATTTCAGAATTGCACCTTGCAATGCGGAGAAATTACTGTTTGTGCATTTACAATATTCATTGATTTTTGCCATTGAAAAACATCATGTTATTCATATACCAGAAATGTTTGAAGCTACTGACTGAATGAAAGGAGCTGGCATCTCACTCTCTTTGAATCTTCTTTATCATGCTAGGATTAGCAGGAAAAAGCAAAAAATTTCAGAATTGCACCTTGCAATGCGGAGAAGTTACTGTTTGTGCATTTACAATATTCATTGATTTTTGCCATTGAAAAACATCATGTTATTCATATACCAGAAATGTTTGAAGCTACTGACTGAATGAAAAGAGCTGGCATCTCACTCTCATTGAATCTTCTTTATCATGCCAGGATTAGCAGGAAAAAGCAAAAAATTTCAGAATTGCACCTTGCAATGTGGAGATATTACTGTTTGTGCATTTACAATATTCATTGATTTTTGCCATTGAAAAACATCATGTTATTCATATACCAGAAATGTTTGAAGCTACTGACTGAATGAAAAGAGCTGGCATCTCACTCTCTTTGAATCTTCTTTATCATGCTAAGAGGAGCAGGAAAAAGCAAAAAATTTCAGAATTGCATGTTGCAATGTGGAGATATTACTGTTTGTGCATTTACAATATTCATTGATTTTTGCCATTGAAAAACGTCCAGAAATGTTTGAAGCTACTGACTGAATGAAAGGAGCTGGCATCTCACTCTCTTTGAATCTTCTTTATCAAGCTAGGATTAGCAGGAAAAAGCAAAAAATTTCAGAATTGCACCTTGCAGTGCGGAGAAATTACTGTTTGTGCATTTACAATATTCATTGATTTTTGCCATTGAAAAACGTCCAGAAATGTTTGAAGCTACTGACTGAATGAAAGGAGCTGGCATCTCACTCTCTTTGAATCTTCTTTATCATGCTAGGATTAGCAGGAAAAAGCAAAAAATTTCAGAATTGCACCTTGCAGTGCGGAGAAATTACTGTTTGTGCATTTACAATATTCATTGATTTTTGCCATTGAAAAACATCATGTTATTCATATACCAGAAATGTTTGAAGCTACTGACTGAATGAAAAGAGCTGACATCTCACTCTCTTTGAATCTTCTTTATCATGCTAAGAGGAGCAGGAAAAAGCAAAAAATTTCAGAATTGCACGTTGCAATGTGGAGATATTACTGTTTGTGCATTTACAATATTCATTGATTTTTGCCATTGAAAAACGTCCAGAAATGTTTGAAGCTACTGACTGAATGAAAGGAGCTGGCATCTCACTCTCTTTGTATCTTCTTTATCATGCTAGGATTAGCAGGAAAAAGCAAAAAATTTCAGAATTGCACCTTGCAATGCGGAGAAGTTACTGTTTGTGCATTTACAATATTCATTGATTTTTGCCATTGAAAAACATCATGTTATTCATATACCAGAAATGTTTGAAGCTACTGACTGAATGAAAAGAGCTGGCATCTCACTCTCTTTGAATCTTCTTTATCATGCCAGGATTCGCAGGAAAAAGCAAAAAATTTCAGAATTGCACCTTGCAATGTGGAGATATTACTGTTTGTGCATTTACAATATTCATTGATTTTTGCCATTGAAAAACGTCCAGAAATGTTTGAAGCTACTGACTGAATGAAAGGAGCTGGCATCTCACTCTCTTTGAATCTTCTTTATCATGCTAGGATTAGCAGGAAAAAGCAAAAAATTTCAGAATTGCACCTTGCAATGCGGAGAAATTACTGTTTGTGCATTTACAATATTCATTGATTTTTGCCATTGAAAAACATCATGTTATTCATATACCAGAAATGTTTGAAGCTACTGACTGAATGAAAAGAGCTGGCATCTCACTCTCTTTGAATCTTCTTTATCATGCTAAGAGGAGCAGGAAAAAGCAAAAAATTTCAGAATTGCACGTTGCAATGTGGAGATATTACTGTTTGTGCATTTACAATATTCATTGATTTTTGCCATTGAAAAACGTCCAGAAATGTTTGAAGCTACTGACTGAATGAAAGGAGCTGGCATCTCACTCTCTTTGAATCTTCTTTATCATGCTAGGATTAGCAGGAAAAAGCAAAAAATTTCAGAATTGCACCTTGCAGAGCGGAGAAATTACTGTTTGTGCATTTACAATATTCATTGATTTTTGCCATTGAAAAACATCATGTTATTCATATACCAGAAATGTTTGAAGCTACTGACTGAATGAAAAGAGCTGACATCTCACTCTCTTTGAATCTTCTTTATCATGCTAAGAGGAGCAGGAAAAAGCAAAAAATTTCAGAATTGCACGTTGCAATGTGGAGATATTACTGTTTGTGCATTTACAATATTCATTGATTTTTGCCATTGAAAAACGTCCAGAAATGTTTGAAGCTACTGACTGAATGAAAGGAGCTGGCATCTCACTCTCTTTGAATCTTCTTTATCATGCTAGGATTAGCAGGAAAAAGCAAAAAATTTCAGAATTGCACCTTGCAATGCGGAGAAGTTACTGTTTGTGCATTTACAATATTCATTGATTTTTGCCATTGAAAAACATCATGTTATTCATATACCAGAAATGTTTGAAGCTACTGACTGAATGAAAAGAGCTGGCATCTCACTCTCTTTGAATCTTCTTTATCATGCCAGGATTAGCAGGAAAAAGCAAAAAATTTCAGAATTGCACCTTGCAATGTGGAGATATTACTGTTTGTGCATTTACAATATTCATTGATTTTTGCCATTGAAAAACGTCCAGAAATGTTTGAAGCTACTGACTGAATGAAAGGAGCTGGCATCTCACTCTCTTTGAATCTTCTTTATCATGCTAGGATTAGCAGGAAAAAGCAAAAAATTTCAGAATTGCACCTTGCAATGCGGAGAAATTACTGTTTGTGCATTTAAAATATTCATTGATTTTTGCCATTGAAAAACATCATGTTATTCATATACCAGAAATGTTTGAAGCTACTGACAATGAAAAGAGCTGGCATCTCACTCTCTTTGAATCTTCTTTATCATGCTAAGAGGAGCAGGAAAAAGCAAAAAATTTCAGAATTGCACGTTGCAATGTGGAGATATTACTGTTTGTGTATTTACAATATTCATTGATTTTTGCCATTGAAAAAAGTCCAGAAATGTTTGAAGCTACTGACTGAATGAAAGGAGCTGGCATCTCACTCTCTTTGAATCTTCTTTATCATGCTAGGATTAGCAGGAAAAAGCAAAAAATTTCAGAATTGCACCTTGCAATGCGGAGAAATTACTGTTTGTGCATTTACAATATTCATTGATTTTTGCCATTGAAAAACGTCCAGAAATGTTTGAAGCTACTGACTGAATGAAAGGAGCTGGCATCTCACTCTCTTTGAATCTTCTTTATCATGCTAGGATTAGCAGGAAAAAGCAAAAAATTTCAGAATTGCACCTTGCAGTGCGGAGAAATTACTGTTTGTGCATTTACAATATTCATTGATTTTTGCCATTGAAAAACATCATGTTATTCATATACCAGAAATGTTTGAAGCTACTGACTGAATGAAAAGAGCTGACATCTCACTCTCTTTGAATCTTCTTTATCATGCTAAGAGGAGCAGGAAAAAGCAAAAAAATTCAGAATTGCACGTTGCAATGTGGAGATATTACTGTTTGTGCATTTACAATATTCATTGATTTTTGCCATTGAAAAACGTCCAGAAATGTTTGAAGCTACTGACTGAATGAAAGGAGCTGGCATCTCACTCTCTTTGAATCTTCTTTATCATGCTAGGATTAGCAGGAAAAAGCAAAAAATTTCAGAATTGCACCTTGCAATGCGGAGAAGTTACTGTTTGTGCATTTACAATATTCATTGATTTTTGCCATTGAAAAACATCATGTTATTCATATACCAGAAATGTTTGAAGCTACTGACTGAATGAAAAGAGCTGGCATCTCACTCTCTTTGAATCTTCTTTATCATGCCAGGATTAGCAGGAAAAAGCAAAAAATTTCAGAATTGCACCTTGCAATGTGGAGATATTACTGTTTGTGCATTTACAATATTCATTGATTTTTGCCATTGAAAAACGTCCAGAAATGTTTGAAGCTACTGACTGAATGAAAGGAGCTGGCATCTCACTCTCTTTGAATCTTCTTTATCATGCTAGGATTAGCAGGAAAAAGCAAAAAATTTCAGAATTGCACCTTGCAATGCGGAGAAATTACTGTTTGTGCATTTACAATATTCATTGATTTTTGCCATTGAAAAACATCATGTTATTCATATACCAGAAATGTTTGAAGCTACTGACAATGAAAAGAGCTGGCATCTCACTCTCTTTGAATCTTCTTTATCATGCTAAGAGGAGCAGGAAAAAGCAAAAAATTTCAGAATTGCACGTTGCAATGTGGAGATATTACTGTTTGTGCATTTACAATATTCATTGATTTTTGCCATTGAAAAACGTCCAGAAATGTTTGAAGCTACTGACTGAATGAAAGGAGCTGGCATCTCACTCTCTTTGAATCTTCTTTATCATGCTAGGATTAGCAGGAAAAAGCAAAAAATTTCAGAATTGCACCTTGCAATGCGGAGAAATTACTGTTTGTGCATTTACAATATTCATTGATTTTTGCCATTGAAAAACATCATGTTATTCATATACCAGAAATGTTTGAAGCTACTGACTGAATGAAAAGAGCTGGCATCTCACTCTCTTTGAATCTTCTTTATCATGCTAAGAGGAGCAGGAAAAAGCAAAAAATTTCAGAATTGCACGTTGCAATGTGGAGATATTACTGTTTGTGCATTTACAATATTCATTGATTTTTGCCATTGAAAAACGTCCAGAAATGTTTGAAGCTACTGACTGAATGAAAGGAGCTGGCATCTCACTCTCTTTGAATCTTATCATGCTAGGATTAGCAGGAAAAAGCAAAAAATTTCAGAATTGCACATTGCAATGCGGAGAAATTACTGTTTGTGTATTTACAATATTACTTGATTTTTGCCATTGAAAAACATCATGTTATTCATATACCAGAAATGTTTGAAGCTACTGACTGAATGAAAAGAGCTGGCATCTCACTCTCTTTGAATCTTCTTTATCATGCTAAGAGGAGCAGGAAAAAGCAAAAAATTTCAGAATTGCACGTTGCAATGTGGAGATATTACTGTTTGTGCATTTACAATATTCATTGATTTTTGCCATTGAAAACCGTCCAGAAATGTTTGAAGCTACTGACTGAATGAAAGGAGCTGGCATCTCACTCTCTTTGAATCTTCTTTATCATGCTAAGAGGAGCAGGAAAAAGCAAAAAATTTCAGAATTGCACCTTGCAATGTGGAGATATTACTGTTTGTGCATTTACAATATTCATTGATTTTTGCCATTGAAAAACGTCCAGAAATGTTTAAAGCTACTCACTGAATGAAAGGAGCTGGCATCTCACTCTCTTTGAATCTTCTTTATCATGCTAGGATTAGCAGGAAAAAGCAAAAAATTTCAGAATTGCACCTTGCAATGCGGAGAAATTACTGTTTGTGCATTTACAATATTCATTGATTTTTGCCATTGAAAAACATCATGTTATTCATATACCAGAAATGTTTGAAGCTACTGACTGAATGAAAAGAGCTGGCATCTCACTCTCTTTGAATCTTCTTTATCATGCCAGGATTAGCAGGAAAAAGCAAAAAATTTCAGAATTGCACCTTGCAATGTGGAGATATTACTGTTTGTGCATTTACAATATTCATTGATTTTTGCCATTGAAAAACGTCCAGAAATGTTTGAAGCTACTGACTGAATGAAAGGAGCTGGCATCTCACTCTCTTTGAATCTTCTTTATCATGCTAGGATTAGCAGGAAAAAGCAAAAAAATTCAGAATTGCACCTTGCAATGCGGAGAAATTACTGTTTGTGCATTTACAATATTCATTGATTTTTGCCATTGAAAAACATCATGTTATTCATATACCAGAAATGTTTGAAGCTACTGACTGAATGAAAAGAGCAGGCATCTCACTCTCTTTGAATCTTCTTTATCATGCCAGGATTAGCAGGAAAAAGCAAAAAATTTCAGAATTGCACCTTGCAATGTGGAGATATTACAGTTTGTGCATTTACAATATTCATTGATTTTTGCCATTGAAAAACATCATGTTATTCATATACCAGAGATGTTTGAAGCTACTGACTGAATGAAAAGAGCTGGCATCTCACTCTCTTTGAATCTTCTTTATCATGCTAAGAGGAGCAGGAAAAAGCAAAAAATTTCAGAATTGCACCTTGCAATGTGGAGATGTTACTGTTTGTGCATTTACAAAATTCATTGATTTTTGCCATTGAAAAACGTCCAGAAATGTTTAAAGCTACTGACTGAATGAAAGGAGCTGGCATCTCACTCTCTTTGAATCTTCTTTATCATGCTAGGATTAGCAGGAAAAAGCAAAAAATTTCAGAATTGCACCTTGCAATGCGGAGAAATTACTGTTTGTGCATTTACAATATTCATTGATTTTTGCCATTGAAAAACATCATGTTATTCATATACCAGAAATGTTTGAAGCTACTGACTGAATGAAAAGAGCTGGCATCTCACTCTCTTTGAATCTTCTTTATCATGCCAGGATTAGCAGGAAAAAGCAAAAAATTTCAGAATTGCACGTTGCAATGTGGAGATATTACTGTTTGTGCATTTACAATATTCATTGATTTTTGCCATTGAAAAACGTCCAGAAATGTTTGAAGCTACTGACTGAATGAAAGGAGCTGGCATCTCACTCTCTTTGAATCTTCTTTATCATGCTAGGATTAGCAATAAAAAAGCAAAAAATTTCAGAATTGCACCTTGCAATGCGGAGAAATTACTGTTTGTGCATTTACAATATTCATTCATTTTTGCCATTGAAAAACATCATGTTATTCATATACCAGAAATGTTTGAAGCTACTGACTGAATGAAAAGAGCTGGCATCTCACTCTCTTTGAATCTTCTTTATCATGCCAGGATTAGCAGGAAAAAGCAAAAAATTTCAGAATTGCACGTTGCAATGTGGAGATATTACTGTTTGTGCATTTACAATATTCATTGATTTTTGCCATTGAAAAACGTCCAGAAATGTTTGAAGCTACTGACTGAATGAAAGGAGCTGGCATCTCACTCTCTTTGAATCTTCTTTATCATGCTAGGATTAGCAGGAAAAAGCAAAAAAATTCAGAATTGCACCTTGCAATGCGGAGAAATTACTGTTTGTGCATTTACAATATTCATTGATTTTTGCCATTGAAAAACATCATGTTATTCATATACCAGAAATGTTTGAAGCTACTGACTGAATGAAAAGAGCAGGCATCTCACTCTCTTTGAATCTTCTTTATCATGCCAGGATTAGCAGGAAAAAGCAAAAAATTTCAGAATTGCACCTTGCAATGTGGAGATATTACTGTTTGTGCATTTACAATATTCATTGATTTTTGCCATTGAAAAACATCATGTTATTCATATACCAGAGATGTTTGAAGCTACTGACTGAATGAAAAGAGCTGGCATCTCACTCTCTTTGAATCTTCTTTATCATGCTAAGAGGAGCAGGAAAAAGCAAAAAATTTCAGAATTGCACCTTGCAATGTGGAGATATTACTGTTTGTGCATTTACAAAATTCATTGATTTTTGCCATTGAAAAACGTCCAGAAATGTTTAAAGCTACTGACTGAATGAAAGGAGCTGGCATCTCACTCTCTTTGAATCTTCTTTATCATGCTAGGATTAGCAGGAAAAAGCAAAAAATTTCAGAATTGCACCTTGCAATGCGGAGAAATTACTGTTTGTGCATTTACAATATTCATTGATTTTTGCCATTGAAAAACATCATGTTATTCATATACCAGAAATGTTTGAAGCTACTGACTGAATGAAAAGAGCTGGCATCTCACTCTCTTTGAATCTTCTTTATGATGCCAGGATTAGCAGGAAAAAGCAAAAAATTTCAGAATTGCACGTTGCAATGTGGAGATATTACTGTTTGTGCATTTACAATATTCATTGATTTTTGCCATTGAAAAACGTCCAGAAATGTTTGAAGCTACTGACTGAATGAAAGGAGCTGGCATCTCACTCTCTTTGAATCTTCTTTATCATGCTAGGATTAGCAGGAAAAAGCAAAAAATTTCAGAATTGCACCTTGCAATGCGGAGAAATTACTGTTTGTGCATTTACAATATTCATTCATTTTTGCCATTGAAAAACATCATGTTATTCATATACCAGAAATGTTTGAAGCTACTGACTGAATGAAAAGAGCTGGCATCTCACTCTCTTTGAATCTTCTTTATCATGCCAGGATTAGCAGGAAAAAGCAAAAAATTTCAGAATTGCACCTTGCAATGTGGAGATATTACTGTTTGTGCATTTACAATATTCATTGATTTTTGCCATTGAAAAACGTCCAGAAATGTTTGAAGCTACTGACTGAATGAAAGGAGCTGGCATCTCACTCTCTTTGAATCTTCTTTATCATGCTAGGATTAGCAGGAAAAAGCAAAAAATTTCAGAATTGCACCTTGCAATGCGGAGAAATTACTGTTTGTGCATTTACAATATTCATTGATTTTTGCCATTGAAAAACATCATGTTATTCATATACCAGAAATGTTTGAAGCTACTGACTGAATGAAAAGAGCTGGCATCTCACTCTCTTTGAATCTTCTTTATCATGCTAAGAGGAGCAGGAAAAAGCAAAAAATTTCAGAATTGCACCTTGCAATGTGGAGATATTACTGTTTGTGCATTTACAATATTCATTGATTTTTGCCATTGAAAAACGTCCAGAAATGTTTGAAGCTACTGACTGAATGAAAGGAGCTGGCATCTCACTGTCTTTCAATCTTCTTTATCATGCTAGGATTAGCAGGAAAAAGCAAAAAATTTCAGAATTGCACCTTGCAATGCGGAGAAATTACTGTTTGTGCATTTACAATATTCATTGATTTTTGCCATTGAAAAACCATGTTATTCATATACCAGAAATGTTTTAAGCTACTGACTGAATGAAAAGAGCTGGCATCTCACTCTCTTTGAATCTTCTTTATCATGCCAGGATTAGCAGGAAAAAGCAAAAAATTTCAGAATTGCACGTTGCAATGTGGAGATATTACTGTTTGTGCATTTACAATATTCATTGATTTTTGCCATTGAAAACCGTCCAGAAATGTTTGAAGCTACTGACTGAATGAAAGGAGCTGGCATCTCACTCTCTTTGAATCTTCTTTATCATGCTAGGATTAGCAGGAAAAAGCAAAAAATTTCAGAATTGCACCTTGTAATGCGGAGAAATTACTGTTTGTGCATTTACAATATTCATTGATTTTTGCCATTGAAAAACATCATGTTATTCATATACCAGAAATGTTTGAAGCTACTGACTGAATGAAAAGAGCTGGCATCTCACTCTCTTTGAATCTTCTTTATCATGCCAGGATTAGCAGGAAAAAGCAAAAAATTTCAGAATTGCACCTTGCAATGCAGAGAAATTACTGTTTGTGCATTTACAATATTCATTGATTTTTGCCATTGAAAAACGTCCAGAAATGTTTGAAGCTACTGACTGAATGAAAGGAGCTGGCATCTCACTCTCTTTGAATCTTCTTTATCATGCTAGGATTAGCAGGAAAAAGCAAAAAATTTCAGAATTGCACCTTGCAATGCGGAGAAATTACTGTTTGTGCATTTACAATATTCATTGATTTTTGCCATTGAAAAACATCATGTTATTCATATACCAGAAATGTTTGAAGCTACTGACTGAATGAAAAGAGCAGGCATCTCACTCTCTTTGAATCTTCTTTATCATGCCAGGATTAGCAGGAAAAAGCAAAAAATTTCAGAATTGCACCTTGCAATGTGGAGATATTACTGTTTGTGCATTTACAATATTCATTGATTTTTGCCATTGAAAAACATCATGTTATTCATATACCAGAGATGTTTGAAGCTACTGACTGAATGAAAAGAGCTGGCATCTCACTCTCTTTGAATCTTCTTTATCATGCTAAGAGGAGCAGGAAAAAGCAAAAAATTTCAGAATTGCACCTTGCAATGTGGAGATATTACTGTTTGTGCATTTACAAAATTCATTGATTTTTGCCATTGAAAAACGTCCAGAAATGTTTAAAGCTACTGACTGAATGAAAGGAGCTGGCATCTCACTCTCTTTGAATCTTCTTTATCATGCTAGGATTAGCAGGAAAAAGCAAAAAATTTCAGAATTGCACCTTGCAATGCGGAGAAATTACTGTTTGTGCATTTACAATATTCATTGATTTTTGCCATTGAAAAACATCATGTTATTCATATACCAGAAATGTTTGAAGCTACTGACTGAATGAAAAGAGCTGGCATCTCACTCTCTTTGAATCTTCTTTATGATGCCAGGATTAGCAGGAAAAAGCAAAAAATTTCAGAATTGCACGTTGCAATGTGGAGATATTACTGTTTGTGCATTTACAATATTCATTGATTTTTGCCATTGAAAAACGTCCAGAAATGTTTGAAGCTACTGACTGAATGAAAGGAGCTGGCATCTCACTCTCTTTGAATCTTCTTTATCATGCTAGGATTAGCAGGAAAAAGCAAAAAATTTCAGAATTGCACCTTGCAATGCGGAGAAATTACTGTTTGTGCATTTACAATATTCATTCATTTTTGCCATTGAAAAACATCATGTTATT